>NC_088783.1:77091394-78412644 GCF_958450345.1 Calliphora vicina | reverse complement strand
AGGGTAATTAACTTTTCCGAACTATTAACCATATTTGAGCGCAGAAACTAAATATATATATTAAGTTGTGCAGAGTAGTTTAAAGAAACAGTCTTGTTTTTGTTTCTTCTTTTTTTGCGTAATAGCTCTTAATCATTTTCGTGAGCATATTAACGAGGTCTTCCATCTGATTTACTTAGATATTATTTTCAAACCATTTTATCAATATATTAATACTTTCAACAGCTTTTGAGAAGCTCACTTTTGGTTGTTCAATCGTAAACCGCACAGAAAAATTAACTTTTTAGAGCGGCATGTAGACGCTGAAATTCGGTTAACCTAGACGAGCGTTTAACTTTTTCGAGATTCTTCTAGGACCGTCGGTAATGCGGTGATGAAACTTCTTATATTTTTAGCACCAAATATGGATGTTGAGCCATCGTTTATGTCGTCTAAAGAGAGAGCTCTTTGAAAAGATACAATGATTAAATATACAAATAATAAATAATGCTCTTTGAAAAGATTCTGCGGAATAGTAGTGCACTGGTAATTTTCCTTTAGAGATCAAATATACAATGTTTACTAAGCAAGTCATATGCAACTGACCGTGTAAAATACATGAATTTTCAAAATTTAACGATTATCCTTGCGCTTTGTTAATGGTTATAGCAAAGGCAAGACGAAACGGGAACTGGAGCCGCTTGAATTCAAATGGTAAGTCGTTGGAAATCATCGGTATTCGTGGAATCAGCATTCGAATCTGCCACCGATGAATGTTGTCTCAATTGGTGAAAAATGTTTGATGGTCAATCTGGTTCTGTTGCATAAATTGCAGATAAGAATATCGGTGATCCAACCTTCAATGTTAATACATGTGGTGGCATTCCGGCTCGTTCAAATTCAGTAGGATAATTGACGGCTTGTTCTTCGTTCATTACTAATTTCACATTACTCAATCCGAATTTTTGTATTTGATTGTAAGACTTTGGAATACCTTGTCGACAATGGCTTGAAAATTCATTTGCATTGTGAATTTTTCCATTTCCGATTTCCAACAATTGCTTTGTGAATGTATCGGCAGAAGGGTATTGAAGCAAATGCACACGCATGTTCGAAGATTACATTCGGCTTCTGTAGCTTCATTTCCAGTGAAATAAATTTGAAGGCACTTCGCATCATCATTGGGAAGCGGTAGCAATGATCCAATTCTGTGGTGCATTTGACCATGAACTTTAAAAGTGGGCATGAAGCCGACATTGTTTACGATATTTGTTGCCCCGAAGGACGTCATTTGAAAGCATGAATTGTACTTTCGGATATTTTTGAGGAAGTACTTGGAAATCGGAGTTAATATCTCAATTAAATTCAAAAATATGCCACACTTAAAACTCGGTCCTTCAAAATTTCAGAAGGACGTAATTTTGAAGGACCAAAATGTCCTCCGTAAAGATGCCTTACAGAAAAACATAAAATTCTTATATGTTCTCAAAGAAAGTTTTTTTTTTTTAATAAAAAAAGAGTTAAGTCACCTTTTCGCCCAAAAATCTACTATTTTTTTAATTTTTAAATTGAAAATCGTTTATTTTTGAATTCATAATTGATATTGCTCTGAAATCTTTTGTGTACTATTGTTTAGTTGTCTAACTAACAAAAAAAATTCGACTCCATTTGGTCTAAAAGTACGCCCTATATTTTTAAAAAAGCGGACCAAGGTATTTCAAAATTTTAAAATTTAAATTTTGAAATGCCTATAGCTCGGAAATTATAAGAGATAAATAGCACAGCCAAGGATGTTTTTTCAAGACCTAGTCGAGCACTTTCTAAAAATATAAAAGTTTTGAAATCGGATGGGAAACTAAATTGCACGTGTTTAAAAAATTTACATGTCGAAGGTACCCTGGAGCATTTGTAGGGCCCATTTTAATAACCCGAATACTCCTTGGCTACGTCCACGTCAAATTTTATTTAGATCGGACCAGAGGTCTCTCTTGTTCGAGACATTCGGGAGCGATTGGCTTCTAGTATTTCGATATGCTGTTCGAGTGTCTCTGAAGCTCTCGATGAAGATGCACTGCGAAGCCGTGCACTTGCTGAAGCCGTGATTCGCGTTCTCTTTCCGTTTCTGCGGCTCTAGACGTAGATGGCCTTTCCCGATTTTCCTGAGGACGTGATTTGCATTCCGCAGCTGCTCTTTTTTCGCTGATGATGATAATGATGATGTTAAGCAACGAAACGAATATTTTGTTGAGAAAAACAATTTTTGGACAAATGTTTTTTTTTTGACAAGATATTTTTTTTTTATAATTTTTTTTTTTGCCTATTTCTTTTTTTACAACAACTACTAACCATTAAAACCTATATATAGGAAACTATATAAATTATCTATAAGATAAATTTCTTTTCTGTAATTCCCCAAAGAATATCTCAAGTAATAAACAATAAAAACGAATTTATAAATTAGTGAATTTGATTTAACACTTAATAATAATAGTTGAATGCTTTTGGACATTGCCATAAAAGTTATCATCATTATATTAAGAGTTCCAGCAGCTTTAAAATAATTATCATAATTTATAATAAAAATTAAAAGTATTCAAGTTAGCTATTTAACTAAAATTAAATTAATTATGATTAATTATAAACAATAATTTTAAAATTCATTTAAAAATACATATTCAAATATTTAAAAATAAATACCGTCTCTTACATCGCACACATTTACTAAATGTCATGTTGCAGCAATGGGTGGTCTAGTAGGAATCATGTAAAATTTAATGTCTATTGAATCAAATTTCCATAAACACATCGTACGACGAGGCAACTACTGCATATGGAAGACACGTTTTACACATTTTCTTTAGCTGGTTGTACTAATTGGGAAAAACTCACACATTTCCCCCCATATATTATGAATGCATTACATTTTTCAGTAACAAGACATTAAACTGTTAACAAATTGCAGTATGTTTTAAAGAAGAGAGGACACATTTAAAATTAATGATTTAAATAGGTTTAGAAACAATTCGTTATCAACATTACGTTTAAATGTTTAATTAAACAAAAAAACACAAGTCGCGTGCCAATGTTCCCAGCAAGCATTTAGGTTTGATACAGATCCCAAAATTTTGCTGATTTTTCAAAATGAAAGAGCCGATATATAAAATATTATTTTCAAGTTCCACCTTGTATGTATTAATCGGTATATTTTATATCAAAATGAGTAAATACCTCTTAAAACTCTTATAAATGATTTAATATTTAATTTTGTATTTGAGAATGATTTAATTAAAAAACATTTTATATCGATTTTATAAAATAGCACTTATCAAATCCAACTCGTAGTTAATACAAAAGTGAAATTCAACCATCTGTTTCAACCATCCGTTTGTTGGGTTGGTGTTGTTTTTTATTTAACATTGAGAGCAATAACAACATTTGTTGATGAGCGCACTTATTATCTACATGTTGCTAAGAAATGAGAAGTAATGTTTTTTTTTTTTTTTTTGTAGAAGAGAATGAATGTTGATAAGAAACTTTGCAAAAGAGAACTGTTAATATAAATTATATCAACATGTTGATTAAATGAAATGTTAATGTTATTAAATGTAATAGCAACATGTTTATTTAAAATTTAAATTTTAAATTATAAAGTTAATAGCAAGGCATTTAACATGTTGAATTAATTAAAATTGTTATACTCAAAGTATAGTCTATGCGGACCAAAGAGTTCAATAAAAAATTTGTTTTATAAACTTTTTATGAATTTAAAAAATTATTTTATATAGGGCACGCTCCTGATGGTGACAACTTAAATAGAATAAAATACAAAATTATTAATATTTATTCATATATTGCTTTTTGTTTACCATACCTTTTCAAATATCCAAAAAACATTCCATCTTTATGGATTAAGAAAATTGTTTTGCCAATTTCTAAAATATTTAATATTTTATTTATTTAATTTCTTCACTATTATAAATACAATTATTTTCTTGATTTTCCATTTTTATTTTTTGTTCGTCCGCACTAGGGTTCCTATGCGAGAGCAATTTACCGTTTTTTTTTTTTTTGGTAATAATTGCGTATCTCAGGAACTATTGAAGATATTATTACGAAATTTCACATGTTTATAGCTGAGGTATTATCATGCGAGTGCGTTGCTCCTCAAAGTTGGTCACATCGGGACTCAAATTAATTAAACAAATCGCCAAAAATCCATTTGTGATCGGAATGAGCTGAAGATCTGCAAAAAATACGCTTACATGTGTAGGTTATCTCAATTAATTTAATAAACATATATTTAGGTTTATTGATTTATTTTTTTTAATTTTGCTCGATCTTTTTATGGATTTTAGAGATGGCGGGCTTACGGAGAATCGAAATTTATTTTTAAAATATCAGCTGTATTGGTGATAGAATTTTAAATAAAATAAAATAAAAAAAAACTTGTTAACATTTATCCAGTCCCTGAAAAAAGTTACAGGCATCCAAATTTGGAACTGACATGTTCCGGGCCGTATTTTTTAAGTTTTTTTCCAACAAAATTTTCTTCGGGACTATATATAATTTTTATATGATCCGGAAAGAGCTCACTTAAGCGGACTCAACACTATCCAGACCCATCCAAAGTTGGCCAATTTAAAAAAAATTATGTTTGGGTAAAAACTTATAAAAAGGCAAAGACCCGATCCTCGAAAAAGCTCAATATTTGTATAACCCTATGTGTTTCTTAATAACTTACAAAGTTATTTAACTATCACACGGTAAATAACGTCACAGTAGGAACTTTTCTAAAAAAAAACTCAGTTTTTGGAACACATTATCCACGTTTTAGGAATTTCGGTATTTGAAAATAAAAAATGTCAAAAATTTTAATGCCATTGATTTAAAGACATTTCAGTCTATATTAGTTCCAAATTTTGTTATGATATCTTCAAACTTTAAAATTGTACATTAATTAAAATTCTATATTTTTCTTCATGGAAATGACGTTCCAAATATTTATAAAATTATTTAATTTTACTAAAATATCAATCTTCAAGTCATAAGGTTTTCATCAATACTCCTCAGAAGTTCAACAAACCTTGCCCCTGGGCTTTCTTGAGTTAAGAACAGTGCATTCTAGATTTGACAACAGTTCGTTCTTAATTTGACAATGACCTCGATTTTTGGCCTATTTTTGATCTATCTGGATTACTAAGTCATTAATATAGACAATATGGATATCCAATGATAGATATTTCAAAGTCCATTTCAACGATGTATATAAGGCAATAGTAAGTTGGACCTTTGAAAAAAAATTTAAATTTTGTGAAGGCTTTATAAGATTCGGGACACCCTCTTACATGTTTTTATTACAAATTGAGATAATATGAATTTTGAAGTTAAGTTTTACCTAATTTATTTGCCACGTAAAATACATAAGGTAGACATGTTTTTAATTAGTTCGTTCTTAATTTGACAACAGGCCGTTCTTAATTTGACGTCAGGTATTTTTATACTTTCTTTTGCAAACTTTTCATATGCTAAAACCAAAACAGCTGATTCGTTACGGAACGAACAAACTAATTATTGGTATCTGATTTTAAATATGTGTAATTATAATGGATTTATTTGCTTATACTGTTTTTGTTTTTAATAATTTTTATGGGCAATTCCATGTCATCGTACGTGACATTTGTACGCCTATATAATGGAATAGATTTTGCAAGAATAAGAGTATCTGAAAAATAATTTGGTCTTTATGTTACATTCTGAGGGTACTATATTTTAAAATAATAATAAGTTCTGTCAAAACATTGTTGTCCAAAATATCGAGCGAAATAAGGTTATAACGTACGTGATATAAAACGGAAGTAATTTTGAGGTACATGTAGAAATTTGCGAAAATTTGCGAATCGTGCGAGGCGTTATGTTTTCTTTTAATTTCTTATACTAAACCAAATATTTTTCCTTTACAATCCGTCATATTTAAATAAAAACAATCTTGGGATGATTTTATAATAAATAAAATTTAATATCGTACGTGACAGATTTTTCTCTTATAGTAAAACAATATATATTCTGCAAATATGTGTATTCAAAAACTAAAAAATAAAATATGTATATTCGGTTTAAAAAAACAATAAGGTTAAAATTTTTGCCGCCATCTTAGCCTAAAACATACTAATTAAATTAAAAAATTAAATATAGTCAGTTTAAACTATTACTGTTGCCCTTAAAATGTTGTAATAAGTTCAAAATACCTTCATAATTTTTGTGTATTCTCCTTTTCAGATCATCTTGAAAAAAAAGTTTTAAGTGTTTTTGTTTTTTCAGTCATGGTTGTCATTCTCGTGGAATTGCCCATACGGAACCATCTTGAAACCACATCAATATCATCCAATTTAGACAGACAGAACTCTTTTATAATAAATGCGCACCAAACAGTGCCACGTTGCACAGTGGTATGAGAATAAAAAAAGAGGGAAATAAATCTGTAACTTTTAAACCCTTACGCCGATTTGAATGAAATTTCACATGTGCAAAGAGGAAGTATAGTCGAGTTTAAGTTTTGAATTTGGGCCTCATGAGCCTACCAGGAGCGGGACCAGTGGTTCCCAAAGTAGGACACCTCGGGTATGTTAAATTTTTAAAATGATCCTATTTCTTCGTTCGTGTTACGATTTAAAAAAAATTGCACATTTAGAATCTCCTCGTCGAGCACTATATAAAACCTCCTAGTAGCTATCAATTATCTCTTAGCTTAGGAGATATTCGCATTTGAAAATTTAATTTTCAAAATTTTTACCCAACCTACTCCAGTTTTTTGGTGACCGCGGTCCAAATATTTCCCGATTTTATCCATTTTTTTATAGGATTAACAATAGATCTATATAGCAAATAAAGAAAGAAGTGATTAAAAATCATGGCTGAGTCCAAAGTTATATTTATTTGAATGTAAAAAAAATTAAAAAAGGCGATTTTTCGCAATTTTTTGGGGAAAAAAGTACTTTTATTCTTTTTAAGTTATCTAAAAAATTTCTAACAGTATAATGTATAATGAATTTGTACTTTTTGAAAAGCTAACTTTACGCCAAATATTTTAAATGCAAAAAACATTTATAATTTTTGATACCGACGGGAGCAGGTCGATTCAAAAAATGCCTATTTTTTATGTAAAATTCAACTTTAGGGCAAAAATTCTCAAATCGCATATTCGATATCAAAATATAGTAACCTATTTTAGATGGCCCAATAAGTTCTTAATTATTTTGTAAAGGGTTCCGATAACCCCGCCCCTGGTATGGATATTATAGCCAAAAAAACGAAAAAATCCCATTTTTGGGATTTTTCAAGATTTTTTGATAACAAATTTCAAACTTTGTTTTCATTTTTGCATTTTAAATAGAAAAATCTACATAACTGTGAAATTTCATTAAAAATTATTCATAAATAAAAATTTTATTTCAATTTGAAAAATTTGTATCTATGCAAAATTCAATAAAAAGCATTTTTTGTCATATTTTTCAAAAAAGTATTCCATGAATTTTTTAATTGTCAAAAGTTACATACATTTTTGAAAAATAGACAAAATCCTCTATCCATTGATATATAACATAATAATAATAAATAAATTAGGGAAAACTAAACAACTCGCTGAGAATTTACCTAGCACTGTTATTTACATTCATAAAAATGTTGTTATGTAGGCAACATGCTTTTTTATGAATTTCTATGTTAGGTAAATTCTCAGCGAGTTGTTTAGTTTTCCCTAATTTATTTGACACGTATCATAACAAATCACATGTTATATATCAATGGATAGAGGATTTTGTCTACTTTTCAAAAAATTATATATATTTTGACAATTAAAAAATTCATGGAATACTTTTTTGAAAATTATGACAAAAAATGCTTTTTATTGAATTTTGCATAGATACAAATTTTTCAAATTGAAATAAAATTTTTATTTATGAATATTTTTTAATAAAATTTCACAGTTATGTAGATTATTCTATTCAAAATGGAAAAATAAAAACAAATTTTGAAATTTGTTATCAAGTATCCCACAATTCCCAAAAAAAATCTTGAAAAATCCCAAAAATGGGATTTTCGTAACACAAACGAAGAAATAGGATAATTTTAAAAATTGACCAGGGGTTCCTACTTTGGGAACCCCTGGTCCCGCTCCTGGTAGGCTCATGATTCGACTACACTACGTCTTTGCGCATGTGAAATTTCATTCAAATCGGCGTAAGGGTTTAGAAGTTACAGATTTATTTCCATCTTTTTTTATTCTCATACCACTGTGCGTTGTGGATATTTCTTTTCGACAATTACATGTGGGTTCTGTTGGCGAGTAACAATACCATCAAAGTGGAAATGTGCTTCATCACCTAAAAATTACAGATTTATTTCCATTTTTAAATTCTCCCACCGATAGATAGTCGAAATAAAAGGGCATTTTAGAGTAGATAATCAAATGTAACCCAACTTGATAAAAACGAATTATGTATTCAAGCAATGTTTGAATCAACTGTATAAAACAATGCGCCCTGAAATTTCATTTAACAGATCATTAACATTAAAATAGCTTGTTATCAAATGCTGATTTTATGCCAAAAAACAAGGACTACTAAACATTTACAAATTTTAATGAGCAAATAAACAAAAGACAACAACAATGATAATTTAGAAAACAAAAACAATAGTACACAACAAACAATTACATGCATCGTTAAAATAATGTTGGCCAAAACAAAAACAACTAGATTTACAACAAAATTAATAAAATAACAACGAAAATAAAAGCGGTTGCAGAGAATTTAATATAAAAACATAGACAGAGAGAAATAACTGTAATAATAACTACAAAACAAAAATAATTTATATAAATGGGAAACAAATGTAAGAGACCGACCACAAAAAAGGACAAAAGACATGTGTGGGTAACTATTCATATAAAGGCTATAAAAGCGAACAACAACCAAAAACAATTATCATAAAAAATTACCACTCTCTGTACAATTCATAAACTCACCCACAGACAGATCCACACATAATTATATACATATAGTAGTACACTCATTCACACAGATGTCCAACTCATAAAGTCAAATTTGATTATGTCGTTAATGTACGAGAGGTGGTAGCCATCCTGGGGGAAATAGAAGATTTTTATTTAGCAAAGTAGACTGCAGAACAGAGCAAAACAAAACTAAATAAAAAACAAAATTTTCATTCAACCAAACTTTATATGGGTCATTATGACAAACCAACAATAACAACTAAGAAAACACAACAACACAGTTGGAAAATTATAAAAAATGCCATCTGAGACCTGACATCAAAAATAGTATTTTCTTTATTTTCCCCTTCTTTTATACATCTGTATAAAGAGAAACGATTAAATGAACTGTTGCATGAATAATGAAAGACAAAAATTCCTAAACAATACAGAAATAATAAAGTTTTCTTGGTTTTGTTTAAAAAGAGACAAATTATGACTTAATTTATGGACAAAAGAAGGAAAATATTTTGTTTGACCAAATGTCCATACAATGAAAAAAAGAACAACATTTACAAGAAAAGTATAATGGAAAAACCACACAAGAATGAATAGAAAAAGGAAATTGCAGGGAGACACATTTACCTTTAAAAATTAAAGAGAGCTGCCAGAGGGGTTTAATTATACCCTTCACCATGAGTGGCAAGGGTATATATAAGTTTGTCATTCCGTTTGTAATTTCTATAATTTTCATTTGCGACCCCACAAAGTATATATATTCTGGATCGTTGTAGATAGCGAAGTTGATATAGTCATGTCCGTCTGTATGTTGAAATCAACTTTCCGTAGCCCCCAAATAATCTGTTTGATACATCAATACATCGGGAATTCTTCCGGCTCGGTTGCTATTAAAAATCGACAAAATTGGTTCCATAAATAGCTGAGATATAAGTAAATACCGAGACAACCTCGATTTTTGGCCTATTTTTGATCTATATCTGGATTACTAAGTCATTAATATAGACAATATGGATATCTTAATGAAAGTCCATTGCAACGATGTATATAAGGCTATAATAATATGGACCTACAATGGGTCAAAATAGGGAAATTTTTTAACCCGATTTATTTTTTTACCAAAAAATTTCTTTTTGGCATAATTTTTTTTTCACTAAAATAAAAAAAAAATAGTTTTACAAATTTTGAAATTTTTTTTTTTTAAATTTTCCAAAAAAAAATTGTTTAGTTTAGTTTGGTGAATGGTATATAAGATTCGGCCAAATATAGTTGTCTTACTTGGTTTTTCTTAATATGAGTAATGGGAGAATTGTTTCATATTATTTTTATGATATCAACAACAGGATTTCTTTCGATGTGGCTGGCTGGCATACTTTTTAAGTTTTGAGGGTCAGAGGTTATTGCAAACCTTGCGAAGATAGTACGGATCCATGTTTAATCAGTGATTATGTCGTGAATTATTATTCTTGTTCCTTTGCAGCAAATACGGATTGCACAATGTTATCTGGGAAAACACTGCCAGACAATACATTTAACAAGGCATAAGTAGATAGGTACCCCAAACCAAGAAGAGTTCCTTTAGTTCCATAGTGATATATATCTAGAAAGTCCTTATGTATGTATATCCGATATATCAGTAGTTCTGTATCATTCATTGCTCATAAAAGTTAAAGTAGTTACAAAGAAGGCAGTCAGTGTCCTTTCCTTATTCTCGTACGCACAACAATTGAAGAAATAATTGCATTCAGTATAGTCACAAAATTATGCTGTTCTATGTAACTAGAATAACGTATTCGGATTATGAAGATCAAAATAAGCTTTATTACCTTGGTAAACTTGAAGTTTTCCATGATTAATTCCTCAGAGGAATTTTTAAGTTTATGCTTGCAAAATACTATGGGAAGAAACACAAAAAAAGAAAAAATCTGGCAGAATCTATAGGTTAATACAGTAATTTTGACTTACCTGCACAATCAACTTTGCACGAAATTTTGTGCAGGTAAGTTAAAAATGCAGTTAACCTCAATGCACTTACCTGCTCATTGATACTGTTAAGTGCATTTACAGTTTACTGCCCAAAAAAGCAGCTAACGGCAAATAATTTACACGAAGCTTTGAGATTTTTCCGTCTAAAAATAACGTCAAATTGATATTTTAGCTACTTTTAAAATTATTAAGAAGTGTACAACATATTTTTTCATTCAAAATCGTATTTTTCTTATATGTTTTGATTTAATTTTGTATTAGGCAGCTAAATTAATTTTTTTTTCATGAAAACCGGTTATAGCTTCCAAAAGTATTATGCACTTATCTTAAATGTGCAGGTATGAACAATGCACTTAAATTACCGAATTTATATGGAGTTTGGTAAATAAATATACAAAACACAAGTTTTGTGCACTTATATGCAAAATGCTCTTAAGTGAAAGGCAGGTAAGTCAAAACTACTGTACTTGCACTTATTCATGAACTAACATTAATATCCCTTCACAGCTGTCTGAATGTCAAAGTGAATAGTTATTGCGACGTTGGGTTAGGTTGCACTGGTCGCTCGAAATTAGTAAGTACACTCGTAGGCCCTTAAAAGTTTTAAAAATCGCCTTCCGTAATTCCAACGATCTTCTGCTCCACATGAGAACCAACCGGAAAATTTTAATAAATACATCAGTGACACATCTCCACATGAGAACCAACCGGAAAATTTGAATAAATACATCAGTGACACATCTTTGAGACAGTATGATTCCCAGTCGTTATCGTTATAGTTAATACATTCATTCAGACATATGTCCAATCATGTAGTGTCCAGTAAGAACACCTATAAGATGTCTAATCGAGTTCATATCATGAGAGTCCTGGTCGTTTCCAGTGTCGGAGAGAGCCAGATGGATATTTTACAAATGATAATCGTAGGGTTATTGGATTGCTACTTTGGAGTGAAACAGGTTAATCTGCAGCACCCTGAAGCCACTTGGATGCCTAACTTAATTTTTCTGTGGGCAAGATCTGTCGAAGCATATTAAGCCTAAATTTGATAACGCTTTTAGACATTAAGAAGAGTCGGAGATAGTCTGAATTAATTTTTTTCCAAAGATTTTTACCTTCATGCTTGGCCCTCGTGCGTTCTTATTCCATCATTCTCTTCACCAAGCCTCTTACTCAGATACTTATTAAGTTTTATGGTGTATTTATTCGACAAGTTAAGAAGAGGAAGCCTCTCACCTTCGTTGGAAAAGGGATGTTATCCTCGATTTCTTTACTTACGTTGGGCGAGAATTCGATATCTCCTGGGATACAGTTTGTAAAAACACATAAGGACCTTTCTTTTTCATATATTATGACCGTGACATCCCTGATATTTGTTGCCATCGAACGCAGTAAAGAAATCATTTTCATGTGTCATGTGCACGTAGTCCATTTAACCTAAGTTTGACTACGATCAATGCTGACCACTTACAGCTTATGTATTGCTGTCAAGGTAGTTGAAAATATCAAAAACTTACCCTCAGATAGCTACATTTCGCACGTAGTAATGAAATCATTTCCACTGCATGCGATTTTCTCAATTAGCGACCGTACAATCTCTTCTTCTAAGGGAAGCCATGTGCTCGTAACCCTTTTAACCTAAGTTTGACTACGATCAATTGATAATGACAAGGTAGTAGAAAACATCGTTTATCTTGACCTAGTAGTCCTATCGCAGGATCTTTGCTAACTGTTGCAGGACTTCGAAATGAGGAATAGGCAGACAGATTCGTTGGTATTTTTTGACTGGTCTGACCTCAAAAACTGGAGTATTGGACATAGTTAAATAGTCTATATGTGGTAATCATGTTAGAGTCAAGTCCACCAGATCACAATTTCAACGATCTCAGGTAACGAGGAGAGGCTTATAATCCGAGAACATCATTGGTTTGTTCTGTTTCGTCGCCTGTCGCTAGTCATCCGTAGCCTTTAGCGACTGGATGACTAGGATGTCTTCTACGTCGGTCGCATAGTGGTTTATTCTTTAAGAAACATTGCGGTTATCGTCACTGTCGTCCGAGTTAACTTTGACCTGTCTAGTACCCGGGGTAACCGTCTGGTCAGTCGCTACAGCATATAAATGAGTTCCAATACAACTTTACTTTTATTTGTATCTTTCATTGCAATATTTGATACTTTTAAAGTCACGCTCACTCTATCTTGCTATTCCAGTACAAACGGAAACTTTAATGCTAATAATTTCCTCTTCTAGCCCATAACTCCCACAAAAACCATAAAAACTGTCACCACACATGTATGCAATTACATGTGGTAACACTGACAGCATGCTGCTTTTGATTATTACAGTTATAAGTACGAGTATATGTATGTTGGGAATAAATATAGATATTTATTCCCAACAGTTCTGGTGTAATGTCTCAAACTATAGATTAGCGGTAATCACCAATTACATAAAAAGCTACGTAACCATACATAGATTACAAAGAGACTGTCTGATAGCTGGTCAAAAATAGTCACCGCATGGGATTCACATACCGGTTATATAGAGCTAGCATAGCTGGTTACGTACGTATCCTAAGCTGGAACTAATTGACCTCAAATAGCCAGTCTAAAAGACATCTCCTAGACTGTTCAATAACCTGTTGCTTGTAAACAAACCTTCCTCCAACTATTTTATGCTTACTACAATGGGAACAGCTACATTTTACAGTCAAATATCCCCAAAAATGGAATGAATATTAAAAACAAATTTCAAAGAGACATCATAAAACATCATAACATCTTACTCAAGTGCAGTACAAAACTAATGTTTAATGTTACTAGACTCTAGAATACTTAAAGACATTAAAGTGATAATTGATTTCACGCCTGATTACCGGAGATACATATAGTAATCAATTGACTTAACTGCAGAACAATGATGTAAAAATTAAAATAAATTTGTATGTAAATTGGAGTCAGACAAATGATCAGACATTAGTGAAAATTGCATTCTATAGGGATACATTGACTACTAGTAAAACTACTGGGTTATTACTTACTTATTTTTACTACCATTAGAAAATTTATACGAACAAACGACATGCCATTTGTTGACATGTGTGTAATATATAAAACCAAAACTAACGGAGATTTCGAAAAAAGTAACAACAACTAAACAACCAAAATATTATACAACTAAAATGTGGGTGAATATTTCAACGACAATACAATACAAAATGAATAAAGTTTATTGGGGATGATAATGTTGGTAAAATGGTACTTTTTCTTGGTATTTAATGAAAAGTACATTGCCAAATGGGGGCAATTGAAAGAAAGAAAGTAAAATTCATATATAAAATGTATAGTGCTGTTGGTACGATGTGTCATAAACTTGAAAGCACAATAATGCTTTCTATTGTGAATTAGTTCATTCCGGAATATAATAATTTTGATCATCATAACATTCTGCATATTTTGCTTTTACTACGTTTCATAGCATAAGAATAGAGACACATCTTTAAAATTGGTTCTATTGACGCTTCCCAGTAAGGATCTATCTACGTTCCAAATTTCAATAAAATCGGTTCAGCCGTTTAGGCGTGATGCTCAAACAAATAAACAAACCAACAAACAAACTTACAAAGACATTTATATATTTATATAGATTAAGCGCTCCCTACTTTTAAATTGAAATAAAACACAGACGCATCCGACACTTTCAGTATTCCATGAATCTGTTGCATAAAGCAGGATATATTTCAACGACAAAATCACATCACCACCATGCCCTCAATTCGCTCGTGCAGGCGGCAAGTAGCCACACATCATCCAATCATCCAATTCAGGCCAAAAGAATTTAGTAATCATCGACCTATAGTGCTCGCCGTTAACGATGATGACCTGTTCAACGTTGTTTTCAAAAAAATATGAACTGATGACGCCACCATTCCAAAATCCATACCAAACAGTGACTTTTTCGGGATGCATTGGACACTCTCGGATCTCATGTGGATTTGTAAAGTCCCAAATTAGACAATTTTGCTTGTCGCGTGAAATGGTCGAACAGAGCACTCATTTTGAGAAAACAATTTTATCATTTAAATGTGTTCTGGAACGCTATCTATATCCATCCATGGTGATTTGGCAAACAAACTGAATAAATGACATCTAATTCGACAGATCACAGTGGGGCAGAATCAATTTTTTTTGGAAATAAATCTGATATTTCTAAACGGCTGGTCCGATAAAATTTGACGTGGGCATAGCCAATGAGTATTCGAGTTTAAATTATTAAAATGGGCCCTACAACTGATCCAGGGGCGGCCCTATTCAAGTCAATATCTCAATGTTTTTTCAAGACCTAGAGCGCTTTCCAAAAAAATTAAAATCTTTGAAATTGGATGGGAAACAAAAAAATTGCACGTGTTTAAAAATTTTACATGTCGATGGTATCCTACCTTGAGCCCCCTTAGTCACTGGATCAGTTGTAGGGCCCATTTAAATAACATAAACTCAATCCTTGGCTACGCCCACGTCAAATTTTATCCCGGTCGGACCAACGGTTTAGAAATGCCAGATTTATTTCCAAAAAATTCTGATTCTGCCCCACTGTGCAGATGTAGATGTAACACCATGACCGCTATCAACTGTCAAAGTTCGGATGTACGTATTAGAAGACCTTTTATTTATCACAGATAACTCATGTAGGCACATTATAATGTTCAAATGTGATAATTTTACAAAGTTTTTAGAACGGTGGACCGTGTTTGGAAAGTACATTTCTTCAATGTCATTGGTACAATTTGTATCTTTCATCTCTGCTCTATACTAACATGGAGTTTTCCTGCATTCGGTCATTCATTTCTTTTAAAAATTTTTGGCAAATGATGATTACGATTATGATGACGATTATTGCAGGACAGGGAAATTGTGCTTTTTTTTAACGAAAAATTTGTGGTATTGAGGGTAAAATATCATAATGAGAGTTATTTTTTACATTTGGACTTTTGTGACACAATGGTTAGAGGGGAGGGTTATTCATGCTTACTCCAAAGTAAGAGTGGGTTAATAGTGACCAAGCAGGGTTAATGTTAAACACCCTAACCTTAACCATAAAACTAAGGAAACTTCCTTCCTTTTTTCTAGCATTTTTTTTTTTGGTATTTGTTTTGAAATGATTTTGTAATCAACTGTTTTACATTTGAAATGTTTGGTCTACTAAGAAAATGTTCACATGTTGTAAACAAATGAAAAAAAAACTAAAGCATTGTTGAGTATTTGCAGGCTAAAACTGTGAAGAAGACCATAAAGTAAAACAAATTTCCGTTGTTAATAGTTTGTCAGAACATTTAATAGACTCGAGAATCCCTTTTTTCTCCATAATAAAGATGATGTTGTTATTGCTCAACATAAAGGAAATGGAATAAATTGGGTCTTTAACTTGAATATGTTGAGTGGAGATTTGTCATTAGACACATAGACTTTTTTTGTTGGAATACAAAGGCAAGATACTTATTCAACAATGTGGAAATATCCTCAATAGTCAGGGCCCTAAGAGACTCAAGAAAATGGACGGGGAATATGATGAAGAGAGTTCAGGGGTAGATCAAGGAATGTTGAGGCTAAAGGCTCACCACAAGGTTGAGTTATGTCTCCACTTTTGTGGAGCTTTTGTACGAATAAGATAGTCGCATATGTTGATGATGTGATCCTTATAAATAGAAAATTTGATTCCTCATGGAATCTGCCATATGCATGCACCAATGAAACAGGTGGTCAACCCGCCGACAATCAAATTGGTATTTTTGCCAGAGGATATGTAAACACGTAATTTAGACAAAGATGGTTATATAGAACTATTCTGAAATTTCTAAGGAAAGACGAATATCATAATGTTGGACTCTAACTAAGCTCTCATGGATGTTATTACAAGTAAGAAAACCATTGGGAAGAGATGAGGTCAAACCTTATATTGTACAATTTTGTACTCTTGTCTGGTGGGTTGGACACCAATCATACCTTTCCATTAGGTACAAAGTACAGAGACTCCATATTCTCTACTGATGGAACTGAGGAACGAACGTATTGGTCGCGCCATCGATATGGATAAGTATCCGAGAATTAAATTTCGAACGTCGACCATTGATATTGTATCAAGGCTCCAACGTAATAAGGTCGCAATGTCTTCACAATTGCATTTTTTTTTTGGCCCAGCTTTGACAAAAAATTATGTGTAGAGGAATGCACAACAAATGGATCGCCTTTGGTCATTTATATCCTTTTGAATCATTCAAAGGTGCAGATTGTGCTAGGGTGTTAAGATTGTTTATTGTGGCAATAAGAATTCCTTCGAAATTTTGCGAATTTAGTCAAAACTCAAAACAGAAAGTGATTCACGCCACTGAGTTGCCCTTAATATAGTGTAGGTTCCACCTCCCTTAATACCAGTGGAAACCATACTGGCAATACTAACCAAACAGAAATATAATCTCCTTACAGATCAGTGGAGGCTAGTTACATCAATGGTGTGCAAGTAGAACACCGGAAGGGATTATCGATCGAAAATCCCTTGAATTCATAGATGTAGTGAAGGGGGTTGTCAATTTTGGTCTTGGCACTGTCAGGTTTCGGTACTCGGAACATTACAAAACCAAAATGGTCCAAATAAATCTATACCACTGTGTGGCAACTTCGGCAGAATTAGCAAAATTCATCACCCAATCCAAGACGGACTTGGCCCTAATCCAAGAACCTTGGATTAACAAAAATAAGGTTTGCGGATTAGACGTTGCGGTTACGGTTGACAAGGTTAGATCGTGTATTTTGACAAAGAATGAACTCAAATTTTTTATATCTCTTTCTTTCAGGAGGGGATATCTCACAAGGGTGAGCGCATGCTGACAATGGCCTCGGAGTATATGCCGTACGAATCAACAGAACAACCAGGTAATGGGGTGAAGGTGTTGACAGCATATACGAGAAGCAGAGGCGCCAACGCACATCACACTGACATTACCAAAAGAGGTGAGTTTGTTTTGAATTTCATAACTTCTAATAATCTTATAATATGTAACAAAGGCATTATATCCACTTTTAGGATTAAAGATAGGGAAGCGGTTATAGATATCACTCTAACCAATAGTAATGATGATCTCATAAGACATTGGTGGCTAAAGACTCGGATCACTGTCGCTTTACCTTCTCGTTGAATTTTGTCGCGCCCTATCGGGAATCCTTCAGGGATCTTAGACTAACAAATTGGGGAACCTTTTACAGCAAGGTTCAGAATGACATGACGCACCTAGCTTTACGTGAATTGTTGCCATTTGACATGGATAGTGTGGTAAATAAGTTTACCCACTTATTTAGGGAGTGCTATGAGCTATCATTACCGGTGAAGTTTCTATGCTGGCAGATACAACCTAAAGAACTTCACGTTCAAAGATTGACGTCTAAAAGGCTGTTTAATAAGGCCATTCTCACAGGACTTTCGAGCGACTGAAACAGATTTTCAATATGTTTAAGTTTGATTTATCTCCCCCAGGACAGCAATTTTTGTACACGTCATTGAAGCCAAAATATATTTGTTTATTTCATTCTAACGAAATTATTGTATTAAGTTTATATATAATTATTATAACACATTTTTTTTATTTTCTCTTGATTTTCCGATTTAATCTCTTCCTAAAAAACTTGTTTATCGAAGTAGTGGAGTTGTGTTTAGTTTTTGAAGGACTTATAATTCTGCAATGTCTCCCCATTTAGTTTCTCTGTTATTTTTCCTATTATTGTTGTAATTTATGTAAAAGGATGCAAAAATTCAAATAATTTATGTTGTTATTGATAAGAATCATATTGGTTTGATTTTGTTATTTTTATTCTGCTGCTCCTGGCAATACTTTCTCCATATATAAATAAATACAAGTCGATTTTTTATATTTGTCCCCCTTATAATCTCTGGCCTTTTGAGCTTAAAGGAAAAAATAGGGAAAAAAATAAGAAAAGGCATTAACAACAACAATAATAGCATAAAATAATAAATAAGCCTCATATATTGGTTACGACAAATTGGCTTTTTTACTTAATTTAATGCTTAAGTCTAGAGATTTATTGTTAGTATTGTTTTAAGGTCTACTAGGGGTGTTCACTTAGTGGGGAGAAATAATCGTCGAATTGATAAAATATAGTATATAGCAAACTCGATAATACAGTAATGCCTTCATTTATTAATCACACAGAAAAATTGGATTCATTGTGGCAACCGAATTTAGATTATTTTCGATTCTAGCAACATTAAGTCAGTTGCTAAAGATTAATTACGGTTGATGCAACTTACATTTTCTCATTTCAGCTAATATTTTGCAGATACAACTGGAAAATCCAGTCATTAGGTCTAAGTCATTCAATTGTTGCTAAATGGGTTGTCATCGCGATTATCTCGTCTCTGTGAATACCCTTAATACTTTATTTTTTATAGGGTTCAGTTATTTTATTCGATTTTTTGTATTTTACTTCGATTTTTCTTCTATTAGCTTTTGTTGTTTGTTGTTGTTCCTGTTGTTATTGCTATTGAATATATTGTTCCCAATTCTGGTTGTTGTCGTTGATGAAGTATGTTTTTGTTTATTTGCCAATATTGTTTTATCTTGTTGTTGTTGTTGATAATGATGATGAAGATGGTGTTGTTCCTGTTGTTGTCCAACAGACCAGCAAATAAATTTTAATTAATTGTTTGTGATTTGTTGTAAACAAACAAACCCACACATCCTACATACATACATATGTATGTAGACATTCAGCAACAATAAAGCAAAATCAATTGATTGTTTTCCTTAAAAGAAATCAGGGTCTTATATATAAACACATATGCATATGAGAACATACTATAATTTAGAGAACAAATACATTGCTAAATATCTAAGCTTAGGGATAATTTATAGGATTTCATATGAAGAATTCAATATTTCTCATTATTTATGTTAGTAAATGTTGGCAGAGAAGAAATTAGAAAACCTAGTGGATTTTTCTTTTCAGTAATTTTAAAGTACTTAAAAAGATCTTAAACTGTAGTTTTTTTTTATGTAGTTGATGTTAATAAGTTTTTAATAGGATTCATATGAGTGTTAGGTTAGGTTTCATACATAGGCAGTCGAATCCAAACATTCGTCTCACTTGGTTACAAACTCCAATCTCTTTGAGATACCTGAAAGGATACAATTTATCGGTCTTATCAATTTAAGATTACCTATTCCTTAACATAAAGGAAGAATCTCAAAAAAATTCTTTAGTGTTTAAGATTTAAAATCTTGACAATGAAAAATTGCTGATGACAGGGTAGCAAAATCGCAAGTTTCACTATCAAGCAATTAGACTTGCAAAACTCTTTCCGAACTAACAATTTTCCACTGGATTAAGCAAAATATCAATCAAAGAAGGAAGATCCTCTCTTCTCTAGCGGATCTACAATAATCATAACAGATATATCAGCAATACCCAGCACCAAAATGAGCTCCAACTCAAACTAGAGAAAAGAAACGTTCAGATAATCTCTGTCTTTCCGTAACTGAATAATGTTATATTTAATACAAATTGAATATAGAAGGGTGTTTTTTATAGAGTGACACAAGTTTAAATTGTAATAAAACAAGGAAGTATATCTTTAATATCAATGAAACGGGCTTTATTTGAAAGAAAATTTTATGAAATTAATATTTAAAAATGATTTCTGCCATGTGGCCGCTACGGCTGGCGCGTAGACGGAGCAATCTGAAACACCGTATTTCACCGATAACTCTTCGAATGTTGATTTCCAGGTGTTCCATTGTTTGTGGTTTATTGACGTAGACAAGTGACTTAACATAACCCCAAAGAAAATAATCCAATGGTGTTAAATCACACGATATTGGTGGCCAATTAATGGCCTCATTGCGTAAAATTATTTTTCATCAAAAGTTTCTTTGAGTAAATTAATTGTAGCGCCCGCTGTGTGGCATGTGGCTCCATCCTGTTGGAACCACATATCAGCAAGATTAATGCCACTTAATTGAGGTACGAAAAATTTCGATTCATGTTCCTATACCATTCACCATTGACAGTAACATTCTGACCATCATCGTTTATCATTTTCTTTAACTTCTATTTCCCTTTTCCTTCTTTCTGTTTTCATTTTACTTCTTCAGGTATCACAAGGGGAACGATTATTGGACCCAAGATAGCTGCACGAGACGAAGGTTTTGGACGGCTGCCTGAATACCATACTTAAAATCAATAGTTTCCGAGTTCGTTCTAGAGCAAGAGTCTTGCAGGATCGAGTCATTCATTACAGAATCATAGGCCTCCGTTTTATGTACATATTCTTCCGGGTTTCATGAGTCAATGGACACTATGCGTATGTCTTCCTCGTTTGTTTCAGAAACGTTGAGTTCTTTAAGATAATTGAGATTGACGTCCGCAGTCGCTCCAGTAAATTCTATCCTGAATCGTCAAAAATCTGTTCGATTTGAATGATTTGAATATCCCAATAACACAACGATTTAACAAACCCTGGTTAAACTACTTATGAATTTGTTAGATTATACTATCCCAATAGCACAAAGATCTACCAAATTCGGAATAAACCTAAACTTAGTTGTCACTTCAGTGGAACTCAGACCTGAGCTTTCCTTCCGAGTACAATTCTGAACTTCACATTTCATTAATGGTTGGTTTTGGCTGTTTTTACTTATAGAAATAAGGTAAAAAAGCAGCTCATCTGGAAATAGAATATATACGACGCATATATTACTTTAAATGTAAAGACTTTTAAAAAACTTTTTACATTTTACTCAACTGGATTTGGAAAAATACTACCTAACAGTAGCAGAGGGCACTAACATAACCGAAATTAACGTATGGAACATAAACTGTAGGATGAGGTTATTCTGCACAATAAATAAATGATACAGGTGCACAAGAAACCTGGGGAAAATGTGCTACTAAGTTGGATCATGGAGTCACATCAGTCGCTGCGCAAAAGCACGAGATCTTCGTGTGCCAAAGTGGTAAGTCATTCATTAAAATAATAAAGGATAATGATAGTTCTTAAATTCCTACTCTATTAAGGGATGGCCAATCATTCATTGACCCGATTGATAAAGCTTACCTTTTGGCTGAATTATTTGCAAATAATTCTAACTTACCGGAAAGCAAACAACCACTACCAGAGCTCGAAAGAGTACCAGTTACTATGCCGAATATATTATTTCGCGCTCGAGCAGGTAAAAGGGTTTTAGTGGTTCTCAACATAAAGAAGTCTCCTGGGCCTAACGGAATACCAGCACTGGTCTTGAATCATTAGCTAACTTTTTCAGCACTTTATACCGTGCCGGGAAATTTCCTCTATGTTAGAAGGTGGCCAGGTAACGCCAATTCCTAAAAAGGGAGACCCTGAAAATTATAGCCCAATATCAATTTGGAGAGTATGGTTAACTACTATCTTGTTAAATATTTAGAGTCCAACAATTTGCACAACGACCGGCAGTGTGGCTTTCGTAGAGGACGCTCTACGGGAGACTTGCTAGCCTTCCTATCTGAAAAATGTTTGACGAAAGTAAAGTGGTGGCTCTAGATTCTAAAGCGTTCGATTAAGTGTGGCATGGTGCGCTTTTATAAAAAATGATTGATTTTGATATCGGTAATAACTTCACTCGATTTATATCGACCTTTCTCGCACTATACTAGTTGTTATAGATAGAATCTCATCAAACAAGTTCAATATCAATTCAGGGGTACCGCATTTCTTATCTTTTTAAACGACCTTCTCAAACTTTCCACCCTATCTACTCTTTTGCAGATGACTGCAACATTTGCCATTCATATTCATTCAATTATATCCCAAGATTGTTGGAGATGAGCAATGAGGCAAAACATGAATGATAACCAAGATCTTGTGACATGGGGTTGTGCTCTCTGATTGGGGTTATGCGAATACATTTTAATGCACACAATGATGTATCTTAACACACAAACGCACAACAGATCATGTTGCTCCATCTGTTTTTATGGGTGGTGTAAATATTAAGGAATCAGAAGCTCTTGATGTTCTAGGCATTCAGTGCGATGTCCGCTGGACAAAACTAATTTTTCAAGTGTCGAAAGAAGCATTCAAGTGTCTTGGTTTTCTAAAACGGGAACATCATCGAAATATGGGTTGTGTTTCACAGTTCTACCTATATTTCAATGGTATGTGCTCTGCCGAAATTAGGAAACTTGTTCCCGAAATTCACTGGACAGTGGATAACACAACACATTATGGGGAAAATTCGTTCTTTAGCCGTACTGTCCTATGTGGAATAAGCTTCCTCCTGAAGTCTTTCCTGTCACTTTCAATATAGGAAAATTCAAATGAAATGTCGACAAAAAGTACTCCCTCTATCCTCCCTACCATAACCTATTTTCCTAGTTCCAACACAATGATTTGCATGAGTTTCTTGGACCCCTGAGTGATGATCAGAGAAAAAAAAATTTGGGATGGGTGTTTCTTAGACCACATTCTTTACAAATAATCTCCTTAAGTTGTGTATATAATGAAGAGTCTGGTCAAAGCTGACTGGTGATGGTCCAATTTGCTGTGAACTATCTGGTATTTGTTTCAAAAATTATCATAAAACAAAACATTTGTATATGACAAAATTAATCCCGGAATGGCGCCAATAGCGGTCACAAAGAAACCCCTTGCAGCCAAAGTGGGTCACTAGCAGTCGTTTAAATAATCATGGAACCAAATTTAACGAGGAATAACAAGGAAACTATTAACTTCGATTAAAGATAGGCAATTATTTAGGATTTATCTTGTCAAATCAAAGCATTCTCACTTAAGATTTATATTGAAATAAATCTAATACTGTTCTTACATGATCATGTTAAGTTCATAATATTTATTAATTGCTTAAACTTTTCTAACACGCTCTTAAACGCTTCTTAATTCTGTTCTACATAAAACTTTCTCTTTTTTTTCCAACATTTAAGTAGAAACTGAATTTATCTTTTCAGTTAATCCTCTACAATGTTACCTGTTTCTTAAGGTAAATTAAACAAAATATTTTCTTTTTACCAAAAAAACTTTGATTTATTTAAATTAAGACTAATTGTTACATTTGCTACACAAATTAATCGATCATAAATTTACATACTTGTACAAAGTTGCTCTATGTAGGTAAGTATTGTAGTATGTTCATGTGAATTTATAAATTGCTTATATTACCAATTTACCTGCAATAAATCAAGTGGTATTAGAAATTGTTGGAAATATTTCAAACGGATTATCCATCTATTAAGTCCATGATATTACATGGCATTAAAATTAATAAATACTCTCGTACAAACATACATGTATTTTATGGCAAATGTGAATGAATGAATGAATCATAATGTAATGAGCTATTTTGAATTGAACTACAGATGAGCTGGGGGTAAGTGCAGAAGGAGGAGAGGAAAGCTCATTACGTTTACAAATATTTATAAGTTTATATTGTATATTTTGTATAGACGATAAGAGGTTGAATGAGTTGAAGATACGAGAACTGTAAATGCAGACAACATGATGCCACTTGACTCCGACGACAACGTCTCATATGTTTGTTAATGATGATGATGATAATCATCATCATGTTGTAGTAAAATTGTCTGGAATATTGTATCTTATTAGTAAATTGATTTTAACTTCGAAGAGTTTGTATTGTTATTGAATGTTAAATATTCAAAATTATTTATTATGAGAATTTCGTTGGAATTCATATATGTTCGGGATTACAATTTAGGGAAATGAATTTACATTCCCTAGACTGTTCATTAAATAAATTATTACCACATATGTATTTAAATACTAAGAACTTGTAACGGCTGTCATATGATCAGATTTATTTATTACAATTTAAGTTGCTAGTTTAGAAGTTCAAATCAATTTCCACGATACTGAAAATCTGAAAGCGGAGCTTAGTATCAGTTTACATTTTCTGTGGGAGCTTAAGATTTTAGAGTATCCATGATTTTCAGTTAGTAATTTCACTAAAACTTAATTTTTGTATCCAAAATATCAAATTTCAACTTCTTCATGCTCTAAAAAGCTAAAATTGAAATGTTATTATCATTTAAATTCATATAAACCCATCAATAATTAAATACAAATTATCGAATTACCTCTTTTTGACAAATTTTATGGCCTATTAATCAATTTATTTGTGAAATTTATTAACATCATTTACATAAATACTATATGAATTTAAAAGAACAATAAATAAATGAACCAATTTTGAAATGTTTTGTGTTGCTTGTGGTTCGTGTTGTTTTTCCAAATTACAATATTAGCTAAACCTACATGTAACTTTAAAAATTCAATTGTATTGAAAACAATCGCTTGAGGATTGTTCCATCATCTTCTTCCTACCACCTACGGTGAGTTCAATGGAACATTGTCTAACAACTGAAATGGTTGTTAAACAATCTTATTTAGTCAATACAAAAGATACAGAAGAGACAAATGGAATAAATGCATAGACACAAACACTTACAGAGATAGATACCACCCATAGATTGACAACAGGAACAGAAATTGATACTACAACAAGTGTCCCAGAATGGTGGAAGAAAAAAAAATACATGTTTCAATACAATGAAATCAATAAAACCAATTGAGATTTCGGTTTGTTTCATTTATGTGTTTTTTTTTTTATTTTTCTTGAGGTTTTTTGTTATTTTTTCGGTATTTGTTTACTTTCAAGAAGTCACGGCAACAAAATATTCTTTTTCCTCAATATGTGAAAAAAAAACAAGAAAAAACCTTAATATAAATACAAAAAATAAATAAATATGAGTCTGTATACAAAAGTGACTAAGAGTAAAAAGGGAATGTTACATGAAAATACGTTTTAATAATAGCAATTAATAAAGTCATAAGTTATAAATATTTGTCTACGTCTAAATACATTCATAAATACTTGCAAATGGATTGAAAGCTACACTGTGGAAAATAGTAATAAGGTTATAGGCTTGTATTACTGTAAAAATGGCCCATTATAGATCAAAACAAGATTTTTTGGTTATACATTCAATTTTGTGAATTGTGGTACCCTTAGAATTCCCTTATGCTGAGAATTTATTCATAAAGGGAGAATAGTTTCGCTCACTAATTTTGTTGGCTATCTGATTCCTGTCGTACCCGTGAGAACCAACCGGCACTTCTAATAAATCTGGTCATATGTACTAGTGACACATCTCTGAGACAGTCCAGATCATTAAAAAAGATCTCTACCAAGATATAGACTATACTCTTCTAAGGCTGGCCAGTCACATAGAATGGGTTGTACTGATTCTTCCTCCTCTTCATCCAAACAAGTTCTACAATAGCTATGATGTGGGTAACCCATACCTAATCATACAGTGCTCAGTGATTGTACCCGTAAGAAGCCTAATCGAATTCCTACTAAGAGACAAAAGAGTCCTGGTCCTATCCTCTGTCAGAGTGAGCCAGAGCATTCTGGATATTCTACAAGTGATGATATTTGACCACCTAAGTTCCGTTACATTCAAAGCCAATTTGGCAATTTGTTGGTATTCTGATCCTTAATGTTCTATTAAAATTCGGTTTAGGTACTATGTAGTCCGTTTCTTGTCCCTGCCTATATTTAGTAGGATGGTGACGTGATCAATACGATCATGCATATATATATATATCAAGGGGAGTTATATTTAGTATCGTTTCTAGACAGGCCTGAGGTGTGGAATTCATAGAGCCTATAGGGACTTTTTCTTGCTAATAAGCCACAGCGACATAACCTATGCCATCGGTGAAATTCAGACTCATTTATGTGCCAGAGTCATGGGAAATTGGACATTTAGGATGCGCTATGATATTTCATACACTTTTTTATTTTAAATTTTAAGATATGAAGCGATTAATTAAATACCGATTATTTCCAGAGCAGCTTTGCAGATCAAACAAATTTTCTTAAGAACCATTCTAGAACTAGATATTTTACACTAGATATTTTAAATGACCTTCTATAGATGAATGATTATAGTGACGTCTTCCATATTATTAATTTGTGTCGGTTAACCGATTAACCGAAATTTATTTTTTTTGCACTTTAACATATTTTTTTGTTTTTAATTTTCCATTTTAATTCAAATACAAATGTCAAAGTAAAATTACATATTTTTCGAACATTCCAGAAATATGTTTAGTAAGTATAATAACTGATATATTTAATTTACATGTAATTGTCGGATGAGAAACTAAAAAATAACTGACACTTATAACGCCTTACTTTCGATTTCTCCAACATATACATTCAGCGAGAGAGTGTTTTCCAAAACTAAAGAAAATTATTTACTTTTTGGTTGTATTATGTTTTGTTTATTTTTTATGTTTTTGTTCTTTTTATTAATAAAATACTTCAACATTTAAATAGAAATTATTCGGGTAATCGAATAATTTAAAATTAACCGATTAAATCTAAACCCCGATTAATTATTTGCTCGATTAAACCAGAAACCCGATTAATTGAATACCCTAATGCATACTTCTGTTATCGTGAACTTTATGGGAACTTTATGTGACAATATGTTCCGACAATTCGTCGTCTCTCATCGACCTCTCACGGAATCGGTTGCTGATTTAAAAGGAGTGCATGTGAGGAGATTGAATATTTCTTCTAAAGACTTCTGCAGAAGTTGTCATCTTGAAGACGGGGAAAACCATAACTGCCCTTGCCCTACTCTATATAGGAGTGGGACTGCAACACTGGGCAGTACATTTCTAATGGATGTATCGTGGGTAGATTTTAGAATTCTTAATTCGTTCATTCGTGAATAGGTTTAGTTCGATACTGAACCACATATGGACATGCCAAGGTCTACGTGATCCTTTTATGGTATCATAAAAGTACCAATTTATGGACCCAAGTGAGCTGGCTGTTTTTATAACTTACCCTACTTCTATCTGTAGCTCCCTGTCAGTCAAATATTATTAGGTTTTTTGTGGGAGACAAGATGTATTCTTGTATTATAACTTTAGTATTATGTCCAAATCAACAGAAATCCCAGTAGAAACTTTATATCTCCATCTACTTCCACATGGTCTTTGGTGACTTTCTTAAGATGTTTATACAGAGTCAGATACAGTTCTAAAGGAAGAGTTTTTGTTGAACTTGAAGATTAATCTATTGCGTGACACTGAAACATACAATCGGCCTGAGTGTTACTAGCTAATTTACTGTAAGCACAAGTGGCTAATGACTTGAATACATTAAGTATTTCTACTGTGTATTTTATTTTTACCATGCGAAAATTAGGTTATGATAGGGAGGAAAGAAGGAGTAGTGTATGTGGACATTCGATTTGAATTTTCCTTCATTGAAATTGACGGGAAAGACTTCTGTAGGAAGTTTATTTCCCTGGCCAATCGTCCACAAATGGATGAGTTATTGATGAAAAACGTAAAATTATGCGGGTATCCGGAATAAGTTCCTTAATTTAATTTTATTATCTATAGATCAGTGAAAAATAAGCCACATTGCGACGGTGCTCCAGCGCATCTAGGGTAATTGAAATTGAGTGCGTCAAAAATTTTTTTACATACATACATTGTATGTAAATGCAATAATTACAGAAAATGATTTGATATCAAATGAAACTTCAAAGCTTGTGAAAAAGTTTACTCTCGATATTTTGACGTCTTTGATTATTATTTTGACGTCTTTGATTATTATACTTCAATGTTAGCATAACATATTTCAGTCTGATATTCAATTAGAGGTATGTCCCGGATAAAACTTGGATGTTGACAGTTCGATAATCTGTTGAAGTATGGAAATCTATCTTGAGAGTTTCTCTGTGTAATTCTACCTAGTTATACCCTACACCACCATAGTGGGGAGGGTATTATGCGTTTGTGCAGATGTTTGTAACGCCCAAAAATATTAGTCTAACACTCACCTTAAAGTATACCGATCGACTTAGAATCACTTTCTGAGTCGATTAAGCGATGTCCGTCCGTCCGTCTGGTCGGCTGGCAGGCTGGCTATCCATGTAAACCTTGTGCGCAGAGTACAGGTCGCAATTTTGAAGATATTTCGATGAAATTTGATACATATTATTTTTTCGACTCAAGGACCAAGCCTATTGAAACTGGCTGAAATCGGTCCATTATTTCACCTCCAAATAAGTTTTATATACACAAAATTCATGTCACCAAATTTTGTTACGATCGGTCCATAATTAGTCATAGCTCCCATATAGACCCGCTTCCGAAAATCACTTTAACGTGCATAAATCCCTTAAAAATGTTGGTAAACACACAAAATTCAACATAGTTAACTTTAATATACACATAAATCACACAACCTAATTTCATGGTGATCGGTCCATAATTGGTCATAGCCCCCATATAAGGCCCACTTCCGAAAATCACTCAAAAATATAAATTATTGAAATTTTAAAAGAAAAATTTTTTTTGCTCTTTTACTTAGTGTAGGGTATTTACTTGTTTTCTTACTTGTTTTTTTTTTATAATAAACCGAAAATGTCTGGGTGCCAAACAATTGTTCACAGTGTAGTCTAGATCCACGAGATGACTGTTAAGTTCCTTTGGATACAGCGATGATTAGTTGCAACTGTATTTTCAAGGATATTGTCTATAACAATCAGAATGAGTAGTGAAGACAGACTCTGCAATGAAAGTTAGCTTATTAGGCTCTTATGAGAGGTTATTAAGATATTCCATATCTTGCAACGGAAGCAACGGAGAATCCTTAGGAGGATTCTTGTAAATATTTTGGATGGTATTTCTAGGATAATTCTTACATTGCGAAAGGTCAGCAGTTTTTGGTATTTTTATAAGGATTCCTTGAAGCCAGTCGTCTGGTAATTTTTCTTCGTATCAAATTTTTTGGAATATCGTTGCCATTTACTTGGGCGGCATTTTGCAATAACTCTAAAATCATTATAATGGTCCTATTATATACCCTTTCTGTATGATTTTTATGATATTTAATGTGTATCCATCCTCAAGGTTGTTAGGATAATTTTTACGTTTCAATTGGTAACATGGGAATATCCGATCATTGTCGGCCCCTGATGACTATGAGTGCCGATCTCTGGTACAGAGTGCAAATTATTTGTACGTCTTACAAATTTAACTCACTTTTCCATAATTCAATAAAGCCGTACTTAAGAAATCTGTCCTCCCTTATAAATACTACCAGTGGTGTAACAATTTTTTCAGCATCTCAACACACAGAGATAGAGATGAAATGAAAATGAATAAATATTATCTTTACGTGCCTATTATGTTATTGTTATTATTTAGAAGTTGATGTTTTTGTTATTATTCCTCCTGTTGTTGTTTATTGAATAGTTGACTAAATGTTTGAATGACTGACTGACTGTATGGATGATTTGATGAGTCGGTGTAGTATAGTCAGTCGTATCTTAAAAGAATGGGTTTCTTGCATGATTGCTTTGAAGTTGCTGTGTTTTGGGATCATGATATTGAAGCGTATACGTTTCTTAGTTTTTTTTTTATCTTAAACCCACTTGAGTTTTAGGTTTTTTTCTTTAAATTTTAACAATTTGTTTTCATTATAATTTGTGTTGTTTGTATTTTGTTTTTATTATTCTTTTAAATTTATTGGACTTTTGATGAAAGGTTTCTTTTTGCATGGTTGAGCATTAATGGCTTTTGGGTATTTGTAGTTTTGTTTTTTTGTAAGAATTTTCCATTACTTATTGGTATGATATTGATGGTAGAGTATGGTTGATTTAGTTTTATGACATTTTAAGGTAGTTTTTTTTAGTGGATATGAAATGTTTTAACATATTCGTCTTGTGAAATATGCATATTAAAATATCATGATGTAAGTTATAGTATTTTTGTATCTACTTATGCTGTTTTCACTTTTGATGTTTGGAAATATTTATTCAATCAAATATATTGAGGCACAATGTTATAATTTGTATTAATTATATATAGGAATATAGCGAAACTATAGTAGAGACCTGACAAATTAAAATACTGGAGTCTGGTGTGTCAATGTTCACTACTTAGGCTTTAAAATATTTAAGCAAAATACTCAAGTTGAAGGGTTTTGCTATAAAATATGTTTAATTTTTTGGAATTTTCAACAATTCAATAAAGCTGTTCAACACAGCTTTACAAGAAGACTAAAATTTATACGACAATAGTCCCATTGTGCTCTTTTATATTCTGTAAATGAAGAAAAAATTTCCTTTTTTACCTATACTCTACTGTTTCCTTGCCATAATGAAAGTGTTGAAATATTCCTTAATATTTTTTTCTGTTTTCCTTACATATTTGTTTACCAAGACAAGCAGCAAACAAAGCAATTTTCCATATTTTCATATTGATGAAAGTTCTGGTTAGTTATTGGCATATTTTCCTTTAAAATAAACAATAGAATTTGAGTCAATACAATTAGGGTTAAGGGTTACATACTAATTTTAGATTTGAAAGTACTTGGAATACAATACGTAATGCTACACTGAGGATTATTAATATTAGTATAGTTTTGTTACATTTTCCCAGTTTTAATCAGCTAAATCACTAAAAATATTGCATTCGATATTCTATTTGCAGAACTTGTACAGGTGACTTCAGACCTCTTAAGATTACTACACGCAGAGAAAAAATATAGTTGGGCATGGTTACTGTAACCATTTCAATATTGTTACAAGTTTGTTTAACTATATAATAGTCACAGTAACCATTTACATGATTGTGGTAACCATAATATGGTTAATTTACGATTCACATGATTGTATCAACCATACATATAGTTACAGTAAGCAAATATATGTTTGTGACAACCATTCATATGCTGAATGGCGTAACTTTGTTTCATTTTTTTTTTAAATTCTTCCAAATCGGATCGAAACTACAGTTTTATTATAGTAGAACTATTTGTTTAGAAGTGACAGATTTAGTTCTACTTTTCTCAGTTTCCCCACTCTCCAATATTATCGTTTTTATACACTAATCCCCATTTGTCTAGGTCCGTATAAAACCATTCTTCATTTTTAAGAATGCTGTTACCACATCATTTACATGAGAATTTAAAGACCTCTCCGAAGGGCGTTTCTGGGCTAGATATGATATTTAGTGGTGATGTGAGTTTCGTGTCTTATTATTTTCTTAATATTAGGACAGAATAAATCCTAATTTATTCTCTTTGGATTCCTAAAGGACTGTGTAGCATCCGGTTTAATTCAAATTCCAAATATTCATGGACTGAGAAAGTTATTTCATTCGAAAATTTCCATGATAAAATTTCCAGCGGAGTTGAATCACAAGCGTCAAATTTACCTGGTTTTTATCTCAAAAGTATGTTCTTCTTCCTTATCAGCAGTAAGAAATTTGTTCTCTATTATAAAATCGATAAAAGGAACGAATCGACATTTGTATCTGTACACACCCACACGAGATAATGACCATTTGTGTCATCATTTATTAAATCTACATTGGCCTGCTCAGAATGTCTTGAAAATCATCTCGTAGTTTCTGGATGAGGATCAGATTCCTAATCATAAGCGAAATATGATATGAAAATAAAATCAAGTGCATCTCTTCCTTTTTAATTTCTACTTCCATTTGAACTTTGTTGGTACAGTGTTTTAAAATAACACACTTTAACCCTTTCGGGACTACTGGGATAATACGTCCCAGCAATCTTCAAATGCAATTTCTTATCTAAATAACACCTAAACCATGTTCAAGAGTTCATTGGAACTATTATTATTAAAAACACTTGGTCTGTTGGATGTGATCCAGGGTTCTTGAATCAAAATCATGTCCTCTTTATACCTGTTGTTATAGGGAATTAAATTTTTTGTTGGCTCGATACACTGATGTAGATTAATTTATAGAACTTATGGGAGGTTGTTCTTCTATTTAATATTTCGCAACGGACCTTCCAAATGGATTATTTGCCAATTATCTGCTGGATACAGTGTATCATTCTGTCAACTTAATCTCGACGCATGACATTCTTCTTTGTTTGGGTTGTATTGAGCGAACTGTAGAGCACTCGATCTCAAGTAGTAGTTCTTCAAATGATCTAAACACATGTTCTCGTTCACTACTTGCTAATTTTAGTTATTAGCTGTTCGATTCTGAAGTTGTTGGTGTTGATAATACGACTCGCTGCTTCTCCTGGAATGTGTAGTTACTCAACTGCGATGTAGCGAGCGTCAGCTGGGTTGACTACTTCCTCATGGGTTGGTGTATGTTGAAGGTTTTTGACGACAGGGACGGTAAATTTTCAGAAGCAGTGCAAGTCTGATTTCTTTAGGTTGATGCATGTAAGTTAATTTTAGAGAGACGATGAATAGTCAGTACATAATAGAAGCTTTTTTTTGTACATGGAAACTCCAAGGTATGTGACACGAGTAGAGTGTGGGATGTTCACGTTATTAAGTGTGAGACAGCTTATTATCTTAACGAAAACTTAACGATTTTACTCGAATTCTCAAATTTTAAACCACATGTAAACTCTTGAATGAAACACAGGTTTTTGGATAAAAAAATAATTTTATTTTTCAATGTAGTCTCCTTTGAACTCAATACACTTTCTCCAATGTTTCTTCAATTGTTTTATCCAAAACTCAATCGATACCGTTCTCATACCCAAGTGATCATTCAAAATTGAAAGCGCTGAGCAATGTGAGATACCTATTGCTTCCACAATCTCTTGCAATTTCAATCTTCGATCAGCCAAAACCATTTTTCATTTGTTTCGGGTGTAGAGACCTCAACTGGGCGTCCAGAACGTTCGGCATCTTACGTATTTGTACAGCCACAACGAAATGCAGTTAACCAATTTTTTACCATTGCAATTGATGGTGCAGAGTTCTCATAGTATTTATCAAGCTTATCCTTGGTTTGAGTGATGGTTGGTTTCTGCCAAAAAAAAAATAATTAATGAGCAGACGAAATTAATTTGTTTCCATTTTATCCATATCCTGCTATCAATGGCATAAATAAAATGATGCAGAATTTTTAGTCGTTTAATCTTTTTGGATAATTTGGGGCATATAGATGATATTTACACAGATCCGAATTATATTTGATAATACATTGTTGGATTTCAAATATAAAGTGGAAAATGTCATTGTTATTCGTTAATTATTAAATTGTAAAACACTGTGTACCGTACAATAATGTCCTTTATTTATCACAATTTTTAAACTAATTTACAAGCATTCTTGATTTTAATTTAAGCACATTTGAGAGACAATTTTCAGGCTACTAATACTTTGCATGTCTATAACAAAATTAAATAACTAAAAATTATTTTCATATATTTTAGATATATGAACATATTTTTCAAACAATATGGTTTATGTTTTGCTATTGTATTTAAAGCATCTTATTTTATTTTATAAAATTTGTTTTTCTATTAAATATTGTACTGGCAATAACAAATTCTAAGCACATTCATTCAAAGTCCAACACAACTGTGAACAACTTCTTACCACAAATTTAATTCTTAATAACTTGCAATGAATTTTTATGTTGTAGTAAATTTACTCTTTAGTTCTATAAAATATTTTGATCATTTGTTAAGTTCGAGTGCTTACAATCATGTATTGTTTGTCAAGGAGAGATAGTTGTGTGTAAAGTCTTGATTGCAATTGGATGAAAGGATTATGATATGGATTGACTTTGTCTGAATTCTGAAATACTCTGAAATACATTCAATGTATTTCAGAGTAAAAACTAAAAATATTATATCATTTGTCTAAATGTATCAATTTCAGGATTCTAGTAATGAAATCATATTGCTTCTCATTGTTTAAATGATATGGATTTCAGGCTGGAAACGAACCAACTAGTCTACTAAAGAGCTCCAGTTCTTTTTATTGTCATATTTATTTTACTTTTAATCTTAAACTTCTCCCTCGACCTACGCTTACACGTATGTGTAGTGCTTAAGGGCTTTTAGTAAATATTGCAGGTATTTTTTCTGTTCAATTCTTAATTCTTCCTCGAACAAGCATTAGAAGTTTGTTTTTTGCTTTTGTCCTCTTCTCCCCTTTTGTTTGGATTTCTAGTGTTTTGTTTATTTATATTTTCCAAAGTTTACTCTTTTTTTGTTGTTATTTTTTTTCCAATGTTTGAGTAAGTCTGTCCATGTGTCGGTCTGTTCGGTGTACAAAATCAATAGAATAAAAGTGCAGTTTATTTACTTTAAATACACTTTTTTGTTTGTTAGTTTTCTAATGATTTCACATAATTCAATATGTCTGTATAGAAAATTGCAGACATGCACAAACATGTTTTGTTGTATTTTCTTATTATTTCTTTTTTTCTTTAATTAATACAAGGGCAATTTAGAAAAAAGTCTGATAATAGTTATTGTTATGGAATTTGGAAGAGTATGGGAAGTGCTTAAAGTAGGAGATTTTTATTTAAAGTCTTTAAGATGATAAATTATCTACAGAGATCGACATATCGAGAATGGTTTAAGTTCAGTGGACATCTGCTCCATTCAGCATTGATTACTTATAAATGAAGTCTTGAGTATTGAAACCCTATGCAATGGTTGTCATAAGATCCCTATTAAGCATTTTGTTTAACTTGGATAATGTCCAATGGACATGTGTATTGTGTTAACACGTTTTGGGAGGGAAGAGAGAAGGAATAGTTTTTGTGGCAATTCGATTTGAACTTTCCTATAATTAAAGTGAGAGGAAAGGCTTATGCAGGAAGTTTATGCCACATATAGAATGAACGGTTAAAGAACGAATTTTTGAAGTAGTATTTTGAGTGATCCACTGCATCATCGAACACGATTGGATGAGCACATGCTGAAAAAATTGATATGGAGAACAAGTTCCTTAATAACAGCAGAATACATTACATTCCAGTATCGGAAGAACAGTGAAGGATAGTGAATAAACAGAGTTGGATATCCTATCTGTCACCGATAAGAACTATCGCTATCTCCTGTACGGTAGCAAGTAACTCCAAAATTGACTGTGAAGCACCGCCCGTACATGAGAGCTGTATTCCATTTGTATTCCAGGTTCAAATAGTGAAGAGATCTGATGGATTAAGCATATCTTACACCATTTTAAAAGTCCGACTCACTTGAATGTTTCTATAGACTAAAATGTGTTTATTCCAGCTGAATTCTCATGGCCTGTTGTTCCTATAAGGAGCATAGGGCCGTAACGATTTCATTAATCATTTTAGCTTCGGATGATTAGCGGATTGGGCTAAAGCATCCTGGACTTATGCTATGGCTGCTAGCTAACCCTACCAGATACGCATGGAGAACATCCGAACATCAAGAACAGACACCCGCTTGCAGATGTACCAAATCGGCGACACCCCGTAGTAGCTATTGGTTTTGAATGGCACCAATTACTGTCCATGTCATTTCGAGTATCATTGACACTCAGAATTTAGGTGGTGGAACCTGTAATCCCTCTGAGACTCTATTCTCGAAAACGCTGATCTGCGGGACGTACGACTATCCGCAACCTATGACCGGTAGCATTCAGCTATGCTTCTCACAGGCAGATAATAAATCGGGCACCAACACAGAGGTATTGTCCGAATTATTATCCGCAATTGGGCGGATATCAAGAGCATTTGATTCCATAATATTTATACAACCTTACAATACAAATGCAGAAATAGTTAAATCAGTCTGTATACAATATCTAGTTGTATGGAATCGGCATTAAGTACACTGAGTGTGTGGAGTGTTTCAAGTGGACTTAGTGTGAACGCCCAAAAGGTATGGAATCAGTCTTGAGATCAGGGATAATGCAAAGTACCTTGGCATAATTCTAGATTAAAGGTTATCCTGGAATCTAAACATTCAGAACAGGATTAATAAGGCCTATGTGAAAGCGCAATTGTTACTAACTGGAGTATTATGCCGAAGGGTATCAATTGGATGGGTTGTTAAACCCATCTTGTTCTATGGAGTATTAGTGTAGTGGCACGCCCTGGATAATGCTACTCACTGGAAGGCCGCTGAACGAGTTCTCAGGACTGTCGCGATACTGATTACCACCTTTAAGGCACTTTTTACTATTTTAAATTGGTTACCAGTTGATTTGATGGTGATACAAATGGCTATCAACTCTGCTGTGAGACTCAATGCTGGCTGTTCGTTGTCTAGTAAAGACCATATGCACTCTAAGATACTGAACTACTATGGACACATGCATAGTAATGTCGATTACTGCATTGCAAAACTTTTTTTTTGACGGGGGCAATAGGGCGGGGGAGGTTTCCATATTGAAAACTTTGGGATAAAATCATACTTTAGGCTACCTAACGTGCATCCAATTATTATCGATTATCTGGTGATATATGAATATTTACTGATAGCAAGGCTGCCTTTAACAGAATAGCGGGTGTCTTCACTGCATTAACCGGGGACTGCCAGGTATCTCTAAGTGAGATAACAAGACATTCTAGGATAACGCTTATATGAGTCCCTAGACACGATGGAAATCGGGGCAATTGTATAGCAGATGAATTGGCCAAAAAGGGTGCGATGATGAATAAGGAGGGCATCGGTATATTTCTTGATAAATGCATGATGGCTGTACAACAGAAACTATATGAGACTGCACAAAACAGGTTATGGAATTTCGTCGTGAGCAAATAAGGCTAATTGTCTCCTTTATTACAGAACACTGTATAATTGGGGCGCATGCTAGAGGACTGGGCTTACTGTAGAAGCTGTCATAATGAAGAAGAGGAGGAAGCTCTGTCTCACCTTCTCTTACAATGTCCGGATCTGACGAACCTGCTTGGATGATCTATCAAGAATGAATCTTAGACGAATCTACTCCTTCATCAGGGAATCTGATAGATTTAACTCGGAGGCAACGGAAGTATTTTAAATACCCTGCTGTTTTCCCCTTGGGTATCACAATGAGATCAGTTTTGAATGGACCCAAGTGAGCTGCTTGATGAGAGGCTGCTCATGGAACCTAATTAAACCTACATCTGTCATGCATTTGTATACTCTATTAGAACAGTCCTATTTTTGAGATTTTCAAAAGATCAATGAGGCTCACTCAAGATCAAGACACAATTTCCGATAGACTTGGACATATCTGCAAGAGAATAGATAGGGTTGGAAGTTTAACGTAGAAGTTCATTTAGAAAAATAAGAAATATAGTAGGAGAAAGAACGGAGCAATGCGATACCCCACACTCAACCTTGAACTTGTCTAAAGAGATCTAATACTTTTGCCAAAACGAACAATGCAACTATACTATCTTTCCTATAAGAAAGCAAGGTAGTCTCTCGTACAGTGTCCCTTACGTATCCAACAAGATACATTACCATACATTCCATAACTTTGGAAGGTGCAGAGAAAATTCTATTATGAATTATTGTTTCATTCTATGTTATGATTGGCTTATAATTGAATGAATTAAGAGCAACCATGGGACAGTTTTTCACAGCTATGTTATTAGCTATTGTGTATGGAGGGCATTTGTTAATCTGGTAAATATTTACTAATGGATTTATTAGTTGTAAAAGCGGTTATACCTCTGCCACCTAATAAAACTTTGGTAATTGAGTATTGGTAGGATTCTGAGGTTATACCCGTTCCCAGCCTACTCAATCGTCTACCCACTCCGGTAGTCTCTCTTGTTGACGCCTAAGACGTGAGAGTGTACTACGGGAAGCCGTTCCCCGTCATCACATGCTTCTCTCCGTGAGAGTATATACAGGAAGCCTTTCCCCGTCATCGCCGTGCCTTTCTCCGTGGGCTACTTTACTCCGTGTTAGTCGGTGGCTAACGTCGTGATAAAGTGTTGTGTTAGTGTTTAAGGGAAATGAAGTACGATTTATAACATTTTAAGGAGAAGAAACCGTATTTTAATCCTTTGGCTTAAAAATAATATTTTTTAACGAACCCTGAGAGCCGCGAGCTCCACCCCGGCATAAGGTGGAAAAACATCATTAGTTTTATATAAATATTTGTTATGGTTCATAAATTAATCAATGCAATTTATTTTTATAGTATTTTTTAGGTTATTTGCCAAACAGAAGCTTTAATTCTTTAATTGATTAGAATCTTAGCTAGCCACAATTGCATGTAACATGCAACTTATTTGAACGCAGTCACTAAATACAATAAATCATTTGAATTTTGTCTAAACTATACATTGTTCCACTGTCCGATCTTAACTATAAAACAAAATCTAAACAAGAAAAATACCTGTAATATTTCGTGTTTATTGGCAAACATAAAACATAACACAAAAACCAAAAAACTCATCAAAGTAATCATAATAATGTATTGATTTGTAACAGAAAAATGTCTGTTATTAAATTAACAACTTCTTCTTTTACATGTTGCCATACATTTCCTTGATTCTGGAAACGATGTGTTTGGCTGTTGTTACTCCATCCCATTCAACACTATTAAATACAGATGAACAACAAACATTCCGGCTTGTACACCTTGTACAAATGTTGCCAAATTACAAAACAGTAAAACAACTCAATTCCAGCAGACCGCTTCCATTTCCCTCCATATGCATGAAGTTTCGGTATTTATGAGTGTATTTCAAAGAACAAAAAGCCTTTTGGCTGTGATTTGATAATGATGGAGGTGATGATAATGATGTTGTTTCTTAATGTTGCTTCAGTTTCAGCAAACTGTTGTTGTTTTGTTATTTTGTGTCGGCGATAAATTGAAGGTGGTGATTTTTGGTTTTCTTCATGCTTCATTGCCTTGATTTTAGTGTTCTCCGATTTTGTTGTTTGGCTTTAATAATATTTGTATGTTTGTCCCTCCATCCGTCCAGCCACCAACCCCGTCCAGCCATCCTTTTGTCATGTTTAGCAGTTTTTTGCTGAATTGTGGTTAAATGCGGTAGCAAAACATTTTAGTACAAATGATGCTTTAAAATTTCATTTCATCCATTTAATTCCATCGCTCCAGCAGCAACAGCACCAATCACAACACAACCATCATCACTTCCATTCGATGAACGAAATATTGAAATATCGAAACTGAACATTGAACATGTAATTTATGTTGCCTTGAGGTTTTTCATCACAAAATTTTGAGCAGAAGAATAAGAAGAAATATTTTGTGGTTTTTCATTAAATATTGGTATCAAGGTTGTGGTTTGTTTTTGCTTTTCTTCTCTCCTTACGGTCGTGTGTATCAGTTCCAAGCACCAGATGTAAAATATGCTCTTTCTGTTTCTATTCCTTTGGATTTTATGGTTTCTTTAACTATCCTAGAGAAAAATCATATACAATTTATAATGAGGTTTGTACTTTCTAAGAACACTCCAGGTTAATATTCCTTGATTACTGTGGCGTTATTGTAAATGTACTAACGGTATGATGGTTGACCAGTTTTTGTACACTTCATCATGAGTGGTAAGGTTATATATAAAATTGTCATTCCGTTTGTAATAGGTATACATACATATTCTGGAACGTTAGAGATAGGGAAGTCGATAAAGCCATCTCCGATTGTCTTTTAATTTAAATAGTTTTTTATTGTGAATCCAGGAAGACAAGGATAAGGAGAGTATTTTCACAGATTCCTCAATCATTCAGTCCCGAACATTTTTAAATGTCAATGGAAGTTCCAGAATACATTTTTATTATTTTGAAGCAGTCCATATTAATTTTGAATCGATTGTATTATGTACTGGATGGGCTATTCTGGAAGAACTCGTATTTTCGGTAACAAGTTCCCGAATTTTCTCTGAACATATACCATTACAATAATCGATAGAAGAACAAATTACAACTCACATAGCGATGATTTTCAAAGGAGTCAATTGAGTTAGATCACCTACTGGCTCCATAATTGACTTTGAAGAACCGGTCCATACATGAGAGATGTATTCCATCAGATGGAGTGAGGTATGTTTTACAGGATTTAGAAAAAACCGATGTACTTGAAGTTTCCTTATCAACTACATAGAAATGTGTGTTGAGTCCAGTGAACATGACTAGACTTGGGTGAAAAATAATAAACAGATTTGAATAAAGGACGGAGCTTTGCGGTACCCTCAGTAACTCCTATGATTAGATCCCGTTTACTAAAGTTAGCAACTATAAACTTGCCAAGTTTACAAAAGGTATTTCCTGATATTGTTTTTTAAAGACCTTGTCCTGCAGAGAGTTGAATACTTGACAACTAAGTTTAATCTGTCAGAAAGAGCATACGATACAATGACTGTAGAATGGGTTGAGCGATCCGGAAAATGAATGTTGAGAGTAACGGACCGAAGAATGCTAAGGGGTTTGACACTTTCTGTAACATCAGTCATCCAGAATATTCTTCAGTTCACAATGCGCAATAATAGGAAAATATGGATTGCAAATAATCGACGGCCAGGTGGTCGTAAAGTATTGTAAAACTTTCTCAAAACCTTGTAGAGGAAATATCTAAATCGTAAGAAAGTTTAATAAATATAGGTAATGTCATGAAAACGCGACAATTTCAGACAAAAAAGTTTGAAGACATTACTCCACGAAGATTGTTGTAAAACTTAATAAGAGCATGCAAAATCAATGTATGAGAGCAGCAGGATTCATCCAAAAGCAGGCAAATTAGGGGTACCGGTCTACCAGTCGATTCGACACCAAAGCCAAATTAAAATGGCGCTAAGTTAATTCTTCGCAATTTTTTATCATGACAACACTCGACCACATGTTGCAATAACTGTTAAAAACTATTTAGAATGAAGTTGTTGGAAATTTTATCTCTCCGCTTTATTGTCCAAACCGTGCCCCGCACAGTGGATTATATAGGGTGAATGCATCTCATAATTGATTTTTGCAAATGATTGATATTAACCATAAAACAAGTTGTATCGTAAAGTTAAGATGTCAAGCAATAATTATTTGCAGAAATTATAGTTATTATGTCAACAAAAGTATTCGAAAATGGCGGCAGAACACACTACTTTCGACTTTAAAGATTTAGGGAGTTAAAATTATACCATATTCAAGCGCGTATTATTAATATTTATAATTATTTTTTTAGGATTGTTATTAGGGTTTTTAATTTAACGACTTTTTTTGATTCCCGGGAATCGGGAAATTTTTTCTACATTCCCGTGTACCCGGCTGTTCTCGAAATATATAATGATACTGTAAATTAGGAATATTATTGCCAAATTTCATATAAAAACTTAGTGTTATAATTATTACATATCAGAGCTTTGAATTAATTAATAAAATTTGTGCATAATTCAGTAAAATCTTAATCCGTAATTAAAAAATACCAGTCTTTCATTCCATAAATCCATTCCTAATATTTAAATTTTTAGATTCATTCCAAAGCCTTTGTTTAAACTGAATTAATTTTCAAGTTAATTAATAACAGAATTTATTCAAACTTTTAATGATAAATTTTTTGTTAAAATTAATCGAAAAAATTGTCTTAAGCCTTTTTGTAATAGATTTGAATTGAAGAACAAGTTAATCATTTAATAAATATTATATATAGTTATTGATTTGAAGAAGAAATTTAAAGATTCAATAAGAAATAAATTCAATAAATAATGAACACTTTTTAAATTTTCCCCAAATAAATAATAATAAGCGGTCTATTATTGCCGAGATATAAGCAAAAAACTGTAAAAAATTTCCACTATTTTTGGTGAAAAAATAGAGTTCTAACTTGTTTTCTATGTATTTTATTCAGTTTTTAATTCCCGGGATTCCCGACTAAAAATCCCGGGAATCGGGTAGTGAAAAATTGGCAAATTTTTCGGGTTTTTATCCCGGGAATTCCCGGTACAAATTTCCCGGGATAAAAACCCTAATTGTTGTTAGCAGATTTGAAATTTATTCCTTTAAAATATATAATGTTTTTTGGCTTACCTATGCAACTTTGACTTGGATTTTAACTATTGGCGCTGTTTGCCGCCCATTTAGTTTTAACATAGAATTAAAGTTTAACTTATTATCTAAAAGATATATCGAAATTAGCAGCCTCTTGGTGCATATAAACAAATGGCATGCGAAAATGTTGAGCAACTTATCAACTTTTATTTGATTTTAGTTGCTTTTCATTGCATATTTTGTAATGATACCTTATAAAAATTTATAAGTATATATAAAGCAAATTTAATTCTTAACAAAACAGTGTTTCAATTTGCTTAACCGGATGAAAATTGTAAAAGTTATTCAACTTTTCATTTGCACCTTTTATAGTATTTTCTCCCTCTGCGAATATGAATAAAAAACAAAAAAACAATTTTTAATTTACAATGTAAATTTTTTCGAGCTTTTTTCTGAAAAGTTAAATAAGTTTTGCAAATATATACCGATTTTAACAAGTAATGTATCATTATTGTCTATATAAAATTATATTTAAAAAACTGTGCAAAAAAAAAAAATAGGATTTTATAAAAACAAATTAAAATAACCATTGTTGAAAAATTACGACAAAAATAAAAAAAAAAATGCAAAACAGACATTTATGAAAGATTAATTCGATGCCTCTCCATAATTGTTTAAAATTTTGAATTTGTCTAAAAATATGTGAGTTAGAGGTACTATAATACTATTACATTTATATAAAAACTCAAAAAAAAAAAATTAAAAATGTATTTTTAACCGCTCATAACTTTTTTTTAATAATTCGATTTTTATAACTAAAATACATGTTAAAGCTTATAGTCCAACCTATTCAACAAAACAAAATCTTACAAAAATCCTCATCCATACAAAAGTTACAGAATTTTGATCCGAAAATGACAATAATTTTCCACTGTGCCCCGTCCGGATATTTGTTTCGATAAATGCAGAACGCTCTCTGTGCCATACGCTTCACTTTGGAACAGAGTATCCGATTTTGGCTTGAATCGTTCTTGACCTCAAATATGAGCAGTTCTTTTGAGTCGGACTCCATATGTTGCCAGAAAGATGGAAAAATATCATAGCTAACTAACAATGACCAAATGTTTCAAAAAATGTTTGAAAAACTTCCGCATTTTTAAGTCATACACCAATATTTAAATTGTTGTAAATTTTATTAATAATTTAATACGGAATTTCCGTTAACGGATTCACAGCAAATATCGTTACGTTAAAATACCATTACCGAAATAAACCAAATATTGTTACTGCTAAAAATCGTTACCAAAATAATGCAAATTATCACTGTTGCGACTGTAACGACATGTCGTTAGCTTTCTAAGCCACTCAAAAAACGAAAAGAGTTGATTTGATATTCACTGATAAATTTCGATAAAAAAATTTTTGTGCGAATCCAAAATATTTTTAAAATATTTCTAAATTAAACAGAAGTAGTACAATGAGGAAACAATTGAAAGCAATTTGTCTCCTGTTTCTTCGAAAAGTCGACACCGAGTGATTGCATCAACAAAAATCTTCGATTAGAATTGATATATTTACTTTTGTTTTGTCCAAAATTCTATAGAAGAAGGTTTATATGGAGTACGTAACCGATTTGGCATTCACATATGTACTTACTTTCATTCCCCAACATCAAAACCAAATATATTACGAGTTCAATGTTTGAAGCAAATTATTTCGTATTGGAAAATTGTTTCAAATTGGTTTTACTCTTCATAAATCGATTTTTGATTCACAGCATTTAACTAAACTTGTTTCATCTCAACCCTCATCTCAACCCTCCAATACATTAATTAAATATTAATTAATATTGACCTTATCTTTATTATTTAATTAAATTTACAACATAATTTAACGCCCTTTAGCTTAAAACCATTTGTATGTCCATAAAAAAACAAATTCACCGCCAAGAGAACCCCTCTTTTCCATAAATTATCAACGAATTTTTTTGTGGAAATTTCTTGTTTTTGGGCTTTAAAAAACAAACCCACCATTGAAAAGAATTTACTGTCAGTAAACACCAATTAAAAAACAAAAAACACAAACATTTCTTTGGTCATATCAAAAACGTAATACATATTGACCATAAATTGAACCATCGCCGCATCAACTCTTAACGGTTGTATTGAATACAACAACAATGACGACAAAAACAACAGCTACAACAACATGTAATCATAATGGAATGGATTTAGCCCAAGGAATATTGCAGCCACAAAACCGATACATTCAGAAATGCTGGCTCGTATCTCACATTCTTGCCTCTGTTTTCACTGCTTTGATAAGAAAACATGCAAGAATGAAATTAAAATACTGTATGGTGGAGGGAAGGGAAAGTAACCAAACATTGACATTGAAAATCACTGGCAGTAGTTTGGTATTTGTGAAAATATGTACTAGAGTAGGGTGTGATGGGTTTTCTAAGTTGATAGTCTAAAAATATAGTCATAGAAAATTAAACAAAAATTAATATTTTATGGATTAATTTGATGTTACAAATTGGATTTCATGTTGTTAAACCATTACGTTTAGGGGGACCTCGGGATACTGACTCCATTTAGATATTCGCTCCGACTCTCATAAAACTAAAGTTTCGGAAACCAACAGCATCTGAGTTAACTAGAAGTTTTTATTGTTGGAATGAACTTTTGTCAATAAAGTTTTGTGGTGATAAACGAATTTGTAGCTAATCAAATGATTAATGACCGAATTTTCCTGTTGTGACTGACAAATTTAACTTGGGTTGACAAAAAATCGGATATTTCAATCGTAATCCTTCTTTATCAACTGACTTATTTTTTTAGCAAGAACCGAAATTGGCTAAAAATTTGGTCATCACATCGCACAGTGGTTTAGAAACTTTTTTTTTGAAATAATTCGGTATCTTGGGAACTATTAGAGATTTTGTTACGAAATTTGTGTTGAAAAATGTTCAGCTTCCTAGCACTAATGTTGGTCAGTGCGCAGCCCCTCAAAGTTGGTCACTTCGGGTATCAAATTTCAAAAAAAAAATCGTAAAAAATCCATTTATGATCCGAATGAAATTTTAAATATAAATAGTCCTTGAGAAATTCTACAAAAAATACGCTTACAAGTGTAGGTTATCTCTATTAGTTGAAGAGATATTCAGGTTTATTGAATTTTTTTTTTAATTTTGCTCGATATTTTTATTATTTTTTAGATATGGCGGGCCTACGGAGCACAGAGGGATTTTGTTGTCAAAGAGTCAATTTTTCAAACACTTAATTTCAAAAACCAAATGATACAGTTTTGTAGAGTAATGTTTAAAGATGAAATGTACACTGATAGTTTTAAGAAAAAAATTTGTTTTTTTTTTCTAAAAATTAAAGTAAAGTCCATGTAAGGGTGTTAAGCAAAAATTTACTTATATTTTCACGCAATTCAGTGGTTTATTTATGTATAATTTTCCTAATAATACCATTTAACTTTAACATATTCGAAAAATATAGCATTTCTCCATAAATACAAAAAAAATTATGGGGATATCATAAACCGTTAAGAAGATATGGCCATATTTATACGCCTCTAAAAATTATTTTATTTTTGATTTTCCATGGAGAAAAAACAATGTTGCCCCACTTTCCTCCAAGCTGTTTTTATAATAAAATGAAGGGTGGGATTGTCTTGTTTCGATTAAAAAACAAAATAGTTTTCGGAAGTTTTCGGAACAGGATGCAAACTTAACATTTTTTGTCGAATAATAAACGAAATATCAAAAAAAATTCTTATCTATGTATGGGATTCGTGGACGGTGGGCGTGACCGATTTAATTTAAACTCGGCATGCATTCCTCTTTTGTTTCAATAAATGTATGTACCAAATTTCTAGACTTTTGCTTGGATATAAACAATTTTATGCGAAAAAATCAATTTGGATTGTATGGGCAGTGGGCGTGGTCGATTTTGATAAAATTAAATTTTTTTCTTAATTTAGTCCATATAATTCTCGGTGCCAAATTTAAATGCTCTAGGACCACTCCTTATAAATTTTGCAAAAAAATGTATGAAGCCTCTGTGCGGAGGGTCGAAATTTATTTTTAAAATATCAGCTATATTGGCGAAAAATTTCTAAATAAAATAGTAAAACTTACTAACAGGCATCTCTTCCCTATAAAGAGTTATACGCATCCAAATTTGGAACTTGTAAAAAGGGCCGTATTTTTTACGATTTTTCCTAAAAAAAGTCCATATATTTTTTTCTTTTGTAGACAAAAATTTTCTTCGGGACTATATAGAATTTTTATATGATCAGTAAAGATAGCTTAATGCAAAAGCGTATAATGAAAATTTTGGCTCACTGAAGCGGACATATCACCCCCTATAACTATCCAAACTTGGCCAATTTAAAAAAAAAAATCGGTTTGAGTAAAAAATTCTAAAAAGGCAAACCACCGATCCACGAAAAAGCTCCATATTTGTATAACTCTATATGTTTCTTAAAATATTTACTAAGTGTTTTTGCTATCACACGGTAAATAACGTCACAGTAGGCTCTTTTCTAAAAAACTCAGTTTTTGGAATACATTTTCCCCGTTTTAGGAATTTCGGTATTTGAAAATAAAAAATGTCAGAAGTTCTAATGCCATTGACTTAAAGACATTTGAGTCTATATTGGTTCCAAATTTTGTTATGATATCTTTAACTGTTAAAATTTTACATTAATTCAAATTTTATATTTTTACTAGCTGAACCGGGTCCGCGTTGCTGGCCCTTAGAAAACATCTGTTTTATATTGCATCTCGATTTTAATATACAGTTTTGGACAAAGTCGGTGATCCAATGAATTCAAAAATTCAGTAGGATAATCAATGGCTTGTTCTTCGTTCATTACTGTGTCAATCTATTTGTATTTTATTGTTTTGCCAGGCAGTTTCAATTGTCTTTGCTTATTGATCTTGTTAACATCATAATTTGTTGGTGCCAAAATTGCATGTTCCCACAGACAATCCGAATTGTTGTAGTTTGTTGTAAGACTTGGGAATACTTTGTCGACAACGTCTTGAATATTCATTTGCATTTGGCAGAAGTCCGGAAATGAAATCTCATTTATGGAGTGATCAATTGGAATTTTTCGTATCGCCATTGGGAAGCGTGAGCAATGATCCAAATCTGTGGTACATTTGGCCTTGAACTTTAAAGGTGGACATGAAGCCGACGTCATTTGAAAGCATGTGTTGTACTTTTGGATATTTTAAAGGAAGTGTTTGGAAATAGGATTGGCGCCAGAAATGTAACTGGTGGCAGAATAACTTTACCGTTCGATCAGCACATTCCCGGGGATTCCTTAGGGAACTTCAAAATGCTGCAATGTAAGTAATGTTTGTTCATTGCACCAATTAGTACATCCTTGTGGTTCCTGTAGTCATCATACTTATTGTAATAAAATCCGGGCAACTTTAAATCGATTCTTTCTCTTGATCGAGCCATTCGGGAGCGAACAACTATATGCTGTTGAGGTGTTTCTGCAGCACTCGATGAAGATGCACTGCGACGCATTTGCTGAAGCCGTGAATCTCATTATCTTCCCGTTTCTGCGACTCAAGACGTAGATGCCCTTTCGAAAACAAATTTTATTTGAATAAAACCGTTATTTTTTATTAAAAGTGATATGTGGAGAGTTATTTAAAATATTATTTTTTTAATAGATTTCATATGGCAATTTTTTAATCATACACCTAATTTGCAAGAGTAAACAAAATTGTTTATCATCGATTGAACTTCTATAGTACCGGACATGTGTTGGAATGTATTCCTTTTTTCGCTTACACCAAATCATTAATGATGATACACCAATAGAATGATGTTAAGCAACAAAATGAAAATCGTCATTGTTTGAAATTTGGAAATAAAAAAAGTATTTATGTATATGTGTTACAGTGTTACCCGCTATGCTTTTCTGAAGATTCCGTGAACATTTTATCAAAATCGGTCCAGCCGTTGAGTCCATATGGAACATACATACACACATCTGTTTTGATATATAATCGCATTAACGGTATAATGTAAAAATTAGATTTTTACACACATCTCCGCCCACAGACCGAATATCAAAAATCTGACTTTACAGTGTTACCCGCTGGGTTATTCTGAAGATTCCCTGAAAATTTCATCAAAATCGGTCCAGAAGTTTTTTTTATATATATAGATGATATTAGCGGTATAATGTAAATGCCACGCCCCTCCGCCCACAGACCGAAAATCTAATATCTGACTTTACAGTGTTACCCGACAGGCTATTCTAAAGATTCCCTGAAAATTTCATCAAAATCGGTGGAGCCGTTCTTGAGTTTATTCGGAACATACACACACACATACAAACATCCATTTTTATATATATAGATTCGTGGAAAATCACCATATTACAATTTTTTTTAGTTCTTAAGGTCCCAAAATGCGATATTAAAAACATGTTTGATATCACATTTCATTGAAACTCCGATTTTTCTATAAATATTTGCTCGGATCTCGATACATAAAGATCTCAGAACATAAATACTTAAATTAATCATGAAATATTTGTTAAACAAATTGCAATACTGCCCATTTCATTCAAATTGTTTTGTCCTTCTCGCCCAGCCTTCATCTAATTGCGATAATGAACTATCCGCCAAAAAGGGTAAGTTTATCATTTTCATTTTGACATAATTAATTTGCCCTTTGGCAACAAAACTTCTTTATATTTGATTGGTATTCGTACACCAATGTTCAGTCATTTTGGCTCATACTTAAATGATAACTATCGCAAAACGAACCAAGCCATTCCGCAAAGCCTAAAAAGAAGTAAGTAATTTGTTCTTGTTTCCTAGTGGTGTGATTTCCAACAGGTATTTATTACCAACTCACATCATTTACTCCACAGCCACACACAAAAGCTTACGCATGCATACTTTCGTTCAACGAAACATTGGCAGAATTATAAAACTCCACTTTAATCTGGCAATTTCAATCATTTAAAAGCACAATGAGCTGGAGTTGACTGGAGTCTGTTTTTTTCTTCTTTTTTTTCGGTAACATGACCATAAGCCCCTCTCTGTTGCTCAATAATTTGCAGTTAGAAGCAACACATGTATTTAAGCTTTCAGCATAAAACCATTGTGGCTGTTAGATGGTCAGTTTAGTTTGTAGCATTATGCTGGTTTCTTTTGGTCGCAAGCCACCCATATTTGAAAGAAATAAATACAAAAAGAATCTTAAATATAATCATTAGCTTTGCATTGGAAATTACATTGAAAATTATCTCTTCATTAGATGTAAAATTCTGCTAAAAGATTCAATTTTTGTTTGGCTTAAATAGTGGTAAATGGAAATTATATGGTAAGCTCTAGCTTAATCATTAAGAAGCGTTAGTAGTAATGGTTATAATATAAAGAAACTAGTATTGAAGCTGTAATTTGTTAATTTAGAAAAACAATCTTTAATCGGAATTACCTTATTAAAGTGCCATCAACCTATTATCATAACAATTAAATTATTTAGAAACAAATTAAATTTATATGAGGAAGTCCTATATTGCAATTATTGCATTGTGCTAAAACCATATTCCGGCCAAAAACCCATAATTTATAATATACAACTTCGATAACCAGGTTTGCCCTCTCGATAGCAATATATTTCATAAATTGTAGAGTGCTAAAACCATATTCCAAGATGAACTTTGTATAAAGACTAAGTTTCAACTACAGAAAGAGGCCAGAGACAGAGACCAATGAGATATCTGCATAACAGGTCCGAACTTGTTATGAAGCCAATTATCTAATCCTGTTTATCAAAAAAATCTTAAAATTTATCTTATATGTTTCAAAGACTATCTCAATATACGTAAATCTCAATGTACATATCCAGAGGTTTCATTCCGAATCTCACAAGATCAGTACTGTTTTGGCTCAACATTGCTTTATGCTAATTTATGTTATTTCGGACCACATTATTCTGCATATGCCCAGATAAATTACTTCTTTGGAGATCAAATTCCGATTCAACTCATAAATTCTGAAAAAGGTAAATACATTCAAATGTTAAATGCGCTTTATTTGGTCATTGCGTCCAGAAGGTCATTGATGAACCTACGGCATTGCAAATAAAGGGCAGATTGATTGAATTTGGTTGTTGCAAAATATGGGTCTCTAATAACTATGTTTGTCGGAATACTCTTTTTCGTTAAAAAAGTTATATTTTTTCTCATGCTGGTAAGTTTGTCACATGAACTTATACAGTATTTTCTGACCACTTGCTCCCGCTGAGTTTGTATTGACAATAGCGAGCCTATATATACACTGTTAACCTTTAACTTATGAGGTGGTGGTAAATTTTACACCCTCTCTTAATTTTTTTTTTTATATCAAAAAGGCTTGCGAAATAAAGTCTCTGCATTTTTGTTTCAAATAACATTTTGCATTCTTTTTTTAATTTTTTTAAATTAAAATTGTTGTATCCTATTGTTAAAAAGCAAATATAAACGAAAAAATGTTTTTTAAAGTGAAATTTTTTGCAAAAATTATAAGGTGTAAAATTTACACCACATCTGTGACTATGTCAAAAATTTTCACGTCATAAGTTAAAGGTTAAATAACCATAGTTTATGTTATGACCCTTTCCCTTGAATTTGGAGGTAGATTTTTAGGTAAATTGCAAAGGTAAGTAAATAATACCTGCTTCAAATATTTTAGGCGAACAAATAATTTTCGTGATGTTCAAAAAGAATCCGAGTCCTGCGTGTCCGGTAAAGGTCTTTATATCTCCGGAGAACCAACTACTGCAACAAAGCGTCATATGCGTGTTCGGTAAAGGTCATTGTATCTCCGGAGAACCAACCAAAGCGTCATATGCGGGACGAAGCTTTACTTCTTTAATTTGAAAAAAGTGTCGCTGAACCACACCGATGGCTCAACGAAGCTTATGGTGAATGTATTTCGTCGGTTTCAATATGACTTTTACACGAAGACAATGATTTTTGGCTGACCTGGGCAGCCAAAAATGTTTGAAGACCAAGAATCGGAGGCATTACTCCATGAAGTTTGTTGTAAAACTCAACAAGAGCTGGCTCAATCATTGGGAGCTATTGAAGCAGTAATTTCAAAAAGTTTGCGAGCAGCAGATATTGCGCCGATATGAAGCCGAGAGACCTTGAAAGTCGATTTTGCATGTCCGAAATGATGCTTGAAGGCTATAAAATAAAATCATTTTTCACCGAGCCATGACTTGCGATGAAATATGAATCCATTACGGTAACCCTACTCTTCGGGTATCGTATGTATCGTATGATATCGTATGTGGAGCCCGACCAACAAGCCGAATTGACACCAAAGCCAAATATCCATGGCACTAAGGTAATTCTTTGTATTTTGGTGGGAGCAAAATCGTCCTATCAATTATGAGCTGCTAAAATCGACCATCACATGGAACTCGTAACGCCCAGATTATGTGGTCAGACGTGAAACTGTAATATTCCATCATGACAACGCTCGGCCACATGTTTCAAAACCTGTTAAAAAGTATTTAGAAAGAAGTGGTTGGGAAGGTTTGCATCACCCGTTTTATATTCCTGACCGTGCCACGTTCGACTACTACTTACTTGTTTTGATCGATGCATAATGCCCTCTCTGGGATACGCTTCACTTTGGAACAGAGTAACCGATATTAGCTTGATTTATTCTTGACCTCAAAAGATTAGAAGTTCTTTTGGCACGGAATCCATATGTTGCCACAAAGATGGAAAAAGGTCAGACTATCTCTTATACTATTGGATCGCTGTAGTATAATTCAGGACGAAGTAATGGCTATTAAGACGGTCAGAAGAAAATTGAAAATTGACGAATGTCTTAATAAAGGTCAATACTTTGAAAAAATTTATATTGTGAAGATATTTCAAAATAAAAGCTAAAAATTTAAATAAATCTCGCATTTTTAAGTCATACACCCAATATTTAGCCGATAGACTGGTTCTAGAGTTCCAGAAGTCTTGATAGGATTCTGTGTAAAGATCTAATATATTATCACGCCAGTTTCTTCAGGACCAGAGGTAGTGCAAGAACATATGAAGAAACATTCGGCTTACTCCCATGCACTTTCCTCGGCTTCCAAACGAACAATTACAAGTCTTAAAAATCATTCCAAAACTTCAAAAATATGCCTGCATGATCCTAAGTGAGAGAAGAATCATCCGATTTCAACGATTATTGACCGCAATGCATGCAATGAAACCTTCTGCTCATGAATGCTAATTGTCCTTTATCTGATGACTTGAAGCGATACCTTTCATCGCAGAGATCGATATATCTACCTAAGATTCATGCTATACCAACTAACCTAATTGAGATCCTGGAGTTTCTGCAGATCCGTGACCTTTATCTACTCACACAGGACTTGAATTACTACTGAAATAATGAATGAGTAGAAGGCTTCTGAATGGAAACTGTCATCCTGAAGTGTGACCAGCTACCGTTATTTTGGAAGACTCATGAATCAGTATAAAGCAACAGAAGGGCAACTGTCATCCTGAACAGTAACCAGTAACTCCGAATCTACATTGGGTATAAAAAGGAGGTCCAAACAGTAGAGGAAGCGAACCATATGAGCTGTGGCGACGAGAATGCATTTTGTTTTGCTAGAAAAGATTCCCCATAGGTTACTGGAATTGTGAGTAAATTCTTTGGTTAGATGGAAGTAGTAGAGTATGACCACGCCCTACAAAATTTTTTTTTTGGAATTTCGGAACTCATACCCTCTAATTTTTTTATATATGGGGGATTTCATGTCAAGTGAACCAACTTTTGAAATCGATGTCTTCCGATCGGGATGAAATTTGCACCAAGGTTAGCTCTATTGGATAGTAACTCAGACACAATTTTTCAACAACATCGGTCGAGAACTCTCTGAGTTATAGGGGGTAAAATTTTGAAAATTTGGTCAAACAGGGGTTTTTTCTTATCCATGTAACTTATTACCTATTGTTCTTAGCAAAATGTGTTCCAAATAGTATAGATAGCTATTTCTTCGATCTTTCGAAAAAAAATATTTAAAAAAAAAAATAAAAAATTTTTAATATTTTTTTTCCGAAATCAAAAACTTTTTTGACTTTTTTTTAAAATTTTTTCTCTTTTTTTTTTTTTTTTTTTTTTTTTTCTTAAAATAAAGTTTAGATATTTTCCTTGAACACCTACTTGGTCGCTTAGTGGGATGCGAGTGGGATATCTATCAAAATAAATATTTTGTAACTCAAAACATAAAATTTTTGACTTTTTTTGCAAAATCAAAAACTTTGTTGACTTTTTTTTTCAAAATGGACCCTTTTTTAATCTTTTTTTTTAGGTCAAACAAAAGCTTAGATATTATCCTTGAAGACCCTTTTGGTCGCTTAGTGGGATGCGAGTGGGATATCTATCAAAATAAATATTTTTTAACTCAAGACTTACAATTTTTGACTTTTTTTTTTGCAAATACGATTTTTTTCCAAATGGGCCCTTTTTTTAAATTTTTTTTTGTAGTCAAAAGAAAGCTTAGGTCCATTCCTTTAAGATATTTTTAGTCCCTTAGTGGGATGCGAGTAGGATATCTATCAAAATAAATATTTTGTAACGCAAGACATACAATTTTTTAATTTTTTTTTGCAAAATCAAAATTTTTTTCCAATATGGGCCCTTTTTTATTTTTTTTTTTTTGCTCAAAAGAAAGCCTAGGTCCATTCCTTTAAGATATTTTTAGTCCCTTAGTGGGATGCGAGTGGGATATCTATCAAAATAAATATTTTGTAACGCAAGACATACAATTTTTTAATTTTTTTTTGCAAATTCGAATTTTTTTTCAAAATGGGCCCTTTTTTAAAAATTTTTTTTTAGTCAAAAGAAAGCTTAGGTCCATTCCTTTAAGATATTTTAGGTCCCTTAGTGGGATACGAGTGGGATATCTATCAAAATAAATATTTTGTAACTCAAGATATACAATTTTTGATTTTTTGGCAAAATCAAAAACTTTTTTGACTTTTTTTTAAAATGGGCCCTTTTTGTAATTTTTTTTTTTGCTATAAAGAAAGCTTAGGCCTATTCCTTTAAGATGGTTTTGATCGCTTAGTGGGATGCGAGTGGGATATATATCAAAATAAATGTTTTGTAACTCAAGACATACAATTTTTGTGTTAAAACATTTATTTTGATAGATATCCCACTCGCATCCCACTAAGGGACTAAAAATATCTTAAAGGAATGGACCTAGGCTTTCTTTTGAGCAAAAAAAAAAAATTAAAAAAGGGCCCATATTGGAAAAAAATTTTGATTTTGCAAAAAAAAATTAAAAAATTGTATGTCTTGCGTTACAAAATATTTATTTTGATAGATATCCTACTCGCATCCCACTAAGGGACTAAAAATATCTTAAAGGAATGGACCTAAGCTTTCTTTTGACTACAAAAAAAATTTTAAAAAAAGGGCCCATTTGGAAAAAAAATCGTATTTGCAAAAAAAAAGTCAAAAATTGTAAGTCTTGAGTTAAAAAATATTTATTTTGATAGATATCCCACTCGCATCCCACTAAGCGACCAAAAGGGTCTTCAAGGATAATATCTAAGCTTTTGTTTGACCTAAAAAAAAAGATTAAAAAAGGGTCCATTTTGAAAAAAAAAAGTCAACAAAGTTTTTGATTTTGCAAAAAAAGTCAAAAATTTTATGTTTTGAGTTACAAAATATTTATTTTGATAGATATCCCACTCGCATTCCACTAAGCGACCAAGTAGGTGTTCAAGGAAAATATCTAAACTTTATTTTAAGAAAAAAAAAAAATAAAAAAAAATAGCGTATTTTAAAAAAAAGTCAAAAAAGTTTTTGATTTCGGAAAAAAAATATTAAAAATTTTTTATTTTTTTTTTAAATATTTTTTTTCGAAAGATCGAAGAAATAGCTATCTATACTATTTGGAACACATTTTGCTAAGAACAATAGGTAATAAGTTACATGGATAAGAAAAAACCCCTGTTTGACCAAATTGTCAAAATTTTACCCCCTATAACTCAGAGAGTTCTCGACCGATGTTGTTGAAAAATTGTGTCTGAGTTACTATCCAATAGAGCTAACCTTGGTGCAAATTTCATCCCGATCGGAAGACATCGATTTCAAAAGTTGGTTCACTTGACATGAAATCCCCCATATATAAAACTATAGTTAAATATGAAATGTTGTCTTTCTATCTTGATTGCAACCCGTGCCGACTTGCGATTTAGTTTTGAGGTGCATTTACAAGGGGAAAAATGCAATTTTTTCTGTTTTTGTAAAAATTTTGCCATTAAATAATTACTTTTGCAATTTTATTTAAAAGAATCGAAATGTGTACTTAATTGTCGTTGTAATGAGATATAAAAGACAAAAATTAACATATTTTGAGAAATGAAATATTTACTTGTATATGAGCTTTTGTCTTAGTAGGAAACCGTTAACCTATTCGCAGGTATGAATAAAAAAAGTATTTTATTAACGACAGTTTCAAAACTCCAATGTCAAATTTTATAACATGGGGATTAATTGACAACATAACAGGAAATAAAAATGAGGAAAAAGTATGTCAATACCTCCTATAGTTTTTCCGTGCCTGCGATATAAATTTTGCGATTTTCGAGAAAAACTAATTTTTTGAACATATTTTGGCAAATGAGACCGATTTCCTTACTGTTATTAATTTTAAGTAAAATCTGTCCAAAATATTATAATCCAGGTAATTTTAAATATAGTCTGAAGGTTTTCTTAAAATCGGAAAACGTTAACTCTTAAATCGTGAAGGTCAAAAGTCAAATTTTTCAATATTTCGAATTTCTAATGGAAAGATCGCTAAATGTTATATATTTTTGGGCCGATTTTGATGAAACTTAAGAAAAATATAACATGAGGTGTAGTAATTACAATAACCGGACAAAAATGGAAATTAACCCTTAAGAGCACTTGGGGTCAAAATTATTGTGTTTTTCGTGATTTTAAAAGTTCAGGGTCATTTGTAACCCAAGTGCTATTAAGGGTTAACGTTCTCGGATTTTAGGAAAACTTTCAGACTATATTTAGAATTACCTGGACTATAGTATTCTGAACAGATTTTACTTAAAATTAATAACAGTATGGAAATTGGGCTCATTCGCCAAAATATGGCCATAAAATTAATTTTTCTCGAAAATCGCAAAATTTAAATCGAAGGTACGGAAAAACTGTAGGAGGTATTGACATGCCTTTTTCACATTTTTATTCCCTATTATGAACTCAATAAATCCCAATGTGATGATGAACAAATTTTGAAATTTGTTTAACAAAATTTTTAAAATTTTGAAATTGGCGTTTTGAAACTGCCGTTAAGAAAATATTTTTTTTGGTTATACCTGCGAATAGGTTAAATGTATCTTATGAAGATAAAAACTCATATACAAGTAAATATGGATATATTATAAGTAAAAATAAACTTTTGTTTTAATATTTCTCAAAATATGTTAATTTTGTTCCAACATTTCTTGTTCTAGTGGCCTGAGTCGCGTTAATGGCCTGACGATTTTTTAATAACTTTAACATTTTTTAAGCAGTTTTAGTCTTTCATATCTTATTAGAACGACATTTACGTACACATTTCGATTCTTTTAAATTAAATTGCAAAAGTAATATTTTAATGGCAAAATTTAAAAAAAAAAATGAAAAAAATGCATTTTTTCCCCTTGTAAATGCACCTCAAAACTAAATCGAAAGTCGGCACGGGTTGACCTTCTTAGAACAAGCTAAAAAATTTGGTACTTGGTGTTTTAGGTCATATTTTGTGAATCAGAATACTATACAAATGCGTCTCACTTGGTCAACGAGGTGGATAATTCAGACGCTAAGTGCAAGACATAATTGTCTGCGAGTAGTGCCTTTTGGAAGGCCTTTTTTGACATATATTTCTCACCGGAAATTTTTGTTCATTGCAATCGGCTTCACTGTAACACGATTTCCAACCTTTGTTTTTCATTAATGTCCTGCTCAAGGCATATTATGTTTTATTTATAACTTAATTTTTTTTATTTAAAGAATACTTGATGCTGTTGTTTTATAAACATATACATAAATATTTATTTATGTAGAGTTTTTTTTTTGTTTAAAGGTTTTTATTTCCAAAATACTTGACATTTTCACATAAACATAAAAAAATCTTTTGCTTAAAATACACACAAAGCGATTTTCAGTTTTGTAACTAGCTGGTGTGGATGTGAATGGATGGATGTTCACCATGTATCGCAAACTGTGGCTTCTGGAGCTGCTGTCGCTAAATAATGTTGATGGCGGTGGTTGTCTGAATGTTTGGCTGGTCGTATGACTCCGTGACACTGTTGAAAATGTGAAATTTTTTTTGTAAAATTTAATCTGTTTAAATTTTGTTTGTAAATTTACAAGCAGGATGTTCATGTATTTTAAAATCATGTGCGTCTTTAAATGTGTCTGTATGGAGGATTTTGTTCATATTTTTTTATTTGCTTTTAAGTAGAAATGTGACAAGCGGATTTGTGTTGCTGGATATTTTTTGTATTTTGCATTCTCAAGATTTTATTAGTATTATTTTAATGAAGTTTTACTGTTTATTTCTTTTATTTTTAATATTTAATCATGATTAGGCATATTTAACCTTGAAAATGAGCTTTACAAATTGCCTATTTGTCTGAAAAGATGAAATTTTTTTCTATATTTTATATTTTTAAATGAAATATTTTTTAAAAATTTTAAAATTTTCGCATTTAAAAGAAGGTTAAAATGATTAATGAAAGTTCATCTATCAATCGGCAAAAAGAAAAAGTTTTCTTTAAAACTATGTTACATATAACAAAGTTTTTAGATCTTAAAGATATTGGATTTTATATTGCCTTTCGTATGGCACAGTGGCTAAAAATGAGAAAAAAATTATAATTTTCTGAATTTGGGCAAAAGTTTAAAAGCATTTTAAAGGCGTGCCTTCATTTGCTATATCTCTAAAAATTCAAATTTTGGAGAGCAATAAATTCAAGATTTTAAATATCTATATTAAAATGCATTCGGTTTTATTTATAAAGATCATTTTTAATTATTATCTTATACACACCTTTATCTCTTGTTTTGAATATTACTACAATTGGATCAAAGTAATACATTTGAAATTTTTTAGCCAACAATTGCTGTTACTTGCAACACTGTTTATCTTGTTGCACACTGAAAATGTTACAGTGACTTATATAAATGCACCAAGTAGACATTAATACCAAAAATGATAAACAAACCTGAGATGTCACAAACAATAAATCAGCATCCAAAATACCACACAATAACAAAAAAACATAATAAGAAACAACAACAAATAAATAAAGAAATATATGAACTTGCAACATGTAGAGAAATCCTAAGGCAATGATTAAAAATGATATTTTACAATGTTTTTCATATCACTGAGTGACTTACTTATACGAGGTTCCCTTTAAATTGCAGGAATAACTAAATTTTACATGATCAAATGTTTTGTCGAAATTGTGGGAGACCTTGATCTATTTCATTCTGGTTTTTGTTCTTGTAAATGTCCTTAATACAATCCTAAAGATCAATTCATAAATTGGGAATCTTAGAAATGTGTAAATTTTCCAAAACTGAGTAAAATTGTTTTATAAATTTTTTCATTAATGTGTTCTGAGATACATAATAAAACCGATTTTTAACTTTTCTATAAATTTATTGTGGATGGATGAATAGATTACGAAATAGGTATAAAATATATTTATTTACAGTAACCGAAAAGTCAAGCAGATTATCAACCTAAACGACCCGATTCGGTCATTATCATTGTCCATTAGAGTGCTCCAAAAAAATAAAATTGCGAATTTTGACCATACCCCCCTCTAGAATTGTTCTATGTATTGTGTAAAATATTAGGATGATAGGATAACGTTAACTGGTGGCGCAACGACGCTGAAGTTTTGAGGTGCATTTACAAGGGGAAAATATGCAATTTTTCAGTTTTTGTAAAAATTTTGCCATTAAATAATGACTTTTACAATTAAATTTAAAAGAATCGAAATGTGTACGTAATTGTCGTTCTAATAAGATATAAAAGACAAAAATTGGTGAAAAAATTTTAAAGTTATTAAAAAATCGCCAGGTCATTAACGTGTCTCAGGCCACTAGAACAAGAAATTTATGAACAAAATTAACATATTTAGAGAAATATTAAAATAAAAGCTCATTTTTACTTAAAATATATCCATATTTACTTGTATATGAGTTTTTGTCTTCGTAGGATACCGTTAACCTATTCGCAGTTATGACCAAAAAAAAAATATTTTTTCTAATGGCAGTTTCAAAACTCCAATTTCAAATTTTTTAAAATTTTGTTAAACAAATTTCAGAATTTTTTGATCATCACATGGGGATTTATTGACAACATAATAGGGAATAAAAATGTAAAAAAAGTATGTCAATACCTCCTATAGTTTTTCCGTACCTGCGATATAAATTTTGCGATTTTCGAGAAAAACTAATTTTTTGGCCATATTTTGGGGAATGACCAGAATTTCCTTACTGTAATGATTTTTAAGTAAAAGCTATTCAGAATAATATAGTCCAGGTAATTCTAAATATAGTCTGAAAGTTTTACTAAAATCGGAAAAGTTTAACCCTTAAATCGTTAAGGTCAAAGGTCAAATTTTTCAATATTTGGAATTTCTCATGGAAAGATAGCGAAATATTATATATTTTTGGGCCGATTTTGATGAAACTTACGAAAAAAATAAAATGAAGTCTAGTATTCACAATAACAGTACAAAAATGGAAATTAACCCTTAATAGCACTTGGGGTCCAAATGACCCTCAACTTTTAAAATCACGAAAAACACATTCATTTTGACCCCAAGTACTCTTAAGGGTTAATTTCCATTTTTGTACTGTTATTGTGAATACTAGACTTCATTTTATATTTTTCGTAAGTTTCATCAAAATCGGCCCAAAAATATATAATATTTCGCTATCTTTCCATGAGAAATTCCAAATATTGAAAAAATTTACCTTTGACCTTCACGATTTAAGGGTTAAAGTTTTCCGATTTTAGTAAAACTTTCAGACTATATTTAAAATTACCTGGACTATAATATTCTGAATAAGTTTTGCTTAATATTCATAAGAGTAAGGAAATAGAGCTCATTCGCCTAAAAATTGCCAAATAATTGGGTTTTCTCGAAAATTTAAAAATTTAAATCGCAGGTACGGAAAAACTATAAGAGATATTTTCATAATTTTTTCACACTTTTATTCCCTATTATATTTAATTATCTTAATAAATTCCAATGAGATGATCAAAAAATTCTGAAATTTGTTTAACAAAATTTTTAAAAATTTGAAAATGGAGTTTTGAAACCGCCGTTAAAAAAACTTTATGTTTTTGTTCATACCTAAGAATAGGTTAACGGTATCCTACGAAGACAAAAACCCATATACAAGTAAATATGGACATATTTTAAGTAAAAATTAGCTTTTATTTTAATATTTATCAAAATATGTTAATTTTGTTCATAAATTTCTAGTTCTAGTGGCCTGAGACACGTTAATGGCCTGGAGATTTTTTAATAACTTTAAAATTTTTTCACCAATTTTTGTCTTTTATATCTTATTATAACGACAATTACGTACACATTTCGATTCTTTTAAATTAAATTGTAAAAGTCATTATTTAATGGCAAAATTTTTGCAAAAACTGAAAAAATTGCATATTTTCCCCTTGTAAATGCACCTCAAAACTTCAGCGTCGTTGCGCCACCAGTTAACGTTATCCTATCATCCTAATATTTTACACAACGTGTTTCTACAATACATAGAACAATTCTAGAGGGGGACGGCCTGTACCTAGAAAGTTTCACAGTCTCCACTTACCACAGCATCTAAAGTAATGTATTAGTAAGCGATATATATGAGGAGCCCGTGTGGTAGTTAACAGTCTGCCAAGCTCAATGGTATACTTTAACAAATATCATGCATATGATCATTGAAATGTACAGCAATTTCATTAGGAAATGTCCTGCAATCAATCGTTATATTATCCTCAGGGACGATGATTTCGGAGATCCAGGTTCGACTATACGATATTCGAATCCAGCATCTTTTTGTAGAAATGCCATTTTACCAAAAAATCTTGGTATAATTTGTAAGCCAGGAAGTTTCACTGCAGAGATGGCCAAGAACAATTCCGGTGTGGGTAGAAAATTTCTGAAGTTATCTCTCAAAACTATCGCTCTTGAAGTTTGAACATAAACTTACTATTAAAATACGAGGCTGTTGTACAGGTCTGCTTTCGTTGATAGTTCTTCCCTGAAATATGAATATACAAAATGTAATTAATTGTGTTAGTGTCATTGGATGGATTTGAATAAATCGTGTCAGATCATTCGATCTCATTCATATGTCCATGGGATGTAAATTAGTGTGAAAGAGATGATCTGTATCATGAGGGCAATGGAGGTAGGCAGGACATCGATTCAAAGTGACGGGAACAATTCATTAACGATATCAGTTAAGAATACTAGAACACCGGGATCTTAATTGTGTCATAGTTAAAAGGGTTTAACTCGGTAATTGCCGCTTACTATTCCAATTCGCAGGATGATATTCACTGAGGACTTTAGTTCTTCTGTAGAAAAATCGGTCGACGTCCACAGTATATCCGGATATGTCGAGAGAGGTGATCTTCCATCAATATTTTATGATTATTGTATCTTGGCTGCTGACATGCTATTAGGAACTATCTGGCAGATTCAGTGATCCACATTATCGGGACATATCAAGTTGCCGCTTACTAATCCAAATCCTAGGAGGATATTCATTGAGGAATTTAGTTCATTTTTATCTGTAAATATTCAATTTCTCCTGAGTATTTGACATATGGGGAATTTGGGGGATGGGGTTTTTCAAAGAGTTGTACTTGTGCGTAAACATCACTGTCTGCCACGAACTTGGGGGTGATAAGAAGCTATTTCTCTTTTTTTGAATATCACAAGCAGCTCACTACTTCCGGTTTAATACCAAGTATCCCCCGGAAATGTCGATGAGGCTCCCGTCTGGAACAGCTAAAGTGAGAAAGCGTTCAATTGAGTAACCTGAATGGCATGTCAACATCACTGTATCTCAGGTAATTAGGTGTTTTTCACTGAAACGCAATTGTTTCTAACCTGCCTAGAGGTTGTTGGCAGCCCCAACACTAGCATTGGAGAAGGTGGCGCAATAAGTCGCTTTGTTCTAAACATACATTATGTAATATTTAGTAATACTATTTAAGCTAATAGAGATATTAACTGGTGTCTTAACCAACAACTCGAGAACCTTTAGTATGCAGATTATATCTGCCTCCTTTCACACAACTATAAATATATGGCATCTAAACTGAAGTACATCGATACAGAAGCCATACAAGATGGTCTAAAAATATAGGTAAACAAGAGTAAGGTAATGCGCTGTAATGCTGCAAACTCCAACAAGTTTCGTATAGAGAACATTGAACTAGAAGAAGTCTCATCATTTTGCTACCTAGACAGCATCTTAACAAACACAGGTGTCTCCAGCAAAGATGTATCGTACCGAATCTCAAAAGTTAACCAAGCATTCGGTACCATTCGGTCAGTATGGAAATCTTCTGCCACATTCAAGAACACCAAGATCGTTATCTTTAACTCTTGTATCAAGTCTGTGCTCCTATGTCCATGCGAGACGTGGAATACCACAGAACACGACGTTAACTCCCTACAAGTGTTTGCTAATCGATGTCTCCGAAGAATATTAAAAGTTTTCTGGCCTGACACCATATAAAATATGGAATTCTGAAGAGAAACAAATCAGCGGACAATCCATATTGATATCTTGAACCGCAAAAAATGGTATTTGCTGGGTAAAATGGTATTTGCAATGCCATTAATCAGCATGGGAATGATCAACATTGTCAAATACTTTGGACAATTCCATTCAGCTAATAATTGTGCGATGAAACGTTCGCTGCTTAATGATGCAATTTAGAGAATATCAAATGCTAGTGATTCTCTGATGTCATGTTGATGTGAGGCGACCGAGAAATGCTCTTTCACGGATAACAATAGTAGTGATTTCAAAATAGGTAGATCTTATTTGCTTCTTTAGTATACTTTGAATTTCCGGACAAGAGAATTCTGTTCCATGCCTGATAATAATATTCATACTGCTTGGTTTTTTCAAAATGGTTAAGATACTAAATATTAATTCCACTACTTCGAAGTCTGTGTTGTAAGATATTGGTAGCGTAAAATTATCGATGACTGTCTGGGTTGTGTTTCATAGGGAAATATTATTTAATAAGTAGCTCATCTATTTGTGGTCGATTGGCTGGTAGATCTCACAACACATCACAGGTAGAAATAGATCAGTTCATATGTTGCAAAACCTCAACGGAAAAGTTTTTCCCAGTTCAATGCTCACAGACTCAGCTCTCTATTTTCATTCCCAAAACGTAATTTTCTAGTTACCTAAAAGGAAGCACTGCTTCAGCAGGGGCCATCACCAGATTGCTGGTTAAAAATATTTTCCAAGTACTGATAAAAATTTTAGAGAAATCCCATATTTGACAGAAATAAAGAAGTTCGAACAGATTGGCCGGTGGATCTCAATAATATGTCAATATTACATTCAGTTTTGAAATAAAAAAATGTCACCAATTCTAAAAACAATTAAAAATGATTTTCTTGGTACTTTTACTCTCAAAAAGAACAACAAATCCAAAACAAATTTCTCAACATACAACCCTCGTTAAGATGATGTTTATTCACTTTGTTTTTGACATGTTTTGGGATGAAGAAAAAACGGCCTTTGTGCCCAAAACAATAATGCTGTTACTGCTGCTGATGATAATGTGGCTGACTGCCTTAGTGGGGCTCTTTGACACGAAAATTTATATAAAACTATAACAAAACAAGCGTTACAAATTGGTAGGCACTCGCTGGAGACACGCAAAGGGCACACGGCTTAGTAATACACTGACATACCTGTGGAAACCCAAAGCGAAACAACAAATAAAATCATATATTCGATGGTAGGACTGCAAAACTCATTCAGTTGCTCACAAACGTATCGAAGAGAAAGAATGAACAGAAATAAAAAATCCAAAAAACATTTAAATTAATTCACAGAATTTGTAAAAGAAAACAAAACACAAGAAGATACCAGAAAAAAGACTAAATGTTGACTGAGTATGGTGGGACACAATTCAGTTTTTGGTTTAATTTTTTTGCCTTTTTCTCTCCTTAACATTTGAAACTGAAAACAAACACAGCCAGTCAATTCAATAAAATGCGGTCAAGCAGTGTAACATTATACCCTTATTATTTTTCTTATTATTATTGTTTATTATAAGCTTTACCAATACATACATATTTCTTTAGAGGAAGAGCTTAAACAAACTCAGACATTCTAGGTAAAGTTTTTAAGATATACGAGAACAGAAAAGGTAGAAACTGAAGAACGCCCATTCCAGCCATCGATAGCCATTCATTTTACAAGTGTAACAGAAATTTAAACAATTCTTTGTTGGCACACAACGCAGCTTATGCGAGGAAGCTTCTTTGCTAGCATGTATCATCTTTAGATACATGGTTACACAAAAACAATACGATAACAACAGCAACTGCAGCAAAAACAACAATAATAATAATCGTACTCCTATCTGAGATCTGGACCAAACATGTCTTTATGCCACTTATAAAGTATTAATATCAAACAAACAAAAACGAAATCTAGAAAAAATAATATTATTGTGGAGCAGACGGAAAGCTACTCTAGGAAAACAAATTGTTTGGTTAAGAGAAATATTATTTTCATTAAAGCATTATTAAGAGAAGCAAACTCTTAAAGAAGAACGAGGAATAGTGTAGGGCTTGGCACTCGGCACTATACTGATCCTCCGGATGTCTCGGTTACAAAGTCCATAAGCTACTATACACGAAAGACACAGGTAACATAAGATCATGTATAGTAGCCAGCAATAATCTCAATATTTTCAATCTTTCTGATTGCATCGATGAAGATACTGTAGTAGGGGCCTGGGTAACTGATGTAGGAACTATACTAGTTATCTCAAGCTACATGGCACATGACCACAGCGAACCACCACCGAAGACCTGGGGAATAAACCATAGGAATACTTATGTATGGTGGAAGGCTCTAAGTAAATCCACCTACTGCTTGATGATTGAGAGAATCCTGCGAATGGTACCGTGAAATAGCTCCCAAATGAAATAACTCCCAATGAAATAACTTCCAATGAAATAATTCCCATTAAAAATGAAATAATTCCCAAACTTGAAAAATGAAATAACTACCAAAGGGTAAAATGAAATTACTCCTAATAATCGGCGGTTTCATAATTTTAAAAATATTAGTCCCAAAAAAGAGAAATAACTCCCAATGAAGTAAATCCCAATAGAAATGAAAAAATTCCCAATCCGAAGCAAAAAAAGTGAAACTATTCTTCGCTTACCAAACATATTTTGCATTACGGGCCTACGGCGTAACGCAAAGTTTTACTCTTCTGGGATGTGTAAAAAACTGGCTTCGCTCAGAAAAGTTTTTTTGCATTGCCGGCCTTTGGCCGTGCGCTAAGGTTTTCTCCTCTGGATTGTATCAAAAACTGGTTTCGTTCAGAAAAGTTTTTTGCATTGTCGGCCTTCGGCCGTGCGCTAAGGTTTTCTCCTCTCGGGTGTATCAAAAACTGGCTTCGCTCTGAAAAGTTTTTTGGATTGCCGGCCTTTGACCGGGCGCTAAGGTTTTCTCCTCCGGGGTGTATCAAAATCTGGCTTCACCTTTTTGAGTGAAGCCAGTTTTTGATATTTATGGGTTCTGGTTTTGCTACCCATTAAAAATTAAATTACTCCCAATACAGTGAAATAACTCCTAATTCCCAAAATAAAATGAAATAATACCCAATAAAAATTTCATTGGGAGTTGTTTCATTGGGAGTTATTGCATTACGAAATAACTCCCAGCTAAAAATTATGAAATAACTCCCTATGCGTTAGGAGTTGTTTCATAATGAAATAATTCCCAAGTTGTATGAAAAATTTGTTGGGTGTTATTTCATTTTTTCGTGGGGAGTTATTTCATTTGGGAGTTATTTCACGGTACCCCTGCGAATCTCTGCACTTATGGTTTCGGGTGCGCAGTGCAGCACTCCGTGTCGTGTTTTATTCGTTATGCTGCACTGGCTACCGGCTGATGTCATAAATTCGGCGGTTAGGTTAAGCACTGTAGGAGCATGGAGGTCTGGTTGTATCGACCATGCGTCTATTTTGGGATGTATATCTCCCTGTGAACATTGACTACTGCACTCCCTTACCCTTTATTGAGAGACGCTTCTCTGTATCGATGGCGGGTGAGTTACATTTTCTTGGGACACGTTTGCCATCTATACAGATGGCTCCAAGTCTGCGGTTGGGGTGGGTGGTTGTTTTCTATATTCCCCGTTTTCAGAAGGGGTGTGTTTCAGGCTACAGGATCTATGTAGTGTAATTCAAGCTGAAATTTCAGCCATCAAAAGGGCGGTACACTGGATGAAGTACTATAAGTACTATAGTACTATAGTAAGCCTGCAATCAAATTCATCTCTGGTGTCTATTCGACATCCTGATTGGCCGGGTATCTTTTAACGAGAATGCGAGACATTCTAACCTGGAGTTATTCTGCGTTCCGGGTCACTCTGGTTTACTTGATAATGCTGTTGCGAATGAACTGGCAAAAAAAGGCTCACATCGATCAATATTTTGGCCCGTTTACCGCTATCCTGCTGTAAATCACCCATACAGCAAAAATTGTTTGCGTCTGTTCAGTTCAGATGGTCAGTTCAGATTGGCCCGTTTTTGACCATCATAGGTCAATGTCCCTCACGGGGCTATCACGGGCTAGTCTGTGAATTTTGATATCCGTGCTTACTGGGCACTACTTGAGTGGTGCGCATGCTAGGAGACTGAACACTCCATATAATGACTTCTATAGAAGTTGGCTGATGAAGACGAGGAGGAAATTATTGAACATATCTTCTGTCTTTGCCCTGCTCTATCGGGGGCTCGGACTTCGACAACAGGTAGTCCTTTTTTCACGGCCTAGAGGATCTATCTACTGTGGACGTCAGGAAGAATCATTAGTTCAGTCGTGCATCAGGTTGGTTCGGAACCTCTTGAGGACTTAAGCATTATCCTTAGGGTATCACAAAGAGACTAATTCATGGACCCAAATGAGCTGGTGGAAAACAAATTCATCAAATTCAACGTATCACTGTTTGATGCGGATTTTGGTCTCAGACCTCATTGGTATAGTACTTTTTCGAAAATGAGGATAGTCAAGAACTGATTGTTGATGGTGTTCCTTATCGGAAGTTCGGTGTTCTTTCTGCCTAAATAGGATGATATTGATGTGGACGACAAGTGGTTTTAACAAAATGGTGCCATTTGTCATACATTACGTGCAACTATTCAATTTCAGCATGAGCCATTTCCCAATCGTGTGCACTCTCCTTTCGGTGAACAGAATTGACCACCTAGATGGTGCGCCCATAACCACCCTGAAGGAGGAAATGCAATGCTGCAAATTGAAATACGGAAAATGGTTATGGTGAATTTCGACAAAAGTGTCGAAGGCCTTGAAGCCCGATGTACAATTCCATATATGATTTAATAAAAAACTAGCTATCAGTTTTCTATTAAATTCAAATCTTCCATAAATTTTGGCACTTCCTTTAGATTTATTTCATGAACTAGATAATAATAGTTTTCGGGGAAGCACAGTAAGACAATAATTTGTTTTAAACCTCCATTAACCAAAGGAAACGAATATTTCCCCTACCCAATTCATAGTATTTTTTTTCCATTTAAACACTATTATTTGAAACTCATCTTACAGACAAACTCAGAGTCGAACTGAAAGAAAAAACTAAGTAGTTGAACCTATGAATTATTGAATTTTTAGACACAAAAAGACCAAATTCGTACATATGATGCACTGACACACGCATTTTTTAGCTTTGTTAAAAAAAACTAAAGATTCCAACAAATGGAAGAAGAAAAAATTGAACTAAGTTTTTCATCTGCTTGCTACGTTTCTTTCAAGTGTCTTCTTGATTTAACGAAACGAAATCCACTAACAGATTGTGTCTGCCCTTTTTCTGTGTATCAAAAACTCATACACAATGTAACTAGTACTCAGTGCTAAAAGCAGAAAGAAAACTCAGAATAAAAATCAACAGCATCAGCTACAATTCACAGCTTCCTATGGAGTTTTTGTATGATTATCTGTCTTAGTGTTTGCGTGTGTCTGTCCGTCCATACGTCCGTCCATCTGTCTGGCGGTGTGTGTTTATCTTATAAAAATATGCGACATGCATATGAATTTATGAGTTATGCTTCCACAAATAATAATATGTATAAAAAAAACTTTGTTTAAGAAAAAAACACAGCAAAAAACCTAAAGTAAGTAAATAAAAATCAAAATGATTCGGCGAAAGTAAAACACCCATGCCGCTGCTAACTGCAACAAAAAGGAAACAAACTTTCTTGATTTCAACTTGATTTATCAATGAGTGTGAGTAAAAGTGTTTTAGTTTCCTATTGTTATATTGTATGTTTGTGTTTGTAATTCCCCTTTTTTTTTCTAGAGGGTGTTAGAATTTACAGTTTATTCCACAAATATTAAATTGGCTCAAATTTCTGATTTCATCTCTCGTTGATTTATATTCCTGCTCACACAATGCGGATTAGAAACCACACATGTGAACAGCAAACAAATTTTGAAAAAAAAACTATCTTAAAGATAAGATAACTTTTTTCTCATTGAATATCTTGAGTGCTAACATTGGGGGGCCAAGACACCTACTGGGTCTGTTGGCTGACAGCTTGAGATATTTTTGCTTGGCCAAAGCGCCAAACTGATATGGAGGAAATGTGTGACAGTGTTTAGATGTTTTTAATCATTTCGTGGAAATCTAAGTGGGAGTGGTAACAATTGTGGGGACAAAATATGGATATACATATGTATGTATGTAGTTTTTAATTGATAAAGCTACGTTGTTGTAAGATAATGGTACTAAAACTTTAGTATTTTCTTTGGTGTATGCGAAAGGTATTTTTAAGATTGATAAAAGTGCAATGTTTTAAATAAACTAACAGCTATACCTAAATAATAGTGTTGTTTATTTGTCAACTATTCTGTGGCCCATATAACTTGTACGAAGAATGCCGAACTAACGTAGCGGATTTATTGAAGTTTTTGTTTATTTTTTTATTTTCTTCAACTATTTTTTAAAATTTTAAACTAAACTGGACGCCTTTCCAATATAAATGTGTTTGAATTCATAATATGGCGATTTTCCATTAAGAAAAATTAATGTAAAATTTTAACGATACCTTTATCATAACAAAATTGTGAATTAATTAGGGTATTCATTCGACTAATGATCGTTCGATCAATCGAATAATTTCTTACGAATAATTATTCGAACAATTTAAAAATGGCCATTTTCGAATAACGAATAATTCGTAAAATTTTATGTAGAATAATCGAATAAAACGAATAAATGTTCATATACAGTGGGGTGTTTTCTGTAATTTTTATGTTTAATATGTAACAAAATGAATTACAATTCAAAACAAAAAACATCCAGTTCTAAATAAAAAAACAGACAAAATTAAAATAACTCGCATGTACCCAATTTTGCCCCCCACATAAACTTTAGGGAAGAATTGCATTTTTTAAAAAAAATTTAAAAATCCTTTATTACGTAAATAAAATTTTACACTCATTGGCATATTTTCTATAAATTGTTCATTAACTTTTTTTGGAATACTCTCTCGTGCTCAATCCGCTGTTAAAGCTCGTACAAATTGGTAGGAGTTAATCTGTATTGTTTCAACCGCCAATTCACGATTCACTAAAAATTCTCAATAGGATTGCACGCAGGACATTAAGCTGATAACTGCATTAATAAGAAATTTTTCTAGGAACACCATTCTTTACGATTTTTGACGTGTGGATTGGGTCACCATCCTATTGAAAAATTAATTGAGTACATGCGAGTTATTTTAGTTTTGTCTGTTTTTTTATTTAGAACTGGATGTTTTTTGTTTTGAATTGTAATTCATTTTGTTACATATAAAACATAAAATAAATGACAGAAAACATTTTTGGGTTTGCTTTATTAGGTTTATTTTTATTCCATAAGAAGTGCAGAAAATAGAAACGTGTACTCATTTGAGCTCCCCACCGTATATTTAAATTTATTAAATTGCTTAAAAGTTTTCATAATTTCAAACTTAAATAAGTAATAATGACTCACAAAAATTGTATTGTTTCTGAAATTCGACAAATAACTAAAGACAAAGAGACTTTCGATCACTGTAGATGAGTGTTCCGATAGCTCCTTCTATAAATATATAAATATTACTGCAAAAAGTTACAATGCTAAAAACAATTGTTTCAAAATTTTTAACTTAGAACTTGAACCAATGAAAATAAAAGGTACGGAATAAAATATTTGTTATTTAGCTGGCGAAATATTAGAAGAATAACAATTAATAATCAAAATATTAACTTAGATTAAAGTAGAGTTGAATGTGTTGGAGAATGTGATTTTGAAACGGTCGTCGAAAGTGATATTAAGGATGATATTTATAATGATTACATTGAAATAGATGAAGTCCATGATCTTAAAATATATGTATGTATATAAGTGATGTTATTAATATGTTGCAAAATATTTAATAAATCGAATGATAAACACAAATATTGCAAACCAACGTTTAGTTGCAAGAAAAGCATGGACTTCGTCTTATACATGATTTTGAACATCGTTGAACATGTTTGTCTAACATAGTAATAAACTTTGTTCGTATTTGTAAATGCTTCAATCATGCACTGCCTGACTTCAAATTAGCCACGTTCACTGACAATGAAATCAAACTTTGGATAGATTCCCTTTATTGTGTAATTCCCCAAGACCACTTTATTAAGCAAAGATTCGGCAACGTTGATAGAGCTTGATGTACAATATAATTTGTTATAAATAATTTAGAAATATTGAATAATTAATTTACTAAAGAATTAGTTACTCAATTTAAAAACCGAATTAATGAACGGCATAAAAAAGTTCTTAATACGTTTATATTGTATTTGAACTCAGGATCATGTCCAACTAACTCAAATTTTTTAAATCATAGCTCTAAAACGGAAACTAAAGGATTTGCTAGTCAATTGTTTTGTAGATTTTTCGGGAGTTAATCTGATCAGAATATTTCTGTTGAAAATGTAATGAGGGACTTTGTTTTTGAATGTTTTTTAACATTATCAATACTTGATTTGTTAACTTTAACGTTATTTTTTGTTTTTCTTTAACAATAAAATATTAAAAAACAGATATCTTCATTCTTTACTTTTTTAAAAAAATTTTAAATTATTCGAATAATTCGATTAATTTTAAACGTGTGATCGAATTATTCGAACAAGTTAAAATCTCTTATTTGAATTATTCGTTTTATTCGAACAAGAGAAAAATCGAATAATTCGAATACCCTAGTATTAATATAGAACCAAATGTATTAATATAGAACCAAATGGCGTTGTAATTTTTTCTATTTTTATACCCTTCACCATGAGTGGCAAAGTTTGAAATTTCTACATTTTTCATTGGCGACCCAACAAAGTATATACATTAGAGTGACAGCCGATTTTTTTTTTAGATTTCAAAGAGTGCCGGGTGGAATATTGTGACACTAGGCCTAAATGTTAAGTGCTAAAAATTTGAGCCAAATCGGGCAACGATTTCTGGGCGCGCATCGAGGTCAAAGTTCAGATATATGCAAAATTTTACTGTTAATATGGAATAAATAGGTGAAACTCGTTAACTTTCTGCATTGTTTTCTAGAAATATGTAGATTTATTTATATTAATGAATATTACATTAAAAAAAAGTTGGAAATTAACCCTGTATCTCCTTTGGTTCAAAATGACCCAAAAACTGTATTATCGCCAAAATTAGAGAAAAATGCAAATTTTTCAGTTTTTGAAAAAATTTTGCTACTAAATAAATACTTTTGCAATTGAATGCAAAAGAATCGAAATATGTACGTAATTAACGTTGTAATGAGATATAAATGACAAAATTTGATTAAAAATTTTAAAGTTATTACAAATTCGCCAGACCATTAACTTGTTTTAGGCCACTTGAACAAAAAATTTAGGAAAAAAATTAAGATATTTCGAAAATATGTCCATATTTACTTGTATATGAGTTTTTGTCTTCGTAGGCTACCGTTAACCTATTCGCAGGTATGGCCAAAAAAAATAATTTTTTTTAACGGCTGTTTCAAAACTCCATTTTCAAATTTTTAAAAATTTTGTTAAACAAATTTCAGATTTTTTCGATCATCACATTGGGGTTTATTGAGATCAAAATAGGGAATAAAAATATGAAAAAATTATGTCAATACCTCTTACAGTTTTTCCGTACCTGCGATTTAAATTTTGCGATTTTTAAGAAAAACTTAGGCGAATGAGTCCAATTTCCTTACTGTTATAAATTTTAAGTAAAACCTATTCATAATATTATAGTCCTTGTAATTTTAAATATGTTTTGAAAGTTTTACTAAAATCGGAAAACGATAACCTTTGAATCGTGAAGGTCAAAGGTCAAATCAAAAAAGGATCGTTATAGATATCGAAGTCGATATAGCCATGTCCGTCTAGCCGTCTGTAGCCCCCAAATAACTTACAAACATGATTGATACATCAATATTTAAAATAAAAATTTTAAATATTTTTAGGTAAACAAAATTATTTCTTTTTTCAAAATTGTTTTTGAATTTTTTTTTTAAAAAAAAAAAAAAAAAAAAAAATTAAAATTTTGTTTACCTAAAAGTATTTAAAATTTTTATTTTTAAATTATAATTTCTTTATTTTCAAAAATCGAAATTCTTTAAACGGGGAAAATATGTTCAAAAGTCTGAGTTTTTTTAAATTGCCGACTGTGACGTTATTAACCGTATGATAGTAAAAAGACTTTGTACGTATCGGTCCTTGCGTTTTTAAAATTTTTTAGTCAAACCAATTTTTTTTAAATTGGACAAGTTGGATTGGATCTGGAGGGAGGTTAATAACTACTGGTTATGTATGAGCCAAATAGGGACGAGATAACGTTAACAAGTTTTATTTTACTTTATTCAGAATTTTATCACGAATATATCCGTATATCAGTATTTTAAAGTAAATTGTTGACCCTCCGTAGGCCCGGCTGAATTATTTCCAAAAACCACTGCATGACGGCATATCCTTGCTCATTTTCGAATTAAATGTAGGCTTACGATGCCGCCTGACCACAAACCGAAATAAATTTCTCATGCTACATCTGAATTGTTTGGACGGCTCTGTGGATCGTGACATTGTCTTGCTGTCAAAGATCACCAATGTCAAAATTAGCCAATTATGACCACAAAGAAACGGTTATCATGGAAATTCACGATGACCGTAATTCCTTGCTCATTTTTTTTCACAAACCGAACCTAAAATTTACCCAAGTTTGTCCTACTTATATGTCAAAGGATGACAGTTCAATTCTTGACATTTGGCAAGTAATTTACTCCAAACTTCAAATTTTACCTCATTCCTTGGCAATGCAAAGAAAGGTGACAACTGAAAAAAATCGCAACAAAACATGTTCATATCTTGGTTGGTAAGAGCATTCCGAAATGAGTTTGCAGTTTTCATTAATGTTCTAAATAATTCTCTAGGAATCGAGTTGCCGCCTTTCCATCAGCAAATGTATGATGATACTGAACTTTTAACTTGGCTACTCTTATAGCCACAATTTCACATGGAATTGCCTCTTGAGGGACAGTCGCTAATTCAACAGTTCCCAATAGATACCACAGCCGAGATTTTCATAATTTGTTGGTGAATATTTTGTCATAATCTTGTCTATCTGGTATTTACGTTATAGAACCTAGATGAAAGACGTCTTAATCAATAGAAAGATCAATATTGACTTCCTACTGATTATTGGTGTTCGCAGCTACATATATCTTTGTTTTAACAAAATATTTGGAGGTTACCAGTTAGATGTTGTATTCCTAAATTCACCTGTTATCATAATCGTTACTATTCTCATAATACGTTCGAATTTGCTTCGAACTTTTCTCCTCCAACGCTAATCAGCAAAACATCGCATTATAGAAAATAATTGGTATTCATAGAGTTTAGTTAATTAACCTTTTTTCTCAATAGAGTAGTTGACGCTCTGGTGGTTCCAAATTGTGTACTAATTAGATGCCAATGTGATTTGTTATCCAGAGGTGTTATTTGTTAATTCGAAAGAAAAATCCATCGCACAGTGGGGTCAAATGCCTCTTTTTTACGGATTTATTAATATCTCAACAACAATAATAGCGACGCTCGCAAAATTTTACGTGGTTAGCCCTTAGACCAATCCACATATTGTAACAAAATTTTAGGGATATAGGAGGGGAAAGTCAATTACCCACCATATAAAATAATTATTAACTGTGCTATATCTATAGAACTAAAATAGTTATGCACACTAATTTTGCTGCGGGTAACTCTAAAAATAAACTACACGTTCCCCCAAAATCGGAAGGGTATACGAGGGTGGAATCGGGTTCCCCCCATACAAATGAATTATTAATTCTCCTATATCTATAGAACTACATCAGTGAGACACACTAAATTTATGCATGTTATTGATAAAAAACTACCATCTTGTTTTAAGATGATATCATTATATCATCTTAAATCTTTCCCAACTCCTGCCACTAAATGACTTGCAAAGTTTAAATGCACTGCTTTGAAATTTATACAACACAATATTTGAAATGAGACAATATAAAAACTACAGATCTGAACGTAACTGGCTCCCGATATAAAACTTTAAAATTCTCGCGATCGCGCTCACTAACATGATTTTTTTATTAAGCTAAATTGCCTGCTATCGGATGACTTCGTATTAACCACAAGAAAAAACTTCGAATTAATCACAAAAAAAAACTTTTAAACAAGCATATACAAGCGTGAGTGCATGAGAGTTAAATTGTTAAAATTCCGCGTGCTATTCATTCACGATTAGAAAATCAACGGATGGAAAACTAAACTGAAATAAAGAAAAGTAATTGGTAAAAGTTTATTATTGTTTATCTCATTATAATACAAGAATATAGCCACGTCCAGGCCTGACTCACACGTGACTCTCGTATTATTAATCACAACACTTGCACATCTCTTATAAAACAAAAAAAACAATGACAATAACAACGATACCAATAAAACGTTTATCAGAATCACAAAGTGATTTTTGATGGTAGACTTAAAGGGTGAAGCCTTTACTAATTTACATATAACTTATGAGGCGCAACCTAATTTTTTCTGAAACAACGCCTAACTGTCCAGGCTTTTGAATTATATTAAATTCTCTGCCCAGCTGATCCCAGCTAATAACTTTATGTCCATTTGAACTGACAAAATCCATTTCTTTTTTGCCCTTCCAATATAAAAACTAATAGCAAAGTCACTTCCACAAATAATTCAAATTTAAATTTAACCAAAACATATCAATAAATACCTGAACTTGATGTTTGCATAATTAGATTTGTTAATTTTTTTAAATTACCTATCACAAATATTATTTATTTGCGCAATTTTTATTTATTTTTTTTATCAATTTTTTAGGTTTTTTTCTCATAATATGTAATTTCAACACGTGACTATAAAAATACCTTTTAATAATTCACATTAATTTTTTGCCTGCTGATGTAGAATTTTGTGCTCTTTAATCTGGCACTTTCAGTTTTCACGATACTTGAAATTTGTTTTTTCAATTAATCCGCAAAATTAGTATGTTTGGCCCCTCTGTGCATCGAATTTGTATGCTTTATACATGGAAATTCGAATCATATTACACAAGATATTTGACATATTCGGATAATATTAGTCTCATTATTTTAATCATTGAATTAACAAATTTATTTTAAATCGCCTAGTGAATAGTATTAGTTCCGTTTTATTTCTATTTACATCCAGTTCACAACCCTGGCATCATTCTAATAGTAGTTCTAGGGCAGATTCCAGTAGTTACAATAGTATTTTTGCTGTTCTCCATGGCTCCATTGGCTGAGTACTGATGTTAAGGTAACTGAGCAGTGGTTGGATACACCTCTTTGTTGTGTAACCAACAGTATTTTTAGAAATATTTGAGGCGCCTAGGGTGGATTGAATACATCTGTAGTTTCAAAGTTATCCGATAAATAAAATGACTTCAGAATTAATTGCCAGTTCTCTTATAATGTCAGTTACTGATTCAAGTTTGACGTTGTTGAATACACTCATGAAAGAATCTTTATATTTGACAAAATAATGAGTTTCGTTAGTTCTGTCCTGGCGTGTGCGAGAGGATCTTATGTAGACATCAATGATTTTGTTACAAATGTTTAAGTATAAAGAAAAAGAAGCCAATTGGTCTGAAGTATTTTCCATATCTTTCGCAAAATGTTTGGTGAAAAATATTGCTAATTTTTAAGATATCTACCACGTTAAAAATCTAATCAGATTTACGACCTTTTTCTTGTTACTTTACAAATGCTGTTATGCTGTATCAGCTTAATTAGAATATCCAATTTTATTTTATTATCTTAAGGAACTTTAAACGAATTCTTAATTATCAGACATGTTGAAAGTAGTGATTCCTTGCGTTCTCCTACATATAAATAAATTTCTAGTTTTCCTATATACTCAGTTGAATGAATCCTGTGACCTTTAGTCCTTTTTATTTAATTAAACTCTCAGGTCAACCATCAATCTTATATGACAATTTCATAAAATATTTATGCTCCAAAAATGTGTTATTTAATTAGTGTTGCCCCTTAAATGAATCCATCCATCAATGTCAAGCAGGAAACTCTAATGAATTAGGAATCTGGACTCAATATATACCAACAATATTAACAAAATTTTCATATAATGTAATTAATTTCAAGCACTTGACAAGCGGCTACCATAAACGTAATTTTCTTGTTACACTTAATTAAAATTAAGGAAAAAATAAAATACAACAGTATGTTTTAAGGATAACATCGGAAAAAACCGTGAATATTTCACACATGTAGCATACAGCAGTGTAAGGCTAATATTACATGAAATGTATCAAATAACACAGTGAGTAAAAGGCGATTTAACATGTTCAGACTTTTTACGCTTCAAACCGAACTGTTACAGACCATATTTATTACATGAATGGTGGGGATGGATGTTAAATATACAAATTTCTTTGGATTACAGTTTTAACAGTTTAACAATTTATACTGTTAACTAACTCTTAAATTTGAAAATGTTAAAATACCATCCACTTGGAAAATAAGAAAACAGAGAGAAAATGTTTAAGATTAAAAGAACAGAGATATTTGTGTATTTTGTTTTGTTTCTAGAAAGAGAGAGATACGAGAGCATTACCTGGTGATGAGTTGTAATGAAATGTAAACAAATAAACCAATTGGCCGCATGAATAAACATGCAAGCAAACATAAACAAAACAAATGCCAAACATACACACGCATATGTATGTATTAACATGCAAATGCGGCTCCCAAACATGTTCGTACATTTTTGTTTTGTTTTCAAAAGAGAGCCAGAGAGAGTACGAAGAATAACTTACCACATGTGTGTGTGTAAGTGAATGTGGGGTTTTTCTGGTTTGCTGTTGCCAACAATGGATTCCTTAGTGTTGAATTTTCTTTAGCATCAGTATTAATTGAGCTCTCGTTTGGTAAACATCATACGGTACGGGAGAGTCTATAACGGTAAAGTGCGTGAAAACAAAATAACGGAGTGTAGCTGTTACAGAAAAACGATGGCGTACGAGTGAAACGGTTGTGCAAAAACAAAATTAAAGGAAGTTTTTGTTTTTCATTATAGTGCGTTCGGTTGCGAGTGTGTGTGTGTATGCGAAAGCTTAACGGGTTTTACGGAAGTGTGGTGAATATTTAGCATGAAAATAGAAATTCAACATACATAGTTGAAGCCAAAAAGGAAAAATAAGCCCAGAATAATAATCGTAGTAAATAACAACAAAGAAAGTTTACATACATAAAAAAGTGTTGATTATAATTTCGTTAGTTTGATAAAGCAGTATGATGATGAACTAACTAAAGGGTAGAGAGAGAGTGAGAAAGAAAGGATGCTGTAAAGTGTGTGTTTTTTGATAAATTTGTGCTTGACTGATATTTTCAGTGTTTGTGAAAATTATTATTAAAACAGAATAACGGCAGCAGCTGATGGTTAAGGACCATTATTAACGGATGCTGGCCGCCGAAAGGAAAACGAATTTCTTACTGTTTTTTTACAAAAATGTTTAACGTTTTCTAACACATTTACAATTCGACAATTCAAGCTAGACTTTAAGACGACTTTGCCAGCTTTTATGCTAGATTCTAAAAGACTTTTGCTTAACAACAAATAGTGTTTGGGTGTAAAAAAGAATAATAATTTTTTTTATTTCAACTTGTATTGTGCTACCATGTCTCAGTGGCATTGTTTAACTTTGTTTGATGCCTTTGCCGTCATATGCAAATTGGTGTAAATTTTATTTTTACCGGTTTTACGTTGGTTAGCAAGTGTTGTTTGTGGTTGTTTTTGTTTATATTTAAAAGAAAAAAAGTTTTTAAACTTGTGCATGTTTACAACAACATCAAAGAAGGTGCTAAAGTGCAGCCATAACCGTGACATGAACATAAAATTACCATCATCATCATCACCATCTAATGGACTTTATCATTGAAATTTCTTTGTGGAGTGCTAGTGTTTTCAAAACAAAATAAAAGGTGTTAAATCTGTAAAAGGCCAACAAAGATAGTTTGGCTCTTCAAAACTTAATTAAAAATTTTCCATATAATAAATTACATAAATTTAAAAAAAGAAAATCAACAAATTCCCTCACAAGCTTGAGAAAATTCCTGTGAATAAAGAAAACCATAAAAACGCATATTTTAAAACGTAATTAGTAATTACAAAACGTGTTTGTACATGCACGTGCGTGCTTTAAAACGAAAAAGAGTGTTAATAATATAAAACGTGATTTTAGAAGTTCTCATTAATAATAATAAGAAAAAAATGTATCATCGAAAGCCTACCTTGTGGTTTAGCAGCCTATTAGTGCTCTTGTGTGCTGCCAGCTTAACTTTGGCCAAATCTTCGCTTTCTAATGGCAACCACAATAATGATCCTTGCTATTTTGAGGGAAAACCACGTAAATGTTTGCCTAGCTTTGTTAATGCTGCCTATGGCAATCCAGTGCAGGCATCCAGCACCTGTGGTACTCATCAGCCTGAAAGATATTGTGAACTGAAACGTGATGGTTTGATGGATGAGTGTCGCATGTGTGATAATTCAAGACCAGATTTGAAATTTCCACCACAATCGCTAACCGATTTAAATAATCCCAACAATGTTACTTGCTGGCGTTCGGCCACCGTGCCGGTACCCACTGATCCGGATACAGCTCCTCCCGATAATGTCACATTGACCTTGTCTTTGGGCAAGAAATATGAGCTAACCTATGTGAGTTTGTCGTTCTGCCCCAAGTCACCCAAACCCGATTCTATGGCCATTTATAAGAGTTCTGATTATGGACAAACCTGGCAGCCTTTCCAGTTCTACAGTTCGCAGTGTCAAAAATTCTATGGTCGCCCGGACAGAGCCAAAATAAGCAAATTCAATGAACAAGAAGCTAGATGCATGAACTCTCATCATGATGGCAATACCAATCGTTTTGCTTTTAATACCCTAGAAGGCAGGCCCTCAGCCAATGATTTGGATTCTTCATTAGTTTTGCAAGACTGGGTAACTGCCACCGATATACGAGTAGTTTTCCACCGTTTGGAATTACCCAAAGAATTGATAAACATACAAGCGAAATTAGACAACAAGCCAGATGCCAATAGTTTTAGTGATGAAATGGCCAGCAGCCAAGAAGATGAGGAGGATGAGGATATTACTGAAGATGATTATGACTATAATTTGCATGACAATGATAGTGTACCCTATGAAGACGATTTGGAAGACTATGCCGAGCCCAAAAAACATTTGGAACTAGACGATGATTTGGATTTAGATTATGCCAATGATGGCATTAATATAATGGCTCTAAAACCTAAACGACTTAATGCTTATAAACAAAAATCCATGAACTATGAAAAACACTATAAAAATAAAGCTGCCAATTTGGCCATGCCCACAACCTCCTCCTCAACAACAACTACTTCCACCACAGCCCAACCAACCACCACCAATAAAAATTCGTATTCCTCTGTTGCCTCCAAAAACTCACAAAAATCTTCATCGTTGGACAAACCTACACCTGTACCTTCTGTACGTGATCTCTTGGCCAACTCACAACACTATGCCGTTTCAGATTTTGCTGTAGGTGGCAGATGTAAATGCAATGGTCATGCCTCTGAATGTGTGGCTCATGTTAGCTCCAACGAGGCTAATCTCTTTAACCATGAGGACGATGATGGTGGTGGCACTGGTCTAGGCAATTTGGGTGAATCCTCAGATGATGCTATAAATTTTGGTCGTTCTTCATCTATGGTGTCAGCAGCGGCAGCAAATACTAACCTGGCCATAAATGCCAAACTTACAATGACATGTGCTTGTAAACACAATACAGCCGGACCGGAATGTGAAAGATGTAAACCCTTTTACTTTGATCGACCATGGGGACGTGCCACCGATACTGATGCCAATGAATGTAAAAGTAAGTTTTAAACAAATATCTGTACTTTTTTTCTTTCTTTTTGCTCTTTTTCCATTCCCATTCCCTTGGTCATGTGTTATCAGTGTGATGTCATATACAGACTCAAATCATAAAAATTGCAAAAATATGAACTGAACTTTTCTAGCAAGCATGGCTGTTGAATTTGTTCGTTTGGTTTGTTGGAGGAGTGTGATGATGATGCTTTAAGTCAATATGTTTACATTTCATTTGTTTGCAGTTGATTTTTTTTTTCAACGCTGCTTTGTTTTTGGTAGGTGATTTGGTAGTTGGAAGATTGTAAATATAGAGGGGGTCTGTGACGGTTATTTAGTTGTCGTTAAAGTCAGTCAATGATGTTGTTTTGTTGAAGGAATATTTTTGGGTAATGGGATTTTTGTTTTAAAGACACAGTGTTTTTTTTTAGGGGAATTGGTACATGAAAAATTCTACAGATGTATTGACAGTTTCTCAACTAAGTAGTATTAATTTTTTATTATAAAAACGGACTTTTATTCTGAAACATGTATACAAATGATATTTTTTATTATTTAATGAATTCCAAATTAAGAAATCGAGATAGCTCAGATACATGAATACATTTTCAAGAATAATATGAATTTTCAACGAAAATGCAACAGATTTGTATAGAATTTGTATCAAAGATTGGTAGAGCATATTTGGCTAACAAAAGCTCAGTTCCTACCTCATTGTGCAACCCAACAAATTGCTAGATCCTATAGTTACTTTAAGTTTTTTAAGCATTTATGTAATTTTTAAAGAAATCATTTAAAATGCAATTTTTAAACACTATTAAAATCAAATGAAAACCACTTCATCAACATTCTTTGTGTGATTTTAGCGCCAGCTGTAAACATCATCCATTTAACTCATATGATTCTAAACTTTTGACAAGTATTTAATTTATTATAAAATTTATGAGTTAAATAGATGATGTTTACATTACAGCTGGCGCTAAAATGACACGAGGAATGCTGATGAATGTCAAAATTTTTTATTAAATTAATTAGCGTCTAAGAATTACATTTTGATTATTATGCATTTCTTAAAAATGTTAAATTTGTAAGATAATTAATAATATTAAGTGATAATCAGGCGCTCTAAATTTCACTATTAACCACAAGAGCTGCTCATATTTATAAGACATTCATCGAAGAAAACATCCTAAGTCTCTTTGGATATAGACATCGAGTCAACTGCTATGGCGAGAGATGATTCGATGATCTGGTTTTTTTTTAGATTTGATTCAAATACAGCTTCTTTTTCCTACTATGTTTCCAAGACAAGTGGAAAATTGTATAAATAAACTGAGTGTTTATTCTAGTAAAGCTACCTCTCATCCATAATTTTGAAGCATTTGGATTGTGCCTCCATGTATTTATTAGCCAATTCAAAAAATATCCCCAGATATAGAGAAAAGTTTAGTCTCATGAATTAAGGAGTGAGATCGAAAAATTCTTAACATACATATATGTTTATAAAAAAGAAACCACTAAACTTACAGCTTTAATTTTTTTTTTTATTTGATTGAAATTATTATTACAATTTACAAAAAAAATTATTTTTATAGTTTTAATCACTAGTGATGAAATTTTGAACCTTTTTCGGAAACCCTTCCATTAACGTTTTTATAGTGCTTTCTGTCACTTTGCTCGAACATGTAGTCCATCTCCGTTTAAAATCTACCACACTTTTGGACACCTTTTTTGTACTCTTCAATTCTCTTTTAACAAGAGCCCAATATCTCTCCACTGGCCTTAGCTCCGGGCAGTTTGGAGGATTTGCCTCTCTTGGTACAAATACCACATTATTGTTCTTGTACCACTCAAGGGCTTGTTTGCCATAGTGACAGGATGCCAAGTCAGGCCAAAAATAAGTGGACACATTATGAAGTCTTATGAATGGAAGCAGCCTTTTTTGTAAACATTCCTTGATGTAAATTTCGGTATTTATAGAGCCCGTTGTAACAAATGAGTGGCTTCTTTTGCCGCAACTGCATATTGCTTGCCATACCAAGAACTTTCTGGGAAATTTTGTCTGCTTTTGGGTCCTAAACTTTTCTTCAACATTCCCTCGAGCATCAGCAACATAAAATTTTTGACCTGGAAGTTGCGAAAAATCTGCCAGAACATACGTTTCGTCATCCATTATGCAGCAAGAATATTTTTTTATAAAACTTGACTTCAATTTCCGTGCTCTGTTTTTGGCCTCTAAATTTTTAGTAGCGTTCCTGTCAGGAACTTTTTGAGCCTTGTATGTTTTTAAACCTGCATTAGCTTTAACTTTTCGTACCAAATAGTCCGAGCACTGAGCTAACCGGGCTGCTTTCCTACCGGATGTGTTGGGAGCTCTTTTGAAAATGCGTTCTATTTTTTTGGCTTTAGAAACATCATGTGGACCATTCCTTCTACCTGAACCAGGTTTTCTATCAACTGACAAGTTCTCCCGGTACTGTTTAATAACATTGGAAACAGTTTGACGGCAGACCTTTGTATGCTTGGCCAACTTTTTGTAAGACCAAGTTGGGTTTTGTTGAAAATATTTAATAATTTCAGTACGCACTATTTTCTGGTCACTCATTTTAATCAGATTAACAAAAAAATTAATATAATTGACATTACACATAATAACTGACATGTTTTTCAAAGGTAACTTGATCAAAAAAAAATTCAAATAATACTTGGGTTAAAAAATGTAATGAAAAACGTGTGTTAAGAATTTTTCGATCTCACTCCTTATATGGTTTTTGGACACTTATATCACTTTAAACTTTTTTGTTAATACAGTCCTCAGATAGAATATTTGGATTTGCTTTCAAAATATACCAAAAGTATTTGTGAAAAATTCAGTCAGAATGTTAATTTCGGTCGAATTCTAATGAACTACTGAATTCTAATGAACTTTCTCTGATAATACCGCATATTTTCAAGCAAAGCAAGTAACTTTTTGGATTATCAATTTGGAATGCTCTCTTTTAATTCCGATTTATTTAAAACTTAATATGAATATGTTTCCTTCCTATATGAAAAATAAACGGAGGATAAATTAATATCAAGCAGCACTTTTTCATCACTTTTCACCATTAGTGCTTTCTTATGAATTATTTCGTTAAAAAATATATTGCAAATAAATGAAATTAATAAATTTGTAAAATAAATAACAAATTACATTTTCTTTCAATGTTTTAATAAAACTTTGTAAAGTAAGACAAACACTTGTTCTAAAATTGTTTGCTTGTAAATGTCTAAAGAAAAGATGATTCTAACAAATTTGTATGAAAACAAGTAAGAAAGTATGGTCGGTCAGCCCGACCATATAAAGAGCAAAAACATTTTTCTTTTAAAATTTCAATAATTTATATTTTTGAGTGATTTTCGGAAGTGGGCCTTATATGGGGGCTATGACCAATTATGGACCAATCGCCATGAAATTAGGTCGTGTGATTGATGTCTCTATGAAAGTTAACTATATTGAATTTTATGAGTATATCAACATTTTTAAGCGATTTATGCACGTTAAAGTGATTTTCGGAAGTGGGTCTATATGGGAGCTATGACTATGGACCGATCGTAACAAAATTTGTTGACATGAATTTTTTATATACAAAACTTATTTGGAGCGCAATCTGTGGAGATACATTTATAAATTAAACATCAATGACCGATAAAGTCCAATTTCGGAAGGACATTTGTATGGGGGCTAGGTGAAATAATGGATCGATTTCAGCCATTTTCAATAGGCTTGGTCCTTGGGCCGAAAAAATAATATATAACAAATTTGATCGAAATATCTTCAAAAATTGCTACTTGTACTATGCGCACAAGGTTTACATGGACAGCCAACCAGCCAGCCAGCCAACCAGACGGACGGACATCTTTTAATCGACTCAGAAAGTGATTCTAAGTCGATCGGTATACTTTGTGGGTGTTAGACTAATATTTTTAGGCGTTACAAACATCTGCACAAACGCATAATACCCTCCCCACTATGGTGGTGTAGGGTATAACTATTCGAAAGAATTTTAAAAACTGAGTGTTTTCCATACAAATTTGTTATTTCGACATCGTGGAACAGGCAGTAAATATCATGTTTATTTCTGAAAAGATTATGTTTGTATAATAATACATGACTTCCAAATGAGGGCGTATCTTTTGATCGAGGTTTTTCTGTCATATGTCATTTATTCTCTCTTACTTATTGAACATTATGGTGTAAACAACAAAGTTTTTTTGCTTCGAAAATGTCGAATTTTGTGCATTGGAGTTATTGCTCCATGAATATTGCTGTCAAACTCAACAAGAGCTTGCAACATCATTGGTAGCTACTCAATCAGCAATTTAAAAATGTTTGCAGGCAGCGGGATTTATAAAAAAGCTCGGAATTTGGGTACCGTACGATTTGAAGCTGAGAGACCCTGAAAGACGAATTTGCTTGTCCGAAATGATGCTTGAAAGCTATAAAAAAATCATTACTTGCGATGAAAAATGGATCCATTACGATAACCCGAAGCGTTAGAGTTCGTATGTGAAGCCCGGCCAAACAGCCGAATCAACACCAAAGCCAAATATCAATACTCTGTCTTTGTTGGGTCTAAAAGGTTCCCATCTATTATGAGCTGCAGAAATCTGGCCAGACCATTACAGGGAACATCTACCGAACGCAAATGATTCCTTCGAGACGATCATTGGTCTAAAACGCTCAGAATATGTGGCCAGATATGAAACCGTAATATTTCATGACAACGATAGGCCTCGTGTTGCAATTCCTGTTAAAAAGTATTTAAAATGAAGTGGCTGAGCAGTTTTGCCAGAGTTTGTCCCGTCCGAATACGACCGTTCTCTCTAGGATTTTGGCTCGGCATCCATATGTTGCCAGAAAGATGGGAAAAAAACTTTGATGTAGTAGTATTATCTAGTGAGTAGTAAATTTATATTGCACAAATCTTTCAAAATAAAAGCTAAGAATTTTAAAAAATCCCGCATTTTTAAGTCATACTCCTAATATTATGGGTGATATATTAGCCGTTACCGTTGAGCTAACATTATACCTAAAATATTCGTTTAGATCGACTACTGTTACATCCCTAATACCATTACCAAAGAACTTCAATTACCGTTACCACTAAAATTCCGTTACTGATACCGTTAATTGAAAATATCGTTACCATTATTTTATAAATAATTTGAAATTATAAAAAAATATATTCTGAATAATTAAGCCCTATATATGAGGCCATCAGCGCAAAAGTGGTGTAACCACAATTTTTTTTGGTTGCTTTTCTGATGTATCCTTACATAACAACTATCAATACAAAAGTGGGGTAAGCTACCTTTTCAAAAGCAGATGGAGCTGAAAAAATCGTTTTTGCACAGAACATAATATAACAAAGTAATGTAGCAAAAGTGGTGTAATAATTCAATTTATTGTTATATTTTAACAATTTCGAATCCACACCTAAATTTGTTGTAAACCATATAACATAATTATTTTAATGATGTTGTAAATTTCCTCTATGTTTTAACATAAATCCCATTTTGTCTTCCATACTAAAAACTCTAGTTTAGTTTAGTTCTGTGAAATTAAACAAACTGCAAAATCTTTTGTAAACCCCTAAAAACTTATTTGTTTGGAACAAAATTATTTATATACATACATATGTACGTAAGTGTGTCCCCAAATAATTTCTGTGGACAGAGCTTCTCATATTTCCTTAATATTGCCAATTTTTGTTGAACATTTATTTAACTTGAGGCATAATTTTCCAACTGGAAAAACGCATTAAGAAACAAAACAAAAAACTTCAAACAGAAAATGCGGCATAAAAAAGTTTTTCATTAAATAAATCTGGCACTTAATTTAAAAATTGAATTTCCCTAAAACTGGCTACAAATTTCACTAAACCGCCTTGTGTACAATGAAAATGAATAAAACAATATGGGACGTAGTACTATTTTCATTGTCATCAGCATCATCATCATGAAAAGCAATATCAGTAGCAGCAGCACAACCAACATTGTCATCTGGTATTGGATTATTTGTGTAGTTACATTTTAACTACGACTACATTTATGTTTTGTAGCTCTACATACAGATATTGTTGGAGTACAATATTGTGCCCTTCAGCATTTACAATTTGCTCTTCAAAACAATACTTTTTTTTAAAAAAAAAACTTTTTTATGTTTTTTATTCTGAGTTTATTTTTTGCTTTTAATTTTTGTATGTAAAAACATGTATCACCCATGGCGAAAAGTGTGTCTCTGTTTCACAACTCACTTCACTCACTTTACTTTACCATCATCATGTAGTTGAAACCAATGATTATGTCTGTATGTTGGTGTAATGTTGTAGTATTATTGGTGGTGGTTGCAGATTTTCCACAACAACTACTACAAACCAGTGATATAATAGCCAAAGCAGACCATTTAGTAGAAATATCTGAATGAAAGATTTGTCAGACTTTCAGACGGTCACCTAAAGACAGCAAGTGGTTTTGATTTTGTTTTTACAATCAATACCATTCGCTCATCCAGCCAGTCAGCCAGCCATCCATTAATATATTCATTCATTCTTTACCAATGTCAATTGTTTTTTTGGTTTATTTAATGAAATGGGTATAAAATATAGAATTCAATATAAACATTTTTATTTAATCCAGCATTTAAATGAAAACATATCAATTCTTTAGGTTCCTAGGTCTGAACATTAGTGTTTGCTATGAATTCACCCATAGAAGCTCTTAAACTAAAGAAAGCTTTATAAAAAAAGTAGTGCCTTACTTTGTTAATCTCCTGTAAGCAGTGAAATAATGTTTTTTGTTAAACTTGTTCTAAATTTCCCATTAGTTTGTTACATTAATTTGCCAACCTCTTAATTTTATTTTTAAATACATTTAATTTTATTTCATTTAAATATGCTGCCTTAATTTCCTTCACTTGTGTTTTGTATTATTTAAAACATCTGACTGCAATTATCTTTAAAATCCTCTGCAAACAGTTTTACTTAATATTTAAATGGCTGGAACACTTAAATGCATGCAGCTATTAAGGCGAGTGGATTTAAATACAAATTGCAGGGATTTGTAATTTCTAATTGAATTGATTTGAGTTGAGTAGCTGCTGCTGCTGCTGTTGCCGTTGATGGTGGTAGTAAACCCCAAATTCTAAGTGCATTTTAAAATAAAATTTCCAACAGCTGCAAATACTAATGGCTTGGATTTGCCATAAATTTATGGCCATTTAATAAAAACAATTAAAATGCCATGTTTCCCAATAGTCTATTCACTCAAAAACTCAACAATAGAAACAGCATTGTCATCAATGCAAAACTTATTGTTTGAAAAAAAAAAACAAAGATTATAGAAATTGCCAATTTAATTTAATTTTCTAATAAGCAGATGTTTTTCTACAATATTTTGGTGCATAAAGAAATTCAATTTTTTGCAAACATTTCAAAATTTTCTTTATTAAACCAACATTATTTGCCTAAGCAAGTATGTAATCAGTTTGTTCGATTTTCTGTAGTTGCTGTTAAATGACCACATTTCATTGCAAACTTTTAGAAGTTCAATTATCATGCCACATCTATGTATGCCAGACACACATAAATACGTTTCTGTAATAATGCCTTCATAGATATTGGAAACAATTTTTAACGGTTTAACCACAAAATAAAACCACAATATTGGTTTACCATCATCATCATTCTCATCATCGTGTACCGTCAAAGGCATAGACATGCAGGAAAAAGATGAACCCATATATTCTCCAATACAAACTAGTTACTAATAGGGTTTCTAATTGGTACCGTGAAATAACACCCCAATGTTCCCTACAAATTGGAACTTCCAATGGAATTATGTTGGGTGTTACTTCATTTTTATGGGATTTAAAAGTTATTTTATCTAAAACTTCGCTCAAAGATTTTCTCCTATCGAATGTATTAAATAGCGTTTTAGCTCAGTAAAGCTTTTTGGATTGCTGGCCTTTGTCCAGTCTCAAATGTTTTCTCATCTAGGGTATATCCAAAATTGTATTGCTGGCGAAAAGGTTTTCTGTAAAACACATTTTTATTGGGAAAAGCCGGTTTTGATATACCCCAGAGGAGAAAACATTTGCGACCTGCCAAATTCCGGCAATGAAAGACATCTTAACTTAGCGAAACCGATTTTTATGCAACCTCGAAGAGAAAGCCTCTACCGTTTTGTACATGGACATGGATTTAAGACAAATATATGTGATATATCGGGATCAGACTGCCTGATCGATATTGAAAGCGACAGGTTGGATCTAGTAGTAGGATCTTACTAGCATCCAGTTCTGATGTAGTTTTTTAATCCCATAGAGTGGTGTGGTTTATTACTTGATTGAACTCGAAATAAATGACAAAATTATAAAATCGCATATCATAGGGAAACATCATAGTGTTGGCTTTAAATTAAAATTTTTAATTTTCCTAAAATTATTTGCTTGTTTTTAGTAACATGATGGAAATAATTTTTGAAATCTCCAAAATTTCCCGGAACATTTTTTTTTCCATGAGAAACCCTAGTTACTACTCATATACTTGATGTTGCTGCTGTTCATGTACATCATAAATTTTTGCACAAAACTAAGAAAAAAACAAATTTCCAATATGACTTTTAAAATAAACGACAGCCAGGCAAAGAAAGAACAAAATGTTAAGGATAGAGGAGATGATTTTTTTTTGGGAAAAAACTTAAACAAACTCTAACGATATTGAGAGACGATATGTTGGTTTTGTGTTTTTAGCAGGGTCATACATTTTGGGACAAATTTCATAAAATGAAAAATGTTGAAATTTTGTCACAAATATTTTCAACTTCGTTTTTGGGTTAATAATCAAATCAATTAAAATTGTTAAATAGTTCGTTACTTGAAATTGTAGAAATTTTGAAAATAAGTTCAAAGTCTTTTTAATTACCAGTTAATCCAACCCTCAGTAGATCTTTGAGAAACAAACTGTCCAGTATTATCTTCGCACAAATCAAGAGAGTCCTCAAACTGACAACTTTTACAATAATCGTCATAACTCAAACGGAATATTCTCGTGTGCACATCTATTACATAGGGCCCACAGTCTCTAGCTCCCTCAACCAAACCCGTGTTATAACCCAACGTTATCACAAAGCCAGTGAGTATCATCCAGTTCACTTGTCTTCATGAAACAAGTCTCTTTAGGATTCTTAAAATGGAGTTTATTAGGTGTTTTCGTATCCAATCTAATAACAAATCAACCGGACATACGAATAAAACTATCTGTTCTACAAATATTCAATCCTAATAGATATTTCAGGTCATGCAGATATCAATTGTCTGGTATTGCGTTTCCACTAATTGAGAGAGCTTTGTATTGACAGAGGTTCTCCTCGTTCTTACACTGACTATTTAGTTCTGTCGTGCTCACCTCTCACATAGTGCCCTGTCAACAGAGTCACTAGACCCCGTACTGATGCTGGCGATGGCCGGCATTCTTGAAAGGGCAAAACATGTAGAACATCTTTTTAAAGTCCTCTCAATTTCCAACTATTGAATGATGAAATTTTTTACTGCTTCTGCTTTTCAAGCATTAAAATCCGTATTTTTCAAAGGTCATTTGGGCTCATATTACTCCTCATTTTATTATACACGAAGAGGAGCATTCTGTGTTTCACCATATTATGTCTAATGCCAAATGAATCACGCTAACGAATGAATATATCTATCATATGAATATTAAGCCCCAATAAATCCTTCAGATCATACAGTATTGTGTTCCTAAGTCTCGAGAGAGCTTTGTATTCTCGTCCTCTCGTTATAGCGGAAACTGTGTCCTGTCAATACAGCCATTAGATTCCATAGCCAAGCCCATAGAAACGCTAACTAAAGCTGTCGATCGTGGACAGTAATAAAGGGTAAACAATTCGGTCCGTAAAGAGCTATATAGATCCCTCTGAACGACTTGCAGAATGAGATGGGTTCTCCAACCATTTAGTCTCTATCGTACAGACGGAAACCGCATTAAGCCAGTTCCTGTGCAAATGTTTTACCAGGAAGCGATTTAATTACAGTCTGAATATCGATAAATATTTGAATACCCTCACCGGATATCTTATACTTTTTCACACCGTTTGCAGCACTCTTATTGGCTTATTGAGACCTTAGCCTAAACGGCATTGATACGGCATCTTAAACGTTACTGATTCCCTAAAACGGGGGGGGGCCACATACATTAGTATGAATTGTTGATTCAGGAAATATACATATATGCGTTAAATTGTTTATAGTATCCACGTTGTTTATGTAAATTGACGTATATCATTATTTTCGAAGCCCAAATAACGAAAATAGCCCGGATTACCCTGAGCTGTTTTAAGGCTAGGCCGAAGAGCTATTTGGCGTTTCTCGGAGTTATAGCCATGGACTTGCCTAAGACATAAATTACCATAAGTGCCACTCTAGTTTGGATGATTCCCAGATTCTTCGCAATAACAAACAGTTAAATTTCATAAATGTTGATTTTGTGCTTTCATGAGAAGATCCGATTTCTCAGGATTCAGGAAACTTTAAAACATTTTTAAATACTATAATACCTATTAAGATTAAGTCATTATGCAATATGTTGGAGAATTGGATGCAGAGAGGAATTGGTGAAACAACCACTCAAAAACTGTCACAGGGTTAGTTTACAGAATATTCTGCTACATGAGAAAATTCAATTCTGGTTGAGCAGATAATAGTGCAGAGTCTTATGTTCTTTGTGGGCCAGACTGAACATTGGAGGTACCAGACTGCTACAGGACCTGGACAGAAGAAGTATAGGGGTAATCATAGGTATGGTCACGGCATAGTTACATTATCTAGTAGCGCCTTATTGACGTGTCTTATTGCTGAGACGTGGAAGGCTCCACAAGATAGCACTGACAACAAATCGGACTGACTAAGTGACATATAGGATTGGTGTAGAGTATTTAATTTATACTAAAAGAAAGAATTTCGACATGTGCACTAAAACAGTTGCTGCAATTTTATTTCATAAAAACAAACACCCTCTACCTTTGATTATTATACTTTTATAGCCATAAAGTTGCAATAAAATCCTACCAAGACATTAAACAGAATTAAACTATAAAATGTTAACATTTTCCTTATACACCCTTGAAATAAAGCTTGAACAAATTTTTTCCAGTACTTTAATAATGACCATAAAAACAAATTTCAAAATTCCTTTTTTCCAAACATAAAATGACATTTTTATAACACTTTGGGGAATTTACCAGAAAAATAAAAAAAAAAAATTAAAAAGAAATAAAATAATTTCACATTTTTTTCTTTTATATATAAACATAAAAAAATACATGCATACCTTAACAAATTTACCATATTTATATAGGAGAGATACATACATATTTTGCAATACAATATTATGAACTTATGAACATACAAATAAATACAAATACGAGTAAAGAGAATGGCTAAGTTAATGTACGTACGTACATGTGGATAGATAGATACACTGGTGGCTGACTGCCTGGCTGGGTTGGCACCTTAATGTCTACGGGGTTACAAAACCAACACAACTACTAGGAACTTTGCATATTTATGTAAAGGGGCTACAAAACACACACACAATCATATAAAACGAGGTATGGAGAGTCACGCACACTTTTTCAAAAAACCAAAAAAAAAACGGGGAAAAATTATGTCAAAAGAAATACCAAATGAAGGTCGATTTTTATTATTGCCTGTCTAATGTGTATAAGAAAGTCAGTTTATATGTGTATTTATGTTTCTGTTTGTATTTGTTGGTTTCTATAGGAAAATGTTAAAATTTTTCCCCGTTTTGCCCCATTGTTGGTACTTTTTTTAGACTATTAACGAAATTAGTTCAAAATTTATTCGAACATAACATTTTATATGTTCAATGTATTAGGAAGATTATTTTAGTACTGGAAACTTAAAAAGGTACTTTTTCAAAAATATACTACTTCGATAATAGTACTTTCCACAAGTATGATTTTTTGACGAATGTAATACTTCTAAAATAAGAATTTTTCGATAAAAGTCCTCTTGGAAAAAAGTACATTTCGAAGTAAAACTTTTCAAAAAAGTATTTTTAAATGTACATTTGAATATATAAGTAGTTTTGGAAAAATGTATTTTTCTAAAAAGTAGACTCTGTTTAAGTATGTATTTATGTTTCCACTATTCTTCGTTTTACCCATTGTTGGTACTTTTTTAGACTTTTAACGAAATCTGTTCAAAACTAACTTGAACAGAACATTTTATATGTCCACAGTATTAGGAAGATTATTTTAGTACTGGCAACATAAAAAGGTACTTTTCGGAAAAGGTACTTTTGCCCCATTATTGGTACTTTTTAGACTTTTAACGAAATCTGTTCAAAACTAACATTTTGCATGTCCAAAGTATTAGGAAGATTATTTTAGTTCCGGAAACTTAGAAGGTACTTTTCGGAAAAAAGTACTTTTTTAAAAATATACTTCTTCGGTAATAGATCTTTTCGGAAATAAAATTTTTTGTTGAGAGTAATACTTCTCAGAAAAGTATTTTCCGATGAAAGTACTTTTGGAAAAAAGTACATTTCGAAGTAAAACTTTTCAAAAAAGGATTAAATGTACCTACATTTCGAATAAATAAGTACTTTTTGTTAAATGTATTTTTCTGAGCAGTGGACACTATTTTTTTATTCTTCGTTTTACCCCATTGTTGGTACTTTTTTAGACCTTTAACGAAATCTGTTCAAAACTAACGTTTTGCATGTCCAAAGTATTAGAAGGATTGTTTATTACAGGAAACTTAGAAAAGTACTTTTCAGAAAAAGTACTGTTTCTAAAATATTCTTCGTCGCAAATATGACTTGCTTCTCAAAAAATATTTTCCGCTATAAGTACTTTTGGAAAAAAGTACATTTCGAAGTAAAAAGTACTATTCCATAAAAGTGCTTTTCCAAATAGTAAATTTTCTTTAATTAGAATTAAAAACAATTTTTTTAAATATTGAAAAAGTACCATTTCTAAGTCTTATTGGACCTGTTTGAAATATAAATTGTTCATCCCTGTTGTAAATATATGAACGAATGAATGAATGAAGGCATGAATTAAGGGATGCTCATCAAATGTGAGCATTAAGATTTATAGTTGTATTAACCAGACAAAAGGACTGTAGGATGGACGGACAGACAGATCGACAGACAAAACAACAAATAACCCATAATGCCTGCACAACACAGTAGATGTGTGTAAAATATACTTTTACTTTTGGCTCGTGTGTAAATTTACTATCCATCTACCTAACTAATCCTGGTACAATCCCTTTTACTCCGTTTACCCTGTTCCTTCTTATTTTTTTTTTGTATAATGTCTAATGTGTTTTATTTTTATTTATTCCACAAGACAATAGAGGCGTGTTTGGTAATTTCCCAATTCAACACACATTTGTTAGTGGGTGTTTTTGTTGTTCGAAATGTATTTATTTGAAAAAATTTGTAAATTTCTAATTTACTATAAAATGCATTTACTTAGTTGTTGCTGTTGTTGTTAAAAAATTTTCAAAATCATCTTAATTTCCTTTGGCATTTATTTCCATCATTGTCATTATAAATAAATTTCCAACAACTGTTGCTAATATCGAGTGAATTATTAAGTTTACATTTATTCAAACATATGAAAGTAGTATGTAGTAGTTTTTTTTGTGTAGTTGTTGTTGAATGTTTTTAATAAAAAAAAATATGAAAATTATTTCACTGATGGTGTTTAAATTATTGTCATTTCCAATTCATTGATTTCATCTTAATTTGTATTGCGCTTGAAAAAAATGTATATTTCTGTAGAAAATATGTTTTGATTTGTAGAAAAACTACTCGTGCAGGTTTTGGCATTAACGATTTTGTTGAAATATTTGTGTAAGTGTAAGTTTAACAGAGTTTTTCTTCTATTAAATACATGTTGGAATGATGGTTGATTTACATATTTAGTTATCGTTATTTATCTTTAAATAAATCTATTAGAAACTTTATAAAAATTTATTGTTTTTTGTTAAATAAGTCAGCGTTGAGAGAATTAAAATTAGTTTCAGTAAGTTTCAGATTTACATATTTAATCTGATTGTCGATTAGCTACCGGAACCCCAATGTTAGGTTAGGTTTAATGAGTATCACATAATTAATGTGTGCATTTTAACAGGATCGTTGATCCATAGTGACGCCGTTGAGATCATAGTCATAGGTTTGTCAACATTTTATTCTTTCGGATATATTTTGCTAGCTTCGTAAATTTTACTATTATCAATGGGTCCATTAAAAACAAAGAGAGCCCAAACATTTAAGCTGATTCCGTGAAAGCACATGATATAAAGAGAGCAAGTGAAGTGTTTTGTCCTCTTCGTCAACAATCTGAAAGTATTATTCTCTCTCAGTTCTCATTAAGAAATATTTAGGATCATTATGTTATGTAATAGTTCTCAATTCAGGTTTACTCGTGCCTGATAATCTCTTCAATGTCATGTTGCTCAGTTATTCCCGCAAGGATTTTGTCGGAGTGTATCTCTGAGAATTATTTCACTTATAAGTTTCTTGTACAGAAAGTCACAGCCGGGCATAAACTTTATTATAACAAGTCCAGGCTTAATAGAAAGAAGTCTGACTATCTATGGTGATGTCATTTGAATATATCGACCTTACGGATGTCAATCCAACTCCTTCAAAGACCGAAAATATTCCTCCTTGGAAAATGCAGCATGAGGTGCTCAGTTTAGAGCCATCTAATACCCAACCTTTCAGAGAAAACTTTAATTTTCTTGCCATTTTCTTTCTTTGTAAATACTTCAATAGCCTCTGTATTATGATTCAAATACTCCCAGTTATCTCGCTTGTTCTTGGACTTGATTCGTCATGTAAACGGTTTTTGTTTTTCTTGATATTGATATTTACATATCATAAATTAGTGTCCAGATTATCTAATATTGATCTGACAGTTATGTTTCAGTCTGTATTCAGCAAATTATTTGATATAGAGATGCAACGAATCCAGTTTCAGTATTCTACAAATATCCAGTATCTGTCGGTAGCTGTAGACCATGTAATACTTAGAACCGCTATTTTATATATTTTATATCCAATAAATTATTCATGGTTTAAATCCCTAGATTTTAACTATTAATTCTTCGTAGGAATACATCACCGCTTAGACCTTTCTAAAACTTTCCTTCAGGTTAGTAGTCAATTTAAGTTTACAATCGAAAATCACACATAGAAACATCGCTTGCTTTGACAGATTTAGAGATTATCATTGTGAATTGAGCCATCTTCGCCTCTTGAATAGAACAATCTCTGTTTCTTGATTTTAAATCGGCAATATAACGTAGAAACTTAGAACTCTTTGGCGGCTTAGCTATTTTTCCCAAGTTGGAGGACTCTGAAGTTCGGTATTCTTCACCGTGTGATATGAACAACTTCTCCTTGTAAATAGAACATTCGATATTCTTCTCCTGTGAATAGAACCATTTCTGTTTTCTGAGTATAAACAGGTATGATTACCAACAAACTCCTCATCCTAGTTTAGGGATTCAAAAGTTTGATATTCTTCTCCTTGTTAATAAAACTGTCTCTGTTTTATGAGTATTAATAGACATAAATACCTAAAAAGTTCGCTTTCTTTAACAATTTTAGTATATTTACCTTATGTTTAGGGAATTAGATGTTCAGTATTCTGCTCCTTGCAAACATGACCATCTACTTTTCTGAGTCTTAACAGTCAAGATTACATAGAACTTTTGAGATTTCCCCGAAAGTTTAAGTAGTTCGAAATTCTTCTCATTCAGGATTACACAGGAATTTCGGTCCATCAGTTGCTTTACAGATTTGTTCCCAACCTGGAGTTCGGTACTTTACTCCTTGTGAATATAAAACCATAACTGTCTTCTGCGTATTAACAGACATGCTTACCGAGAAACTCCTCTTCTTTTGACAGCTTTACAGAGTCCTCCATGTTTAGGTTTTAGAAGATCGATATTCTTTTCCATGTTAATGGAAAAGAATATGGATCTTGAGTCTTAACAGTCAAGATTACATAGAACTTTTGAGATTTCCCCTAAAGTTTAAGTAGTTCGGAATTGTTCTCATTCAGGATTACACAGGAATTTTAGTCCATCAGTTGCTTTACAGATTTGTTCCCAACCTGGAGTTCGGTACTTTTCTCCATGTGAATATAAAACCATAACTGTCTTTTGAGTATTATCTGACAGGCTTACCGAGAAACTCCGCTTCTTTTGACAGCTTTAGAGAGTCCTCCATGTTTAGATTTTAAAAGATCGATATTCTTTTCCATGTTAATAGAACCATCTCTGTTTTATGAGTATTAACTGGCATATTTACTTAGAAACTTCGCTTCCTCTAACCACTTTACAGTATTTACCCTATGTTTAGGAACACAGATGTTCGGTATTCTTCTGCTAGTAAATTGGACCATCTATGTTTTCTGAGTGTTAACAGTCAAGATTACATGAATCTTTTGCGAGTTTCAGAGATTTTCCTGGAAGTGTAGGAACTTTGTAGTTAGGTATACTTTTCATTGTGAATAGAACCATCTCTGATTTTTGATTATGAACAGGCTGGATTACCCAGGAACTTCGGGTCCTTAAGTAGCATTGGAGATTTTTTCACAACCTGGAGTTCGGTATTATTCTCCTTGTAAATAGAATCATCTGCATTTTCTGAATAGAATGTTCGGTACTTTTCTCCTTGTGAATATAAACCCATCACAGTCTTCTGAGCAGGGAAACCAAAATATGCAAATGCATGTTTTTTCTGGTGAGTCTAATGAGCACATGGATAAGATATTTACACGTTTCAGAACTATTTAAGAATTTTGGCATCGATTTGTTAGTGCATATTTTACCCTTAAATACATATTTTTGCATATATTTGTTTTAAGAGCATATTTATGTCATATTTTGCGTTTTTAGAGCATATTTTACTGTTTATTTTGAGTTTATCAAAAACAAATTTTGTCTTACTAATTTTTCGCTGTTGTGTTACAGGTTTTTACTTCCTTTGTTTAAAATTCAAAATTGAAAAATAGATGGCTTTTCACCAAAAAAAAAAAAAAAATTTTAAAAACAGAAATTTTTTTTTTAAAATTTAAATAACAATTCGAAAAAGTTTTTTATCCAAAAAATTAACAAACTGAAAAAAATTTTTGTTCACCTAAAAATATTTAAACTTTTTATATTAAAATATAATTTTTATTTTGAAGTATAATTAGGTGAAGGGTATATAAGATTCGGCACAGCCGAATATAGCTCTCTTACTTGTTTTAATATAAAATAAGCACTATTTTAATAATAGCTCCATCTAAATATCAAATTTTAGTTCTAATTCAAACTTAACCGTTCTAAGTGTTAAAGAAATATTGTCTTTTAAATTTGCTCCTGTAACATCAGTTGATGTCGAAAGAACATTTTCTATGTTTAAAAATGTTTTCAGATCCAATAGACAACGATTTTTATTTGAAAATTTAAGTAAATTTTTTTTGGCTAAAAATTATGTAAAAGTTTGTTTTTTTAAGAGCATATTTTTTAAATTTTAAGAGCATATTTTAAAGTTTTTACTGCATATTTAAAGCGCCTAAAACATTTTTTTTAGAGCATATTTCCGGTTTCCCTGCTTCTGAGTATTAACAGACAGAATTACAGAGAAACTCCGCTTCTTTTGACAGCTTTAGAGAGTCCCCCATGTTTAGATTTAAGAAGTTCGATATCCTTCTCCTTGCTATTTTATGAGTATCAACAGGCATAATTACGTAGAAACTTCGCTTCTTTTAGCAACTTCAGAAGTTACTTTTAGCAACTTCAGAAGGTACTCAGATGTTCGGTATTCTTCAATGATACCTAGAAACTTTTGAGAGCTTTAGAGATTTCCCCGGAACTTTAGGAACTTTTATTTGTGAATAGAACCATCTCTGTCTTCTGGTTATTAACAGACAGGATTACTCAGGAACTTCGGGTCATTCAGCAGCTTTAGAGATTAGATAGAACCATCTCTGTTTTATGAATATTAACAGCCAGGATTACGGAGAAACTCCGCTTACTTTGACAAGTTTTTGAAGCTTGATATTCTTCTCCTTGTAAATAAAACAATCTCTATTTTATTAGTATTAACAAACTGGATTACCTAAAAACATCGCGTCATTTAGAGATTTCCGTTCAAGTTTTGGGAACCCCGAGTTCGGTATTATTCTCTTTATGAATATAACCATCTTCTTCGACAGCTATATAGATTTACCACAATTTTAGAGACCTGAAGTTCGAGACTCCTCCAAGTTTAGGGACGCCGCATTAAGGCATTGTTCTCGTTGTAAATAAAACCATGTCTATTTTCTAAGGATTAACAGATAATTGTGATGATAAAGTGCCAAGAGAGTTCAAATATCAAATATTAATATGAATCTGTCTATAACTATTTGTGGATGTCAATAAACATTAAATTAATAAATAAATCTGTCGCCTTGCTATTTCTAAATATTTTTTTATGTACAGCTCCTGAATGTCTTCATTGCCGAAATAACATTACGTTTCTTCCCCCAGTTTCTATTGCAATAAAATACAATTTGTTTATTTGCTTCCTCTCCGCTGGATGCATTTTGCAATATAAATTTCAAATTACATTACAACGCGGGGTTGTTTGCCGTTTGTTGCTGTTGTTGATTTTATTATTATTAATATTATTGTTGTGCTGATGCACAGATTGTTTAGCAGAGTAAAAGTTAATCAAAGACATCTGTTGATGTTTTATTATAGCGCAGTCAGTATTCCATAGAATTTAAATTCGTATGTATTGTAGGTATGTACGAGGAACGTGCCTTCGTCAGAACAAGAACCCAGAATACTGATTCCAAATAATTTACAGCAAAATATTGTACTAAATCGTACTTTCATTTTTGCTATGGTAAAATTTCAATGCCATTGATTTTGAATTTGTTGTACAAGTGAGTATTTTCCAAATGAAGTGATTGAATAAACGTTATTGACGACGACGACGACGATGATGATGATGATGATGATGACTTAACATGTTAGATACAGTCAAATACTCAAGGTGGTGGTACTATGGACTTGTTTCACTTGTTTTTGTTTATTCACTGGAACGTACCATTTGGTCAATTTGCGTTCGATTGATTTAATGACTATTTTATGTCTTTCTGTCCGTCTGTCTGTCTGTCTGCCTGTCTTTCTTTGTTTATTAAAGTTTGTGCGCGCAAAACTAAATATTTTCAATTGCTTATAATACAAATTGTCAGTTGCTGACAAATGGAGAAAGACACTTGTTTTTTTGTTTTGTTTTGTTCACTTTGTATATAAATCGCGTTAATTTTTAAACAAATTTTTTAAGTAAATTGATAATGACAAATTGAAATTTATGTGAAATGATCGAAAATTGATCACAGTGTATTTGAAAAATGAAAGCAATAAGCTATTTTTTATATTATAAGAAACTAAATAGTCAGTTTATTTACTAAAGTGTTTGAAATATATTTATTTGCCCATAAAGACCTTGTAGAAATGTTTAATTTAAGTTTAATTTAATGAAATGTAAGAGAAAAATGGAAAACATATTTTTAAACCTGCATACTAAAGAAAATCTAAATATCTTAAAATTTCCGGAAAGCTTTCTCATATCCAAGGGATCATTCGAAGTTTAAACCCCTGAGTCATGTGAGATGCCTATGGATTCCACAATCTCTCGCACTTTCAATCTCCGACCGCCCACCATATCTTTATTTATTTTTATTATTTCGGGTGTAGAGACCTCAACTGTGCATTCAGAACGTTTGGATTCTTCCGTGCTTGTACGGCAGAAACGAAATTCAATAAACCACATTTTTACCATTGAAATTGAGTGGAGAGTTCCCTTAGTATTTATCAGGCTTAGCCTTGGTATTCATCTTCTTCTGTCCGCATAACTGCCCGTGGAGCATATGGCCTCTACAAAATTTCTTCAAGATATTCTATCTTTCGCAAGTACTTTTATTTTATTCCAGCTTCTTTCGCTGTTTTCGATGTCTTTAAGCAAACTTCTTTTCCATGTAATCTTTGGCGGACCTCTTTTTCTGTGGATTCCAATCTTGGACATGGCGGCTTATTCATCTGAAATCTGAGTAATGTTTTTTTCCACAAAAACCAATGCTTAATGAGCATACAAAATTATACTTTTCTCCTCTAGTAACTAACTAAATGACGTAGTTGTTCAAATTTTGACAGGAGTCAAATGACATATGACTCTTGACAGAAGCAGTATTGCCATTTCAGTTGGCGGAAAATTAGAAGGGCACTGACTTATTGACCAGCTCTTGTATTTTGTAGTAAATAATATTAAGGTCTTCATTTCCAAAGATTAAAATCCGTTTTTCCAAATACATCTCATTCACCTCACTTGAATTGAAAATACTAGCCTCTTCATGATCATCGAAGAGGAGCATTCTATTGGTTTCCGTATTCGGTATAATTCCAAATCAAACGAACGCACGAATGAAGGTATCTAGACCTCGAATATTCATCCCCAATATATCCTTAAGGTCATGCAGAAATAAACTGTCCAGACAGCCCCTCTTCTCGTTCTCGTCATGTCAACTTTAACAGTTTTCGTTTTAAAGGAAACTAATTCTCCTCCCGTGTTGTCCTATTACATAGTGCAATGTTAACACAGCCAATAGATCCCGTAGCAATAATTAAAATTCAAGATATTATTCCGATTTTTCTTTCTAAACACTAAAATACTTTTTACTAAAACCAGCGAGTTTGGGGTCAATATTCGTCTATTTGGAAACTTATTGGCCTAATTATCGCCTTATATATCCCATAAATTATTCGTTGTTTCCACGTTTTAACTATTAATAACTGACTGGAATACATACATGCATTCGACTTTCTATATTTTTCTTTAAGTTTAGGGGCTTTAGGAAGTTTGCAATTTTTTTCATTGTGAGTAGAACCTCTTCTACTTGTAAATAGAAAATCTTAAATGTGTTGAATTTTTCCAAATATCAAAAATTTTAACTTTAGAATGCCTTTACAAACAATATTCTTGTATATTTATTTTGTCAAAAATGTAGCAACCTTTATCTTTTTTGGGTCAAAATAAAGTTACTTAATGAACAAATATCTTGTTTCACTCCCGCTAAACAAAATCAACAATTATTTTGACCAAAATTCAATTTCTTTTCACATTTGCCTTTTTTTTGTTATGAAGGCACCTTTTACCCGGTAAAATGTACTTTTATATTCACATTATTTAAGTCCTCCTATTGTTTGCCTTCGACCAAAATAAACAAAAAATATTTTTACCTTTTTTGTTTGTTGAAACATGTGGCAGGGAAGGCAGGAAACTTGTTTAACACCCCACCACCCAGCAAAAATTTTTCATTCATACACCATGTTAACTGCTAACCTTTTTGCTTAAAGTTTAGGGTGGATAATAGAGGTGTGTTTCATTCTTTATAGACTGGCTATTATTTTTCCGCAGTTTCGCTAAGGGACAGGGAATTGAAAAAGAAGTTTTAAGCAGTAGGAGCAGAGGTATTGGAGTAGATTGCATTGTGTGTAAAGGTGTTGTTTTTCGTGGTATTTTGGCCTTTCTTTGATTAATTTCCTCATACTTGTAATTTCATTGTTGTTTAAGTTTAAAAAAAAAACTAATACACAAAGTTAATCGCTTGTAATTTATAGTCTTTAGATTCTTTTATTCCGTGTTTTGTAATGTTTGCAGAGAAAATTTGATAAGAATGAAGAGTTGTTGATGATATTTCAAGCGGTTGATGGTTTGTAAGTTTAAACAGTGTTTTTTTGTAACAACTAAACAGTGATTAATGCTGCAGTCTCTGGAGAAACTAAAAATCCTTTTTTCTGCCATTGATTAAAGCTGCTTTCTCTATACTTCCATATTTGCTGCTAATCAGTTTTCCGTTCTCTTTGGATTTGGGGGATATTTCAACATGTTATATCATTAATTAAGGCCTGACACTCAAGTAAAATGCAAAAAAAAGAATCTAAAGGACTTGAACATAAATCTAGGAAAAATGTTACACGCAAATTTACAATCACAATACAAGAATAAAGTTTAACATAAATACTCAAGGATTTCCTGAATCATGCACTCACACTCTTTCTCTCTCTAAACAATTTTCATTCAAATTCAGACCAACTTACACAGCAACAACGCACCAGGACTCAACCACACACATACACTTGTTTGCCACATTTTTTTTTTTTTTTAAATGTGTGCATATTTTTTGTGTAATTTTACTGTGTGTTAGTGCAGCTTATGGTTGCATAGTTACTACAGATATTTTTTCTATCCCTGCAGCAGTAGAAGGAGTAGGTGGGAGGGAGGCTGTTTTAAAAAAAAATAATACTTGTACATACTCGTACATACGGATTTCTCGTGTAAAGGATTATTCTTTTGGTTCTTGTGCTCCTTTTAGTTTGTTATTGTTGTGTATTACTGCAGTAAAGGATTACTTTACAGCATGTGTATCGTTGTCGTTACTTGTACATAGAAACACTCATCCAAGCCTGCTGCTGCATTCATATTACTTTCGCAGAGATACTAGAATCTTAGCAGCAGTAAGGTTGTTGTAAATGTGTATGTTGTGCCTGTGTAGGTGAATTGCGTATTATTGTTTGTGGAAATGAAATTGTTAAAGTGTTACTTTTGGGGAAAAAGTAGTAACGTTAGGGTTGCCAGAAAGCTTAGTAATAGTTTTAAAAGCTTTTAACTAGAAATATGCTAAATTTGTTTAATGAAAATGTTGAAAGCTTTTAAATAGCTTTGCTAATCATTCAAAATTGAAACCACTGAACCATGAGATGCCTATGGCTTCCACAATCTCTCGCACTTTCAATTGGCCGAGCGGACCAACACCATATCGTGAATTTTTTCAATTGTTTCGGGTGTAGATAACTCAACTGGGAGTTCAGATCTTTCGGAATCTTCCGTGCTTGTATGGCCACAACGAAATGCAAACCACTTTTTTATTATTGAAATAGAAGGTGGAGAGTTCCCTTAGTATTTATCATGTTTAGCCTTGTTAGGAGTGATGGTTTTTTTCCGCAAAAATTAATTTCATTTTTTCCATTTTCTCCTCTTCTGCTATCGATTTATGTCAAAGACAAAGTAAATGATGCAGCTTGTTCAAATTTTGACATTAGCCAAATGACATATGCCTGTTGACAGGAGGAGTGTTGTCCTTTCAATTAAGAGGCGGGAAATTAGAAAGCCACGGATTTATTGACCCGCTCTCGTATTCTGTGGTAAATAGTATTAGGATCTTCTTGTCCTTCTTTGAAATGTTGGCAGGTCGATTATCATTTTCAAATATTCGTAACTTTCCAAAAATTAAAATCCGTTTTACCAATTCCATCTCCATCAACTCACTCAAATTCAAAATACTGTCTATTTATGATCACCGAAGAAGTGAATTCTAGGGATTTTCTTAATCGGTATAACTCCAAATCAACCGCAAAATCTTGAAAGCTTTTAAATAGCTTTGTTAATAATTTTTGCTATTTCGGCTAGACTAAAAACTTTAAAGCTTTTAGTTATTTTAAAAGCTTATTGAAAACCTTTTTTTTAAATTTTAGGTTTTACTTTTATGTCTGTATATTGTAAAGCTTTAAGCTAAAAAAAATTCAAAAAGCTTTAAAGCTTTTGTCCAACAAAAACTGCAAAAAATTTTAGTAGAGACATTTTATAGTTTTATATTAAGCCTTTTTTCAAAACACCAAACATTTACAATATATTTAATGACTTTTAAGAGATAAGTTAGATTTATTTAGGAATGTGAAAGCCTTCTGTAAAACTTTTCTTGAAAAGCTTTTACATTCACAAATAATTTTAAAAGGTCTTTTTAAAATCATTAAATATATAAAAGATGTTTTGTTTTATAGAAAAAAGCACTAATTTGTAGAACTTTTGAAAGCTTTAAATTAAAGCTATTGCATTTGTAAAAATCTGTAAATAATCTCTATAAAGTCATAAGGATACTATATTTTTCCTTTTATTTTTATATTATGGTTAAGCTTTTAAAAGCTTTGTGTTTAACTTTTCTTAAAAAGCTTTAACATGCCTAAATAATTCAAACTAATCTCTTTAAAAATTGAAATTACAACATTTTTGCTATTTTTCTTGAACAAAAGCTGTAAAGCTTTTTGATTATTTTCTAGCTTATTGAAAAGTTTTTTTTTAAATTTAGGCAGAATTCTTATGTAGAAAGAAGCTTTTATAAATGATTGGTTCTTAGGCTTTTGAATCATTATATTAAACTTTCCATGAAAAGCTTTTACATTCACAAATAATTTGCTTGAAGTCTTTAAAAAAACATATTCAGTTTTCTAGAAAAAGTTTATAATATTGTTGAGCTTTGGAAAGCTTTATGTTAAACTTTTCTTGAAAAGATTTTAATTTATAAATAATATGCTTAAAAGTTTCTTTAATTTTTAAAGCTTTTATTGCTTTTTATAGTAACGTATACGTACATGAAAGTAGTAAAGCTTAAAGCCCACAGTTTTTTATATCCATTTTAAAACCTTTATTTATATCAATATAAAATAAAATAATAAAATTGTTTGTTGATCTAAAATTTAAGTAAATTTTGTAGAGTTTGTTATAAAACTGTTCAAAAGCTCTTTGAAATCATTTGCTATTTCTTATTAAAATATTCCTTTTGAAGTTCACTGACCTGACCTTGGCAACTCTTTTCCATTCACTGGTGTGGTTTGTATTTTCTTGCATTCTCTTGCATAAAACAGCAGATTTCTAGGTAACAAAAAAAAAACTCTTTCTAATAATTGAAGCTTCATTCACTCGGTTTTTCTTTGGCTGCGGAATGAATACAAACAAGTACATATGTATGAATCTAGAACATTGCATTTCATATCACTGCTGCCATACAATGTTGGCTTGTTTGTATGGCGGTTTATACATTTTTACGAAATGAGTAAAAAAAAAACTTTTTTCTTTTCTATGTTTTTCTACATGCTTTTTTTTCATATGTTTAAGTATCCTTTTTCAAATATATCTAAACATTTACATATACACACACACATACTTAATACCTACATGTATATATGAAAGCTTGCACTTTTGTGTATATGTGTGTGTAAATGAAAGGATATATCGTAAAGTATTTGTAGTGGTGTCTGTAACTGTGTTACAAATTGCAATTAGTGTTGACTTTTATGTAAGAAAAATTGTTGAAAAAAAGAACCAGAGTTAAGCCATCCCAAAGCTAAAGTCAAAGTAGTTGTACTTTGTTGAAAAAAATTACACATAAATACACACATACATTTTTAGTAAAGATTATACAACTACAAATACCAACTACTAAAGCAAGTCTTAAGTAGTAAAGGATTTTGAGGTTTTAATTGTAGATGGGATTTAAGCATGAGCAAAATAGAAGATATATATTTTTTTTTAATTTTAAAAAGAATTATATTGAAAGAGAGAAGGATTTATGAATGATTTAAGGAACGAAAAACCTAAGAGATTTGTTATTTAATTAAAAGTTTTTGGGTAGCTTGCAAAATGAAAATAATTGCATTGGTTTTGGGTTAATTTGAATATTATTAAGATTAAATATGGTAATCGTTATTTTCAGATTTTATCAATACAAAATTAGGCTACAGGTAGTCTAAACTGTTATTAAATGTAGTCTTGTGGTAGTCTTTTGAAAAAACCATTCACCATAGCTCCTTTGATAGAATCTTGTACCACCATATGGAGATATCTCTATCGCACTTGACACCATTATTGAAGCCATGTAAATCTTGCTGTAGAAGTGTATAGGGTCATAGGAAATCTGATTGGGAATAGTATTACATATGATACAATTGCAATTGAATTGAAATTTCAAATTGAAATTAAAAAACTTCCAATTTAAATAGCGAAATTCAAATGAAATTCAGGATTTTTATTTAAAATTTAGAATACTACAATTAAAATTAAGAATTTCAATTAGAAAATCCAAATAAAATTGAGAATTTGAATTTTATATAGGGAAGTTTCCAATTGAAATTGAAAATTTCAATATTTCTTAAAATACAGAAATACAAATATTTAGAGCGGAAACTCGCCTGTCAAAGACCTAACTCAGTTGTAAAAAACCTATGTGGTGAGAATGTATTAGTAAAATTATTAATACACTCTCACCACTTAGGTTTTTAATAACTGAGTTAGGTCTTTGACAGCAGAGTTTCCGCTCTAAATATGTATGTATATTTCTCTATGTTAAGAAAAATATAAATGAAATTGAGAATTTCCATTAACAAATTGTGTTTTTAGTTTGAAGAAATATAAAACATTGTTTTTCTTTTGAATAATGCCTGCGGTAACAATTAACATATTTTCGTGTAAAGCCAATTGATCTAAACTGGGCTTGAAGGCTAAGCAAATCAATTGGGTCTTTGAATTTGTAATTAAATCCGCCTGAAGATTAAATCTGATTGTAGATGTTCTTGCGGAGGAATATGAGATCTGTTGGTTCTTTAAAGCGATAATTAAACCCGCTTAAACCGTTTGGGAATTTATTTGTGTTGGAATATGCGATAAGTGATCTTTTTAGATTGCCTGACAATTGCAATGTACTAGAATTGCAGGATTCTGTCATTATGGAGTATTGGACGATTTATGAATTTCGTATGGGTGTCGACAGATCTATAGCACGAATGCCGAGTGACTTTGAAGAATTTTGCGAGACATTTGAGTGTAACGCTGATTTGTGGTTTTGTGTTTGCGAATGATATTGCCAATCATAAAGTTATGATCGACCAATTGATTGGAATTGCGAGCTGGTTATTCAACGGAATTTATATGAACTAATACAGGTACGATGGGACAAAGAACCTTGTGGCCTAACATCGACTAGTATTTGGTTTTGTCGAAATAAAATTACACAATTTGGTGTTCGGTACTGTGTCATCATCGAGACTCATGTCAGGAGGCTAAATCTGCTTTCAACGATCATTGCAAATAGTTGTCATGATGAGGGGGTAAAGGAGCCGTTACTTCACACACTCTGCCACTATCCGGCCTTGGTGGTCTGAATTACTTAGAAATTCGACTTTGTTCTGTTTGGATCACTAATCAGGAATCAACTGCACTTCTTCATCAAGCAAACAGTAAGATTTGGAGATGTTGGTTGCCGACGGAAGTGAGGTAAGAAAGTGGGATCAAAGATTAACGGAATCAAGTGGACTGCTTCTACAGGAGGATAATCTTTAGCTCAACGACCATAGAAAATAGTCATGATGAGGGGGTGAAGGAGCCATTACTTTGTTCTGTTTGGGTCAAGGAAACAGTAATATTTGGAGATATTGGTTGTCAGCGGAAATGATATCATCAGTCTGTGCCACTCGCACTCAAGGTAACAGAATGGGATCGAAGATTAACGAAACCAAGTCGGCTGCTTCAACATGCAATAGAAGTTGATGCCCGTGGAACCTGGGCATCAACATTATGCATTATGAACCATTTGCCAATTCACAGTGGGCCAGAATCAAAACTTTTTGGAAATAAATCTGGCATTTCTAAACGGCTATTCCGATCGGGATAAAATTCGACGTGGGCGTAGACAAGGTACTTTAGCGCCGCCCCAGGAGCATGTGAAGGGACCATTTTAATAACTTAAACTCAATTCCTTGTCTACGCTTTCATCAAATTTTATTCCGATCTGACCAGTCTTTTAGAAATGCCAGATTTATTTCCAAAAAAATTTAAAGCTGCCGTGAAGTACCAAGCAGCAATGTCGAGTGCTCATACAAAGCTTTTTTCAACACGGACCTTAAGGTACCAATAAGGATTGAGTGGTTTTTCATTCTTCGTAAGTCCTTCACTGTGGGCTAAATTTAGAAGCAAATGTTTAAGGGGAATTTTATATTGCACGTTTCAGACTTAAAAATGTCTAAAAACTGACTAAGGTTTCATTTGACATTACCTGAGATAGGCCTATTCGTCGGTATGTAGCTCTTGTGTAAACATGGAGTCCAGTAGAAACTTTATGCTTCTCCTTAGGCAACATTAAAGGACCATCTACCTTCGATCGATACCTTTGACAATTATTTTGCGAACTAAACTGCATAATTTGCTAGAGGTGATCATTCGAAATTTTTGTAATATCTTTTATTTCAGGTAAAGATTTTTGGTGTGATCTTTCTCTTTATATTAAAAATAATATATGTATGTATGCCAACTTTAACAAATTATGACAGGTGTTGGCTGGATTTTTTCAAAAATAAAACACATTTTTAACATGTTTTTCAAAATGTTAACAGCATATTTTACAACTTCCCGTCTTAAATTATTCAATCTTAAAATGTATAATAAAGAAATTTGTTATAAAAGTCATTTCAGTTGTTAATTACAATAATTCAAATGAAATTATATCCACGTTTCTTTCCAACATGAATTAAGAATTTAAAATATTTCAAACAATAAAAATCGTCAAAAAACAGCAATAAAAATCATAAATTTTCCAAAAAAAAGCAGGAAAAAACATTTCAAGTAAAAATGTCTCCCTAAATACTTAGGTTATTTGCAAAAGGTGCTTAATTTAATGTTAAAAGGAAAATAAATGTAAAAGAAATAGAAAACATAATAAAATCTATGAAATATATTTCAAGAGAGCTGGTAAAAGTAGTTTTACTTAAAAAATTTTGAAAATAAAATTCGTTTATTTAAAAACTCCCTATAAACAAAAGGCCAGCACATGCATTCCCCTTAAATAGCTACAAAAAGGGGGGAATAAGTCTTAAAATTTATGTTCATACTTTAACGGGTGGCATAGTTTATTGGTTTTTATCATTTTAACACAACACTCTACTCTATTTTGGTTACACAGGGATACAATAGGGAGCACACAACCACCGGGAGTTTTTTTTTTTGTTACGACAATCACACTTGAAACACCTTTTGCGGCAAATTGTTTAATGTGTGTGTTGTAAGTTGTTGTTGTGTGTTGTATGGCAGCAAGTCGTCGTCTAGTTTAATGAGCTGCCAGCCACAATTCAACTGTAAGTTTTCTAATGTGGCGCGTTTGTTTTTTATGTTGTCGCCTGCCTGTTTTAATTTCATTTGTTAATGTAAATAGATGGAAAAGAAGCTGAAATAGAAATGAGAAAAAGTGTTTTTTTTGGAAAATATATTGATGTTTTCAAATTAAATGCGTGAAAATTTGTAAAGTCATTAAAATCGTAGAGAAAAGAAGGAAAGAAGTCTTGTAAAGTAACATGTTGACAATTTTAATCGTTTTTTTTCACACACTCACTCAGTCTTAATGTCGCTATGATGTCTTTCATTTCATTTCTCATTATGAAAATATTTTTTGAGCAAAAATGAAATGAAAGAAAAATGTTTGGTGGCAAAAAGAAAATGTTAGGGGAGAAAGTGTTGGTGGCATTTTGGTGGCTGTTTTGATGTTGTTCAGCATGTTAATGATGCTGGCAGCAGAAAAAGAAGGTGTTAAGTTTCATTAAGTTGAAAGGAAAATGTTTTAAATAATTTATTAACTAGATGCGGGCTGCTTTGTAATAGGGTAGGTTAACAAAAGGTAATAAAACAAATCAAATGGAAACTGCGCTACTAATTTAATGCATATTTTGTAGGATTTTATTTTTGGAAAGCTAAGAACTACGACTATTAATACATACTACTACTATTAACATTAGCTTTCTAAAAGTGACATTGTTAATTGATTTAGGAACTTTTGGAATTTTAGTCATACTTGGATTGCAGGATTTATATAACAAATTTATGCTACCTACAGTCGCTTAATATGGTTGACCGGCTTCCTTCTGTACGATGGTAATCAATATGATAACGTTTTGACAAGACAACACCATTCAGTGAGATCCTTGAAATAGATCAAAACTGTTGAGGTATCCAATAAGGTCACGTTGTATAGTTCCCAACACCTCAAATATATCGTCCAATATATATGACCAAAAATCTGTGTGTTATTACATAGAGAAGACATAAAAATTTTGCGTCCTTCTCACGATCCCTGCTGTACAAGTCTGCATACCGATCATCATTGAACATTTCTTCGAATCTCTATTCAAGATGTGAGATGGGACAACGAACTCATATGTTGAGTGATAAGGGAGATTAGACTTGCTTTGAAGTACTTCTGCAGCAGTTGTGAAGATGAGGGGAGACTTAAATTAATCTGCCACTGTCTGACTTTGGCGGTGAAGATGGCCAGATTACTGATCCACTATTTTGATGTGGTAATTTGTTAGGAATCAACTTGAGGTCACTGAACTCCTTCACCGGCGATACGAGATGTTTTAGTTGTGTAGGAACATTTCTGGAATGATATCATTTGGCTGTGTGTGACACAACGATATCGAAGACTCACGTACCCAAGTGAACTTCTGCTACTGGAAATGGAAGTTTCCCTCATTTAATCAAACCTAGTGAGTAATCTCTCCTTGTGAGTAATTCGCTATTGTCTCAAGATCGAAGGAGGTTTGGAGCTGATCACGATCAGGCTAGTTAGTCCTCCTGATTATTACCCTATTAGTCTTACAGTCAGGGACCCTAATTTAAATTGAATGAAGTGTGGACAGCCAGTTGAATTGCGATAGATGTTATGTGTTCCTATCTAGGAAAGCTCCCATTGTTCATTGTTCATTGTTGAAATTCAAGTGATCCATCAATGGTCCTTGAACCTTTTGGTAAGCATGTTTACAGCACGAGAGTCGCAAAGAGCTCTTCAGCTTTCCAAGTTTTAACAGCAAAGATTATGGGATTATTGGGCGCGAGTCATCCACATTCTCGTGACTTCTTTTGGTATTCTTGGGAATACAAATAAAGTTTGATCTCTCCAACAAAACGAAACATGTTTGAGAGAGAAGCAGAGTTGATATATTGTATGGAGCCAAGGAATAATTGATATCTTTGAACTCTGCATCTTTCCTGTAGAATACTATCAGATGCTGGTGATTTATAAGGAGAGAAACTATCAATAGCAAGTAAAATGCTGTCGTTGAGTGGGAAATGTTAAACCGTTAACTAAAATACCGCAAGCCACGTCTGAGCAAATCTAGGACATGGGTATTGAGTAGAATATTCAGAGAGTCATTTCAAGGTTCTGACATAAATTGCATTGCAGTTCCCTTGGATAGAAACTTACAAAGTCTTGCATAGTTCTTGGTATTCTGAATAGATTCGCAGAAATGCTGCCATGAATTTCTTATTAAGATTTCGATGCCATTCTTATAAAATATCTAGAGATTCCGTTGAATATCCAGAGATTCTACTGAAGATTTTGACCAGGAGTTATCAAATCTTTTGTCAAAGATTGAATTGGAATGCACCATGCCTAGAACCTGGCTTCTTTACTTAGTTTGGAGAGTTCCGAATATCTCGTCTTAATCTTTGTTTTGACATTATCAATACCACCAATCATGTCTTCGACTGAGAACTGATAGATGTCATTTACGGGTGTAATGTAAAGAACCTCTTCAAACACATTAACATTTAGCCAACCGTATTGTCATCACATGAAGGTGTCTGATGGTGCAGGTTTATCATGAGCCATGTGGAAAGATGCAATATGAAACTTCTCTGGCTAAGAACGAAGAGAAATACTATATTATGACCTCCTAGTTCACTTCACAAGTTTCCTGAACTGCTCCACTAGAAGGACCTTAAATTGTCTGTAGAATTTGCAACGTCGTCGTTGCTAGGTCTTGTTGAGAGTTCATTGAGCATATTGTTGGCATATGCATCATCGAAGAACAGCTATAGTTGGGATTCTGAAGCTTTAGACATTGCAGAATTTTGGTTCCGTAATTATCCATTTTATGTAGGAAACATTCTAGCCTGCAGTCTCATGAGAATTTCCACTTTCGATGTGGAAATTCTTTTTGGAAAAACGTTCAAATATTTGATTACTCTGTAGATCCGGTTTATCATATGAAAAGTAGAAACCAGTTGTCGACTTATTCCAATTGCCGTGAAAGTGAACCTAAATTACTTGCCACTACCCTTCATGGGAATAGATTAATATAGCATTTTTAGACAGTTGTGAAAATAACTTCCAAAGAAGTGCAAACCATTCTAATTTTTAGTAAAGAAAAGGTAATTTGCTGTTTAAATAGCAGTTTTCATTAAATATCCCATAAAATATACTAAAATATTAAAGTCAGTGTGATCGACTGCATTTATTTTGCTTTAAACTAATAATTTTATTTCAATCCCTAAATAAGTCTTTGATGACTACTTCCACACCCTTCGGAACACTGCCTTTACTTGATGTTTTAAGACGCCTGTCGTCACTTGTAACGGCAAATCAACTTGAATAACTTCATTAACTAGAGCTTCTTTAAGACTCTTATTGACTTAAAAGCTTTTGCTAGTGTTTTTTTCCAACAATTTTCTTGATTTTTTTTTTACTTATTATTATTTCTCCCTCAATTAATTACATCTGTGTTTATATACATTTGCGCTTTTACTAAAAGCTGATGTTGTTTTGTTCGTTTGCTTTTATTTTCAAAAAATACATTAAAGAACAAATTACGCTCATTAAATGTACATTAAAGACATACGAAGGGAAACACTAAGAAACAAAGCAAAACCAAATATACATCAATATAAAAGCGCAAAAAAAGTAGAAAAAACAATTCAATGAAATTACAAAAAATTGTAACCACAACAACAAAAAAAATATTTCAAACTAATTACACATTTGTAGCCCCAGTCCTGCTCTTATACCCCTTGGCTTGGTTTTGAAAACATTTTGGATTTAACCGCAAACCTAGAGAGTGGAGAAAAAAAAACGAATTTCTAAATGAGGCAAGGAAACGGCAGATTATTTGCAGTAATCATGCCATCTCGAAATATTTGGCAAATGCAACAAAAACAACAACAAACAGCGGCAAAACATTAACCGTACTAACATGCCACATAAAGTATTGGGCATGCAACAACAAATGCTGCAGCCGTATGCATTCCACTGCTGCCTGCGAGTACGAGTAATTAACGACAGGCGAAATTCTGGCAAAAATTACAATAGTAGTAAAGAAAAAAAAAGAAATTCTAAATGAGTATGAATGGATTTGTATTTTTGGCATTTTTTAATATCCAATATGTACTGAACAGTTGAAGACAAAAGTGGTTTAACAAAAATTAATTTGGAAAGCTAACCAAAAATCGAGAAATTGCTTATATTCATTGAAGAATTCTGTGTATAAAGCAACGAGTGCGAAGAATGATGACGAAAGTCGTCCATAAAAATCTTAAGGCTCTTTTTCAAATTGTGCTGTTTTGACAATGTGATAGTTCTGCAAGATTAATAGTCCCATGAACTACAAAATTTAAAGGAAAAGGATAATGCTTCCAAAAAATTACTATCTAAGAACGACATGATGTCTGTCACTGTGTCGCAGAGACTCATGCCATAAGGATGGGACTTGCTTTCAACAATTCTGCAGTAGTTCTGAAGATGAGAGGAGACGGCACTTAATTTAATCTGCCACTGTCTGACTTTGGCGGTGAAGAGGGGCAGATTATTGTACCACTGGTTTGGTGCAGGCGCGTATCCTGTTCAACCATTTTGGGGGGGGAGGGGGTTCAAACTTAAATTTGTTCTACATTTTTTTTCCTTTTTTGTATGAAAACATTTCGGTTTTTTTGGGGGGGGAATTCCAAATTTCACCCCCTCTGAATCCACTCCCGGTTTGGTAATTTGATAGGGAACAACTTGAGGTTACTGAACTCCTTCATCAGGGATATGAGAAGGTTTGGCTATGTAGGAACATATCCGGAATGATACCGTTTGTCTGTGTCAATCTTATGAGTGTAACAAAACAATATCGAAGACTAATGGACCCAAGTGAGCTTCTGCTACATAAAATGGAAGTTTCACTCATTTAACCTAAACTAATCTTGGTAAACTCTTTTTATCAGGATGTACTGGTTTGCCAATATGTTAGCCTTGTGAGAATTGATCTCAATACCATACTAGCCTGGTTGGTGAAGTCCCGAATCATAATGACTACTGCTTACACCCAAATCATTCTTTGACAATAACTATCTGGTGTCAATGGGGACTGCGATGTTGTTCTCTCCTAGTGAGTAATTAGCTATTGGCTCAAAATCGAAGGAGATTTGGAGAGGATCGCGATCAAGGAATTTGGTTCTCCTGCTCATACTCAGGGACCCCTACTAGGGTAATTTCAATTGAATGAAGTATGGACAGCCAGTTGAATTGCGATAGATGTTATTTTGTAGAACTTTTGACTTTTTCTATATCAAGGAGAGCCCCCATTGTACATTTTTTGGATTCAAGTGATCATTCAATGTCCTTGTAAAGCAGTCTCAGTTCATTGAACCTTTTGGAAGCATGTTTACAGCTCAAGGGTCGCAAGGAGTTCTACAGCTTTCCAAGGTGCAACAGCAAAGATTATAGAATTATTGGGCACGAGTCTTCCACATTCTCGAGTCCTTTACTGATGGATCAATGTTGAAGCAATTTTGGAAGAGGGCGTTTGTATTTCTGAATACCAAATCAGTATAGAGTTCAACAGGCTTAATAGTCCCATGCAGAACTGCAACATACTTACACCACATTTAAGATATTGAACGTGGATCGCGATCAGTAATTAAATCAACTTCCATATCGTTCGAAAAGGTATAGATCTCTATATTTATGTTACTAATTCATTTTGACGAAAAACTTCTGGGAACCAAGTGGAATTACCTCGAATTGGTCACCACACTTTCAGAATGTTAAGCTTAATGCTCCTATTTTCAATCATCCTCTTGTTTTTCCTTCCACTGTTCATAGAGACAGTATTTCCTAGAAAGCATGGGAGGGTTTTTTTTCATGGCGTAAATTTGCAAACAGAATTCAATTTAATGAACCATAGATGATTGCAAATTCTCGCACAAAATTTATTAAGAACTTCACATTAAAACCACAAAATATTTGGATATTTTTCAGCTGTGAAGTGCAACATTCTAAAAGAAAAATATTAACTTGTCGATTTTTAGACAGTTGTATGAGAATTGTTTTTCTGTTTTTGTTTAGTTTTCAAATATAAAAATCGTTTTTTTTTACACAAATTTTCGTGCACTTGTAAATGAGTAATGGTGGGTTCTGAGTATTTAGTAGGAAATTTTTAACAATATTTTTTCTTTTACTTGAACAGTGGAAAGCTATTGTAAGGCAGGCTAGGTGGGTGGCTTTTGCTTTTGTGGCGCCCATTCTTAGTAAATTGTAATGAGTGTGTTCTAGTGTAGACAGCTTTACGTAGTAATAATGTTTTAGTTTTTTTCTTTTACATTTTTGTAGAAAATTTTCAGTTTCAATTATATTTTTAATTTTTCTTCTAAACATTGTTGTGGTGGTTACAACTAAAATTTGAACGATTTTTTTTGGTAATTTGGGAAGGAACCAAGCTAAAATTTTTTTACATCAATCATAGAAGTTGTTTTAAAACTGTGTTAACATTTGTAGAATCTTCAATTGAATTGTTAAATGACAAGCATCTTTACTTGTATTAGCATCTTTTCTAAAGTTTTGTGACAGTTACAAAAATTAAGTCGTATTCGCTAGTAAAATTCAGCCGTTGAGAATGTATTGGGTTTAAAAAGCAAATGAGAATGTGTTGGTGCCTTCGCACTGAAATATTAATATTCAATCTGGGTTGCGGGTTCGATTCCCGCCAGGACTCCTAGTGTATCTGGAAAAAAAAAAAAAAGCTTCGCAGTTTTTAGGTTTTTTTTTAACTTTAAACAAATCTTTCATAAACACACATAAAAGACACTAAGTGGCCTGCTGTTTTACACGTCGCACAGTGGCGTCCGTAGAACAAGTGAGGTGCCCCTAAAAAATATTAAACAAACCTCTTCTCAACTAACTGTCCAACAATTTCAAATATGCTACTCTTATAATAATCAGATTTTTGGTTGAGAAGCTATAGCCCTTCAAAGTTGACTGATTTTCAGATACAGTAACTCGAAAACTGAGTATCATTCTTTTTGATTCTATTGCAGTGATGTTCAAAAATAAAAATGAAGATATTTGGTGAGAGAGCTACCCAGCAAACATAATGTCAAACACTTAAAATAACAACAAAATGAAGAAAGTTTAAATTTAGAATTTTTGTCAAATAAAACCAATTTATTAAATGAATATAATTTAAATTTTAAGGAAATGAAAAAATATACATTATACGGCCGAAATACTCTCAAATTTTTTATTTATTTTTAACTTTGTTTTTTTGTGTTCAATTGTAATTGAAACGCGTGTGTTTGCTATGCTTCATCCAAAAACCAACCAACAACAATGCTTATTGAATTTCTGAAAAAATTAGACATTTATTACGCTCTTTAAAAGAGCGTAACAAATGTGTTTAAATTTTTTAAACAATTGTTGTATGGGATGAACATCACTGTTCTATTGATAGATATATTTATTAAGAAAAGAATAATAAAGAAAATTGTTCTGTTTGCTTTGTGTTTGCCTATGTTAATCGATATTTACCAACTATCCATTTTTTTTAATAGTTCTCAACTTTGATGGAAAATAAAAAAACTATAAATTTCTATATTTAGCTAGAGGTAAAATTTTAAAAAAGAGGCAGGTTCCAAAAATGAGTTGAATGCATTTTTGGGCAATTTATGACATATAACCGTGAAAACCCATTAGATATACCTTCTTTTACGGATTGTGAGTAATATTTTACAAAAAATTTAAAAATTAATAAAAAAAAAATTAAAATCTTAAATCATAAAAGCCTTTAAAAAGAAATATAAAAATTCTAAAATTTTAAAAATATTTTATTTCACAAATTTCAACTTTGATAATCTATAAATAGGCACCTAAAAGGCACAAACCGATTTTTAAACACTCATTTCATAGATTGATAAATTATCTATAATATGGCTTTTAAATTTTTTGATTATCTCATTTGGTTCAAAAGTTATGATTTTTGCAGCGAAAAAACTCAAATGGCGACACTGTGCATCAATGATTGGACTGTATATACTTAGCATTCGATTGTCATACGTTGACTAATTTTTACCAGTTATCAGCCCAATTTCCAATTTAACTTTGAAATCTATTCAAGCTTTATTGACTTTCTCTGGATATTAGAATCGTTTTTCTGTATATTATTTCAAGTTAAATCTTAAAAACACTATTTAAAAATTGAAAAAAATTTTCGGTAAATAAAAATATTTTTGTGAAAAAAAGTCACTATTACGTTATATACGTCTTTGGAAAGGTCTTTGAAATGCCTTCAATTTAATATCCTTTATCCATGTACGTGACTTAGTTAGCGATATATATTTAGGTAAAAAACTCGAGGTTTATGAGCTAATTTTCCCGATTTTAAACAGCAACTGAGCCAAGACTATTATAACCGATATATTGATGTATCAGCTAAGGTTATAAATTATTTTATTATGGCTTTCTTTCAGTAAATTAATATTCTTTCTTTAAAACACTTTGTTATCTGTTGGATCCTAACTCCGTTTAAACAACATTGTTGACATTGCTTGTGGCAATTGAATTATTTAAAATTTAAAAGCTTTTATAAGATATTTTATTGAGGATACCTCCCCTTTCTCCATGTGTCATTTTAAGTATTTAATATTCTTTCTTTTATACACTTTGTTTTCGTATGGATCCTAACTCCATTTAAACAACTTTGTTGCCATTGCTTTTGGCTTTTAGTTTAGCCAGCCAAGAAAAAAAAAAGAAAAGAAAATAAAACGTTTTAAAAGTGTTGGTTGGTTGGTACAACAATTTTTTCCTAACTGTCTGTTCTGGAGATGGTGTTTATCATCATGTTCTTGCAAATGTTAAGGTTGTTTTTCGTATTTTCCCAAACATTTTCGTAATTGTACATGTAACTGTAAGTAGTATCTGTGTAAAATCAATGAAGTTTTTAAATTTCTATGTATTTGCTTAGATTGTGCGTGTTTTTCTTCTTTTTTTTTGTATGAGTATTTGAGTGAAGTGTTTAAAGTTAAAACATTTTTGAAACAGTTTTTTTTTTTGCCATTTTTCATTTGCTGGTTGTTTTTTGCTCAAAGTGTTCATTCATGACCAGTCACATAGAGCAAGTACACTTGTATTTACAAGAATGTGTACAAATCTATTTTCTATTTACACGTGTTCTATTCAGTGTTTTTTTTTGGTTAAATTTCTTCTATTTTGCTTTATACTGGCCTGGCCTGTCTGCAGGGGTACGAGTCGTTGGTTTTTTGGTTTTAGGAGAGAAACAAAAAAAAAATAACGAAAATCGTTAAAATTGATTTTAAATTGCTTTGTAATTGATTTGCCAACACCAAATAATTTATGGCTTTTTGTGGAGTCTGATGATGAGTTACAGTTTGCAAATAACTTTAGCTAGAAGTTACTGCAATGGAGAAGTGAAAGAAATGTTAGCTTGAATTTTTTGTTAAAGTATAGAGAAATTAATTTTATTTTAAAGTGGTTTATTAGAATTTTGCGGTTCGTAATTTTTATAAATTACAATACAACTAGAGATATATGATTTGTAGTGATTAAAATGATGTAATGGAAATTCAAATTTACAATTTGTCTGTGTACATGACTAACCGGGATGTAGGTCCAAAATAGATTAAAAATCGAGGTAGTCGTGATTTTTTGCTTATATCTCAGGCCGATTACGTAGGTTAACATCACAAAAAGGCTTGATTAACCACTATATAGATTTGACGCATCATGGCTACCAAAGTACAACAATGGTAACATTATTCAATTCTATGGTTATTTTTTTGTTTTTTAAATATGTTTAATTAAAATTATAAATTTTGTTAGAAAGTTCTCAACATAATTAATGATAACTGAAAAAGAAATAAACTTAGAAAAGTTGAGATTTACATAACATTTAATCCGTTTATATATTGCGTTTCAATCGGCTCAGTAGTTACTGTAACAAAAATAAAAAAATTTAAAATTTTCACTCAAAGTACACGCTTTTGTGAAAATGAGCGAATTCACTTAATTGTGAATAAATTCGAAAATAATCTATCGATTTTTATGGTCCATATCACATTTTGTTGCTATTACATGTGGCTTTGCGATAAAGCAATAAATCTGCACAATTTCTGCTGATTTCGGTTTTTCATGATTTTTTGAAAACAAAAAAATTTTGCTATTTTTTCGTAAAAAATATGTTTTTTTGATTCAATTTGTTATTATAACTCCAAAACCACTGAGTCGATAAAAACGCAATATATATGTGAAAATTTGTAAATATCATGGGGAAAATGTTTTCAAAATTCAATCAATCGAAAGAAGAACACTAACTACTCAATTTTATTTATATCAAACAAAAACGTAAAATTTTGTGAAAATGAGCGAATTCACTTAATTGTAGATAAATTGGAAGATAATCAATCGATTTTTATGACCGTTATCTCATTTATTCCTATTATATGTAGCTTTGCGACAAATTAATAAATCTGAACAATTTCTGCCGTTTTCGATTTTTTATTTTCTATTTTCACATAAAAATTTTCTATTTTCACATAAAAAATATATTTTTTTCTTCAAATTGTTATTATGACTCCGAAACTACTGAGCCGATTGAAACGCAATATATATATGAAAAATTGTATATAGCATGGGCAAAATGTTTTCAGAATTCAATCAATCGAAAAAGAACATTAACTACTCAATTTGATGTATATCAAACAAAAAACTAAAATTTTGTGAAAATGAGCGAATTCACTTAATTGTGAATAAATTCGAAAGGAATCCATCGATTTTTACGATCGATATCTCGTTTTGTTCCCATTACATGTGGCTTTGTGACAAAGTAATAAATCTGAACAATTTCTGCTGTTTTCGATTTTTCATGATTTTTTGAAAACAAAAAAATTTGCTATTTTTTCGTAAAAAATATATTTTTTTGATTCAATTTGTTATTATAACTCCGAAACTACTGAGCCGATTAAAACGTAATATATAAACGGATTATAGGCTATATAAGTCTAAACTTTTCTAAGTTTATTTTAATAATATCGGACTGACCGTTTTTGAGTAATCATTAATTAAAAAAGTTCACAATTTTACTTAAACATTTTTTTTTAAAAAGAAAAACCTCTCCATAGAATTTAAAATTTAGACAATATATGTACAACTGGAGCCACAATACATTAAAATAGAGTAGCGATTTAAAATACCTCTAAGTTTTTTTCGATTTTGTTGCCCTGTTTTATAGGCCGATTTTCCAGATTTTAAATAGCAACGATCGATATAATAATGTATGAATCATGTTTGTAAGTTATTTCCGGGCTTTGTACAGTTGATTTCAACACACAGATGGGCACAGATCTATGACGATTCAGAATGTATAGACTTTATGGGTTCGCAAATGAAAAATGTGGAAATTACAAACTTGCCACTCCTGGTGAATGGTATAAAAAACCCGTTTTCAAAGTTATTTTACTTAATTGAAATGTATATTTTTGCTGTTGACTTGTTTGACTTTTGACGACTAGTAATAAGACAGAAATATGATATTGTTTTCAAAACTATGGCACTCAAAGCCCACATTAAATATTATTTTTATAATTAAGACAATAACTTAAGAAAAATTTAACTAGTTCTGAGCTTATATAGTTAGCTAACACAACAAATAAATATGTATCTTTAGAACTTTGAATATAAATAGATAAATATGCTAATAACTGCTTAACTCTTTACTACCACTAATTATAAATATTCATTAAACACTTTTGTATTCGAACAAATTTACATTCATATAAATTATTTATGCATAAATTTGTAAATCTCATAAATTTAGATAAATTTATTTATACACGGTTTTAGATTAAAAGAAAAATAAATAAAAAATAATTACTCTTAGACACACACGAGCACAGCAGTAACTAACTTTAACTCTGAGTTGATTTAATTGATAAATGGAATTTCAATTAAGAAATCTTTACGTGTCTAATGATTGTTAATAATATTAACAAATGTGTTTAGCTGAGCTTGGTTAAGAAAAATAAAAACCAGAATTAACCACAATTTTATAATTACTTTTAGAAAAACAGTAAAAAAGAAAAAATAGATTCCAAACGCTTACACGCCTTAACAACTCGTATTCTCAGACTTGGTGGTATGTTCAGATTTCAACTCCCCTGAACAAAGACTAAAGTAATCAAAGCCTTTTCTACTCATTAACTGTGGGATACCGTATGGCCACAGTGACCAAATGTATTTATTGTCATTAAGCAGAAATAAAAAAAACTATATTTAACGATTTTAAAAATAATGTGTTTAAAGTAAGCGTGGTATTACAAACATGTGGACTGCAGCAGGCCTTCAAACCAACAAACAGCTTCTAATACTAGCGACAAAAGAAAGACAAAAAAGAACCAACTTGCGGCAAGCACACAACTACTACTGTCACTACAACAACTACTGCTGCTAGTAGTACTTAAGTAAATAGTTGTTAATGCAGCAAATAGTAGTGGGGCAAGAATCGGAAAAGACTCGTGCCGTTTTGATTCGAATTCAAATGAATTCCTGCTGTTTAACACATGCTTACATGTCTCGCATTTAGCATCCTCAACTGAAAATTATAAACATTTCCCCGGTTGTATTTGTTGTTGCTTTTTATAGTTTTAATTTGTATTTTAATTTTTTGTTATTATTGTTGCCTTGCTTTTCTGTAGTTTGCTCAACATTGACAATCACTGTATTGCAGTTGCTTGGCTGCTTTTCTTTCTACAGATTGTGTGTTTTTCCATTTATCTGCTCATGTTTATGTTCGAGACCCCAACACATTTTAAATGACTTAAACGAATTGTTAGCGGTTTGTTTTTTAGAAGTTTTTCAAGTACTTGGTTTAATTTAATACTGCATTTAATGTGTTGCTAAAAAGAGAAACGGAAACATTACGAAATGAGAGCGAATGTTAAAAAGTTATTGAAAATACAAGCATATTTATAAAAATGTATCATGTGAAATGACAAGAGTTGAAAATGTTAGTGGGAGATCTTTAAAAATAACTAGTTCACTCTATAAATAGTTTTACAAATTTAAAATAAACCACTTTAAGTCGTTCATTTCAATGCAACACACAAAATCCCAATAATACGACTTCAGAAAAACCCCTTCTTAGATGTTGTAGTGTAAGAAGAGAACAAAACACACACAAACTTGCTTCCAATTGGAAATGATCATGCAAAAATGTAAGGGAGATGGTGAGCGCCACGTTTGTTATGCAGTTCTGGAATTTATTTTAGAAAGAAGGTTACCTTACAGAAGTCGTGAGTTTTGTAAGTTTCGCTTTCTCGCTTACAATTGATCACTTACAATGCTGCATCTAAAAAGCACATTTTTCTAAAAATCCTTTAACCCTTAACTGGTATCGTTTGGTCAAAATGGAACTCAAAATTAAAAAAAATACTTAAAAACAAAAGGCTACTATTTATATAAGAAAAAAGTTATGTTATATGCAAAATGAATTAATAAAACATATATTTACATATAAGAAAATGTTGTTTAATTTAAAATATAAAAACTAAAAATTATGTTTCGAACAGTAAATATTTCATTTCTTCAATGGGGTCAATTTGGACCACCGATACCAATTAAGGTTTAAATATTTCACATATGTACTGTAAAATATTTCATTTTAAACAAATTACTCTTATTCACATTTACATATCTTTCCCTTATGATAAAATAAAAACATTTTAATTAAATTCTTTCTTTTCTTACTTTCTTTTTAGGTAAGTCTAAATGTTTAAAATATCATATTTAAGAGTAAGTACTACATAAATGTTATATACTAAGTAATGGTAATAATTCCACTATACTGATTATTAATTCAACCTGTTGATGCCATTGGAAGCAATTATTTTAATATGACGCATTCTAAATATTGTAACAACTCATTACCCGCAAGGACTAACCCGCAAGGACAGAACAGAAATTTAAAGTTGGTTATTACAGTACATGACGTATACACCTGTGGGGTATTTTTGGACATCTGAATTATTTAGAAAATAGCAGAACTACGTGCGAATCCTAAACTGTTTTCTCGATTTTGAAGAAGTAATTTGCGTAAAATATTCTGAGAATGTTACTAGTTCTTTGTAATAGCACCTTAAAAGTTATTTTTTTCGGGGTATGCTTAATTCTCCAAAAGTTTTTGAAAGATCTGGTTCTTTTGATATAAACTTTACCACAGAACTGATTTGTATTTTCGGGATACGACTCTTGATCTAGAACATTGATGACCATTTCATTGCACAATTGTACAAGCCAACCACACACATATTCTTATTCTCTTTGGTTTAGTAGTCACTGAGACAGCGACGAATGCTCACGGTAAAGCTGGGTTTCCGTATACACCGTAATCGGAGCCGATAACGAAAATTGAAACTGAAAAACGTTGGTGTTCGTCACCGATTCGTTTCTAAATCGTTTTTGTTTCAGTTGGGTGCGTTTCGGCATAAAATAGAAACGAAATTATTTTAATAGTTGTCGTTTGGAAATCAAATAAAACTTCATTATTTTTGACAAAATTATTATTTTTTCTCTTCCAATAAAGAAAATTTATTTTTTTATTCATTTTGATTTTCTTTAAATTTGAAATAAAAAAATAATTAAAATAATTTCGTTCCTACAGCACCGAAAACAACCTACTTGAAGTTGTTTTCATTCCGGCCCCAAATGACAGGTTTTTCGTTACTGATCGGTGCCGTTTCGTTCCCAATTTTCGTTGTCGATTTCTGAAACGAACATTTTTTCAGTGCAAATGTATGGAATTTCGTTTTCGGTGCCGATTACGGTGTATGCGGAAACGTAGCTTAAGCGGGTGTATTGAATTTTTATTTTTTATTAAATTTTTGTTCATGATCAACTTTAAAAAATCATTGAAGTGTTGTCTGGTTTTTCCCCTCAATCTACTTCTGTGAACAATTTTTATCAGATTTAAAATGATTTTATTCCAATAACGTAATAAAATAAGCAAAAAAAATATTTTACATATTTTAAATATTTACAAATTTGCAGAAAATTATTAATATCGAATTTCAACTAATGAAGTATTATAATATGTCGCAGATAATTTGATTAAAATTGTTGACTTGATTTTAGTTCACTAAACTTTTCTTTCAGTGGAGCTCTCTTTCGCTCACCAACACAAATAAAGTTTTAGCTTTGTGCATCTCTAGAACTATAAACGACTGAAAATAAACCGACGAGAATAATTCTTTCAATTGGCTCTCAATTAGCAAACTTTAATGAGTGAGATTAATCGGCTCTCAATCGGTTAACTACAATAATGTGAAAAGATGGATTCTCTTTAAATCGACGATATAAATTCTTCGACTCTTAAGCAGCTGAGAACTAGTTGTTGGGGGAAAAAGTAACGAGCACAATCCCACGAGATAAATCTTTCGGGAATTCGTCGGCTAACATCTAGATTTTGGGGATAATAATCTGTGAGATATACTAATCCAACGATATGTTTTTTCTTACAAAAAAATAAAATTTTTCAGTAAAAACGAAATTACTTTCAATGAATTGTCCTAAAGACAGATATAATTTGGTATTACCACTTTTAGAAAGTGCTTTGAAAACAAAATTCTTATGAATTTGTTAGAATTTTAAAAATAGTAATTGAAGTGGCTGAAAACGATTTATTCCACTAATGCTTGTAATACATCGTTTCAAGTCTTGTTTAGAATTAGTAGTGTTAGCCAAATATTTAAAATTCAATTAAAAATTCAAAAAAAAAAAAAATTCAATTCGATTTGCACTTTGATTTTCACATAAAATCCGAACTTAAGAAAACTTTTGTAAATACTGATTTAGGTTTACAAACTTTATAAAAAATCTAAATTAAATTTTTCATTTTATACACGGGTGGTTGTGGTCTTATTATAATAGATCTTTGAATTCAAATTCCGATGACCGAAATGTGGGAGTTGTAATTGAATTGATTTACGGGTTGTATGGTATGTGGCACCGTACTGTTGAAAACACATATCGTTCACATCAGCATCATCTAATTTAGGCAAAAAAACTCTATAAATATGTCGCGATATCGAGCACCAGTAACTGCCACTATTTGACCAGCTTCATTTTCGCAGAAATATTTCCGATAAAGATCGTTGCAGTTGAGTACGCAGAATATTTGTCAGACCAATCGATCGACGATTGTTATGTCCAGGTACATAAACTCTTCGTGTAAATGAAGAGTGGTTCCTGCTCCTCACGTTGGTTCTATGTCAGTGTCATACCTATTAACCGCTACAACTCTATATACGAATGTGAAACCATTCATGGCTTATGGATACTTAATATAAATGCCTTGTATCCGTTAAAGAAAGATACATCTTCTCTGACAATATTCGAACTGAACTCTTCATCTACTATATTTTTTTAGTTTTGTATCTATCGGACTAGTATTAAGTTTTGAATATCTATATTTGTTAAAATTTTTATTACAATAGATCCTACTGTGCTTCAAACTGCACTCCATTTAAGTGTATATACATAAATGGTTTCTACTAAAATACCAATTTTCTCACAACAATTAAAGCTTTATGATTTCTATGTGCCACATACCTCCAGTTTTCATTATAGTGTTTCAACAAATTCGTTGTTTATTATTTTAATTCTTTTCGAAAATATTGTAAATTTTTTACATTATTTAACATGACACTATAATAAAGAAACACAAAACAAAATAAACACACACAGCAAGTGCCGCTTGCACTTAACAACATGCTGTGACTTGAACATTTTTTATACAAATATTTCGAATCAATGCAAATACTGAAATCTTGCTGCTGTTGCTGCTGCTGCTCACAGTATTTTTTATTTTCTTTATTATTAAACATTAAGAAGAAACAGAAAATTCTATCTCAGCTAAAACCACTTGGAATACCCTTTCACCTCGTTTATATTGTATGTATGTATGTAAGTATTTTCAAAACTGGCATAGTTTTTACTTCAGTTTTATTGCTTTTCAATACACTCCTCGTATAATCGTGTACTTCTACTTCCTTGTCTATTGTTGTCTGATTTGTTGTCTATGGTTTCGTTTAATTTCTTTCCAATTTTATTTTTTTCTATTTCTATTTCAGTGATTCAAGTACTTGTACGAGTACTTGTTGTATGAAGTGTTTTGTATGATGAAACTTTTTTTTTTATTCAGCTTTTTTTCACTTTTATTTGTTTCGATTTTGCTGCGTTCAGGCGGCGTTGCTTGCTGGGTAAGAGGTTTTTTTTAAAATGTAATTGTATCCATCTATATTTATCAGGTTTTCTGTTTTTTTTTATTGTTGTTTTAATGTACAAGTATCGTATCTATGTATCTATCTTTTGCATTAAACAATTGTTTCATGTAATTTCAGTTGTAGTTGTTGTGCAGTGTGTTTTCCATCCCATCTAGCCTGAGGTATCACAGTATTGTTTCTCACTTTATCATTTTCTGGTCATTGTTGTTGCAATTGTAACTTTATTTAATGGTGAAAAAGTATCAAAGTGTTAAATAAACTGTGAGAAAAATAGGACTTTAATCTTCATATAAGTTTTAATCGGAGTTGATAATTTCAAACGCGATAGGGGAGTGCACCTGTTCATCATTTAAGAAAGCTTTTCCAATGAAGAGTGATTGATAAACTTAGTTCCTCTATGGATCAGATCCGTTCTGACTTTAAGCAAGAAAAAGACGCCCATCATTAACAATATATTTTCAGCCTTTTTCGAGCAGTTAGAGGTGTTGTTCATCTTATCTTTGTCTTGAATGCAACTCCTTCGGAAGTTATTATATCGCAAAAACCATTTTCTAGCGTCCCGAGAGAACAGGCAGTGACTACTGACAATTGCTACAACTTTCATGTGAAATGTTGAACAGGATTGCTGAGCGTCGACTGTCATTGTTGTCCCACAGGTGGTCTCAATGGACATAGAGAATCCCTTGCATCAATCGTTTGTACTATTAGATCGTTCAACCAAATTTGTTCAAAAGAGAGGCTCCATTTTCGGCCAGTGCATAAACAATATATTATTCTCAACATGAGGAATACCACTTTGTTCCGGTAGTAAAAGACTACCTATCATCCACTTAAAAATCTTAAATGGATTCCACCATAGAGTTTGTATCTCTTCAATCGGCCCATCAGTGATCGACACATTAAAGATACTGCAGAAGAAGGGTTGTGTGAGTGCAATAATCAATGTTGTACGGGAGTTCGCTGAGATAGCTCAGAATAGTCTCATGCCCAAAGATTGCATACTCCAGTATTATCTACTCTCAAGGCAGCCTTGAGCAAAAAGTTCTGAGCTATATGGTCAACAGAGAAAAGACCAGCAGTGTCGATGTCCGTACTTCCTGTACTTCCTTGGGAACAGTACAATATCAGTTTTCGCGGGGTTCGCACTTCTAGTGTTCTATTAAGAGAGTTTTCAAAGTGCCGATCCAATTGTTTGTGGATTAGTGCCCAGATATTTTCCAGAAAAAGTTTTCTAATCCATAGAATCAAGTTCCATGTGAACTCTACATTAGAGCTGTTAATTTCTATTGGTTGAAGGCTCCCTTTCCCTAAGAAAAGCTCCAATGTATATTCGCGGTCTTTAGGAGTTCCCTCAATGAAATTCACAAGCGTGTGAAGCACCACATCGACCGTTTTGCCTTACAATTAGGCAGTTTGAGAGGTGGCTAGAATATTAAGTATAATCTAAGCTTTCGGTCTAATCCAGAGCTTTCAAATAGAGAGGAGAGTATAATAATATTCCTATATTCAGTTGTGTATGTGATGACTTTCCACTTTTGGGAATGAAGACCAAATAGTCGACATTGAAAGATAAACACCCATTATTTCTTCAGAAATATCGAAAGGATCATAAGCCTTCCACTTCATATGAGATATCCTTACAGCTTTGGGGATGAAAAACACATTGCATGACTTCGCAATATAAAACAACTCCAGACAGACTGTATATATCATAATAAGCCACTTTTGGGAATGAAGACCAAATAGTCGACATTGTCAGATAAACACTCAGTATTCCTCCAGAAATATCAAAAGGATCATAAGCCTTCCACTTCATATGAGATATCCTTACAACTTCTGGGATGAAAAACACATTGCATGACTCCGCAATATAAAACAACTCAAGACAGACTGTATATATCATAATAAGCCAGGGAGAATTTTGGTGCAGAGCAGCCGATATGATACCGTCGATACTCGGGGATTTGAAAGGACCAAAACGACTCAGGACCATATTTAAGCCCTCCTCATGAATGGAACGTCGGGTAAGATTATTGAGGGTAATTCTACATCCAAGAAAGCCACAAAGCTTGTATTTCTTCTCTCATAACATTGAAGACAGACCGTACGTATCCTAATAATCTGGGACATAATTTGGAATGATTGATATTATAACGTCGTGGATTTGATATTATAACGTCGTGATCCGGAGATTTGAAAAAGCAAAGTGACTTGGGAGACGCTTTAACCTCCCCTCAGAAGTGGAAACTGACAGGTCATATAATAGTTCTGTGTCAAAACCAAACAGAACAGCCAGGAAAATGGGTGTTTATTACTACTTCTAGGGTTTCTTGTTCAACAGCTGTCCAGTTGTCACAAGATTTTTCTATGTAAGTCCATCTAGAGTTTCCAATACCTGTGTTTTACGTTCCTTAACATGTTCAACAATGACTTATAAAGTGTTTAGTTTCCCGACTTTATTGCATTGTTGAAAAGTTTTCGACACTTTTTCCCATTCTCTTGAACCTGTTCAACAAAGCCTTATAAAGTGTTTAGTTTCCCGAATTCCTTGTATTTTTGAAAAGTTTTCAACACTATTTCCTAGTCTCCAGGATTTTGAAGGACCACCATTGTTGACTTGGTCCTAAAAATTAAACATTTTCTCCTTTTAAGCAAATAGTTCATAGTTAAACTTTCTGCCTTTAATCTTTTAATTAAGTTGAAGAGCACTTAAGTGCATCTACTTAATTAATTCTAACAGTGTGTTTTACTTCATTCAATTGCCTTCACTAGACTACACTTTTTGTTTAATTCAACGATTTTTATCCAACATTTTTTTTGTCTCTGCCTTAGCAGTAGTTCTGTAGTAGTGATGATGGTAATGAGCTGTTTTTTTCATGCGATATTATTTTTTTTATTTTGCTGCTGATAGTGTTACATTTAAAAGTCTGCATTTAGTTGGCAGTATTGTATTGTCTTGTCTGTACGAATGTTTAAAGTAATCGAACTTCTTCTCTCTTTGCATACCATTTATTTTCTTTTCTCACCTTGTTTTTTTCCACCTATTTTTCCTACACTTCACTTCGTTTCATTTACAGCCTGATTTTATTAAACCGCACCGTGCCACCACCTTGTATCTGTGCTGTTGTTGATTTCATTTCATTATTGCATCTGCATTGAAACGTTTTGACCCTTGGAGGGCGAGCGAAAACAACTCTCGATATGATTTTTATTGTCAGTGCAGTTTGTTTGTATCGTCTCATGTCTTTTGTATGCCGTCTCTGCCATTAATTTAAGTTGAAGTGGTTGGTTGGTTGGCTGTGGATGGCTGGTTTATTCCCTTTTTTTCATATTTTATTTCGTTTCATTTCATTTTTTATTGCAATTGAAGTACACAATTATTTGTTTTCTTTGTTTTTTTCTTGTTGTTGTGGGTATTCTGTTACTTATTTATGCATTAATTTCATTCAAATCTGATTAACTTTGTAAATTACAAATTCTAAAGATTTATTGACTTTGATCATTTGCAGTCTTTATGTGCAAACCATTAAAAATGGTTAATAAGTTTATAAGGTTCAATAAGGTCTGAAATTGTGTTGTAATTAATAGTGAAGAAAAGTGAAAATAGTTGTTTTTGAAAGTGGGAATAGTTTGAAAATAAGGAAAATTCTGGAATTTTAGTTTGTTGCTTAGAACATCAAAATGAAAGAGTATATCCTCCAGTGTACTACAAAAATATGAGGTAAGTGACAACATCCCTCAAACAATAGCAACCAAAAGTTTTACAAAAACATGACTTTAAGAATTTCCAAAGATAATTTAAATTTTATGCAATATACCTTAAAAACTGTTCCCTGTTGATTTTGTTATACCGTTTGTAACACATGAAATTATTTGTCGCAGATCCACATTCAAATATAAATTCTGGATTCTCATAAAATTTTAAGGCGATCTAGCCATGTTCTTCTGTCTGATGAAAACAATAGGGCCCAATCGAAAGGAGCCAGCTAGACAAAAGTCTTATACTCCATGTTCCACCATGAATACTTCTTCTCCCTAAGAATGCAACACCTCAATGTAAATCACAAGTGTGTGAAGCTCCATATCCACCGATTTGCCTGTCTATCATTTAGACAGATTGAGAGGCGGCTAGAAAATTAGGTATAATCGGAGCTTTGGCTCTAAGCGAGAGATTTCAAAAGGAAGGAGAGTATACTAATAGGTTTATATTACTTTATTCGGTTTTGTATGTGATGACTTTCCACGCTTGGGATGAACAGATAAAAACCCAGAGTTCCTCCAGAGATATCAAAAGAATCATAAGCCTTTCATTTCACATGAGATATCTTTCCAACTTTGGGGATCAAGAACACAGTGCTTGACTCCGCAATGTAATACAACTCATTATACATTGTGTGTATAATAATAAGACGTCGGAACTCGGAGATTCGAAAGGACCAAACGATTCAGGAGCATATTCAGCCCCTTCTCATGAATGGTACGTCCAGTGAGATTATTGAGGGTCCTTCTTCATCCAAGAAAGCCACCAAGCTTGTATTTCTGCCTGCATTTGAAGACAGTCTGTACGTGTCCTAATAAGCGAGGACATAATCTGAACTACATATATATTCTGGGTTGTCATAAGACGAATTAGCAATGTCTATTCGTCTGTCCATCTGTCTGTCTGTTGAGAACACGAAAGGAGCCATTTGGCTGAAATATTCTTCATGGATAAGATTTGTTTGGTATTGGAAATGGCCAATATCGGTCAATGATTTCTCCTAGCCCCCATTCAAATGTCCCCCGGATTACAGATTGAGCAGTCATACATATATTGATTATGCGGTAATACAATTTTGCACATATTAGTTCTAAGTACTATGAAATTATACTGTAAAGTATGCCTAAATCGGGCAACATTTGTCCCTAATCCCCATACAGGGCCCCCCTCAGAAAATGACTTGAACATTCATAGTTGTCTTATAACAAGAAATATCTTAATGAAATTGGACATAAACAAGTTCTAGATGAAACTAAATGTTTCTACCAACTTTTGTAAGAATAGCGACAGAATTGAAAAATTATGTACTGTTCGAAACATAACTAATTCAAGTCCCCCTAGAAGGCCAAAACTTCCCCTTTAATGGTAGGTATACAAGATTCGGCACAGCCGAATGTAACACTCTTACTTGTTTCTATTAATTTTTGTTTGTTAAGAATTGCTACATTTTCATTTAAAAACTTCATTACCTTTAGGCAACATTTTGTTTTCCAAATAAACAAAAAAAATAAAACGAGACACGAGAAGTATACCATTTACATACAACATTTAGGGGGAAAAAAGCTTTGGTTATTAAAAAAAAGGAACCAAAACAACACAGAAAATAATATAAATTTTAATTTATTTCTCCAAAATTACACATTAGTAAGTAAATACATATTTTGGGAGGATTTATATACTTGTGCTCCTAAAAAAGAATAAATATTAAGTAAACGTTTGTTTTTTTTTGTTCATTCTGGAATTGCTCCAAATAAAACAAAAGATATTAAAATTGTAGCCTTAAATTTGTTCTTGGCACTTGGCTGGTCTTACAAATTTTAAGCAACAATTTTTATGATTACAAAATGTTTGTTTTTTAGACTTTTTAAGAGGGAGCGATTTTTGTTTTTAATACCAAAATATTATTATTTTTTTTTTTTGGGGGGAAATTATTTACATTTCTCCACTAAATTGTTTGCATTACTTTTATTGTTAAATATTTTTTCTTATTGTTTTTATGCGTTGTTATTTTTTTCCTGTTTTGTTTGTCTGTTTGAAAAAAGTTCCTTATTCCGTTTCCGCTTTCTAGGTGGCTGAGGGTTTGGTATTTTTTTTTACTAGTTTGTAAAATAAAAGACCCATTTCACAATCACTTGTAGTAATAATAAAAAGTCAAAATTTTTCTGTATTTTCTTTTTGGTTATTTTTCCTTTCTTTTGTTTGTTAAAAAATTGTATTTTTAATATTTATTGTGTTTTTTTCTATCTATAATGGAAAGGAATTTGTGCTGTTTTATATTCTTTTACTTGGCCAAAGATTTTTTAAACCAAGTGTTTATAATTGACATTTATGGAAATTTCAAGTACAACAATTTTCATTATTTTTCTGGTAGTCTGGAAATAATTAAAATTTTGTTTAAAGATTATGAGAGTTATTAAGAAAGTTTATGAAGAATTTTTGTAATTTGAATTTTAAGTATTTGAAAATGACAAATTAAAAGTATATTTTAAAGAAAATTAACAGAGACCTTGTTGACGTATTAATATTTATTATTAAAATATTCATAGAATCTTTAAGTTAATAATAAATTTGCTGGTTTTAAGGGAATGTTTAAGATTTTAAAGAAATTGTTTAATTATTGGTAAAAATTAAACATGAAATTAACAGGATGTTTAAAGAATTTTTTTTCAAAATCATGATGACGTATGATTAATATTAATTCTTTAAATTTGCAAAATAACACAGGTCAACAGCTTCAATATATTGATTTATGATGCATCAAACCTAAGTAGAAATATGGTAAAATTTTTGAATTCTATGTATAGATTTTTTTTAATTTTTTTTCTAAAATTGTGAATTTTTTTTAGAAGTTTCTCCACATAATATATGATAACTCAAAAACGCTTAAGCCGATATTATTGAAGTAAACTTAGAAAGGTTCAAATTTGCATAACCTTTAAGCCGTTTATATATTACGTTTCAATCGGCTCAACAGTTTCGGAGTTATAATAACAAATTTTAGTAAAAAAATTATTTTGTTTTAAAAAAATCATAAAAAATCGAAAAAGTCTAAAATTTTTCAGGTTTATTACTTTGTCGGAAAGCCAAATACAATAGCAATAAAATTAGATATCGACCATAAAACTCAATTGGTTCTTTACGAATTTATTTACAATTAAGTGAATGCGCTCATTTTCACAAAATTTTAATTTTTTGTTTGATATACATAAAATTGTGTAGTTAATGTACTTCTTTCGACTGATTGAATTTTGAAAACGTTTTCCACATGCTGTGTATAAATTTTCATATATATGTTGCATTTTAATCGGCTCCGTACTTTCGAAGTTATAATAACAAATTGATGAAAAAAATATATTTTTTAAGTGAAAATACAAAATTTTTTGTATTAAAAAAATTATGAAAAATCGAAAACGGCTGAAATTGTTCAGAGTTATTACTTTATCACAAAGCCACATGTAATAGCAACCAAATGAGATATGGACCATAAAAATCAATTGATTCTTTTCGAATTTATTCACAATTAAGTGAATTCGCTCATTTTCACAAAATTTTTGTTTTTGTTTGATATACATAAAATTTACTAGTTAAATTTGTTCTTTCGAGTGATTGAATTTTGAAAACATTTTCCCCATGCTATGCACAAATTTTCATGTATTTATTGCGTTTCAATCGGTTCAGTAGTTTCGGATTTATAATAACAAATTGAAAAAAAATATATTTTTTACTGAAAATAGCAATTTTTTTTGTTTAAAAAAAATCATGAAAAATCGAAAGCTACAGAAATTGTTCAGATTTTTCGCATTATCCCAAAGCCACATGTAATAGAAATAAAATGAGTTATCGATCATAAAAATCGATGAAGCCTTTTCGAATTTATTTACAATTATGTGAATTCGCTCATTTTCACAAAATTGTATGTGCCGATTAAAGCGAATTTAAAATAAACCTCTTCATAGAATTTAAAATTTGGACCATATTTGTACTACTGGAACCTATACAATTTGTTCGATTTTGTTTCCCTGTCAATCAGAAACTCGATTGAATTTTTGTTTAGTTACGTCCGTTTGCATTTAAGGTGACGATAGAATCTTTAAGTTACTAATATAATTGTCAATTTTAAGGGAATGTTTGAACATTTTAAAGAAAATTAAACAGGAAATTGATGGGTTTTCTAAAGAATTTTTTTTTTGAAAATCATGGTGACGTATGATTAATATTAATTTCTTAAATTTGTAAATAATCTTTAAATTAGTTTATAAATTAACTATTTTTATGGACATTTTTGAAAACATCTAAGAAATTTTAAAGAAAAGTGATGAATGTCTTTGCGTTTTGAAATTTTTTTTTATTTGTTCAGTTGTGTAATAAACAATACAGAATTTTGAAACATTGATTTTACATTGGAAGTCGTGATCCAAATAACTGCTTAATTCCTAAAAGACAAAATTATATATCACCTTTGTTATTCTCCTAGTGTTATTTATTGTATAACTTTTAAAGTTTCTTAAAATAAATTTAAGCGTTCCAACCTAAATTTGCCTGCTTAATCTATAAAACTATTTATTTTGTAAAAGCTTTAAAAAATAATTAATTTTGCTTGGTTTTTTTCTGTTTAACTCCCGCCCAATCATTAAACACTTTAAAGGTCATTTTGTGGGGGTTTGTATTTGTATTTAAATTTTATATTTTTTTTCGTTCACTTTCAACAATTTTAATGACGGCATTTAAATGCAAAATACATAATTTAACTAAATGATTTATTGAAATTTTATTTGCTGCTTGCTGTGTATTTGTGAGGCTGATGTGTGTTTGCTGCAAATATTTTATATACAATTTTTTAATTAGCTTCATTAATTTACAAAAGAGTGATATGAAAGGAAACCGGTAAAGTATTTTAATTTATGGCAAAATTTGGTTTTTAATGTTTTATAATGGCTTCAAACAATTTTAATTTAATGTGGCAACATTACAATATTAAGCCAGTAATTAAATTAGAACAATTGTAAGCATATTTGTAAACTAATTAAAATTATAATATAAAAAAATATTTAAAATAAAAATAACTTTATTTAAAATAATAAAAATATTATACATTGCTGTAGTAGCCAGAACTAAACATTTCATTAATTCTTCTTTTTTACTTTCTTTTCATTTTAGGTAAGTTTTTCAAATTCTTTAAAATTTTCTTATAAATTCACAACAGTAAGTAATTGTTTTTATTTGGAATTATTCTTTATATTATTTACAGTAAATTTCCATAATAAAAGTTTTAAGTTTGTTTAAGAATTCTTGGAAATTTTAAGTTTTCTTTAAAATGTCCATCTCTGCGTATGATTAATATTTATTAGGGTAATATTTTAAAATTTGCCAAATTTTGCAAATATTGTTAAATATTTTCCAACTTTTTATTATTTTTTCATAATTTAGACAATTTTATCTTTATCTTTTTATATAAATGTTTAAATTTTCTTAAAGTTTAATGCAAGTTATTTACTCTTAAACTTTTAATTTAAGATAAAAATCTTTAAAATTAAAATGTTCAAAATTCATTTTAAAATCATAATTAACTTTAGGTTTTTTTTTTGTTTTGTTTAATACAAAACCGTTATTATATCAGATTGTACCTGTACAATGTTACATTATGTTAACTAGGAGTGTCAGTATTTATTTCATTTGAAAAAAACAGACCTTAAAGATAAAAATAAAATTTACATTTACAAATGTTGTTTGAAAAACACAAACATTATCTAACAAACAAATCAGTTTTTGTTGTTTTTGGAATATGTCATATACAAATAATGTAAATTACCATAAAATTATATTAAAATAATACAGACTCCATAGACATACATGTATAACATGTCATAAACCCAATTCTCTGCTAGTGGGAACGTAATGTTAGTACGTTTAAAATTTTTTGTGTAGATATACAAATGTCATAATTTGTATTGATATGCAAATTAAATTTAGAAAAAAAAACCTGCAGATATATTTGTTTATTTACAATACTGGTAAATAACATTTTTTTATAACAGTTAACATGATATTTTATACTCTATTATAAAATTTATGACTGGGCCACACTATAAAGAGAAGGGAAAGATAGTAACAAGATCCCAGCAAGAAATTTAGAAACTTATAACATCATTTTAATTGGAATATTATAAAATTGTATTAACAGTTGTATAAAAATACCTTTTTTATATAGAAATCTACATGAAATTGAGAATACTGTTGTAAAATGTAATAAAATTTTTCTGCTGGGACATTAAATTTTATAATTTGCCTGCCTGTATAAAACTGAGAATGAGTGTGATTGTTTATTACTTTAAATATACACTCCATTTAAACTACAATTTCCTATAAAAAAATCCTTACATTCCAACAAACAGTAATAATACTAAATAATAAATGTAGTATAATAAAATTTATTATTGCATAATTGGCTGCATAAACATTGACATTCAATCCATACAACAAAACTCAATACTACAGAAAATTAAACCAAAAAAAAAAAAGAAGTTAAACTAGCAATTGAACATGCATCATGATGACATCAAACATTGACAATCAATATATAAATCAAGCAATGGAAAACTCATCATCATCATCATGATGACGTTAGAGAAGTCATCAAACTTGTATAAATTTTGTTGTATTGTGGAAATAAAACTACTGCAACTACTACTCTTCATACTCGAGGAGACCAGCAAAATGACATTATTTTTTTTTTACATTTGTCAATCATACATATCAAGATGAACTTTTTGTTTTCATAAAATCTGTTTGAACGATTTGATATACAACTCTCAAATGTCTATTATTCAATTATACTGGAGTATGATGGCTGGGAAAACTGTAATGAAATTTATAATATTAAAAGAAATATCTTTTATGCTGAAATTTATATGCAACAAAATGTACAATAAAATATTTATTGCTGATAAAAAGCTGAAACTATATAGAGAGATGCTGCATAAATGTGATAACAGTGGAGCAAGAAACTTTTTAGGAGCTAAAACCCATGAGTTCCAAAACAAATGGTTAGAAAGCTGAATCTTCCATAGTTGTTTAGTTGTTTAATATGACGACATTGTCATGTCATGCTCTTCAAACATGCTTGGCATGACATACCTAAGTTATGACAAACACAGCTTATGTAAATATTTAGTAACATCTTTTTAACATTGGCATGCCATACATGAACATGAAGAAGGAACGGTAAATTAATGGGTGGTTATGAACTCATTGGCATAGACCTTTGATCTAAATTATCCCCTGAATACAATGTTGTTAAATCAAACGATCATATGCCAATTTCGGTCACGGCAGCAAGACTTGTGGCACCACAAATCGTTTCGTCTCTTGTGGCGATATCAAACAAAAGTAACAGTTGATAATTCACCAGTCTGATTTTCAAAGAATTATAGTCCAATGATGACTCCAGCTCAAAATATATGTTGTGAATGCAATTGCTTTTCGATAATCATATGAGGTTTTTGTGAAACCCAAATAACACAGTTTTGACAATTAAAAAAGCCACCAAGATAAAGTGTAGAATGATTTTGCTCAAAACTTTGACCGACAAACTTGCCTCTCGATTGACTGGACGATATTGAGCTGGACTGTCAATCTGAGAGATGCGGGTTCGATTCCCGCCAAAGACTCTGCAGACAAGCATAACGTGTATCAGTTTGTGTTTGTTTTTGAAAAAAATAGGTCTTAAAAATTCAATTAGTTCAAATTTCACTGTTCTAGATTCAAATTTAAAGTAAAATACATAGATATGGAAAATATTTAAGTTTTTCAGCCTGTTCGAATCATAATAATTCAATTTCGAACTTACTTTTCAAATATTTAAATTGGAAAATCTTACGAAAAATTTTATATTTTTGTATTTGCCCACTAAATTTAGAATATGAAGCTTTGAACTAATAGAAGCTTTGAACATCATATTCGAAAATTCGAACTTAATTTCGAGCATTTTGAAAAAATCTGAAGCAAATCTTGAGAATAATTTTATATTTCGCTATGTGAATTTCAAATTTAAACAGCGAAATATTTTAGTTGCTTCAGCATGTTCGAAACATTATTTTAAAATTTCAAAATTAATTTTGAAACTTTGAATTCGAAGTTTTAAGAACAAATAAAATGTTTGAAATTTCGAAAATTCTAACATAATATAAAAATAGTTTCAAATTTATTAAACATTTCATTGTATTAGTTTTAAATTTAATGATGTTTACTGTTTTTCAACATGTTCGAAAAATAATTTTAAAATTTCGAATTTAATTTTGTAAATTTGAAATTTTATGAAGAAATAATATTTTTAAAATTGGTCTGTTGAATTTAAAGTTAAATTAAAAATTAAAACTTTTAACAACATTTTCGAAAATTCGAACATAATATCAAATATTTTGGAAATATAATTTTAAAATATCGAACATAATTTTGAACCTTCGAATATGAATTATTATAAAAATTAAAAATTGTGTCTGTTAAGTTTAAAGATAAAGCTAAAATTTAAACTTTGACTACAAATTCGAAAAGTCTAACTTTATTTCAAACATTTTCTAAAATAAAAATTAATTTGAATTTTCCAAAATATAATTGTGAAACTTTGAAATTGAAAAATCTTAAGAAAAAATTAAATAGTTTGTTCAGTTAAATTTAGAGGATAAATTTATTATTTTAAGTACATACTCGAAAATTCAAACTTAGTATTGAATATTACAAATACATTAGAAAGGAATTATGAGCAATTTCCGTGTATTTGTTTTAAAATGATCAGAAATATTATAGTTTTTTCAACATGTTCGAAACATTATTTGAAAACTCGAAAATCCGATTTTAAATTTAAAATTTTTAATTTCGAACATTTGAATTTAATTCTTAACCAATTTTATAATATAATTTTGAAATTTAAAAATTTACAAGTCTTAACCCCAGTAACACGAAGTCTGATTATGTGTAAACTAATAGTTATACTGACAGTTTTCATACAAAAATAATTTTAACCGACAGTATAACTATAAGTTAATGCGTAACCAAGCTTCTTGTTAATGGGGGTTAAAAAATTCAAATTTTATAAATTTTTCTGTTACATACATAAATTTGAATTTAGAAGACAAACTACATATCCGAAAATTAGAACTTAATTTAAATAAATCTGAAACAAATTTTTAAGTTTCAAATTTAAAGTTATTGAAATAATTTTTACTTTTTAAAAATGTTTTACAGTTCGAACTATAAGGCCCTAATTTTGTAAATCACGTCACCAAAGTGAAATTTATATGGAAAGCAAAAACAAAATTTCAAAAATTTTAAAAATTTGTTTTTGTTTGCATGAAATTTGGTGCGTTTGTTCTGTTAAGAATTTGTATATAAAACAAAACCAAATTTTTAAAATTTTTGAAATTTTGTTTTTGCTTTCCATATAAATATCACTTTGTGACGTGATTTACAAAATTAGGGCCTAAGTTTAACCAATCTTAGGAAAAATTATGTAAAAGTTTTTCGTTTTTTTAAAGAGTTTTTCGCCATATTCGAAAATTTTGAACTTAATTTTGAAACTTCGAATTTGACAAATCTGAAGAAATATTTATTTTTGGAATATTCGAAGTTACAATTTAACAATTTTAGCTTTTAACAAAATATTCGAAAATTCGAACTCAATTTCGAAAATTTTTAATAAATCAGAAAATATCTAAAAATTATTATATATTACTTTAGATACTACTAGTATATTATTTTTATTACAGGAAATTTTAAATATTTATTTATTTCTTCATACTTTTAGTTCAATCATTTTTTAAAATAACTTTTTTTTAAATATGCATTTTGACTTATTAGGTATTGTGTTTGTGATTTGTTTTTTATTTAAATTTCATTCTTGATAAAAATGTTAATGAAGCAGTTTTTCTAAAATTCCTGTTTTATCTATATTTCCAGAAGTTTAATTTATTCATAAATATCTAAACAGTTGTATACTGTTTTTCTAATAATTTCTGTGTTTACACAAAATGCAATTAATCTTTTTTATCACTTTACATCTAAAACACAAAGATAGGGTAATTCGTTAGTAGGAGTAAGTTTAAATCAACAACTAAAAATTATAATTAATTAAAAAAAGAATTTAACATTATTAATTTTCTTCGATTAAATAAATTATAAGATTGAAAGAAAAAATTGTCAGACAATTAATAAAAATTTGATTTTTATCCCCATAATCACAATCAATTTTTATTTATTAAATGGCTTTAATATTTTTATTAAAAACTCTCTGTAAATATCACCTCTTATTTAAAACTCCTTTATAGAACATCATTAACTGTTTGCCGGTGTGCGTATTTCACTTGTGCACGCGGGTCAGTAGTGAGAGCTGGAAATTGTTTTAAAGAGTAAGAGTTTTTGTGTGTTACATAGTAAATTTTATTTATTGTTTACACTTAACGGTAATTAAAGTAAATTACATTGAAAATGAACAATCAATCAACTCTCTGCTACAACATTATTAGTGTGTTAAAATAACTGTTGTAAATACGAAAATAAATTTATTTGATCATTAAACGAAAAGCAACTACTAGATAAATAATTATAAAAAAAACAAAAAACAATTTCAAAAATAAATCAATTCTCACCACAATAATTAACACACAGGCAGCAACTACAAAAATATTGAGTGAGTTTATCAAATTCCCATCATATCATTAACTGAGACATCCAGCCATATTCAATAGTAACGGTAATAAAATAATAATAATATTATTATTATGGCTATTTTCAATATGACAGACCTATTGTCGCTGTTTTTATGGGTGTAAAACTCTTTTTTTTTGTAACTCCCAAATGAATTTTGAAATTCTAAACAATAATAACCATAAAAAAAGTTTAAATAGTTAATTATATGTAAATTTCCTGCAAAAGAAAAGCATTAAAAACAACAATAAAAACATCAAATAATGAGAAATTTACATAATTTATTATAAATCTACCTACACTCATACAATCGTATAAATCCCTTTATTTACTCATAAAATCATAGCAAACACACTCAATCACTCACTCAAACAATTAACCCACATGTGTAATATTGCTCTAAACAGACAACCAACCACACACCGTTTTAGAATATTTAAATACAATTTAGAGTAAAACCAATAAACATTTGCAACAACAATCAAGTGATAATTTAAATTAATTATTTACATTTAAAATTGTTTAGTTGTCATTATTGTAGTTATAGTTATTGTTGTTCCTGTTGCTATTAATGTTTTTTTTTCGTTTAAATTGTAAATTATTTGCATTTAAAATAAATTTGAAAATCTAATGGATATTTAAATTTCATATTAATTGGAATTGAAATTTATTTTAAATTAGTTTAAGTAGTAATTAAATTAAAATATGTAATTTATGCATATTAAGTAAAATGAATTAAATGGAAAAAACAATTTCAAAGTTAATCAAATGATTTTTAATGAAATTCCATAGAAAACTAAAACAACCCTCCAGTACTAAAAGTTGTGAATGAGGGTAGCACTGCAAAATATTCAGCTAAGATTACATCCAAAATACATAACCGAAATTTATGAGACTCAAACATAAATATTTACCATTTATGTAATGAAATCAGTTTGCTCAATGATGGCAACAATAATTTGGCAAATCATTACTGAAATTAAAAATTTAAATTACACTGTACAACACCAAAAAAAACAAGTAAGAAAGTATGGTCGGTCAAGCCCGACCATATAATACCCTACACCAAGTAAATGAGTAAAAATATTTTTCTTTTAAAATTTTAATAATTTTTATTTTTGAGTGATTTTCGGAAGTGGGCCTTATATGGGAGCTATGACCAATTATGGACCGATCACCATAAAATTAGGTCGTGTGATTTATGTCTATATTAAAGTTAACTATGTTGAATTTTGTGTGTATACCTACATTTTTAAGCGATTTATGCACGTTAAAGTGATTTTCGGAAGCGGGTCTATATGGGAGCTATGACTAATTATGGACCGATCGTAACAAAATTTGGTGACATGAATTTTGTATATATAAAACTTATTTGGAGCGAAATTTGTGTAGATACATAGATAAATTAAACATTTATGACCGATAAAGTCCAATTTCGAGGGGACATTTGTATGGGGGCTAGGTGAAATAATGGACCGATGTCAGCCAGTTTCAATAGGCTTGGTCCTTGTGCCGAAAAAGTAATATGTACCAAATTTTATCGAAATATCTTTAAAATTGCGACCTGTACTCTGCGCACAAGGTTTACATGGACAGCCAGCCAGCCAGCCAACCAGACGGACGGACGGACGGACGGACGGACATCGTTTAATCGACTCAGAAAGTGATTCTAAGTCGATCGGTATACTTTAAGGTGGGTGTTAGCTTCAAATGAGTTATTTTGTTACCATTGTAGATAAAATATATAAATATTCGAATATCAAGTGAATCTAATTGTAAGAGTCTTTATACTTTGTGTAAATTACGTTGATGCCAGTGTCCTGTTATGTCAGAAATTAAGAATGGGTGCCACACCCCTTGTTCCCATCCGTCCCAATTTTGGATAAACTTCATGTAATAAATATTGATATCTATAAATATTGATAGAGGAGACAAAAAAAAAAGACACGTGCATCGGCGTTTTGAAAGTTTACATCTGAGTTTCATTTGAGGGGGGGTTAAAGTTTCCCAACTCTGGCACATTCTTATTGTTAATCGTCATAAGAAACCATGTGATCCTTACATTTTAGGTATAAAATGTGTTCAGCTAATTTATGTAAAATGTTATGGAGAACATTTTTTTAGAATATGTTAACCCTCTAAATCCACAAGTCATGGGTCTTTTTTGTCCTTCTCTTAAAAATGAGCAAAAAACACCATTAAAACAGGGTTTTAAGGGGTTAAAATGTTCCGAAAAAATATTATCCGTAAAATTTTACTATATGTCCATAAATACACCAAAACGGAAAATTCAACCAGAAAGTCAGAAATAAGACATAACAAAAGAGAGCCGAGGGTTAATTTCGCATTTATTAAGAATTTTATTTTAAAGAACATTTTAGGTATAAAATGTATTCAGCAAATGTATGCATAGTGTTATGGAGAACATTTTTGTAGAATATGTTAACCCTCTAAATCCGCAAGGCATGGATCTTTTTTGTCCTTCTTTTAAAAAAGAGCAACAAACTCCATTCAAACAGGGAATTAAGGGGTTAAAATGTTCCGCAAAAATAATATCCGTGAAATTTTATTATAAGTCCCTGAATACACAAAAACGGAAAATTCAACCAGAAAGTCAGAAATAAGACAAAACAGAAGAGAGCTTACACGATACACGTGTCTTTTTCTTTGTCTCCTCTATCAAAATTTATTGGTCGGACCTTGTAATTTTGAAAAAAAATTTATTTTGTTGTATAACTTTATTTATAGAATAACGGTAACGGTATTTACCATTTTATCGGTAACGGTAATTGCAGTTATTTCGGTAAGAGTTGTTGGGGTGAGAGGGTATCTTAATGGCAACGGTAACTTAGCGATAACGGTAGCCAACCTTGCATAGTGGGGCAGAATCAAAATTTTTCAATAAAAAATAAATCTGGCATTTCTAAACGGCTAGTCCGATCGCACTGGAACATTTGTCGGGCCCATTTTAATAACTTAAACTCGGCTACTTCATGGCTACGCACACGTCAAATTTTATCCCGATCGGATTGTGAATAAATTCGAAAAGAATTCATCGATTTTTATGACCGATATCTCGTTTTGTTCCTATTACATGTGGCTTTGCGATAAAGCAATAAATCTGAACAATTTTTGCCGTTTTCGATTTTTCATGATTTTTTTAAAACAAAAAAACTAGCTATATTTACGTAAAAAATATAGTTGTTTGCTTCAATTTGTTATTATAACTTCGAAACTACTGTGCCGATTGAAACGCAATATATATTTGAAAATTTGTACATTGCATAAGAAAAATGTTTTCAAAATTCAATCAGTCGAAAGAAGAACACTAACTACTCAATTTTATGTAAAAACTAAAATTTTGTGAAAATGAGCGAATTCACTTAATTCTGAATAAATTCGAAAAGAATCCATGGATTTTTATGATCGATATCCAATCCCAACCAATAAATCTGAACAATTTGTGGCATTTTCGATTTTTCATGAATTTTATATTTTTACGTAAAATATATATTTTTTGCTTCAATTTGTTATTATAACTCCAAAACTACTGATCCAGGTGAAACGCAATATATACTTGAAAATTTGTACATAGTACGAGGAAAATGTTTTCAAAGTTCAATAAATCGTAAGAAGAACATTAACTACTCAATTTTTTTCTATATCAAACAAAAAAGTAAAATTTTGAAAAAATGAGCGAATTTACTTAATTGTGAATAAATTCGAAAAGAATTAAACGATGTTCATGACCGATATCGCGTTTTCTTGGTTGCTTTGTGTTAAGCAATAAACCTGAACAATTTTAGCCATTTTCGATTTTTCATGATTTTTTTAAAACGAAAAAATTTGGTATTTTTCGGTAAAAAATATATTTTTTTTCCTTTAACTCCGAAACTACTGAGCTGATTAAAACGAAATATATATATGATAATTCATACATAGCATGGGAAACATGTTTTCAGAATTCAATCAATCGTAAGAAGAACAGTAACTACTCAATTTTATGTAAATCAAACAAAAAACTAAAATTTTGTAAAAATCAGCAATTCACTTAATTGTGAATAAATTCGAAAATAACACTAGTTTACAATAATTTTGCTCATGAATTGAAACATATGGGGATTTGTGTAATTAGGTCTTCTAACTTCGGAAAAAATATTAAAAAAATCCTGGACGTCAAACTTTTGAGATATTTCTTAAAAACGAAACATATAAAAATTTACATTAAATTAGTACAAAAAAATTAAAAGTGAAGTGTTTTAGTCCTCTTTTTATAATTATTTTCATTTGTCTCCCTCACGACACTCCCACAGTAGTCTCCTAGCATATTCTGATCCCAAAAACCTTGATAATTCCTCTCGAAAATCTTCAAATCTTGATGGAAACGCTCTCCATGTTCGTCACTCATGTGTCCGAGGTTTTCCAGGAAAAAATCCACATGAGAATGTAAAAAGTGAATTTTGAGGGATATATTTACACCCATCAGTTCAAAATTATGTAATAAATTCACAACAATATCTCTGTAATTTTGACTTTTCTTATTCCCCAAAAATTCTTGAACAACAAGTTTAAAAGAATTCCATGCTGCATTTTCAACGTCGGTTGATAGACACTCAAATTTGGTATCAACCAAAATGTTTCTTATTTGAGGACCCACAAATATCCCTTCTTTTAGTTTAGCCTCAGAAAGACTCGGGAACACGCTGCATAAATATTGAAATGCTGGTTTTGTCTTATCTAAAGCTTTTACGTAATTTTTTAATGTAAATAAGCATTTTGCAGTGTTTGTGTTATAGGAAAACCTTGATTTGACTGAATAATTTTTCCGCAAATAAAACAAAAATGGTCTGGGTTTATTTTACACTTTCTATAAGACATTTTAAAATAGTTTTGTATTTAATAGCGATTTATTAACGTTTATCTACAAGAAAGATGTACTTTTAAACAGTATTTATTTTTTTCCCGTTAATTTTTTTTTGAATTTGTCAAAAGAATACAACTCTGAAAGTATCTAGTAGCTTCGCCAGAGTGTTGTGTACCCAAAAACGATGTAAATACATAATTACCACAATTCGGTACACTACAGTATGCATTAGTAGTACTCAGGTTTGGGGAAAATTAAAAACCCATATATCTCAAAATTTGGACGTATAGAAGGGAAACAAAAAATGGTCAATTAACTAGCGTCCCTAGCTCTTCTCGAAAATATAAGTTTCATTCCATGAGCAAACAAAAATGTTTGATTTGTAAACTAGTGTAATCAATCGATTTTTATGGTCGATATCTCATTTTAATGCTTTTACATGTGGCTTTACGATGTCGCAATAAATTTGAACAATTTCTGCCGTTTTCGTTATTTTCATATAAAAAATATATTTTTTGCTTCAATTTGTTATCATTAGCATCTGTATATATGTACATAATTATTCCTTTTTAATGAACAAAAGCCGATAGCCTTAGTTGCTAGTGCTTTAGCTTTAAGATTTGTTGTAATTTTAATTATAATAAATTAAATAAATAAATAAAAAACTCCGAAACTAATGAGCCGATTAAAACGCAAAATATAAGCGGATTAAATTCTATATAAATTTAAACTTTTCTAAGTTTATTTTAATAATATCGGACTAACCCTTTTTGAGTTATCATAAATTAGGTAGAGAAACGTTTAAAATAATTTTACAAAATAAAAATATAATAAAAAAAACTTCTCCATAGAATTTAAAACATGGACCATATTTGTACTACTTTAACCACAATACATCAAAATTGTGTAGTGGTTTAAAAAGCTTCTAACATTTTTTTTTTGGATTTTGTTGCCCTGTGTATGCTCATAGTCATAGCTTCCATATAAGTTCCGCTTCCGAAAATCACTTTAACGAGCATAAATCTCTTAAAATATTGGTATCAACATAAAATTCAACAGAAAAAAGTTTCATATAGACATAAATCACTACCTAATTCCATTATTAGCTCCTCTTCCAAAAAATCATTCACGAAAATAAATTATTGAAATTTAAAAAAAAATGTGTTTGCTCATTTACTTAGTGTAGGGTATTAGCAGGTCGGGCTTGACTTGTTTTCTTATAAGTTGAACAATAAAGAAGAAAGTCATATGAAAATTGTTTCAAAGCTATATTGTTTACAAGTTCAAAATTTAAATTTGAAAATTACTAAAAGGTTGAATTTTCGAATTTTTTTTAGCCAAAAATCCGCCATTAATCTTTGTCTCACAGAAAATAAGTTTTTTAAGGAACTAATAATGTTTTTCTGATATTTTTTTGTATCTCAACAGGGATAGTTTAAAAATAGAAAATGTTTTAAAAATTACTAAAACGGATTTCCCTAGGCTCTATTGAACTTAACCTAATTTTTATCCAAATTTTTAATTTGAGCTATTTTATTTGGATACCATTATTTTGAACTGATCAGCAAAAATTTTCAAAAACTTTACTAGAAGATTTCCTTTTATAAAAAACTGTACTAATTATAGTATTTCTACAATCTTTAGTTTGTTTTTTAAAAGTTCGAAAATTCGAACATAATTTCGAAATTTTAAAAATCTTTAGTTTTTTAACAAATTTAAATATCTTTAATTCTTAACCTGTTATTAATTAAAATTTTTAATAAATTTAATTTTAATCTTTCTAATTTTTGTTGCACAAAAACAATAAAAGTCACAAGACTGTGACGATATTTTTTTCATACTCTAACGAATAAGGAAAATGGAAAAAATAAAACCAAGAAAACCAGAGAACAAATGAAAAACTTCTTATTTTTTTTTCGAGTTGCAAATTCTATGATGAGATTTTATTTTGTAAAACTCAACTAAAGAGTTACTCGTGGTTGGATTTTCTATGTATGACTTAAGGTTTTGTTTTTGCATGATAGATTATGGAGGGGGATAATGGCAACTCCATGGCAGAAGGTAAATGGCATGCCATGGCTGCCTCAATGGCTGGCTGAATGGTTGACTGCCGGGGTACTGATACATCTTTTCAAAGACCATCATGTATATACAACGTGCAAATGATACTTGAAAGTACAATATACTTGACTTGGAGTTTGTGAACGACGAACGTTGGGTACATGTTGCAAAAACACTGAAATGATAAACAAAACTAAGGAAGGATGACTGACTGACTCTGAGTAGTAGTCGTAGTAGTAGTAAATTCTAGGCCTGTTGTTGTTGGTGGTTGTGAGCCTGGTTATGTGTAGGTATTCTCCTATTAAGTACGTGCCCCCAACTACTCTTGTAGATTTTCTGTATGTGTTTTTGAATAAGAAACACTAGAACCTGACTTTGATATTGATGTATGTTTCCATTATAATACATCATAGAGATACGAAACTGTATGTATCAGAATTTCTTAAAAATCTTCATACAACTTTAGTTACAATGTGTGTGACAATACAGAGGCAGGCGGAAAAGTTATTATTTAAATTCAGATATGTTCTTTTTATCCTACTTAAATTTAAAAACTGTTCATCTTCTCCTCGTTGATAAATTTCATGCAGCACACATATGGAAAGTTGATGTTTTTATTATAAGTTTTTTGTCTTTATTTTCATGTTATTTTGTTCATTCTATTCTATCTAGTTGTTGTCTACAAGATATTGTTAGTTTTTGTTTACTGTATTTTATATATTTTTTTGCATTTTATTCTTCTCCTTAAATACCTAGATAAACTTTAAAGTTATTGTTAAATGTTTTTTACCTGTGCAACATTTGTGCTTCTTCTCCATTCACACAATTCAATGTTGTATACATTTTCCTGATTGTTGCGCAAAATTTAAAATTCTTTTTTAGGTTTAACTGCATGCATGACATACCTTTAATTCTTTATGAAAATAAATCCAAACAAAGAAAAAAATAAAAAGAAAAGGATTTAAGTCTTTTTTCGTTTGTGTATATTTTGTCGTCAGCTTATTCTTATTTAAAGTAGTACGTTCGTTGGTTTCATCTTCTCTTTCTATATATTTATATAGTTTTCCATATTTAAGTTAGATTCAGTACTTGACAAAAGGAATACAAGTATTAGCACAGACACAGTAGTTTATTTAAAATGTATGATGCTGTTGTATAGTTTTTTGAGCAGTGTATTTTCCTAAAGTTTAAGTTTTTTTCTTGCTGTAGTTTATGTCTGAAATATAAGCTCTCTTGACAGCCAGACAGTAAATGACTAAAACTATACAAAGACATAGAAATATACAAATTTACATAGGTAGTTTTTAATAAGGCTGGTGAATTATTTCATATTATTAGTTATATGTTGTTGGTTTTTTAAAGATTTTAAGCATATTGTTATTTAAATTTAATATTTCCAGTTAAAAAAAAATGCTAACCAAAGTCGTAGTTAAAGAAGGTAAAACACATGCACTTATTAGGAGCATTAATGTCAAAGTGTCGCAATACATTTCCAAATAATCTCAATCATTGTCGTAAACAGTCATGTTTTCTCACATAAATTATATGGTCATAGTCAATGTCATAGTCAATGTCATAGTCAATGTCTTAGTCAATGTCATAGTCAATGTCATAGTCAATGTCATAGTCAATGTCATAGTCAATGTCATAGTCAATGTCATAGTCAATGTCATAGTCAATGTCATAGTCAATGTCATAGTCAATGTCATAGTCAATGTCATAGTCAATGTCATAGTCAATGTCATAGTCAATGTCATAGTCAATGTCATAGTCAATGTCATAGTCAATGTCATAGTCAATGTCATAGTCAATGTCATAGTCAATGTCATAGTCAATGTCATAGTCAATGTCATAGTCAATGTCATAGTCAATGTCATTGTCAATGTCATAGTCAATGTCACACTCATAGACATTGTCACTGTCATTGTCATTAAAATATTCGTCTTCAAAATAGTCGAAAACACAAATTAACTTTTTAAAAAATGTTTTATTATGGCTCAACCTACTTCCACAATTTCACATATTTTATTTACATTTATTCTCTTTCCATTTAGTAATTTTTCTAGCCATTTAATACTTTATTATTTCACCGCCTAGTGATCTATTTTTTTATATTATTTTGGTTATTTATCTCCATACAAACAACAGCTTATAAAGCCAAAGCTGCTGGCAGCCAATGCAGCTAAAAAATACTCGTATGTGTGTCTAAATGTAATACTGCTGCATGTATTGGCTGGCGGGTTGGCTGTTTGCCAAAGGTAGACAGCTTTTAACAATCCGTCCTTGCCTGCAATCTCTTAATCTTTAATACACATTTAAACTACTTTAGTTAGGAATACCAAAAATAAAAAATAGAAAAATACAGCAGTGTTCGTATCTATTTTTTAGATGTGTTTTTTTTTCTAGTTACAAGTCAAAATCGACTTTATACTTCCCCTTTTTACTCATTTTGTTTAGACTGTTAGACCAATATTTGCCTAAAGCATCACACCAAGCACTAAAGTAGTAGATTGTCTTGGGTTAAGTTTTAGTTCCCGGTGTAGTTTGCATTGCATGGGTGCTACTGGTAGTAAAATAATTTAAGCTTTTTGCTTGCATATTATCGCAGTTTGCATATGGGAATTTTTTAATTTATCCTGAGCATTTACGTATTTATTTTACATATTTACTAGAGTGAGTACACTTCTGTCCAATAATAGTTGTATTGAGATTTAACAATTACTTTGCTTAATACTTAGTCATATTCTTCTTCAAGCCCTTGTCAAGTAAAACTAGAATTAATAGAAAACGTTATATTAAAGCCATCAGCATATTTATGGCTTTAGAATATTTCTAGTTTTTAAATTATTCTCAAAATTTTAAGGCGAAGTTGAGTACTCAAACTTCGACTCAAATCTCTTAAAAAGAATGATATATTATCATCTCTATTGAAGACTTTTCTGCTGAAATACCTTCAGGTTATCTAAGGAATTAGTATGATTCATCCTTTAGACCTTAAAACAAAGTATCTCAAATGTTATGTAGTTCATTACCTTTCTAATGACCGCAGTACACAATTCGATTAACTATTTTTTTCTCTTTAAGGTTTTGAAAGATTGCACTTTATTTATTTTTAAAGACAGGCAATTAAAGAACCAGCTCTAGTACTAAACTGCTTAGGAAGAAAAAAACTTAAAATATGCAAAGGCGATAAAACTAAAAATTTACTCAATTTAAGCTTCAAGAACAAAGAAAATGAAGATGAGCACTACCACACACTTTGGAAACATTTCATTTCATCGTATATACCTTTAGGGATAACATATGAAAAACATAGACCAGAGTATGAGAGTTTAAGCTAGTCATATTGAAGCCCATAAAGCTGATGATAAAATTAGCATTAATATTAACAAAACTCTCAAATAGTTTTTTGTATTTTTTTATATTAAACTTAAGTATTAATAGCATTGAATAGCTTCAGATTTGATTATAAATTGCCCATAAATTTGGAGGAGCAGTTTCACCCGGGCTCACAACGCATATGACGACCATGATGATTTTTTTAAGCTATTTATAGCTATTGTTAATAAAGTTTTAGAGATTGTCAACACATAATTTTGTACAATGATTTCAACCTTAACTTGTTGTTATTGAATGAGGATTTACAATGAATTTGAATAAAAAGTTGTAATTTTTTCTGGTAATATTTTAAGAGATTATTGTAATAAATTACATCTACTACTTTGACTTCCTCATTATAGTTTATGTATTAGTTGCCGAACACGTTTAATAAATCGCTAATTTTGGTATACCCACAATCAAAAAGATGAGGGGTATATTGATTTTATCATTCCGTTTGTAACATATTAAAATTATGCGTCCTTATAAAATACTAAGAACATATAATCATATCCGTCCGTCTGTCTGTTGAAGGTACGATAGGGTTTAGAGAGAAAGACTTTGAGAATGCAATTTTTCTCAAATATTTTTTGTTGATCAGAAAATGGTTAAAATCGGAGGAGTAGCTATGCATAGTTATGAAACAAAATGTAAGACAATAGAATCAGTCCATGATTTGTCCCAACCATTATACAGATTCCTTCCCGGAATATAACTCTATGGTACATAAATGCCTATGAATATCAGTAGCTATAAAAAATTCAGCAAAAATAAGTTCCATGTAAAAATACATAAAAATCGACTTCCCAAAAACCACTTAAATGTGCATAAATCTCTTATAAATTGCATTATCAGAATAAAATTCGTCTCAAATAATTTCCATATATGTATATATAAATCGAATATTATGAAGATCGGCCCATAAATGGTCATTGCTTCCATATAAGGACCACTTCCGAATCGCTTAAATAATAATAAACATCGTTATCAATTTGAAATTCGACATAAATTATCCTCATGAATATAAAAAACTATTGGATTTCGTAAATATCGGTTCACATTTGATTGTATCCCCATATTAGGGCCTCTTTCGAAAATCACTTAAATACACAGAGAAAACAGATTCGTATTCACAACCGAATTTGGCGCCAATCGAATTTTGTCGGTTGCATGTACTATCACATAATTCGATTCAGACTACTGTGTATTTGGTAATCACAACTGTTAATTAAAAAATAATTCGGTTGGAATAACCAGCAATGTTTATATATTTACATTAGGCTGGCACAATGAAAAAAATATTTTTTTATTATTACTAAATATGTGTTTATTTATTGCAATTTATGTAACATACATTAATATAAATAAATATATAGACAAATTTAATATACGTGAAAGATGTAAAGACGTTAAAATTTGTCTGTTTTCTTTTATGACATAATTCAGTTAAATATGGTTTACTTGAATGCTGCATATATGTTCCGGGTAACAAAATAGATATTTCCATGGAACCGCGTTTCAAAAGTGAGGCTTGACGACGAATGGCGACGTACTATAACGATATTGATCATTAAGAAAGAAATACTTGTTGATAATGCTAAAGAGAATTTACAAAATAATTAGATCATTAAATAAGTGAATGATTGTAACAAAACGGTTGACTATATTGTAAATTCACAATTTCCTTACCGTTATTCGTCCTTTCATCTCTTAGGAACCAGTCAAACATTTAACTACCAGACATTAAAACATGGAGAAGCACTTAGAAGTATGCACAACGACCTGCTTTAGTGCAAAATTCTCCAACTGGATTAGAACCTCACCAGAAATCATTGGTAAACATGGAAAAGGAATGAGAGTTTGTTGGATTAAGTAAATTTTGATTATTATTTACAAGAAGGAGTACGATTAAGTCCACCTTACCCAGGTCTACCGATAAATCATCAAAAATTCGCCAATTTTGTGTTAGTCTATAAAATCTTCTGTAAAGAAATGCAGTGAGAAAAGTTGAATTAATATTTCATAAATTACCCACAAATGGCTCACTTACCGTTCTAAGACCGAGGGTTACTGCACTCTGTGATAACTTATCTTTTTTTTATTAATATTGTACTTTTAAGTGTATGTACAAAATTTATCTTTAATTTCTAATTAATTTATTGTTTATTTTTGAAAACTGTCAAACAAATTTATAATAAACATAATCGTTTGTCGGTTGGAATCACCGAATTTGATTTTTTGGTTTTCTGACCGAATTTATTGGTTATTGTAACTGAAATCGTCAGTCCTCTCTGCCGAATTCCTTAATTTAATATTAACCAGACTCAAATTGATTACGTTAATTAATAAAACAATTGTAGGAACCTCAAATTTATTACAATTATGATTTTTCACTTATAAATAAAGATAATCTGTTGAATTTATAAAGTTTCAATTACTACAACACAATATTGATTTATTCTACTAAATTTTCATAGTTGCAACCGATTTCCAACCAATCCGTTTTCTGTGTGTACGCATATATCTCATATAAATGTAGTTATCGATTCGCCTTTAATAATCCTCATATATATAAAAATCGCTGTCCGAATTTTATGAAGATAAATTGTCATATCTGACATATAAGAATCATTTCCGAAAAACACATTAACCTACTTAAAAAATTATTATAGGTATCGATGTCGAACCAAAATTTAACACAGTTCAGTTGTATGTATTCAAAAATCATACTACTGGATTTTGAGACGGAATTCCGGAATATATATGGAAATCACGTCACAACTTATTATGAATAAGTCATCACGCAGAGAAAAATTATAGTTGCACATTTTTACTGTAACCATTTCAACATTTTTACAAGTTTTTGAACAATATAATGGTCATTGTAAATATGTATATGATTGTGGTAACCATAATATGATAAATTAAAAAATTTTTATGATTGTATCAATCATATATATGTGATATTCGACGTTAGCTTGTCCATTAGCTATCCTTTTCAGCACTTCATACCGTGCCGGCGTATTTCCTGCATGTTAGAAGGTTGCTAATGACTTGCCATTTCCTAAAAAGGGCGAGGCTAATAACGCTTAAAATTACCGTCCAATAGCAATTTGTTCTGCACTTTCCAAAATTATGGAAAGTATTTGGAGTCGAACAATTTTCTTAACGACCGCCAGTATGGCTTCTGTAGAGGTCGCTCTACGGGAGATTTGCTAGCATTGTGTTAAAGTGTTGGCTATAGATATTTCCAAGGCGTTCAATAGACTGTGGCATGTTGATCTTTTATCAAAAGTTATTGCTTTTGGTGTCGGCAGGCATTAACTTCTCTCGATTTATATCGAGCTTTCTCAGAGATCACACAATACGAGTTGTTATAGATGGGATCTCATCAAACGAGTTCAATATGAATTCAGGGGTACCACAAGGCTCCGATCTTTCTCCTACTCTATTCCTTATTTTTCTAAACGACCTTCCACGTCAAACTTCCAACCCTATCTATTATTTTGCAGATGGCAGCAGCATTTGCCATTCATATTCATTCAGTTAAAGACTAAGTCTGTCGTAGATTGGGGCAATGAGGCAAAATACGAATGATTCCATTAATCGGGACCTCTGACAATCTCTGAATGGGGTCGTGCGAATAGGGTCGCTTTCAACGCTTTTAAGATTCAGTATTGCATGTTGAAACAAAAATGAACGACAGACAATGTCGCTTCATCTGCATTTATGGGAGGTGTCAATATTGTGAAATCGGATACTTTTGATATTCTGGACATGAGAATACAATGCGATTGATGTTTGCTGGTCTAAACACATTTGGAGGAATTACTTCACTCCATCTGATCTCCTCACTATTTACACCACAAATATCCGATCTTCTAAGTATATTTTGGAGCTTCTCTAGGGTGAAGGAGATTGTTGGTGACAATAGGGTATCGATCCGTACGTAGCTCCGTCACAATGTTGGTTGCGTTTCATTGTTCTATCGGTACTACAATGGAATGGGTTCTGATGGAATTGGGGAACTTGTTCCTGATACTAGCAGATTTTAACGGAATACACGTTTTTCAACAAGAACACAACCCATTGTGTAAATTTCTTCCTTTAGCTGTAATGTACGTATGTGGAACAAACTTCCCGCTGAAGTGTTTCCTGTCATTTTCAATTTTGAAAAAAAGTCAATTTTGAAAAAAAAGTCAAAAAAGATAGTAAGTTAAATGGATGAGAAAAAACACCTGTTTGGCAAAATGTCAAATTTTAACACCCTCTAACTCAGAGAGTTCTTGGCCGATCTTGTTGAAAAATTGTGTCTGAATTACTATCCAATAACCTTGGAAGACATCGATTTCAAAAATTGGTTAACAATGACATGATAATGAATATGACAAAGACTATGACCATGACAAAGATTACTAAAATTTCTATAATTACTACTAAAGTGATGAAGACTTTTGACATTAGTATACATTGGTTGAAATTCAACTGAACAAAATCTGCACTTTAGTTAATAGTACATACTTCAAATATCATTACTACACAGATTTGGCTTAGTGATCGAATTTTATGGTTGTGGTTTAGAAATGGTAACAAAAGTTTGGTTGCTTCAACCGAAATTCTTCTTTATAAACTCACTTACTGTTGATAGATCCGAATTCGATTGTCAACAAATTCGATAGCTACTACGAATCAGTTTTCTCTGTATATAATATTTTACTTCTAACTACTCGTTGATATACATATGATCAACAATTTAAAGAGTTAGGAGGTATCATAAAGGACATCAAACTGTGAATATTTAAACATAATTGGTCAATTCCCAAAGTCTCTTATCAGTCATATTGTCATAATGTCCTAATATATCACGACTCGTCGGCTCGGCTTAACCGACTCTTAGGCATTCGGCGCAGGTCTCTACTGGTTAGTTAAGATAACATAATAAACATAGCATACAGAGTAGTAGTATTTTAGTATTATTGCTTGAAAAGCAATAAAAACCATTGTGAAATATTAGGACATTATGACAATATGACATGATAAGAGACCTTGTGAATTGACCAAATATAAGTTCTTTTAGCTGCATTTTTTTTTTTTTTGGAAAGTCTTATCTTTCTCTAAGTAAGTAATAAATTGTTTATATTGTTAAAATTACCAAAGTAATTTATAAATATTATAGAGAACATCCTTGGCCTTATTTCTGTAGTGAAATCAAATATTTACCTTTTAGCCTTTCAATCAGGTTTACCTAAAAACCATAAACACATAAATACAAACTCCTGTATAAATAAAAAATATATCTCTTTAACCCTTTCATTAACCTTCCGTAACGATTTTCTTTTCTCAGCTGAACTGCTGGGTAAATAGACATAAAACTTTTAACACTGTATTAAATAAAAAACAAACGAACAAAAGAAAATAAAAGTAAAATGCTGGTGGGGGTCAACATCTCTCACCTGCCAAGGTAAACAGTAGTAAGAAAGACGGGCAAAAAAAAAGTAAAGGTCATGTTAAGATTTTTGTTTGCTCATTAGGAGAAGCACACACTAACAACAAATGTGCCGACGAGGATTACAACAATAACAAACAAACAACAAAACACCTGACATGTTACATACTCACTTACACTTTACTTAAAAACCCCCTACGCTCTCTTTAGCATTCATTGCAAATAAATACAAATGTAATGATGAGTGAGAGTATTTTTGTAGGAGTAAATAACTGTGTTGTAAACAAATATTAGAAACAACTGAAAAGGGGTGGGAGGGGGCACTTCTCAAAACAAGTTGTAATGTACATGTGAGTGGGAGTAGAAGTGAGTATTTGTCAGGGTTTCGATATTCAGCTCTAGCAACATATTTCTTACATTTGACTATGCAATAAATATGAAATTATCTCATTTCATCACAATCAGCTAATATAAATATTCATACTGTTCGTTCGTATTACTATTAAAATTGCAATGCTAGTCTGCAATTTTTAGTAGCAAACACAATCCATTGCATATCCACCAAAATATATGTTCGTGCTTTAGTACCACACACAGTTTTTCTGTCGTGCTAATATTGCACTCCATTCGTTTTATTTTGTTGTGCTGGCAAACTTTTCTAGCAAAAATACACACTTCTGTAGTTGTGCTATAGCACAATTGACATTTCTGCAATTGATGCTATCAGTTGCTGTTCTTGATAAGTGCATAACAACATATCAGTAAACACACCCAATGTACAGTTGGGCAGAATCAAAATTTTTTTTAAATATATCTGGCATTTCTAAACGACTGATCTGATCAGGATAAAATTTGACGCGGGCATAGCCAAGGAGTATTCGAGTTTAAATTATTGAAATGGGACCTACAAATGCCTCAGGGGCGGCGCTATGGGGGCTCAGAATAGGGTACCTTCGTCATGCAAAATTTTTAAACACGTGCCATTTTTTTGTTTCCCATTCGATTTCAAAGAGTTTTATATGTTTAGAAAGCGCTCGCCTATGTCTTGAAAAAATATGCTTGTGTGTGCTATTTATCTCTTATACTTTTCGAGTTATAGGCATTTCAAAATTGAAATTTTAAAATTTTGCCATACCTTGGTCCGCTTTTTTAAAAATATAGGTCGTACTTTTGTACCGAACGGGCTCGATTTTTTTTTGTTAGTTAGACAACTAAATTATCAGTAATATACAAAATATTTCAGAGTAATATCGATTATAGATCCAAAAATAAACGATTTTCAATTTAAGAATTCAAAAAATAGTAGATTTTTGCTGTTTTTTGGATGAAAAGGTGACTTAAATCTTTTTTATTAAAAAAAAACTTTCTTTAAGAAGATATAACAATTTTATGTTTTTCTGTAAGGTAGCTTTACAGAGAACATTTTGATATAAAAAACATGTCCTATTTTTTGAACATGTTGCCCTTTCGTCCTTCGGAATTTGACCTATTTTTTGATAAAAATTTCAACTTTGGGCCACATGTTCTAAAATCCCAAAGTTGGGATCAAAAAACGGAAAGCAGCTTTAGAAACCTTGATTTGTTCCCTATTTATCCCCAAAGTATTTTCCCAGCCCCGAAGGAAATGTAGACCATATGGTTAAAATTGTAAAAAATACCATTTTCGGGATTTTCGCTTAAATTTTTAGGAATTGTGGGATTCCTTTTAACCTTTTGAAAAGTTTTTTTACACTTTGTAATTTGGAATGACAAATTTAAAAAACGTTGAAAATTTCATTGAGTTTTGCTAATAAATAAAGATTTTATTACAGATTACATATTTATTGAGTTTCTAAAACTAAAATTTTTATCAAAATTTTAATAGGATTGCAAATACATATTAGGAACAATTTGATCCACATTTATTCCGAACATTTTTTTTTCTTGTTTAGATATTTTAATTTTTGGTCTTACAAAAAAAATGCAAGTCAATATCTCAGTTAGATTCAAAAATATTTACACTAATGAATAATCGTTATTTCGTATTACATACTTGACAATAAAATAACTAGCAGCATCCAAATAGCCAAAAAACAAGAAATATCAATGCAACCATAGCAAAGCAACCAAAGAAATGTAAATTGCTGCCAGAGAAAATTGATAGCACAACAAAACAAAAACGAATGCTGACGCGCAATATTAGTTCGGCAAAAAAGTGTGTATGCTGCTATAGCACGAACATATATTTTGGTTGTTGTGCTACAATAACGAGTTGACAACTGGTTGTATCTGCTACTAGAAATTGCAAACTAACATTGCAATTTGTATAGTAATATATGAATAGTAACAGCAATTTATATTAGCAGAGTTATACAAAATTATAATAGTAACTATATTTTTAGTATGCAGATTGATAAAAATGTATATTTACTGCAATTGACGGCTAATATAGTAGCAATTGTAAACCCTGGTATTTGTGTATGTTGTTGTAGGAGAGAACATGTTGGTTTGCAAAAAAAAAAAGGTTAACATTAACGAATTGTTATGAATGTGAAGGCATGTTGCTTGAATTTATGACTGTATTGTACTTGTTATTATTGTTTTTTTTAAGGTTTTTTTTTTCGAGAGTAAGAGTAAAAAGGTAGAGAATCAGCAAAAATATGTTTCTTTTTATCCTTGCTAATGTTGTTTATGACGACGTTGTTTTTATTGTAGCTGTTGATGATGTTCGTTTGAAAGCCCCTTCGGCATTGTAAAATATACTACATTTATTTATGTTTTGTTGTTGTTTGGTAAAACAGACAGACAAACACTCTTCATTTTGTCTATGTTGGTGGTAAGAGATTTGTTCTTGTTGTCGTTGTTACTGTTGCTGCTATTGATGTTGTTACTGTTTTACAGTGCGAAAAAAAGGAAATGAAGCATCTAGTTAGTAAATTTTGATGAGGCAAAATACGCTATACAATGTGTATGTTTATGTTTGAATAATGTTTTTGAAGAACAAGAGAGTTTTTCTAAGTCAGTCCTAGTAATCTATAAGTGGTGTAATATTTATATTTCTGTATATTTATGTATATTAATTTGTGTGTTTTACTAAAGCAGTAACTTCTCAATGAATTATGACCGAAAAAATGCCATAAAATCAATAAAAAAAAAATCAAAATTCAAAATTGCTAGATTTTCTACTGCAATTTTGCTCTTACTCGGAAATTTTGCTGTCTGAAAATAACTTTGTATCTACTACACAAAAGGCTTTAACAACCACTATATTGATTTGATGCTACTTAAGTACAAAAATGGTAAAATTTTTCAATTCTATTTAGAGATTTTTTTTTAAAAATTTTTAAGTAAATAAATAATGATAACTCAAAAACGCTTACTTCGATATTATTAAAATATACTTAGAAAAATTTAGATTTCCATAATCTTTAATCCCGTAATATATTGTGTTTTAATCGGCTCCGTAGTTTCGGACTTATAATAACAAATTTAAGCCAAAATATATTTTTTACGTGAAAATAGCTAATTTTTTTGTTTTAAAAAAATCATGAAAAATCTAAAACGGCAGGAAATGTTAATTTTTATTACTTTATCGCAAAGCCACATGTGATAGCAAAATAATGAGATACCGTTCATAAATATGTATGGCTTATTTTCGAATTTATTCACAATTAAGTGAATTCTCTCATTTCCACAAAATTTTTGTTTTTTGTTTGATATACATAAAATTTAGTAGTTAATGTTCTTCTCTCGATTGACTGAATTATGAAAATATTTTCCCCATACTATTTACAAATTTTCACATATATATTGCGTTTCAATCGGCTCAGTAGTTTTGGAGCTATAATAACAAATTGAAGCAAAAAATATGTTTTTTACGTGAAAATAGCAAATTTTTTAGTTTTAAAAAAATCATGATAAATCGAAAACAACAGAAATTGTTCAGATTTATTACTTTATCGCAGAGACACATATAATAGAAATTAAATGAGGTATCGATCATGAAAATCGATTGATTCTATTCGAATTTATACACAATTAAGTGAATTAGCTCATTTTCACAAAATTTTAGTTTATTGTTTGATATACATAATATTATGTAGTTAATATGAATTTGTTTGATTTGATAATTATCTAATATGAAACTTATTCTTAAATGAGCTGTCCTATACTAGCACTACAAAATCTGCTGTTGTTAATTTATTTTGCAAAACTACCAACAATTTTTACTTTTATTAATGTATGTACATTGGGTCTTAATTCCTTGTTAAGTTGCTGTTTGAAAAAGAAACATACAACAAATCTTGCAAAAATCATTAGCAGACAATAAATTTATTTGTGTGAATTGTGTATTTTCTTGTACACTGTAAACATATTTTCAACAGCAAACAACAATGCAGACGCCCAAACAACATTTTCAAATGTTGCTTTTTTGCCTTACAGGCATAATTTCATTTACAAGCATCATTTATATTGTGTATATTGTTAGACGTATTAGAATTTGAAATAATTTCATGAAATTATGAGAATATGTACATTGTACAAGCACACACACACACCGAGCAGAGAGGAAACTTATTAGGCACGGAAATGAATAACGAAAAGGAAAATTAAGCTTCATTTGCCATATTTTAGGAAATTATAAGGGCTATTTTAGCAAAGAAAACATTTGTTTGAGGGTCAGCATTAAAATAAAAATTGAAAATGTAGAACTAAAATATTTTTTGAAAATAGAGATGTTTTGTTAGAGTAATTATAACTATATTTTGCCGGGAAATATGTTTGTTTTATATCACTAAAAAATTAATTACTATTTTCATAACTGCATATAGTTTTAAAATGTATTCTGACTTTAGTAACTAAAAAGTAATGAATGTTTAATTAAAAACAGGTGATAATTAATATTAATCATACGCTCTAGTAGACAATATTTGGAAAGATTTACGATATATATGGGGATTCAAACGGTCTCCTATTAGGTCGTATTGTCATAATTTCATAAAATATTTTTTTAGTTTAAATAAATTTTTTTTGGATTTCGAACAAAAAAGTTATAAACTAATAAGACTTTTAGAACTATGTTTATTGGTTTGTCATAAAATAACACTTTTTTTGTTTGCTCAACAAGCACAACAAGAATTTGTTTAAACTAAAAAAATATTTTACGACATTATGACAATACGACCTAATAACAGACCGTTTGAATTCCCCAATAGTGAAATTACTGAAAATAACTAAGATAATCGGATAGATATTGAGTGTATGACTTACAAATGCGGAATGTACAATAGATGGCGTATCTTTTTTATGCGGGAAGTTTTGCTATGTTTCTTTAATTTAAAAAAATTGCCACTGCAGCTCACCGATTGCTCACCAAAGCTTATGGTGAATGTGTTCCATTGGTTTCAACGTGCGATAGGTAGATAGGTTTGTGTTTTTTCAGAAGTTATTATTTTGACACGGAAGACAAGGAAAATTAAAGGCCAAGAATTGGTGGCATTACTTCATGAAGATTGTTGTCAAACTCAAAAAGAGCTTGTAAAACCATTGAGAGCTACTCAGACAGACAATTTCAAAACGTTTGAGAGCAGCTGGATTCACCTAAATTAGGATATTGGTACCCAATTACCTTGAAATACGATTTTGCATGTTCGAAATGTTACTTTAACGGTATAAAATAAAAGTATTTCTGCACCGAATCATTACATGCGACGAAAAATTGATCCTTCCATAAGCCGAAGCGTAAGAGATCGTATGTGCATCCCGCCGAATCGACAACAAAGCCAAATATCCAAGGTGCTAAGGTATTTGGTGGGAGCAAAAGGAGCCTATAGATTATGAGCTGCTGAAATCTGGCCAGACCAACACAGGGAACTTGTACCGAATGCAGCTGATTCATTTGAAGCGAGTATTGGCCAAAAAACGCCCAGAATATGCAGCTCGCCCACTTGAAGCAATACCTGTTAAAAACTATTTAGAATGAACTGGTTGGGAAGTTTTGCTTCACCCGCGCTATAGTCCAGACGGTGGCCCATCCGACTACTATTTGTTTCGATCGATGCAGAACGCTATCTCTGTGATGCTTTGGAACAGAGAATCCAATATTGTCATGATTCGCTCTTGGCCAAATTATATTGTAGAAATATTTAAAAATAAAAGCTAAGAATTTTAAAAAATCCTTAATTTTTATAGATGTCCATTTAATTAACTGCTAAAATCCCTGGTGCAAAAAAAAACGGTGGAAATTTAAAAAAAAATGTATGAGTACTATTTCCTCAGTTTTGTTAAGAATTATGTTTTTTTTTATATCTTTACTAAGATAAAGCTCTATTTCTGTAACACTATTTAGTTTTTGAAATCATTGAAGCCCAAATAATTAAAAAGTTATAGCTCTTTATTTAAAACAAGTGATAATTAATATTAATCATACGCTCCAGTATGCAATATTTGGAAAAATTAAAAAAAATACCGCAGAATAGTAAAATCATTGAAAATAACTAAGCAGATATGATTTGTAATGACAGCTTTATATTATTTCAACACTTTTTTGGAATACTTTTCTATTTAATTTGCCTTTAATAGCTCTTTTCAAAATATTTAAAATTAGTTTTAATCTTAATTTTCTTCTTTATTTAATTTGTTTACAATTTTATCTTCTTTAAAGTTGTACATTTCTGTAGCTCAGAAAATATAATTTTCATCATTATTTCTGCAAACATTTGTAAGAGTTTCTCATGTGTTTTTTTGTTTTGTTGTTTCTTATAAAATTTTAAATTTCTTACGGCAATTCTGCTGTCATAATAGAGTAGAGTAGTAGATGTAGAAGAAGAGTGTGGTCTTAAACTCAGACCAGACATTTTTATGACAAACCCAACAAACGAAGCATGGTTAATTATCAACTAGAACACACAATTAGATACATATCCACACAAAAGCGTGCTTTTGCAAGTAGAATCAATGTTTCTGTAGCTAATGTGGCATGTTTTTACGGGAACACACATGAACTTGTATGTTTAAATATTAAACCCGGTTGGAAATGGCTAGGAAACAACTTATAAGGAATATTTCACAAGTCTTCTGCTCTTACTTAAAAGTCTTATTGATTTTCTATTAAATTTGCTATAATGTCCAGAAGTCTAAACCAATAAATTGTTTGGAGCATAGACAAATACACATAGATAAGAAACTCTCCTGTCAAAGACCTAACTCAGTTGTCAAGTGAGAATGTATTAGTAAAAAAAACTATACGAAAACAAAAAGAACGCTTGTATGTGTGACTACTTTGAGTATTTTTATTTCTAGTTTTCGCTCTATGTAAATTTCTCTATGGTTTGGAGTACAGGCATTCCAATCATATTCCAGTAAATCAGTCTAGGAGTAATAGTGTCATGTGATCGTTAACGAATATATATTATTGAATCACTAACAGACTTATGAAGTTTGTCGGCAAACCATAGCAACTGTAACATGATTTGATGACGAAATTATCTTATTTACCTAAAGAAACTCTCTCATATTGCATTCAAGACAAATTTTCCCACGGGATGGTTACAAATGGCTGGGTTGGTAAGACAGACATAACTATACCCATGTAAAATCATATAATTTATTAATAGTGGGTGTTTGTATATTCTTCCTGATGCTGTTGAATGAAAAAATATGAAAAAAAATCTACAAAATTATGTGTAAAATGCTTGGCAGTCAGTGTGTCTGTGTGTGCCCTTCATTAATACTTTCAACAGTTTCTCAGACATCATTTTTGCCTCTAACACATTCAACTAATTCCTTTTAATGTTTCTTTGCTTTCCTTAATGTTAAATTAACAACATGTCTGTTGGTAGTGGCCGCATATATAGAAGGGCTCATATATGTATGTTGTAATATTTACTACCAACAATAACAAAAATAAAACAACAACATCATCATCATCATACAAAAATCTCAGCATAAATTTCAGTTTTAGTTACTTTTTCCTAAGAAATCTGTTGAACGAACAGCTTTTTTTGCTCCATAACATTAATGTAATGTTTGGCTGAGTCTTTATTTCCACCCTGAAACTTTTTGCTTTGTTGGTATCATTTTAAGCTGTTGCCTTTTTTCAACATTAATTGCATCTTGCTCAATTTAATATTGAATTTAATTAGGGAAATGAAACGAAACATTTTTAGATGTGTGTGACTACGTGTGTTTAAGATACTTTAAGGTAAATGTTAAAAGGTAGTTATTTTTTTGGAAATAAAATTAATATCAAAGGCGGTATTAATTAAAGAGACAGGTAGAAGTGAAATTTATAAGTGCTGTATGTGAAAAGAGTTCTTTTTTTTCTATCATAGAGCCAAAATGTTCTTTAAATTGATCTTATTTTGTTTGTAGTATAATGAAATTTGTGTTAAATACTGAAGTAGCTCAAAGGCTTGGCTTTCAATTATTTTGTAACCTCATTAATTTCAAAGTTATTTGTAATTATGTGAAGAATGTCTAAAATAATAGTTCATTCCATGATTCAAATTTATGATAAAAATTGTTTCAGTTGGGATTGGATTGAATTTTCTACTTTCTAGTTCTAGTGCGTATGATTAATATTAATTATGAGGTTCATCCTCATATTAGCAAATAACTTTAGTTCAAAGTAAGCCACCAAGTAATATTTTACATTTACGGAAAGCTAAAAATATAAGTTTTTACATTGGATATACAAAATTTACGTTTCAATCAAAAATTAAATATGTTTCTTAAACCAATATAAATTTGTTCTAAATTTAATTTTTATAAATAAAACGTCGTTCCCTGATCAATATTTTGAGAAACAATTTGTGTCAGTTATAATTTGATTGAATTTTCAACTTTCTAGTTCTAGTACGTATGATTAATATTAATTATGAGGTTCATCATCATATCAGCAAATAACTTTAACTCAAAGTAAGCTACCAAGTAATGTGTTACCTTTATGGAAATCCCTGACTTTTCACTAGCTGTGCAATATATTAGTAGGTGTATCACGAAAATATGTGGGATTTTTTTTTCAAATATTTAGCTTTTATTTTGAAATATTTGTACAACACAAATTTATTTAATGTATTGGCCATTGTTAGCTATGAACTTTTCCCAACTTTATGGTGATATATGGATTCCGAGCCTAAAGAACTGCTCCTCTTTTGAGGACAAGAACGAATTCGGCCAATATTGGATACTCTGTTTTAAAGTGAATCGTATAATACAGACTGCGTTATGCATCGATCGAAACAAATAGTAGTCGGACGGGTCACGGTCTTAGGCAAATCTTCCCAACCACTTCATTCTAAATACTTTTTAGCAGGTATTGCAAGAAAGCGAAATATTTCATCAGGACAAAGCTCGGACACATAGCTTTGTCCTGATTAAATATTTCGCTTTCTTGTCTGTCCGCATATTCTGGGCGTTTTCGGACAATGCTCGCTTGAAACGAATCAGTTGCGTTCAGGTTTCCTGCAATGGTCTTGTCAGATTAAAGCACCTCATAATAGATAGGACCCTTTTGATACCACCAAATACAGAGAATTAGCTTAGCCTCATGGAAATTTGGCTTTGGTGTTGGCTGGTTGGTCACTTCGGGTTATCGTAATGGATCCATTTTTCATCTCTAGTAATGATTCGATGAAAAAATGATTTCCTTTGATAGCTTTCAAGCATCATTTCAGACATGCAAAATCGTCTTTCAAGGTCAATTTCCCTGCTTTTGTATGAATCCTGCTTCTCGCAATTGTAATTGTTGCCTGAGTAGCTCCCAATGATTTTGCAAGATCCTGTTGAGTTTTACAACAATATTAATGGAGAAATGCCTCTAATTCTTTGTCTTCAAACTTGTTTGGCTGGCCAGGGCAATATTTGTCAATAGTGTCAAAATCACTACTTCCGAACCTCAAAAACCACTTTGAAACCGATGGAACACTTTCACCATAAGCTTTGGTGAGCAATCGGAGGGGGTTTCAGTGACACTTTTCTTCAGACTGAGAAAGTAAAGCAAAACTTCCCGCACATGAAACAGCATTCGAAAGATAAGTCCCTCATTTTTAAGTCTACACCCCAGTCATACAATGATTCAGAAACAGGAACGGAACATTTACATTCAAAATTTGTATGAATATCATTTACTTTTTAAATATATTTTGAGTGTTTTTCAATATTAAAGGTGTTATTTTTGCTTTATCACAGGGGCAAAATATTCTTTAGATTGAGTTTTATGTTTGTTATTTCCCGGAGAAGAAGCTTGTAGTATTGTCTTTTCAAAGGTAATTTAAATTAGTTTGTAACTTTACCAGTTCTGAAGTTATTAGCGATTATGTAAAAATTGTTTCAGTTCTAAACTTTTTAATTTACTGCATAAGAATCCTAAAGACTTGACCTTTTAAAAATAATTTCAATTCTTTTGTAATTCTAAAACTAGAATTATTTGCAATATTGTAAAAAAATACCTAATTAATATTAATCATACGTACTAGGAATCAATAAACTAAAATTATAAATATGTGAAGCTCTGATACAGATCTGCATTAATATCTCTTAGGTTTTGATACTATTTTGTGTGGCTTTTCAGGCATATGTTCATTTATTTGTAATCGTCGAAGGAATGCACTAAAAAAGTTATTTAGACACTTAGCAAACAAACTGAAGTGTAGTTTCTGTCACGCTATAGGGTTCTTGAGCAATCTTTTGTTGTTCAATATCCCTTGTAAATATCATATATTTTAACTAATTTTTACTGAGAAATATTTAAAATATCCATTTTTATTTCTTATTGTAACAAACACTTTCAAAAATCCATATATACCTCTTTGATTTGTAGCGAAATTCATTAAAAACTTTAACCCCTTTGTATTCATTTCAGTTAATGGCTAAAAAGTGTTTTGCACAACTTTTTTTTATGTTTTAAATATTAAAATTAATATCATGCTCATTATAGTTTTTAAGAAGCAAATTAAGTTTAATTTTATTTAATAGTTTTAGTGATATTAAAGTTTAAATGAATACTACGTGTTGATTGCAGTGAGTTTTATAGTTCTTGATAAAATAGTAGCGGTTATAACTAGCAAACGAATTTAGATTTGGAAAAAATAGAAATAGTTGCAACAATACTACGGATTTTATTATAAATTCTTGAAATATCAGTTATATAATAACGTAATATAAAACTCCAAATTAAATGATATTATGGCGAGAATGTTCAAGAAAGCTTCTAATCAAGCTTTTATGGGATTCTGCTGACACTTGCTAATACTGTTCGAAATGTTGTGTTGGTTTACAGCCAACTATAAAAATAGTTTTTTTATTATTACATATTTAAATTTTAAAAATTCCTTAATGTATTGCATCATGATTTATAGCATGATGCAATACTTATGTTTAATATTTAAATATCTTAAAATTGTTAAATCTTAGATTAACCCTAATTAGTGTATTCTATTTCGACATCTTCTTTAAATACTTTAAATCCCTGCATATAATTCTTATGAATTTTGTAGGACCAAACAAATCAAAAATGATTTAATGAAAATAACAAAAACTGTACAACAGCCAACAGTTTCATAGCCACAGACAATGGATTCGAACAACATAAAACAAATACGAACAAAATGAGAAAATGCTTTTGTTTTTAATTAAAATTCAAAATGCAATGAATTTTCATTAATTACGCTCAAATCGTTTATGAAAACCAAATTCATAAACAAATATATACAACGGAACAAACGTACATAGACATCACACAAACTGACTTACATTCAAACAGACTGCAATAGACAGAGTGACGGATATACATACACATGAACACCTTTTTCAGTGTGTGTATGCAACATTATGTGTTATGTAGAAAATCCTATTTTCCTAAAAATTGTGTGCCCCAAAAACAAGTGGCTACTAAGCTGTCTGTAAGCATATGAATGAGTGAATACATCAACAGTGAAAAGGGGGTACAGAGTGGCATGAAATTGCTTAATTTTGTTTAAAAAATAAGATTTAATAGAATTCAGTTGTCTAATATCGTTATAGAATTAACAGAATCTCAAATATTTTGTTCTTTTTTGTGCCTCTCTGCTGCAGTTTTTTAGCAAATTATATTTTGTATCTCTAGCGCGTATGATTAATATTAATTTTGAGGTTTGTTATTATATTAGCAAATAACTTTAGTTCAAAGTAAGCTACCAGGTAATATGTTACATTTCTGGAAAGCTAAAACTTTAGATTTATCCATAAGCTATGCTAATTTGTCCTGCTTTAACCTGCTGCTAAAAAAATTAGCTGTCCAATCAAACAATTTTAACTTTAATAAATCAATTTAATAGAATTTGTAGAATTAACAGAATTGCAAATATTTTGAGCTTTTGCTTTTTTTCTGAATCTCTGCGTATGATTAATATTATTTATGAGATTGATCATCATATTAGAAAACAACTCTATTTCAAAGTAAGCCATTAATATATGTGTTACATTTATGGAAAGCTAAGACCTCAGGCTTTTGCTATAGCTGTATAAAATTGTCATGCGTATGATTAATATTAACTATCATCATATCACAAAATAACATTAGTTCAAAAAAGTAAACTTCCAAGTAATATGTTACATTTATGGAAAGCTAATACTATTGGCTATATATAATTTATATGCTCGATTTGCAGCTGTAAATGTTAACTATTAAAACTATAATAATTTCTTAAAATTTTTTTGTAAGGGAGTTATTATATAAATACTAGTCTATAAAACTATATATGACTAAGAAACACTTAGTTCCCTGATTAAAATTTGATCCATTGGGATTTAAAATTAGATTTTAAACTTTTTAATCTTGTATACCTCTAGTGCGTATGATTAATATTAATTATGATGTTTATCATAGTAGCAAACAACTTTAGTTCATACTAAGCTATTAAATAACACAGGTCAGCAGCAACAAAAAGGCTTGAATAACCACTAATGTAAAATTTCCACTCAAAGTAAGCAATTTTGTGAACATGGGCGAATTCGGATTAATTTCTGGCGTTTTCGATTTTTCATGATTTTTCTAAAACACGTAAAAAATATTTTTTTTGCTTCAATTTCTTATTATAACTCCGAAACTATTGAGCAGATAGAGACGCAATATATATGTGAAAAATTGTACATATCTTGGGAAAAATGTTTTCAAAATTTAATTGATAGAAAGAAGAACATTAACTACCTAATTTTGTGTATATCAAACAAAAAACTAAAATTTTGCGAAAATGAGCGAATTCACTTAATTGTGAATAAATTCAAAAGGAATCTATAGATTTTTATGGCCCGTATCTCATTTTGTTGCTATTATATGTAGCTTTATGATGAAGTATTAAATATGAACAATTTCTGCCGTTTTCGATTTTTCATGATTTTTTAAAAAAAAAAAAATTGCTATTTTCAAGTAAAAAATATATTTTTTGATTCAATTTCTTATTATAACACCGGAACTATTGAGCCGATTGAAACGTAATGTACATGTGAAAATTTGTACATAGTATGGGGTAAATGTTTTCAAATAAATTGATCGAAAGAATAACATTAACTACTTAATTTTATGTATATCAAGCAATAAACTAAGATTTTGTGAAAATTAGCAAATTCACTTTATTGTGAATAAATTCGAAAAGAATCAATCCATTTTTATGATCGATATCTCATTTTCTTCCTATTACACGTGGCTTTACTATAAAGCAATAAACCTGTCAATTTCTGCCATGTTCGATTTGTCATGATTTTTTTAAAAGAAAAAAATTTGCTATTTTCACGTAAAAAATATGTTTTTTGCTTTAATTTGTTTTTAGAACTCCGCAACTACTGAACCGATAAAAACGCAATATATAAACTGATTAAAGGTTGTAAAAATTTTAATTGTTCTAACTTTATTTTAATAATATCGGTCTAACCTTTTTGAGTAATCATTAATTATTTGGAGAAACGTCTAACAAAATTTATAATTTTACTTAAAAATATAAAAAAACCTCTCCATAGAATTTAAAATTTGGACCATATTTGTACTACTGGAACCACAATACATCAAAATTGTGTAATGGTTTAAAAAGCCTCTGTTTTTTTTTAAATTGTGTAGCCTCTAAAATTTTTTAGATTTTGTTGCCCTGTGTAATGTATTACATTTATAGAAAGATAAGATTCTAGGCTTTTTGTGTTGTTATACATGATTTTCATAAGTGATCTACTGCTTTAAAAATTCGGTGTTAAATCTATCAACATTTAAAAAATGAGTCCTCAAATTTGTTTCATAAAAGTTTCTTGGATCAACTTTAATGTATTTTAAAGTAGCTTTGTATATAAATGCAAGTCTATAAAACAGTTTACGCCCAAGAAACACTTCGTTCATTAATCCAAATTAAAACAAAATTGGAGTCGATGGGAATTGAAATAAGATTTTTAACATTCTGGTTCTAGTGCGTATGATTAATATTAATTATGAGGTTCATCTTCATATTAGAAAAAAACTTTAGTTAAACGCAATCTAGCAAATAATAAGTGATATTTGTGGAAAGCTAGGATTTTAGGCTTTTGTACTAGTTATACAAAAATTAAATGCTTGACGTGCTGTTATAAAAATTAGCTATTAAGTCTGTAAATTTTTTAAAAAATACATAATTTCCCAAAATAAATTTTCAAAATAATTAATTAGATCAAATTAAGTTACTTATAAAGTTAAGTGTCATACAAATAAGCCTGTTCATGTCGCAAAATTCTCGGCATCGTGACGAAGTCTTTCTGAGTCTTTAATTAGCCTTGGATTAAAGAAAACTTTTGCCACTATTTTCTTGTTAATTCTGTAGTTCTGCTGTTTTGGTCACACTGTTGCTACAGCATCAAATAAATGATTTTCTATCAACACATACCTACAACATTTCTGGGTCTTACATATGCAACCGAAAAAATATGAAAAAAAACAATATTTCAAACAAATTAAACTCAATATGAGCGGAGTAGTAGTTGCCGTAGTAGTGGTTGTAAATGGTGTTGTAGTATTAGTTCTGCATGGCGTTGTTGTTGTTGTTATGGTCCTTTATTTTTTATATGTATAGGTGTATAAATGACGTTTTTGTGGCGTCTGCATTGGCATGACACAGCGTGTCAACAATTCAATTAACGTGCTGTTGTTCCGTTTCAATCTCTATACGGTAAAAGTGTTGTTTGTTACTTACTGCACATGCTGTTCAAGCTGATGCCTCTACTACTGATACTGATGATGATGCTGCTGCTGATGATGATGGTGATGATTTTGTGGCATGTTGTGTTGTATTGTTTTAAGCCTGTAAAACACAGACATTTTTCTGTTAAAATTTGTTTTATATTCACATCATCAGCCATTGTCTCGTTGTGTCTGTTTTTTTTTATGATTATTTTTGCAAATTTGTTTAGTAATGCATTCTTCATTTGTTTGTCTGAAAAAATATGTTTTTTTGTTATATCATAATTTTTTTTGTTTGTTCATCACATCATGAGTATTACTATTGTTTTTATACTCTTTAGAGTTATTTTTTTGTTTTAATGAGAAATTAATTGTGATAATGTGTCTTGCTGCTGCCAATCGTGCTTATGATGTATAATATGCATTTTTTGCTGTTGCACGCATTTGTGCATTCATTTGCTGCTTGTTTTTTTTATTTTTTATGTCTCGCCTAACATGTGTTGAAGTTGTTGCTGTGAATGAGAGTATGAAATGAATATTAAATTTCGTTATGTCATTAAGGTATTGTTAATTGTTTTGCTTGTTTTTGTTTGTGTCACTCTGATTGTCTGAATGTGTATTTAATGCCATCTTTAGAGCTGCTTTCTTTTTTTCTGTTGTTTTCTTTAGTAAAACATAAATGACAGCTTATTGCTGTAATGACAAACTGTCGATGTAATTTAAGGCGTTAACAAATTTAAAGTTGCAGTATTAATTACAGGCAGTAATATGAGAAATATTATGGTTTAACCTTATTTTTAGACTAGAGCGTATGATTGATATTAATTGTGAGGTAGTTGGCTATTTTAGGTGATAAGTTCAGTTTTGTTGTAGATATGAATAATGTATAAATGGGTTTTAAACGCTAAGATTCAATACAATAAAACTGTTAAAATAAGGTGCTAGAGATACAGTATTATTAAAAATCCTTTTCAAATTCCAAATTTTAGTTACAAAATAGACTAGCTATAACATGAGAATTTAATTGAATTCATTTAAAAACCTTATTGAGAAAATAGTTACTAGGAAGAAACTTGTTTGGGCGGTAAACACTTTTGATCCATATAAATCACCGGGTCTGGGAGGTGTAATTCGGGATATGCTATGTAACATCTCGGAGATGGCAATATTTCTTTTAGCGGATATATTTAAGAGTTGTCTCAGTAGGAGATATCTGTCCAAGGGTTTGTGGGAGGTTAAGATAGTTTTTATTCTTAAAGCCGGTAAGGCCAGCCACTCCAAACCAAAGGATTTTAGACCTATTAGCCTATCTTCTTTTCTCTTGAAGCATGCATATCTTAAGGGTAAGTCTGTTGAGAGTGCACTTCATGAGGAGGTGGTTTGTATAAAGTACATTTTGAAGCATAGGGAATATACTTTGGCTCTGTTTTTAGATATAAAAGATGCCTTTAATAACAAAAAGATAGAGGCTATTAGGGATTCGTTAGTGGACCTTAGGGTTAACGACTTCCTGGTGAGTTGGATAGTTTAAATTCTGGATAGAAGGTTCATTAACTCAACCCTAGGGGACAATAATATCAGAAGACGACTTACCAGAAGCACACCGCAAGGTGCAGTTCTATCTCTTTTTTTTTGGCAACTGGCGGTAAAAAATGTTCGGTCTAAAGGTAGGATGATAGTCACCTATGCGGATGACGTTGTGATTCTGATTGAAGGAATGTTTCTCTCCACTATCAGTGACATCAAGCAAGAAGCGCTTGGTGATCTCAACTCATCGACAACAGAATTGGTGCTCCTTACCAGGAAATACAGGGTAAAGAGTTTCAATTTGTCGCAATTAGACGGCGTTGAGCTGATTTTATCAGGCGGGCCAAGTATTTATGGATCTTCCTTGATGGAAATTTATCGTGGAAAATAATTATTTAGGATAGAATAAAGAAGTGCCTTAATGCCTAATAAACATTGGGAAAATTGGAGTTTGCGACCAAGTATAGTAAATTGGAACTATACATCTGTTATTACACCTATTATTACTTATGGTTGTTAAGGGTGGTGGGCAAGGTTGCCAATTTAGCCATTTTCCGGCTAGATCTAGCGATTTTATTTTCATTTAGCCATAAAAAAATGGCTAGATTTAATCTAGCCGGAAGATCTTGCTATTTTATTTTGTCCTAGCCTTTTTTATTTTATACTTTTCTTGAACATTTTTGTAATTTTTTAAAAATAAAACAGTATTTTTTATCAAATGACAAAGAAACAGTCCTTTTAAACAAATTCGTCTGTTGATGATTTGATGAGAATATTATTGGTTTTATGAAAACAGTCTTCTAAATTGTTTCAAAAAGGAAAAAAAAATATTGATATTACAATCTTTAAATCTGCTAAAATCTTTGATACTGCCTCCACCAGTAGTTTGGCTTCGTTCTATTGTTTGACCGTTTGATTGGCATGGATGCATCGCAGGCTGTTTTCAATGCTACTGTGATTTGTTCTGCCATGTCTACTACCCCGCTTTCATCGATTTGATGACTACAAAAAGCTTTTTTGCTGTTGACCTGTGTTATTATGTTCGAAAACTTTTTAAAACTGTTAAAATAATCTGATGACAATATTATGTTCGAAACTTTTTTAAAGCTGTTTATAATCTCTAACCCCCATTAACACGAAGTCTGGTTAGGTGCTAACTAATAGTTTTACTGCAGTTTAAAAATGTTAGTATAACTATTAGTTAACACATAACCAGACTTCGTGGCAATGGGGGCAAGAAATGTAATATTTTTGAATTTGTATTCAGTTATTTTTGGGTTTTAGCCATTTCTAGCCATTTTTAATTCAAAATCTAGCCATTTTCTGAGCTGAAGAGTTGGCAACCATGGTGGTGGGAGGCAATGATGAAGTGTAGTTATAGGATTATACTCAGGAAAGCTCAAAAGTTTTTATATCTATGAATAAAATTAAACGGTCATATAGACTCTCTGAGAAGTGCAGCGTCTTCTGGGCAGAGAACTTCGCTATCTGGTAAGCCACAGAGATGATGAGAGATGGTCTGTAGTGACAATTTATGTAGACAGCCAGGCGGAACTTAAGGCTTTGCAATGTCATTTAATACATTCTATCTTAGTGGAAGACTGCAGGAAAGCTCTTGAAGAGTTATTGATATACTACGAAATCAGATTGTGTTGGGTACCAGGGCACTGTAACATACAGGAAAATGAGGTAGACGATGAACTGGTCAGACATGGCTCAGATCTAGACCATGGTACTAGGGAACGGGGAGTAAGTCCTTCGATTTGGCACTAATAAAGGCTAATATTGGAAAGATTCCGTGACTCCACCAACCAATCCTGGAATAGTTAGCAGTATGGATTGTCAAGGCCTTTTAGCCAAAACTGGATGCAAAGGCAACCAAAACACGCAAAGTTTTTGGATAGGTGTAGTATCAGGGCCTTTGAAGGTAAATGAGGTAATAGCACACAGGATTTTTGTAGGATGTGTGGGTATGTAGAGGAGTTGGAGACAGTAGAGCACATTATCATAGATTTAAATGGCAAGTTAACAGATTTCTAGATGAACTTGGGAGTGTTGCTGGCAGTAAATTGAGTAAAAAACTAGATTTTAAATGATATTCTATAGTGAATTAAAATTTGCAACCACTTTTCCCCCTTTATGCAGATTTGGATTATTTTTTATGTTAAGACACTATCTTTCTCTTCATTATCTTCAGGAATGGCATACTTTTTCTTATTAAGGGAATCACAATGGAATTTATAGTCTCCGAGTGGAAGTGCTCTACCCTTTCAAACTAAACTATTAAATGAAATATAGCCTTAGAAACAGCCTTACCTAAATAAAAGGCTTATATGTTTGTACCTGGGTAAAATTAAAGTACTATTTAACTATTTAACTCTTTCACTTTTTTCCCTTGATTTTACTTTTTTTTCTATTGTGCTTAGGAATTTTATATTTGGATTTCCTGTTAGTAATTTATGTATTTCCTAATCCAATGGACCTATGTAATTCTTCTAAATTAATGAAACAAAAATATGTAAAACAATCGATTTGTTATCAATGAGGTTCCAGCTTCTAGACCAAATATAAAAAATCAAATTGTACGACCTCTAGAGCGTATGATTAATATTAATTCCTGGTTATATAAAAAGTGCTCGTAACTTTTTACAAAGACAAATTATGAAATGTATAAAAACTAATTCGGAAAGCAGAGATTTCATTTTAAACAGCTATTAAAATTGTTTTTATTAATATGCGTTTAATATCAAAAAACTTTGTCGAAACACAATATTTTATATTGATAAATTCAATTAATTTTTTGTAATAATTTCTTATAAGTTTTTCCATATTTTTACCTTCAAAATCACTTTATTTAATACATATAATTAGACTATATTTCCATACTACTAAATTTCCACTTATAACCTTTTATAAATTGAAATATTTGCCCCTAAAACTCGACCTTAAGTTTGTATTACTGTTTCCGTTTTCACAATTGCCAACATCCGTTTTGTAATGAACTCTCCAAACAACCAACCAACCAATAGTTAAAGTTTTCATATATTATACTAAAAATGGTAATTTCCTTAACAAATATAAATGCGGAAAAAAACAAAAACTTATAAAACCAACGCAAAAAATGTATGAGGGCAGGTATAGGAGAAAAATCGAACTTTTATTATTATTAAAAGTTTTACCTTTAATGCAATTTCACTTTTTTATTTGTTGAGGTACAATTCCATTTCATTGTTTTCTATGTTCTGTTGTAGTTGTTGTTGTCCTATTGAAATAAGGCCTATTTTAAAGGCAGGGGAGTAACTATATGTGGGTTTATGTATATCTCTATTTGATTGCATTTGTGCTGTTATTAGCCTAAAGGACTTTGTTTTTCCCCAGTTTATTTTTTGTTTTCTCTGTTTTCGTTATAAACAAACCTTAACTTTTGTTGTTTTTTATTCTGTTTTTGCAAAAAAGTCATTGTTTTAAACTTGACCAGGTTGTTACAATGGCTCGTATTTTGATTACATACTCGTACACCCTCTTGTTGCATTTAAGTCCTTAATACTGCTGACTCTTCCTCCTCAACACTTCGTTCGGTCTGTGATAAAATACTGTTCAATTTGAATTGTTTGTTTTTTTCCTTTCATTCTCTTTTTCAACGATTTGTTACCATATGTGTAGTCTGTCTCTCATGAGTTCATATTTTAACCACAGTGCTGTAGCATGCAACAATGGCAACAACAATTTAACATTGTTATTATGTGGAGGTAGTTTTTGTTATTGTTGCAATTTTCAATTCTCTGTTATACTGTTACCAATATTTGCTAGCTGTTGTATGTGGGAGAGGGAGTGTGTGTGTGGCTGTGTTCATTTTCATTTTCAATCATTGTTTGTATGACCCAAGCTTTTGACCAAAAGGTTTTCCACACTTCTCTACCTGGTCGATTCCGGAGTTTTTTTTATGTGTGTGTGTTACATTTGTTTTGTTTCCGTTGCCCTACTTTAAAATGGCAATATATTTGGCTGTTGGTTGTCGGTCAAACATATTTGTATTTATTAATATTGTTGGGCTGTGATTATTACGGAGTGTATCTGAAACTTATTTGTGTGATTGTTTGACCGATATTTTACTTTCACTAATTTATCTTGCGTAATTTTTAATTAAATTAAATTTTTCATTATTTAGTTGATATCTAAGGATATTGATTTTGAACGAATGTTTGTACATATTTGTTGTTGGCTTAAATCAGCAGAGGCCTTGTGAACGGATTATCCTTGTGGCACTTGACCTGTCGAAGGCTTTCGACACTGTCACACTCTTCCAGGACATCCTGCAGTCCACAATGCCCAACAACACGAAGAGATGGATAGTGATTTATCTGACTGACAGGCAGTAATTCGTGGAGTTTAGAGTCAAATGCTCAAAACCCTGTAGAGTTAAACAAGGAGTCCCTCAGGGAGGAGTCCTGTCGCCGCTCATATTTAAATTCTTTCTCTCTAAACTCCCAGTGCCTCCACAGTGTGTGGAGAGGTCGCAACATTGATGAAATTTGAGGCTTGGTAAATGGTTATCGAACGAAACCACAATTTCTTCACTGCACGTAACCTGCAGCTATCACCAACGATGTCATAGGCAATACTCTTCTCCTCCTGGACGAAGGAGGTAAAACTCAACTTAGGCATCATAGCAACAAGGTCCTCAAAGAACTAGCCGGCAACACTTGGTGTATGGACAAAGAAACCTTGCTAGCAACCTCAAAGCTGTCTCTGGAATGTCACCGGAGGAGTCACTCAAATTTCAACGTCACACAGTTGGAACCTTCCTCAAGGTATGTCACACAGGACCTTAGAAAAAACGAGGAGAGCATGCATAGGTATATGTAGGATCCATTTAATCGCAGCTCGTATATGACAGCATTGAACAACATTCACAGAGACGCCATCAATTCCGCAGTAGCAGGATACCGTATGAATGGCTTACTCCAAACACCACTGATAGCAGATGCTGATGAGACTCTAAAACAAGAGTCGTTCTGGCACAACTAAGATCAGGATGAAACAACAGGCTTAATGCCTTCTAGTAACGCATAGACCATGACGTCTTCAACTTATATCCAGCATGTGGTTAGGGTCTCCATGACACGATACACATATTCAATGGTCCAGCCAACCCTACTTCACTACGTCCAGTGGATTTATGGCCCACCCAGTAGAAGTAGCAAAATTTCTTGGACTTGATCTGCATGCAGAACCTCCAGATTAAATATTGTAGAATTGTTCACGCTGCTACAACAAAAACAACAAAATTTAAATAATATTTTTCAAATAGAATAATCACTGCATTCCTAGAACTCACAATTGTATCATCAAATAACTCCCCATTTCTAATTCCCCCAACTTCCAGCATTTATAGCTCACACCTGCAATTCGTTCTTGACCATTTGCACAAACTACCACACCTCACACCACACTTTCAATTTGAGCAACTTGTTCAAATGAAAATGTTTTGTAACATTGTTTCAAGGACCATACTCGTACACCGTACTACACTCTGGATATTCCAGACAAATTCAAGTGTGCTTGTCTGTAGCTGGCCTGAGTTGGCAGGCAAAAAATAACGGCATACAAGTTGTGTTTATAGGCTTGGCCTTCATTTTGTTTTTCTGCAGTTGTTGTTGTTTTGCTTGTTTTCATACTCTCTATAATTGTATTTGTTGCTCGATTGTTTTTCGTATTTTTTTGTTGTTTGTTTTCAGTTATTTTGAATTTTGCATTGTTGTATTTCTGTGAGGAGTGCTATTTGTTTGTTTCATTTGCCTGAATATGTGGTAAATTTAATTTGCTATAAATGAATTTTTTAAGCCATTGTTTTTAAAAACACAGATTTTCAAATCTATGGATGATATAAAACAAAAAAGAAATGGAAAACAAAAAGCTGTTTGGGCGTTTTGTAGGTCCAACAAATATTGAATGGGTATTAATTTTTTGTATCAAAAAAAAGCCAAATATTTCCTTTTTATATGTATGTATCTGTGTATATGAAAAATGATAAAATGAAGTTAAAGGATTAATTGTATGTCATTGTCATTTTTTTGGGCCAGTTTTGGTTTTATCTCACAGTAAATATTGGAAATATTGAGGCGTTTAAAATAATATTTTCTTTTAATTTCAAGTAATTATAATAATATCACATTTTGTTTTTGGAAAATATTTGCATACAGTTTATTAAATTATGAATGACAATGTCTTCTATGGAAGTCTAGACGTATGATTAATGTTAATTTTTTTGTTATAATTTTGTAAGTGCTTAAAATATTTAATAAATATAAATGGTATTGAAATATTGAAAATATAAGCTATCTAAAGAAATATAATAAAACTGGCTTCTAAAAATAATTCATTGAAATAACTTTTTAAACATACATAAACATAGTTAAATAGTAGGGTTGACTTTATTTTGCACTTTTCCATTTACAGTGTTCCAAAGGTCTAAAATTGTTCTCCGCCATTGATAAATCAAATGTTGAAAATTTGAACAAAATCGAATAACGTTTGGAGGATGCTAATTTTATTTGAAGTTTCGAGTTTTTGATCAAAGTAGAAGTATTAAAATAGATTATGTATACCGAATACAAATAGATTTTGCATTTTATTTATCCATAGATAGAGTTTAAATATAAATATTTTGGATAATAACCCATTATAATTTGATACCAAAAATAATCATAAATTGATTATGATATCTAATAGCCGAGTATAACATAACTGGTTAGTACTTCATCATATAAATCCTTCATATACAAATATATACTTGCTTACAGTAACTATATATGTATATGGTTGATACAATCATGTGAATCGTAGATTAATCATATTATAGTTACCACAATCATATAAATAGTTACTGTGCCTATAATATTGTAAAAATGTTGAAATGGTTACAGTAAATATGCAAAACTATATTTTTTTTTCTGCGGGAAGTTTTCCTTTACTTCTGTAATTTGAAAAAAAAAGTGCCGCTAAAGCACACCGATTGCTCACCAAAGCTTATGGTAATTGTGTTTCAGCGGTTTCAACGTACAAGATATTGTTTGTGTATTTCAGAAGTGGTGATTTTGATATGGAAGATAAAGATCACCCAGGCCAGCCAAAAAAGTTTGAAAACCAAGAATTCGAGGCATTATTCCATGAAGATTGTTGTACAACTCAATAAAAACTTGGAGAATCATTGGGAGCTAATTTACCAGCAATTTCAAAACGTTTTCGAGCTGCAGGATTAATCCAAAAATCAGAGAAATTGGGTAGCATACGAATTGAAACCAACAGACCTTGAAAGACAATTTTGTATGTCCGAAATGATGCTTGAACGCTATATAAAAGAATAATTTTTGCACTGAATCATTACTTGCGATGAAAAATGGAACCATTACTATATCCCAAAGTGTAGGTAATCGTAAGTAAAGCCCTGACTACCAGCCGAGTTGATAGCAAGCCCAAATATATATTGCGCTAAGGTAGTGCTTTGTATTTGGTAGGAGCAAAAGAGTCCAATTATAAGCTGCTGAAATTTGAACAGACCATCACAGGGAACCTCTACCGTAAACAAATGATGCGTTTGAAGCAAGCATTCGCCGCAAAACGCACAGAATATGCGGTCAGATATGAAACCGTAATAATCCATCATGACAACGCTCGGCCACATGTTGCAATACCTGTTAAAACGTATTTAAAATGAAGTGGTTGAGAAGATTTGTCTCACCGGCTTTATGGACCAGATCGTGTCCCGCTCGACTACTATTTGTTTCGATCGATGCAGTACGCTCTCTCTGAGATACTCTTCACTTTGGAACAGAGTATCCGATATTGGCTTGATTCTTTCATAGCCTCAAAAGATGAGCAGTTGTTTTAGGCCAATACTTTGAATAAAATTATATAGTACAAATGTTTCAAAATAAAATCTAAAAACCCAATACTTAATTTCAGGGCCCTTCTTATTATTTATTTTGTTGTTACAGTATTCACTAGGTCTTGGTGTTAAACTTCCAACATTAATTCATATTTTAAACAAACATGAAAGGGAAAAGCTTAAAGTTTTGGATAATATTGCTTGACCTTGCTTACACTGATATTTCTATAATTTCTGTTCTCAAAAGTTATCGCTAATCATGGATTGATCGTCATGAAATTAAGACGCATGATTTCCATTGCTACAAAACTTAATTGTGTTGAATTTTATTTGGATTCCAATATTTTTATGTTATTTATGCTCGTTATAGTGATTTTCAGAAGTGGACCTTCTATAGGAGTTATAACTAATTATGGACCGATCGTTATGCAATTAAGACTCTTGATTTCCTTAGATACAAAACTTAATAGTGTTGAATTTTATTTGGATTCCATAATTTTTATGATAAATTGATTTAATGTTAAATTGATTTTCGGAAGTGGGCCTTTTATGTCAGTAGATTTAACCACACAAAATATTCAAATATAAAATTTTCAATATTTTTGGGCGTTACAAATATCAACACAAACTCAAAATAATCTCCCATGTATGGTGGTATAGGGTATAATCAGATACACTTGAAAATGTCTTCACTGCCTAGGAAAAATTTTGTGAATTTAGGAAATGGCAACTAGTTACCACATACATTATTTTATGAATGTAAGAAAAGATGATTTTTTTTTTTTAAATAAACATAAACTGAGAAGTGGGATTCGAACCCTCAACCCTCAGATTGATAGTCACGGACACTATCGGCTAGTCTATCGCGCTTATTGTTGGTGTTTTGTTTAAGCTTTGATATTTTTACAACTAAAGCTTGAGTGTCTGCAATTATCTTTCACTCTATAGTTTTATTTGTATAATAATTATCTTTAGCTTTTCTAAAGCCTTTTGGGAAAAGGTTTCCTGATGATCTGGCCTAAGCAACCAGTGAATTGTGCATAGGAACTAACTTATCCCCAAACAATAAATTTCAGTGGATTTATCAATAATTAAATTGAGAATTTAGCACATAAAACTTACATCTTACAAAAATATTAACTTTGTATTCCAACATAACTTGTGTTTCAGTCAAATAATAAGTAGTTATTATTTATCCCCAATATTAAGTAGTAGTTTTAGCTGTGTGTTTTCACAATTTTATGAACTGATTCAGCTACAATTAGACATTACGTTATAAAAATTATTTGAAAAACGTTTTAAGTTTTCCGGTTCGTTAATATAAAAGATGACTTATGATAATTTTAAAACTATTTCCTGATTCGATGACATACATAATAATATGACATAAAATCTATCCTTTTAATTGCCCCAAATATTAAATTTATTACTTAAATCAGACTAATTAAAGCTTATCTTTAAAACGTTTAAATATTTTATTAACCACGTCTATTTATTTCTTTTCATTTTAGGTAAGTGTTTAAACGATAAATTTGAAATTATCTAAATATTAAATTTGAAAGTACAAAGTGAGTATTTATTACCATATAAACTCTAGCATTCAACACATTGTTGCCACAATCAAGTAAAAACAAATCTAAGAGAAAAAAAATTTCATATCACTAACAAATTTGACAATAATTTATGGATTTTTAATTTATGACAAATTTTCTTGGATAAAAATCATCAATAATAGAGATTATTTCAAGCGTATTAATTACACAATTCAATATCAAATAACAGCAAGTCTCCCATAAACCAGAGTCGCCATAAATTTATGGCATTTTAAATTTCCCAACTCATTAAAACCAATTAGTAAACAAATTATTACGACTATTATTATTAGTAGTATTATTATTATTTTGTATATTAAATAAGCAAAATGTAGGTATTATTGATAAATCTCAAGCTGTTAAAGAAAAGCTAAAGCAAGACATGCAGGCAGACGGACGGACGGACGGATAGACAGACAGATACATAGTAGAAGAGTTATTCATAATTCATTCTGTTGAGTGTAGTTTAAATAAATCAGTGTTGATAGTTTTATATGTTTATTTAAATATTGTTAAAAGTAAATATGTTGTTATTGTGGTTGTTTATCTAAACAACTTAAAATTTTACAACCAATGAAGCAAACATGTGTCATAAAAATGTCAAACAATTAAGGTTTCAAATTACTAAATGATAAAATGGTAAATCAAACAAGAACCAAACAAAACAAAAAAACAACTTGTACAAGAAAGAACCAGCCAAAGATACAAACAATTTATGACTTCATATTGAAATAATGTGAATTTATATTCTTTTTCATTACACTGTGCTGTGTGACCATGCCAGCCATATGGATGTCAACACTAAACCATGCAGCCAAGACATTCATTTATTCATTCATTCAACAAACCAATCAACTTGGTAATGACCGATATTTCTTTATTATCGCCTTTTTTTTCTTCTCTTAAAATATATATTTTTTTGTGTTTTTTTGTTAATAACAAGGCTAATAAACATGCATATGACTAAAGAAAAACAAGCAAAGAAAAAAAATTAAGACACATTTATGGCAGCAGCATGAAAAAAGAGATTTTTTTAATTTATGACTTAAAGTAGGCAAACACTGAAAAAAAGAAGAAAATAATATAAAGTGTTGTAATAAATATGAAAAGATTAATAATAATAAAAAAACAGAAGGCGCCTCTTGCCTCGTGTTGTATAAAAGACAACGACCACAACAACTGAAAAAAAAATCATAGAAATCGTAAAAAACTGTTGCTTGCAACTCTAAAGTGTTTAAAAGTTACATTAAAGTCATCATCATGATCATATCATCAGCGCCACCATTAGCAGCCATGGCTGCCTTAGCTTTGTCATCTTCATCATCATCATCATTTTGACCATCAACAGCAGCAGCTGCTGCAGCCGGCACTAGCCAGAGCAGTTTTAGTTAGTAAAACTAATTAAACAGCCAATGGTGTCACCAGTGACACTTGGTTTCATAGTTTTAACTATTAATATCCAGTACAGCTACTATTTACTACTACTTCCAGCAGTGCTGCTGCTACTGCAGATAAGGCACAGTGGGGTTTAATACTGGGTAAAAGATAATTTAAATTGTTTCGGGCGGATATAAATAAAGTCAAGTGAAAAAGCTTTATTAGTTAAAAAGCTTTCATGAAGAAGCTTTTTTTAAATGTTTACATGAAAAAATAATTTTTGTGTTGCAATTCTTTAAAAAAAAAAGATTTTGAAAAATGCTTATTTTGTAATTTTTGATTGGGTGTATGACTTAAAAATGAGCGATTTACAATGGATGGCGTAATAATAACTTATGTCATTTTGAAGAGTACATATCTGTCATTTATTCTCTCTTAGTTATTAAACATTATAGTGAAAACAACGAAGTTTTATTTTGCTTCGAAAATGTCGAATTTTGTGCCTACAAAGCGTCATATAGGAGAAGTTTTGCTGTACTTCTTTAGTTTGAAAAAAGTGACGTTTTAGCTCACCGATTGCTCACCAAAGCTTATGGTGAATGTGGTCCATCGGTTTCAATGTGCGAGAGATGGTTTGTGCGCTTCAGAAGTGGTGATTTTGACAGTCAAGAAAACCAAGAATTAGAGACATTACTTCTTGAAGATTATTGTAAAACTCAATAAGAGCTTGCAAAATCATTGGGAACAACTCAAGCAGTAATTTCAAAACGTTTGCGAGTAGCAAAGCAGGAAAATTGGGTACCATACGAATTGAAGCCTAGAGATCTTGAAAGATGATTTTGCATGTCCGAAATGATGCTTGAACGCTACAAAAGAAAATAATTTTTGCATGGAATCATTATTTGCGATGAAATATGGATACATTGCAATAAGAGATATTTAGTTTGAAGCCGATTCGACACCTAATTCAAATATTCATGGAGCTAATGTAATTATCTGTATTTGGGGGGAGCAAAAGGGTTCTGTCTATTACTAGCAGCTGAAATCTGATCAGACCATCACAGGGAACCTGTACCGAACGCAACTGATTCGTTTAAAGTTAGCATTGACCGATAAACGAACAGATTATGCGGCCAGACAACAACCGTAATATTCCATTCATTCTAAAAAGCATTTAGAATGAAGTGGTTGGGAAGTTTTCGACTACTATTAGTTTCAATCAATGCAGTACGCGCTCTCTGAGATACGCTTCACTTTGGAATAGAGTATCTGAAATTGGCTTGAGTCGTTCTTGGAATCCAAAGATGAGCAGTTCTTTTGGTTCGGAATCCATATGTTGCCAGAAAGATGGGAAAAGGTCATAGCTAACAACAGCCAATACTTTGAATAAATTATGTTTTACAAATGCTTTAAAATAAAAGCTAAACATTTGAAAAAGTTCTGGAAATTTTTGTTATTTGGAGAAATCACTTACGTTTATTTCATATTGTTAAAATGTTTTCTTTTAAATGGTAATTTTGTGGTAAAAAAATAAACAAAATATTTATTTTATTTAAAAGTGGAAAAGTGTGAAAAAAATTTGTTTGAAAATATGCTTTTTGAGATAATTCTTTCATTTTTTTCCTGTCACTTTTGTGTTTTGGTGAAAAAATTTTATTTAATTAATGGAAAAACTGGCTGGACCTAATTGTGCAAAAAGCTTTATTTTGTACAATGTTTTTTAGTTTGATTAAAGCACTGTATTTTATATTATTTTGCACAAAACCTTTTTTCTAAAATAAAATAAGCTCTTTTGGTACATTTCTTAAGGTCAAAAGCTTTTTTTTTTTGCAAAAAATCAACCCTTTTTATTATGTAAAAAAATTGTTTCTTAAATTTTTTGGGAAAAAAATATTTTTTGAAAAATTTAGCTTTGTGAAGCTTTTTTTAAAAGAAGCTTTTTCGTAAAAAGTGATTTTTATGCAACAATTTTAAATATTTAGAGAGATGAAGACAGATGTTTTACCAGTATTTTAGAGGGAAATCAAAGTTTTTTTTTGGAAAATAAGCTTTTTGGAGAAAGCTTTCGTTTTTTTTTTTTTGGCGAAAAAGCTTTTAGGGTGAAAAAGCATATATGTAATAAGAGAGACATTCTGATTATTTTATAATTTCAAATAAGGAGTGAGATCGAAAAATTCTTAACACACGTTTTTCATTACATTTTTTAACCCAAGTATTATTTGAATTTTTTTTTGATCAAGTTACCTTTGAAAAACATGTCAGTTATTATGTGTAATGTCAATTATATTATTTTTTTTGTTAATCTGATTAAAATGAGTGACCAGAAAAAAGTGCGTACTGAAATTATTAAATATTTTCAACAAAACCCAACTTGGTCTTACAAAAAGTTGGCCAAGCATACAAAGGTCTGCCGTCAAACTGTTTCCAATGTTATTAAACAGTACCGGGAGAACTTGTCAGTTGATAGAAAACCTGGTTCAGGTAGAAGGAATGGTCCACATGATGTTTCTAAAGCCAAAAAAATAGAACGCATTTTCAAAAGAGCTCCCAACACATCCGGTAGGAAAGCAGCCCGGTTAGCTCAGTGCTCGGACTATTTGGTACGAAAAGTTAAAGCTAATGCAGGTTTAAAAACATACAAGGCTCAAAAAGTTCCTGACAGGAACGCTACTAAAAATTTAGAGGCCAAAAACAGAGCACGGAAATTGAAGTCAAGTTTTATAAAAAAATATTCTTGCTGCATAATGGATGACGAAACGTATGTTCTGGCAGATTTTTCGCAACTTCCAGGTCATAAATTTTATGTTGCTGATGCTCGAGGGAATGTTGAAGAAAAGTTTAGGACCCAAAAGCAGACAAAATTTCCCAGAAAGTTCTTGGTATGGCAAGCAATATGCAGTTGCGGCAAAAGAAGCCACTCATTTGTTACAACGGGCTCTATAAATACCGAAATTTACATCAAGGAATGTTTACAAAAAAGGCTGCTTCCATTCATAAGACTTCATAATGTGTCCACTTATTTTTGGCCTGACTTGGCATCCTGTCACTATGGCAAACAAGCCCTTGAGTGGTACAAGAACAATAATGTGGTATTTGTACCAAGAGAGGCAAATCCTCCAAACTGCCCGGAGCTAAGGCCAGTGGAGAGATATTGGGCTCTTGTTAAAAGAGAATTGAAGAGTACAAAAAAGGTGTCCAAAAGTGTGGTAGATTTTAAACGGAGATGGACTACATGTTCGAGCAAAGTGACAGAAAGCACTATAAAAACGTTAATGGAAGGGTTTCCGAAAAAGGTTCAAAATTTCATCACTAGTGATTAAAACTATAAAAATAATTTTTTTTGTAAATTGTAATAATAATTTCAATCAAATAAAAAAAAAATTAAAGCTGTAAGTTTAGTGGTTTCTTTTTTATAAACATATATGTATGTTAAGAATTTTTCGATCTCACTCCTTATTAAAATATATTCAATCCGTAAGTAATTCAGACTGAAGTCTGAGTTTTTTAATAATTTAAAAAAACTGGCGTTATATCTTTGAAAAGAAGCTTTATTGGTGAATAATGTTTTTGTGTGAAAAAGACTTTTTTTAATAGTTTTAAATATTTAGCATGATTAACACGCAAGTTGGTTCAATATGTTAGAGCGAAGCTAAGGCACGACTTTAAATCTCCACAAAATTAATAGAAGCTCTATAAATTTAGCTTTCCTTTGTATAAATTCAAACATATTTTACTACTGTTTTCGAAAGTCAACCCACCAAATGCAGCTGCTGCTAAGTGCTGTGTGGCTGCTGCTAATGATACAGAAAAAGGGGTATAATATGCAAATCTAATGAAGAATAATGCTGTGCATTTTTATATAAAAATACAAGTTCATCGCAACTCATTTTTTTCCACAACTTCTTTTTATATTTTTAAACAACATTTAGTGCATAAACAACCAAAATGTTACAACTTCAACAAGTTTTATGCTTTTGTTTTATTACAACAATGTACACAAGACGGTCGGTCGGTTGGTCGATGGATTCGTGCAGTATTGTCAAGAAGCACAGATACAGATTTCACACAGTCATATAAATAAACCAACAGATAGATGATAGTACGCTCGACCGTCCGTCTGAGTGAGTGAGAAATTCACAACAGACTGCCTGCTGACAAATTATGATTTATGTTGCTTTGTAGTCTGTGGGTTTTTTTATATTTAAATTCAGTTTTTTTGTTACTTTTCTTACAGCGAACGAACACTTTTTTGTTTATGGTTTTATAATTTTTTATTATTGTTGTGCTTTTTTGTTTGTTTTTGGAAATATTTTTTTATCTTATTAGTTAAAAAGCAAAAGAAAAAATAAAACCATACTAAAGAGATTTGTCACATAATCTTGTGTTATATTCATAAGTATTTAGTTGTTGTTTTTATTTTATTTTTATGTTTAAATAATTGTTCCCCTCTTCATCCACAAATTAAAGCCACCTTAAACAATGGGGCGTAGCAGCTTCATCAGCGCTATGATATTAAAATGCTAAATACTTCGGTTAATTAGTACAGAAAAAAGGCTGTATTTGTTATTGTTGTGGAGTCTGTATATTTGTTAAGCTGTTTAAATTCTTAGAAGGCGCTTTTTTTAAAAAATTTATAAAAAGCCTCACTGACAGTATTAATGTGAAATCCTATAAATAATACTTTTGTTAATTAAAAAAAGAAAAATCCACCCATAATATTTTAAATGAATCAGAAATTCATAATAATTTGGAATTATGTGTGTGTATATTTTTTATGGAAGAGTATTAATGTGTATTATACCTTTTCAATTAATTGAAAAAAAGGTAGAATAATTAAATCAGTTGTTTTTTATGTGTGTATTAAAATAAAGTGTTAATCCTAGAATAATTTAGCTGTATATGTACTTGTAAAAAGCTTTTCTGGGATGAAATTTTACGAGTAAAATTTTTTGTGAAAACAGTTCGACATTTTTATTGAAAATATTTTTTCTTTATATAAAAAACCATTTATTAAAACAAAAATTTACTGAAAAAGCTTTTATTGAAAAAACTTTTTTTACTTAAAAAAGCTTTTTATTGAAAGCTTTTCACTGGAACATTTTTTTATTCTAAAAAAAGTATTAAACTAGTTTTTCAATAAAAGCTTTTTCAATGAAATAAGTTTTTTCAGTAAAAGTTATTATCATTAAAAAGCTTTTGTTAGAAAGCTTTAATTAAAATTGTGTTTTTTAGCTTTTTATTAAAATATAATTTTTACTTAATAATAGCTTTTTAGTAAAAATGAGTTTTTTTTTACTGAAAAAAACTTTTTATTTAATAAGCTTTTTTAAGAGAAAATAGCTTTCATGAAATACTTTTTACAGAAAAAAGCTTTGTATTGAAAAAATAAAAAAATTAATATTTTTACTGAAAAAACTTTTCTAATTCAAAAGAGTACATATTTTCTGGATCCTCATAAGTCGATATACCGAAGATCTTTTTTTTTATGAAACAAGATTTTTCAGTAAAAATTCTTTTCATTAAAAAACGAAAAAACTTTTGTTATGAAAGCTTTAAACAAAAAATTTTGTTGGAGTTTTTACTGAATGTAATTTTTACTAATAGCTTTTTAGTGAAAATAAGTTTTTTTATTGAAAAAGCTTTCTTTACTGAAAAATACTTTTCTACTAAAAAAAGATTTTTAATGAAATAAACTTTTTTTACTGAAAATAGCATTTTATCGAAGAAAACTGTTTTACTAAAAAAGGCTTTTAATTGAAAAAGTTTCTTGAATAATTAATTATTGGATATAAAGGTTTTAATGAAAATAAGTTTTTACTGAAAAAAGCTTTTTATTGAAGATAACCGTTTTCTTTACTAAAAATCTCATAATTGAAAAAAGCTTTTAATTGAAAAAATCAAAAAAAGAATTCTACTAAAAAGAGTTTCTTATTGAAAAAAGTAAATATTTTCTGGATCCACATAAGTCATAAGTAAGGAGGTACATGCTAATATATTCAAGAGATTTTTGGAATTGAAAATCTGCGAAATCGGTAGAGAAATAAAGTTAAATATTGGCCAATTATAAAAGGCAATTTCACGAATGAAATTACAATCCATAGATGTGTTTCGTACCATTTGAATGCGAGAAAATTAAATGAAGGTATTTTGCAAAGATTGATGATGGTTCGATATATTTATTTATTTAAAACAATTTTCACTATACAGAAAAATAGTAAATTAAATAAAAGTTCACAGGGAACATTGGTCGTCTACAAATTCTCTCCACTTTGTTCCATCGATTATTAGCTAGGATCTTTGCTTGGTTCCAAGTTAGATTATTCATTCGAAGCCAAGAATTCCCGTGCCTAGCAGGAGTTCTCTGGCCCTGTGGGTTCCAGTCCAGTGCTTGTCTTGCAATTTCATCAGCAGATTTCGGATTCGATTGGTGTGAAGGTCGTCAACATGAGCAGCTAGGAAAAATATCGCAGAATTTGTTTTAAACATTGTAGCTTCCGGCGTGAAGATTGTCTTGTGCTCCAGGTGCTGCAGCCATACAGCAGTACTGGTTTGAAACTACATTTTGAGCTTTTTTGTAGCAGTTATATTATTTGCCCTCCATATTTTGTGCAGGGAATGGAATGTGGCAATATCGGCACTAGAGCCAACGTCAATGCAGATTGTGTTTCCGAGGTAATATATATTCTGTACATGGTAAAGAACTAGCCTGCCTGTTCTTTACCATATATACAAAATGCCTCTCTACTAAGGCGGCTCAAAAACAGAAGCAGGCACTGTCTCGGGAATTATCGCAGATGAGCTTGGACTCATAGTTGCTCTAAGGATGATCGATACATGCACCGTCTTCTAGTAGGGAGTTTACACCATCAATGCAGCTACACGCAAGAATCTGAGAATTAATTTTGTAGACGTCAAACATTGATGTCTATGTGAGCCTACTTCAGTCAATGAAAGCTCTCAATTCCAAAGTAGTGGAAATGTTTATTTTCATAAGCATACGGGCACCACAAGATTCACAAAGTCAAAGTCACTAATTCGGTATATCAGATTCGTGATAGCAACCGAATTTGTTGCCAATCGAATGATTCTGCCTTAGTGGTCGAATTTTACAGTTACGGCTACAAAATTTTAGATGGGTTTGGTTGCTTCAACCGAAATTCTTGTTTATCAACTGACTTTCTGTTGATAGAACCGATAAATTCCATGTGTGCAACCAAATCATTTAATTGGCACTACGAATCTGTTTTCTCTGTGTAATTGTTTTAAAAGTACATACTTTGTGAATTAATTAAACAAATCTGTTATTAATTACAACCGACAAAACTGTCACGAATTATAATTTTGATTTTAACAAACTGATATACAATTTTTTTTAATTTTGTAAATAACCAGCATTTTTATTTCAATAAAAAATTAAAACGTTACGCTCTATGAATCTTATTGTTAAATTAATTAAAACTTACATGTTCTACAACAAACTGAATAACAAAAAAATTACATTACAAAAGAACTGCAAAGATCAGCTTTTGAATTCAACAAAATTTGATAAATTATACTTGTACAGAATAATTTGCACAAAAAAAAAAGAACAATCAATGCATGAAGCCAAAAGTCAGTGACCTATAAAATCATTAAATTTAACAAAAACTGAATGAACTTTTTTTTATTTTTGTGATACACGATAATTTGTTGAAAGTTGTTTTTTGGTTTAATTTTGCCACAATAAAACGCTCAAGTGCTGACAATGTTATGGATTTGAATATAAAATTGTATGAATAAAAAGACAATGAAAGTTTTTGATATGACAAAATGTGCAAAAAAAAAAATCACTCACCATACAATTGAATACATGACAAAATGTTTGTCATATTAAAACTAAAAATAAGTCAGGAAGAAAAGAAACATAACAGAGTTTTCGAAAACTGCCAAAAACTTGTAGAAATGCTGTTACCAGCTACCAGAGTGTTAATGACAAGCAGCTGAATAATGGCAGAGCAAAATACAAACCCATCAATATGCCAAAGTGACAGACAGTCAGTCAGACAAACAGACTGACAGACTTTCTTAAGGACAGACAGATAGGCAGACAGATCGAAAGACTGTCAGTCTTTTAGTTATACTTGTTATCTGGAGACATTAAGACAATAAGAACATGCATAAAATTCCATTCGTATATTTGTTGTGGTTTTTTTCTTCAAAATATTCTTTGAGAATGTTTGTTTGTACGAGTATGACAGCCTAAAAGCTGTTTCCAATTCTTTATATTTCGGTTCTCCATATGACGTTTGCATACAAACTATTTGAGGGGCTAAAAGACAAGAGGGGCCTGAAACAAAAACATGATTATTTCGCACAAAAATACATATTATTAATAAAAAAAAACAAAACAAAACTGAAATAAAGCAAAAGAACAAAGTTTTCAACGAAGAAAACAGGATTTTGCCATCAAATGTCTGAAGTTGAAAATAAATGAAAATCTGTGTTCCTACTGACAACTGCCTGCACAAGAAACAATCGAAACCATTCAAGCAAAATGCAAAACAAAAAAAAAACTAATGGAGAAACATACGGCATGCGACACAATTTAGTTTTTTTTATATGTAGTATGTTTTTTTGGCTTAAGATTAAAATTTAAGATGTTAAATAAAGCTGCATTTACAACTGGAAGGGGGAAAATGAATTGCATATACTGCACCAATTAAGTTTTGAAAATGTGCGTTAAAGTTCAAAACCAATCAGTCTTGTCTGGCTGTAAATCCGTTACTTAAATACAATTTTAGATTTCTATGACTGATAATAATTAAGAAATAATTTTGGAAATCTATTAAAAATCTTTATCTGTGGAAATTTAACAACAATTAAAAATGATTAATTGAATACCAGAATTGTTGGATAAGTGTTGATAACTACTTTTTGGGACCAACTCAAAGTTGTTGGAAACGCTAAAAATAGCATTTATAAACAAATATTAAATTTATAAAAGGTTTATAAATCGAATTTTGCAATAATACCGCAACACTGCTCCTGTCAATATGCATCTGTGAGTTGACTCCTGTCAAAATAACCTGCGTCATTTAGTTTGTGTTTGATAGCCATTGGTAACAGACTACTTCGTGATTTGAGGAGAAAATAGAAAAAAGTGAATTTCATGTGCTCATTAAGCATTATTTTTGCGGAAAAACATCACTCAAACCAAGGCTAAGCTTGATAAATACTATGGGAACTATGCACCATCAATTTCAATGGTAAACAAGTAAGAAAGTTGGTCGGTCAAGCCCGACCATATAATACCCTACACCAAGTAAATGAGTAAAAATATTTTTCTTTTAAAATATCAATAATTTATATTTTTGAGTGATTTTTGGAAGTGGGCCTTATATGGGAGCTATGACCAACTATGGACCGATCACCACAAAATTAGGTCGTGTGATTTATGTCTATATTAAAGTTAACTATGTTGAATTTTGTGTGTATACCAAAATTTTTAAGCGATTTATGCAATTTAAAATGATTTTCGGAAGCGGGTCTATATGGGAGCTATGACTAATTATGGACCGATCGTAACAAAATTTGGTGACAAGAATTTTGTATATATAAAACTTATTTGGAGCGAAATTTGTGTAGATACATAGATAAATTAAACATTTATGACCGATAAAGTCCAATTTCGAGGGGACATTTGTATGGGGGCTAGGTGAAATAATGGACCGATTTCAGCCAGTTTCAATAGGCTTGGTCCTTGGGCCGAAAAAGTAATATGTACCAAATTTGATCGAAATATCTTCAAAATTGCGACCTGTACTCTGCGCACAAGGTTTACATGGACAGCCAGCCAGCCAGCCAACCAGACGGACGGACGGACGGACGGACGGACGGACATCGTTTAATCGACTCAGAAAGTGATTCTAAGTCGATCGGTATACTTTAAGGTGGGTGTTAGACTAATATTTTTGGGCGTTACAAACATCTGCACAAACGCATAATACCCTCCCCACTATGGTGGTGTAGGGTATAAAAAGAGATTTACTGAATTTCGATGTGGCCGTTGAAACTTGGATAATGACGAACGCTCTATATGCCCAGTTTGGCCGTTCGGATATTGAAAGTGCAAGAGATTCTGCAGCTCACATGGTTCTGTGGTTTCAATTTTGAATGATCTCTTAAGTATGAGAAAGCTTTCCGCAAGATAGATGCCGCGTTTGCGCAGAATCGACCACAAACGCAATCGTGTGACAACTTCGCAGAAGTGTCTGGCGTTGTTTAAACGTTTCGTAACTGTGGACGAAAAGTGGATCCATAACAACAAACCACAGATCTAACAGTAGTCAAAACAGTGGGTTTCTCGGGGTGAATAGGCGCCAAATAAGGCCAAGGTGGGTTTGTCAGCCATGGCGACCGGTTTTTGGTATGTACACAGTAAAATGCACATTGGCTACCTTCAAAAGGGTAAAACAATCAATGGCTAATGTTATGGTTAACTTATTGGGCCAATTTAATGAGAAAACGACCGCATTTAACCGAGAAATTATTTTATTTTTCACTAAACAAAGCAAGGAGCACACATGTGCAGTTTCTATACCAAAAGTCCCTATTCTCCGGATTTAGCCCCGAGTGACGATTTCCAAACTTGAAGAAATTGCTCGGCGGAAAGAGATTGGATTCAAATGATGAAATCATATCACAAAAAATACCTATTTTGATGACCTCGACAAATCTTATTTTTTGGAAGGTATAAAAAATTGGAGAAACGTTGGGCAAAGCTATATACAGCTCAAAGAAGTCTATGAAAAATAATTAAAAAAAACGAGGGCTATTTATATTTATAATATTTTCAAAATCCTAAAATTCCGTACCAAACGCCTTTAAAAACTTTAGACACTATACGGATCAGGGTCAGACTTAAACAATCAAATTAATCCACCTCAAAGAATATATCGAGGGCTTATATTCAAAAATGTTTATTCAATAAAGAATATTTAGGATTAAGGAACCATGCGCCAAACTTAGGTAGGATTTTTAAGATCAGAATATCGATAAGAAATGACTGGGCTGCAAACTATGTTTTCCGGCATGATGGTTCAGAGACGGAAACTGGCTCGGACATTTTCTCTGATGATCTTGGTATCTTAAATGCTCTCAGATACATCGATGCCTGGACCCTTTTTCAGTACCCCCGAATACAGCAGCAGCAAGAAAACTCCGAGAAATAAATCTCAGAACGTCGACAATAACAATTCTCAACTCTAAAGTAGTAAGATACACAGAGAAAACAGATTCATGATAGCAACCGAATTTGTTGCCAATCGAATGATTCGGTTGCACACATAGAATTTTTCAGTTCTAACAACAGTAAGTCAGTTGATAAAGAAGAATTTCAGTTGAGGCAACCAAACTTTGGTTACCCCTTATAAAATATTGTAGTCACAACTGTAAAATTCGGTCACTAAGATAGAATCATTCGATTGGCAACAAATTCGGTTGCTATCACGAATCAGTTTTCTCTGTGTAGGAATGTATTTTCAGTTATATATATTCATTCATTCTGAAAAACAACTTGTCGATTTAGAACGTCATGAGGACATCTAAGGAAATTGTTGACGAAACTATATCGTAAAATGATATTCCTTATATACCCTTGATACTGTGGTATTGAATGGGTTTTAAAAGATATGGAACGCTGTCGGTCTACGATCATTGTACAGATTCATTCGAAAAATGAGAATATGAGCCGTTTAGAATATTTCGAAATAATCCCTAACTTTGTTTGAACAGACCATAGATCTTGGTTGTCATAAAAAGGAAGATAAATTTAAAATCTTCAGGAATCAAACTAAAGCAACTTGCTTCTTAATGAATCACTCTAACTATGTACAAAGCTAAGGCCTGGAAATCATGACATATATTGTTACGTTCTTACCATAGTTGGGGGTAATGCACTAAATGTTGATTGAAATCAGCATTGCACTATCACTCACTAAAATTGCAAAAAATTTAGTTTTCACTATTTTTGATCAGCTTTGGTGATAATGCTTATTTCTTAACTAGCACTAAAAAAAAATAGTGATAGTGATAATTTTTTAACTATAAATAAACGAAGATTTAGTGCAAAAATCTGCACTACAATTAATTAGTGCAAAATTTTAACCTGCAATCAAAAAAAGCTGCATTAAACAAACTATAACTAAATTTTCAAAAATGAGTAGTCATTAAATTGTTTAATCCAAATTCGAAAAATAAAAATTTTAAATATTTTTTGTTATTTTTAAAGAAATATTAGTCTTAAGTTTTAAATTAGTGTACAGGAATAAACTCAAACCATTTTGAACTTAAAAATTTAGTGCACAATTTGAAGTTGCACTCAAATTAATGCATACAAAAAAGTTGCAATAAACTGATGATTGCATTTTTTTAAATCAACTAATTTAATTTTGAGTGCAAAATTTTTTAACTCACTATCACTAATGTTTAGTGAGGCTGCTAATTTTCAACTCATCACTAAATATGAACAAAATGATTGCACTAATTTTGCACTATCACTAAGTATTAGTGCAAACTGCACTACCCCCATCTATGGTTCTTACCTTTTAAAAGTGGTGGTTTATTTCTTTTAAATAAACCGGATACTTTTAGTTGAAAATAAAAGCGATCAGTGGTTAAAAATTGTAACAACAATTTATTTATTTAAATTAACACAACCGTTTAAATAGTCACTCTCTTTTAATACACACACTTATATTACACACTTCCATGAGAAATGAGAATTTCCACAAAAAAAACTCATGTATTTTAAAACAATTTCTTTTGTTTCGCAATAGCACTTTTAAAAAGCACTATTATTAAATGAAACTCTTACAATAATTAAGATAAAGAATGTTGACATATATTTTTCCTCAGGTTAAGGGTCAAATTTTGCATCACAATTAAACCTAAAGTATTTAACTAGTTACTACAAACATACAGATACAGTGTAGTTGTGTTCATCTTATCTGACAACAGTTTAAATAAAGCACTTTTTATTAAAATCCCTTTAATTGTTCACAAAGCAAAATAGTAAACTGTTTTTTTTCGAAATAATCTTAATAAACAAATGAAAGAGTTACAAAAACAAAGAAGAGAAAAGAGCTAAAATAATAATGTTATTAACCTTAAAAACAAAATGAATTGCTACCATCAACCTAATTTACAAAAAGAAACCTCTCCCTGCCTAAAGCTATAAAATAGCAGCAACAGCAGCACTAAAACCAAATGCAGCAAAAACTATACAAAATAGAGGCAGCAACTGAACAAAAATGGAACAGAGTTCATAATGAAAGCCGTTAATGAGTGAAAAAGACTGAAATGTACTTAAATTAAAGCAAATTAAACACTGCTGTAGTAGTACAGCAAACTAAATTAATGACTGACTAACTGACTGACATTCTAAAAACTGTAGCAAATGCTGGTTGCTGGCCTCTCCTAACTGTTTACTAAACAACCCACTTGTAAAAGCTATAATAAAGAAGTGATAAAATAGTGGTATTGCAGTTTTAAAGGGCTCTAGATTTTATAGGTTTTAAGCTGCATATTATGTATACATATGTCTGCAACTTTAATTTAGCATACAACAAAATAACTGCAATGAACTATAGCAGTAGTACTTGACAAACTGTAAGCGCCACTAACATAGAATCCTCATAATTATCACCATTATCACCATCATCAACACTGACACTCTGACAATCCCTAATATTCTCATCATCCTGTATGTAATAATTATGAAGTTACACCTCTTTACTCCTCCTCCTGCACCTCAAATTGTTTTGGTGATGCTCTATGAACTCATTCATGACTGTGGCAATAGTTGCTACTGCTGCTGCTACAGTTGCACGAGTAGTAAAGTAGTATTTAATAATGATGTTGTTGATGTTTGTGATAGTGATGATGTTGTTGACATTAGTGATGAGTACGAGTTTATTTGATAAGCCAGGGATGTCAACAAAAAAAAAGCAGGAAAAATGCATGAAATAAAATGAAACAATTTTGCAAATGTAGAACAAAAGAATGTGTTTTGCTTATGAAAACAAAAAAAAACAGCAAAAACGTTGTACTTAATGATAATTAGAGTCATTCTAACACCATTGTCTTCAAGCGTTTTTTTTTTTTTTGTAGATTTCATTTAGTTTTCAGCACAAAGGAAGTAACGTTAAGCAAAAACGGTAGTAGTACAGGTCATAAAACTGTATGAGAAAGAATTAAATAGTTTGGTTAAAAGTTTTCTGTAAATCTGCATAGAGTTGAATATTAAATTGTTAAAGTTTTTAAAAATTCAAAAGGTATGATATACAAAAATGCTACACTCAAATATTTTATGCTTTGCTAAGTTGCTTGATGACTCAAACAGGGGTTTGAGCATTGCTATGCCAACATAAATACGTTGTCTTGCTATATCATTGCAATGCAACCAAATTGTTGTGCTGTGTCATGAAGAATACCAACTGCTGTTAGTTTATTCAGTTCGTTAACATATGCTAACATTTTAGCATATTGTTACGTTTTTACCTTTTAAAAATGGTGGTTTCTTTCCTTTAAATAAACCGGATACTTTTGATTGCAAATAAAAGCAGTTCAGTAGTTTAAAATTTGTAATAACTCTTTATTTATTCAAATGTATACAACAAGAGTTTAAATAGTCAACCTATGTTTTAATACACATACACGTTTATAATTCACATGAATGCAGTTGATGCTAATTCCAACAGCTCCTATGAAAAACTAACTACCGACTGTAACCGCTGCCACTATTTATACACAGCGTCATCTTCCTTCCAGTAGCTTCATGAGTTATCTTAACGGACAAATCTGGAATATTCTATTTCTAGAGCTTTTAGCAGCTTCAAAGTTAATGTTAGTAGCTTTAACATTTAGTGTCGCCATACTTACAAAAAATGCTAATAACTGCGTGATATCAACATTGTTTATAAGTAGGAGCTTCAACTGATGGACATGTTTATAAACATGATGAATGTTGCAAGCAGTCGTTACAGACCGTCTGTGCTAGTTCTCTTTCCTCATTTTTTACATTTATGAGAGCTTAATCCTATTACGGAAGATCGCTGAATTCATTGATCGATTTTAATCAATTTCAATTTGGGACGACTTTTGTATAGTTATTTCCGCCTGTAATTGTTTAGGCTATACAAATATGGACTTTTTTCCTTACATTCACTTCATACGTGAATAAAACAAAACAAATAGTTTACTTTTCATACATTCTATCCTGCCACATAGCACGTGTACACAATAGAAAGAAAACTACTTGCTATGTATGACGAATATTCCTAAAAAAAAACGGAAACTCATTAGCACATCCACAGCTGGCATGCAAAATGATAAGAAAAGTTGCAGGAGCAGCAAAAAACTTTAGATGATGCTGGAAAAAAATAAGCTATTTTTTTCCAGCATCATATGCACTTAGAGAAATTTTTAGAACTTGCATCTTTACAAATTTATAAATGTCCCAGTAAAAACTTTAATTTTAAAGTAATGACTTAAAATAATAATCCATATAATGATTTTATTACTACACGGCCAGTAACATTTCAATTCATTGAGTTAACCACCTGATGTCATTAAATGCTAATAAAATTCATCACCATTTGTGCAGTAAAATGCTCCCAACCAATTGAAAAAATAGCTGACAGTTTAGGGTTAGTAAAATTGCTGCATTTCAAGAGAGAAAAAGGCGTATTCATTTCTGTATGAAATTTCAAAAATAATGACAGTTTGACGGGCAATGTTTGAAATTTACATACAAAGTATATTTGGAATATTGATTTAACTTCGTCAACTGTGAGCAGAGTAATTGGCGATGCCAATTTTTTAATGATCACAGGTCGTCAAACACAAGCCGCTCAAATGTTAACATCGAAGCTGTGAGTGAGAGTGCTGGTGAAACACCAGAAACATTAATTCGACGTCGATGATAAGAATTACTCTCAACATTTTATACTCACTGAAGATCTGCAGCCTCATGCTTACAAAGTTCAATTGACACAAGAACTGAAGCCCAATGACCATTTAAAGAGAAGAGAAGTTCGCTAAATAGATCAACAACTGGATGCTGATTTTTCGAATCAATCACCGTAAGCAATGAAGTATATTTCCACCTTCATGGTTTTATTACTCTTTCGAATTGACACATTTAGGGTACAGAGAACAAATGCATCCACAACTCGTTTGGTGCTGATTCTATTCTGCAGTCATTGTTGGAATATACTTCTTCGAAAATTATGCTGGTCAAGCAGTGACTGTTACTGGAGTTCGATATCGGTGCAGAATATATGTATAATAACATATTTTTTTCTGTCTAAACGGTGAACATGTCATACAGCCAGTGAAAAATGGATTTAAAACTTTTGCATACCACATTCAATATTTCAATAATTTTATGACTTTTTGACTTTCCCAGCTCTTAACTGAAAGAGCTACACTGCTCCTGTCAAGAGACATCTCACTGTTGACTCCTGTCAAAACTTGAACAAGCTGCGTCATTTAGTTTGTGTTTGATAGCAGACTACATCGTGATTTGAGGAAAAAATTTAAAAAAGTTAATTTCGTCTTCTCGTTAAGCATTTTGGGGAAAAAATAAGGCTAAGCTTAGTATTTATCCTATAGAAACTCTGCATCATAAATTTCAATGGTACAAATGTGTTTTACTGAATTTCGTTGTGGCCGTACAAACATGGAAGATGCCGAACACTCTGATCGGCCAATTGAGGTCTCTACACAATTGAAAAAATCACGATATGGTGTTGGTCAATCGAAGATTGAAAGTGAAAGAGATTGTGTGAATGATTACGTGGGTATGAGAAAGCTTTCCGCAATATGGCTTCCGCGATTGCTTACAATCGGGTACACAAAAGGGTGCACTAATGTGCTTCCTCTTCCGCCCTATTTTCCGGATTTTGCCCCAAGTGACTACTTGTTTTTTCCATACCTACAGAAATGTCTCGGCGGAAAGGGATTTGACTACAACGATGAAATTATCTCACAAAAATACCTATTTTGATGACCTCGACAAATCCTATTTTTTGGAAGGGATAAAGAAAGAGGAGAAATATTGGACATATGTAAGAGACTATGTTGAAAAATTAAATAATTTTATTATTGAAAAAGGCACAAACCTTTTTTATGCAAATAGTGTATTTTGATTTATTTTAATGGTTTTTATTAAAATCTAAATTTTCATAAAAACTGGAATTAGCACGTTTGCTAAGTTAACTGAACTTACTATATAAACTATTTCTTAGCAATTTTCTTTCAGTTCTATAAGCAGAAATCAATTCAAAATCTCTTAATTAATCATTTGTTTTCTTTCTTTTTTAGGTAAGTGTTTAAAATTCTATACAAATTTCCTTGTAACATTAAAGCAGTAAGTAGTTGCAGTAATATAATTCTATCCTTAATTTGAGTTTATCATTGGTCATATTGAATTTTCAAAAACCTTGTATGTTACAAAATGTTTAACAAGTTAATTATACTAGGATTTTCAAAATATCAAGGCAGCAAAACCATGTGCACTGCTGAACTAATGAATCCCAAAGGATTCAACTAGTTCATGTATGAAGTAGATTTTGGTGAATTAGTTCTCTTTTAAACAAAATTTACATAGGTTTGTGTATATTAAACTTGAAATTTAATGATTCTAAAACCCAGTCCCATATATTTTCGGCTGGCTCCATTTCGTTGCTCCATATCAAAAACAAACAACAAATTTTAAAACTGAAACAGTTTTTTATAACAGACTTTAAAAATAAATACAGACAAAATCATGACACAGGTTTTTTGTTTAATATATTCAACACTGATGACATCAATATCCTTTAAACCAGGTTGCAAGTGTATATAAAAGAGTGTGAGTGTAAAGGATTCCCAATACCACCTAAGCAAAGAGTAGTGACATGACATGTAACCGCCATTAGTGAAGCGCTGGAGCTTTAAGATTCACCATGTAAAACAGAATTTAGTTTTTCCTACAACAGAAAACAGAAAAAAAATTCTAAATCTTTGTTTTTTTTTGTAAATATTTCAGCAGCATTACCTGTCTCAATTTTTATGCAAAATAAAAAAAGCAGAATAAAAAACTAACATATCTGTATGTCTGCATAAAAGCTTAAATTGCGTCTGTGTTTAAAAATCCGGAACTAACTGTTCAGGTATTACTACTCCATGATATTGCCACCACAGCTGGAAATTTTTTCCACTCACTTTTATCCCTTCTTTACAGCGTTTTGTTTGATTTCCATATGAAAAGGAACGTAGAGAAGTAAGAAAATTGTGAGGAAAAAAAATATGGCCTCAGGCGTGAAACAATTCATTTTCAAATATTCGTATAACGTAGCGGAAAATATTGTTTTCCACAGCTTCTGGGAGTGTTTCTTGTGTTGTGCTCTTCTGCTTATTTTTCTTTTATAAGGAAGACAAATTTAAATACGATTTAAGTTTTGCCACGCAAAATATTTAAAGTCTGTATTAAGGTAATAGAAATAAATATCTTGCTATTAAATCAGGTCTTTGGGTGAGAAGTCAGTGAACTTATTTTTGCTGATGTCTAAGTAAATATAATGAAGATGTCATAGTGCTAAGTAAGCAGTTTTTCGTTTATATTCTTATATTTATAATAATTTGTCGTTATTTTTTGCAAGTTCTAGAATATTCATTTGCTTACTTAAAAAGTATGTAAAAGGTCTCCCAATAGGGACTCGCGAACTTTGACAGCTGATATCATCAGGTAAATTGGCAATCATTCAGCAGCGTGTTCAACAACATGCACGCAGAGAAAAAATATAATTGGGCATGGTTACTGTAACCATTTAAATAGTGTTACAAGATTTTTAACTATATTATAGTCACAGTAACCATTTACATGATTGTGGTAACCATAATATGGTTAATTTATGATTCACATGATTGTATCAACCATATATATGGTTATAGTAAACAAATATATATTTGTGGCAACCATATTTATGATGACGATTTTTCACTAGTTTTTGCGAATAAAAGTACTTTTTTTCTTTTTAAGTTATCTAAAAAGTTTCTAAGAAGATATATTAAGAGTTTATACTTTTTGAAAAGCTAACTACACTAAACATTTTAAATGAAAACAAATTTAAAAAATTTTGATACCGAAGAAACCAAGTCCATCCAAAAAAAACGCCTATTTTTATGTAAAATTCAAATTTAGGGCAAAAATTCTCAAATCGCATAGTCGATATCAAAATATAGTAAACCAGTTTAGATTGCCAAATATGTTCTTAATTATTTTATGGAGGATTCCGATAACCCTGGCCCTGATATGGATATTATAGCCAAAAAATTAAAAAATCCCATTTTTGGAATTTTTCAACACTTTTTTCGGAATTCCGGGATTCTTGATTATAAATTTCAAAATTTTTATTTATTTATCCATTTCCAATAGAAAAGTCTATATAAGTGTAATATTTTATAAAAAGATATTCATAAATAAAAATTTAATTTCAATTTGAAAAATTTGTATGTTTGCAAAAACTCAATAAAAACTATTTTTTGTCATAGTATTCAAAAAAGTATTCCATGAATTTTTCAATTGTCAAAAGTTATATATATTTTTGAGAAGTAGACAAAATTCCCTATCGATTGATATATAACATGTCTACCTTATGTTGTTTACGTGGCAAATTAATTAGGTAAAACTGAACTATTCGCAGAGAATTTAGGTGTCCTACTCGACAACACTTCTTCTTTGCCCATGTCAAATTTCATTCAAACTCACATGGACGTGATGTGAAAGTTTTCTTGTGGGTTTTCTTCAGCCTGATTTATGCGCCAGAGTCATGAAAAATTTGTCATTTATAATGGACGCCTCCCAGCGAAGCCGCGGGGACATTTGGACAATGTTATATTCCATACATAATGACTTTGTCACTGCTTGTCAAGCATAATTTTCGAAGAATTATGGTCCAAAGATGCCTCCATCCAAAAATCTACTCCAAACTGTGATGTTTCTGTTTTTCGATAATCATATGATTAACAATGCCATCAAGTTGAAAATGTGATTCATGGCTTAGGATGATTTGGTCGAAAAATCAGTATTCATTTGGAGATGTTCACTAATCCATTCAACGAATTATCTTCGCTATTTAAGGCAATTGGGTTTAAGTTATTGTGCCAATTGGACCTTGAAAGCAAAACTACAAGGTAATCACAGTGATTATACGCTGCAGAGAGCTTCTTGAATTTGGAACTATTGTCAAACACGCCAAATTGATGTTCCTGGACTTTGAAAAATACTCTTCGCAATGTTTCGATATTGACATTTCAATGTCTTATTTTTAGACGACCTGAGTGTTTGATCAATCTCAGTGAAAATTATTCTCTTCTCAGTTGACGAAGTCGAAGCAATATTCCCATGAAATCTTTGTAGAAATAACTGACTTTCTACCCAGAAATTGTCATATGGTCCTTGTTACTAAGCTGCGTGAAATATAAGCTTTTGTAAATCTCTAATTTGGTTATGAGTTTATCTAAATCAATTTGAAAACTATCATTCCATTAATGTCAATGAAACTCAAACAAGTTTAAACATGGTTATTAAATTGCACACATAGTTTTCAATTATTATTTTGTATTTCTACTAAAGACAGAGAAAGGACTGTCATGTCATACCATAAATGATAACAAATATTTTCACTTTAATTCAATACTTTACCAAGCAGCTTTAAATCGCTTTAATCCCATAATTTGCCTTGAGAATATGCCTTCATAAACCTCAATGGAAAACTGTCTAAAAAAATTACATACCCATAATATGAAGTGTCTGAAAGATAACACTTTATATGTAATGTCTTTGTAACATTTCTATGTTACTTTCTACAATATGTGTATGAATGTTGCAACATGCAGAGGCAGTGCTTTAATGTATTGACAGTTGAAAAATAATCCATAAATACAAAGAAAAAATGAACTAAACAAACAAAACTTTATATTATTTGGCACTAAAAACACGCAATCGCGTGACACATTTTGTTGCAAACAACATACATTCCCCTATAATATAAAAATATGTTTAACAAGAGTTATAAGCAAACAATTTCAGGACAATAATATTTTGAACACTCATACATATAAACTGAAAGCGTGTTAAGATTAATTAATCGAAAAAATATTCAACAATATGAATTTGGTTACAAAAATATGAAAAAAGCAAGCCCGACAAACACATTTTCCAGAAATATGCGTAAAATCATAACGTGCCTCATGCCACCACCAAATAAATAACCAGACACACACTAAAACTAACGAACATATGTTTATTGAACAACTACTAATGATTATATCTAAGAAATTGAAAGTTTTCTTTATTTGCCAAGACTATTGGGTAACTAACAAAATTATTTGAAATCAATATTTGACTGTCTCTTTGAAAATCGCCCCTAGAAATATGTTTAGCTATTAAATTTATGACTTTAGGAAAGAAAAGCCATGACAATAAAGTTAATTAGCAGGGTGTGTTAAGCTTTCTTAACAAAATCCAAACAAAATGCTTATTTAATTAAAGAAAATACTTAGTTTTTTCCCCTTTCTTCTATAAATAAATGAATAGAAGTTATACACCTTAATTTTTTACAAAATGTTTATCTTTATTTTTTTTCTATACAATGTTTGCTGACATGTAAACGCCAACATTTGTTAATAAAATTGAAGAGTATAATAAACATTTTCTTTTTCTTGATATAAAGAAATAATAGTCGTAATAAGATAGAAAAGTGATTGTCATACGCGTGCCTTAAAATTGAAGGCTGAAGTCTGAAAATAGATGCGCCAAAATTTTAGACAGTTTGACAAAAACATACTCGATGCCTAGGAAAAAGGTTAACACTTGGAAAAAAATTGGTTTATAAAAATAAATCGCTGTAAAGTAAAGAAAGTAAAGAAACTGAAGAAAATAATGAAATTGAAATAGAGTGATCTATTTTTGCAAATCGTAGTTATCGAAATCAAAAATTTGTTTTAAAATTGATTACAGAAACATAGGTTTTTGAACAGAAAATTATTTTATTTATCAACATACGGCCATTTTCACAATGTATGATTATTTCATTTTAACCGGAAAATTAACTAACTGTCGGTTTGTTTAACGGGGACCATTTAACCATCGGTTACCGATTTACGTTTCACCATCATTTGATTATTTAACCAAAGCATTCAGTAGAAAGTATGGCAATAATGCATACATTTGTTTACGAAAAATAGTGTAATGAAAGATTGAAATATAAAAAATTTTCTAAAAGACGGCATAAAAATAATAATTTGTGTTTTTTTAGTGGTATAATAAAAAAAAACATATAAAACTCAAAAATATTAAGGTACCTAACTGTAAAATTTTCAGAACAAACTGAACAACAATTACTGAAAAGCAACAAGGAAAAGTGCACATTTGTTGTTTGGTTTGTAAGTGCAATATCCGGGTGGTATATGGATAACCCCGTGCAAAATTTACTTTTCTTAGCTTTACACTTTTAAAAATTATAAATATTACAAAAATATAAATGTTTTTCCATGTTCTTTTATTATATTTCTTACAATTAAGATGCTAACCGGCGAAATTTATTCGGTTATATTTAACAGCAACTTTGTTGTTAAATAGTGTCAGTTAAGAATTAATTGTACATTGTGAAATTCATATTATCCTAACTTGCGGTTAAAGTTCACGTTAACTTTTAATCGTACATTGTGAAAATGGCCGATAGTCTCCTTTGAGCTCTATGCATTTCATCCAAAGTTTGTCCAATTTGTTTATGCCTTCCAAAAAATATGATTTGTCAAGGTCAATAAATTAGGTATTTGCTTGTGATATCATTTTAACTTTGGAGTCAAGTTGAAATCATCAAGCAGAAGAGGGAGCATTTCGTAGCCTGATTCATGGATTTTTGCCATGTAAACTAAACATATGTGTACCCTTTTGTGCACCCTTTTGTGAGCAAACTTGCGGAAAGCTTTCTCATACCCAAGTTATCATTTAAAATTTAAGCTACTGAGCCATGTGAAATGACACAATCTCTCGCACTTTCAATCTCCAATAGGCCAACACAATATCGTGAGTTTTTCAATTGTTTCGGATGTAGAGACCTTAACTGGGCATCTACAACGAAATTCAGTAAACCACTTTTTTACCATTGAAATTGATACTGCAGAGTTCGCATAGTATTTATCAATCTTGGCCTTGGTATGAGTCATGGTTTTTTCCGCAAAAAATAATGCTTAATGAGAAGACGAAATTCACTTTTTCCAATTTCTTCTCAAGTCACGAGGTGCTCTGCTAACAATTGCTGTCAAACACAAACTAAATGATGCAGCTTGTTAAAATTTTGACAGGAGTCAATTGACTGATGCGTGTTTTTACTACTTTCCAATATTTTGTCTACTTTTGGTATCGATATATTTCATATTTGGTGTTGCACGTGATCTTTGATGTCCTAATACCGAATAGAGAACCGTGGTCCAACAGGAGTTGTTGAAACGAAGTAGAGAACGAGTATGGCTCACTAACGAATCCAAGTTTAATTAAGGCTTATAAGTTTTCTTGTGATGCCAGGTTTCTAGGCTTCGTTCATGTACTTATCATCATATGTGATAGGGTTGTCTGTTAAATTAAATAAGTAGACATTTGCCATTGTTAGCTATGACCTTTTCCCATCTTTCTGGCAACATATGGATTGACGCCATGAACGAATCAAGCCAATATCGGATAATCTGTTTCAAAGTGAAGGGTATTTTTGTTTTGCTTGAACCAGCACTCAGGGGATGACCCCTTCTCATGCAATGCATTGTGTTGGAACTAGGCAAATAGGTTATGGGAAGGAGGATAGAGGGAGTAGCTTATTTCACATACGGACGGTATGCCTAAAAAACGAATTTTTCGACCACGAATGGATGAGGGTATCGGGAACAAGTTCCCTAATTTCATCAGAATGCATTCCATTTTAGTATCGATAGAACAGTGAAACACCTCCCACATTGTGACGTTGCTCCAGAGAATCAATAGAGCTGGATAACCTACTGCCACCGATAAGCACTTTCGCCCTCTCCTGTACGCGGTCAATTAACTCCAAAATAGACTTCGAAGCACCGGACCATACATGAGAGTTGTATTCCATTTTGGGTCGGATATAAGTGGTGTAAATAGTAAGGACATCAGATGAAGTGAAGTATTTCTTAAACCGTCTTAGAAAACCGAGGCACTTGAATGCTTCTTTCGGCACTTGAAAATGTGTTTTTTCCAGCGAACAGCACACTGAATTCTCATGCCTAGAACATGTAGAGCTTCTGAATCCTTAATATTTACGCCACCCATAGAAACAGATGAAGCAACATGACCGTGCGTTTGTGTGTTAACATACAACATTGAGTCTTGCGTGCATTGAAATCGACTATAGTCGCACAACCCCATTCAGAGATTGTCACAAGATCTTGGTTAAGCGTTTCATTCATTTTTTAACTCATTGCCCAAATCTCCAAAAGGCTTGGCCTGTAGTTGAATGAATATGAATGGCAAATGTTGCTGTCATCTGCAAAAGAATAGATATTGTTGGAAGTTTGACTTAGAAGGTAATTAAGAAAAATAATGAAAAGAGTAGGATAAAGAGCGGAGCCCTGCGGTACCCCTGAATTAGTCTTGAACTCATTTGATGAGATCCCATCTACAACAACTCGCATAGTGCGATCTCTGTCGTTACCGACACTCTTCGGGTTATCGTAATGATTCCATTCTTCATAGCAAGTAATGATTCTGTGCAAAAATTATTTTTTTATAGCGTTGAAGCTGCATTTCAGACATACAAAATCGTCTTGCAAGGTATCTCAGCTTCAAGCTCAAAGTATCTTCATGATACCCAATTCCCCTGCTTTTGAATGAATTTTGCTGCTTGCAAATATTATGAAATTGCTGATAAGTAGCTCATCAATAATCTTTCAAATCTTGGTCTTCAAACTTTTTTGGATGGCTTGGGTGATCTTTGTCTTCTGTGACAAAATCACCACTTTTGAACTGAACACACCATCTCTATCATGTTAAAACCGATGGGACACATCCATAATTTTTGGTGAGCGTTCGGTGTGCTTCATCGGCACTTTTATTCAAGTTAAAGAAGTAAAGCAAAACTGCCCGTATATGACGATTCGTTGATACAAAATTCGACATTTTCGACTGCAGATTTCTGCCAATTTCTGAAACTTGGGGAAGAGTTTGAAATGTTCCAGGATGATGGTATCCATACATGATTTTATCTTTGATTGTTTGTCCGCCATTTCATTTCCGATAATACCGTAATGGTCAGGAATCCATATTATCTTAAGATATCCGCCATTTGAGTAAGAATTTATATTTCATTCATACATTGTAAAACTTTTTGAGATTTAACACTGTCGTTTCTTAGGGATTTGATAATCGTCCGACTATCCTTAAAAATATGAGTTGGAGTTTTTGTTATCAATCCTCTGCAGCCATTTTACATCCTCTGTAATTGAATGTAGATAACTTGGGGTCAATAAAGTTATTTATCTGAAAAATTAAACACAAAGAATACACTGCTAAAGTATAGTAAAGTGCATAAGTCTCCATCAGTCATATGGGTGATATGTTGCTGAAAGTTCTGGCACAGAGGAATGCATTGTCATATTGTGATGTACTAATGGGATGTTGTTTCTGCATAGATTCTCCGATTCAACGATTTCTATCTACATTTTCAATGTCATTGCGAAATGAAAGCTTTCATTCCACCAAAGAAAACTTCGATCACAAGTACAAAGTGGCAGTGACACAGATATAACGTGTAACATATGTTCTGGCCAGCTAAGACCTTCTTTAGTACTCTTCTGGGGCACATGCTTGGTGTATAACAATTTTTACCAATTTTTCCCTATATCTCTCAGTGTAAATCCTACACTCATTCAAAATAAATAAATTTATAAAAAAAATCATCCTTAAAATAACAGTTTAATAGCTAAAATAACAACAATAAAACAAATGCTCTCGTAATAATAACATTTTTCCGTATTTTTACACCGACTGCATACAAATTTCATTTATTTGTTTAAAAATTTCAGCTTGATGTTCATATCGATTGTATGAGTACGATTTTTTTGTGTTAACTCGTATTTCTGTCTTGATACCTGACAATCTGTTGTTGACATATTGCTGACATTATTATATTGTTTGTGTCTGAGCACAGAGACAGACAAAAAAAAAATCAACCGACAAAAAAAAAGCGAAAAAACGCAGCTACAGAAATTAAAACAAAGTTTTTTAACTGACGACGCACCTTTAACATGGAGTTTTTTATTTTCCTATAGCGCGTGTAATTCTCGAGCAATTTTCATCATAAACCATTATTGGTATTCATTTTTTTTGTATTTGTACATGTTGTTGGTGGTGGTGCTGTGTGTTCTGTTGTATTTGTTTGTGTGTTTTAAAGTCTGTCGTTATTTTTTTGTAATTTTAATTTAATTAATAAAATTTAATCAAGTCTTAATTGAAAATATGTTGATTTTCTTGCTCTGTTGGTGGCAGTTTGACTTGTTGGGTTTTTCTGTTGTTTTCGCTCTATGTTTTGTTGTTTTGCTTGATTATTATGTTGTTCGTTGTGATTGCTGTTGCTGCTCATGATGACGATGACGACGACGACGATTATGATTTTATGTAGTATTTGTGTGTGTTTGCTGGTTGTTATTACAACTCATTGATATTTATATTGTACCTACAAATAAATATAAATACAGCTTTGCAAAAACATCTAGCACTTGTTTTATATATTAACAGCACAAGTCAACATTCTCTACACAAATGTCATATACAAATATGTCATGCTCTTATGTGACTACTAAAGCGAGGTGCTGTCCCTGACTCTGCTAACTCAAAGCCATTGTCATATTATGTCATTACAACAAAGTTTAGCAGCATGTTTAGTTAAACATTCCCCAGGTTGAATGGAAATGACACAGATCAGTCACGTGACTAATTTCTGGGGGATATAGATCGGTTGTAGTTTTAACATTTTATCTGAGAGGAGCCTGTGTTAAAAATAAGATGTCAAATTGTTGAATTCAGTTAAAGACAGTTAATCCATGATAACCGGAAGCAAAATATAATATTATATGTATGACCTAAAGATACGGGATTTTTTCAAATGTTTAGCTTTTATTTTGAAACATTTGAACAAAATAAATTTATTCAAAGTATTTGCCATTGTGAGCTATGACCTTTTCCCATCTTTCTGGAAACATATGGATTTCCAGCTAAAAGAACTGCTGATCTTGTGAGGCGAAGAACGAATCAAGCCAATATCGGATATTCTGTTCCAAAGTAAAGTGTATCCCAGAGAGAGCGTTCTGCTTCGATCGAAACAATTAGTAGTCGGACGGGGCACGATCTGGACCATAAAGCGGGTGGTGTAAAATTTCGAACCACTTCACTCCAAATAAGTAGTTTTTAACAGATAGTGCAACATGTGGCGGAGTGTTGTCAATGTTTTATGTTTGGCCGAATATTCCAAAGCTCGCTTCAAACGTTTCAGTTGCATCAGGTACAGATTCCCTATTATGGTCTGGCCAGATTTCAAATAGGACCCTTTTACACCAAATATAGAGCCATGGATATTTGGCTTTGGTGTCGATTTGGCTGGTTGGCCGAGCTTCACATACGATCTCTCACGCTTCGGATTATTGTAATGGATCCATTTTTCATCGCAAGTAATGATTTTATGCAAAAATGGTTTTATATCGTTTTCCTTTATATCGTTGAAGCAGCATTTCAGACATAGATAATCGTCTTTCAAAATCTCTTAGCATCGATACATATGTTACCAAATTTCCCTGCTTTTAGACGAATACTGCTGCTCGCAAACTTTTTGATATTGCTGCTTGTAGCTACCAATGATTTTGCAAGATCTTGTTGAGTTTTACATCAATCTTCATGGAGTAATGCCTACAATTCTTGGTCTTCAGACTTTTTTGGCTGGTCTGGGCGATATTTGTCTTCCATGACGAGAAATGGTTTGTTCTGAACCGTACAAACCATCTCTCGCACGTTTAAATCGATGGAACGCATTCACCATAAGCTTTGGTGCAATCGGTGTGCTTATACGGCACTTTATTTCAAATTAAAGAAGTAAAGCAAAACTATCCGCATATGACGATTTGTTGGTACAAAATTCTACATTTTTGAAGGAAAGAAGAACTTTGTTTTTAACACTATAATATTCGATACCTAAGTGAGATTAAACGACTGATATGTTCCCTTCAAAATGGCATATAAGTTGTTAAAAACAAAAACCACATTCCAATGAGACGCCAGCCATTGTAAATACGCCATTTATTGTAAATATCCCAATACGAAAAATGAGAGATGAATAATAATGTCTTTATAACGAGAAAAACAGAGAAAAATTGCTCTTAGTTTTAAGTTAAAAATTGGATTGAGTGAAATGACAGTTAAGCCGAATGACATTTCCATTTTGTTAGAAAAGATAAGTAAAAATCTAGACATTCATATATTAAGAAAACTGAAATTACTACGTTTTATATACGACAACTACTCAGCAGCTGAGCAAGTAGTCATTATATCCCTTATAGACAGTAATTGTAACTGATGTCTGATCACCTGGCTGACAACAATTTATATATTTTGGGTCATTTGACATGGCCTTAATTCATTTGCGGCTTGGGGACTTTGTTTATTGGGGACTTAGTTCGTAGCACCAACTGACGTTATGTAACCAGTATGTTAATCCAGTGCGTTAACTACTTTGGACCAGCTATCGGACAGTCTCATTGTAATCAAATAGTTTCATAGGTTATGTAACTAGTTATCACCTTAAATTATGGGTAAAATCACTAGTTCTGGACTTTCTCCTAGAACTGCTGGGTAATTACAAAGTTATGCCTAAAAATATGTATGTATTGTTAACCATACAATGGCCGTTAATCAGGGACAATCTTTACAAAATTGAAAGTATCTTTTTGAGATATTCTTTTTTCAAGGACAATTTTATGGTTCAATATCCTGTGTTCAAAAGAAATTAGTTTAAGTAAAGTTTATTGAAACATAAGCATTACTATAAGCCCAATATTGTACAAATTAGATAAGTGTATTGTTTTATAAAATTTTAACTTTGAACCTCGATAAAAGACAAAACAAAATGAATTTATAATGTTTGAGTAATTTTACATTTTACAAGATAAAAAATAACATGGGTACCAAGTTTTAATATATATGGAACGTTTAAAGTCCGCTACCTTGGCGAAAATTTCTGTTTCCTCACTACATTATTTCATTTCGATTAGTATTCATTGACGTTTGTGCTGATTAAGTTACCAAGGCTGTAACAATACACGTACAATATAAATTATGTGAATAAGTCTTTATTTTTACTAAATATTTTGTTGTTGTTATTATTTATGATTTTTATTTTTTATTTTAATGTCAGACAGCAATAAATATGTTGTAAGACATAAATCATTAAGCAAGGTGTTCAAGAGGAAAATATTCATTAAAACTTCTCTACATATGCTTTTCTACATATTCACATGTGTGTATGTAAAAGTGTGATTCTTTTTGAATGTGTAAGTAAGTAGTTGTTGTTTTAATTCTTAAAACTGCTACTGCTGATTGTTTGTCATGTCTCTCTCTGTCTGTCTGCTAGTCTGCCTGTCCACCTGACTGACTAACTGCCTGCCTGGCTGTCTACTGGTCTATCCATTCTGCCAGCCATCCATTCCTTCCATTTGTCGGTATATCTCTCTTCTGTATGGTTGGCATAAATTTTATGCATTTTATTATTTATTAAAAATTAATTTATTAAGGTTGATATTTATGAAAACAATTTTTATTATTATTTTTTTCCTTTTTGGTTTTTTTTACTTGAGAGAAGAAAATTAAAGCGAGTGCTGCATGTAGAATATTAATTAAGGGTTTTTGTGTAAGGAATTGTTTTTTTTTAATGTCTGCATTTAAAATGGGAGTGGATTGTTGTTCAGTTTATGGCTTAAAATATATAATTACTAAATAATATATTAAGATTAAGTCAAACAGGCAGTTATGTTGCAGAGCTATTATTAAAAAAAAAGATTGATTAGATTTCGAATTTACTTTCCTTATAAGGTAATTGAAGCCAATAATTTGTATTACTAAAGGATCCTGATTAAAATTTTATGGATTTTGAATTTTAAATTTCATTTAATTAAAATTGAAAATGTTCAGTATTTATTTGCAGATATCAGCATTTGACAAAATCTGTGTGATATTCATATTATAGTAATAAACTCATTTGCCAGTTATGTCTTTAACAAACAAACAATAATTAATATATCCTTAATAACAAAACTTTTAATTAAAATCGGAAATTATTGAAACTGCAGTATTATCAAACATGCGAAAACAAACACAAAAATTTAATAAATAATTTTTCTGTTTTCCTGATTCATCAAACAGCCTGTACCAGCCAGCCAGTCAGTCTCAGTCATTGAATAAACACTTAAATTACAGACAGACACACACAGACTACGAATAAGAGAATGGCCAGGCATTCCAATGTACAAAAACTGCTTCAAATATTAATTTCTATACATTTTCATTTTATTTTGACCATAAAAACATCAAATACTTATACATCCATCCATATATTCCTACGTATGAGTTTAAGACAGACAACTGGCATTCAGTCCGTCAGTCAAACAGTCAAATACACATTCAGTCCTTAATATTTTCTTTCAAACAGAGCTGGTAGTGAAGACAAAACAAAAAAAAACTTACATTAAAAATGATACTGAGATATTTTCAACTTGCCAAAGCATTTTTGGCATAAACAATTCAATTAAAATCAAATTAGAGTTTGCTCTTCTTGTGAACCCCCACCCATTTAGTGGCCTACGGTTGCTTGCAGTTTCTGATTTTGATTTTATAGACACTGTTGCCTGTTGTTTTTATCATAAAACAAACAAAACATTAAAATGTTTTCAAACAGCAGGGAAAATTAATTAAAGGGCCTTTATTCTTTTAAAAATCATGAAATGTGTTCTGGATTTTTTCAAACAAAAGTTCTTCAGAAAGTCTACTTGAGAAAAAATGTTTTTGTATATCATCACCACAACCATTTCAACAATATTACATGTTTTGCTTAACAATATAATGATCACTGTAACTATTTATATGATTTCGGCAAGCATAGTATGTTAATTCTACGATTTACATGATTCAAGCAATCATATATGTGATTTTTGTAATTCAGTATATGTTTGTGGCAATCATAATCATGATGAATGATTATAACATACAATAATCACTAAATAGTTATGATTGCTACAATCGTGTGAATTATAACTTTAACATATAATGATTGCCGCAACCATATAGATAATTTCAGTGACAATAATATTGTTAAAATCTTCTAATAATGTTGTCATGTTTGCGTGCTTATGTACAATTATATTTTTAACCTGTTACTGATTTTGGCTTAAAATTATTTGTACGATAAGTCTGATTCTAAAATGAAGCAAATAATTCTACAGATAATAAAACAACTTGGTCTTGGTCTTGCACAAATAGGTTCAAAACTCGACTAAGCTAATATCACATACTATATAACTTCTTGGAAGTCATATTCAGTCATATTCCCTGGCATCGATTTTGGCTAGAAAATTCAAGTAATTTGTACGATAAGTCTGTTTCCAAATAATTCTACAGATAATAAAATAACTTGGGCTTGATCTTACACAAATAGGTTAAAAACTCGACTAAGCTAATATCACTTACTAGATAACTTTTTGGAAGTCATATTCGTTTGTATAAAATGTTCTAGTCTAATCAAGTTCTGCAACCTTTCCTTCAACCAAAACACTTTAGTAATAAGAGATAATCTGAAAAAATAAATAAGTTTTAATCTCAAAGCCCTTTTACAAGGCCATCTTACTCCTTACATTAACCCCTCAAAAATGTATACACTATATATCTTGATGTTTATAAAAACATCAAAATTAAAGTACCAATATGTAGCTGTTTGTTTGTAATTGAAATTAGAAAATTGTTTTCCAAATAACCGAAGACAGAGAAAAACATCATGGCTCTTTAAATGTTTGAAGTAAAATTGTAAATTGTACTTTACTTGTAAATGTTTTGTTACAGGGAGTTAGTGCTTCCATTCAATGGCTTTTTTTTTGGTATATAATGGGCGAAGATGTTTTAATTGAAATTACAGCTGTAAATTTAGCTTGCAGTGTTTAAAATCATAATTTCAGGCAAAAATTCGTATAATAATTACAATTCAAATTTGTGTTTAATGGTAAATATAAGAATGATTTGAATTGTTTGAGGCGAAAAATTTAAAGTATCTTAAAATTTAAGCAATTAAATGCTTAAGTTATGGATATTTTAATATTTAAATAGATTGGTATTTTAAATAAAAGGTGTCTTATATAATTTGAAAGTATTTTTTTAATTTGGTTTAAGTTTTATTACAATTAGTCTGTAATAATTCAAAGAATATTACTAAAAATTAATTTTAGACAATTGGCAAATTGGAATACATTTTCTACCCTGCCAAGGGAGTCATCAACAATCTTTATTGTCAAGGTCTATTGTAAATATCATATATTTAACTTACAAGACGACTATAAATTATCCTTTACAAGGTTTTCAATCCTAAGGATGCAATCCTAATAGGCCTATAATACATTGGTTTAATGAGCTACATCTGATACCCAAATAAAAATTTGCTGCTACAACTTCCCCGCCAGTTTCGTTTTCCTAAACTTTAAAAATCCATATCTTGAGTTTCAAGCATTCTTTTTTTCTCTTTTGCGTATGAATCCTACGATTTATTACTATTTCTTGAAAACTAAAAATTTAAAATTTTCTTAAATTGCAGATTTTTTTTTTTTAAATTTGATAAAATCAAATTTCTATTTCCCTAAATTTCAAAAGTATGAAAAACTGAAAATTAAATTCATCGATTTTGATAATTTTTTTAAGAAATTGCATACAATATGAAGTAATATAAGCATCTAAATAGATTTTCTATTCAAAATTCACAATATTCCAAAAAAATTAATTTTATATTTTTTTCAATATTTCCGCCACTTTAACATAATAATATTTAGTAATGGGATGTGGAATTTTCAGATTTTTTTGGATTGGTTTGTGGTCGATGTATGACTTAAGTTTGAACTTTAGTTATGTTGCCTCAGTTTTTATGATTAATTATTTCTGGCTAAATGTCACATAATTTTTTCAGTTTTAAACACTAAATTTTAAAATGACTGAAATACAAAGTTATTTTTATAAAGCTGACCCTTAAAACACTCCATAAATTTAATGTTTTTTTAAACACTAAGTCAATAGCTGCCACAGATTTAACACAACTAAAGATCTTCATAAAACTTAAAGAAAAACATTAAATGATGTGCTTATTTGTCCACCAAAAAAAAATAAAGAAAAAATTTAGTAAATCCTGCAATTAATGCAAAATAAAATTTTAAAACCATAAAAAAATACTCATAAAAGTAAAGAATTTCTTATTCATCTTTGAAAATTTGTATGATACATTCAACATGCTTTATTACTTTAAATCCATCAGAGGATCATAAAAAATTAAATACTCGTATATACTTATTTATGTGTGTAATATGAACTACTGACTGACTGCCCTTCAGCAGTATTTTATTTATTAATTTTTTTCTCTTCTTTTTATTATAATGTAAAGTTATAAGGCTGTGTTTTTTTATAAATTTTTATGTTTGAGTTGGATTTCTCAGGCTATTCTTTTGTGTTGGATGCCACAATCGACTGAAACTTGTCCAAGTGTCTGTTATGTTGATTTCAGTTCGACATCTTATTAAAGGCCACAAAACATGCAGCCAACACGACGACTACCAGCGGCCACAATGAGAAATGTCTGAAAGGAATAATAAGAGAGACAGACATCCTGCAAGGATGATGGAAACTATTTGAGAAGCAATAAATCGTATTTATGATTTCAGTTTACGCATACACAAGAATTGCATTAAATTTTTAATGCGCATTATAAGACGGGAACCTCATGCTCGAAAAACGGGGTTAAATAGTAGATTCTTTCTGTACGAATTTAACAGGGATAGAAAAAGAAGTGGATAAGCAGATTAGGAAAATGAGTTTTTCGGTTCAGCAGTCAAACATTTAAACAATAATCTAGTTGTAAGTATTGAACTGCAAGAGAAGAACTGCATTCTTGATTTTGAACTAGTTCGTTTATGATTCATTTCACAGTTTAAAATTACATTTTAAATCCAATGCTTCCTAATGTGTTGGACTGAAAAATGAGTGTGTTGGACTGAAAAATGAAACGACCAAGAGAAGAGCTAGATTCTTGATTTTGACTTAGTTCGCTTATGATCCATTTCACTGTTTAAAGTTTCATTTTAAATCCATTGTTTTCTAGTGTGTTGAGTCGAGCATGAGCTACATTCTTGATTTTGAACTAGCTCGCTCATGATCTATTTCACTGTTTAAAATTTAATTTTATATCGATTGCTTTCTAGTGTATTGGACTGCAAAATGAGACGAGCAAGAGAATAGCTAGATTCTAGATTTTGAACTAGTTTGCTCATGATCTATCTCACTGTTTAAAACTTCATTTAAAAACCATTGCACGAGTATTAGGTGTAAATCTTAAAATAGAATAAAACCAACTTTCAATGTTCCTCAAGTACACATCATAATATCATTCGAATAAAAAATACGAATATATGAATTGTATGTACAAACAGTCATACTTAGTTGCTGTTATTATTGTGGTATTTATAAGTGCTTCTTATACTACTTCGCATCTCTTCAATAGCGACATTTAAACATTCGACATCATGTGCAGCAGAAGCAGCAACATATTTTGGAATTGCATTTTAACAATTGAAAGTACATTTTATTTCATTTCATACATGTTGGTTTTTTCTCTTTCGTTTTTATTATTTTATTAAAAAGACCGACGTTTTTTTAATATTATAGACTGGTCTGCAGACAATTTTTTTGTAGCTGTTTGTTATTCTTATTTCTTGGTATCTGGTTTTGTAGATTGTGTTCACTCTCGACTGCAAGTTCAAAAATTCTTTATTGTATTGTAGTTTTTGAGGTTCAAGTGTTGAATGTGTCTGTATCAGGTTTATTTTCATTTTTTTATGAATTATTATTATGAAGTGTTTAGAAGTGGGTTTTTGTTTGAGGTGCGTTGGAAGTCTGAGAAGTTAGGAATGGGAAACTAGATTAAGAAATTGGTTTAAATTGCAATATTTAAACGTAAAACTGCAGTATACATATAACAGAACGTTTTGAGAACCTTGTTTTTCAATTTCAAAATAATTTCATTATTAACACATTCCTTTAACCCCTTACATATTACTCTAACTCTCGATTGTATCTCATTTAAAACCAACAAATCCTAAAAGTTCAAACTGTCATTGTAAAAATTACGTTAAATTGCGGGAAATATCAACTAAATAAAATTTTTATATATTTTCTAATAATTTTTCTTTATTAAAGAAGCAACATAAAAAACAGCAAACTATAACCCCTTAAGGCCAGTTAATAGTAGTAAATAAACATAAAATATAAGAAATGAAAGAAAAACTTAAACAAATAACTAATGGCAACTGTCAACAATGGCAAATTGCAAACGAACATTTGTAAATGTCTATAACTGCAAGCGATTGAAATCAGAGAAATTGCAAACAGCAAACTAACTTAACTAGCCAGCCAGCCAGCTAGCAGCAGCTAAACTAAACAGTAAATATGTTTGCATTTAATGCAAACAATCTAACAAGAAAGCCACTGTCTAACTGCTTGACCAACTGCAATCCGATGCACTGTGGCTTGCGAAAGGCAAGTGATTTTTTTAAAATAAATTTTTCAGAAAATCTCTCGGATTATATACTTACCCAGCAAAAACTTGTTACTAACTTGCTTTAACAGATTGCTCTACTTTGTAATGGCTACTAGATACCATCTACATTACTTAGTATTACTGTAGTAATGCCTGGCTTCTAGTATGATACTCCATACTCATAGTAATGTAGAAATGCAGACACCAACGATTGCAATGTGATCTTGCAAAAGTTAAATATAATTCTCATTTAGTTTAGAATAGTTTAAATCAAAGACTAGTTTAAGATGACTAGGACCGCCTGGTGGTCAAAATTACACCACTTTTAAACCGCTTTTTGCCACTTTTATGGAAAGAATTTTGAAACAATTTTTTATTTTTTGCAAATCTAGAGAAAATAACCTTTTAAACCACATATGTTTTATAAATATTGCTGGACAATAACATACTTAAAAGTGTACCACAAAAAAACGTGTTGCCTATTTATATAATGACTTTATTATGACTTTCTTTCACAGTAACGAACCATAATTTCGGTTTTATTAATAACGATTTTTGTAAGTCTTTGCCCTAAATGGGTACTTGCAGCTTTTAACAATAAAAATTTAACCTGAAGTTAGACTAAAATTAGGTGAAAATTTAATCATGCAAAATGTAGGTGTTAAATTTAACTTCAAGATAATTGTAGCAAAAATCATTTTGGGAAATGTTTAATATTATTGCTAACTACAGGTTAATGTGGGTTAGTGCTTCTGCAAATCATGCTGGACTCCAAAACATCCTATCTATAGAATCAAAGTTAGCTACTCCTATTTATATATGCAGATGGGCCATTGGGAAAACCTGGATTATAAATCCAATGAATAATAAATAGTTTTTTCACATGGTGGTCAAGCCCATACCAGTTTTCTGGATGTTGCTTAGTAAATCCATTTATTGTGGGATCAGTAATAGGATTCAGCTAACTTCTCCCCTGTTGATAACGGCATTGTTGATTAAACAACGCTATCAATTCCATTGGATTGTATGATGCATTGGTTGTCGGTTGACCACGTGGCCAGACAGTTGTCTCAAAACTCAACAGTTCGGCTAGCACTCTTTCAGGACATCTGTGACTATGATTGCGTTCTCTCTAGGTGCTATGCTCGACATCTGAACAGCCGGTTTCAAGTCTATTAGGGGGTAGGGGGATGGTGGCTTTTATATTTCTCGTTGAAGGAAGAGAAAAAATCATTACCTGACTGCAGTTTAGGCTGATAATATCCGTAAATACATCGACAGTCATTGCTATGAAGTCTCTTTTAGTTGCATAAAACTTATTCAGAGTGGTCGATGTATGCTGGACGACTCTTACAGAGATTCCGGAATATTATAACCTAAAGTTATTGAAGGGACCAGGTTGTTGCTTACCTGTTAACAACGTTAAGTATGAACTAACCATACCCGTCTCCTATTTGCAGTTAAGGAAGTCTACTGAGAACACAGTTCTTTTTATACTCCTTATATCACAGTAAAACTTGAAAGCTTCAGTATGTTCTCTTCTCACTGATGTAGCAAATTCAGAAGGGAAGGATATAAACGTTTCCACGCCAAAAATTGACAGTATCAAGTCGACACTGATGTGGTGTCAATTCTTCGTTGTAATATTAAACAAACTGGGTTGACGCCAAATGAGGTAATTTCATGCATATATGTATGTGGTTAGTTTTTCCCTGGGTTGCATTGGTTTGATAGGTTTGATAGGTTCGCATACGATTGGTTTTAACTGGCGTACCTGTTAAGGTTCTGAATTATATGGACAAAACTGGATCCCGTCTGAGTGACGATAAGATCGAATAGTTGGTTGGAGTTCTGCTCTCATGCTTGCTGTAAGATACATATTCGCCAGGAACCAGACTAGTAGGTCCTCTGAGACTACTGGTCTTTTTATAGTCCCTTAATGACAAGCAAAGCTAGAAATATTTAATAAGGATATCACGGAATTATTGGATTTACAAGGTAAAGATTTATGAATTTCCAAAACAAAAGCGGACAGTGTAAAGTTGACACTGATGGGGTGTCAATTCTTCGTTGTAAAATTTACCAAACGGGGTAGATTCATTATTGACTCCAAATGAGGTCATTTCATTGATGATTGTGGTTAGTTTTTCTCTGGAAGTAGCTGTGTTGGATACCGTTTGATAGTTTTGCATAAGATAGGATTAAACGAATAATAGCCTGGTAATAATATTCTAGCTAGAACTGGCTGGGTGTACGTTTTCTGATAGCTGTGTTGAATAAAGTTTGATAGTTTACAGAAGATTGTATTACATAATATTTTTAGCGATTACTCATGTCATGATGATGATGGGAAACACCTTCTTGGTCTTCCGGGATTTAGGACTTGAATAACATACAGTATCATTTATTCGTGCATCAGATTGGTTTGGCATTAGACATTGGTGGATCCTCCAAGCTAGTTTCGTATTCAGATATCAGAAAGAGTGCATGATTGTGAACCAAACTGACCGGATGATATTAGCTGGTTGCCACTATAACCACAACTATTATTCGTTGAACTATTTATGAGAATGAATGAAATTGCATTTTACTGATCCAAAAATTATTTGCATTTGAGGCTATACAAAACTTAACATTTTAAAATTCGAAATCAAGAGCTATTCAGAATTACTTTTATTCCTAAGCCTTACAATAAATATTCAAAACTTATAACGAAAACTAAAAACTATTTGCGCTCAGCTGAGAACCCTGATGGACAAAGGGTTGTCCAGTTAGCAGTGTGGTAAATCAGTTGTGTGTAGCCTAGTTAGATTTTGAGTTCTTGTAATTAAGATGTATCTCTCAGCAATTTTTCTAAACACGTCTCTTAGTAAGGGTACTTCTAAGTCTCTGTGCATGCTCACATTTCTTATCTACCATTGAACTTCCGTACTGGTCCTATGAAATTTGGATTAGGCCCTCTACTTAAGGTATTATTTACCTATCCCAATGTATGATCTCTATCAAAGTGAATTCCAATATAACATGATCAAAATGTGGGATATTCACATTATTAACTGTGCAAGTTAAATTTTATAAAAGCTTGCGTATTTTCTTACACTTCTTAATAAAAAACACCACTGTGTCAAGGTCTATTCATATTTAGCAGTTAGATACCAAACAAAATACTGTTTTCTTTTTCACAAATAATAGAAAATAAACAGGCTCATATTTGTATTATTTTTTTATGTTTTCCAACACAAAATTTTGACTTTGTTTATAAAGGATGAAATATGAAAGAAAGTAAAGAAAAAAAAGAAAAATAATAATAATTTTCACACTTAAACTCCCATGAAATATGACTGCTAAAACCAACAAAGTCTGTATGAGAAAATAAAGAAGTTTTCATGATAAAAAGAAAATATCCTACAGAGGAAAATTTGAAAAAAAAACACCAGAAGAAAAATGAATATGAAAACATGATTATAATCACAAGCAAACAAATACAAAAAATGAAAAGAAAATATTCTAATACAAATAATGAAAGCCTTCATTTGATGGTGTTGCAAACTGTGTGAATGTGTTAGAGACAACAGGAAAGCATATATGTGTGTGTGTATTTGTATGAACATGTGTATTAGTGGGAGGACAGTAATAAATATTATTTCTTTACATGTTGTTTGGTTTTATTTGTTTATTTTTTAATAAAATAAATGAAATGACACGTAGACAAGTTTTTCTCTATTTATATTTATTTTATTTTATAACACTCTATAGTATATCCATACAAATTAGGCTGGTCCTTATTTTGCCCATTCTAGGTTCCCTAGGTATAAAATTGTTCTACGTCACACAGTGGCGCCTCTAGAACAAGTGAGGTTGCAAAAATAAAAAATTTCATTCTACAGGAAACTATAAAACGATTTCAAATATGCTCTTCTTATTACAATCAGATTTTTGGTTCAGAAGATATTGCACTTCAAAGTTGACTGATTTTCAGTGTTCAAAAAACACACCATTTTTGGTCCACTTTCAGATACAGTATCTCGAAAACTAGATAACGGATCGTCACTATTATACCCTACACCACCATAGTGTAGAGGGTATTACGCGTTTGTGCAGATGTTTGTAACGCCCAAAAATATTAGTCTAACACCCACCTTAAAGTATACCGATCGACTTAGAATCACTTTCTGAGTCGATTAAACGATGTCCGTCCGTCCGTCCGTCCGTCTGGTTGGCTGGCTGGCTGGCTGGCTGTCCATGTAAACCTTGTGCGCAGAGTACAGGTCGCAATTTTGAAGATATTTCGATCAAATTTGGTACATATTATATTTTATTGGCCCAAGGACCAAGCCTATTGAAACTGGCTGAAATCGGTCCATTATTTCACCTAGCCCCCATATAAATGTCCTTCCGAAATTGGACTTTATCGGTCATAAATGTTTAATTTATATATGTAACTCCACAAATTTCGCTCCAAATAAGTTTTATATATACAAAATTCACGTCGCCAAATTTTGTTACGATCGGTCCATAATTAGTCATAGCTCCCATATAGGTCCGCTTCCGAAAATCACTTTAACGTGCATAAATCGCTTAAAAATGTTGGTATACACACAAAATTCAACATAGTTAACTTTAATATAGACATAAATCATACGACCTAATTTTATGGTGATCGGTTCATAATTGGTCATAGCTCCCATATAAGGCCCACTTCCGAAAATCACTCAAAAATATAATTAATTGAAATTTTAAAAGAAAAATGTGTTTTCTCTTTTACTTAGTGTAGGGTATTATATGGTCGGGCTTGACCGACCCTACTTTCTTACTTGTTTTTTTTTTAAATTGTGAATTTTTTTTACACGTTTCTCCGATATTATTAAAATAATCTTAGAAAAATTTTAAAGATTTACATAACCTTAAATCCGTTTATATATTGCATTTTAATCGGCTTAGTACTTTCGGAGTTATAATAACAAATTGAAGCAAAAAATATATTTTTTACGTGAAAATAACTTAATTTTTGTGTTTTAAAAAATCATGAAAAATTGAAAACAGCAGAATTTGTTCAAAATTTATTGCTTTATCGCAAAGCCACATGTATTAACGACAAAATGAGATATTGATCATAAAAATCGATTGATTCCTTTCAAATTTATTCGCAATTAAGTGGATTCGCTCATTTTCACAAAATTAAAATTTTTTGTTTGATTTAGTGGTAATATTCTTCTTTCGATTGATTGAATTTTAAAACATTTTCCCCCTGATATGTTTTTTTGAGTTATCATTAATTACGTGGAGAAACGTCTGAAAAAAATATAATTTCACTAGAATTTAAAATTTGTACTTTGACGAAACTTTATATAAAATGTGCAACTCTAAACGTTAACCGATTTTGTTAAAATTTTCAGCAATGACAGAAAACAATTGAAAAGGTGCATAATAGGTGCCAACCTACTACATAATAATGTATACAATTACAAGTGCACATTTGCACACACATATCAACAACAAATTATCCACATAACTTAACACTAACAACACACACCACAAATAAAAAATAAAATATTGTATGAATGAATGAATGTTTGAACGAGTGAATGAATGAATGATAAATATAACGATGAACATACAATAATAATAACTACAGCAACACTATTTATTAAAATGAAAACATAACCAGTGGAAAATTTAAGGAAAACAGGACATATTAATGATAGTTTACATAAAATATTTACATTTTGTTTGCCGAATACAATATTAAAATATTGACGAAACAGGAAACACCTACAGAATATATCAATATATTGAACATTAAAAATGTGACCCTAAACATAAAATTTCCTACTGACCTCAACCACCGCGCTCATTTATAACACACACTGGAAAAATGTCGTGCAACATAAAACAACAATATTAAACACACACAAACAAAGTTGTCATAATCCTCCACATGATGATGATTATATGTACAAGTGTGATGTATGTATTTTTAGCCAACGTGCTTCGTTCATTGTATGAATGAACGTAAATGAAGCGTCAAACATTTCACAGTTCACAAACGAAATAAACCACTTGAGATTTATTCACACGCACAATTTTTTTTTTTATTTCATTTTATATATTATATTTCTTGTAGTGTTCTTTTTTTCCATGTTTAATAAAACATAACAAGAGAACTAAAATAAATAAATGAGTATAAAAATAATAAAAAAAAAATAAAAATCTTTTGCATTTCAATCTACACAGATGCCACAGCCATAAACAACATACTAAATACACATGCCACTAGTGGCTTCCTTTTGTCATGCATTCAATTTCGTTACGTTTCCTTTTTTATGAATTCTTCTTTATTCTTCTTCTTTTTTTCTCCATTTAGTAGTTTCAATTGTTCCTTTTATATGAAACACAGTTTTTTTTTTTAAATTATAAATAACAACTCAAGTACGTGTAGTTTTTATCATCAACATCATTATTATTTTGGTTCGAAAATATGTATTTGTCTGTCGTCGGTTTGACTGTCTGGCTGTTCTACTGTTTTGTGGTTTAAAAATCGTGTTTTGTTTTATAGTTTTATTTATAGGTTTTTTTTTGCCGAATTTTATTTTATTAAATAATTTTTTTTTTTAATTTTTTTCAAATTTTTGTTTAATAAAAATGTAAATTCTAAACTACTAAATATCGCGATTGGATACAAATTATGAATGATGACTAGTAGTCTAACGATTAGCTTAATATATTGTTTAATTTTTTCGTCATATTGAGGGAATACATTTAATAATACCCTCTATCATAGATTTTAATAAAATTAGTGTTTGATGGCATAATACAGCTCCACCCAAATATATTCTATACAAAGGATTTTTGTAAATTTTAATGTATAGGGGGTAAATATGGGTAAATTTGGTTATTTTAAAGATATAGATATCATGTTTATTACTCGTCAAAAAATACCAAAAAATTTATTTGGTACTTTTTGAAAATTCGGAACTTTAACCATCTAACTCGCACCAATTATCTCAAAACGTAATTATATATTTTTCTTAAATTTAACTGTGACTTTTGTTACAGATTTGTTAACATTTCCCTCGAAGGTCGAAATGCATTGTGACTTTTAGTTTTTGTTCTGTCAGCTGTTTTGTGAGTGATGTCCTAATTTTAGCACGTGAAATTTTGTGTGTCATTTCTTTTTTTTTTTTTTAATCAAAGTTTTACTAACTTTTAGTCGCCCGATCTATTCGAAATATTTCTTATTATTTCTTTTTAATTAGTTTTTCAATAAAATCGTATCATAATTATTGTTTTTTACAGCTACACCGGCAAATATGCCCTGAAGCACTCTTCACCTTTTTGCACCTAAACTTAATTTGAAAATTAGTTTCTGATTGCTGTTCTGAGTTTATTGGGTCATAATTACTTTAAAATAAATTATTCAACACCGTTTTTTTTAGCTTTTCAAAGTTTGCGGGTTAAGGTATAAAAATTGCATCAAATTTCACTTTCCATCAAATGAAGACTTTTTTATTGGAACAGAATAGCGATCCTATAATTCTGAAAGGTCATGTTGAGCAGATAATTTTTGTGGAATAAGTTTACAGTCCAGCTGGTCTGAGTTTTTTTACAACGGGTCAAAGTTTTAATTTTTTGATCGACTATATATACTAAAAAAAAAATTGGTAGTTAATGTCTGAGAGAATTCTTATTGTTAGAGTTATATTGTGGAATTTTATGGAGATCATTTTTGTGGTAGATCTTAACCCTCTAGCTCCTCTCTTTAGGGACAACCAAAAAAAGTCCTTTAATATATTTCATGAACATTTTTTTGGTAAATTTCAGTGTGGGTCACCATAGATACCAAAGTAGTAAACAATGCTCTTTATGGTTAATTAGCAAAATTACACGCCACCTTGAGACTAACATTTTTTTTAAAAAATCTCCAAAAATTCATTTATATTTCGAATGAGCTGAAATTAAATATGCTGATAGTCCTTGAGAATCTACAAAAAAACATCTCTTTTAGTTCCAGATATATTTAGGTTTATATCATGATACAACAATATAAAGTAGAAAATAAATTCTCAAATATACAATTCTTGTAACGTAAAACAAAAGAAAATTTAAAAAAATATGAAAAAAAATCAAAATCAAAGTTTGACGTTATAGGGCTAAATATTGAAAACTCTCCTAGTGATTCTACCTTCTACAATTATTGTATCATGGTTTATATATTATTTTTTTTTTTATTTTGCTCGATTTTTTTTTTCGTTCACACATGATCCTGAATCTGTTAGAATCCAGATTCAGATTCCAGAAACTAAACTCATAATTCTGAATGAACTGAGAACACACAAAGAAGTACTTAATGGTACAGTTTCTTTCTAATAAAAGCACTTCATTGATTTTCTATAAAAATGTGCCTAGAATTATTAAATTAAATATAAGGGGTATTTTTTAAGTCCGTTAGAACTTACGAAATAGTTAACTGGCAAACAAACTGTTATACTGAGCTCACTTTATGATCACTATACCTTGGCAAATCATCATGATAGATTGAAGCTTGAACAACACTACCAAATTATCTAAATTTACTTTGAAAACTTAAAGAAGACTGTGTTCAATTCGCAATATTGTTATCAGTGAAGTGGTTAATTTTTTGTTTCATGGGTTTGTTAGTAAACAAAATTGCCGAATATAGAGGGAGACCAATAAATCCTCAATAGACCCTACAGAATCCATTTCATACAGAAAAATGCATCGTTTGGTACGGTTGAAAAAAAGGAAAACATTTTTCAAAGGGGGCAAGGTTTGTGGAACTTCTGAGGAGTAAATAAAGGCTTTTAGAAAAGTATTTGATACTGTTGAAAACATTATGACTTGAGGATTGATATTTTAGTGATTTTCCACGAATAAGAATATAAAATTTGAATTAATGTAACATTTTAACCATTAAAGATATCATAACAAAATTTAGAACCAATATAGACACAAATGTCCTTAAATCAATGTTATTAGAATTTTTTATTTTCAAATACCGAAATTCCTAAAACGGGGCAAATGTGTTCCAAAAACTGAGTTTTTTTAGAAGAGTGCCTGCTGTGGCGTTATTTACCGTGTGATAGTAAAACTACTTAGTAGGTATTTAAGAAACATACGGGTTTATACAAATATGGAGCCTTTTCGTAGATTGGTGCTTTGCCTTTTTAGAATTTTTTTCTCAAAACGACATTTTTTTTTAAAACTACCCAAGTTTGGATAGGACTTGAGGTGATATGTGCACTTAATTGAGCCAAATTTTTCATTACAAGCTTTTGCATTAAGTTATCTTTCCGGAAATTTTATATAGTCCCGAAGAAATTTTTTTGGGAAAAAACGTAAAAAATACGTTTACTTGGAATTATATCGCCAATATAGCTGATATTTTAAAAATAAATTTCTACCCTCCGTAGGCCCGCCATATCTAAAAAACCATAAAATTATGGAGCAAAATTAAAAAAAATAACTCAATAAACTTAAATATATCTTCAACTAATAGCGTATGTAAGCGTATTTTTTATGGATCTTCTCAAGGACTATTTATATTCAAAATATCAGTTCATAAATGGATTTTTGGCGATTTTTTTAAAAAATTTTAGACCCGAGTTGACCAAATTTGAGGGGCTACGTACTGGCCCCCATTTACGCTAGGAAGCTGAACAAACGCAAATCAATTCGAAAACACCTCAGCTTAAACCATGTGAAATTTCATATCAATATCTTCATCCGTTCCCCAGATACCGAATTATTTCCAAAAAAAAGTTTCTAAACCACTGTGCAGCAAGAACAAATTTCGGTGATATGCCCGAAATAATTTTCAAATGTCAATGCCATATGTTGATCATTCAAATAAAAATTTGTTTTATTCGAAAGATTGTTAATGTTACTTTGTGAACATTCAGTTAGATTATCATGCCCATTAGTGATAATCGATAAAAAGGGACTTAATTTGTTTCTTATAGGGGTATTTTCTATAAAAATGAACAGGGAAACAAGAAATTAAAATTTAAAATTTTTCTATTATTAATAAATGTAATAAATAATTTCCATATTAAATTATAATAATACTTATACAATATTTTTCATTTACTTTCATTTTAGGTAAGTTGACTAAATTTTAAATCAAATTGTATCACCATTTAAAGGCAAAACGTAAGTTTCTTTTAATCTTAATACACTCTAACAAAGTCCTTTGTTTGGGGATAACATTTGCAATTTCTCATTATTTTATGTTTTTTTCGTCATTTGCAAAGCCATTAAAGTTTCCATAAGAGAAATAGCAGCCACAAATACTTAACAGCATAAAATAATGAGTTCGTTAATCCAAACAAATTTTCTCTAACAAATCATGAGGCATAAAACACCCAAATGATTTTCAAGTTTTATGAATATAATTTTTCATTTACTAAAATGCAAAAAAACACACACAAAATAAAGTGAAACAAATGGAAAAACTACTGGGAGGAAAAAAAAAACAACAGTTTTGTAATTTTGTTTGTTTTGTGTACATTTACTTAACTGCACTTAAGTGCAACTGTTGCTATTGTTTGACCAATTTTAGTCATTTTTCTTTTCGAGCAACTAAAACTGCAAAACAATTTCATTCCATGTTGGACAACAATTCACTTCTACTCGGTATGTTTGAATTTCATAGCAAAAACATTCATTTATATAATTTTGTAAGCAGTTTTTCAAACAAACAGTAGCCGAAACTTGCAACAATAACCAAAAGAAAAAAATCAGGAATAAAAATGGCTACAGTAACAGTTAGTAGATGTAGTAGATGTGTGACAGCGTTATTTAGACGATGCCAGCCTGAAGTGAACTTGGCTGCATTAGCTTGACACTTGTGATAAATGTCGCACAAGTTGTGTGAGTTTCATTTTATGCGATGTTATTGTTGTTGTTGTTGCTGCTGCATTTGATGCTAAGAGTTAAACTGTGACAATGCAACAAACAAACATTAAATGTCGTTTATACTACTTGCCAGTGCAGTAAAGTTGTTGCCGTTTGTTGATTGTTGTTGGACCATAAAAAATTTTGCGCATAAATTTTAATGTGTGTGCAACAAAAGGCAGCAGGAGTCTTCGTTTAGCTGCAGCTATACAAAAACACAACATTGCAACATTTAGTTGCTTTTACGTACTACAAACTTTGTTTTATTTTCCGTACCAAATATTGTGTTGCATTCGTAACTTAGGCTGTTTTCATACTTTTCATGCTGGGATTTTAAACCAGGGTGGACAGAGTATTGTTGCTTTAGTCTAAAACAGTAGCTATGGCAAACGTTTTGCTTTAGCTGGTAATCAGCTCTTCATACTCCACATACCAATTTCTTTGTGTTACTTTGTTACCAGCATGAACATACAATATATGTATGCAGATTTTAATACCGGATCCGATGTGCATAAAACTTCCAGCAATTATCAGCTTCATCAACGTAATCATCATTATGTAGTATGAGTTTTTATGCATTATATTTGCATGTAAGTTTCTAGTGCATTGGCTGCTCTTAAGTTTGCATCTAGCTACTCCACATAGAATGCATGATTTTTTGTCATTATTAATGTTAATGTCTTCATTTCAATTCATTCATTTGTAGCACATTTACATTTATGTTTGCTGCTGCAGCTACTGCTGTGTTTTTCGGAGAGGTTTTAAGGCAATTTTAGCTCAACACGTTTGTAAAAAAAGATAAATGTAACCAGCATAATTTAGCATTTTTATAATAGCTTTGTGTTAAGCAGCCTTGAGAAAAGGTACCAAAATTTAATAATTTTAGAATTTAGAAAAATAAATTTGATGGCAATATTTTTTCACAAAAAAAATTATTTTTTGGAAAGGCGAAGTACTGTGTTTTCTTGTAAAAAACTCTTTAATTTTTCTATTTTCTAAATAAAGTGCCTGCTCCTAAAAATCTTTGAAAAAAAAGTACTTCTCTCCATAAAAAGGTACAAAAAAGAACAATTTTTTAACAAAAAGTAGTATCAAGTACTTTTTCCGACATTATTTTATATAAATGTATGTTAAAGTACTATTTTGTACCAAAAATTACTTTAAACTACCTTTTTAAGAAGAAAACTATTTCAAAGAGCTATTAAAAAAAATAAATTTGAAATAATAATTTTTTTTTGAAAAAAGTACTTTAAATTTCTGTTTAGAAAAAAGTACTTCAAAGTACTATATTTTATAGGAAATTACTTGTAAGTACTATTTTTAGAAAAAGTTCTTTAAAGTACTATTTTATTTTTAAAAAAGTTTATATTTCCTGAAATTATTTAAAAAAAAGTATTTTCTTATCAAAAAAGACTACTTTTTTCTCAGCAAAAAGTACTTTAATATAAGATTTTTTTTAAACAAAATATAAAAGTTTTATTTTTTATAGAATGTTACTTGAAAGTACTATTTTTTTAGAAACAAAGTACTATTTTAGTTTTATAGATAAAATCATTTTTTTCACGAAATTTTTTTTTAAAAAAATACTTTGATGAACTACTTTGTTTCATTAATTACTTGAAAGTACTTTTTAGGAAATTTTATTTTAAAGTACTTTTTTTTAGAAAAAGTAATTCAAAGTACATTATTTTTAAAAAAAAATTACTTTTAATTGCTATTTTTTAGAAAAACGTATCTTAAATTGATACTTTTTATAATGAATTACAAAGTACTATATTAAAAGTAGGTTTTTTCATAAATCGTATGAAAAATATTAAATCTTTTTAAAAGACTAGTTTTTTTTGGAAAAAATGTACATTAAAGTAGATTTTTTTTAAATAAATTACTTAAATTAAAAAAGGTATTTTGCATACAAATTTTAAGGAAGGAAAACATATTCACTAGATACTTTCTTTTACTTTCTACTTGAAGAAGATTTGTTTAGGGACCTTAAATAACGGTTATTCAGAAAATTTTGAATCAAAATCTCTCTAAGTTATATCTCTAATGTTACATACCAATAGATTCGTATTGACGTGATCTTTCAGATCTCAACTCCACAGTTAACAGTTATTTATCAACATAAAAATAAAAGTTCGCATGAAACTCTTAAAGAAAGCCGTTATAAAAAAACTCATTTGAGGACTTTTATTTTTTCCGTCATAATAAAAATTCATTTGAGGAGTTTTATTTTTCCCGTCAGAAAATAAAACTCTTTTCTTATTTCCTACTTTTTTCAGTATATTTTATTATTGAGTCCATCTGATATAATGTTTGTAGTAATTTATTTGTTTAAGAAAAAAAAAAAACAACAATGTGATAATAGGAATCAAACAATAACAAATTAAAATCACACTTGATTTTATTTTAATGACAATTTTTTCAATTGCAATGCAAGGTGCTTTACAAATTGTAATGATCTGACCACCAGCAAAAATAAAACTCCTGAAATGACTTTTAATTTATGACGGAAAAAATAAAACTCCTCAATTGAGTTTTTTTTTCTGACGGGAAAAATTAAAACTCCTCAAATGAGTTTTTTTATGATGTATATTTAAAACTCTTTTTTAAAGAGTTTCATGCGAAATTTTATTTTAAAGTTGAATAGTAACTGTTTTAGGTGGATTTTTAATGTCACAAAATAACTGTTATAAAATAACTTTTTCGATATCATTCATAACCGTTACGGTCCCCGGATTTGTTTAAAAAAAGTACCTCAATCCTAGAAAGGTCAAAAGTAGAATTAAATGCAATCGATTTGGCAAATGTAAGATGACTGTAGATCTTAATTGGTCTAATTGACTTTTGTATAAATAAATTTTAATATCTCTCACATCTTTAAAAAGAAGTACAGCAAAAGTATTGTACTGTATTTTTAATAAAATTCTTAATTCAGTTTTTAGTATTTTTAACTCGGAATTTATTTGCGACAGTAAATTCTTATATACCTTCCATTGAGAATAAAGTACTACAGAAGTACTTTTTCCGAGGGCAAACTATAAAATACGTCTAAATTTATGTACTAACTTAGTACCAATTATATTTAAAGAAATTTTAAAAAGAAAGTACCAAAAATTATTAAGTAAAATATGGAAATTGGTAGTAAGAGCTCGAATAAAGTACATTTTTGAAAAGATTTAAGAAAATACACATTCCAAAATAAGTATGTAGGTACTGATATTGTACTAATTTTATAAAAAAAAAATAAAAACATATTAATTTTCCATTTTTGATATTTTTTAGATTTCATTGTTTTCCCCTAAAAAAGTACCAAAATAGTACTTTTTTGAGAAAAGTACTAATTAAATAATTTTTCAAACAACCATTTAATTTGTATAAATTTTTTAAAAATACACATTTGAGGTGAAAAAAAAAAATTCTTGCAAAAAATTAGTACTTTTTCTATGAAAAAAATTTAAAAATTAGTATATTTCTAAATTTTTACCCAGATTTAATATAAAATACCATTTTGAACTCTAAACATAAACAAATATTATAAAGTATAATTGTACAAAGTAAAATTTTGTATCGAAAAAGTACTTTTGCCCTACAAATTGTCCTAGAATAATATATATTTGATATCAAAAAAAAATTAAGTCTTAGTGGAAAATTTCAAGACCAACTCAAAATGATTTAATATTAAAAATAAAATTTGAAATTTTTGTTAAAAGTATGAAAATTATTCCAAATTTTATATAGCAACTAGAAATCCGTACCAAAATTTCCTTTTGTTGGTACCATTTAGTGCAGCTATCAACTTAACTAGGAGTTTATGAGTTTCAATTTGATTTTTCATGTTTGAAGTCATAGCAAAAAAACTGCTGTTGTTGTTGCTATTATATTGTAAATTATGGCCTTAAATAAATTACACTAATCACTTTAAAAAAAAAAAAACTTAAACGAGCACAACTACAACAAACCAATGAGCAGCACCATGACTTCTTTCTTTAATAAACTATAGACTTTTAGGCGCTTTAGCTGTGTTCGCACCATCTACAGGCTTGAAGCTTTTGAGTTTAGTTGCTGTAGCTGTTGTTGATAGCTGCTGCTACTGCTTCTAGTGTTGGCTGCTAAAATAAAATTATTTAGTTTTGCTTTAGGCGATTATCGTAAACATAAGCTTTAACACTTTATTTTTGCTGCAATACTTTCCCTCGCTACGCCTTTAAATCCCCTGAATATGTTTTGTTTTTTTTTATATATAAAACTCCTTCTTTTTCTCTCTACTTAATAAAACGAGTATAAGACTTAAAGGAAGCCATTAGTTTTTAGTTTCTTGATGTTTTTTCTTAGAGAAATAAAGTCGGCAGCAATTGCTGAATTGACACAAACTAAAGAAGCAAGGAAGAAATAAAAAAAAAATGGAAATGAAATTGTGCCACGCGCATTAACTACATACTCGTAAGTATTTTGACTTTAAGCCATTTTATGACTTTATTTTATAGTACTTGGCCTAGTCCTTACAAAACAAACTCACACACTTTCGTTCCAAATATGAATTTGTTTTAAGAAAGTTATAGAAAATGTGGAAAAAGCCATTAATTGTGTAGTTAGTTGATTTGAATTTAGTTGCAGTTACTGCTGCTCTAATATTATTTAGAATTGTTCTATAGCCATTGTTAAAATATGTAAATTTAGTTTTTGGAATATATGTAAGAAGCTTAGTATATTTTCAAAATGCAAATCTTAATAAACAAATAAAAATGTTAGTGGCTTTAGCTGAACGAAAAAAAACTATATAAATAATTGTTGTTTTATTTAAACTCAAGTAGTTTAGAGAAAAACTCATAAACTACAAAATTCCATTGGCATTAAGCTGGTAATGGCTTTTTCTTCTTAGAATTGTTATTTTATGCCTTTGAAGTAATTTCATTTTAAGTGATTTTTAGTTTTGTTAGCGAGTAACTAAGAAAGTTGTAAAATTTTATGTGTTACTGGGGCATTAAGTTATTTGCTTTCTTTATTTACAGATTAACATAAATATAAAATTATTGGGAGCTAAAAATGGAATTTTAATCATAAGATTTTTAAGTCATATTAAAAGACTGTTCATCAACATTTTTTAATTGCATATTAAATCTCTATAATTTTGTTGTATGAATATTTTTGTTTGCCATTACTGTAACTAATTCATATTCAAGTTATTTGAATGCAAAATTAATGAATATATTATAAAACATAAACCTGTGTTTGTGGAAAAATAGCAATTTTCGCAAAAAATCTTAATATTACAAATTGCTAAAACAAATTTTATACATTTACTTAATGTTCATGGAGTATGTTTGTTTTTTTAAAAGCTTAAGCAAGTGCTGGTATATATTGAAAAATGTCATTACTTGGTAAAATTAACACTTGGAGAAAATTTTACGTTTTACTTACAAAATAAATTAGTTCAAATCTAGCGTCAAGACAATTGTCACTTTAGTGTCTCTAAGTAATCTAGAGTGTAGTCACTTTAAACATTTATTTTATACTGCAATTTAGAAATTTGTTATTTTACACACCATAAGTAATATATTGGGGAGATGTTGAAGAAGGTTGGTTTACAAGCAATCGGTTATTGGACTGTCTTTGATATGTCTTTTTAACTGACTATTTGAAGTCAATTTGCATTAGTGCTTTTTTAAATAACTAGCTATATAGCAGATCAAGTAACCATTTAATCAAAAAGGGTCAATGACCCCTGCTTAAGACCTGTACGTGTTAAAATATCAAGTCACAACTACTTATGTAACTATATTTCACAATAAGTGATAGGTAAAACCACTAGTTCGGGACAGTCACCAAAAAGTGCTGGGTAATAGTGGTTCCGAACCCACATCTATTGTACATATATAATAGATGTGAGGGAATTAACTTAATGCTAGTGAATTCTGAGCACCAGAGTATCTTCTCTAATCATTCTGATGCTTGGCTTGTGTTCTGAGACTTTGGAAACCGATTGCGTAAAATATTAGCAACCTCACCAATTCTACCAAACTACATTAGGAAACCCCCTTGTTGATAGACTCTATTAAGGACAGTGTTGCCATTTTAGAAATTAAGAACAGCGTCAAGTGTATAGTAAAAACGGGTAAAAAGGGTAAAAAATTACGAAAAAAAGAGTAAAAAGAGCCAAGAGAAAAAAGTAAAAGTTTAACAAAAAATTTGAAAATTTATTTTTTCACTTGCAAATAACACATTCAAAATGGGTACCCAATAACCACAAAAGCCCCAAAATATCAAGCACTTGAAGATTTTACTGGAATTTGACTTGAATGCAAATGTAATTATGTTTTAAACTGGAAAAATATTTGAAAATTTAAATATTTTTCAAACAAAAAACATATGGCTTGAATTTATGTTTCCTTTTTACTGGAGAATGCTATTGAAATAAAGTGTAATACAACTGTAATTCAATTGCTTGACTATAATTCAAGGCTTGAAATACACTTGATTTCAACTTGAATTCCAGTAAAAATGCTTATTGGATATAATATAAATTTTTAAGGTTTAAATTTTTAATTAAATTATTTATTTTACTTAGGAGTAAACAAAACCTTAAAATAAAATATCAATTCAATAAAAAACGAAATAATACATTTCAAATAAATCTTTTCAATAATCATCATCATCACCGGACCACAAAACGATTTTAATGAAATACTCAGGGGACAAATTGTCCCACTCGTAATCGAAATAAATTTCTAACGCAATCATAATTATAACTTGCACCACCATAGTGGGGAGGGTATTATGCGTTTGTGCAGATGTTTGTAACGCCCAAAAATATTAGTCTAAAGTATACCGATCGACTTAGAATCACTTTCTGAGTCGATTAAATTGTAAACCTTGTGCGCAGAGTACAGGTCGCAATTTTGAAGATATTTCGATCAAATTTGGTACATAATATCGGCCCAAGGCTGAAATCGGTTCATTATTTCACTTAGCCCCCATACAAATGTCCTTCCGAAATTGGACTTTATCGGTCATAAATGTTTAATTTATAAATGTGTCTCCACAAATTGCGTTCCAAATAAGTCTTATATATACAAAATTCATGTCACCAAATTTTGTTACGATCGGTCCATAATTGGTCATAGCCCCCATATAAGGCCCACTTCCGAAAATCACTCAAAAATACAAATTATTGAAATTTTAAAAGAAAAATGTTTTTGCTTTTTTAAAAAAGGGTATTTGGAAAAAATAAAAGGGTAACGAGACCAAAAAAGCGTCATAAAATACCCGAAAAGCGTCAAAATGGCAACACTGATTAAGGATGCTTTCGTTTTTTTTTTTTTATGGTTTGGTTATAACTATTTCACTCCTTCTAGATCTGCACCTGGTACACATATATGTTGACTCAGATATTCAGATTATCAAATTCGTTCCTAAAAACGACCTTTCAAATTACCGGGTCCGGATGTTATTATACCCGCTGACCTTTAGAAAAATGAGGATCGACATGGCCTTGAACAGGGAAATTGTTATTTATTTGAGAAGAATTCATCTCTAAATTTCAACATGAATATACAAAGAAACGATTTTTGGGAACTGCTCTTCATTCATCCAGAATAGTATCAATAATTCAAAAAGGCAATTGGTTATAATTGGGGTAAATTAAATTTAACTTTATTTCCCTCCCAACGGGTAACTTGGATCAGTGGCTGGTCTAAGGGGAACCATTAAAGATGTTATGAAACTTATCACACCACTGGAAAAGCGTTGAATGTGTTCAAAGTACTTTTGTTATTCTAATAACAGAAGCGGAAATGTCTACGATATTGAAAGTGTTATTTACAATGTTAAACTGGGTGTCAGTAGATTTTTTATAGGTGTATACAATTTACTCCTAGCTCTGTGGTGAGGTTAAACGTTTCATGATCTCGTAAATACTCTGCGGGATGTCTTTAAAGGATGCAATCTTATTTTTGGATACCTGACTTTTCTACTGCACTACAAGAGGGAAATTATGTTAAAAAGCTGACACCTTTTATAATAGGTATATAAAGAAAATTATAAATATCTTTATATACCTATATCGAATTATAATTATCGAACACATTGTAATTTTTGCATATTGATGGATAGCTAGGATGACGTGTCTTGATAATTTCCTGGCCTTCCTCTTGATCACTGCGAAATTCTTGTCTAGCTGAAACTGTTTGGGTTTGTACGGACTAGATAATACAATGAAAACATCTAAGCTCTTGCGAGGTCGACTTGGCCGGAATATGAATATGGCAGGACAAATCTACTTATTGTATGCAGTCGGAAGCATATAACTATTACAGAATACTGCATCATAGGAATGCATTCTAAGAGACTGAGTATAAAGTCCAATAACTACAACAGAAATTGCTCTAAGTAAATATTCTGTCATTTTCCTCTATGATCGAGCTCATATCTCTCAAGGCCTGTAGAGAATGAATCTCACATACATCTACTCATTTTTCAGAGTATTTGACGTGTCGATTGAGGGTTCTACATTTTGTTCGTTGGGTATCACAATGAGTTCAGTTTTGGATGGACTCAAGTGATTTGCTTTTATGAAATGTATACTTTTTTGGTTTCACATTAAAGACTTTATTATTTATCAATATTTATGTACCATTTTTTAATATTTTCTCAGTGTAGTTTACTTACCAGTAGTTGAAGTCACAAATTTATTCACAATTTTGAAGAAAATTCACATCAAAAACATGAAAATATTTTATTTTCCAGCCATCATATAATGTTAGTTATTTTATTTTATTTTCCACTCACCTAAAGCACGTAAAACATTTCATCTCGGTTGTCTAAATCATTTATAAAGTAAACCGAAAACAAAAAATTGAGGAAAAGCAAAAAATACATTTTAGTAATGATTTCATTTTCATCATTTACCTAATCGAAACGCGTGCCAAGTTGAAAGAAAAACAAAAGATTTTAACATACATATTTTTATGTCATGTTTTTTCAAGACATTTTGCCATTTCACAAAACAACAAATATGAAACAATTTGTTGTGGAGAAAGCAGGGAGTTAAGCCACCCTCTTTGGTATCACTTATTTATTTTTTTTTTATTCATGTTTTGATGATGATACCAAATTGTTATGTAAATTAAATTTTGTATACTCTTCAATGAGCTTTTAACTGAAAAATAAGAAACAATTTAAATTTGTTCAGCTTTTCTGTTTGGAAAAAGGTATCTTTTTTTTGGAAGTGGATGCCTTGTGTGTTACCTTAAACCAGCTTAAAGGTATCAGTGTAGCAAATGTAAAATGAATTTTATTTTCAGCTACACTGCACTCTCTTAGTCATTTAGAGGTTTATTTTTTTACATACAGAAAAAAATGTTCTTTTAAATATTGTTGATAAAAAAGAACAAAAGTAAAATAATACTTTTAGATATTTAAAACACATATTTATGTGGAAGTAAACTGACTATAACCCTCACCTAAATTTTAATGAAAAGCTGTAGAAATGATCAAAATATACAAAAACGAATACACTAGAAGCCCTGCATAAACACTCTTAAACCGGATACGGATGTTGATATGTTTTCATAATGATGGGTACAGAGAGAGATTGAGGGAGTGTTTATTTTAAGAGAGAGTTAGTTTAGTGTTTAGTTCACCGTTTTCGTTGTAGCTTGTCTTTAATGTTTTTTTAAGAAAATTTATTTAAATATGAAAACAAAGTTATTGAGGGGATAAAGATAAAAATAAAATATAGAAAAGAAAAAGTTAAAGGCAACAAATCCTGTGATACTTGTAGTGTAAAAATTTAATTATACAGAAATTCATTAAAATATTCCAAAGGCAGTTTTTGAATAGAGGAGGGTGTGATTTTTTTTAGGGTGGCTTAAAGCCTGATTATGTGGGAAATCTTTTATAATTTGTTTTTGATTTTTTTATGTAAATTAAAAAATAAGTGTAAATTTGTAAAGATTTAAAACAAGACAACATTTTTGAAAAGTTTTTTGTTTATTTTTTCCCAAATCCTTGGCAATAAAAACATAAAAAAACAATAATCTCTCTACATTATCAAATTTTCAACAACATGCAGCATTTTTTTCCATTTAAGTTAATATTTATTACAACTATTGACAAAAATAAAGAAAATAATATAAAAAAAACTCAAAAACCAATCTTCCAAAAGTATTACTTAAAACGGAAATTTTCCATTTTCCAGTTATTTAAGTGTTAAAATGTTTAACACACAAACATTAGAGACCACTCTACCAAGACACACCCAACATTCCTCAATACATATTGATGGCATCGTAAAGTCCCTTCATAACATTGACTACAAAATATTTAAACCTTAATTTTCAATATCTAACAAAAATATTTATATCTTGGTAAAGATATATTAGTCTATTACCAATACAGCAATGCTAACAGCAACAACAAATACATAATTTCCTTTTTCCATTTCTTTAAACATCAAGTGCAGAAAAAGGAAATTTTGAACAATTTAACTTTGACATTGTTTTCAAACACACACCAATGTTAAACACAATTGTCGGGTATAAGAAAATGCTGTTTTCAGCAAATCTAATACTTGGCTTCATACAATGTCAATGCTAAAAATAAATAAATAGATGTAAAAGAAAATACACAAACATACTATACTACACTTATACTTCGTCATCTGTTAGATGTACAACAATTGTGGAAATTCTTAAGAGCGGATATTTAAACATTACGACAAAACACAACAACTACTAAAACAACAGCAACAATAATAAAAACAACTACAATATGACGACATCAGGCGGCAATGTCAATAGCAAAAAATAACAAGTTACAAGTGCCAAGAAGAGGACTACTATAAAATAAATAGTAGAAAGTCGAAATAACTACAAGTTGCCAGAGAATCTTATACATTTTTTTTGGCATTGTTTTATACTTTCATTCTATATCCTTGATTGTAGCAGAAAGTAAATGAAAATAAAGCCCTAAGTTTGGTCATATATTTCAGGGACTTGCAAAGAAAAATTCGATTTGGAAGTCCAAACTTTCTCAATTTTCGTTAGCATTTGCCATGTACTGAACTACTGCTCCAACTGGAAGAAAACTTGTAATATTAATAGTTAGAAGAGAGGTTAAGACTTTAGAATATTACTTGCTGAGATATCAACACAAAGAAACTAATTTATCCAGAATTATTCACTTAGGAAATGAAACACTTCCATAACAACCAAACGGGCTTCACACATTTACCAAACCTTGATTTTAAAGATAATTTAGTTGTTAAACTCCACTTATATAAATAAATATTTTCAGATATTTAATGAGTTCATATTCACTTAATCTTAAAGAAGTCTATTCTTTTGAAAATCTGAATATTTTAAATAGGAAAATGAAATCACTTCAGTAAGGACTTAAACAGAGAAAATAGATTCGCCGTTGCAGCCGAATTTCGGTTTTTTTTAGTTAGTAACCGAATGTCTGTTCAGAAACTTCGTTCATTAAGACTGAATCATTCGATTAGCAACAAATTCGGATGCCTCAGTGAATCAGTTTCTCTGTGAAAACAAGTTGTTACTTATGAATTCTGTCTATATATACATATTATGTTATGATTATCTTATAAACAAATATTTAGTCATCTATTAATATTTAAGAAACCTGCATGAGTAGTATAAGTTACATTTGCTTTAGAATAGGGGCGATTCAGTCGCCAGTTTCAGCATCAGTTTCTGGTAAGTAGGATAAGTACCCAGTCTCCTTTATATAAGTTATGAGGAATGTCCAATCCAAGACTCTTCGCCTCTCTTCATCATTCCCTTAGATATTATTTGTTCTTTTTAAAGTCATGTTTTCATAGATCTTCATATTTAAATAAACCCATAAACAGAAGTCCAATGGTATTAAATCACACGATCTAGGGCAACAATTTTGATCAACTGAACGAGAGAAAATGCCTCATGCAGTAATTGAATTGTTTCATGAGCTGTGAAATATCCGCACCAAACAATGACGCGTTGTGGACTATGTAAGCATGAAAACGCAGAAGTTCAGTGTGTAGATCCTGTAGAGAGCTACTTGAAATTTAAAATTCTTGTCGACTCGGCGTCTTTGATGCTCCTGGACTTTCACCAATACATACTGACATTTGAACGGGTTTTTTGAACGAATAATTGATTCAATCTCCTTGAATTTTCAGTTACTCTCTTCACAGTTCTAGAAGTTAAATTCATATTTCGAAAATATTTAATTGAAAATATGTTTGGCGTTGTTCTCTCGTGTCCCATTTTTACTAATCCTAAACTGTCAGCTGTAAGACTGTTTTCATTTTGTTGGCTACACAAATAGCGTCAAATTCAAATCTTGCATGAATTTTGAGTCACTTTTTATACCCAAACGAGGGCTCTATACAATGTTCAAATGTCTCGTTATGATGCGAGCTACTCTAATGTCTTTGTCTATTCAAAATCAGGTTTCTCTCCATTATTTTATCGTTTGCCCCTCATTCCGACAGTTATTTATAGACAGTGTTTGAAATATTCACAAAAAACGTAATCATTGAGATCCTTCTTGAACAAGTTTTGTAACTTGTATTACATTAACTTGTAACATTATTTTGGGTTTAATATCCCATAATTCAACAGTGACCTGCCTTGATAATCTTTGCGGGTTTTGTCGAATTTTATTTCCTTCTTATTTTCCAAGATATTCCAATTTAACGATATCGTTTCTTAACGTACATATTATTAACACCTTGACTGTCCGTGATAATAAGTACTGGACCGCTATTATTATATTATTACTATTTGTTTCCCTCTATTATTGCCATAATCTCAGCTTGAATGCCATATTGCGATCTGGACGATGGATGTAATTGCCTAAATCGCGTATTTTCGAGCCGTCGGTATATATAAAGATTTTTTTCTTGTTAATTCATTAGAATTGTGCTGATGCAGTTAATATTCATCGTTGTGCATTGGTAAGAAATTCAGTATCTTCTGGTATCTGATTTCATATTCATCGTCTTTAAATTCGCACATAGCTATCATCCTAGTAACAGACAGAGCTTCTTCATATTTCACCTATATTCCGACCAGGATTATGGAGAGAATATCTTGAATATCCGTTGTCAAAGATGAAATCTGCATTATATCATATATCCTTTTTGGTGATGTCAAGACTATTAAAAATTGGTATTGGCTAACTTTATCGTGCTCCTTTGTTTGTTATTACAGCTTATTTGTTATATCGATGTAGAACAGAAATTATTAATAGAATAAACTAGGGATTCTAATACCGTTGTGTAGCATGAAATACAATGTTTGTGTTCTTGTACTTAATTTTCTTTTAACAAGAACTAAACTAAAGATGGTTTGTAATTTCCGATGGAACTACAATTGACACCCTTCAAACACTAGACATAAATAAACATCTAGCATTAGTTCGTTTACTTTTACACACACTGTACAACTAAAAACAATCTACATAAATTCATGAATCAAGAGCACCACCCATCTTCAAGACGAGTACATACTCGAAATTATTCTTAAATAAAAATTCTAACAAGGAAAAATATGTAAAATATTTTATGTAAATTTTAAAATTTTTTGCAAACTAAAAAGAAAGGAAGCCAAAAATTCTTTAAAATAAAAAACTAAAGCAATATATTGCTGTATAGCCGGCAAAATGACCTATGTGCTTTTTAACAACTTTTAGGAGAGCCACATAAATTTATAATAGAGGGACTGTATGATGACTTCGTGACCGGTTAGATGATGTTGAATATGCTGATGATATCTGCCAGCTCTCTTATCGTTACTCTGATATGACCATCAAATTGCAACGTATCAGAGAATTAACACAGAAATCACAAATACCATGTCTCCTCATCTGTATTTATGGGTAGTGTAAATATTGTCAGAAGCTCTTGATGTTCTGACCATGAGAATATAATGTGATGCCCGCTGGTCTAAATACATTTTTCAATTGTCTCGGATTTCTGAATCTGTGTAGGAATTACTTCACTCCATTTGATCTCCTCACTATTTACACCACCTATATCCGAGCAAAAATAAAACTCTATTTATTCGCTGGAGCAGCGTCGAAATGTGGCCTTCGTTTTATTGTTTCATCAGTACTACAATCGAATGTGTTCTGATGAAGTTAGAGAACTTGTTCCTGATACCCGCAGATGTTTACGTAATACACGTTTTTCATCAATAACACATCCCTTTGTGGTTGATTGACCAGTGGACCGCACAACACACTACAGGGAAATTCATTCTTTAGCCGTACTGTACTTGGAACAAACTTCCCCCAGAATGTCCACAAACACTACTCCCTTTTTCCTGCCTCCCATAACCTATTTTCCTAGTTTCAACACAATGCTGCATTAGCGGGTGTCATTCCCTGAGTGCTGGTACAAGGCGATATTACAACATTAGGGGCCTCGGGTTCTGATATTCCCAATTGAATAAAAAAGGCGACGCAAGCGTATGGCCAACTCAAAAAGATATAGAATTCTCCAATTCTTTCTCGCCGTTTCAAAATAAATTTATTTAACTCAAATGTTCGATCTATATTACTTTATGGCTGCGTAACGTGGAATGCTGGCCCTCGCTATATGAATTCCCTGCAAGTTTTTGCAAACAAATGCCTTAGAAGAATCCTTCATGTTTTTTTTGGAAACAGACAATGTCAAACAATAGACTATGGCATCTAACGAACTAATGGAACTGGATAGGTCACATCATAGGTATTGCTGAAACTACTATTGAGTGGAACCCGCAAGGGAGTCGCAGAAGAGTACGTCCAGTTGATATGTGGCGTAGATAAACTGAAATTTAATCTGGCGTGTACTAATGAGCTCTCAGCTTTACTAGGAGAATTGTGGCCTGGCGAGAAACTGTATGAGATTCCGGTAAGTGAGATGCCCCACAAACCGAGATCAATCGCAGTCATTCCGGCGGAAACGCATGATCCTGAGGAGATATGTGTGTATATTCAGAGCTGGATCCATAACTGGAAAGTGGTCAATGTTTCCGCTCCTGAAGGTGCAAATAGTAAGGTGGTGGTTGACCTGAATATGAAATCATTAGCGCCACTGCGAGAGAAGCAAAGCCGAATTTACTGCGGATTTGATAGCATTAGGCTGCGTATCTATCGTGGTGAGGACCCCATTAACCCGGAAGACTAAATGGAGACCCAATCAAACTCCGGTAAGGTTGGGGATCTCTTCGAAATGGCGAAATGGAGAACAAAGTGGACGTTACTGTCGTCTGTGGTCCTGACCATGGTGAAGCTGATCCAGGCGAACCTTCACCATGCAAAAGCAGCATCTGCTGCACTAATCCACCACATTGTAGAAAATGGGGAGGAAAATTGGCTGGAATGAAATAAAACAAGTACAGACCTATATTCGGTTGTGCAAATTTTAAATATTTTTAGGTAAACAAAATTTTTTTCTTTAAATTTTAAAATAGTTTTTTTTAAATTTTAAAAAATATTTTACCCGATTTTGACCCATTGTAGGTCCAACTTACTATGGTCTTATATACGTCATTGCAAAAGGTCTTTCAAATATCTACCATTAAATATCAATATTGTCTATATTAGTGACTTAGTAATCCAGATATACACACAGCCTCAAAAGTGAAATTTTTGATTTTTTTAGGATCATGAAAATTATAGTCCGACTTAAATCTTTTTTTTTCAAAACCGAATCTATTATTATACTCAATCTCCAACAAACCGAAATATTAAAATTTTAATTGATGATAAATTTTAGGATTTTCATTATCTAAAAAAAATCAAATATCTTTTGAGGCTCACTGTAGGTCAAAAATAGGTAAAAAATCGAGGTTGTCCTGATTTTTTTCTCTTACCTCAGTCATTTGTGGACCGATTTTGCTGATTTTAAATAGGAAACTTCTCGAAAGCATGTCTGACAGGATCCCGAAGATATCTGGGACAGACGGACATTGCTTAATCAACTCTGCTATCTGTAAGGATCCAGAATATATATACTTTATAGGGTCGGAAAATTATATTGTGGAAATTACAAACGGAATGGCAAACTTATATATACCCTTCTCACGAAGGTGAAGGGTATGAAAACATCGCGATGAACAGATCGTAAGAACGATGGGAATGATCCTTTGTGATGACTGTAGAATCAGTAGATATATTTGGTTATAAATTAGTAACTGAATAAGCCTCTCAAGTGGGCAAATAAGAATATGTTCTAACAATTATACATAAGCCTTTTTGCAGACAAGGCGACAATTTTTAAAAGAATATACCAATGTACATCTACATTTGTATTTAAAAAAGCAATATTATTTAAAAATCTAAAATAAAGCTTTTTAAAAATCATGACTTTGTTGTTGTAGCGTCAAATACGACAAAAAATAACAGCTCCTTAGTTTGATTTATTCATGGTGTACAGTTTTTTTGCGTATACTTCCGGGTTTGTTTTTTGAAATTTTATACGCATATACTTATTTCCCCTGTTTAATAAAAAAAGGCAGCCTTATCACTCCTCACTTATGATGTTTCTTGTTGCTTCCCCCTGAAATCACCTGTAATTTGACTTGCATACAGTCATTTTGTTGTTGTCGTACATAATTTACCATAAAGTTACTCAATTCCTTTTTTACATATATTATGTTTTTTTTTTGTGTTGCAAGTATATTGTAGAAGAAAACATGATATAAAGAAAATGTTTGTTATTTTGACATTTAAGCTTGGTAACGTTTGCTGTTTCTTTTTTTGTTTGTTTTATTTTGTGTGAAAATCTTACAATATCATTTTCTTTACCAAAGACACTGGAAGAAAATAATTAGTTGGTTGTTTAAGATTTTAAAACAATTACAAACTTAATGAAAATGTTCTATATTAAATGGTTAGTGCTAAAGCTGTAAAATTGGAATATCAAAAGATCGAATCCAACCTAAACCTGGAAAGTTCAAATACAGCGACTTTACATTTCCAGTTTTGCTATTTGGGGTGTGAATGACTTTTCTATTCTAATTTTATGACACAAATCAATTTGTTTCCCTTTTATTTTTTTTGCAGTGTATCTTTTCTCACTTTGCACACATCTAACGCCATTTGAACAATCAAAGAAAATTGTTAAGTGGAGGGTTAAAATTACACAAAAACACATATTACTTACCTACACACACTTACCATGTACTAGAAATGTATGTTAAAAGATACATTGTACATATGTATCTACGTAAATATATTTCCATTTAGTTGTTTTATGAGGTGAAAATTTCCATGTAAATGCTTGTGGATTGTAACTATTGATTGCAAAACAAAAAATATAAAAAAAGGAGAGAAACAAAGAAACAAACTTAAATGTAGGTTAAAGGTTAACAGCAAACTGTATGTAGGTTAAAGTTTTTATAACAAAATTATGATAAAAATCTGAATGAATAGTTTCAGCATGAAAAATGAAGGTAAGAAACGCCTAAAGAAATAAATTTTTTTTTTTTTTGTTTTGTAAATGTGATTTATATTGTGCTAAAGCATTGTAGTGTAAATGTGTAAATTGTTTTTTAAACAGTTTGATGTTTAAATTATTTGTTACATGAAAGCCACGATTGTTTATAGTAATTGTTGGTAATTTAATGTTGTTTTATGAAATAACATTAGTAAATGAATTAATAAAATTCTAGTATGGTGCTGAATTATATATAAATGCAAAAGAAAATGCTGGTTTGTTTTTAAAAATATATAAAATTTACTGGATTTTTTGTAAAAAAAGGCATTTTTTAAATTTGTTTTCTACTAAGTAAAAGCAGAATCAGGAATTTACTTTGAAAAACAATTTAAAACATATAGAGCTAGTTTCTAACTTGTCAGTCAAACGTAGCTTAACACGCTGTTATATTAAACCTGTGATTGTGCTTCTCACTAATGGATTAATACTTTTAGTCAAATCACATGTGCATTCCTCAAAATTGTTCATATAAATATGGCAATACTTTAAATTTTATAAGAAAAAGTAACCTATATCTTTTTGTAAATTTTAACTTTTTTAAAAAAAAAGTGACATTAAAGTATATAAAAGCATATTAAAAATTATATTGATGTTAATAAAGCAAAACAAATCAAAACGAAGAGCTGCTATGCTGAATTGTTTATTTTGTTTTTCATCTGTTGGTGCTTTGGAATTTTATACTTAGGTTTAACTCACCAATGATGCTCAGTTAAACCTAGTACTTTCCGCAACTTAAGTAACACTAAAACTAATTACAAGTAAAAATTTATTAATCACAGAAAAGGCAGTTATGTAACAGATAATAAATAAATAATTATACAATAACTTCTAAGTAATGCATACGGTATAAAGTAGTAATTAAAAAGTAAGTTATTTAGTAATTACAAGTCATTGCCAAGTTTCAGCTGGGTATCTTTCATAAAATGCAACAAAATCATTATGAGAATTTTCCACAACTTCGAACGTGGGATTTCGTTTGAGTTCTAGTTAGTCGAAAAATATACGATTTTTTTCCATTAAAAATGCGGGACTTTTCAAATTATTAGCTTTTATTTCGAAGCATTTGTACAATATAAATATTGGCTATACCTAATATAATATAATATTAGCTATTACCTTTTCCCGTCTTTCTGGCAACATATGGATTCTGAGCCAAAAGAACTCCTCATCTTTTGAAGCCAAAAACGAATCAAGCCCTCTGAAGTTTTGAGATGCATTTACAAGGTAAAAAATGCAATTAGAACTATGTACATAATTGTCGTTCTAATGAGACATAAAAAAAGAAATTGGTAAAAAATGTTAGTTATTAAAAACTCCCCAGGCCATTAACGTATCTCAGGCCACTAGAACAAGAAATGTAGGAAGAAAATTAACATATTTTGAAAAATATTAAAATAAAAGCTAATTTTTACTTAAAATATATCCATATTTACTTGTATATGAGTTTTTGTCTTCGTTGGATACCGTTAACCTATTCGCAGGCATTACCTAAAAAATTAAATTTTTTTAACGGTAGTTTCAAAACTCCATTTTCAAATTTTTAAAAATTTTGTTAAGCAGATTTCAGAATGTTTTGATTGTCTCATTTGAGATTTATTTAGAATATAATCTATATATATAAAAATGAAATGGTCCATGTATGTTATGGTATCACGTGAGAACGGCTGGAGCGATTTGGCTGATTTTTATACCCTTCAGCTTCGTGAGAAGGGTATATATAAGTTTGTCATTCCGTTTGTAATTTCTACATTTTTCATTTCCGACCCTATAAAGTATATATATTCTGGATCCTTATAGATAGCGGAGTCGATTAAGCCATGTCCGTCTGTCTGTCTGTCTGTCTGTCTGTCTGTCTGTCTGTCTGTCTGTCTGTCTGTCTGTCTGTCTGTCTGTCCGTCTGTCTGTCTGTCTGTCTGTCTGTTGAAATCAATTTTCTGAAGGCCCCAGATATCTCCGGGATCCAAATCTTCAACAATTCTGTCAGACATACTTTCGAGAATTTTGCTATTTAAAATCAGCAAAATCCGTCCATAAATAACGGAGATATGAGCAAAAATCCGAGACAACCTCTGAAAATTTCATCAAAAAACACAATGTATTGCATGCTTTGACAAAAAAAACAACAAAACGTATGTGTGGATGTGCAAGTTTTGTGTATTTTGTTTTTTTTTGTGTTTTGTTTCTTTTGGCATTGTTGTTGTTTTTTATACAACTAAACGTTTGTTTGGTTGTGTGTTGGTTTTTTTTACAAAAAAGCAACAAAACGTATGCTTGGTTGTGCATGCTTTGCGTATTTTGTTTTTTTGTGTGTTTTGTTTCTTTTGGCGTTGTTGTTGTTTTTTATACAACTAAACGTTTGTTTGGTTGTGTGTTGGTTTTTTTGACAAAAAAGCAACAAATCGTATGTGTGTTTTGTTTCTTTTGGCGTTGTTGTTTTTTATACAATTAAACGTATGTTTGGACGTGTGTTGGTTTCATTGGCTTGCGTATTTTGTTTTTTCTTTTGGTGTTTTGTTTCGTTTGGCGTTGTTGTTGTTTTTTGTGTTCTTGATAAATTTAGGATGCTGTACGCTGAAAGTGGGCAATGTACATACATACATATATACTAATTATAAAAAATAATAATGCATCCACAACAAAGGTGAAGGGTATATAAGATTCGGCATAGCCGAATATAGCACTCTTACTTGTTTTTTATTCGATTCGAAATTTTCAGGAGATGGTTTGTAAAGAAAAAAATCAAAAATTCCGGGTGGAACTCGGAACTTAATTTTTTGAGTCCAGTCAACTGTAATAAAAAAAGCCCCCTAAAGTATGCAGTACAAATTTAGATATTTTATTTGCAAATAAATAAGAACAGGGTTGGAGAAACTTGAAGAACTAACATCAGTAAATAGCTACCGGGCGAAGCCGGGGCGGTCAACTAGTGGGGAATAAAAATATGAAAATATCTCTTATAATTTTTCCGTACCTGCGATATAAAGTTTGTACAATGTACATGCTTACCGTAAATATTTCAACAGTTTTGAAAGTCTTTAACAATATTATGGGTACTGGAATTATTTATATGATTGCGGAAACCATAATATGTTTATGTTATTGTGATTGTAGTAAATAAAAATATGTTATTGGCAATTATATCCATGATGAGTCATTATATCTTAATATGTTATCAGATAACCATAATTCGATAACAATATAATGGTATAATCATTCATCATTAAAATGGTTGATACAAATATATATTTAATACAGTCATAAACTTGATTGGTACAATCATGTGAATCGAAACCTTAACAAATTATGGTTGCCGCAATCATGTAAAAAATTACAGTTACCATAATATTTTAAACACTTTCTCAATCTCAATCTCAATGTACAAAAACTATCTCATATCATCCTCTTCAATTTCTTTTGTAGCTAATCAGATTTCTATTATTAGTTTTGACTTGGTAATTGATAGCCATCGGATCTTACATCATTGTTTCTACAAATCTTCTGGCTTTTCATTCTACTCTTCTGCGAAGAAAGTCATTTAGTTAGGTTGCAATAATCGGGAAAACATAAAGACAACCATTTTAAATATAATTCTGAATCCAAATTTATTTCAGTCCCATTTGAATTTCAATTGGATTATATACAACAAAGGGCCACAAGAAAGTTTTTCCATTGTGATCTATCCTGCGCTATCAGCTTTATTTCGGCCCAAGACTTTCCAGTTGAGTTTGCTTTAGTTTCGATTTGGCTTCTCCAGGTGCTAGCAGGTCTGCCTCTTCTTATACTGCCTTGGGGGTTACATTCAATTGCCATCTTGGATACGTTATCGTTGGTGCATCTGAGAACATGCCCAATCCAACTCCATTTACGATTGATGACCTGGATACGTATTGGTGTGTCACCTGCTGAGACGTGACGAGCGAATAAAGAATACCTGCAAGGATTGCAGGTATTCGCGGTGTTCCAGGATTCACGGCCATATAACAGGACGCAACGCACGTTAGATGAAAAGTAGTGGAGCTTGGTCTTCAGATGAACTTGGGGATTGATTTGAGAAAAAAGTTTGACAGATGTCACTTTTTCAACTTGATCAAATTTATTTTAAAATTATGCTCAATCCGAAATTTATAAATAAAAGCTTGAGAAAAAATTTGTCATGTACAAATTTGAAACAAGAAAATTCAGTAAAGAGTTATAGTACTTCATTGCTCTGAATTGAATAAAATATAGTTGTTATCTGATCGATATATAATTTCCCAATAAACACCATAGACCCAAAAATTCAAGCACTTGAACATTTTGTTGGAATTTGACTTGAATATAAATGTAATTATGTTTTAAACCTTAAAAATATTTGAAAAATTAAATATTTTTCAATCAAAAAACAAATAGCTTGAATTTATGTTTAATTTTTTACTGGAGAGTGCTATTGAATTTGTTTACTTAAGAGTGCTAACGAATCCCAGTAAAAATGCTTATTGGATTGTATTGTTTGAATATGAAGAAAACTACCTAATAAGCATTTGTGCTGGAATTCAAGTTAATAGCAAGTCTTGATCATAGCCAAGCAATTAAATTACAGTTTATTTTCCAATAAAAAGAAAACATAAATAAGTTTTTTGTTTGAAAAATATTAAATTGTTTCAAATATTTCTTAAGTTTACAATATATAAATACGTTTACATTCAAGACAAATTCCAACAAAATGTTCAAGTGCTTGATTTTTGGGGCTTTGGTTTTTATTTGGTATTGTTCTCAAATTGTTTTCAAATCATTATGAAACGTTTGACATTTGAGAGGTCTGTTTCATACTTAGTTTCAATCCACATTTGAAATGCATTTGAGAAAAACGTCAAACCTCCGTTTCTTGGGAATATCAAACATGAAAATGTGTCTCACAGATACATGTTGGGAATACTAGGGTCAAACAGAGTACAGTTACGGATTATTCTTTTGGTACCTATCTACATCGCCCCTGATGAATATGAAAGAAATAGATTAACATACATTTATGTAATATTGCTACAAACATTATAATAAACTTGCCAAAGCTTAGTCCTAATTTGACTGACCTAAATATAAACTCATTTAAAAAGTACTTTAGGTACAATATTATTTGGCATTCTAACTCCATTTTATTAATTTCCCATTAATGTGTACATTTATTCGTTCACCATTGAGTTCAGTTGCTATTAACTTTGTCTGATTTCTCCTTTTTATTTAAATTGTTCCATTTAATTTCTTTCATCTTGTTTTGCTATAAAAATCCATGTTAATACTTATCTCATATTCAAACTTTTTGCTCAAATTTCCATCTTAAATACCATATAAAGAAAGACTTTATTTAACTGAAACTGCTGCCAAACAATAGAGACATAAAATGGAAGAAGGCTGTATATAAAATAAAAATTGGAAATATATTCTTTTATGTTCATTCATTCAATCTTAAACTAACTGGATTTTGTTTAAGCAGTAAGTAAGAAAATAGTATTATGACTGCTTAAGCTTCCCGAATAAAACGCAAATAGAAAAAAAAACTAAGCAAACAAATCGAAGAAAAGATTGTAATGGAAATTCAATACTTAAAGCAACATGAAATCAATAGAGATAAAAAACGAAGAATATTTATAGGGACATGGTGGAACAGAATAAATGAGACAGGGAAACAGTTTTAGGGTAATGGATTACATACTTATGTTCAAAGATAAATGGGATCAAATATCGTGATCGCAACTTTTTTGAAATTACGAAATTTTTAAAATTTTTAGCTTTGAATTGTTTCAGTTATTTTTGAGTTTTATCTAAATTTTTATTAAAAATTAGCCAAAGTAGTAAATAAACATGTTCTGCTGGTTAAAATTTGAAATATCAGATGATATTAGTGTTTTTTGGACATATTTGAATGATTTTTTGTCCCTTCTACTATTTCTCACTCTATCTATTGAAAATATATGTCGTCTATTTAATGAAATTCATGAACTAGAAATTGTTTTTATGCTAAACTCGCCAGCTAAAGCAATGTAAGACGAAAATCTTGCCATAATATCTACATTTTTATTAAAGGAAAAAATTTAATAAAATTTACATAGCCAAACAGAAAGAAATACTAATAATATTTAATAAGTAAAACGGATAACAATATTAAAGATTTTTTTCATCCCATTCTTTTATTTTTTGTTTCGTGTAACAGGATTTAAAGTTTCACTCCATTAAATTAACCACTAAAAAGAAATCTCTTAAGATTAAGCAAAGAAAAAAACTGATAATCAGCAGAGAGTTCATTAACAAAATCAAGAGAGTGTAACAAAAAGCAACAATAACAAACACTTGTTTTTGCTTTAATGAACTTTGAAGGGTTTTTAATTAAATAGTTATTGGCCCAAGGTCAAAATTAATATGCGCATAAATTATCCTTATTTTTTTGCTTTGTCTCTTTTGAATATCTAACTAATAAGGGAGTTTGTGTAAAAGTTTTAGGACAACGAACCCTTGCTGTCTTTTTTTTGGATTGAAAAAAGTTAGTTTAGAAGTAGTTTTGTTTGTTTGTAAACTTATATTAGCCATGTCTATTTGAAAAATGTTTAACATAATAAAACTTTAAATGTACAAGAGGATTTTCCACAAATACAGCAATAAACTAAAGAGTAGTGAGGAAGACTATTATAGAAAACTATACTAGGTGAGGACAGAATTTTAAATACCCTTTATGAAAATAAGAGAGATTGGCGGGCTAAGTCGAACAATATTATACCTTACGCCATTCATTAATTGAAAAAAAAAAACTAAATAATTCCTCATCGACACCCACATTTAGATAATTCATGAGCTATTAAGTAATTTTAGGGAGAAAAATTTAAGAGATTTTAAAAAAACACGTTATAGGGCTATGGTCAATAATGGAACCATCCTCAGAATTATCAAACATAAAATTAAATGTTTGAAAAATTACGAATTTAACACTTTTTTCAAACACTGACCGAGAATTAGGTATAAAATATGAATTCAATTTGAGATTGATTTCAGAACAAAAATTTGGTAAAATTTTATCAACTTGATTTCAAATGTTATTTTCATATCATACTTAAACTCAAATACAAGTTTCATATTATGAGAAAATGTTTGAAAATTATGTTTTCTCAAACCCTAACACAAATTGGATTTCGGTTGGATATTTAAAAAATGTAGTTTTCTCAGATTGTTTTTAAATTTATTCTCAATTTTTAGTCTTAACTTTTAGTTTCGAGTTCGAAAGCATTAACTTTAATTAATCATTCCATTAAAAAATTCACTTAGTTTGAAATATGATGACTACAGTGTTCGAGGTTCGAGTTTCAAATTTAAATTAAATGGCAGTTTTTCAACTTGATATCAAATGTTATTTTCAAATTATTCTTGAATCTGAAAATAAGTTTCAATATATGAGAAAATGTTTGAACACATTATGTCTTTTTCAAATAGATATTAACTGCTATTATCAAATCTTTCTCAAACCTGAGTTCGAGAAAAATATTTGAAAAATGCTGTCTCAATTTGTAGGTTTGACTCTTACTTGGGAGCTAGACTTTCAAAAAAATTAATCTTAATTCAATTTTTAAAATCCAATAAACAATATAATATTCATAATATGAATTAATTCATAGGCTTATTACATTCTTGCTTCCAACATATTGAATTCAATTCTTTGAAAATTCATGATTTACAGAATTAAGTCCTTATTGATGCAAATTCATTAAAAAATAGCTTTTTATAATTTATTTATCATTCAATGTATCTTGAATTCAAATGAAGGGTGTTTTTAAAGACCGATATAACTTACGAAAGGCTAATCAAACGTACTGTCATACTGCTCTCAATTTTTGACATTTATAATCAGTATAATCTGGCAAATCATCATGAATAGATTTACGCTTCAACAACACTACCAAATTATCCAAATCTACTACGAAAATCTGTGATTGATTCGTACAACATATCGACGACTTTGTGGTTTTTATGTTAATACAATGTATTGATATTTTGAAAAAAAAATTGTTGTATTAAAATTTACGGGCTTAAAAAAATGCACTTTATATTAGAAATCGGCTTTAGACAATTTGTTTTCAATTAATTTTGTAAATAAATAATAACAAAAAATAAACAAAATTTCCATTCAATGTGGATTAGATTTGAATTAACTATTGAATCATTTTATATATATATCAATTCAAAGGTTGTTTGAGTGAGTTTATTGGGAATAAGTTGAATATAAAAGTACATATTTCCAAAATTAAGAATGAATTTCTCTAATTCTTGAGAAAACTGTTATTCACAAATTATTTTCAACTCATTAAAACGTTTGATATTTGAGAAGGAATTTGAGTTCCAATCATTGTCAATTAGAGATCAAACCTCGGTGTTTGCTAGGAAATATACATTTTTACCACTGAATCTCTAAAGATTTTTTTAAAAATTATGTTTCTTTTTTTAATTTTTCTCAAATTCCCAAATAATTTCAGGTAGTCCGCAATAAGTGCTTAATAATATTCGAGTGATCGATTAATTTTAAACATTTTTAAGACAATTTTCAATCATTTAGCATCCTAGAGGTCTTATTTTCAATGACTTGAAGCATAGTTCCGGCTGAATTTGAGCGTTGGCCTGGGTTAGGTTGATGTTGGGGGTATCTAAAAATAGTCTAGCAGCTCCAAATCGCACGATCTTGTTGTCCAATTCACGTCGCCTCACTGAGAGATAATCCTTTATATAGTGGATTATTAATTGGAAAATCTTTCTAACTATATTGCAGACAACTTAACCTTTCTCTTAGTAATACAAAGATTATCGAGTTTAAGTTATCTTTCATAATCGTGTTATGTTAATTTAAAATGTATTGAAAAATATATGTTCGATGAGTGAAAATTTTTGGTTCTTGGAGATATTTCTGTCATTCAAATTAACTGCGAAATGTGGTTTTTGTTGCTACTAGTTAAATGAGGATTTATCTTCACACACATAAGTTATTAATGAGCGCCAAAGATCTATATATTTCGGTAGGAGATTATATGGGGACAGTTACAACAGGGGTAGTCACTGCGTGATAAAAGAATCATCATCAAAGAAATGCAACTACAAATTTGACTGCAAGGTTAATTTTGATCAGAATACTAATTGCTAAACTTAAAGTTGAATATTTCATCCCATAATGTTAAAGGCATTACATTACAGCAGTGAAATTGTATACCTCAATTAGTCTTCTTTTAAGTTGTCTTATATGCCGGCGGTAGGGCACTAACTCATATTAAGCTAAATAACTATATTGTTCACAGCAACCAGTAAATTTTTCTAAAGTATGTGACTATAAGCATGAGTATTCTTCGTATTTGAATGTGAATTTGTATGTATGTGTGTCATAAAAAACTTTTTCATCAAATTGAAATGTTGAATGCTAATAATCAAACAACTCATACACTGACATACATTCGTAAATAAACAAACAGAGAGAGAGAGACAGACAGACATACTGACAAACACACAAACAGTTTTACCAACACATGAATAGTATTAACTACTTACTGTGTTTGTATTTAAACATATTTGTTTAACAAAACAAGGCTTATTTGGTTAGTAGTTGTGCACACATGCACACACTCTAACACACACATACATACGTATGTTTTTTATATATCCTGACATACATTAAGGATCTAAATACAAATCAAGACAAACTTTTCCTACTTTTGCTGGGTGAAAAAAAATAATGTGAAAAATGAATGAGCATTTGAATAAATGTGTTTACGCATATTTGTATAAAAAAGGTGAGTGTCAAAATTATAAGGTCATTTATTTTTCGTAGCACAATTATATTTGTGTTTTTGGATAAACACAATAAACGGTCAAGATGCGTTGTTTTATTGACATAATCTATGCTGACCTTATAATTTTGACGCACTTCAAAATGCACATTTTTTATATTTTGGTTTATAAATAGAATGAACTGTAAACAAATGAGACGAAAGGATTACTTATATGAACAACATTTAAGCAGCAATTATTTTCCAAATAGTACCTATCAATTATTTTTGCGACCTTATAATTTTGACACTCACCTTATGTATTTATGTTTGTATTGAGATGCATGTGTATGTTTATAAACAAAACTTGTTGTTGTTGTTTTTTTTTTGCCATTTCCATTTCCCTTTTCTGTTTGTTTATTGTATGGAAAAAATAAGAAAAGTTTTTTTTTGTTTGTTGTTGCTTGCTACTACTACTGATTTCAATAACTACTCAAAAAATAAAAGTAAAACACACATTATTTTTCTCTTTTTTTTATTATTCCTTAAAAGGATCAAAGGATGTTGTAAATACTTGTATGTGTTTAAATTTTGTATTGTTTGAATTATCAACACATTGTAAAATACTTTTTTGTGTTTTTTTTTAAATTTTATTCATTTTTTATTAAAGACCTAAATAAATATTTTTTTGGGGAAAATGTGCAAAGTACCAAAAACAAAACAGGATGCATACATGATTTAACTTGAATTTGAAGTTTTAGACAATATATTGTTTACAACATTCAATAATATCAACCCGGCAGGAATGGGATTTTAGGTAAAAATTCATTGGTATTGTTATATGATGAAATGTCAGCAGGAAAATTCCAACTGGGAATATTTTTAATTTTATTTATTTGTGGAAAAACTTTAAAGTTAAGCAATACTATTACAAACATATTTGTATGCATACATATTTATTTAGAATTTCATTAAATTTAAATATATTTGCAGTTAAGGATCAAAAGACTTCATATTTTGACAAGGGTTTACAAATGAATGTGAGCTACCAGGCTATCCAGCATAATGAAGTTTACGCACAAATCTTATACAAAATAATTCTTTATGAATATTAAAATTTGTTTTTATTTTTAATATTAATTGTCAATCATAAGTTTTTCTTTCTGCCAGTAAACAAAAACTCAAATGTTTGAAACATTTTAATGTTTCTATTTGATATCAAACCTTATCATCAAAGGTTTCTCATACATAAACATCTGATTAAATTTCACAATTTAAATTGAGTTTCGTTTCAAAAATAATACAAATCATTTCACATTATTTTTACTGCATACAAATGAGTAGACCTTCATTGGAGTCTGCTTATTTGTTTAGCTAAAAATTTAGTTTACAAAATGAAAGCATAACTTCTACATAAAAAATAAATAACTATTATTTAAAAATACTTATGTACTTAGTATTGAAAACGATTTTAAATTATAAATCTTTCTACAATTACACAAAATATTTAACTACAAAACACTATAATAATCCCTCAATTACTAAGTAATACGATTTTGCTGTAAAAAGTATTATTATCCCTTTCTTCCAACTTCCCAAGACTTATATGTAAATATAAAGAACATATTATGCAAATGTAAATATAAAATTATATTTCTAGAAATTGCTTTTTACAATTTAAACAAAAAGAAATATTTAAATTACTTACATTTCCTTCCGTATTTTTATTGTATTATTTCAAATATTTAGCCCGCAGACAAAATACTTATAAAATGTTTCGTATGAATTTTTGTTTATTACATGAAAATTCAACATATCTTCAGTGAAATGTAAAAAGAAATTTTAAGAATGTAAATATTATATTTGCATATATGTAAATATTCAAATATTTTAGTCTACATTTGTTTTATATTATTGTTGTTTTTTTTACCTATATTTATTTATTGTTTAGCATTTGTTAAAGAATATTAAAAATGTAAGTAAAATTTATAAATAGATGTGAATTGGAGAGGGTGAAAAAAATGAAAACAATAATTCAACATGTGTTTTGCTTGTTGAAAATAAGTATTGATTTAAATATTGTGACATAGGGAATTAGATTAATACACATAGAATGGAAACTCTCCTATCAAAGATCTAACTCAGTTGTCAAAAACCTTAGTGTGATAATGTTTTAGTAAAAAAAACTATTCGTATGTGTGATTATTTTGAATAATTTGTTGTTTGAGTTTTTTTCTAGTTTCCGATCTATGTGTGTTTCTCTATGGTTATATTTTTTGATGAGAATTTTTTATTTACTATGTGTTGTTTCTTGTCGGTTAAATAGCAGAAATAATTGTATTTTTTGTCTGCTTTTGTAGGAAATGTAGTTAATTAATTTGTTCTGCTAATTTTGTTAAACAGACATAATCCTTTTTGTTTTTAAAAAAAAGATTTTATGTACAATTGTTGATCAACCTTTTCTTCAATTCTTATAGATAGTTTCCTATATACAGGTTTTCAACGCCAGAGATTGTAGTAAAAAAAAAATTTAAAAAAAAATAAATTTGTCAAAAAAATTAATTTTGTCCAAACCATAGGGTAACAGAGACGATACGTAATTGTCAAAAAACTAACTCTTCCAACAACAAACTACATGTAAGTCAATGTATTTTGTTTTTGTTTCACACATATGATTTGTTTTATCATGATATAATAAATATAGAATCACTAGGGAGAGTTTGCAATATTTACCCCTATAACGTCAAACTTTGATTTTGTTTTTTTTCGTATTTTTTCATATTTCTTTTCTACTGAGTGTACCTTATATTGTTGTGTCATGGTCCAAAAATTTTTGTTCTCAACAAAAAAAAAATTGTCGAAAATTTTTTTTTTCATTCGAAAAATAAATTAATTTTTTTCATTCCCAACGTTCAACGAAAAGAGGACGCTAATTACGGCTTCAGCATATGCATCGCAGTGCATCTTCATCGAGAGCAGCAGAGACAGAATCGCTCCCGAATAGCTACATCATTACACTAAAGAAGATGACTACAGGAATCACAAGGACGTACTGAGTGGCGCAATGAACAAACTTTTCTTACATTGCAATGTTTTGAAGTTCCTGAGTTGTTCTGACACCAATTATTGAGCCGCCTGATCCGCTTCTTAGTTACATTTTCCAAGCACTTCCTTCAAAATATCTGAAAGTATAATTCATACTTTCAAATGGCATACTTCGGGGCAACTCATATCGTAAACAATGTCGGCTTCATGGCAACATTTAAAGTTCAAGGACAAAAGTACCACAGAATTGGATCATTGCTGGAAATTAAGCTACAGAAGTCGAACAATATCGACGAAAATGTAGAGCATTTACTACAAGACCCTTCTACCGAAATATTCTCAAACCAACAGTTGGACAGCGGAAATTGATCCCGCCACAAATGAGATTTCGTTCCCGCCGAACTTCTGCTAAATGCAAATGAATATTCAAGCCGTTGTCGACAAGGTATTCCCAAGTCTTACAACCAACTAAAAAAATTCGGATTGGCTGAGGGAACGAGCAATTTTGGCAGCAAAAAATGGTTATTGAATTCAATTGAAACTGCATGCCGAAACAATGAAATAGAAATAGATTGACACAGTATGAACGAAGAGCAAGTCGTCAAGACAGGACAGCACAATCGAAAAAATTTTAGAGGTTTTTTAAACCACTACACAATTCTAATGTATTGTAGTTCCAGTAGTACAAATATGGTCCAAATTTTTTAATTATATGGAGAAGTTTTTTTAAAAAAAAAATGTTTTTGTAAAATTTTTTTAGACGTTTTTCCATATAATTTTTGATAACTCAAAAAGGGTTAGTCCGATATTATTAAAATAAACTTAGAAATGTTTAGATTTACATAGCCTTTTATCCGTTTATATATTGCGGTTTAATCGGCTCAGTAATTTCGGAGTTATGATAACAAATTGATGCAAAATATATATTTTTTATATGAAAATAGATTTTTTTTGTTTTAAAAAAATCATGAAAAATCAAAAAACGGCAGAAATTGCTTTATTGCAAATCCACATGTAATGGGAACAAAATGAGATATCGGTTATATTAATCGATTGATTCCTTTCGAATTCATTCACAATTAAGTGAATTCACTCGTTTTCACAAAATTTTAGTTTTTTGTTTGATATTCATAAAATTGAGTAGTTAATGTTCTTCTTTTGAATAATTGAATTTTGAAAACATTTTCCCTCTGCTATGTGCAAATTTTCACATATACATATATTGCGTTTCAATCGGCTGAGCAGTTTCGGAGATATAATAACAAATTGTAGCAAAAAATATATTTTTTACATGAAAATAGCTAATTTTTTAGTTTTAAAAAAATCATGAAAAATCGAAAACGGCAGAAATTGTTCAGATTTATTGCTTTATCGCAAAGCCACATATAATAGGAACAAAATGAGATATAGATCATAAAAATCGATGAAATAGTTTCGAATTTATTCATAATTAAGTGAATTCGCTCATTTTCACAAAATTGTATGTGCTTACTTTAAATTTTACATGTGTTTTGTTATTGCAACAAAAACAAAACCACATTTGGAACCACAAAACATCAAAATTGTGTAGTGGTTTAAAAGGTTTTTAACAAAATTTTCGATTTTGTTGCCCTGTGTTATTTTTCAATCTCCTTTTTATTTAGGAGATATATTTAACACCCTTTATGCAATTTAAGGTAACAGACAACTTTTGCCAAAATCCCTTAAATTGTTTATCTTCAAACCCAGCCTTTCTTTCAACATAATTCCATTTTGAAATATTTATAACTTTCTGTTAGTTTCATTGCAGCCAAGTTCATAATAACTTTAGTGGTTTCTCTTGCAGTTTCTTAACAAAATAAATTCATGTGCCAAACTCTTGCATTTAAGTTTGCCACTAAACTTCTGCTACCTTTTAAATAATACTACTGCTAAAATATATAGTTTTTGGCAAGAAAATCCTACAACAAATATTGAAATATATTTGCTATTTTAAAGCCTTAGCAACAATAAAACCAGAAACAAACTCAGCAAAAGAAACGAGGGAAAAAGGAGGAAAGAAGGAAAGAAATACACAAAATGAACATGTCATTTATGGTGCAACATTTGTTTCTTAAGAGTTGCACAATAAAATAAGCAAAATTTATGGCGGTGGAGAATGAAGGTGGTGCTTAAACAGCAAAGACATTAAAAAGTTTGTTTTAGAACATTTCGAGCTGATATTTGACAAGAAATGTAACTTGTAATTTATTTGCCTGTGGTTGTAAAAAGCAAATTTGTGTCAGGCAAAGAAATTTATGGTTTTAAACGACAATGTATAAGATTTTAAATTACATATTTGTTATAAAACCAAAATTTATTTATTCAAAAGTAGTAAATTCTAAAAACATGGCGTATACTTAATATTTAATTAATTAATTTAATAAATATTACTTATACGTTGTTTGTACACAAAAACATTTTTTTTGCTAAATACTAAAATTCAAGTAGTTTTAAATTTAATATGTTTTTTATAATGAAATCCTTAATGTTTTCCTTTTTTATTCCAAATCACTATGAAAAACTTTTATGCTTCTTATAAAAACTGGCAGCCTGGTCATGGCTTTTAAAGTAATTAGTAACAATCTGTGTAAAAATTTGTCAAACTCATTAAATTAAAAACTTTTCAGTTTTCAGTTGCAACTTTTTTCCATTCAGAATTGTGTGCCTCTGTTTTTGTGTTCAGAGCTCTTTCAGATTTTAGTTGCTCTGTCTGTAAATGACTGACTTATAAAAGTGAGTGACATTTAACAGCAAAAAGAAACAACTTTTTTGTTGTTGTTGTTTTGTTGCCACGTTTCTTTTTTAATAGAATTTTGTTAATAAAAGCGTAAAACAAAAAGCGTCTGTAAATTAAATCACATCAAAACTTATAAAAAAGAACTACTACTGAAAGCAATGGGTAAATGCAACAATAAGTTGCAGCCTACACTTTTGTCTGTCATGTTTTTTCTACATTATTTGATAACAAAGTGAAAGGGGAATACAACTCAAAGAAGTTTCATGGAATAATTTTTTTTATAAATTTTTACATTAGTTGTTAAAATCAGATTTTCCTGAAATTTGTAACAGACATTTTGTCTGCTATTTCAAATATTTTTTTAAATTATTAAAATTTATTCTTAAAATTAATTAAAATAAACAGTTTTTATTTATAAATCCATTTCCTTATTAGGTTATAGTTATACTTGCCACTTGTAGCTCAACCAAAAAAAAAAAAAAGAATAATAAAATTATGTTGAACAAATGAAAAATTCTTAGCACGCGACAACCATGAATGAATAAAATAAATGAAAACTGTTGCCATAGTTAGAAAGAAGCCCAACACAAAAACTATAAAATACAAGTTTGTTGCAAAACGACAACTATTTAAAAACAAAAATCAAGTAAAAGTTTTCTGCTGCTTCTTTATTTTCAATGTTTCTGATAATGTAACAAACAAAATGAGAAAAAAACATTGAAAAAGTACCAAACATGCAGCTGCCTGCATTAACAGCAATAAACAAAAATTCAACGTTTGTTGCAAGCCAACTCTAATACAAACACAAGAAAAAACTTAAAGAAATACTTCCAGCAGATGTTTTATTACAACAACAATAACTAAAACAAAATATATGTATAGTAATAAGGAGTGAGATCGAAAAATTCTTAACACACGTTTTTCATTACATTTTTTAACCCAAGTATTATTTGAATTTTTTTTTGATCAAGTTACCTTTGAAAAACATGTCAGTTATTATGTGTAATGTCAATTATATTAATTTTTTTGTTAATCTGATTAAAATGAGTGACCAGAAAAAAGTGCGTACTGAAATTATTAAATATTTTCAACAAAACCCAACTTGGTCTTACAAAAAGTTGGCCAAGCATACAAAGGTCTGCCGTCAAACTGTTTCCAATGTTATTAAACAGTACCGGGAGAACTTGTCAGTTGATAGAAAACCTGGTTCAGGTAGAAGGAATGGTCCACATGATGTTTCTAAAGCCAAAAAAATAGAACGCATTTTCAAAAGAGCTCCCAACACATCCGGTAGGAAAGCAGCCCGGTTAGCTCAGTGCTCGGACTATTTGGTACGAAAAGTTAAAGCTAATGCAGGTTTAAAAACATACAAGGCTCAAAAAGTTCCTGACAGGAACGCTACTAAAAATTTAGAGGCCAAAAACAGAGCACGGAAATTGAAGTCAAGTTTTATAAAAAAATATTCTTGCTGCATAATGGATGACGAAACGTATGTTCTGGCAGATTTTTCGCAACTTCCAGGTCAAAAATTTTATGTTGCTGATGCTCGAGGGAATGTTGAAGAAAAGTTTAGGACCCAAAAGCAGACAAAATTTCCCAGAAAGTTCTTGGTATGGCAAGCAATATGCAGTTGCGGCAAAAGAAGCCACTCATTTGTTACAACGGGCTCTATAAATACCGAAATTTACATCAAGGAATGTTTACAAAAAAGGCTGCTTCCATTCATAAGACTTCATAATGTGTCCACTTATTTTTGGCCTGACTTGGCATCCTGTCACTATGGCAAACAAGCCCTTGAGTGGTACAAGAACAATAATGTGGTATTTGTACCAAGAGAGGCAAATCCTCCAAACTGCCCGGAGCTAAGGCCAGTGGAGAGATATTGGGCTCTTGTTAAAAGAGAATTGAAGAGTACAAAAAAGGTGTCCAAAAGTGTGGTAGATTTTAAACGGAGATGGACTACATGTTCGAGCAAAGTGACAGAAAGCACTATAAAAACGTTAATGGAAGGGTTTCCGAAAAAGGTTCAAAATTTCATCACTAGTGATTAAAACTATAAAAATAATTTTTTTTGTAAATTGTAATAATAATTTCAATCAAATAAAAAAAAAATTAAAGCTGTAAGTTTAGTGGTTTCTTTTTTATAAACATATATGTATGTTAAGAATTTTTCGATCTCACTCCTTAATAAGAATAAAAAATAATCGACAAAAAACTGTTAGCAAAAGTTGAAGAAAATGAGAAAAAAAAACAACAAGTTGTAGCAACAACAAGAAAACTAACAAAGTTCTAAAGTCATTAAATTACCTGCACTACACTCACATACACCCCAACTGTTATACTCATGCACTTGCCACAACAACAATTACAACAATGAGCATAAACAATAAGAAAACAAAGTTTTACTTGCCATAAGTTGCTCGCTCTCCTTTTTTTATATTTATTCATTGTGTTTTTTTTTTTTTTGTTGGGGCATGAAAGTTGTTGTTTCCCTCTTTTCATATTTTTTTTGTTTTAGTCACTTCTTACACAAACATGTTTCATTTTCATTTTATAGTTCTTTTTATTTAATAAATTTTTCCCTCCACTGTATTGTTTTAGTTAGTTATTTTGTGCCTCACTTTTGTTGTTGCAGTGGCAACATCAACACAACCTTCACAAACATTTTATGTGTGAAAAGCTAACGAAAACACAAATAAGTAGAAAACTATCAAGTAGAACAAAAAAAAAAAACAGATACTATTTTCACTTAAAGTTCTTTTCAATTGTTTTTCTGCTTTTCGGCAGCAATTTTCCATTTTTGTTTTAAATTGTAGTTCTTCATTTTGGTGTGCTTTGAGAATAGTATAGTAATAGTTATAGGTTCTTTTTTGGGCTTTTAAAGAAACTGCAACTGTCTTCTTTGTTATTAAAGGGTGCCAAAGATGCAATTTTAATATTTATTCAGATTTTTACATAGTATTTTGGAAATTCTTTCTAACATTATTAAAAGTTGTTCAATAATATTATGGTTACTGTAGTTATTTATATGATTGGAACAATTATAATATGTTAAAGATTCCATTAACAAATCTGTGGTAATCATATAAGTAAATGACTCTGGTAATTAAGTACATGTTTTGCAATCATATATATTATGAAAGATTTTACCATAATTTGTTGCTCCCAGATTATCATATCCATGTTTTTTTTCTTCGTACACATAGTTGCTTTTATCATACTCTTTCAGTAACAGCAGCCCTGAAATTCCAAAATCTGTTAATAGTATTTTTGCTACCGTATATTTTAATTATGACAAAGGCCATGAATGGGAAATCTGAAAGTAAAACTACTCTAAACTACTCTTGTTTTTCAGTTCTACTATATCAATATATCGTCAGCTTAGTGCGCAAACGTGGTAAGTTTCTTTTCACAAATTTTACAGAAGACACAAAAAACGATAAAAACGATAGATAGGTATAAATGTTTTTTAATCAAACAATGTATTTATGCTTATTCTAATTTCCTAAAATAAGGACTTAACTCGTTTGCTCACTAAGCTAAAAATATGTATATTATATCAAAAAACGTAAATTCAGGTTTACAAACAGTTACAAACAAGTATGGTCCTATGATGCGTACAGCCAAAAATCCGCACCAAACAGTGATACATTGTGTATGAATTTGGTTTTATAATACTCTGAACACCAAATTTTTAATAATGTTGATGGAAAAATGAGGCCGAATTGATCACTGATGAGTTTACTCACAAAAGAAAAACATTAACTGCATAATTATTCGCAACTACTTGACCGCCCCGGCTTCGCCCGGTAGCATTTACTAATGTTAGTTCTTCACCTGCCTGTTCTTATTTATTTGCAAATAAAATATCTAAATTTGTACTGCATACTTTAGGGAGCTTTTTTCTTACAGTTGACTGGACTCAAAAAAAATAAAAAATTTCGTGTTTTACCCGGAATTTTTGAATAAAATAAAAATCAGCCAAATCGCTCCAGCCGTTCTCACGTGATGCCATTACATACATGGACCATTTAATTTTTATATATATAGATATGTGTTAAAATAACTTTCGCACAATTAACAAAAGTCAATAATTTCTGGATATTTATCCATAATATCAATATCAAAACATATGTGCATAAGTGGACCCATAAAAAATATGTGAATATTCCCAACTAAATTGAGTGTTTAATTCATTCTAGGACACATTTTCAGAATATTTTTGTCCTTGCATCCCCAGGACAATAATTTTGAGAAATGGTATCCTCAAACAAACTAAACTTTCATTTTAGATGGGAACATCGACACCTTATATGTATATCCTCCTATTGTGCCTAAATTATATGAACATTTCCATCGTCAAGAACGTTACATACGTGATGTGAAAAAAGGAGGAAATTTTAAAAATGTTTATCCAAGTTCTATTTCTCGATATCATTTTAAAAGCAATGTGGTTAGTCCAAAAAGTTGTTTCCCATATTTTTTGGAAAAAATATAATTTTCATTCCTAATCTGTGATAAGAATAGAAATATTGTAGCATTAATTTCAAACCGATATTTTAAACAAAATTAGAATAATGTATCATTTTATTAATGGTTGCCTTGATTCCATTGGCTTTTTTAACAACCTTTAGAATAATTTGGCACGCTACACCCCAGCAAAAACTTTACTTACAAATAAGCTGAAATATAAGGGGAATTTGACAATTAGACTACTTATTATTCTACTCAAAAAATTACTTATTTTTGTTCGCGATATCCCAAAATTAATCCTTTATATCTTGGCCGGAAATAAGTTGTTTTGTTAGTAGAGTTATTTATAGAATTATGTATTTTCAAAAAAAAAAAAAAAATAAGTCGTAGCCACGATTTGAACAAACAACCATCTGGCTGCTAGTCAACTGTTGTACTCACTACACCACTGCTTAGTTATTTTAATTTGCGTCGAATAAAATTTTCACACAGTATAACTATTATCTTTTCTGTTTTTCTAAAAATAAACAAGCAATCAAAAAAATGGGCAAATTGAGAAAAAGTAACCGTTTATTTTGATATCTTAGACTTTACTACTAACAAAGTTTTTAAAAATGTCATTACTTGTAGCTTTGAAAGCGAAGTTTTTGCTGGGACATTAACTCGTCACGTTTGTAATAATGATTAGTTAGTTTTAACAACAGCTTTGTATTTATTATTCAATGCTTTAAAAACTACAATTCACTAACTAAGTCTAACAGTAATGCATTTCTTGTTTTGCCCAATATTTGCTTGCAGGACGCCTCGTTTTCGTTAGCATACTTTTTCATTCTACAGAGCAAATTTTCTACATTATCTACATTATGATTTATTGTTACTTGTCTTTGCCTATATCATGGCGTCTTCTCAGCTATTTTAACGCAGTTTTATCCATCTAAATATGTTAAAATAATAAAAACTTTTGTTTTTTTTTTAAGAAACAGTTGCGATAGCTAACGCGAGAGATCTTGATATTCCAAAAAAAATGTTTGGTCTAATTATTATATGTAGCCATCTTTTGTTAGTAAAAGTCCCTTAGATTTGAATTATAATTGTCAGCCCCTTAATTAAAACATGAATTCCACCAAAGTATATAGAAAAAACTTAAGTTTTTAACTTTGGATATTTCCATTTTTATTCATTTATATTTCAAAATATTCACGATTTACATTTTATTAAAACCAGAAAATTTATATGGTTATGATAAAATAAGTTTAAAATCAACCAAATCTGACAACAGCTTCATAAGATCACATTATCCAATATTTTTTTATTTTTCCAAAAATTAAAATTTCAAATAAAATCGCGAGTTTTTTTGCAATTAAAAAAGAAATGGAAATATAAAAAGTACTCAAAAGTAAACACATAATATGAAGAAAATTGGAAGATCTAGAGATTATTTGTTTGTGCACAGAGAAAACAGATTCATAGTAGCAACCGAATTTGTAACCAATCGAATGATTCTGCCTTAGTGACTGAATTTTACAGTTGTGGCTACACAATTTTAGAAGGGATAACCAAAGTTTGGTTGCTTCAACCAAAATTCTGCTTTATCAACTGACTTTCTGTTGATAGAACTGAAAAATTATATGAGTATATCCGAATCATTCGATTGGTAACAAATTCGATTGCTACTACGAATCTGTTTTATATGTGTGATGTCTTCTAGAATTTATTACATATTTTTGAAGAAAAGCATGTCTTAAATCCAGATATATAAACTGGGTCAACATTTTTGTTCAGTTTTATTAAAAATAATTTATCAGTACTCCTCCAATATACCTTCAATATTTAATTTGTTAAAAGTTTTATTTATTTATGATATTTTCATTTCAAAAATTGCTTCTCAAATCAATAAATATAGTCATAAACCACTAGAAGGTTTAACGGCATAAAAAAACCCTTCATATTTTTTATAACTTCAATGATTAAAGGAAGTATTCCTTTAGCAGAAACATGCAAACACATTCCAACACTTACACAAACCTACATATATAAATATATATGTATGAATGTATGAATGCATACATAAATACATATATAAAGCAATAAAGCATATTTGAGTAACCAACACCATCTGCATATGAGTGTTTATACCACAGTGTGTGACCTTTTATGATAATAAGATACACACATGCTTAAATTTTATCCTTTTCTCAAATACATACATTTACACACACACACACGTACGCCAAAAGACCACATAGATACATATCGTCACCTAAAATGCAAAAGGGCGTAAGAACCAAAAATATCAAAATTTAGTTTTAAATGTATATTGGTACAGCGCAACAAAGCACACGTCTTCACAAATTTTTAGCTTCCTGTTTTTTAAAAAAATAACTAATTTTTGAAGAATGAAAATCATGTTTTTAACCACAACACTTTAAATTTTATTATGTTTTTGCCTCTCCTGTAAAATTTAAAAAGCGTTGATAGGCCCTTTTGCATTTTAGATGACGATATAGACATATTTGCATGCTTAAATGCCTCACAGGAAAACAGAGACCATAGAAATGTATTTGTATGTGTAAAAATCAACATACAAACACACCAACAGCCAACATAAGCGAGAGAAAAAAGTCAAGTATTTTGCACCTGTTTAAAAGCCACGTTTCATTTGCATTTTATGATCATAAAAATAAAATACATATGAAAAAGAAAAAACACAAACAACTTTCTGCATACCTGGGAGAATATTTAAAAGAGTTATAGAGGAATGTGTGAGTATGTAAGTACTTGTACACTTACTTACATACATTTATGTAAGTGAGCGTGTATGTGAATATGTGGAATATGTATGGGAATGTTCGAGAATGTGTGTTTCTGTGAATATATTCAGATATAAATATATATGAATATGCTAGAATATATATGGCTTTCAAAGTCATGAATATTATACATATTTGTGTTGACACACTAACACTTTAATGCGAATCTACTAGGAGTATCCTGGTATGTATAGTAGGGCGCCTCTTATTTTGCACTATTTAGATTGTTGCTGCTCTCCATCACTAAAAACAAAATTAAATACAAGGAGTGAGATCTAAAAAACCTTAACACACGTTTTTCCTTAAAACTTTTTCAATTTTTTTTTTGATCAGTTATGTTCATTTGTTGTTAATCTGATTAAAAAGAGTGACGAGAAGAAAGTGTGTACTAAAATTATTAAAAATTTTCTACAAAACCCAATTTGGTCCTACAAATAGTTGGCCAAACAACCAAAGATCTGCCGTCAAACTGATTCCAATATTATTAAATAGTATCGGGAGAACTTGTCCGTTGATAGAAAACCTGGTTCAGGTAGAAGGAATAAATTCAATAAATAGAAAATATTTTCAAAAGAGCTTCCAACACATCCGGTAGGAATGCAGTCCGGTTATCTCAGTATTCGCACTATTTGGTACGATAAGTTAAAGCAAATGGAGATTTAAAAACATGCAAGGCTCAAAATGTTCCTGACTGTAACTCTGCTAAAAATTTAGAGAACAAAGACAGAGCACGAAAATTGAAGTCAAATTTTATAAAAAAAATATACCTGCTGCATAATAGATGACGAAACGTATTTTCTGGAAAATTTGGTGATTTTGACAAGAAAGACAAAGATCCCCAAACCAGCCAAAAGAGTTTGAAGACCAAGAATTAAAGGCATTACTCCATGAAGTTTGCAAAATCATTTGGAGCTACCCAAGCAGCAATTTCAAAGCGTTTGCGAGCAGCAGGATTCATCCTAATGCAGATTGAAGCCGACAGACATTGAAACACTATTTTGCATGTCCGAAATGATGCTTGAACGCTATAAAAGAAACTAATTTTTGCACCGAATCAGAACCATTACAAATTCTCTGAATTTGGTGGGAGCTAAATAGTCCTATACATATTATAATATTGGCCGAAAAATGCCCAGAATATGAGGCCAGACATGAAACCGTAATATTCCAGCATGACAATGCTCGGCCACATGTTACAATACCTGTTAACAACTATTTAGAATGAAGTGGTTGGAAAGTTTTGCCTCACCCGCTTTATAGTCCAGACCATACCCAGACCGATTATTATTTGTATCGATCGATGTAGAACGCTCTCTCTGGGATACGCTTCCCTTTTTTTATTTATTGATTTAAGACAATGGATTAAATCCTTACAGACTTTTATGAAAGTTATACATATAAATAATTACAAAATATTTACAAAAATAATTAATCATTTAAAAAAAAGAATAATATTATGTTTAATTACATCTGTTCTTAGGGAAATATCAATGAGATGATAAAGATTGTTAAATTCGCAGTATAATCTCCTTATTGCATCAGCTTGGGCGTAGTTAGTCCTAACGTTTTTGACATACAGTGGCATGAAATGACGTGACAATCGTTGAGGGACGTTAAACGTAACATTATTTACAAGGAATTCGGAGCAGACAACACCATTAATTATATTGATCAAAAATGTTACATTAAGCATAGTTTTCCTACTGTATAATGTAGACAATTTTATTAATTTAAGTCTATTAATGTATGATAGAAGTTTTATTTCAGGATTCCAACGTAAACCACGGAAACAGAAGAGTAAGAATTGTTTTTGAACAAATTCTATTCGTTGTACATGAATATTATAATAAGGATCCCAGATAATAGACCCATATTCCAATATAGGTCTTACTAAAGAGATGTAAAGTTGTTTTGTGATGTAAGGGTCGCTAAATTCCTTAGCCCAACGTTTTATAAATGCAAGTACACCTCTGGCTTTATTTACTGTCATAGTAATGTGCGAAACAAAGTTCAATTATGGTCTAGTAAAATTCCGAGATCAAGAAAATTTTCAACAGATTCAAGTTGATAATTGCCCAAAGTATAGTTGCCAGAAATATAATTACTTCTTGAAAAACGCATAAGTTTACATTTTTTTAAATTTAATTCCATTAAGTTTTGACTACACCAGGAAAAGAAATTGTTGAGATCGGATTGGAGATATAAATGATCCTCATATTGAGAGTAGCTCAAAAAGATTTTGACATCATCCGCATACATTAGAATATTGCAAAAATTTAAAACATCCGGAAGGTCATTGATGAACAGGGAGAATAGTATAGGGCCAAGGTGGCTCCCTTGAGGTACACCAGAAGTAACCAAAATATTTTTGGAGAATTTGTTATTGAATTTAACACATTGAGTTCTATCCAAAATATAAGATTTTATCCAGTTTAGGCTACGAGAAGTTAAACCCAAAAGGTCCAGCTTAATAAAAAGAAGATTGTGATTTACCTTATCGAAAACTTTACTAAAATCGGTATATACGGCATCAGCTTGTTTTCCTTGGACAAAGCCTTGGTTTACATGTGTTGTGAGATGAAGGACATTCGTTGTAGTAGAACAACCTTTCCGAAATCCGTGTTGACATGATGACAGTATAGACGATGATTGATGGAACATGTAATCTGTAATAAAGTAAAGGTACAGAGTATCCGAAATTGGCTTGGCTCGTTCTTGATATTTTTGCTGGAAATCCATATGTTTTAAAATTCAATCTAAAAATTTAAAAAAAATACCGCATTTTTATGTCATACACCCAATAAATAATCTGAAAATAAATATTATTTTTAACGAATCTGTTACCAAAACCAAACCATAATAGGTAGAACTGCTAAAACTTAGGATTTGAAGCCGCATGTAGCTTTTATTAGAATCAAGCATCATTTTACTAATTTTGAGAAATTTCGTTTAAAAAAATTTTGAAAATGTAAATTTTGCGATTTGAAATATACACTCAGGTCTCGTTTTATGCGGATTAAAATTTATGCGATTTTTAAATTAAATGTTTTTTTTTAGAATTTTAAGAGATTTTGAAATTTTAGATGTTTTTTAAAGCTTTTTTACCGTTTTTAAATTTAACCAACTTTGCATCACTAGTATAATTGTTATAGTTTGTTTTTTACAGAATCAAATTCAGAAACGGAAAGAGCATTAAAGATTCATCGCGGACTGACTAATCTATTTTCCGGATATCAAGAGTTGCATAAGCAACTTAAAAATCCAAAATCGCAAAGTTTTATGACAAATTATTTTGCAAGAAAAGAAAGGCTTCAGGATTGTAGCCCCTAAAAATTCTTTGATCTCGTCCCCTATTCACTAGATTAATTCCTGTGATGAAAATGATATTTTACCATATGATGACAATAAGATTATATCATCTAGTGATGAAACGTTGAACCAATTCCAAAACGATGCAGACAATTATTCAGTGATTCAGATTAATCATACATATTTACAGAATTTCCTGAAAAATTGTTTTAGCTAATTTTTTTGGACCATTTTAAATTTTTCTGTAATTAATGAATTAATATTATATTTTGGTTTAGTTTTTTTTAACGTATTTTGTATTTATTGCTTACGTAAATTAAATAAATATATTTTTGTTGATTTTTTTGTTCTAATTTTTTAATTAAAATCTGAATTTATGCGGTTTTCAGTATTTTGGAACGAATCATTAGTTTTTATATGAAGCTGGAGTATCGTTTTATGCGAATTAAATTTATGCTATTTTTTTTGGAACGCATCTATCGCATAAAACGAGACCTGAGTGTATATGGAATTTTATGATTTGTTTGTTATTATGTTATAATGGATTAACGGTATCAGAATTTTAATATTGTTATGTTTTTACCTTTTAAAACGGTGGTTTATTTATTGTAAATAAACAGTATTTTTTTAATTGCAAATAAAAGCGATTAAAAGTTTAAAATTTGTAACAACTCTTTCTTTATATAAAAACACACTTTACAATGTCCAAGAAGATACTCGTAATACCGTTGATGTTAATTCTAATAGCGCCTATGATAAACAGACTCACTGCAATTTGCCATTACTATTTATATATACAGTGCCCTCTTCTAGAAGTTTCATGAATTATCTAGAGGACAAAACTAGAATGTTCTATTCCTGGAGCTATCAGCAGCTTCAGCAGTTAATGTTGTGCTGATGACTAGAAGTATCCACTTATGACAATACAAACATACAAAACAATAAATGGTGGAAACCAGTGTTAAAACCGTTAAACACGAAATTGATAGTGCAAGTTCGTAACAATATTTTATATTTAAAAAATTATGGATGAATAAGATGCAAGAACTATTTTGAATTGAATATTTTTCATTATCTAATTTTTATAAACGTTATGCAATTTTGATTAAATTAATTGTATTTGGTTTTTAAATGACTAAGAACCATTTTAGACCTTGATAGTAGAAAAAATCTGAAAAGTTTGCTCTAAGGTTCACCCTAATGAACACATTAAAAAACAAAACTAAACTTTAATTTGTTAAAAACTTTAAGGCAACATGAATAATAAATGTATGCAAAAAATTAACTAAACTATTAGTTTTTTTTTGTGCTAGTTTTATAGAAACATTATAAAAATTTGTAATCGTGTTTATTTTTATATAAAAGTTTATAAATCTAGCATGTAGTTCATTTAAGGGCTGGTAATAGAAATAAATGTGTTAGAAAAGGAGAATTACAAATATATAGGGAAAAGCTACTAGTCTTTTGATAGGAAGAAAATGAGTAAAAAATGGTAGAAATTCTAGGTTCGATTGATGCACAATAAAGGGAATTTTATGGGCTGGTAATAGAAATAAATAGGTTAGAAAAGAATTATAAATATATAGGGAAAAGCTCCTGGTTATAGCTGGGATGCAAGTGAGAAAAATTGTAGATATTCTAGGGTTAATTGATACACAATAATGTGAAATTTATGGGTTTCATTAGATCATTTTATATCAGTCAGTATATCAGAAAGAAGAAGTACTATGGATTGTAATAACATGTTATTCTTTTTCTGTATTGAGACCAGATTATCAATTGTTTGTGATTTTTGATTCTTAGTTAATAGTTTTTTGATGTGGATGACATTTCTGTTTTTTACATCTAAATATTCAACAAAAGGTTTCAGTTTTAACCTTTTTGTTTAAGAACATATTTTCTGACTTCTTGAAATTTAGAAACCTACAATAAAGTAAAATGTAACTCATCTCAGTCCTTATCCTCATATTTTCTATTGTTTTTTTTTTTTTGTTTTTAACATAGAGGTCTATTATGTAAAAATAAAATAAAATTTTAATACTAATGTTTATATTGTCATTGTTGTTTTGCTGTTTTTAATATCCTTTAGAGTATTTAAAATCTAAAACAGAAAAAAACTATCAGCTACAAAAAGTTGCATGCCAAAGTTTTTCGCAACAAATTTCAGAAAATAAAAACAAAACTACAAAGTTGTCCTTAATTGAACAACTACTGACTTACTATTTTCGAGTCCTGTAGTTTTATAAACAGACATTTTGACTAATACTCTTACTAAGGCAGGTCAGTTTTTGCAACATTAAAGTTAACAAAACAAAAACTTATGAATATTTATAGTCATGTTTTAAACAAGTTTTTTGATAAAACTAATTTCTCAATTGTGAAAAGAAAACAACCATGATTTCAAAGATTGTTTAAAATCAAAAAAGTCTTTAAGATCTAAGAACAATTTTATTTTTTGTAATTTATTAAAAATTCTCTTTAAAGTAATTACTTCCCTTTTAATAACAATTTATACCCCTTTTGTGTAATTTTCACAGCCCTACGAGCTAAATGAAAACTAAAGACCCCTCCTTAAACGAATAATATCTCCAGAAAGTCATAAAATTTAATTAAATCTATATACAACATCATGCATAAAATTTATAACAATAAATTTACTAAAGTGTATTTCTTCTTCTGCTATGTTTGCAACATTTGCTTGTTTTCTGTATTTTTTTCGCAACAATTCAGCCAGAGCAAACAACATTGATGAACGCCAACCTCCAGAAGAAGATGAAAAAAAAGAGTCTCCAAAATACCTAATAACCACCCACGTAGACATGAAGGTTGGCTGGTTTGGCTGGCTGACTGGCTGGTTGTTTGGTTATTTAGCTACAGTTTTGTTTTAACAACATTTTTCTCAGGGTAGTGAGTGTGTTGCTTACATTAAAATTTATTACCAACCAAATAAACGTGTGAATGTTGCCAACTTAATGCTTAACAACAGCTGCAATATATTGTAAAATAGCAAGCGTCAGAGTACGTACCAGAAGCAAAAGCAGAAGAACTACAAGCAACAGGAATATTAAGCGAGACGGCCAACAAAGTAAATACTGTGTACTTTGAATGTTGTAATATTAAGCCAAAAAGCAAATACAAAATAGTTGTACGATTTTTACATGAAAGTTTTGTGTATATTTGTTTATTTGAAAAGGGTTTATGGGGAAGGTTTCCAATTCGCTTATTTTCACAAACAATTTTGTGAAAATGAGCGAGTTCACTTAATTGTGAATAAATTCGAAAAGAATCCATCGATTTGTATGATCGATATCTCCTTTTGTTCCCATTACATGTGGCTTTACGATAAAGCAATAAATCTGAACAATTTCTGCCGTCTTGGATTTTTTATGAGTTTTTTAAAACAAAAAAATTTGGTATTTTCAGGTAAAATATATTTTTTGTTTCAATTTGATATTATAACTCCGAAACTACTGAACCGATTCAAACGCAATATATACATATATGAAAATTTGTACACAATAGAAGGAAAATGTTTTCAAAATTCAATCAATCGAATGAAGAATACTAACTACTCAATTTTATGTATATCAAACAAAAAACTAAAATTTTGTGAAAATGGGCGAATTCACCTAATTGTGAATAAATTCGAAAATAATCAATCGATGTTTATAATCGATATCTCATTTTGTTGCTATTATATGTGGCTTTGCGATAAAGCAATAAACAATTTCTGCCGTTTTCGAATTTTTATGATTGAAAAAAAAAGTTTATTTTTTCATGCAAAAAATATATTTTTTGCTTCAATTTGTTATTATAACTCCGAAGCTGCTGAGCTAATAGAAACGCTATATATATGAGAAAATTTGTGCATAGCTTGGAGAAAATTTTTTGAAACTTCAGTCAATCGAATAGAACACTAACTATTAAATTTTATGTATATAAAAAAAAAACTAGAATTTTGTGAAAATGAGCGAATTCACTTAATTGTGAATAAATTGGAAAATTATCCATAGATTTCTATAAGCGATATGTCATTTTCTTCACAGTGCATGTGGCTTTGCGAGAAAGCAAAAAATCTGAACAATTTCTGCCATTTTCGATTTTTCATGATTTTTTTAAAACAAAAAAAATTTGCTATTTTCACGTAAAAAATATACTTTTTGCTTCAATTTCTTATTAAAACTCCAAAACTATTGATCCAATTGAAACGAAACATATTTTCAAAATTCAATCAATCGAAAAAAGAAAATTAACTACTTAATTTTATGTATATCAAAGAAAAAAACTCAAATTTTGTGAAAATGAGCAAATTTACTTAATTGTGAATAAATTCTAAAATAATCAATCGATTTTCATGTTCGGCATCTCATTTTGTTGCTAATATATGTGGCTTTGCGAAAAAGCAATAAACCTGGACAATCTCTGTCTTTTTCGATTCTTTACGATTTTTTAAAACAAAAAAAATTGCTATTTTCACGTAAAAAATATATTTTTTGCTTCAATTTGTTATTATAACTCTTAGCATAGCATGGGGACAATGTTTTCAAAATTCAGTCAATCGAAATAAGAACATTAACTACTCAAATTTATGTATATCAAACAGAAAACTAGAATTTTGTGAAAATGAGCGAATTGACTTAGTGTAAATAAATTGGAAGGTAATCAATCGATTTCTATGATCTATATCTCATTTTGTTTACAGTACATGTGCCTTTGCGAAAATGCAAAAAATCTGAACAATTTCTGCCATTTTCGATTTTTCATGATTTTTTTAAAACACAAAATCTAGCTATTTCCACTTAAAAAATATATTTTTTGCTTCAGTTTGTTATTATACTCCGAAATTACTGAGCCATTGAAACCCAATATATATGTGAAAATTTGTACATAGCATAAAATTTTTTTTTTTCAAAATTGAATCCTTCGAAAGAAGAACATTAAATACTCAATTTTATGTATATCAAGCAAAAAACTAAATTTTTGTGAAAATGAGCTAATTCCCTTAATTATGAATAAATTTGAAAAGATTCCATTGATTTTTATGATCAATATCTCGTTTCTTTCCTATTTCATGTGGCTTTGCGACGAAATAATAAATCTTTAAAACTTCTGCCGTTTTCGATTTTTCATGATTTTTTAAAACAAAACAAAATTGCTATTTTCACGTAAAAATTATATTTTTTACTGAGCCGATTGAAAAGCAATATATACGTGAAAATTTGTACATAGCATGAGCAAGATATTTTCAGAATTAAATCAATCGAAACGAGAACATTAACTACTCAATTTTATGTATATCAAACAAAAAATTAAAATTTTGTGAAAATGAGTGAATTCACTTTATTGTGAATAAGTGGGAAAAGAATCCATAAATTTTTAGTTTAGTTGCTTTTATATGTGGCTGTGCTAAAGTGATAAAGTAATAATCCTGAACTATGTCGAACGTTTTCGATTTTTCTAGATTTTTTAAAACAAATCGTTTGTTAAAACGATTTTTTAACAAAATATATTTGATAGTTGAACTTAAAAAGGTTTTTGCTTTTTCAACAAAAAATAGTTTAAAAAAGCTTGATCCAAGAAAGCTTTTACACAAAAACCTTTTATAAAATCATAATTTTTTTTCTAAATAAACCGCAAAACCCTTTCGCATAAAATATTTTTATAAAAAAGCTTTTAGAATTCCATTAGCTTTCCTTAAAATCCTACTTCTAATTCTAAAGTTATTCGTTTTATTACAACCCCTTTACCTAAGTATTCCTTCCCTTTTGATAACCCTATTTAGTAAATTTGGCTCATATATACATATATTTAATTTAGTTTTAAAGCAGGAAATATGCGTTTATTTCTATTTTATTTTCGCAAGCCACTAAAGCAAATGAAATAAATAAAAATTCATGGCATAAAATCAACATGAAAAACCAACTCCAGCTCTACAAAATGTAATAAAATTTAGCTGTGTCTTAAAGGCACAAAACGTGAAAAGTAATAAATTTTTTAGCAGCAAATAAAAAAAGAAAAATGTTACAAAAAAATGTGCTTTACCTTACATAATCATATAAATATTGTATGTATGAGAAAATACCTTAAAAGTAGCTCTAAAACTCGCATGTTCTATTCTACACTTTGTTGTTACTTTTTACTTAACGGCCAGATGGCTTAAACCTGGCAACATTTAATGTTTATTGTTGGTCAGGTATTTAACCCATTTCTAGTTTTGTTCGTTTGTTTTCTCTTAAAACACTTTTTCTATTTTTTTTTCTTACTTTTAGTTTTATTTCTATGGTCAGTGTAGAAAATAAGGTACTTTTCTTTAAATGGGTGCCAATAAAATTTGTGTGCAAGACAATTGTGTGTTTAATGGTGGCGTTTGAAAATAGAAATGTAGAGTATTTATTGATTTGTGTTAAATAAAGCTAATAAATTGAAACTTAAAGGGAAATGAACTTTGAATTTAAAATTATAGAAATTAATAAAGTGTTTGGAAATTTCTGAAATCAATTTAAATTTTATGAAGATTTTTTTTAGACATGTTTAAAAGGAAGTTAATTAAATATATCCTTTTGTCCTTTAAAATTTCATTATATATTATTAACGTATCTCTAAATATTTTATTGATTACTTTATATTAATTACTATGTTTATCTTTCTGTTTCTTTTTAGGTAAGTTTCTGTTATTTTCAAATTATTTTAAAACGATGTTAAAATAATCTATCAAAAGTGTCATGAATTAACAGGTATTGATTTTATAAATTAGCTTAAAGTTTAATAAATTAAATTACAAACAAATATTATAACAAAGTAAAACATTCTAGTAGAAATTGTTAATTCATCAATTGTACAAATCTCTATTCAAATACATACATACATATTTATTAAAGTATTTAATTAATTAAATATATTTATTTGCCATTGTTGTTAACATTAATAAGTTTTCTATGTAAGCTAACAATTTCTTATAATCACAAATTTATACACAAAAGTCAAGAAAGTCATCTTAATAGAGACTTAAAACTTGAAGTTTTAAATAAATTAAAACAATAAGCAATTACACTGTGCTACAGCTAACAACGTGAAAGGTCTGGTTAAGTATTATCAGCCAGTGAAATACGCATAGAATCTAGCTTATCCCCCAACAATAAAATTCAATGGATATCAATAATTGAGAATTCAGCACACTAAATCTTATCAAAATATTAATGATCCTCTATATTAATTTTTCTTTATAAATTTTAAATTATAATATTGAAAAAGAAAATTTATTTTATTTGAATAACCATTTTCAAAGTTATATATATTCCCAACAAAGCTAGCTGTGTAAATTTCTCGATTTCACTAAGAAGAATTTGATAAATATTTTATACACGTTAATAAATTCGCAAAAATACAGACACACTTTATAATGTACATGAATTCACATGACAAATACAGCACACTTTAAGGCACTCAGCTGATATTTATTCGAATAGTGTCTCTGATAAAACTGACTCACGACTGCAACATCTGCCACTATTTATAACAGTGCCATCTGCACTCTAGATTGTTCTTTAATGTCAAAGCTCGTATATTCTAGAGCTTTCGAGCACATACGCCATCTCTGGTAACTTTATACAATGTTCTTTAACTGTCAAAGCTCGTATATTCGAATTCGAATATACGAAAAAGAAAAGCCAGGTATAAACTTAATATTATTTACCATAAGTTCGCTCCAAATATGTTTAAAATACGACTAAATTTGTTATAAAAAATATGAATAAAAAATTAAGTGATTTTCGGATGTAAGATTTATATGGGAGCTATGACCAATTACGGACCGATCGCAATGAAATTAAGTCGCTTGATTTCGTTTTATATGTAAGTTGTATATAAAACTTATTCGAGTAAAAATGTGTTTGGGTATCTGAATAAATCAAGAATTAATGCCTATTTCGGTAAGACATTTGTATGGGCGCTAATTGAAATAATGAAAGGTGGGTGTTAGACTAATGCTAATAGACTTTTTAATTCAGAATAACTCAAGCTTTAAAAAAATGCATTTAATTTATAGGCCTGATAAACTTGTATCATGATAAACGTCAAAATGGTTGTAAAGATAAAAAATATCAGGTATACTCTCCATTTATTAGTATAATTGTTTCGTTATGACAAAATTGTTAGTGCTTTTGCTCAGATAACATTATCTTGACAATAAACGTCATTAATTGTTATGATAAATATTTGTCAAGTATAGACAGGGGGTTAAGGTGTTTTGAAATTTTGAAAATTTATTATGCTTTTAATAAATAATAGAAAAAATATAATATTGACAAAATAATGTTTAGTATAATTTTAATGCAATTGAATAAAATATGTACTAGAAAAATATTTGAACAAATATTAAGGTAAAAATCGAAAATTTCAAAAATGAAACTTAAAAATTAAATTTGTACAAAATACAAGTTCTACAATGTTTTGCATGCAGGTGGTGGTCGACTTTAACATCCTGTATGGTTTCAACAAGATGATGCCACATGTCATAAAGCCCGTGAAACAATTCAATTATAGCATGATACATTACCTGGTCTTGTAGGTACTCTCCCATTTCGCTGATCAGAATAATCTCTCTAGATCGTTTAATTTAACATCATTTGTTTTATTTTTGATGCGGGATGGCATCAATCTGATGCCACAAAAATTCAGTAACATTCATGCAACATGATCATGCGAAATTTGAACAAGAGAGTGCTTATATTGTAGCCAAGTTGTAGAGGCCATTTGTCTAATGTAAAATTCCATAACCCTCTAATAATAATTGTGCAATTTTGACAAAAAAAAAACTTATCACCTTTTTTGTGCTTAACAACAAAATAATTGTAAATCTTTTTTAGCAAACATTGTATTTTTTCTTAATCTAACGTTTTGTATTAACATCTAAATTTTCATAAAAAGTGGACTTAGCATGTTTACTTTCTAAGCCTCCAATAGTTGCTTTGAACAAATTGAATGTATTGTTATTATTGGTTGTTATTAGTTATTCAGGCATACATGCTTCGTATTTAACAAATAAATAAATATTAAAAGATTTTAGGGAATTTTATCATTCACATGAATATTTATGAGAAGTTAAATTAATTTTATACAATACATAGATGCAGAACTGACAAATGTGCTAATTAGGGTGGCACCAGAAAAAAAGTTGTAAATGTTTCCAATTTAAATAACTCGAAGGATGTTTCCAACTCAAATTATAATATTACAATATCAGCAGGTTGTCATGAAAAATGTTGAACATTTCAGCAAAATGAAAGAACCTACCTATTTCATCGGATTTTTCATTCAAGGGCATGTGATATGATTTGCTTATACATATTATAAATATTCAACTGGTTATAATAAATTTAAATGTGTTATTTTTACTAGTTACATTCTACATATTAAGCTACATAACAAATACCTAATATATTTTCTCAAATATTTATGTTAAATATTTTTCATTACAAATCAATGGCTTCATTTAAATAATAATAAAATTCCAACCATTCTCTACGTTATGAACTAAAAACAGAATTTTTGATTTGATTAGTATCATTGTTAAATATTTCATTATTTTTTTTCCAACAAATTACCATAAATACAGGCTTCATATTTACATGAATTCTGTTCGATTTCGTCATTTGTGTCTGTCTTTATTTCATATCTATTGTAGGCCACTGCGTATGAATAATATTTAATTAACAAAAATATATCAATCATATGTCTAGGGAGATGTTTTATACAATAAGCTTATGTTTATGTAGTCAGTTTGTGAAATATGTTATATTCATATGGCTCTTTGACAAATAGATTAAGCCTGTAGATATAAAATAAAGAAATAATATTTTTAATATAAGTTGTTTGTTGTTTATTAAGAGCACGGGCAGTAAAATCTAAAGATATTCGAAAGTGGAGTTAATCAATTTAGCAAATAAGATATACATAGGCAGACATATGTGTTTATTTATATGTAACTGCATTTTGTTAGTTACATAACATATATTATTATGTATATTCTATACAATACAAAACAGTAATTTTATTAAATTCATATAAATGTTTTATATTTTCCTAATAACATTTTAGGGAGATTTATAGATAAATAAGAATAACTCATAATTTAAATAATATTTAAATACAAACGTTATGTTTGTATTATAATATAGTAATGTGGATGTGTTTCGAGAAAAACTGTATTTTTTAAAAAAAAAAATCAGGTTAATTCTTTCAGTTTCTAAATTGATCCGCCACATGCAGTAGTCAAAAAACTTAAAATATTGAAAATCACCAAAATTTTGGCTTAAAAATGAAGAACCTTATAACTTTCTACCGGATGATGATTGAGTAATAACGTATATAACAATATCAGTGCTTCATATCTGCTGAGCATTTAATTCATGGAACTCTAAATCCAAGAGTTGAAAATTGTGATAAAAAAATTTAGTTTTTTTTATTTATTTTTCAATTCTGAAACTTTGCAATTTTGTTGCTAATAGTGTCATTCACACAGAAATATTTGCTATTTTGACAAGATCCTAAAAATTTAAGTAATAGTGAACAATTAAGGTTGGTTTCATATATTAAAACACAGTTTTTTTTACCATAAAAGTCATGTGAAATTTTTATTTGAGGGTCTATGACTTTGAATTTCCCGGCTCTTAACTGAAAGGGCAACACTGCTCCTGTTAACAGGCAAGATTTAAGCATTTCGTCTGCTAATTAAGCATCATTTTTTGCCGAAAAAACCATCACTCAAACCAAGGCTACACAGATTCGTAGTAGCAACCAAATTTGATGCGAATCGAATGATTCCGCTTTAGTGAACAAAATTTACAGTTGTGGCTACATTATTTTAGTAGAGGTAACTAAAGATTGGTTTCATCCACTATTATTCTTCTTTATCAACTGACTTTCTGTTGATAGAACCAATAAATTCGACATGTTCATCCGAATCATTCGATTAGGAACAAATTGGGTTGTTACTACGAATCTGTTTTCTCTGTGTATGCATTACAAATATCATCTGAACTCTTCAAAAAAATATGGTTTACTGAATTACGTTGTGGAATTACAAGCACGGAAGATGACGAACGTTCTGGATGCTCAATTGAGGTCTCTACAGCAGAAACAATTGAAAAAAATCACTATACGGAGTTGGGCGATCACAGATTAAAAGTGCTAGAGATTGTGCGAGCCATAGGCCTATAAAGATATGGCTCAGTGGTTTCAATTTTAACTGCCCACTTGGGTATGAGAAAGCTTTCAGCAAGATTGCTGCTGAGTTTGCTCACAATCGAGTGCACAAAAGGGTACACACATGTGCAGTTTAATGGCAATAATCCTTTAATTAGTTTAACAAATGCTCCCTCTTCCGGCCTATTTTACGGTTTTAGCCACAAGTTACAATTTCTTGTTTTCAAACCTGAAGAAATGTCTCGACGGAAGGAGATTTGACTTCAATGATGAAATCATCTCACAAAAAAAACCTATTTGGAAGACCTAGACAAATTTTATTTTTTGGAAGGGATAACACATTGGAGAAACGTTGGACAAAGTGCATAGGGCTGAAAGGAAACTATGTTGAAAATATTGGTTGAATGACTTACAAATCCGTGATTTTTTAAAATATTTAGCTTTTATTTTGAAACATTTGTACAATACAAAAAAAAAATCAAAGTATTGGCCATTGTCAACTATGATAATTTCCCATAAGTATTTCTGGCAACATATTGCTACGTTTTAACCTTTTCAAAACGTTGGTTTATTTCCTTTAAATAGTAGTTTGAAAATTGTAACAACTCTTTATTTATTTAAAATGTACAACAACAGAATTAAATAGTCATTCAATGTTTTTTTTATACACGTTTATAAATTCGCAGAAATACAGACACACTTTATAATGTACACGAATTCACTTGAAAAACACAGCACTCAGTTGATGTTTATTCGAAAAGCGTCTCTGATAAACTCACTCACGACTGCAACCTGTGCCACTATTTATAACACTGCCATCTGCACTCTAGATTGCTCTTTAACTGTCTAGAGCTTTCTAATACATTAGCCATCTGTGGTGTTCTTTCTACAATGTTCTTTAACTGAATATTCGAATTCGAATATATGGTCGCAGCAAACATCGTTGCCAACTTTCGATCAATGGTCAACTGAAAGCTTTTATTCAATGTTAATAATGCCCACATATATGTTACAGTTTGCTATTTCAGCACTGCTATTTGAAAGCATTATGCTACTTTTAAATCAGCAGTTAATATCGTTATATTTGAATTCAAGTACAATTTTGTAACAATATGGATTCCGAGCCTAAAGCACAGCTTATATTTTGAGGCCAAGAACAAATCAACCCAATTACGGACACTCTGTTCTGAAGTGAAGCGTATTACAAAGAAAGCGTTCTGCATTGACCGAAACAAATAGTAGTCGATTGGGGCACGGTCAGGACTATAAGCCAGGTGAGGCAAAACGTCTCAACCGGCATAATGTTGCCATTTATATCTGTCTACGTATTCTGGGCATTTTTCGAGAATTACTCGCTTCATTCGGTATAGATTCCCTGCGATGGTCTGGCCAGCTTTCAGCTGCTCATAATAGATAGGACCCCTTTGTTCCCACCAAATACAGGGAATTACCTTATCGCGATTCGGCTGGTTGGCGGGGCTTCACATGAGATCTCTTACGCTTCGGGATACCGTAATGAATCTATTTTTCATAGCTAGTAATAATTAAGTGCAAAAATGGTGAAATTGCTGCTTGATTTTGCATGCAGTTATTGAGTTTTACAGCAATCTTCATGGAGTAATACCTCCAATTCTTGGTCTACAAACTTTTATTGCTAGCCTGGGCGATCTTTGTCTTCTGCGTCAAAATCACCACCTCTGAATCGCACAAAATATCTCTCGAACGTTGAAACCGTTGAAACACATTCACCATAAGCTTTGTTGAGTAATGGGTGTGCTTCAATGGAACTTTTTTCAAATTAAAAAATTAAAGCAAAACTTCCCACATATGACGCTTTGTTGTTACAAAATTCGACATTTTCAAAGTAAGAAAAACTTTGTATGTTTGGTAATTGAGTGGGAATAAATGACAGATATGTACCCTTCAAAATGGTATATAAGTTATTAAAAACAAAAATTTCATTCAAAAGATACGCTATCTATTGTAAATCCCGAAATTTTAGTCATACACCCAATAGAAAAATATTTTATCCAAAAAAAAGTATTTTATTCAGAAGGGCACTGAGTTTTTGACGTCGATTTTTTTTTTTAATTTTAAATGGCTAACGAAATGGCTGCGTTAAAATTTGTTAAGTTAACAAACTCTCAAAAAAATCTATTATTGACTTTAACTCCAAATTTTTTTTGGTTTTCAAAAAATTTCAGCAATAGGGTAATAAAGTCCTCAACCTGGCCTACAACCTACTCTTAAACACTTAGAAAGTAGTTCCTAGCTGTAGCCAATTGTTTCTTGCGCATCAAAGCGTATGATTAATATTATTTCAATTATATGCAAGTAAATTACATACGAACACTCTTGCGTATGATGAATGTTAAATGTTTATTTACTTTTAAATAAATGTTTAACTTTATATTACAAGAATTATGTAACAAAAAGCTTTTATTTTCCTTTATACTACCTGCAAGTACAATTCCTAGAAATGTAATCATTAAAAATAATAAATCCTTTTTTTCTTAGCTGGAATTAAATAAATAAATGAAGAAATTTTCAAGAAAAGTACTCAAATGAAATGCTTTATACTTAGTAATTTATATTCCTTTAAAAAGGAATTAAAGTTGTAAAAAAAATTATCTTTAAAAGTGAAATTTAGTAACGTAAAAGCTGATTGATGTCGCTCAAGACAACCAGGATGTTGAAAACAGTTAAAGCTTAAATCATCATCATCATCCACACAATCCCCTCGAGTTGGCACAGATGTGTAAGCATATGTATTTGTATGTAGAAGTTTATATTTATTTCTATGTATTTAAGTTTATGTTTATTATTGTTATACAGAAATTTTGACATTCCTTTACACAAATACAGACATATGTACTCCCTCATTTGTTTATAAATGTGAAAGGAGTGTAAAGAGTGTGTGTCAGAGTATTAGTTCTTCATAAACCAGAAAAACATTTCACATTTATATCCATTAGGGCGGCCCTTATTTTGACCTTTTTGGATTTTCGAAGCTCGCAGCTAAAAAACAAACATTTGAAATTCCTAAATCTCAAATCGATCCATTGCTAACAGATACAACAGTTAAATTTTGGTAAATCAGTTAGCGTTTATTAGAATCAACAAGAACCTCATTAATGTTTTTGATTTCGTTTAAAATTAATTTTGAAAATGTAAAATTTTGATATTTAAAATTTCATAACTTTTTTGGAATCAATTTATAATGAGTTATATGTAGATGTCAGAATTTTTTTTTATTTGAATATCTAATCAATTTTTATTTGGATTTTTTATTTTGAAATATTGACCCAAAACTTGAATTAAATTACAAAATATGTACTTGAAAATTAAAAAAAAAATGTGCAATATCTAAACGTTATCCGATGTTGTTCGAGTTTTCAGAATTTCAGTCCTTTTTGTAGCATCGCAAATCCAAAAACTGTAAAATTAGGACCATTAGGATGTCTGCATGTGTTGTTTGAGATTTGTATTTGTTAGTTATTTGAGTATCTGTGTGTGTTTTTGTTATAAAAACATATTTAAATTTTGTGTAAAACATGGTTGAGGGTATTTAAAGTTCAAAATCATTAGTGCTGATATGTTGCTAGAGTTAAGTTAAGCTGAGTATGAGGAATGAATGTTTGAACCAAAAAAAAACAAAAAAAAAATACTGCTGGTTGAATAATCAAATGGAAAAATCCTTCCAGTTGCAAAGCCAAAATAGAACGAGCAAGGATGGGGAATACCCAAATGCTAAATGTTTGTTAAGATGAAGTTTCTCATGGATGTCGTTTCTGTTTTTGTTGTTTATGCTAAAGACTTTAGCACAGCTAAGGCTTACTAATCCGTAAACATTAATTTTTCTATTTTTTTCACATTACACTGAGAGAAATGTTTCTATTTGGAAGTTATGACCGTAACTTCAACATATAGATATCTACGGTGTAAAATATCCAGCAGATAAATTTACCTAAAACGTTACTTGACATTAATTTCAAATCAATATCTACGGGTAAAAATTACCAAATATTTTTACTCCATAAGTAACTAAGCTCTGATAGATATCTATTTCTTGAAATTACGGGTATTAAGCAAAAAAAATAATGTTGGGGAACAGTGAAAATGAATTGGAGGTATATTTTGTAAAATATTTATTTAAAAACACCTAATTATTCAATTTATATGGATCTAAGCATTCAGAGAATTAGCATTTTAATCACCCAGTTGGAATAAAAGTTGACCTAAAGGGTATCAGAGATGACCTAATTGCTACCTGAATGCAGCGTTTCCAATTTAGCGTTTTTCATGTTAGATTTCACACTTTTCAATAACCTTAAATTCAAATTTTTGCCAGTCTGTGCGCTCTTTTGGAAAAAATCACTAAAATGGCAAAGTTTTATCTTAAAGCAAAGTCAGCACATTAGAGCTGATGCGAAACAAATTTGGATACATTTATTAATAATTTTCTGCATTAATCTAGACGACAGATATGAAATTTTAATTTCTTCTTTTAGGCCAGCAATATTGTGACTTGTCAACATATTCTCGAGACTTCAATTAAATAAGTTGGTTGAAATCACATCAAAGAGAAATTTAAATTCCAACTTAAATTTTTGTATCAACAATTTCTGGTAGAAAAATCTTGTAACAAAATATCTCATTTTATATCAATACTCATCCTTTTGTTTCTTCATAAATATTTAACATGACTGCGTGATTGCAACAAATCAGTTCTAGCACTCATTTCACTAGCATCTAGTGTTGATCCAGTTAACTGATCTAGTTCAAGGGTTCTAGTCAAAACGGAATCATATCGTTTCGAATTGATTGCTTGTGTGCAACCTAACATAAGAGTTGATCTCATCGAGTTTAAGATCTTTTGTTTTTATTATATTTTCTTTCACATTATCTAATGCATATTTAGAAACAAAATTCATGCCAGACATTAAAATGTCTCCTACAATTTTTCCATTTAATTATTTTTTCCAAAATTTATTTGACTTCAAAATAAAGTCCTAGTTTTATACTAAATTTTTCCAAGTCTATTAATCGTTTCAAGTCTTTTAATCACTGTCATATATATTTTCAACCTTAGGGCAGGGTATTCAACAGATAAAGAGTGTCCCAAAATTATAGTTAAATAAAAGGCGAAGCTTTTTCTATAAATGTTTACACATTAGAGTGTTACATAAGGAATTACAGATTACCAGGACTTGCTGGTATGTAAATAATCATTTATCGAAATTTTCCATGATCAGTTTGCATAAAAATTGCTCATTTTGGTTGATGCACCGTTCAATACACGGGTGATTGTAAACTTGTTGTTATAGAATTTTAATTTCAAACAACCCCATTAAAACTAATCCGATGATATTAAATCAAACGATCTAGAGGGCTAGTTATGATCATTGAAACGAAAGTACACAACCAGGAAATGTCTCATGTAGAAATTGAATCTGGTTGTTAAAAACACATGTGGTCTATATCAATTTATGTAAAAAGAACTCTATTACATGTCGCAATATTGAAACTCTGCTTAACCAGCCTAATTTTTGAAGAAGTATTGTCTAATGATGCCACCATTTCAGTATCCACATCAAGCAGTGACACTTTGTGAATGCATTTGTTTTTGGGAAATCACCTCCACGTGAGCTGACCATGCCCTCAAATTGCTCGTGCAGAATTTCCAATGTCCATATCATCCAATTCAGGCTATAAGAAGTTGGTCATAGACCTATAGCACTTGCAGTTGACGGTGATGGCTTGGCCAATGTAGCACAGTGGCGCCATTTGAGTTTTTTCGTTGCAAAAATCATAACTTTTGAACCAAATGAAATAAGCATATGATAGATAATTGATCAACCTCTAAAATAAGTGTTTGAAAAGGGTTCTATGCCTTTTAGGTGCCTCAGCAAAGTTTAATTTTGTGGAAAAGTCTATTTTATTAGAAGTAAAATAAAATATTTGTTAAAATTTTTGATTTTTTATGTTCCTTTTTAAAGGTTTGTATGATTTAAAATTATTTCAGAAAAAATTTAAAAAAATATTTTTTTTTAAAGTTTTTGTAAAATATTGCTCAAAATCCGTAAATGAAGGTATATCTAATAGGTTTTCACGGTTATATATTGGTGTCATAAATTGCCCAAAAATGCATGCAACACATTTTTGGAACCATTTTAGCTCTAGCAAAAAAATAGTCCGTTTTTTTGAACACTGAAAATCAGTCAATTTTGAAGGGCTATATCTTCTGAACCAAAAATCTGATTGTAGTAAATAAAATAGTAGTAGCATATTTGTAATTCAATTAAATTTTTTTAGGGGCACATACAATTTTTGATTTTTGCAATCTAATTTGTTCTACGGGCGCCACGTGCGTCGTTTTCAAAGAAATGTTGGCCGATGACGCCGCCAGCCCTGAGTGCACAATTTTATCATTAGCAGCTGTTGTTGAACACTATAACCGTCCATGGTAATTTGGCAAAACAAACTGAATAAATGACAGCCAATTCGACAGATATGGCTGCAAAAATATGGCCTCTTTCAACAGTAAAAGTTCGGGAGTTCATATTGGAAGACCCTAAACTTCTTTAACCTAACGAATGGTTTCCTTTTTTGGAACGCTTTTCTGCCCAAATAGTAGCGAATTCAAAGATTGTGTAAATTTTGGAAGACCCTTTACACACTAATAATCTTGGTAACATGGCACAATAACAAACAACAGAAAATCTCAACGGAAGTTAGCATTTTAAGTCTCACAGCACAACCAGCAGCTAGAAAAGCACCAGCAGCCTACTGAAAAAAAGTCAGGGAAAAAAAATCCAAATGAACTTTTCTCAAAATGATGAATTAGTTATGGGATCTTTACCAAGAAAACGAAAAGGCTCCATCTATACATAAGTATATTTATGTGTCTATGTGTGGGAAACTGCTAATGCTGCTTGCTACTGGTGCTGCTGTTGTCATTAATATATATTATACAAGTGTTGTAACATAATACACACTCACACACTCCAGTGTTGCATGTACAATATTTTCCTATGTTTTCTTATATGTGTAATTAAATATATGAATATCCTGTGTATGTATGTTAGTTAATGTGTGTTTGTATAATTAATGTTTAACTTCATCATCTTTCAAAAAAAAAAACGAAAAAAGACTGTTGATGCTGATGCCTGATGACTGCCTGTTTTTGATGCTTTTGGCTCAAATGTAAATACATACATCCGTTTTGTTTTTGTGCCATTTTTCCATTTAACATTTTGTTAATTCCTTTTTTGTTTATTTATTTTTTCGTTTTGTTAAATAAATACTTTACACAAGCACAGAAAAACCTACTTACTTACATATGGGCAATTCCATGTCATCGTACGTGACATTTGCACACCTATAGAGTGGAATAGATTTAGCAAAAATAAGAGTATGTAAATAATAATTTACTCTTTATGTTCCATTCAGAGGGTACTATATTTTAAAAAAATAATAAGTTCTTTCGAAACACTGTTGTCCAAAATATCGAGCGAAATACGGGTATAGTACGTGACATAAAACTGAAGTAATTTTGAGGTTCATTTAGAAATATGCGAAAATTTGCGAATGATGAGATGCGTTATGTTTTCTTTTAATTTACTACGCTAAACCAAATATTTTTCCTTTTTAATCCGTCATATTTAAATAAAAACAGTCTCTGGATAATTTTATAATAAATAAAATTTAATATCGTACGTGACATACCGAACGTAACAGATTTATCTCTTATTGTAAAACAGTATATGTTCTGTAAATATATGTATTCAAAAACTAAAAAATAAATAGAAAATATACATTCGGTTTCAAGAAACAATGTGATAATAGCAAAAAAATAATCAGAGTTAAATTCATTTCATACCACATGATAATTGGGAGCTTAGTTTTCGCCGCAAACTTAGACCAAAATATACCAATTAAATTAAAAAATTAAATAACGCCTTTAAAGTGTTGTAATATGATCTAAATACTTTCACATAGTTACATTTTAGTGTTTTCTCTTATTCAAATCATCTTGAAAAAATATTTTTGTATTTTTAGTTGTGGTTGTCATTCTCGTGGAATTACCCATATGTACATATGTATATGCAGATGAGAATTAAAACATATATTCAAATAATATTTTAATGATAAAATATTTGTGCTGTAAGGCATTGCTTTTGTAAAGTATATAAATTTAAATGAAATTAATGTATTCCTAACAATATGATGAATATTAATTGTAATGAATTTAACAAACAAAAAAAATATATTTTTACTAAGGCATATACAGAGTTACAGGGCAATATGCTTACACTTTGAGCAAACAGACACTTGTCTTGTGAAGCCAGACCTTTCGTTTAAAGACAATTTTATTTCACTAATTTAAAAAAAAAATCTTATTATGTTGTTAATTAAATAAATTTTGCTTTTGTTAAATGATATTTACAAATTCAAGGAAGAGTTTCTAGCAAAAAATAAATTTGTCACTGAAAGGTAATTTAAAGTATATTCTTGTAAAGTGAATGCTAAATACGATATTTTTTAAATATATTTTACAATACATATTGAAAAAATATCAAACAATTGAATTTTTTAAAGCTGCCACTAGCAATTACTTTTACTAGCCAAATTTGGGTCATATTTATACTAGTGGAACACATTACCTCAAAATTGTGTAGTGGTAAAAAAGCTTTTAAATATTTTTCGATTTTTCATGATTTTCTTTAAACAAAAAAATTAGCTATTTTCACATAAAAAATGTATGTTTTGCTTAAATTTTTTATTATAACTCCGAAACTACTGAACGAAGAACATTTACTATTCAATTTTATGTATATGAAACAAAAAAAAATAAAAATTTTGTGAAAAGGAGCGAATTCACTTAATTATGAATAAATTCGAAAAAAATAAATCGATTTTTATGACCTGTATCTCATTTTGTTTCAATTACATGTGGCTTCTCGATAAAGTAATAAATCTAAACAATTTTTGACGTTTTCGATTTTTCATGATTTATTTTAAAACAAAAAAAAATTTGCTATTTTCACGTAAAAAATATATTTATAAATCCGAAACTACAGAGCCGATTAAAACGCAATATATATGTGAAAATTTGTACATAGCATGGGGAAAATGTTTTCAAATTTCAATCAATCGAAAGAAGAACATTAACTACTCAATTTTATGAATATCAAACAAAAAACTAAAATTTTGTGAAAATGAGCGAATTCACTTAATTGTGAATAAATTCGAAATTTTATGATTCGATCGATTTTTATGATCAATAGTTCATTTTTTTCTATTGCATGTGGCTTTACGATAAAGTAATAAACCTGAACAATTTCTACCATTTCCGATTTTTCATGATTTTATAACTCCGAATAAAATTAGTTAATAGCATGGGAAAAATGTTTTCTAATTTCAATCAATCGAAAGAAGAACATTAACTACTCAATTTTATGTATATCAAACAAAAAACTAAAATTTTGTGAAATCGTGCGAATTCACTTAATTGTGAATAAATTCGTAAACAATCAATAAATTTTTATGATCAATATCTCATTTTGTTCCCATTTTATTTGGCTTTGCGCTATAGTAATAAATCTGAAAAATTTTTGCCATTTTCGATTTTTCATGATTTTTTTAAAACAAAAAAAATTTGATATTTTCACATAAAAATATATTTTTGTCTTCCATTTGTTATTATAACTCCGAAACTACTGAGGCGATTGAAACACAATATACAAACGGATTAAAGGCTATGTAAATTTAAATTTTTCTAGGTTTAGTTTAATAACATTGGACGAACCGTTTTTGAGTTATCATTAATTATGTGGAGAAACATCTAACAAAATTTATAATTTTAATTAAAATGTTTTTTCCCATTTTTGTAATTAGGTTGGTTATTCAAGCCTTTTTTCGCTGTTGACCTGTGTTATTTATTATCTTAATTAAACAAACCATAAATTTTCACTTTCTCCTCTAACTCAATTAAAGGGTTCAAAGACTTGTACTTACTAACTTTCCCTTTAATGGCAAACAAATGATCAATGATGACTTACGATTTTTAGCCATAATAATGCTAATAATTGTAATAAAAATCGAACAAAAACTATTAAAAGCAATAATAAAGGCAATAAAAATGTAAAATTCATTTGTGAATGATAATCTTTTTTTTGGTTTTAATTTATGAAACTTTCACCACGTTATAAATATTAATGTTTAAATTTTAAATCAATTTATTGATTTAATTGCTGTGTGAGTGTGTTTTTTTTTTTGTTCAATAAAAATAAATAAATACATAAATAATTATGGAGTATTTTCAATACAATTTGATTACAATTTTGTATTTTAACGCCTTCACAAATTAACACTTCCTTGGCGTCCAAAGGCTTACACAGGCAGACAGACAGACAAACAGTCACATTTATGTATAAAGTATAAAATGTTTTAAATTTATACGTTCTCATATGCGCGTGTAGTTTTATTTTTTTTTTTCTTATTTAACTCTATAATAATTTCCATTAACAAATTTGTTTATTTATTAATAATTTTTTTTTGTGTGTTTCTGTATGTACGAACGTAAATCCCCCCACACCACTTATGACAACCATAAAAGCGCAACATAATAACAATGTATGTTGAATGTACGAGTATGTAGGAATGTTGCTTGGTGAACGTGCAGCACGATGCGTTTTTGAAGCACAAGCCTTTATTTTATAAACTCTATGATTAAACAGATGGTGTGAACAATTCATTTGTAAAACAAAACACACACACATAATTTTGTCTTTTTTTATTAATAAATTATAGAAAAATTAAATAATAATAAAGAGTGAATTAAAGAGGGGCAGAGTAAACCTAGCAGTGTATAATCCACACATAATCTTCATCTATAAAATGTTGTTGGAAATGAAAGAAAAAAATAAAACATGAAAACAAACCACAAATTGCAACAGATCCCACACAATTTGCCATTAAATTTGCTTTAAAACTTCAACTGAATATTCACACAACGTTTTTAAAATGAATTTATTATGTGTACATAAATACAGTGAGCCGCAAAAGTGAGTATACACCAAAAATTATTGGATATTTTTTAAGATAATGAAAATTCTAAAATTTATCCATGATTAAAATTTTAAAGTTTCGGTTTGATAGAGATTGGCTTGAATAATATCTTTGGTTGTGAAAAATATAGATTTAAGTCGGACTATAATGATTTTCATGATCTTAAAAAATCAAAAAATTCGCTGCTGTTTACTCACTTTTGAGGCTTTCTGTCGAAAAACGTGTGTTTTTTTCTCTCTGTGTAGTCTTTTTAATTTTCTATATGTGGTACAAAATTTATAATTAAGTATTTGAATGCTATCGTATTTTAGTAAATATTGTGTGATCTTTAGGTGGCCTTTAGAAACTAGAAACAGGCACAGTGTAACGTTTTATTAAGTTAAGCGAATTTTCCCCAAATATTAACTAATACTGAAGATATTACAATTGAAATTTATATAAAAAAGAAAAAAATCTAACTTTAAAAATTTATTCGGGAATACAAAATTTTTAATAAGATTTAGTTTTCATGTCATCATACGTGACATTTCAACGTCTATAAAGTGGAATAGATTTTGCAAATATAAGAGTATAATTTGGTATTTGTGTTCAATTCAGAGGGTAGTATATTTTAAAAAAATAATAAGTTCTTTCGAAACATTGTAGTCCAAAATATCGAGCGAAATAAGGATATATTGTACGTGACATAAAACGGAACCCATTTTGAGGTACATGTAGAAATAAACCAAATATTTTTTTTACAATCCGTCATATCTTTGGATGATTTTATAATAAATAAAATTTAATATCGTACGTGACATACCGTACGTGACATATTTTTCTCCTATATAGTAAAACACCATATATATTCTGTATATATACATATGTATTCAAAAACTAAAAAAATAAATAGAAAATATACATTCGGTTTCAATAAACAATTTGATAATAGGAAAAAAAACTATCACAGTCAAATTCACTTCATACTACATGCTAATTTGAAGCTTAGTTTTCGCCGCAATCTTACCCTAAAACATACCAATCAAATTAAAAATATAAATATAGTCAGTTTAAGCTATTATTTTTGCCCTTATACTTTCACATAGTAGCATTTTAATGTTATCTCCTATTCAAATCATCTTGAAAAAAAGTTTCAAGGGTTTTTGTTTGTCAGTCATGTTTGAGTCAGAAAAAAAATTTACGTTTGAAAATTTTGTTATTAATTATTATTAGGTGTATGACTGAAATATACGGGACTCTTTCGAATAAGTTAGCTTTTGAAACATGTTTACAAAAAAAATGTATTCATAGTATTGACTGTTGTTAGCTACGACCTTTTCCCATCTTTCTGGCAACATATGGATTCCGAGCGAAAAGAACTGCTTATCTTTTGAGGCCAAGAACGAATCAAGCCAATATCAGGTACTCTGCTGAACGTATCGTATCCCAGAGAAAGCGTTCTGCATCAATTGAAACAAATAGTAGTCGGATGGGGCATGATCTGAGCTATAAATCGGGTGAGGCAAAACTTTACAACCAATTCATTCTAAATGAAAAAAGGTATTGCAAAATGTGGCCGAGCGTTGTCATGATTGAATATTACTGTTTTGTCAGGCAGCATATTCTGAGCAGTTGTGTTCGGTACAGATTCCGTGTGATGGTCTGGACAGATTTCAGCAGCTTATAATATTAGGATGGACTCATTTGATCCAGCCGGAGAATTACTTTGGTTCCATGAATATCTGGCTTTGGTGTGGATTCGGCTAGTTATCATAATGTATCTATATTTCTTCGCAAATAATGATTCGCTGCAAAAATGTTTTTCTTTTATAGGTTTCAAGCATCATTTCGGATATGTAAAATCGTCATTCAAGGTCTTTCGGCTTCAATTCCCTGCTTTGGGTGAATCCTGTGCTTGCAAACTTTTTGGTGTGGATTCGGCTAGTTATCATAATGTATCCATTTTTCTTCGCAAGTAATGATTCGCTGCAAAAATGATTTTCTTTTCAAGCATCATTTCGGACATGTAAAATCGTCATTCAAGGTCTCTCGGCTTCAATTCGCAGCTTTTGGGTGAATCCTGTGCTTGCAAACGTCTTGAAATTGCTGTTTTAGTAGCTCCCAATGATTTTGGAAGCTCTTGTTGAGTTTGACAACAATCTTCATGGAGTAATGCTTCCAATTTTTGGTCTTATAACTTTTTTGGCTGGCCTGGGCGATCTTTGTCTTTCATGTCAAAATCACAAAAACCAACTTTAGCACCGTGAAACCGATGGAACACAATCACCATAAGCTTTGTTGAGCAATCGGTGTGCTTCAGTGGAACTTTTTTCAAATTAAAGAAGTAAAGCAAAACTTCCCGCATATGACGCTTTGTTGGTACAAAGTTCTACATTTTCGAAACCAAAAAAAAACCATGTTGTTTACACTATGTAACCTTCAAATTAAAAAAATTTTAATTGAAAACATATCATATTTTCCTGCTTAATGTTCAATAAATTCAATCATTTTATTAAAAGCTTTAAAATTTAAAGTTCTTTACAAAATCAAGAAAAAAAGTGATTTAAAATATTATTTTTTTACAAATTTATAGAAGATTTTTTATGAATTGTCCAGAAAATATACTGTTAATTTTATTAAAATTTAAAATAAATTTGGTTTCTTTTTAATATTTCAAACAGTTTTATTTAAATTTAAAAATTGTGAACATGGGATCGTATGATTGTTATTAATTTTTATATCATTTGTTAGAAATCGTTATGTCTTCAAAAATATTAAAGATTTTTAATAAAAAAAACTTCTCACAGTTCAATATATATAAAAAAAGTTAACAAATCATATTATTAAAAGCTTATAAAATTGAAAACAGATTACTATTGCTAACGACTTGTCTTCTTAGAAAATTTCTTATAGGTAAAAATATTTTAATTATTTTTTTGATTTTTTTTCATATTTTTTCCGTGTTTGATTTACTGTGCCTCTTTTTCATAATTAATTTGTACTTGTTGTGCTAATTGATTTATTTTTTTTTTATAAGAAAATTCATATTTCGTGATGACTGCTAGTGTGTATAACAAAATATTTTGATTCAAAATATAATCGACCATAAATCCTTTGGAGTTATTTTTGGAAGAGCAGAAATAATATTTATGCTTTTGTAGGTTAAGATAATAATGCACAGATAACTAAAAAGTTCTAAGCAAAAAAAAATATGAGAAAAGCTACTTAAATTTGGGTGGTATACTTAGTTGGAAGAATATAATTACTTGCACAAGGCTGTCAGTTGCAAAACAATAACAAATATGGAAATTTATTATGAAATAAATTTCGTTATGAAATAAATTTGCATAATACCTTTTAAAATGATGGATAATTTGTAAAAAAAATTACATGAACAAAATTAATTTTATTAATATTTATGGTTTTTCAATAATGGCAGGTCGGTGGTGAAATGGAAGAAAAACGAGTGAGATATGACGATGTCATATCTTGTGTTTGTTGTGTTTGCCGAACTTGTGTTTGTTGTGTTTGTTGACAGCTCCAATTTTGAATGATGCTGGCTCATAAATCCAGCTGAGTTCGAGCGAAGGCCTGGGTTATTTATTGCCTACTGTTACTTATTGTCAAAAATAATCTTTTTGATAACTTTTGATGTAGGGTACAATAAATTCAATAAACTTGCTCTTGATAATTTGTGTATTTCTCACATTTTCATTCAAAATATTTAAATGTTTTTATAAGAATTTATTCTCCCTTGCGTTGCTCAATATTTGCATTTCCAATATTTTAGATGGATTTATATAAATGTTCTTGTTGTTGATACTTTCTCATCATTGTATTTTTACTATGGTTTCAGTTTATTTCTATGCAATTGATGTCGGTTGTTTATTTTCTTAAGGTTTCTTGAATACTTTTCAATGTTTGTCTAGCACTTGGCATGAAATTTCAATGCATAGAAAGAAAGAATAATCTTTTAGCATAATAAAAGTGTAAATTTATTGAGTAAAAGATTTTGAGATCATTTCAAAGTATATTTTTGTATTGTGTGTGGTGTTATTTTTATATAAGATTAAAACGATTAGCAATGATTTGTAAAAAAAAGCAATGGAAAAATGAGTTTTGATTTCTTTAACAAAACACATGCAAATATTAAGGCAGTTCACAGTTTCATCTTAATAGATCATAAAAAAACTAATTTTGCTTAAACCTGTTTAAATTTAATTACAAGAATTTTAATTTAATATGAATTGTTTGTGTTTGAGTTTGAGGTCTGCTTAATCTTCCTTTTCACATCAGTTAGGTGTTTTGCTTAAGGTATAATTGCCAGATGTTTAAATAATTACCTTGTATTTATGTAAGTAGTTTTTTTTTCGTATCTACTTACAAAAAAAATTAATATTATTATCACAGAAACCCCATAAAAAGAGGTCATGTGGGCAATTAAAGTTTAACATTTTGTAAATTTATTTAACAATTTTGTATAAACAAATTATTTCGATTTGCATTTCAGCTTTGGCACTTGGCATTACAACTTGTTGTTGGTTGTTTGGTTTGTTGGTACCCACTGAACAACATTTATGTGCTGTCATTTATTTGTTGCACATGCAACACAACACAACACAAGTAACAGAAAAATGGAAAAACAAGCGGAAAATTATTGTTGATTCAGGCATTAAAGTAGATTTTGCAATTTTATTGCTTAAAAATGCAAACAAAATTGAATTATGACTTTGTAGAGCATCTACTAGCAGCAGCAATATATTCAACTGTTTAATTGTTGATTTAACAGAGTATTTTTATGAGATTTTTTTGCCTGAGAGAAAAAAAACTTTGTAAAACTGAAGATATGTTTATTGATCTTTCAAGTCTATGTTAAGGTTAACAATTTTTTTTATTAAGGGAAAAGAGATTTATTGACAGAGGATTTAAACCATAAGAAAATTTAAATTGACTAAAGAAATATCGCTTTTTAACTTGGCCATTTGATAAATTTTTCTCAATTGTACTTTCGAACTTATCAGGGATTTTATGGTCTTCTTCGATATTGAAAGTAGTAAATCGTCATCTAATTTATCAAATTCTCATATACTGCACATCTGAGAAGCTTTTCTGATTCATCTGAAAAACAAGAAGAGAGAATTGTGGTTCTCATTTATTCAAGTCAGATAAAGTTAGCCTCCTCTATTTGTCAAGAAGCGTGTGCTAATTTTTTTATCTATCTCCATAAAATTTTTATTATTTATGACTTATCTTTAGACAACTAGGTGCCTACTGTAAGATAAGACTAACTGATCTTTAATCAAATTCATCATGTCGGTAATTTACCAACAAGTGCTTAGAATAGAAATAAAAAATAAAAACATTTCAGTTTTAAAAATAAATAATTTTAAATTTATTTAGTATATTTTTAAATCACATCTGATGTATTTATAATATGGGCAATTCCATGTCGTCATTTGTGAATTTGTACGCTATAGAGTGCAATAGATTTTGCAAAAAAAAAGATTATCTGAAAAATAATTTGGTTTTTATGTTCCATTCAGAGGGTACTATATTTTAAAAAAATAATAAGTTCTTTCGAAACATTGTTTTCCTAAATATCGAGCTAAATAAGGGTATACGTACGTGGCATAAAACGGAAGTAATTTTGAGGTACATGTAGAAATATGCGAAAATAGGCGATTCGTTATGTTTTCTTTTAATTTGTTACACTAAACCAAATATTTTTCCATTACAATACGTCATATTTAAATATAAATAATAATGTTCGGATGACTTTATAATAAATAAATTTAATATCGTACGTGACATACCGTACGTGGCAGATTTTCCTCTTATAGTAAAACAATATATATTCAGTACATATATGTATACAAAAACCCAGCGGCTTAAACTAATTCGGGTACGCTGAATTCAGTGGTGCTAACCATTTTTTTAGGTTAGCTCGTATTTTCGAGATGTACCGTTATTTCGAAAATGGAGGAGGTTGCACAACATATATTCGCGTAACTCAACAACAGTTTAGTTCATTGAATAAACTGAAAAAAAAACGAAATTCCGCAACGAAATTACCTTCAAGAAAAGCTTAACATGTTTATAATCTTCGCAGTCGTTTTAGAAATATAAATTTTTTTTGGCAAAAAAAATTGAATGAAATTCGACATGTGCAAAGAAGAAGTGTTGACGAGTTTTAGGTTTCAATTTTGACCGCATGAGTTTACCAGAGGTGCGGCCAGTGGTCCCCAAAGTAGGACTCGGGTATGATAAATTTTTAAAACGATCCTCTTTCTTCGTTTGTATTCCGATTTCAAAAACTAGAAAACATAGAATCTCCTCATCGAGCACTGCAAAAAACCTCATCGTGGCTGTCAACTAGGAGATATTCGCATTTTAAAATGAAATTATCAACATTTTTACCCACCATACTCTAGTTTTTTGATAACAGCGGGTCCAATTATTTCTCGATTTGCTCAAACAAAAAAAGAAATGTTTACAAATCGTGACTGACTCCAAAGTTATATGCATTTGAATTTAAAAATTAAGACGTATATGCATTTTCCCATTTTTAATGCAGTTTTTAAAAAACAAAAATTTCGAAATTTTTCTAAAAAAAAATTTATATTTCTAAAATGACTGCGAAGATTAAAAACATATCAGCCTTACTTTTTTCAGTTTGTTCAATAAAATAAACCGGTTTTGAGTTACGCGAATATATTTTGCGCAACCTCCTCCATTTTCGAAATAACGGTATATCTCGAAAATACGAGCTAACCTAAAAAAACGGTTAGCACCACTGAATTCAGCGTACCCGAATTAGCTTAACCCATCGGGATAAGTGTAATAAAAAAAAACAATCAGAGTAAAATTCATTTCATACTACATGCTAATTGGGAGCTTAGTTTTCCCCGCAATCTTAGCCTAAAGGTAGGGTCACACATGACAAATATTTGACGAAAAAGACGTAACCACTAACTAGAATATATTTGAATTCGTTTATTTATTTCAAAAACTTATTTTACTTAGGATTTATTTTATTTGATGCTGTTTGATCTTACAAAACACTTGTAAGAGTAAACACGTCAAACAAATTTGTGTTAAAAAAAAGTGGTTATGCTTTTTAAATATTTGTCATGTATGACCCTACCTTAAGACATACCAATTAAATTAAAAAATTAAATATAGTCAGTTTAAGCTATTATTTTTGCACACAAAAAGTTTTAATAAGCTCTAAATACTTTCACATAGCAACTTTTTAGTGATTACTCCTATTCAGTCGTGGTTGTCATTCTCGTGGAATTGCCCATATGTAAAATATTGATTAAAAGTCAAAAAAATATTATTTACTTCAAATTACAATTGCTTATATATGTAAATTATGTACAAATTAAAATTATTGCCAAATTGAACAGAAATTAAATTTTATAGCATTTTTTACATAAATTTACATATGCTAAAAATTAGTAGAATAAAGTAAACATTTAGAATAATAAAAAAATTAGTTATATCAATATTTTACATGGCTAAATCTACTTAAATTATTAATATTTTAAAAAATATTTACACCATGTAAACAACAAGTAATAGGAAGTAAAATATAAACATTTTTAGGCCCTAATTTTGTAAATCACGTCACAAAGTAATATTTATATGGAAAGCATAAACAAAATTTAAAAATTTGTTTTTGTTTTATATACAAATTCTTAACGGAACAAACGCTCCAAAATTCAAGCCTTTCATAATTTGAAAATTTTGTATATAAAACAATAACAAATATTTAAAATTTTTGAAATTTTGTTTTTGATTTCCATATAAATATCACTTTGGTGACGTGATTTACAAAATTAGGGCCTTAACTTGTTGTTACATTTTTAATAAAAATTTCATAATGTAAACAATGTAAAATATAATGTAAATAATGCATATGGGATAAATTGACAAATTAAAAATAAAATGATCATGGAACAGACATTTTATACATTTTCATGAGATAGTTTACATAATGTAAAGAAGTGTAAACATTTAATATTTCGCAATTTTTTTTTAATATTTTCGCTACGTTTTTATAGAATTATTTTTTTTTATAAATTTTACATAAATTACATAGTGTAAACAATGTAGAATATAATGTAAACTATGTATAAAGAGCAACTGTTTTAAATTAAATGTACATAGATTGATTGGTGTTACAATTTTACACATTCATGATGAAGAATATGGTGTAAATTGGTAAAATTTTGTTATTTGGCTAGTTTTATGATTTTTGACATATTCAGTCTTACGTTAACACTTTGTTTTTTCTAAATAATTAACCATGTGAAGTAAATATTATGAAAATAAAAAATTTGTCTTTTTTAATACTGAAAACTGAAAAATTTATTTAATTTTTATGAATTTACACAGTAAAACAATATTTCATTACTCTTGTGATTAGTTATTTGCTTTTTCATAAATTTAAAAAAATTTTAGGTAGAATATTTAGTAATCTTGGACAACTTAAGATGGCTTAGGATACTTATAGCGGACCGGAAATTGTATCACTGTCTAATAAGTGTCTAAATGGCTTTTTCATAAATTTAAACAAATTTTAGGTAGAATATTCAGTAATCTTGGACAACTAAAGATGGCTGAGGATAGTTATAGCGGACCGGAAATTGTATCACTGTCTAATAAGTGTCTAAATGACTGACATATAAATTATAAATTTACTTCATATTGTTTCGAAATTGTACTTGAATTCAAATATAATGGTTTCAATGGCTGGTTTAAAGTTGTATAATTCCTCTCAAAGTGCATAATTCCGCCTCAACCTTTAACATATCTGTGGGTATTATTAACATAGCTGTGGAAAATACAATATTGAATAAAAGCTTTGAATTGACTATTGTTTGTAAGTATGGCAATACTAAATAATTAATGATTAACATCGAAAGCTCTAGGGTTCAAATGTACTAGTTAGAAGATCATTGTAGAAATAGAGTTTTCTAGATGGTAATGCAGTGTATATAAATTGGACGTGAGAACACAAAACATCAACTGCATTACCATGTGTGTGTATTTCTGAGAATTTATAAACGTGTTAAAAACACAGTGTGACTATTTAAACTGTTTTGTATACGTTTAAATAAATAAAGAGTTGTTACAAATTTTAAACTTCTAAAAAGTATCCGGTTTATTTCAAGGAAATAAACCATTGTTTTTAAAAGGTAAGAACGTAACAATATTACACATTATAAGTTCAAATTAAACGTTTCATTTCATTGAAGCAGCAATTACTTTACTCTTGATTTGTTTGGTTTACATAATGTAAATAATATTCTAGTTTGTGTCAATTTCTTATTTTACATACTTTACGTCGTGTAAATAATGTTTTATTTATTTATAAGCTATAGTTTTAATGAACACATTTTTGTCATTCTCGACACAGTGTAAATAATGTATGTAATCTAAGGAAAACTTAAATTTTCCAAATTTTTAGATACCGAATTATGCATCAGTTATATTAAACTAGAAATTCCTTGCTTTAGGTTTCTTTTCCCAAAAATCTCACCCTCACATTTATGTTAATCATTTGCTGCAATGTTTCCTCTTTACATTTAGCATTTTCCAATATTATGCTAGCAGCCTCATGTGTGCCAACAATTTGTAAGTAATTTCCTAATAACAATTTCATTCAAATTACTTGCACAGAGAACATGTGTAGATAAATACATGTGTATTCGCATGTCTATTGCATAAATTGTTTTTGGCGCCTTTCAAACACGATTTGTCATTATTTATCATTTCTAATTTTCATAAATTGAACGCAGAAAAAAACAACAAAACAAACATCGATACACAAATGTTTATATAGAAAACATTGTCACCCCATAAAAGAAATGAAATATTAGCAATGACTCAACCTACAATCAATCAATCTTCTAGAGCAATCAAAAACCATCATTTAAATATTGTTGCATGTTTGTCTGTGTGGCGGGCCTGCTGCTTCCCCATGCCTCATTACAAACCAGCCTCAGTGAAGTGAATGTGTTTTTGGTTCCCCTTCACATTTTAATGTTGTCATTTGGAGACACGATTTTGTGTTTTTGTTGCCATTCATTATGAGTTTTTTTTTATAAATAATCTATCCAAAAAAAGCAGAAAAAATAACATAAATGTTATAGTAGGATGTGTTGCAAAACAAAAAAAAATAAAAAGAACAGCAAAAACTTTGTGCAAATTTGTAAACAAATTGCTATAAAATCTTTAGAATCTTAAATGCATTTAATTTTGCTGTTGTATTAATGCTGATGCTGTTGCATGATACTGCAGTATATACAGCCTTATAAATGCAGATAAAATAAGAAAAGTAAATTAAAAAAAAAAATGTAGATAAACAAACACTCTATGATTAAAACAGATTTTCCAACAGCAGCAGCATCAGCAGCATCAGCAGCCACAGCCTAAAAACAACCAAAAGAACAATCTTTATTTTCCTGGGCTGTTATTACTCGTACTCCCTCCCCATCAGCAGCTCTCATATTGCTGCCTCTATACAAGGGCGTTGAAAGCAATTTTTACTTTACAGCCTCTTTTACAGCTAAAAGCCATTGAAATGGGAAATTATAGACAGACAATTGTAGTTCTAGAGGCTGTATTAAATTGTATCCAGCTGAGACGAATTTTAAACATACTTTTTTATAGTTATAAGGAGTTTTTTTTTTAATTTCTAAAGAAAATATTGACAATGTTTTTTGAAGATTTCCAAAACTAATAAGGAAACAAGATCAGACAATCAAAAAGATCAGGATTGGCAAATGTTTCATTACACATGATAAAAATTCAAGATAGAATTCACAATCTTAAGGTGGACCGCAGCGCCTAAGTAGCAACTGTTCGAGGAGGATACTCTTCGTGGAATAAAAAGTTCCAAAATCATGACTTCCATGATCCCAGGTCAGATCGTATAAGTAGATGACAAAGGAACATCTCATGTGGAAGATCAGTGACCGCACTGCAAGTGATGTCACCATTTCTTTAGGGAAGTGAGTGCCTGGGCTTTAAGGGGGTGTTCTTGAAGTTTGTCCAGAATAACTCAGAACTAACACTCTAGTATGAAGATGTTGGTTGGTACCAATGTCACATTAAGCTCATAGATTGTTCAGATGAGCTGTACAAAGTCGCCGTCAAGTTTCACGGAGAAATTTGGCCAGGAGTGAAACTCAAGCCAATACATCTCGCCAATGTATCACAGAAACCCAGATATATTGCCCAGATTTCTGACATACCATCCGACCCAAAGAAGATCCTGAAAATTTCAACATTTTAGTAACCCAGAGTAACCCAGACAGATGTCCACGCAGGACTGGAAAGTAGTGAAGGTTACTGAAGCTGTATAAAGTTCCAGGAAGGCCTCTGTTATAATAAATGGTAACTCACCTAAACTTCAGAATACTTAGGGAAACGTTTTCTTTGGATTCAAAACTATCTTCCTCAGAGAATATAAGGAGAAGCATTAAGCTCCAATAACAAGGAGACCAAACGATGAGCTATGATGAAGAACCTGCTCTTTCATCAGACACCGATGACACTCAATCGGTCTCCAGGCTAATGGCTGACTTCTTTGGAAAGAATTAACTGATGATAAGGACGCCCTTCTGGAATCTGACATCTATTCAGAGGATATCAATATCACTGTCGTCCACAGCGTCCAAGTTTACCAAAATCAACTTTTACCACCCAAAATCAGCTCCAGCTGCCCTATTCCTTCGACTGTCAGACACTGGGAATTCATATATGTCCTAGAATCATTGTTGTTTAAATACAGGATTTGCGAACTAAACAAAGACAGCTATATTATGTATTTAGCTGGACTTTTGGCATTTGGGTACCTGAAACGTAGACTTATTGGTCGGAAAACACTCATTGACAAAACGGCGGACATGAAACATATTACAAATGGTGCGATGGACACAAGGTATCAAAATTACTTCTTAAATCAATACAAAGAGCACTTGATCCAAAGGTCGAGGCCGAGAAATATTGCCAAGATTTGTGACATACCATCCCATCCGACTCAAAGGAGATCCTGGAAATTCTACAGGTCAGCAACCCTCAAAGGTCTGGAAAGTAGTGAAGAATACTGAAGCTGTAGAAAGTTACAGAAAGGTCACTGTTATTATAAATAGCCACTCTCCGGAACTTCAGAAGACTTTAGATGTTTTTTGGATTTGGATAAGCCCCAAGTTCCGGATAACAAGAAGATCGACCAAACGAAGAATCTGCTCTATTGTCTGACAACGATGACACTCAATCGGTCTCTAGGCTAATAACTGACTTCTTAGGAATGAAGGAAGTGGCAGAGGATGAGTACGCCCTACTGGAATCTGACGTCTATTCAATGGATATCAACATCACTGACGTTCACAGCAAGCAACTACGGTAGAGCTTACCTAACATTTACCATTTAAAATCGGCGTTAGCTGCCCTAGTCATCCGACTGTCTTGAGACACAGATGAATTCACATATTTCAAAGAAGCATTTTTGTATAAAGCCAGGGTTTGAGAACTAAACAAAGACTGCTGGTATTCTGTATGTAGCTGGAATTTGGAAATTGGGAACAGGAAACGTTGAGTTATTGGTCTACAAAAACTCATTGACAAAACCTGTCTAGCCGGTGATGATTCATTGTAAGATAAACTTCTTCATCTAAACATCAGGGTGGCTGCCAAGAAACATAGGAAAAATGGTGCGAACACAGAAAAAATTATGACTAAAATATTTTCAAACATATGCATGTTTGAAATCAGATTTGTAATTTATTATTTAGTTTATTTGGTTTTATAAATATTTTAATTGGTTTTAAATTTTATGGTTAACAATGCTAACAACTTTTTTTAATAATGAGAAACGTCTATTTTTTTGTAAATCTTTTAACATAATGTACATAAAATCAAGTACGTTTTCATTTTGTGATACATTTTTATAATATTAAAAATAATAGACAACACTTGTACATAACAAAATATTTTCTTTATTTAAATTTTGTTTGAATTTTTTTATAAAATCAAACAATTTTTTAAATGATTGAAAAAATGTTTGTTTACTTTGAAACAAAAACAAAATTTATAGTGAATTTTGACAAACAGCTGTAAAATAAAAATAAATTATACATATATTTAAAAAAAAATATTTACATATGTACACAATTTTTAAGTTTTGGTCTTCATGAAAGAGACTAGGAGTTCAAGGGCTCAATAACTCCTCACGTTTCTAGACTGGTAAGTATGTATGAACTTAAAATTCTTTATTATATTATTGCTAAACCTTCCGGTATAATTGCAGACGTTGTTAGCTTCCCATATCACAAAGGAACGATTATTGGACCCAAGTGAGCTGTACGAGATGAAGGTTTTGGACGGCTGCCTGAATACCGTACCATAGCTTCCTATGACAGAAATTTGGGAGAATACGTCATAAATGGTAAGACGATTGAATTTCATTAAGATGAATGTGAAAACTGGTTTATCTTCCCACAGGTGAACAATTCCCTTGGATTCCCGTTTGCTGGAAAGTCCGTAAGTTTGGCAGAAACTAGTTCATATTTAGTATGACAGTATTTTCTATAGAAAATATTGTGTATAACAGTATTTTACTTAGAAATTATTGTATATAACAGTATTTTCTTTAGAAACTATTGTGTATAACAGTATTTTTGTATAGAAAATATTGTGTATAACAGTATTTTCTTTAGAAAATATTTTGTATAGCAATATTTTCTTTAGAAAATATTTTGTATAACAATATTTTCTTTAGAAAATATTTTGTATAACAATATTTTCTTTAGAAAATATTTTGTATAACAATATTTTCTTTAGAAAATATTTTGTATAACAGTATCTTCTTTAGAAACTATTGTGTATAACAGTATTTTATATAGAAAATATTGTGTATAACAGTATTTTATATAGAAAATATTGTGTATAACAGTATTTTATATAGAAAATATTGTGTATAACAGTATTTTATATAGAAAATATTGTGTATAACAGTATTTTCTTTAGAAACTATTGTGTATAACAGTGTTTTTCTATAGAAAATATTGTGTATAACAGTATTTTATATAGAAAATATTGTGTATAACAGTATTTTATATAGAAAATATTGTGTATAACAGTATTTTCTTTAGAAACTGTTGTGTAAAACAGTATTTTCTTTAGAAAATATTGTGTATATCAGTAGTTTCTATAGAAAATATTATATTATAATATTTAATTAAAATATTTATTGATTTTGAATTTAAATGTTATTAATATTTTAATTGATTTAATAAAAAATATTGTTTGAAAATCTATTCAAAACCTATTATTTGTTTGTATGGTTTTATTAAAAATATTGTTTGATTTTATGCGGAATTTCAAATAATATGTTTCATTGATAGTTAAAATATTTTAATAAGAAAAAAAAAATTTTTTTTCAATAAAATATTTACAAATAGTGTTGTTTGATTTTGTGATTTTTATGATAGGTCCCATTTCAATAAAATATTCAATTAACTTTATGAATTTTGTAATTGGATTTGAATTTTAGTTTTTTCTGTGAAGTTATCAAAATATATTTTTAATGCGATACGAAGAGCATTTGATCCTAAGATCCCACTGTAGGGTACAAAAATCACACAGAGACACCATAGAAGAGACATGCAACAACAACAACACAAAGAAGACAAGAAAAAAAAAACAAACATTGTGCAACTTTTTCAATATTGCGGCTGTTGCTGCTGTTGTACGTTGAAACCACACTCCTTTATGCGGTGGTGTTTAATTTTCTTTTAGTTGTTTGTTGTTTGGGAGTTTCGTTTCGTGTTTTTCTTTACAACTTCTACTTACTTTTTTTTCTTAAACGTTAGTTCAGATGTTGCTGATGCCGATGCTGTTTTTTTGCGGTTTATAATTTAACGCCAAAATATGAATAAAACAGACACAAACTTACCAACAAAGTACGAGTACAAACAAACTTTATATAACTTTTCCTTTTTGTTGTTGTCTATTGGTAAAAAAAGAAGTAAGAAGTAAATATGGAAATTTTGTATAAAAGTGTGAGCAGCCGTAATAAGAGCAACTAGCAACATTTGTTGCATGCTGTCATTAAAGTGAATGTATGTTTCGGTATTTGTTTGTCTGGTCTTCTAAAGTTGCTGGCTGCTCTTTCTGATGTTATTGTAAGGCTTCTTTCTCGTGGCAATCTTTAGGTGTCTGTGCTACACATTTCCATTTGTATGTTTGTTGCTTCTGTGATTCTTACATAAAGTAATTTTTTGTATTCCTTGTAAAGAAATTATTTTCTTTATTTAGCTACATATATTTTTTGTTGTTTTTATTGTGAAGTGTTTTGTTTTTTAGCAGATTTTAATTTGCTGCATTTAAATTATAAAGTTGTGGTGGTTAATGTTTTTTTTTTACTTTTTGCTTCAATTTTGAATTTTCTATTGTTTGTGTTGGTTTTTTTTCTTTTTGGTTGCTAGTGTCAAAATTGGTTTGTTGTTTGCAAATGACTCAACACTTTTTATTAAGCGGAAATGAAGATTTTAAACAGATTTGTGGTAAACGTGGATTATTTTGGTGGGTTTTTAATGTGAAATTTCTAGTAGAAATTGTATTTATAAGAAAATAGAGAAAATAGCAATAAAATTAAATAAATAAGGAATGACTTATGGTAATTTCGTTATTTAAAAAAAGCCAACACAAACTACGAAGCTTTTTGCTTGTCTGTAAATACACCCAAAGTCTCTGGAGGGAATCGAACTCGCAACCCTGAGATTGATAGCCCAATATACTATTGTCTAGGCTATCGGGACACTCACGTACCATTGAACCATTGTTGAAAAGACTTAAATTTCCAAGAGACAAGTGGATAATACATAGACAGTATGATTTGGTGGCTGCGAAATCGTTCACGAATTATAATTAATACCCTGCTGTTTACTCTTTGGGTATCACAATGGGATCAGTTTTGAATCGACCCAAGTGAGCTGCTTGAAGAGTGGCAGCCCATGGAACCTAACTATTTGTAAGCGGATCAGACATGTCCAAAGATCTATTAAAAACATCCGAAAGATTATTTTTGCAGCTGTTTTTGCGAGCATGATGCAGTCAGTCAGACTGGTATGGCTTGTTTTTTCGACATTTAACGGGAATTGGCAGCTTATGGAAATAAGAACGATATTTAAGGAACATATCAGCTCTACATCGATGCCAGTTATTTCAGAGACGATACTATGGTCCGCAAAAGCTCGACGGGCAGTATTACCATCATTAGTGCTGCAGAAGCAGCCCGTGTAAGGCTTATCAACTTGGAAGCTAATTTGTTCCCAAAATAAATTTAGAATTTCTGTTTTTCTTTCGAAAAAAGCCTTGCGATCGTCTTCTTTTCGAACTTGCCAAATTGTTCTCCAACAAAAAGGCTAGTGTTTCGTCTACAGTTAAGCGAACTGGCACCATTTCAGCACTAAGTGCAAGTTTTCTTATTTTCGATGGCATTGTTGGACTAGCTACCGTTTCTTTGAGAACTGCTGCGATATCTTCCATGCTTTTGCTTTCGAGCCGATACTGAATCTATCCGAACCAGCAATTCTGTTTCATAGCATTGACTTTTCGAGAGATCCTCTGCATCTTTCCTCTTTGTTCGTTTAGATTTCTCATGATACTCTTTCTTTGGATGCTCTCTTAAAGATGCAGTTGCCTTAATTTTAATTAACAAAATTAATTCAGCGTTTAGCCAGAGTTCCTTTTTCCTCTGAAATAGTTTAGGCTGCCTGTGAGAATTCTCACATCTAACTAAGATATTTTTACGAACAATTCGCACTTTTTCCTTCACGTAAGTCGATTCCTCATTCAAAACTTTGCCACATTCAAGTTTTTTGCGGTGAATGTAAATAAGCCTCTGAATCGTTTAGCTCTCAAAGAGAGTATCCGACAAGAATGTGGAAAATTAAAGGAGTTGTTGCCAGAATGATAAAGGATGTGGTAAAAAGAGTCTAAATTGATCAACAATAACAGCGGACGTATGATCGCTAACTGTACAATACGATTTCAGGTTGCTACGAAGTTTACATATTGATACAACCTGGGGACCAATACATTACAAGCTGTCCTTTCATCTAGACAAATGACAAGTATTAATTCATGCACAGATGTAACAGATTCGTAGTAACAACCAAATTTGTTGGCAATCGAGTGATTTGGTTGCACTCATAGAATTTTTCGGTTCTATCAATAGTAAGTAAGTCGATATAGAAGAATTTCTGTTGAATCAAGCAAACTTTTGTTACCTCTTCTAAAATTTTGTAGACATAACTTTAAAATTCGTATACTAAGGTAGAATCATTCGATTGGCAATAAATTCAGTTGCTCCCACGAATCTGTTTTCTCTGTGTACAAGTGAATTAAAACATAATTAAGTTTGATGAATATGATTTATTATAGATTAAGGAAATTAAACTATAAATTCTCTTCAATTAAAAAACAAATATAAACACAAAACATTTCCCTTTTTTGAGACGTAATGAATGCAAAATTTTTCATTATAAAGATGATTATGATAGGCCATTTAGATATTCTGTAAAATATATGCCATTTTAAGAACCTTTAAGATAAATCTTAAGCAACTTTTATAAGTTCACAGCAAATTGTTACTAAATATTCCTTCCTTAGTAGTTAAGAAATTAATGAAATTTTTCCTCTACACTTGCCAATTTGTCATACAAACCAAACTTTGTGAAGCGACGAATATTTGTAAAATGTTCAAGACGTTTTACATTCTATACAATTTGCTAGTCATTTTCATTTCCTTAAACGTTTTCTTATTAGCATTTATGTCCAAATTCTACATAGTTTAGGCAACAAAAAAAACTAATGATTGTTTTATATTGGGCAGAGGCGAATACAAAATACACTATATTGCCTGAACAAACTATGGAACTAAATATACAAGTAAATGCAGACACTACTTAAATATGCCTTTATTTTTTATATTTTTGTTCCTGTAAGTTTCTAAAATATTTAATATTCTGTTTCTCTGAAACAGCTGATCCTGGTTACTTTTAAGATCGCCCAAGATCGTAAAGTTAATCGTAAATATTTCACTTATTGTGGGGCTTATGTTCTAATTTACTGTGTGACAAATATCGGTCCATCTTTTTCAGTCTCAATGATTTCAACGTGAAATTGAAATGGTTCGAATTTCATATTTGTGGGCCTGGAATTTTGGATATTTTGTATCATTTCTTTTGTATTAACAGAAAAAATTAAAATAAATTTATATAAATTGAATGGAATTACGTGTCTTTCAGTTCTATTTTACAGAATTTTGAAAAATATATTTTACCAAGTGTAGCTAAAACACTGAGATAATAGGCCTGACCCGTTAGTCAAACATGAAGCCAAGTCTCTGGGTTTTAATGTTCAGTTTTTGTACATTTAAAGCAACTAAATCAGTACTTCTTGACGTTACAAATAAAATAACAAACTAATTTATACAAACTTATCTCTAGCGGTGAAGAGTATAACAATCAGAAATCCAACACTTGACGTATATTTGTATACAAAGGTATTTTGTTTAAAAATTTTTCTGAAATATTTTTCTTTACGAAATTTGTGGCGCCGCTAAAAGTATTTATTTGATGTGACATTTAACAAAATACTTAAAAATTAGCAAAGCAAAAAAAACCAAACAAAAATCCCTTTAGAATAAAATAAAAAAAAGACATGTATTTCAACCAAAAAAAAGAATGAAAAGAAAACAACTTAAAAACAACAGCAACGTCAAAGAAACAATTAAACTAGTGATGCTGTGGGATTTAATTGTTGGCAATAAAATGCAGCCAGCATAAGTAACAGCAACAGCAACAATTCATAGCAACGACAACTACATGAATAATTGCATTTGCAAAATTCAAAAGCACGTAAAGAAAAACAAAAAATAAATCCCCAAGTACTGAGTACCAAAAAAACGAACTGAAAATACAGACATAAAATTAAATAGAACTTGTTATATTTTATTTTTTTGGGGTCTAGAGAAAATCGGCTGCTAACTAGCTGCACAAGTTCAAGTTTGAAAATTCACAACAAAATAGTGACTCGTAGATGCAATTTTCTGCCTTTGTTTTTGTATTTTCTTTTTCTGCTAAATATCTTAAGACATTTAATGTCATGTAAACTAAACAGAAAATGTTGTTAATTTGAGAGAGTGAACAAAAAAATACAAATAAAAATAAAAAAGAACTGAAATAAAAAACATGCATTTATACATTTTGCAAAACTACATGACATCTAACAAATACTGAGATGTATTTTTAAGTGAATACATTCATACTATGTATGTTAGTACCTACATAGTTATCGGGTTGAAAAACTGGATTCCAAGGTACTTTTTTTTGGTACATTTCATAGCTCATAAGTACAATGGTAAACTAAAGTGGGAAGACCAAAAACTTCAACAAGTCACTTTTAAAGGAAGGACAAATATAAATACATTTGAATGGCACATACTAAAATATCTTCCCTTTAGTTTTCTCTAACATAGCTTATCTTATTAATCGGGCGCTGCTCGAAATTTCGGTTACTTGTCTGTAGCCCCAATTTATTTCGTATCTATAAAGATTTCCTAGGTTAATTTCCCAACAATTGCTTAAGCAAATGTCTTATTAAAATTGCAATCAACAAGAATTCAATTTGTACGATTTGTTGGTACAATTTTGTAGTTTCCATTTAACATTCCTGATTACATACTTGCTCATGGTAAAGACAATGTATTTGCAGCCAGTACTAGTATTTGAGCACTTGTAAATGATTGACACAAACAAAATTGTTTGCATTTAAAGATTGTTAATGTTGTTCTAATGTTATTGTGTCTGGGTATTTACAATAAAGATATGTGACAATAGAAATTATAAAATTTTACATGAAACTTTAATGAATAATGTACTGATGTTTTGTTTGGCATGGTTTTGTGTGAATAATTAAAAAAAAATGCAGTTTGAAATATTTCTTACCTTCTTGGAAACTAAACTTGTGCAGATATTCGAATATCTGTCAGGGATCCGAGCTGAACCTCGTTTGGCATTGCCCAATTTACGCTTGCTAACATAGCAATTCATCCATTAATTCACCTCACTCACTAATATGGATTCGTACGGTTGCAGGACCAAGTCCCGATTAAGATTTTATGACGATCTTGCGTTCCTTTGTTTGGCCACCAAACATTGGAGAGTTGACTTTGAAGGGGATCTTGCCGGTCATTGTAAGTTGCCAAAACAGAACTTTAAGCTACATGGAAGCGCCTACTCCAAAAAAAATCATTTTCGTGTGAGCGGTTACAGCGATGGTTACACATGTCCCCAATATCCAATTGATCAATTTCAATAATAAAAAACTCAGTACTCTTTATATTTTTTTTTATATTTAGTCTGCCGTTAATGCAATATCAGGTCTATACTATAAATGAGATTTCGAGATATTCTAGGATAACGCTTATATATGTTCCTGGATAAAGAGGATAATTGATGAAATGTCCAAACGGGGTACGATGGATGCTGAATCGTTTGTTCCCTCTCCAGGTATTCCTCTTCCTAACTTTTAACTTAATGCCCTAAGGGAACTGTTTGGACTTGCACAGACAAGGTGGTCCAATGTGTCATCGCGATGTCAACGTGGGTCGTATATGAAGCTGGCTGGACGAATTAACTTACATCGTTTACATCGTGACTAGATAAGGCTAATTGCATCAACCATTACCGTATTATCGGAACGCACACCATCAGATTGCGTCTAAGGTTTAAAGACTACTTGTTCTGTCTATGTAATGCAGCGAAATGCAAACTCACACCACTACAGTTTTTAGATATTGTAGTTGTATGAGTTGAGAATTATTCTCTGGCAAAAACAAAAACAAATAGCTGAAATAATGAAATAAACAAGCATAAAAGCGTAACACAACCTGCCTCTATCAATGCTCATGCGAGACTGATTGTTTTTATACAATGTGTGTGCTTGCGTACATGTGAAAATAAAAACAAGAGAGCTCATTTGAGAGCTCATTGCATTTCGCTGATGTAATGCCTTCTTCAATTCAAGGGAAGGTTAATTTTCCGTCCCCTTCTCCTCGTGTTTGGAGGATCTGAGCAGCTCAATATGGAAACAACACGTATAAATTGTGAGACTTCCTGTTTACATCATGGGCATTACTATGGTATCAGTTTGGATCCAAGTGAGCACGGAACCTAATCTAACTTAAGACTCTGTATCGCTCACAAGTCATAAAATAGACCTGGTGATATATTCGGCGTAAATTGCACATAATACAGTGACTTCTAGTGGATGTAATGGCTATTTGAGAAGGATACCTATTCATTCTCGGGCAAAAATTCTCAGATTCTCAAATCTTGAATTAATAAATTATAATAGCAGTTTTCTTTATTTGAAAATGTTATGACATCTTTCGATGGTGATACATCCAATACTTCCGAACTTTGGCAGTTGATAGTCGCCATATTGTTGAAGCCACATCTGTCAAATTAGCGTTCATTTATTAAGTTTGTTTTGCAAAATCATCGTGCAAATGATAAAATTATTTTATCAAAATGGGTGTTCTGTTCGGGCTACGTTCCGCGCTCTTCTCCCATTTAACGGTGAGGATCAATTCTTGATAAATGGATATGTCAACAATCAAAATTGTCTAATTTGGGACGCTACTAATGCACATGAGATCCAAGATCGTCCAATGCATCCCGAAGAAGTAACTATTTGATGTGGATTTTAAGCTGAAGGTGTCATCAGTCCATATTTTTTGGAGGAAGACGTTAGCCAGGCCAATATCGTCAACGGTGACCGCCATAGTTCGATGATTACCAACTTATTTCATCCTGAATTGGATGATATAAACACCAACGACATGAGGTTTCAACAGACAGCATTTGCCACTTTGGACATTCTTCACGACCGATTTGAGGGCATGTTCAGCTCACGTGGAGGTGATGTGAACTGGCCACCGAGATCGTACGATTTTACCTCGTTAGACGTTATCTTGTGCGATTTTCTTAAGTCGAAGGTATTTACGAATAAGCCGCAAACCACAGCGGCCCTCAAAGCCATTATAATCCTTGACATCTGGCAAAGTCAGCCTGATTTATGTGCCAGAGTCAAATGTTAGCGAAGCCGCGGATGACATTTGCACGATGTTATATTCCATACATAAAGGCATCACACACACTTGGTTTTATTTAAATTTAAAGATAGCAGTTAAGCAAGTATAGACAGTAATAGTCACTAATTTCTGATCACTTGGTTGAATCCAATTTATATTTTTGGGTCATTTGACACATATCTGCTCTTTCTAGTACAAAGAGAAGTCTACATCCCAGGAAATCTAACGTGAAGTCAATCGTCACTTTAGTACCTTTAAGTAATCTGGAGAGTAACCACTTTAAACGTTTATTTTCGTACAAATTGGTTTTATACAAATTGTGTTGATTTAATTTTCTGACATCCCATTTAACCTAGCGTGAAGCCAATTGTCACTTTAGTGTCTCTAAGTAACCTAGAGTGTAGTCACTTTAAACGTTTATTTTGTACTGCACTGTAGGAAGAAATTATTTTACCCAAAGGAGGAAGGTTTTTTATAGTCAATCGGTTATGGGACTCTCTATGAGATGTCTTTTCAACTGACTATTTGAGGTCAATTAGCAGTTATGTAGCTAGTAAACTGACTTTATGTAATCGGTATGTGAAACCAATGCGTTGACTACTTTGGACCAGCTAGTTACGTAACTAGTTGTTACTCTAAATGATTGGTAAAATCACTAGTTCGGTACAGTCTCCTAGAAAAGCTGGGTGTTAAATAGTAGAACCCTTATAAGAACAGGATTTTGAGGTCAGGATTGCTCAAGTCTTAATGAATTAAGCTAAGTATTAAAAGGCGTCTGCAGATCAGAAAATGATCAAAGACTGGGGCAAATACGAAATTGTATGTAACGTAAATGTTATGCATTTTTGGATTGACATTTTTAGAAACCAATATGTCGACCTTTCACAGTGTTGAGTTTTTCAGAAAAGAACAACTAAGATGGAATTTAAAGGCAGAAGACATTCAAAAGCAGCAATTTTGTCGGAAAACCAAATAAAATAAATTAAAATATTTGAAGACATTTTTCTAACATTTAATTTGTCTGCCACTTTTTCCTCCTTCAGGCTAGACTACATAACGTTTTCATATTTACACAATTATTTATGATTTCCATTTAAAAAACGTTCAATTTTTATTAAATCTTTTTTATAATCAATTTTCTTAACTTGCGGCTTCAATGACATTTTTACACTGCAAAACGAATAAACGTTTATGGTAAAATTTATTTACTATCAATTTAATATCGACTTCCCCATAAAAATGTCTTATAAAATTAAACAGGCTGAGCAAAATAAAAATTAAAAGTAAGCGTAAATTTATTATTATCTAGACATTTATCGCACTCAATAACCATCCAAAATGAAACCGCAAATAAAACGCATAAATATTCAATGAAAACACTACTATAAACCACACGCATTTTAAACATGATTTTTTACAAAATGTAAATGAGTGTAATTTTTTTTTCAAATGCCTTATTGGACATGGTAGAAGTGATTACAAGTTTTATAAAATCAAACAAATCAAACGCCTAAACACTCTATACTTACATACATATAATACACAAAATTTCACCTCAAAAGACTTGAACTTAATGAAGGAAAATCAAGACATTTCTTTTTGTATAGGTTTGTGTGAAATTTTGTCATCATATTTGAAGAAATTTGTTGTTATATGTAAGTAGTTTTCACTCAACCATATTAAAAAACCAACAACTTTTCACCTATTTAGTTGTTCCCACTGAAAGGCGTTTATAAGTTGGTTGGCTTGACTGAACTTAAGAAAAAAAAAGTTGTTTCAATTCATGAGACGCTCCCTAAATATGTAGCAGCTTGCTCGTAAATTCAAATTCAAAGATTTGTTTAAGACCTTGTTTATAAATAAATAAGAAATTGTTGTCATTTCTTTAAAACTATTAATAATTTCCTTATATGTAATCGTAAGTTTCTAGTATTTTTTACATTACTTTATTTCAGGGTTTGTTTTGTTAGTTCTTGCTTTTTCCAAAACGCCTTAAATGATTTGTGTATGAATGGTAAACAAGAGTTTCTTAAATTGAAGATATCTTTAAATGTTTAAAGGAAATTTTCTTAATTGTTTTTTATATATCCGTGCTGCTTATAAGAGACTTTATAACTTTAAGGAGTCAAGGGAATCCAGAATGGAACAGACTAACCCCCATTTTCTCCATCTCTGGTTATCGTTTTTAATAACGATATACTTCCAATTAAGATAATTTCTGTTTGAGAACTGTCAGTATATCCTCACGATAAAAAAATAACCAGATATTGAGAAAATGGGGGTAAAATTCCTAAAAAAATCTGATCCAAAATATTTAGTACAAAATGTTGAATCCCAGTGATTTTTTTTCACTTTTAAATGAATGAAAAACTACTGATTTTTTTAAAATCAATTTCTAGTTTGAGAACCCTGTGCAGTGTAAATAGTAATACTGTGGTATAGTTATTGTCATGGCTCATTAATTTTTATATTTCTTGTAGATTTTTCTTTAACGCTTCGAATTACATATATTCATATGAATAAGAAATTTTTTTAAGAGTTTTCAAAATAAACAAATCTCAGCACAATTTATGATTTGTATTAAAAAGGCGTAGCTAAAAATATGTTAAAGAATTAGCCTACTTAAGACTGTTTAACTCTTTCAATAAGAGCACAGAAAATTCTATACCACTTCTTTGACTTTGGTCCATGGTCCACACTACACACGCTTAAACTTACTTAATTTTCTTCTCCTTTATTGTCTCGTCTAGACACTGTTGTAAACTCGATATCGTGAACGTTTGATGTTAAGTAAATTGACTTTCTATCCATCCATTTATAGTAACTAGTATCAGTGATATATACTCAGAAGTCCCAATCACCACCTTTCATTCTTTTGTCCGGTTTCAAATTTGCTGGAGTTAATTTAGAACGAATAGTGTAACAAGCCAAAATTCTTTTGGTTTTTAATTTTTCGAGAAATCGTATTGAAGTGAAATAGTTGCCGAAGTAAACCATTTTATTTTTGACCCAATAATTTTCTGTCAATAATAAATCTGCCCTTTAACCAAGGGCAAAGCCATTTTGATCAGCCAAACATTACATTTTATGACTTATCTTTAGGGGTTTCTTAGAACAGTATTGGTTCATTGAATTTCTACCCTTAAATAGAATCATAGATTCATCGACAGAAATAGGCAGCTATTACCATTGTAGGCGTCCTCAAACATTTGCTTCCAGCAATTAATGACTTTTATTATTTTTAACAACCGATCACTGGTATCGTTGGAATCTTAATATCTCAGGATCAAACTTATTGCGGCTCATGGTTTTTCTAACTAGGGATATTACCAAATCTTCGCTCCTAATCCAATAGTCCTTCCTACTTGAATGTTTGTGATATTCCATAAACAAATATATACAGTGTGGCCACAAATTTAAGACAAATACTTGAATTTTTTTCATCAACTGAATTTTAAGTGCGTTAGAGCCAAAATAAAAGGACCTCTAAGGATATGCAATTTATTATAAATGTTTCTAGTTTCTGAAAAATGTTTGGAAAAATCGGTAAAACATATATGGACAAATATATGTGGAAATACGTTGACCCACCTCAGCGAACATCCGCTGTTATTAACATGATATGACCGAAACTAATGGAACTAAAAATACGAAATTTGGTCCGAATATTTTATAATAATAAAAATATAATGATATAAATGTGAGAAAATATGTTTATTTAAAAAAGAAATTTTTTGGTCAAGTTGTAGAAAAATCTTATGAGTTCGTGGTGAATAAGTATGAATTGAAACAGTCGAATAAAACACACTTGTGTGTTAAAAAATAATTGACAATTACATGGAATTTAGCAAACAATTTTTGTCTTAATTACCTGGACACCACTGTACCAAAGAAGGTATGAAATTCTTTCTGCTAATAGGTTGTACGAGTCTCACTAAGCTAACGATTCAACTTCAACGTTTGGTGGCCAAATTTGAGACAACCTGTTCATTGAACACATCTCCGCTGTTCGCAAGTGTGTGCAGAAGGCAGTAATTTCCTCAACGTGGTGAATATTACATTGGGGCTACACACAATGAAGTACAAATTTTATGACCATAGACAAAGTCTTTGTCATTCCAAAAACGTTTGTAAAAAAATCACGAAATAATGACCCCTTATGGTGAGATCGTCTTCATCTCAAGATATACGTAGTCCGATGCCTTTTCAATATTGATAGCTCTGTCATTCTATCGATGTTACATTGAAGTTGCCCGAGTTTAATTAGATAGAATAAATTATTTTATCTAACTTGATCAAAAACTGTTTCTCATTTGACCTTCGTGGATTCGAAAAAGATAAGCTTCTTATCGAAGTGAAGTTATTCTTTTAATGTACTTTCATGCAGGTCTGCCTTGAGCCCTATATGGAGCATAGACTAAGTCCAAAATGAGCGAATGCTAAAACTGTATAGGAAAGGAGGACGATATTGTATGATCGTCCTCCTTTCCTATCCACTTCGGAAAACCCGAAACTCTCAAATGAGTAGTAGCTACAACTGCAGATGTTGCACTAAAGACTTGAAGTCATTTTGGCAGACATTCCTAAAACAATAAAGTCTGATGACAAGCTTATGCAAACCGAGTACTAGACAAAATTGTGCAGCTGACTTGTATTATACTGCAAAGGCAATATGCCATTCTGAAAGTTGTTTCGGAGGACATGATACTATGGACGAAAATATTCGTATGGCAATTTCCCAAAAAAACCTTAAACCACGACTAGTAGAATATTATCCCTCATCAAATGATAATCTCTCTGTAGAGTATTGGAACGTCTTGAATCGGGTCAGCAAATTAATGCTCCAAAATAAGAATACAAAATAAGAAGAGAACCCTAGTGCAGGAATACCAAGTATAATTCAATTATCTAGAAAACTATTAATATCTTCGAGGCATCGAAGGCAATAATAGAGTGATTTTTGCAAGAACTTCTCTTGCAAATGCAGCTACTCCACTGTTGTCACTTTACTATAATTATCTTGAAAAATTTTAATATTTTCGTGCCATCGAAGGCAGTAATATAATAATCTTTGTCAAGAATTTCTCTGGCAAAAGCAGCTATTCCTCCGTTGCCACTCTCAGGCTTTCCACTTGTAGCTCAGGTGCTGATGTCAAGCAGATCGGAGGTTTCAACTGTCCTAAAACAACTCTTTGCCGCTTCATACTCTGTCGCTTTCTCTGATTTTGCCAACAGACTTCTTCTTACTGGTTAGATTATTACCTCGATTTTGGCCTTTAGAAAACGGGAGTATATAAAGAATCTATGAATAAGTAATAAAAAATTAAAGGAGAACATTTTTGGAAATCAACTTTTAAGTAACTTAACCCCCATATCTTATTTCTTACACTCATCTGCCCTGTTTAAAATTATGAAAAAGCTTGCAATTTAATTCTTGAAATTTTAAAGTCATGGTATATAAATAAGAAAATAGTTTGTGTGTAGTTTTACAAATCAACCTGATTAGTAATTGGGTGAAATTTTTTTGTAATGTAATTTTATTACCAATGTGGGCTGGCTCATTTCTATGCTTTTCTATCATCTACTATAAAAATTATTTATTTTTTTTCACTAATTTTAAGTGGGTTTTAGTTTTCATGTTAAAAGTTTTCTTTAAACAAATAATGATACAGATTTCTTTATCAAATAAATAGTTCAAAACTAGTTTTTGGAGTAAATTTGCAAAATATTTCCTTAAAGAAAGAAAATATAGTTAACAGAGATACTTGTACATATAACTTAATAAAGTATTTCCTAAGAATTGCGTTGGTTTTTACCAAGACAATTTATTTGGACAATTTGTAAGAATTTTGTTGGAAATATTTTGGGAATAATGAAATTTTTTCTAGATTTTAGCATTGTTCAGTTTGTGTGTTACAGATCTTTGTATGTTTTTAGGTTATTTGTTTTTCGAATTTGTAACAATTGACAGCAAAAAGACGAAATGTGGGATACAAGTCACGCTTTTAAGAGGAAAAGTACACTAACACGTGCTATATTAGGATGTCCCTTTTTTCGTTGCACAAAAAATAAAGGAAAATCAAAAATGTGCACCAAAATATTTGACAAATCATAGTTATAAAAATAAAATCTGTGTAGCTTTTCAAATTTCCTGAAATTTATTAAAATCAAAATAGCTAAAAATCCATACTGAGTCAAACAGTTTTGAAATAATCAAAAATTACTTACATTTACTGTGGTACGATTTATTCACTGGACTTTATTACAGCTAAGTACAATTGCATGAATGAAGTACTTGTAAATAAGACTCAAACATAACTCATATGTATAAACATGCAAGTGCATGCATGTGCATGAGTTTTATAAAATAAAAATAAATAAATAACCTAAGTACTTGTATAATACGTATTATTTCTACCATTTGTTGTTTGCAGTAGTTTAACAATTTTATTTTTATTAAGTTGCTCTGTCATCATTGTAAGCAGTTTTGTTGCTACTGTATTTTAAACACAGTAGTAGTAATACTTTTTCTATTTATATAAAATCCCAGCTCATACTTGTGTACTGCAATTGCACAATTTCTTTTATTTTGTATTATTAATTTTATTAAAAAAAAGTATACAGCAGGATTTTCTAGGATTTTCATTGTATTTGTATTTGTTTTCATACAAACATTTGTACATTTAAGACAAGATAAACAAAACAGAGAGAAAAAAAAAACCAAATTGTTTACGAATACAATACATTTTATGTAGTTATAAACAGTTTTGTTATATTTAAAGATTATTATTGTCATAAACATATGCTGTCTTTTATCTCTTGGATTGTAGTTATATTTAGTTGTCTATTGTTTGAGAGCTTAAGTAAAACTAGTAAGAAATTATAGTCGATTTTATGAAACCCTACACTAGTAACGATTATATTTAGCATAAAATAACTTTTAGTGGAATAATTTTTGACATTCACCTGACAAGAATCTTCTTTTTACTAAATCGTATATGATAATTTTTTTTTTTATCATCAGTTATTTATTGTATCTTCATTATTTAATGAACTAACTATTCTTGAAGGTAGCCTGTAAGAAATTCAAATTTTAACCAAAGTTGTCTGACCTCAGCATAAAAATAAACACAATACAATGTTGAAATTTTAAGGACAACAAGTAAGATATAAATTCTTCACCAAATTATACTTTAATGTGCTGTTTTTCAATAGCGAACGAGTTCTTTGAGTGGAAATTTAACATGTGTTTTGTTATTGTAAAACAACAAAATACATGTAAAACGTCCACTCAAAACGCTCACTCGCTATAGAAAAACAGCAAATAAAATAAAAATTTTAAATAATTTTACGTAAACAAAATAAAAAAAAAAAAATTTCAAAATTTTATGGCTAAAATTATTTTTTAAATTTTTTTATTAGTGAAAAAAATTTTATGAAAAAAAAAATTTTTTGTTGAAAAAAAATATTTATCCCGATTGTACATCCTACTTATAATAAAATAATTTTATGAAAAATCGATGTCCATCTTTATATTTTTTGGTATAAAACTATCTTATCTTAATATTTAGTTGATCTACGTTTGTTTTTCACAACTTTATTGCATCAGCGGCTCAAATCAATGTCAAATCACTCTTCCTGGATTTGTTCCCATAATTCGTTCTTATTTTTCGGACTGAAACCCTCTAGCTTCCTCTTGAGCACTCCCCAAAGATGTTTCATTGGGTTAAGGTCAGGTGACTGCGACGGCCATTCCATAAGAGGTACTTTGTTGACAGCAAACCATGATTTGACATTGACAAGGGCGTTTGCATAGAAATTGGTTGATTCCATGAGCCGCAGATGCAATGAAGTTGTGAAAAACCAAGGTAGAGCAACAAAATATTAAGATAAGATAATTTTTAACAAAAAATATAAAGATGTGCCTCGAAAAGTTGAATACTTTTACGCGTTTCTATTATTTTTTCCAGTAAAAATATTGACTCTATACATTGTTAGTCATATAATGTATTAAAATATAAATGAAAATAGGAATGATTATGTTTTTTCTTATGCTGTATGTCTGATAAACAAAACTGCATATAAATGTTTTTAAACAAAACTAAATTTGACTAACATACTTAAAAAGTTTAAAAAAAAGCATTCGTTCCTATTATTTTTTCCAACACTGTATATATTATGTGGTGTCGCATTTGAAAAATCTAGAAATTACAAAAAGAATGACAAATTTATATATGAAAGTTTGCCACTCATGGTGAAGGGTATAAAAAGACATGTAGTTAAAAAAACTTACCACAAAAAGGCAACCAAAATTGTTAAAATAAGTAGGTACTTTTCTTCAATTTATATTAATTTACTAAAGTCTCAATTCAGAATTTATCAGCAATGTATACCACAACAGCATTTCCAACAAATCAAATTCTTTAACTTTATTTGAAATGAATGCAATCACTGTTGAATTAATTCACAGCAAAATGAATTCAATATTTGAGTGGTTAAATTTTAGTTAATTCAAACAAATTGATTGATAATATTTTTGCTTTTCTTTAAATCATTCACAATAAAAACATTTTATTAAAACATAAATAAATATAACAAAACCAAAAACTTATTCAGAAAAATCAGTGAACTTATTGTCCTTATTATGGAATATGTTCACAAAGCTGCTTTATGGGCTGCGAATGCAGCTTTTTATTTTCTTATAATTTTCAAAACTTCAATTAAAACATGTTTGAAAATAATTTGAAAATGAACTTAAACTAAATCCTAGAAATTTTTTTGTTATGCTTATGTTTTTAATGATTTATTTAAACGTTTAAGCAGCTAACATTAACATTGAAGCTGCTAAAGCTCTAGAATTTGAACAATCTAGTTTTCTCCGTTATGATCATTCATGAAGCTACTGGAAGGAAGATGGCGCTGTGTATAAATAGTGGCAAAGGTTGCCGTCGGTTTTTAGTTTATGATATACTTGTACATTATAAAGTGTGTAATATGCGTTAAAAGGAAGTGGCTTTTAAATTGTTGTGTAAATTTGAATAAATAAAGAGTTTTTACAATTTTAAACTACTAAACTGCTTTTATTTGCAATCACAAGTATCCGGTTTATTTAAATGAAATAACCACCGTTTTTAAAAGGTAAAAACGATACGAACGAAAACAATATATTGAAACTTATAAAGAGCAAATCAAATTAATGGTTTGCTCTTGATTTTTGAAAGATTTTGATTATGCTGGAAATGATTTTATCTAACCAACTTTGCGGTTAGGCATTTGAAATGGATTCCAGCGCTAGGTATTTTTTGTATTCAAGGGAAACCCGTCACAGTGTTTCAGTATAGCAGTTCGGCGGAAATTCCGACCATTCCAGCAGCTAAGGGTAGCCAGCCTTAGCGGTAACGGTAGCCAGCCTTAATTAAATGTATAATCTATAGAAATTATACACAAAGAGCTGCTTTGAATTGGAAACCTGCAATGACGTATAATGAGAGTCGGTCTGGACTTTTTTAATACAAATTTCGAAACGCCACGGTATTTCATTATGGACTTTGTTATAAATTTTAGCTTTTTGTTAATTTTGAATTCATTTTGTACATCCATTAATGCCACAGATGGGATCCAGTACATTTCCACAACGAGAGTGTCGCGAAAACCCGAAAACATCAATTCGGCATCGTTCTCAACAACTTCAAGCACTACGCCGGGAATTTTGACAACAGACCTCCATGGAAAGCGCCGGCAATTTCTTCAATGGTTAATGGAGCAAAGTGTTTTTTTCGAAAAAAGTCATCTTCTCCGTTGAAGCGCCTTTAGAAGCTATATAGAGTTGGTCATTAAATTTACTTTCATATCTATAATGATCGGGAATATACACATATGTATAGCTTATAGGGTCTCAAATGCGTATTATAAATATACCTATTTGTATGAACAGAAGTAAATTCTTAACATCTTGGTGAAAGAGATATAAGAAAAACTCAAATAAATATTCCTTCTACAACAATTTAATGACACTTTGCTAGCATTAAAATTTTGCCACAAATCTTATTTATTAGCACACAACAAATATCATTTAAAGATAACACATTTTTTTATTAACTATTTAATTGAACATAACTCTCAGTGTTCGCAGATTTATGAAGAGGAAATAAATACACACAAGAAAAGTATTTCAACACTAATTGGCTAAGTTATGTAAAGAAATGTGACTGTAAATGCCAGCAAACAAAATGATCATTAAAGAAAACGACACGATTTATTTGCCAAGGAAATTCAGCATTTTTCTCATATACAACTAATAAGGCTAATAAAAAGTAAAATAGGATATAAGTATAAGAAAGTATTCTTTATACTGCTTATAGAACTAAGTTGAGTTTTTATTTGGTATTTATTTTCTGCTGTTCGAATGACCATTAAAAAATTATGGTTGTGATGTTTGTGGTTGTTTATTTTTTGTAAATATAACGAGTGTCTGGAATGTAATCATAAATGCTTATAATCCGCTTAAAACATTATTTATTGCCATACTTATGTGGAGTTTAGGCAGTTACTAAGCAAAAATCTTATTGAAGCTAAAGAAATTTGCCAATACTTCAATACAAGTTTAATGTTTGAGGCCAGCAAAAAAAAAAACAGCAAAATTTACTACCCACACCTTGATTTCCGCTGCCACCCACCCATGCTCAAATAATGATGCTAATAAAGTTATAACAAGTGTTAAATTTATCTTCACCATGTTTGCACTCTCTCATTTACGAGTACCAAAACAAGTAGACAGATACTTGTGAATCATGTATGCGATACATGTGAAATCATAAGATACAATAACATGATTGTAGCTCAAAGTGGTTGAGTGGAAAAAAACATCTCTTACTGGGCTATTTATCTTTTTCTTTTTTTTTAGAAGTATTTGCTGTTCTAGCTGTCATTGGAAGTTGTAATGGTACGCCTTGACCACTGAATGACTGATCAAAGTAGATTTATTGTCATTGCATTTTCATGTAACTGGCTAACTAAGAGAACAAGTAGACTCTGCATGGATAAAGAAATGTTTGCTATTTCAAAGGTTTAAGTCAGGGAATGTAACGGTTATAAATGATATCAAAAAAGTTATTTTATAACAGTTATTTTGTGACTTTAATAATAAAAATCAATGTAAAACAGTTATTATTCAACGTAAAAATAAAAGTTCTCATGAAACTCTTAAAAAAAGAGTTTTAAATAGCCGTCACAAAAAATCTCATTTCAGGAGTTTAATTTTTTCCGTTTAGTTTATTTTTCCAGTTAGAAAAAAAACTCAATTCAGGTGTTTTATTTTTTCCGTCATAAAATAAAAATCATTTGAGGAGTTTTATTTTTACCTTCAGAATAAAAACTCATTTGAGGAGTTTTACTTTTCCCGTCGGAGAAAAAAACTCAGTTGAGGAGTTTTGCTTTTTCAGTCATAAAATAAAAGTCATTTGAGGAGTTTTATTTTTTCCGTCAGAAAAAAAAACTCAATTCAGGAGTTTTATTTTTTCCGTCGGAAAATAAAAGTCATTTGAGGAGTTTTATTTTATCCGTCAGAAAAAAACTCATTTGAGGAGTTTTATTTTCCCCGTCAGAAAAAAATCTCAATTCAGGAGTTTTGTTTTTTCCGTCAGAAAATAAAAGTCATTTGAGGAGTTTTATTTTTTCCGTCAGAGAAAAAAACTCAATTGAGATGTGTTATTTTTTGCGTTATAAAATAAAACACATTTGAGTAGTTTTAATTTTCCCCCCAGAAAATAAAACTCATTTTGTGTAAATTGACACCTAAAGCTGCCGCTGGTCAGATAATTACAATTTGTAAAGCCCCTTGCATTATAGTTGAATAAATTGTCATTAAAATAAAATCAAGTGGGATTTTAATTTGTTACTTTTTCAATCATATTATCAAATTGTTGCCGTTTTTTTCTTAAACAAATATATTACTACAAAGATTATAGCAGTTAGACTCAACAAAGAAAGATACTGAAAAAAGTAGAAAATAAACGAAACGGGTTTTATTTTCGACGGAAAAAATAAAACTCCTCAAAAGACTTTTATTTTATGACGGAAAAAATAAAACTCCTCAAATAAGGTGTCAATTTACATTAAATTATGACTTTTATTTTCTGACGGAAAAAATAAAACTCCTCAATTGAATGACTTTTATTTTATGATGGAAAAAATAAAACTTCTCAATTGAGTTTTTTTTCTGACGGAAAATATAAAACTCCTCAAATGACTTTTATTTTATGATGGAAAAAATAAAACTCCTCAAAAGAGTTTTTTTTCTTACGGGAAATATAAAACTCCTCAAATGACTTTTTTATGACGGCTATTTAAAAATAAACGTTGTTAACTGTGGAGTTGAGATCATTGTTTTAATATCACCATAGATTCTGGAAGATGACGCCAATACGAATCTATTGGTATATGACAATATAGGTTTCCGTTGACTTTAACATAGATAGTTTTTGATTGCAAATTTTCTGGATAACCGTTATTTACGGTCCCTGGTTTAAATAAAAAATCTTTACAGAAAATTAAAGTCATCCCACTGTTTTTGCTAATTTTGTGATAAGAGTTAGAACATAAAACTTCTATAGCAATTTTATGCATAAATACATGTAAAAGTAAATAATCTTAAGAATAAACTAATAAAACTGGTACTGAATAAAACCCATCTTAATCCCTTTTACATGTAATGCACTAAATCAACAAACACCATTATTATGCATTAAGTCATTCTCGCATTCATTCACTCATCCACTTAGACACTGAAAGACAGACATTCCAATCAAATGAAATCAAGTCTATTCATATCAATAACATGGTTTTTCGCACTGTGTATGATGACTCTTTTTTCAAAGTTATTGATGCTGGTACTTGCTGGTGTTATTACTGTTGCGTGTTCAAACGTTTGCAATATTAATTCTCGTACTTCGCATTTTATCTTTATCATCAAAGTTGTTATTGTACATATTATTGCTGCTGCTGCTGCTGCTGCTGTTGATGTTGCTGATGTTGTCATTATGATTTCAAAAGGAAAATGATTGCAATGATACTTCTTACTCAACAACAATATAATATAACAATGACAAACCAACCAAAATTGACAGAGTTAAGAAAAACAGCACCCACCCACACAATTTTAATAAATACAATAATATTTTTCATTTATACCCACATGACCAGAGCATTATCACCATCGAACTCCCTCAAACATTCGAGAACTACTATTGCAAACGATTCGATTTTCGATTTGGATCATTATTTACCGATTTATAGCCACTTTTATGATTTACTTGATTTTCATATAAAACTCTATATTTGGGTGAAAATATAAGTGATCACAGATGATCCTCCTTATGCCACTTTTATGTTTTATTTGATTTTCATATAAAAATAGATTTTTGGGTGATCACTGATGATCGTACTTTTTCGATTTGGAATATTATTTACCTGTTTATAGCCACTGTTATGTTTTACTTGATTTTCATATAAAAAATCGATTTTTGGTTGAAAATATGAGTGATCATAGATGATCGTCCTTTTTTGATTTGGACTATTATTTACTGACTTACACATTTTCAATTGTTTGATCGTTTGGGTTATATACAACTCCTATGATACTTCAACTACATCATAGTACTTCCTCTCCATTTCCAATCATTTCTTGTAGTTCATCCTTCTTGTTGTTTATTATACATGGCTGGGTGTTTGTTATTGCTCAACACAATAATGTCAATTCATATTGTATCAGTATTTATCTTGAGCAATAAGTGCAAATGTTTGAGAGTATTTTTTTTTCCTTTAACTCTACCTCTTTAAATAAATTTCATTACCCACATTGTTGTCAACTTATTTATTATTAATTTTTCTTCGTTATTCTTTTTTTTGCTTCTTTTAATATTTATTATTATTATTTTTTTGCAGAGATTGTTATAAAGTTAAAGGTCTCTGTAGTGTTTGTATAGTGAACACCATGTTCTTTATTTTTTCCTTTTGGAGTTGCTACAATGCCAGCAACTTTTATAAGTTTTAATTGTGGTAAAAGGTCTTTTGTTAATGTTGCATTATGAATTATTTTTTGTTTGTTCTTCAATTTCCAATTCATTTGAGTTGCAACATGTTGTTGCAGGTTTTTATCGTACTATTGATAAAAATAATAATAAAATTCAGGATTTATAATTGTTTGGATGGCAATTAAAGTTGATGGGTCCATTTGCACGGGTCTACATGTTGCAGAAAAAACAACTGAAGTAGTTAAGTAGTAGTTTTTAAAATAACGCAGGGGTTTCTCCAAGTAGAAGTAAGGATTGAGTAAGAAATTCCCATTAATGTCCTATTTATCGTAAAGTTTTTCAAATAAAATGCTTTTTTATCAATCGAAAAGTCAAGGGAATACTTATATAAATAGATTTCTAAAATATATCGAAGATTCAGTAATTACGGTACAATTTAAAAGGAATACTATTTTGAGAGAACTAGTACTTTCTTCATCTGTTCTTCCCAAACTTGACATATAAAGACATTTTTGGATGAATGAGTATGTTAACAAGCAAAATGGCTGTGTATAGGACTATGATATTTGTTGGAACGTATTTCCACGCCATCACCTCCAACAGGAAATTTGATAACAAAAACTCTCTATGTTAGAATCAATGGAGACCTATACTGTTATATACCAATTGATTCGTATTGACGTGCTCTTGCAGAATATGTTAAAATTAAAAAAAAACTCATTTGAGGAGATTTATTTTTCAATTCAGAAAAAAAAACTCATTTGAAGAGTTTTATTTTTTCGTTTATTTTGCACTTTTTTCAGTATCTTTCTTTATTGAGTCTATCTGATACAATTTTTCTAGTAATTTTCACGTCAGAAAAAAAACTCATTTGAGGAGTTTTATTTTTCCCGTCAGAAAAAAAAACTCATACAACACTCTTGCAGAATATGTTAAAATTAAAAAAACTCATTCGAGGAGATTTATTTTTCAATTCAGAAAAAAAACTCATTTGAGGAGTTTTATTTTTTCGTTTATTTTCCACTTTTTTCAATATCTTTCTTTATTGAGTCTATCTGATATAATTCTTGTAGTAATTTTCCCGTCAGAAAAAAAAACTCATTTGAGGAGTTTTATTTTAGAGTTTATTTTCCACTTTTTTTCAGTATCTTTCTTTATTGAGTCTATCTGATATAATTTTTGTAGTAATTTATTCGTTTAAGAAAAAAATAAGAATTTGACAATAGGAATCAAACAATAACAAATTAAATTCTCACTTGATTTTATTTAATGACAAGTTATTCATTTGCAATGCAAATTGTAAGGATTTGAGGAGTTTTATTTTTTCCGTCATAAAATAAAAGTTATTTGAGGAGTTTTATTTTTTTCATCAGAAAATAAAACTCTTATCATTCATTTTCTACTTTTTTCAGTATCTTTCTTAATTGAGTCTATTTGCTATAATCTTTGTATTAATTTATTTGTTTAAGGAAAAAAACAGAAACAATTTGATAATAGGAATGAAAAAATAACAAATTAAAATCCCACTTCATTTTATTTTAATGACAATTTATTCAATTGTAATGATCTGACCAGCGGCTAACTTTAGGTGTCAATTTACATAAAATGTGTTTTATTTTCTGACGGGAAAAATAAAACTCCTCAAATGAGTTTTATTTTATGACGGAAAAAATAAAACTCCTCAATTGAGTTTTTTTCTGAAGGAAATAATAAAACTCCTCAAATGACTTTTATTTTATGACGAACAAAATAAAACTCCTCAGTTGAGTTTTTTTTCTGATGGGAAAAATAAAACTCCTCAAATGAGTTTTTTTATGACGGCTATTAAACTCTTTTTAAGTGTTTCATGCGAACTTTTTTTACTACGTTGAATAATAACTGTTTTAGATGAATTTTTATTTTTAAAATCACAAAATAACTGTAGCAGGACGGCGCTACATGCCCCACAATGGGTACAGATGTGTCTAAGATTAACGTGCTTTCCTGCCTCGAAAGCTTAACACCACTGCGATCTCTTAACACAGATGGAGACAAAGCGACTATCATCGCCATTGTGTGAACTTGCAAGGAACACACAATTAGCAGCTTTTCGTAAAATTATTGCATGGATCAGATAGCTCGGGCTATCTAGTTCCTGTCATCCATAGCTAGTCAATCAGCAAAGACTTCATAGACTCCCAGCCGATATAAGTCAGCGACTAAGCAAATGGAGTCAAACTGACGTAATTCGAATCGGTAATAATGAATGGCTCTGTTGTTTCGGCAACAGCACCTAGTAAGGTTGTCCGATATTTACCACTAGCACAAACATCAGCCATTTAATTAACAGTATTTTACCCGGTTTAGATATTAAACCACATCCAGTACATGGATGAAGGGAACTCACCAATATACCAGTTAGGATAAGTCCTGAGTTCCAGATAAGTCTCCGGTCAGCTGCATGTTTAAAAGCTCTTAACGGCTTTAGGTTTCAAGGCACTGGTGTCACCACATGTATCCCTCCAAAATATAACATCAAGGTGTGAAGGGAACTCACCAATATACCAGTCAGGATAAGTCCTGAGTTCCAGATAAGTCTCTGGTCAGCTGCATGTTTAAAAGCTCTTACCGGCTTTAGGTTTCAAGGCACCGGTGTCACCACATGTATCCCTCCAAAATATAACACCAAGGTGTGGGACATCCCCATTATTATACATGTCACAAAGGGACCAACAATGGGTACAATACACATACTGCAATTGAACTCTGCTAGTAATTTCCTTGCTGGATTTTCTGAAGTTGCAAAGTCTTTGCCAATAATCAGCAAGTGATAGATCTAGTATCTAAGCGACAGAGTCATTAATCTCTACGATCCTTGCAAGTGTACTCATTCCAATTGCTGGGCCTATAATGTAAGTTCTGTATTGTTATATTTTGTCACTACTGCCTTTCCTAGATGTGGTAGACTCTCTCGCCGAATTCGAACCTCAATTTTCCAAGACTGATCAGAAGAGAATACTGTTACCACAGACTCGTTAATGCTATTGGCGGATGTGAGTTAATTGTGCTGAATATTAAACCGATATCAACCGATCAATACTATTCGTTCTAGTTTATAAAATTAGCTTCAAAATTAAGAGCTGTACTTTGATAACAATTTTTACTTAGACATACAGACATCGGACATATTTGCATTTCAGAATAACTTTCTTTGTCCATTGATATAAATTATGATGGATATTGATTTTCCATTGTGATTTCCTTCAATCTATTTATTTAGTAGAACTTTAAACTCTTTCAACTATAATATTTCTTAGTAATTGTGTTTATTTGTTGTTAATATTTCTTGACTTACTCCAGCCAACTCTTGCTTTCTTATATTTGTCTATTTGGCTGCATGTCTGTCTGACATGCCTGGTATATTCTTAAGGGAATTAATATTGTTCATTTTATTATTGCGTTGCGTTGTACATATTTTCTTTTTTGTATGATGTCTAGCAGGAGTATGTTTTTCTGCTAAAGTATTGATATTTATGACGGAACAGAAGGCGTTACACTTTATGAATTCTGTCGTTTTGTTGCGCCGTGTGTATTGTACTCATTATTGTTTGCTTGTTAAGACTTGAAAGTCATTGTCATCATTATGATTTCCTGTTTTCCACCATGACTATAACAATGTCCTGTTTTTTTTTTGGAGTTCTATACTGCGTAAATGCGTTGGTGTAGGTATGTTTTGTTCAAGAGAGTGGGTGTTGTAGTTGGGGTAAAGGTGTAGGTTTTTGTTATAGTTTCCTTGTTAAACAAGACCAGCAATAATCATTAATTTTATATTGCCTGTCCGGAATTTGTTTTAGCTTTTATTATCATTATTATTATTATTATTTGTAATTGATATTGGCTTTCATTATTATTATTATAACTTCTGTTGTATCAACTTGTACCCTTAAAAATGTTTGGTTACTATTTGCTTTATTGATTGTTTAGGTAGGTTGCTTGGGGTCTTTGATTGTATGTACTTTTCTGTAGTTTTCATTGAATTATTTATTTATGTATTTGTTTATGAATTATTCATTAGAGTCTGCTTTTTCTGTATGCATTGTATTGTGGTATTAATGAAATATAATCAACAATTAGCATTTTATCCACAGTTTTGTCATTTATTTAATTGCCTTTGACCATTAACAATATTATAAATATGTATTTGTATAATCATTCATGTGACAGTAAATTATAGGTTTTAGTTAGCCTACAAATACAAAGTGTTTATTGAGACAAGGAAATGTTTAAGAGACAGAAAAATATGCATGTGGGAAATTTCCAAAAACTATTAAAGTTACTCGAAATTTTAGTAGACAAGGTTCCGTCTGTAGCTACTCTTCAAGTAGCTCATTTGGGTCCATCCAAAAGTTGTTCCCATTGTAATATCCTAGAAGTAAACAGCAGGTAACTCAATCGACAATCATTGTTTCCGTCTGTAGCTACTCTTCAAGTAGCTCATTTGGGTCCATCCAAAAGTTGTTCCCATTGTGATATCCTAGAAGTAAACAGCCGGTAACTCAATCGACAATCATTGTTTCCATAGTGAACTAATCAGATTATCTGATTAATGAATGGTTGTATTTGGGAGTTATCGTCGAGAACTCCTCAAAGCACGAGAGGAAAGTGGTCTACACTTTCCCAATACTTTCTAGCTATGACAGCTTCTACAGTAATCGTTAAATGGTAGGCCCATTCTCATAGCACGTGTTCCAAATATGGAGTGCTCTGTAATAGTTGAAACAATTAGCTTTATCTGTATCTTCAGTATCCCATAATCTTCAGTAAACACCTACCCCTTTACCCCTCTTGGATCCATCAGTGTATACTCTCAGGTGCTATATAGAGAGAGGAGGGATAGAGTCCATTCTGCCACATATCCCAGTGACACCTTTCTAAGTAAATACTGAGAATATAGTTGTAGTTAAATTGATTGAAAACGAGTGGTGGGTACTTATAGTCACCAGGGGCGAACGCGATAGACTATCCTGATGTCCACAAAACGAATGTAACCGAAATTCTATAAAATTATCAAAAGTCAAACAAATTGGATATACAGAATCAGATAAATCATGTTATGCTCCATAAAATTATTGTTACGAAATTCCACTATCAATTTGAATTTAAAGGCTTTAACACGATTTCAACATCCACCAGCTTTTGTATATATTGTCAGCATATTGCTGCCAACATTAACTGTTAAAGCTGCTAACATTAAGGCTAGAAATAGAACATTCTAGTTTTGTCCATTAGATAATTCATGAAACTTCTAGAATATGGGAAGTAGTAGTCAGTCAGGTGCTCTTAGAATTAACATCAACTGTATTACTAGTGTAATTTTGGACATTATAAAGTATGTTTTAAGGTTTGTAATAAAAGTCTGTGTATTAAAAGAGACTTACTATTGAAATTCTTATATAAATTTAAATAAAATAAGAGTTAAATAAATAAAGAGTTACAAATTGTATACTATTGATCGCTTTTATTTGCAATTAAAAGAATATGGTTTATTTAAAATAACTAAACCACCGTTTTTAAAAGGTAAAAATGTAACAATATATTTACTATTCGGAATAATTGTGTAAAACTGCATGTCAGAGGATGGTCCTGGAATGTAGTAATCAACAGTGCATATTCCCATAGTAGTCTAATATTTAATTGTGTCTTACCAGAACTCGAGACTCCAGGGTTCAGCCTCTCAGCAGAGTTGAGAGCTATTTGTATCACCGCTAACCAGTTTAGTATGATAAACAAAATGGATTAAATAACAGCTTTAAATATTCAATTGATACCCCCAATACCCCAATTAGTAACCGTTGCCCTTTTGCTAGAATAAATGACCATTTCTGCCTTATTAGTCCTGTTCTGAATGTTTAGGTTCCAGCATAATATTCTTTCTGGAATGATGCCAATGTTATTTGCAATATCCATGATATTCAGTGTACTCAGTGATGAATCCATTCAACACAGTATTGAGAAATTTACCAGATATTAATACCGCGACATTGTCAGCATATGCGACTGATTTGATCCGACTAAAACAGCAGTGTATAGTACTTATCCATGTAGAGTATATATTTCCGACTAAGTGGAAATATACCTGGTCTACACAGGTCAATCCCATGCACTTCCATAACATTTAATGCAATTGCACTGGACCTGACATTATTAAAAGCTCCTTCTACATGTCAGAAGTCTACAAGAGAATACTTCTTACGACCCTTTAAGTGTATACTCCCTTATGTTGGCCTAGACCGGGCAAAGACCGACTAACTGGGACACTGTCTCCACTGACAGGCATCTACACAGGTCAATCCCATGCCCTTCCATAGCAGATGGAATTGCGCTGGACTTGACAGCTCCTTCTACATGCAAGAAGGCTACACGAGAATACTCTATACGACTCTTCAATGGAGCCTACTAGTAAAGAGCTTTTTCCTCAGATCTGCTCTTAGTAAAGGCATGTCGAAAATTTTTGTTTGTATAATCATTCTAAATTAGTTGACATTCTTTACTACTTCTGCGGTAAATTCTTCAGAAACTTGCCTTATTAAAAGTAAGCATAACATAACAAATATGTATGTACATTTACAAAAACAAACCAATTCAAAAGTTTTACCTGAAACTTAAAAATAAATACTACTTATACATGATAATAAATTCAAGCGATTTTCTATTGCTCACATTTTAAAGCTACAACTCTCCCACACTACTCTCTCCATGGTCTTAATTCCCTATTCCCATACCCGAACACACCACTCCAAGAATAACTAAACAATTCAACTATTGCTGTTGTCGTTATAATCCACTTAAAACTCTTATGAATATTAATACCCACCAACCATGTCGATACTTTGGCCAATTGTTTTTGGCGCTAATGCATACTTAATCATTTAAATTGAAAAGAAATACTCAATAAGATACAAATATAATCCCGTTGAAAAGCATATTACAAGTGAGAGTATCAAATAAGATTTTGCTTTAATTTTTTCCTCATCTTTGCATTTGTTGCCTCAAACAAACATCCCCCCAACTCATCAGCTTCGGAACATCAACTAACCTACACCCACCCTGCTCTGCTCTTTTGTTCGTGCAACAATAAAGATTCATTAAAAATTCATAAATGTGCTGAAAAGTCATCAATATTGTTACGAGCAGAAAATGCTTACAAATTAACATTAGATGAGTTGGGCTGAACATTACAAGGCTATGGGGACAGTATATAGGGGGGAAGTAATTAAAATTCATAAATTCAAGCAATCATTTTATAAATATTTATTAACTCAAACTAATTTGGAAAAAGACTTTGCTGCAAAAAGAAAAGATTTTAAACTGTTTAAAGCTACATTTTTATTTTTCACTAACTTGCAGTAATTTTTCTAAAAAAGTGTTGCTTCCATAAGTTGATTTTTTATTTTTTATTTTAAGGGAGTAACTATGACAATTTTTATTTTCCATGATTGATGTTGTTCTGCAGAAAAATGACAAATTGACTTTAGTTTTATAGAAAGTAAATTAACAACAAAAAAAATCTTGAAAAAAATACCATTAGGGATCATTTTCCCAAAGTTGACAAAATATTGCTGATGACAATGAGAAAGTTATAAAAAATAAATTCAATTGACAAATTGTTTTCCATCAAGAACAAAAAAATCACTTGCTACCATTTGATGATGACACATTTGTTGGGTATTTATTATTAATCGAATGCAAATTTTCAATTTGTTAATGTTAGTAAAATGACAAAAAAAGATTAAAGAGATTAATAACCAGAAAATCGGGTTCAACAATTTCCAAACTCTTTCTCATACATAATTTGAATTAATATTATGATTACTGTTTTACAAAATTCTTTATCTTAACTCTTTCTTTCATAGTTTTATAATCAAAACAATTGCATTTTTACTTTAATTGAGATTCATATATTATGAAAATTAAGAAAAAATAAAAATACAGCTAAAGGTTTTTATGGAAGAGGTGGTTAGTTTATTAACCACTATGGCGATTGACTTTAAAACTAATTATGATAAACATTTTCGTAGCATATAACTTTTCTGAACAAATCAAACGAAATAACTGAGTAGGTGAGACATTCTCCAGTTTTTTTATATCATTTGGTATACCCCCACCTTTTGTGTAATAAACCGGATCTTCCAATAGACAACTTTTTCACTATTTTGGTCCCACCACAGCAGTTTGGTTAGATAATCCGAATAATCCGAATCAGAGCCCCGAGTACCATCATCAGATCGACATGCTCAATTTAATAATTCTCTTCTTAGTCGGGTTCAATACTGCAGACACATTCCCTTCCAATTAAATATCTTCAATTTAATGTTCATTGAACATTCATCGTTTTAATGTGCTTGACTACATCTACGTCGGTGTATAGCTCGTACAGCCATTGGTTCATTCTAATTCTGAATCCATCATCAATGCGTATAGGGCCGGATAATTTTCCTCTCAAACACTTCCAACAATGACTCATCTGATATTTACATAATTCATGTTTCAGCACCATAGAGCACCATGCCTAATAAGCCAAAAGTAACATCTATTGCTAAGAGTTATTCCAAATATCCGTGGTTTTAATTTTTGTTTCTTGCTATATTTTCTCCTCTCATTGCTTTAAAGGGGTGAGTGAGGTTTGCTCATATTTTGAGGTGCTTTGGGTATTTTCAGCTCCATTATGCAAAGCCGAACGATCTTTGTAGGAATACCAAGCTCAACTACGGTAAAATAAAACACTTATCTTATCGGGCTATCAAACGCAGCTTTATAGTCGACGAATAGATGGTGGGTTTCGATTTATTTTTATTTGATTTTTTCCAACGTTTGGCGTAGTGTGAATATCTGATCTATGGTGAACTTACCAGGTCTAAAAACGTAGTGATACTTTCCAATCAGGTCGTTAGTGTATGGCTTCAATATTTTACATATTACGCTAGTACACGCGGCATCCTTACAAAAAAACAGAACGTTATGTTGAGAAACACATTATAAAAAAACTATTTCAGTCACAGTGGTTAGTAATCTAACCACTCTATTACTTACGTTATTTAAAATAGATTTTAGTATAAAATATTACCTTTTTAGCACAAGCCAACCAAACAAATACTAAATAACAAAGTAACACTGAATTTGACGAACAATAAACACCCTGACCTTTTTTATTGAAAGCGGGAAAACAACTTAGAAAAACTGGGATTTACAATATTTTCAAATTAATATATTAATCTAACCAGAGCAACCTGACCTCAATGTTTTTCAAAAAAACTTAAAGAATGATTTAAAAATATTTAATTGTTTAGAAAAATACCAACAGATGTCACTAAAAATTGTTTAAAGACTCTAGAAAGGGTGGTTAGAAAAGTGACCACTAAACCGGAAAGAATTAAAACTAAATATTTTGGAATTTTAACTCATTTTTAAACTTGAATATAATCTTTTTGAAGGAAGTGCCATTCCTCTGAAGGTCCTATTACATGTTAATAACCTTGTAAATTGTTTAAATGTATTCATTGGCCTAAATGTGTTACATTCGGTCTTTTAAATATCTTAAACTTGATTTTTTCCATTCTATCGTCGAAAGTTGAAATTTTTCAATATGTGTTTTAAACTGAAAATGATCATACATATTTAAGGTGTTTAAATTTGTAAACATTTCTTCAGTTTAAACCAATTTGTATTCACACCTTTTTTAATTTGCAATTCTACATATCTGTGTGTATTTGTTTTTCTGTTTTCTTTTTTTGTTTTGTTATACAAATATATTTGTTGGTTTCCATTATTACTGTGCGAATAATGGCAAAAATATTTTCATTTATATTTAGTAGAAAACCAAAAATGCCATCCACTACACTAGCACACGACAAACGCATATTACGTATGTACGTAGCTCTACATACATATGGCAAGTACGACACACACCATTGGTTGACAATAAAATTGTGGTTTTAAATTTAATTACAAGGTTCAATGCAAGCAAAAAAATTCCATACAAACACATTCTTTTATGCAACATATATTTACACACAAACGCACCCACTGTCAAACAGATAGAGTGCTATAATCATTGTAATGGTAGTAGTAGTGAATGACTAAAGTCAATTCAAAACCAAAACCATCAACACCTTTTCATGAATTCGAACTATATTCATACATTGATACATACAAATGCAATCATGTTATAAAATAATTCATGTAGAATAGGGTAACCTGAATTTCACCGTTGTCATGGGTTATGTTGGTTTTGAGGGAAATCGAACGTAGTCAAAACGCACTATCTCGGTGGCCATTTCATATAATCACTACGTGAGACGACTATGCCCACAATTTTATTTTTAAATATAGCTTCTTTGACCCAAAACTCGAAACTACAAATGTTATCCGATTTTGCTCAAATTTTCAACATTTGGTTTTTAGATGACGAAGAACAATTGGGAGCATGGAAAATCCTAAAAGTCCTAACTAAGTACCATCCTAATGTAGAAATATTTTCATGTTGTGTGAGTGTAATTGCATGTGTATTTGTAATGGTTTACAATTACATTTTCATTTTAAACATCAACATGATTATCCAACAAAATGTTCATTCATCACCAATACTTGATTATCGTAAATGCAAGTGCGAGGGTAGTACCAAGCTATATGCATTTATATAATGCATAAGCTAGAAGAGAAGTTTTATGTTGGAAATCGAACTCAGCCATTCTCTGGAGAACCATTTATTAGTGAATAGTGGTCGCTTGGTGGCATTTACAAACGAAACTGTTCCAAAACGTTCTTTCGTTTATTGGTATTTTCTAAATGTTGATGTCGAACTAGCAATTTTGTTCTTCTTTCTTTTTATGGTTATTACAACAGTCGGTTCGAGCCTGAGGAAAAAAAAGAAAGCCAGCTATTCATTTCTTCTGCATGCTGGCGCCAATTAGAGACACCAAGTGTTTTTAGATCTTGTTTCACCTGGTCATTCCAACGGAGATTGGGCCGCTCTTTGCTGCGAGGCCCATCGGTGGGTCCTTCTTTATATGCCTTTAGAGCTGGAGCGTCATTATCCATTCGCCAAATGTGTCCTAGCCAGCGCATTCGTTGGATTTTAATGCGCTTGACTACATCTACGTCGGTGTATAGCTCGTACAGCTCTTGGTTCATTCTAATTCTGAATCCATCATCAACGCTATAGGCCCGGACAATTTTCCTCTCAAACACTGCCAACAATGACTCATCTGATATTTTCATAGTCCATGTTTCAGCACCAAAGAGCAGGACGGGCAAAATGAGCGAGTAGTACAAATGACTACTAAGCCCAAAATAACATCTATTGCCAAGAGAAATTTTTGTTTCTTGCAATATCTTCTCCTCTCATTGTTTTAAAGGGGTGGGTGAGGTTTGCTCCTATTTTAAGGTGATTTGGATATTTTTCAGCTCCATTTTGCAAAACCGAACGATCTTTGTAGGTATACCAAGCTCAGTCATCGAACGCAGCTTTATAGTCAACGAATAGATGGTAGGTTTCGATTTCTTTTTCTTTGGTCTTTTCCAAGGTTTGGCGTAGTGTTAATATCTGGTCTATGGTGGACTTATCAGCTCTAAAACCGCACTGACACTTTCCTATCAGATTGTTAGTGTATGGCTTCAATATTTCACATATTACGCTAGAAAGTATTTTGTGTGCAATGGCGTGGAGAGAAGACTTAGTTGGTGCAATGGGTAGGGTCTCCTTTATTGTGAATAGGGCAGAGTACACTGAGGTTCCATTCACTTGGCATATATTCTTGAGACCATATTTTGCACAAGAGTTGGTGCATGCGGTTTACCAACTCTTCGTGTCCGGTTTTAAACAGCTCAGCGGGAAATTCTTCAACAGGGCTATAGCTGTTTGTATCTCAATGTAGTCGGGCGGTGGTATGTCAATGCCGTCGTCGTTTATTTACGTTTCAGGTATGGAATTTTGATTTGCGGAATTGTTGACTTCATCGCCTGGCAAAATCTTTTAAAAATGCACCTTCTACAGCCTCAGTGTGCTTTGTGCGTCCGTTTCTAGATTCCCATACAGGAAGATGCTCCGCATTTAATTCCTTCAGTTTGACGCTTTTTTTTTTAAATAATTTCCGGGTTTCATTCCTGTCGTAGTGCCTTTCTTGTTCTAGTTTCTGTCTGAACAGGCAACGCTCTCCCTACACAACTAGGTTGCAGCATTCCTTTCGGCTTGCGTAGCAGCTGGCTGGGGGGTTGCTCTTTATGCATCATTTTTTCTGCAGTGGCATCGCGACACTCCTGGTCGTACCACTGGTTCCTTCGATGTCGATCGTTCCTTTTACATAAGTAGTTACGTGAGTAGTTATTTTAACTCGTACATATACTGACCCTTTTTGACTACAATATGACTGTCTGATAGCTGATCCAAGGTAGTCAATACATTGGATTCACATAGTTACCGGTTACATGTTCACCTAAAATAGTCAATGAAAAATACATAGACAGCCCAATAACCGATTGCATTTAAACAAGCCTTCTTCCGACAACTCTCCAATTGATTACTTCAGTTGGGTAAAATTATTAAATTTAAAAGTGCAGAACAAAAAAAAATTAAAGTGACTAAACCCTATATTACTTAGAGACAATATAGTGACAATTGACTTCACGTTAGATTACCTGGGGTGTATAAAGTAACCAATTAACTTCTCTCTGTACTACTAAGAGCTCATACGCGTCAAGTGACCTAAAATACACACAGCCTCAAAAGTGAGTAAATACCCGCGAATTTTTTGATTTTTTTAGGATCATGAAAATCATTATAGTCCGACTTAAATTTTTTTTCACAACCGAATATATTATTCAACTCAATCTCCAAAAAACCGAAACATTAAAATTTTAATCGATGAATAAATTTTTTTTTTTGTTGTATACTCACTTTTGAGGCTCACTGTATATCAATTGAAGTTACTCAAGTGATCAGACTTGCCTAACTGCTGGTATATTGGACGACCCTCGCTCACATAAGCACAGAATGTGTAAAGCGTGTTAAATGTATTGGCAGTTGTTATAGCATTTGTAAAATAATTTTACATGCGGTAAATTCAAACAACATTTTACTTAAAAATACTTAAACAGAAGTTATAGAGCAACATTTTTGGAAAATAAAACTAAATTGAACAAAAATCCTCCCAAAAAAAAACACTTCAAAGAGTAATTTAAGTGCAATTATTTGAATGAACTCAAGAGCAACAAAAGCTTTACTAAAACAGCAACTTAAAGTGCTGCTAACTATTGTTGCATACAAATCAGGTGCATGTTACTGCATGCTGTTTAACAAAAAAACATTTCAAATTTCTTATGCAAATGCAGCAGACATTTGAAAATACCAAAAAATAAACTTCATACTCAAGGAAACTAATTGAATTAATTTAAACTATTTGTAAGTATGTGTAAATTTGAGAAAATGTTTCTCAGAATTTTCAAGTTTGTTGCTCAATTTGTTAATATTACATTTGCAAATGACTAAAGTCTATAGCTACTTGCTATTTTGTTTAATTTTTGTAAAATTTTGTTGGAATTTTAAGTTTTTCCAAAGAAATTTTCTTAGCAAAATTTTTGCACAAAACATTTCAATGTTTATTGTGGTTTAAACAAGAATTTCTGTTGATTGAAAGGTATTTTTTTGTTTGTTTCTTGTTAAACAATTTTTTGAAATGACAAGAAATTTCTTTTTAGAAAGTTGTAAAGCTTATTAGGTAGAAAATAACTTAAATTTGAAATTTTCAGTATTCAACATAAAATAATAAAAATTTAATTTCATTTAAATCATAGTACTTACTAATTAGTTAGTAAATTGCTTAAAATAACTCTTTAATATAATTATAACTTTTCTCTTTGTTTTTCTTTAAATATTTTCTTAATCATTAATTATTTTCACTTTTTTGTGTTTCTTTCTTTACAGTGTGCCAATGTAATGGTCATGCACGTCGCTGTCGTTTCAATTTGGAATTGTATAAATTGTCTGGACGTGTATCGGGTGGTGTCTGCTATAATTGTCAGCATGATACAACAGGAAGATACTGTCATTATTGTCGTGAAGGATTCTATAGAGACAATACAAAACCGCTTAATCATCGTAAAGTATGCAAACGTAAGTAATGATTTTTATTTTTTAATTGAAAACTCGGAAGTAAACAATACAAATAAAATCACTATCGAAGAAATAGTCGAATCTAATAAGTATAAGCCTTTAGCATATAATTTTCTTAAAGGAAGTAAGAAAATCACACTAACTACGAAGTAAGCTTAGTAAGTTCAAACTTGAAGGTCTACTATGGGTCCTATTGGACAGAAATTTATGTACGAATTAAAAAGAATGACTTAAGCTTTTAGAAATCATAGTTGGTTATTTACATGTGGATAAAAGGAAATATACAGCGCCTAATATATTTAAATGCGAATGACCTACAAATACAAATTTAAAAAATAGTTGATGGCTGCTTATCTACAATTTTTTAAATGACTCTTTTGAAATGTTCTCAACATTGAGTACTGAGACTTCATAAATATCAGTTTCCCAAAAAAAACCTATCAACACAAGATGCGGAAACTTATATGATTTGTTAAGTAAAAAATGTTGTAATGTAGCAGGCTTTAGCATACTTCCAGCTTCCCAACCATACAATTTCGGTTAAAAAATTGGCAGAAAATACGAGAAAGTCCGTGCATTTTTTAATGAAATACAGGTTTGTGAGCAAGCGTGGCAGCCATCTTGCAAAAAACTTTCTCACATTCAAGTGATCATTAAAAATTGATACCACTGAGCCATGTGAGATGCCTATGGCTTCGACAATCAGTCACACTTTCGATTTCCGATCGGCCAATACCATTTCGAGATTTTTTCAACTGTTTCGAGTGTAGAGAACTCGGGATCTTCCGTGCTTGTACGGCCACAACGAAATTCAGTAAACAACTTTTTGGCAATTGAAATTGATAGTGCAGAGTTTCCATAGTACTTATCAATATTAGTCTTCCTCAAGTTTCACTGATATCAATGGCTGTTTCAAACTAAATGACGCAGCTTGTTCAGATTTTAATAGGAGTCAACTGACAGACGCCTATTGATAGAAGCAGTTTTGTCGAAAATGGAAATTTTGCGTTCATTTCTACCGGCAATGGTCGCAAAAGTTGATACGACTGTACTATCTGATGTTTAAAAGTACAGTAGTACCTCAGCGCACAGTGGAAAATTTTGGTCATTGATCAAAATCCTGTAACATTTGAATGGATGAGGATTTTTGTAAGATTTTTGTTGATTAGGTAGGACTTTAGCTTTAATATGTATTTATTAATAAAAAAAAGTTGTGAACGGTTAAAAATACATTTTTGTTTTTTTTTTAATTTTTATATAAAAGTAATAGTACTATAGTACCTTTAACTCACATATTTTTAGACCGATTTCAAAATGTTAAGCAATTATGGAAAGGCACCGATTCAAGTTTCAACGCTGTATGTAAATCGAGATATTTACACATTCCTATAGACTACGAATTATTTCCAGTTCGAACATGTCCGTTCATGTCATGTTTATTTTCTTATTTTATTTTAATTTCGCCCTATTGAAAAGCACTTACTACTTTTGAATATTATTTTGATATAGAACAAATATTTAATTTTTCATCTCAGCTATCGGCAGATTTAATCAATATATGTACCTGAAAGGGGCTTAAAGAAAATCACTGAGTTCATTGTGTTTAAATCTAAAGCCTCTGACTTCAAAAATATTTTTATTGACTGCCTGCAATATTCTGTTACTATTTATATCTTCTAGTAGTTTCCGTAAAACTGTCCTCCATTTAGGTCTGTTCATCCCGAATAGGTACAGATTCACCTTTCCCGTAAGCAGCTAATCGCTCTAGATGTACGACCTTCATTTTAGGTCTCAAGTTCTTTTCTTTCTGTATTCTGTACACCACGTCGTTTAATTTTTTAATCACCATGTATGGTACATCCCATTGGGTTTGTAGTTTGGGAGCCAGTCTTTTCTTAGGTTGTGGGTTATACAAAATATTACAAGCTGGGCTTCATTAACTCCGTCAGAATTCGCTGCTCAATGATATCTGACTTTCATTTTGTCGCTGGTTATTTTTATTCTTGGAGTTCGTTAAGGTCGTCTTGTTCCTGGCTAGAGTTTTCATTGTCTTCATTTATTGCTGAGGGTTTAGTACCAAATTCTTAATCGTCAGGCAATTTCAGATCAGTTCCAAAGACAATTTTTGCAGGTGTTCGAGAGGTGGAATTATGAAGAGCTGATCTGTATGCCAGCAGAAATTTTGGTATGTGTTCATCCCAGTCCTTTTGATATGCACTGACCACTTTTCTTAAATATTCCTCTAGAGTCCTATTAAATCTTTCGACCATGCCATCGGATTGAGGATAAAGCGGAGTTGTTCTAGTTTTTCTTATTCCGTATACTTAGCATATCTCCTTGAATACGGCAGATTCTAAATTTCTGCCCTGGTCAGAGTGCAACTCCAACGAAACACCATAGCGCCACATCCATTTCTTCACAAATACTCCTACAACCGTCATAGCTTCCTGGTTCTCGGTTCCAATAAAAACTTCGTTTTAACTTTTCTAGGGTTTTTGTCACACCAAGATGACCACCACTGAGACCGTCATGGAACTCTTTCATTACTTCTTTTGTTTTAGAGGACGGTACCACAATTAGATTTGTCACCGTTCTACCGTCAGTACTTTCCCATATGCGGTATAACCAGCAATGTAACAACTGTAGACTATTCCATAAGTCCAAATATAATTTCATCAGTGGACTTTCTGCGGATTTTTTATTGCGTGTAGGCCTTCTCTCTTCTTATTTAACCGATATTATATTCGCTAGTATTGGGTCACTTCCTTGCTCCACACACTAATTGTTACTGGAATCCGCACGTATCAGTCGAACATTAAGGACGCATTCCCTTTGTTTTCCCCTCTGTTTGTGCTCTTGGGTGCAAGGCTGTCTTGAGAGCGTTTTTCATAATTCCTTTCTCTTCCTTGCCATTTTCTCTTAATTGGAGCTTTGCAATGACGCTGATGTGATCGACATTACCACAGTTATAACCTTTGATTCTGGTCCTGCTACATGTTAATGACGCATTCCCTTTGTTTTCCCCACTGTTTGTGCTCTTGGGTGCAAGCCTGTCTTGAAATCGTGTACATGTTACCGTGTTTTTCATCATTCCTGCCTCTTCCTTGCCATTTTCTCTTAATTGGTGCTTTGCAGTTACGCTGAATGCGATCGACATTACAGCAGTTATAACATTTGATTCTGGTCCTGCTACACTTATCATATAATGCCTTTATAACTGCCTCTTTTACAGCGTTCACCATATTTCTCCTCTTCTCAGCAATAATTTCAAGATCTGTTACCTCACATCTTTGCTGTGTAGAGCTTATCTTGGCGGTTTGTTGTGCTAATGCGAATGTGAGAGTTTCTTCAAACAATGGCTTCATTTAGGCACATACCGCTTGTTTTACGTCAAGATAATGAAGAATCCATCACAAATGCTTCAATCTTGAATTTTTCTATCAACAATATTGATCCATAATTGTTTAAATTAATACGTTTGTTTGTTGTGCAAACGTGATAAATCCCTTATTTAAGTTATTTGATGTGATTTAAAATGATAAATAATTATAGTTTTGAAGAAGTGTGCTGGCGACTTATAGAACCTATTTTGGTACTTCGTATTAGGTTAGGTAATCAGGCAGCCGTCCAAAACCTTAGTCTCGTACAGCACACTTGGGCCCTTTGTGGTGCCTGAGGAGAAAATAGAAACAAAAAGAAAAGAGAAGTAAAAGAAGAGGGAAATCTATAGATTGAGTAGGAGTTTACAAGAGAGAAGATGAAAAGGAGAAACATATAAGTAGAAATTTGATGAGTAAGAGGAGAAGAATTCATGGAATTCAGCTAACGCAGACCACCATGGGACAATGGCTGGGTCACTATGAGGTGCAATTTCCAATTTGTTCGGTCTTATAAACCACCTGCTTTCAGTAATAAAGGCGTCTGTCTATGCACCTTAGTTCTTTCCCAGATAACCCTCAGATATTACTAAAGGATCGTTCACGTAAAATCCAGGCACGTCGATCACCCAGTGCCGGACAATTACAAAAGAGGTGCAGGAAATCCCATTACTTTCTTATAAAATATTTGGCTGGGTACTTGCAGTTCCTTGTAAGTAAAGCATTTGGAATCGGAACTCAATAACCTTGCAGATAATATAAATTTTTTTGCTGGTGTTTAGACCAACCACCTTCTTAAAACTCGAACAAAAATATATATTTATTTTGCAAACATCTAACACCACCTTCCAAAATCTTAATTAAATTGGTCTCAACAAGAATGACAAAAATTCCAAAATGTCATGACAAAAAGATACATTATCAACAGAAAATAATAACACAAGAATAAATTCCAGTGAAAAGTTAATTTAACAAAAGATTTCAACAATGCTGAACATTTTATCAAACACTCCCTTTCTTTCTACCTAAACGTTATATGTCACTATGATGACCATTATGATTCGTCAAATAAAATGCCAAAAATAAGTCAAAAAAAATAAATAAAACCAAAAAAATGTTTAGTAATTCATAGGAAAAAATTATTTTTTTCAAACACATAAATAATCTATTGGACATGACTTTCGTTATGGCTAAAGGAATTTGTAGCATTAAACAAACAAAAAAAGTTTTTAAGCGATTAAGGTGGATTTAAGTGGTATTTTTATTCAATAATCCAGCAAACAACAAAAATAAACAACTGCAAAAAGTTGCCTAAAATACTCATACTGTTTCTGTGAGTGTTCAGTGAGAACTATCAACTGAAACTTTTAGTTAAATTCCAATTTAATCGATTTTTAGTTTTTTTGTTTGTTTGTTTGTGTTAGAAATTTGGAATAGAATCTAGTGTAGCAATAACACGTTTGTAGCTACAAAAGTTTTATAATAAAAACATTAGCAAAAGACAAAAATAATTCTAAAAACTGGGTCTTTTGTATGCAGACACATACACCAGCACCGACTGACACTCTCAAACAATATAAAAAGCCAGCACTGTGTCCATCACCAGCATCATCGTCAGTAGCAGCAGCATGAGTTTAACCATTGGGACTACACACTCCACTTTTAATAGTCTATGAAGTTGTCTGTATTCATACTTCATCAATTCATTGATTTTTTTTCCACACTCTCCTCGTACTACCTCCCAATCCTGCTGTTCCTTAAATGGATTTTTATCCCAAACATTGTATTGGTGCTGGTGCTACACAATGTCCAGTGTGCTTTTGACTTTGACAAACAATGTCTCTCTATATAAAATCAAGCAAGAAAAAAGATAATTTTTGAAATTCTTCTTTTCTATTCATTATTTACATTCTATTCAGTTTAAGTTTGAGTATTTTATTTTTGTTTATTTTTTTTCGTCGATTCCTATTGTGTTTTTATGGCAGCATTTTGGAAGTGTTTAATAATAAACTTGATTTTATTATGGGAGTGAAAAACTAAATAAAATAAATATTTGTAAAAATTTCCAACGTCATTAAGTGGGAGTGTATGTGGCCAAATTAAGTAATACCTCAGCAGAGGTTTAAAGGAATTAAATGAATTATATAAATGTTGGCAAAGCAATCCAGATACATATATGTTCACATTAGATGTATAAAAGATATCCCAAGCCGAAGTCGTGCAAAATGCCCCAGATATCCAAGTTCTTTCTAAGTAAACCATTCAAAATATTTACTGTGCTGTTCAGTTTTATTTATGTCTAACTATATTTAAGATTTTTTTATAAATCTAGGCCTTTTCCCTTCTATAATACATAAACTAAATATTTTTTTTAAAACAATCACAAATTGCGAAGACTCTTATTTGCCTGCTGATACACCCAGAGTCTCTGGCAGGAATCGAACCCGCAACCGCCAGATTGATAGTTCAGTTCACAATTGTCTAGTCTATCGGGGCAGCTATATTGATATTTCATTAAAGAATTTATTCCTTTCCCTCACTGCCATCATTTAGTTTCTGTACACTTGTGTGTATTTGAGTTTGTGGTTTTTTGTTATATTTTCAAATATTTTATTTTGGCGGCATTTAATTCGTTTTATATCGTATCACCAAATTTATTTCATTATTTTTGTTGCCACTGTTCGTTTTAATGGACCTTTTAATTTTGTTTTTTATTTTCATTTTGCTAAATTAAATTTTATTTAGATAACAGCGTAGGGGTGTGTGCCCATTAAAGTGATTTTGGAAATATTTTAAATGTTTATAAAATTAGTTTTTAATTGAATTTAAATTACATTATTGCACATGTTTGGAAAACAATTAAAAAACGACTAAGATAACTTAAAAAGTTTTATGTGAAATGCTATAGAAAAAAAAGTAGTTGTTTAATAGATATTTAGGTTAAATGGAATTTTGTATATAGATTATGAAGAGTTAGGGTATTATTTTTATAAAAACTTATAAAAAACTAAAGAATATGCACCTGAAATATTTTTCTTTTTACTGCCATCCCTGGAAAATACTATACTCTTCTCATTATACCACAGGGATTGATGGTTCCACTTAAGTTAGATATGACTTTAATTTAATAGGTATAAACCGTTTCAATATCAATCTGGGTTATTATAAAGCGTACATTTAGTTCCAGAATATTCTTCGTTTGAGTTACTCCATAAAATCTTTATGGTCTCATTTACAATTGTTTACTCTCTGTGTCTGAAACGATATGAGACAGATTCTCCACAGTATTTTACGGCTGGTGGTTTTGAAGTTTCTATCTTCATTGAATTATTTTTATTTAGATATTTTACGACCCTCTGCAGCGATTGGGTGTGGGAAAAGAAAAAACGATAAAGATAAGAAAGGAAAGTGAAAGTGAACGAAATAGCAGTTCCCATAATCCCTTCAGTAAGCTATCTGATATCCCAAAAGAAAAAGTCAAAAATGATCAAACTTAAAATTTTATGAAATTGTAGCCTGCGACAATGACAGTCGATATGTTTCATAGTCTCAATCTAATCGAAACCTTCGCACATTATACATAATCTCGGAATGCTCTTGTACTAGCCCTTATTGTATACATATAGTACACTCTGCTCTCCTAGGATCGTTTGGTATAATTCAAATACCTTTTATATATTATCCTATAAAAGTGAAACATTTTTGGTTTTATCCCCAACTCCCTCAACTCCAAATCTAGTCCCGAACTTTGTCTCTCAAGTTCGACCTCAACCTTATTTCCTCTTATAGTACAGTTCCCCGGTACCCAGCACATCCTAGTATTGTATAGACTCAAAAGCCCACGTAGAGTTATTTTACTACCTTGGATCATTCTTCAAATAATTCAGCTAAAATTGATGACGAAATAGTCCAATCTACCCTCTCAAAACCGCCAACTTCACAACATGGAAGAAGAATTTTTGGTTGATTTGGAAATCAACCACTATATCAGTCAAAACTAAAATAAACACATTCAAGTCAAACGTTCTATCAGTTTTGCTTTATAGCTGCGAAACGTGGCTGACAACAACAGCACTGAACTGTAAGTTACAAGGTTTTACAAACCGCTGCTTGCATTACATTTAGAAAATCTGGTGGCAAACGTCATAACCAACGACGAACTATACAGAAATAGCAACATTGAGCCTATCCAAATTATTATTAAAATAAGAAAGTGAAAATGGATCGGGCACACTATTAGGAACGATCCAGATGAAATAAGCCACCAAGAAGAGTTCGGCCAAAGACTATAGGGAAAAGAAGCTTGCTTAAAGGCATCGAAAACAGCGGAAGAAGCTGGAATAAAATAAAAGTACTTGCGAATGATCGAAAATCTTGTAGAAATTTAGTAGAGGCCCCATGCTCTACAAGAAGTTAACCGGACAGAAGAAGAAGATTAGTCTCCTCTATTAAGATCCCTGTTCATATACCTTGACAAATCCGAACACCCTATATACAGTCTTAGATACATAAACACCATTTAGGTTGTATTACCGAATTCGAGTTCTGAGAGCCTAATTCGTACTCCGTGATTGGCGCATGAATAACGCCGTGGAACTTATGGCATTCGTAAAAGCGTGTTAGTTCTTCTCTGAACTATTTTGGAATCTTTCGATTTCGTGAACTGTCGAATCAGTTTTTTGTTTAGCCATCAAAGTACATTGCTCCAACCTCTGACTGTTAGCAGCTATATTTCCTCCTCACCTCCTCAGAAAGTAAGGCCATATAAACCAGCCTCTGTATGGTACTGCTTTCACCAAAGAGGTCTTTTGACAAGCCCCCAACATATCACCTCAGTTGTGTCGGTGGATATCCTCCGCAATGATGTTCAAATCTACACTAGGCAGTATCAGTCTATAGAGCCAGAGTCGATTTCGTCCAAACCCTTGGTCTCACTAAGACCGTTCCTTTGTCCTCAGCTCTACTTATCAGGATATCCCCCAGTCAGTTTCATTGTTTTCAACCTCTTTTTTATTTTTGATCATAACTAACTTACTTCGACTTCAACATCATTGCGGAGGATATCTACAGACATAATTGAGGTAATGAGTTGGGTAGTTGTCAATTGACTTTATTGGAGAAACCAGTACCACACAGAGGTACTGGAAACTTAGTTGAAAAGTAAGAAACTGCCTACTCAGGGGATGATTCCATTGAGACATTACCTCAATTATGTCTGTAGATATCCTCCGCAATGATGTTGAAGTCGAGGTAAGTTAGTATCAGTCTGCAGAGCCAGAGTCGTCCTCCTCCAAACCCTTAGTCCCACTAAGACCGTTCCTTTGTCCTCATATCTACTTATCAGATAACCCCTTGCTAGATTCATTGTTCTTAACCTAATTTTTTATATTTGTTCATAACTGATTCCCTAGAGTGCCAGTTTCGGACTATGCAACTAAGTTTCCAACTAAATTCTAATCCTCGTCACTGCTACCAGACACCTTGTATAAACTAGGCAGTCAATTAATATCTATGTAATGAAAAGTGGGAAAGTCAATAGAAGTTTAATCGTCCATCCTAGATATTATGACAAGATTAGGAACTTTTTGAAGCCAGAACGACAGAAACCACTTAAGCCCACGTATCGCGTCTAGATTGTTACCAAGGTTAATCGTAAAATTTGTAGCATTTCGCGATCAAAATATGGACAGGAGTTTGCCTATGTATCTTTAAAGTGTTTAATTTTTTTGTTATAGGCATTATCAGATTCTTCTATCAAATTGAAAGAATATTATTTAGGTCGTATAATCCCGTTTTGTTGATCAAAGTTGGTGAAATTTTACGGCGTTGGACTTTCATCTGTGGTATTTGCAGAATATATATATATAATTGTATGTCTAAGCACTTCTGTGAAGATTCTAGCAGGAACACTTCTAACATTGCTTTGTTGTGAAGTATGATTATTATGTTGCAGACGATAATTCGTCTTGGAAATACTGCGTAAAAATATTGAAGACTTTTAGCCCGATTTTCTCAATCTCTGGTTATCATTTTTATTGAGAAAATGGCGCTTATTATTAATTTGAATTACTTCAATTTGTTTTTAATATAAATACTTATGTTTTTTTTTTCTTCATTTCAGGATGTGACTGTCATCCTGTGGGTTCGACCGGCAAGACTTGTAATCATTTGAGTGGCCAGTGCCCCTGTAAAGAAGGTGTAACTGGTCTAACCTGTAATCGTTGTGCCAGAGGTTATCAACAGACCAGATCGCATGTAGCACCCTGTATAAGTAAGTGTCAGAGAAATGTAATTGTTTAAATAAACAAGAACACTCAATCTCAAATATACACATGACTGCTAAAAGCTTGAGAGAAAAAAAAACAAAACAAATATAACATACATCGATAGTCAGACAGACAGGCAGGCAGACAAACAGCCAGTCAAACTCTTTCAGTCATTTAGACAGTCACTGTTATAAAAATGCAATTTAATTAAAACTACTATAGAGACTGTTAGTGTGTTGGGATTTTTTTCTTGTTAATATTTAACAAAAAAATTAAATTTTTTATTAATATATTTCTGTTTTTTTTTTGTCTCTCTTTCCCGTTCCTTTTTTTATTGTGCTTTGCTGCTGATGCTGTTTGTTGCACATGCTATACTTTTAATTTCATTTGGGGCAACACCAAACAATTCAACTCAATACAAATACAAATACTTACTCAAACCATTCATGCCACCATCAACACTACCACCAATGACGATGATGATGATTTTATTTTATAAAATGCTTTAAATGAATGTTGGCCATATTGTTGTTGCTGCTGCTCTTATTGCTGCTGCCGTTATTGTTGTTGTACGACCCAATTAACAGAAGTGCCAACAAATGCAAATATGATACAAGCTGAAAGTGCAGCGGTCAGTGAATATAGAGAACCCACCCAAGCAGAGGAAATGAAAAAATGTAAGTTTCAAAAACAACAACGAAACAGATTTTATAAACTTTAATGATGATATATAAATTTTTATAACAAACCGAGAAAAAAATTTAAATGATTTTTAAATTTCTTTTTTTTTTTTCATTTCATATTTAACAACATGCATCAGATTGTGGCAAATGTAAAGCAACACCAAAAAAATTGAATTTAAATAAATTCTGTATGGAAGATTATGGTGAGTTTTTATTATAGCTTTATTACTTACAATATTTCATTTAAGAATTGTTATTTGTTATTGAATAAAAAGTGTTTACTTTTTAGTATGAATCTAGCTTCTAATATAATTTGTTTTGTTGGTTTTATCTATTTTCTTAATTGTAGCCATTCTTGCCAAAGTTATTGGCCATGATCGCGCCTCACAGGACATTAGCACTGAGAAATTCTCCATCGAACGACAAAATGAAATTTTCAAATACGAAATCAACATTCAAACGATATTCAAACGAAATGCCATGTCTGGCACCACAAGTTCTATGCTGAGTAGGGGACACATGATGTGGCTGGTGCCGCGTAAAAATTTAGAGTGCCAGTGCCCTAAAATTAAGTTGAATAAGTAAGTAGTAAATATTTACTAAGAAATTATTACAAAAACCTTTAATTTGACATAAAGTCTATATGAAATCTTTGATCTGCAATATCTAAATTAGCTCACCTTTGTCGCATTGCTCAAAATATGCTGAGGATTTTACATAGACATTATTAGCTAATAGCTATTCATCTTTTATTCCAAGACTTAATAATTAGTTGACAGCCATTTTCAAACATTCTCATTATCGAGTAACCTTGAATAAATTCTCGTACAGAAAAGACCCGAAAAGAATCGTATGGTTCGATGCAGAACCTCCATGGATCAGGAATAAACTAATTCATCTTCTAAATATCCGCCCTCGATTTATAAATCAGACTACGATCCATATCCCCAAGGAGGACAATAAACACAATCGGTGGGCCTCCAACTTCTCCTTGTTCTTATCATGACAAATTCTACACATCAAATAGTGTCCAATCTACACATGATAAATTCTACACATCAAATAGTGTTCAATCCACACACCTACCAAAACCCGTAGTTCATCCCCTACCATCGCACATTGGTGCAGAATCAAATAAATATGCGATTTCTAATCGGCTGAACCAATTCACATGAAATTTCACACAAGCATAGCAGAGTATCATTGGCAGCAGAGTTATAATCGCCTCTGTGAGTTTAGTCGCCAGTGTTTCGCTATCCCAATAGTTCGATATGCAGGAGTTCAGTTCTTAGTAGGGTATTCGAATTATTCGATTTTTCTCTTGTTCGAATAAAACGAATAATTCGAATAAGAAATTTTAACTTGTTCGAATAATTCGATCACACGTTTAAAATTAATCGAATTATTCGAATAATTTAAATTTTTTTTAAAAAGTAAAGCAAGAAGTTTTGTTGTCGGTTTTTTAATATTTTATTGTTAAAGAAAAACAACAAAAATAACGTTAAAGTTAACAATTCAAGTATTGATAATGTTAAAAAACAAAGTTCATCATTAAATTTTCAACAGAAATATTCTGATCAGATTAACTCCCGAACAGTCTACAAAACAATTGACTAGCAAACCCTCTAGTTTCCGTTTTTGAGCTATGCTTTAAAATATTTGAGCTAGTTGGACATGATCCTGAATTCAAATACAATATAAACGTATTAAGAACTTTTTTATGTCGTTCATTAATTCGGGTTTTAAATTGAGTAACTATTTTTTTAGTAAATTATTTATTCACTATTTTAAAATTATTTATAACAAATTGTATTATACATCAAGCTCTATCAACGTTGCCGAATCTTTGCTTAATAAAGTGGTCTTGGGGAATTACACAAATCTGTTCAAAGTTTGGTATCATTGTCAGTGAACGTGACTAATTTGATATCAGACAGTGCATGATTGATGTATTTAAAAATACGCAAAAAGTTTATTTTCATGTTAGACAAAGATGTCCAACGATGTTCAAAATCATGTATGAGACGAACTCCATGCTTTTCTTGCAACAAAACGTTAGTTTGCAATATTTGTGTTTATCATTCGATTTATTAAATATTTTGCAACACTTATGTACGCGGTATAACATCACTTATATACATATATGTTAAGATCATTGCATTCATCTATTTCAATGTAATCATTATAAATGCCATCCTCAATACCACTTTCGACGACCGTTTCAAAATCACATTCTCCATCACATTCAACTCCTCTTTAAGTTAAAATTTTGATTATTAATTTCGATTCTTCTATTATATTTTATATCCGTACCTTTTATTTTCATTCGTTCAAGTCCTAAGTTAAAAATTTTTAAAGATTTGTTTTTAGAATTGTAACTTCTTGCAGTAATATTTATATATTTATAGAAGGAGCTATCGGAACACTTATCTACAGTAATCGAAAGTCCCTTTGTCTTTGGTTATTTGTCGAATTTCAGAAACAATACCATTTTTGTGAGTCATTATTACTTTGTTTAAATTTGAAATTATGAAAAATTTCAAGCAATTTAATAAATTTAAATATATGTGAACATTTATTCGTTTTATTCGATTATTCTACATAAAATTGTTGGAATTATTCGTTATTCGAAAATGGCCATTTTTAAATTGTTCGAATAATTATTCGTAAGAAATTATTCGATTAATCGAACGATCATTAGTCGAATGAATACCCTAGTGCTTAGTATACAGTCGGCTTCCAATAACTCTGGAGGTATGTTTTCCGGACCAGGTGCTTTATTGGACTTCAGGGATTTGCGCTTTAGTTAGACTGTTGTAAAACTTCTCTTTCTGTTCATACTCCGCAGCGTCGGATGGGGTGTTCGAAATCTGGCCGATATGCTACGGTCTTTGTGGGCTTTCCATTCTGTCAGAGCTCCATATGCTTCTTTTGATAGAAGAAGTCCAACACCACTCTCTCTTCTTTGCTCCTCTCGTTTTCATTAGAATAGTAAATTTAAACCGTTCGGGTCAGGGAATTCACCAAAATCGGGCCATCTGGCCTCGGTTATCCCAAGAAGTAGGAGTCTGCATTTAGGGAATATGTTACTAAGCTGAGCTAACTTGCATGTTTCACGTAGTGTGCGTACATTCCATGTTCCATTTCATGATCCATGTTTCAGCTGAAGGTTGTAAACGGTTGGTTTTGCTTTATCACTGCGCATCAATTCTCCATGTTTCCCTGAAGGAACTTATAATGTTTTTATATAAATTTGAAAAATGCAAACTTGGTTTTTTGGAGTTGCAAGATTTGTTCCACAATAACATTTGCTATCGATATGTTAACGAACAACCCTTAAGTTTACATGGACATCCACTCAAGGTCCGATAGGCATTCGCCATTCTCGGTCATGGATCAACTGCGAATAGAAATTTTAAGACGTTCGGGGCAGAGAATTCACCAAAATCGGGCCATCTGACCTCGGCTGTCCCAAGGTGTAGGAGTCTGCATTTGCGGAATATGTTACTAAGCTGCGTTAACTTGAATGCATGTACGTACATTTCATGTTCCAATTCGTGATCCATGTTTCGTGTTCAATATTTTTGAATGACGAAGTTTTAAAGTGGCATATTTTTAAATCTAACTGAGATATTAACTTGAAATTTTCTTTATCAGACCAAAAATTAGTTTAACAAAGAAAAAATAGTTCGGAATTAATGTGTATCAAATTGTTCCTAATATTTGCAATCCTATTCAAGTTTTGATACAAATTTTACTTTTAGAAACTCAGTAAATATGTATGTAATAGGTAATAATTTTCAAAATTTTTTAAATTTGTAGTTCTAAATAACAAAATGTAAAAAACCTTGTCAAATGGTCAAAGGGAATCCAACAATTCATAAAAATTGGAGCGAAAATTCTAAAAATGGTAATTTTAACAATTTCACCCATAGGGTACACATTTCCTTCGGTGCTAGGAAAATACTTTGGGGATAAATAGGGAACACATCGGAGTTTCCAAAGCTGCTTTCCGTTTTCTGATCCCAGCTTTGAGATTTTAGAACATGTGGCCCAAATTTAAAATTTTGATAAAAAAATATGTCAAATTCCGAAGGGTGTAGGGGCGACATATTCGAAAAATAGGACATGTTTTTTACATCAAAATGTTCTTCTTAAAAATAGCTTACAGAAAAACATAAAATTTGTATATGTTATTAAAGAAATTTTTTTTGCCCAAAAAACAGCAAAAATCAACTATTTTTTGAATTTTTAAATTGAAAATCGTTTATTTTCGTTTATTAATGAAACAAAATTTGATTCCATTCGGTCCAAAAGTACGCCCTATATATTTAAGAAAGCGGACCAAGGTATGGCAAAATTTTAAAATTTCCATTTTGAGATGCCTATAACTCGGAAATTATAAGAGATAAATAGCACACATGTTTTTTCAAGACCTAGCCGAGCGCTTTCCAAAAATTTTACATGTCGAAGGTACCCTACTTTGAGCCCCATAGCACCACCCCTGAAGCATTTGTAGAGTCCATTTTAATAACTTTTCTTTTTAATTTTTCTGAACAAAAATATTAAAATTTGAAAAATCAAAATTCAAATTAATTGGTTTAACATAGTTTTGGTTAATCAGAAACGTCCATTACTAAATATATTGTCTCTGATTAATTGATTATTCGATTAATCGTTAAAATATTAGATTTCGGTGGAATCACATAAAATAACAAGCGTTTAATAATGTTGCTTGTTTATGGTGCCCTACTTTGAGACCCCGCATCACCACTCCTGAGGGTTATGCTATTCATTTATAAGACACATATTTGTATTCTGCCTACTGTGGATTATATAAATAAACAGAAATATAATTTGATTGTGCCTTTAACACCTTCAATTTAAAATGCTCAGATGAAGACACATTTTGAAGCAAATCCTTTCGGGACTTAATTCCTACTTAACTGACCTGTTAATCCAATGGTACCAGGGAAAAATGTTGTGGATATTAGACCTAAACAGTTTAATATTGTAAGAGACAGAGAAAACTTCTATAATAGAAAATAATTACTAAGTTTAAAAGATACATAATTGGGGTATTCACACGGTCTAGTATTTGGTCATATTGTCATAATGTCCTAATATATTATGAGTTTCAAACAAAACAGTTGTAAAATAATTAGACTATTCGAATTATGTTTATCGTTTTGTCATAAAATAATACTCTTTTTGTTTAAAACACAACAACAACTATTATATTAGGACATTATGACAGCAGACCGTGTGAATACCCCATATATTACTATATTCATTACAATTTCTAAACAATTTAAAATAAAATATTAAACAAAACTCTATTATTTCTTATTTTAACTTACAGATCATATTTAATTTTGGGACGAGACTCGGAGGCGGCACCCGGCTATCTGGCCATCGGTCCCAGTTCCGTTGTATTGGAGTGGAAAGATGAGTGGTCACTGCGTATGAAACGTTTTCAACGACGAGCGCGTAAATGTAGTTGAATCGAACCGGAAGCGGAATATGTCAGAGCGGATTTTAATTTCGTACATTTGGAACGTTATAGATTTTTGTATAAATTGTACAGTTTGCTCAAATTTTTAACTTTCTTTGGCATTATGCTATAATTAGAAACAAATAAATCAATAATATTTAATTAATATAAATACATACATACTTATATATATAAAAAAGGAACACAAACAAACACACACACACATATAAACAAATACAAATAATATAATACATACAAACATATACATAGAAATACTAACACTTACACAGAGATAGACAGATGTATTAAACAAATTAAAAAAAAATTAGCTTTTAAAATAATGATTTACATTTTTACGTTTAGTTTTATTATTATTTTTTCAAATTTAATTTTAAAGCCCAGATACTTAATTATTTTTACTACACACACTCATCACTCACACAAATAAAAGTGGAATCAAATTCAACACTCTCACACACATCAACACATATTGTTTTAAAAAAAATATTGAAATTATGGCCACAGAACAGAACGGAAAAAGAGAAGAATTTTTACCACAAATTATGGTTAAAACTAACGAGGGCAGAAGGATTAAAAAGCATTAAAATAAAAAAAAGAGTAGAGGCAACAAAATTTATATTCATGCATGTCTAGAGCTGTGTAAAATCATGGTTAATTAATTATTCAATGAAAATCCCTTAAGGGAATATAGAGAGATTTTTTGTTGTTTTTTAAATTTTTTTATTTTCATTTATAATTTAATTTTGTACTCGTATTGTGAACAAACTCGTAATAAAAGCGAAAAAACTTAACTTGATAAATAATTATTATTATTTTATTTTTTATTTTTTGTGTTTATTCGTCATTAACGTTTTTTTTATAATAATTATTGTAGTTATTATTTTGTATATTTATTTATTCAATTTTGCCATGTTTTTCATTTTCCCCAAATGTATTTTTATGCAAATATTTAAAATAAAAACAAGAATTAACATAATAATGATAATGGATATACATATTTGAAAAATACTTAGTTATAGTGATAATATGTAGTAAGAGATTGCGGTAGAAAATATGATGGTAGTAATTTATCACCAAAAAAAAATTAAGAAAGATTTAAAACAAAAATAAATTATGTAAAATCACAAAATATCATTGACATTTTCTTTTAGGCTGTGTTAACGTTTTTTTATTTAATTCAAAATTCGTTAACTTTAATTTTAAGATGAATCTAATTTATGTCTGTAATAAAAATAATAATAATAAAATATTTTTAATTAATACTTAAACTATCCAAACAAATCTTTGATTCAACATTTAATCATGGGGCAGAAATAAATTTTGAGATGACTAAATATAAAGAAAACAAGTAAGAAAGTATGGTCGGTCAATATAATACCGACGACTATATAATACCCTACACCAAGTAAATGAGCAAAAAGATTTTTCTTTTAAAATATCAATAATTTATATTCGTGAGTGATTTTCGAAATGGGCCTTATATGGGAGTTATGACCAATTATGGACCGATCACCATGAAATTTGGTCGTGCGATTTATGTCTGTATGGAAGTTATTTATGTTGAATTTGGTGTATATACCGACATTTTAAAGAGATTTATGCACGTTAAAGTGATTTTCGGAAGCGGGTCTATATGGGAGCTATGACTAATTATGGACCGATCGTAAAAAAATTTGGTGACATGAATTTTGTATATATAAAACTTATTTGAAGCGAAATTTGTGTATATACATATATAAATTAAACATTTATGACCGATAAAGTCCAATTTCGAGAGGACATTTGTATGGAGGCTAGGTGAAATAATCGACCGATTTCAGCCAGTTTCAATAAGCATGGTCCTTGCGCCGAAAAAATTATATGTACCAAATTTTATCGAAATATCTTCAAAACTGCGACCTGTACTCTGCGCACAAGGTTTACATGGACAGCCAGCCAGACGGACGGACATCGTTTAATCGACTCAGAAAGTGATTCTAAGTCAATCGGTATACTTTAAGAAGGGTGTTAGACCAATATTTTTTTTTCGTTACAAACATCTGCACAAACGCTTTATACCCTCCCCACTATGGTGGTGTATGGTATAAAAACGGGGTCAAAGGAAAATTTTCAAAACGTAAGCTGTTGTCGAGTTATTAACCGGTTTGCTATCGTCCAAATTCTAATTAAATGCATAACACTAACACGATATTAAACCAAATTATACTTTAAAATAATTGTTTTTAAATATTTTTAGGTAAACAAAATTTAATTTTTTTTTTTTTTAAATTTTTTTTAATTTTTTTCCAAATTATTTTTTATGTTTTTCAATTTTTTTTTGTGGAAAAATAAATTTGTAGGTCCAACTGACTATAGCCTTATATACATCGTTGCAATGGACTTTTAAATATCTATCATTATATATCCATATTGTCTATATTAATGACTTAGTAATACTTAGATCAAAAATAGGCCAACAATCGAGGTTATCTCGGTTTTTTCCTTATATCAGCCATAGTTGGCCAATTTTGTCGATTTTAAATAGCATGCGAGCCGGAAGAATTCCCGATATATTGATGTATGAATCATGTATGTAAGTTATTTGGGGGCTACGGAAAGTTGATTTCAAAATACAGAGGGATATACGGACAGACGGACATGGCTATATCGACTTCGCTATCTATAACGATCCAGAATACAAATGCTTTGTGGTGTCGGAAATGAAAAATGTAGAAATTACAAACGGAATGACAAACTTATATATGAGGGGCTTAGAGCACATGGGATTCAAGTGACTAATGTTTAATAATGAGAAAAATGAGAATAAAGTTAATTTACAATAAAAAATGTTAGATGCTATCTGGAGTATTGCTTTTTAATTAATAGAGATCCTGAGATATATTTTAATCTAACACGATAAAAAAATACCATATTTTACATGTACAAATACCCAGGGTTTAAAATTAGTTAAACGTTTTTTACATTTGACTACCGACTGCGCAATAAATATGAATCGTTTTCATATTAATGTGCACAAATACTGAAAATATACAAACTATAAACCAATGCCATATATGCACAAGCTTCATGGTAGAAATATTTGTCGCAGTTTTTCCAAAAATATTTTGCCTTACAAAATATTTTACGTTGCAGCTAGAAGACAAAATGAAAATTTTTCATTTTTAAAACATTTGCTGCCTAAATATATGTATATTTTTGGTTAGCAAAAACAAATGAAATTGCTTGTGTATAATATACAAAAAAATTACTACAAAAACATCATACATGCAAACAAATTGCAGCGTGAAAACCATATACTGCAAACGATATGCGCAGTGAAAAATTCAAACAATGAAAATATGGAAGATGCTAAAAGTAGACTGCCAAACCATACGAAGTTGAAAAATGTAAAATACGAAATTGTGCAATGTTAAAAATGTTCACAATACATACAATTACATACCTCAAAAAATAAAACTTCTATTTTATTGCACTAAAATTCTTTATTAACACACATTTCAATACAATTTTTTATTTTGTACACCCAAATCAACTTCATAGTTTTTTTTCACATTTTTCTACTCAATGACTATATGCGGCAAAACAAAACCATATATGCGGCGGAAATATTTTAAAAATAAACATTTTCGCTTTAAACATTTTTAACTTTGCACAATTTCGTATTTTACATTTTTTAACTTCGTATGGTTTGGCAGTCTACTTTTAGCATCTTCCATATTTTCATTGTTTGAATTTTTCACTGCGCATATCGTTTGCAGTTTATGGTTTTCACGCTGCAATTTGTTTGCATGTATAATTTTTTGTAGTAATTTTTTTGTATATTATACACAAGCAATTTCATTTGTTTTTGCTAACCAAAAATATACATATATTTAGGCAGCAAAATATTTAAAAATGAAAAATTTTCATTTTGTCTTCTAGCTGCAACGTAAAATATTTTGTAAGGCAAAATATTTTTGGAAAAACTGCGACAAATATTTCTACCATGAAGCTTGTGCATATATGGAATTGGAAAATAGTATTTATATTTTTAGTATGTATACAATGAAATATTATCTTGTTAAATATTTGTTGCAGTTTTCATGTAAAATTATGAATTTTTTTGCAATTTATTGACTAATATAGTAGTAATTTTAAACTCTGCAAATACCCAAAAATTACCTTTAAAGTGAGGAAAGTCGCACTTATACCCCTTGTGCTTTAATTTTTTTCAAAGTTCTGAATTACCTGATAAGAAAACCACATAGACTCAAGTTTTTTTTTTTAAATTTTATTAAGAAAAGCTTTTATGGTTCTTTGTTACATTTTTTAGTCGTCATAATCAGATTCCATGGCATCATCGGGGTCATCCTCACTTTGATTTTCGATTCTTTCCGGAATTTATTCCATTCTATCGTGAGGAAGTGCTTTAAACCATTCATGGTAAATTGGTGGTATATAGCAAAGAAGATCCTGTAGGTTCCTGAATTTCTGGAATATTATTGTTTTGACGCTGTTTTTTGGAGGAAGTTGTGGTAGTAATTACACGACTCGGTCAACATTTCGAGCTTTCAGATTTAGTTTGGTGAAGTTTTCACATTCATAAGATCATCTTTGTATGAGATGATCAGATTCAGAAAATTCGTCAATATTATTTTCAGATTCACTTATTTTTAATAAATAATAAAAAATCAACAATTATTAATATACTCGATTCCATTATTTTATGTTACTTTTTCTTTTTTGGAAAATAATCCACAAAGGTATTTGAAACATGTGTTTTGATAACAAGTGATAGAATTAATCGCTAGATTTTAGCTGATCACTTATCTGAATTCACTAAATCAGTCCATGTGAAAAATGAATTTTAATATTTGCTTAGATCACAAGAGGTTTAAGTGCTCATGTACCCCTTGTGCTCCAACCGAAACAGGTATTTTAATGACAAGTGCTAGAATTGTTCGCCATATCTCGCTAACGGATGAGAATCCCACGTTCAACTCTTGTGCTATGAACTTCTCTGAACTTCACCTACTAACTCCATATGTTAACTCAATTTGAGAAAAAAAGGCACTTGAACCCCTTGTGCTCTAAGCCCCTCATATACAATTGCCACTCACGGTGAAGGGTATAAAAACATTGTAATATCATGCACTGAGAACAATTTGGTTCGTCCGAAGATGTAGCTCATAATGGGGTCTTTGGAGAACCTTTAAATATATCTTATGTAAAATTATATGTTTGTTATTTAACATATCGCACTCGTTCAACAATACTGTATTAACTCAAAATTTTAAAATTTTCAGTAGAGGGCAAAAACTGTTTGTGATTACATATTAAGAGAATTTGAAAATCCGAATACATCATAGTAAGCAAATTCCATTTGAAAATATACTTACATTGTTTTTTTTTTTAATTTTTACAGTTATTGCAAAATAGGTCTATTTTTTGAGTTACTACCATTTTTCTGGAACTTCTCGATATTTTTTGTATTAGTTTATCAACAAAACAGTATCAACTCAAAATACAACCAAATTTAAATAAAATAATTTGATTATTTTTAACTTTAATAAAGGCTCAATTCAAAATAAGACATTTTTTTATGAAAAGATACGATGTATATTTTCATATTTTTTTTGTATTAGCTCAAAATAATATCTTTTTGTTGATACAAGGTTATCACTAATTATCACGAAAATGGTCTCAAATGTGTATTTCAAGATGAAAGAGTAATCGGAATACGTTTCAAAATCTGTAAAAATCCTATTAATTTTCAGAATAACATTTACTATAAGAACTTGAAATTTCTCGATTTAATGATATGTCGTGATGAAAATTTTAAAACTCGAAGCGATTAACATTTCGTAATAAAGTTTTGAAATTATATTGATCGAAAGGTCTTTTATTCAATGGATTGATTGGCATTATCTGCACTAAAATATCGAAATTTTTAAAACAAGGAAAATATGTTCTACAAATTTATTTGTTTCATAAAAGACGCCGCTATTTTCCGTGTGATATCTTACGAACTCTTGTTAAATTTATGTAACATAATCTGGGCTTTGGGTTTTAGAAATTTTTAGATAACTCAGTATGACTGCAGAATTACCAAGTTTGCATAGCTAAGGGGCTCTGTGACTCCAAATTTTGTTTTTACGTTAAGTTTTCTTTCAGACACATATACAAAATATACACGAGCCTGAATAGTTTTTTTTCTATAAGACAAATAATATGAAGAAGTTCGGAATGTGAATGCGTGTAAGTTTTTATAGAGACCAGGGGGTCGATTCTGGTTCTGTGAAACAATGAAATGAAAAGTTTTTTCATATTCTCATTGAGTTTCTGATTCTCTTTTAGTGAAAAAATGATAAATAAATGATGAAAACAACAAGTTGAATAAAACAAATTGAATGAACGAGAATAAAAAATACAACAGATATTTTAAAAAAATGTCCGACCCCAGGTAGTTCATCAAAAAACCCAAACAAAGTTGGCGAAAAAATTAAAAAAAAATTCAATGCAATTATGTCTTGAACTGAAACAGATAAATCACACATTTGAGTGTATTTGTTTTTATTTTCAAGTAACAAATCAACTAAGAAATATCTCAGTACTAATATTTTCGGAATATTGACCATATAGAGGATCTATGTATAATTATGTATCGATAGTCACAAAATACAGTAGTAAGATTTATGCATACTTGAAACAAAGGTTGACAAATTGATTTTTATCAATATCGATATTTTTGAGCGTTAATGTATTTTTCGGATGTGGGCATTATATAACAGCTAAAAAAAAGTTTTGTGCCCAGATATCGTTAATGGTTTTGCATTGGTGTGCATTGGTAACACCTATAATGCTTTTAAATATTATATTCCTACGTGTAGCTTTGGATCTATCTTAATTTTTTCATATTGGCTGTCATAAGAAAATTTGAGTGCCCGTTTCGTAATCTTCTATGTACATTTCTATAAATAAATTGATTTTAACATTATGTCCTTATCGTGTAATAGTTGTCGCAATGACCGAAATGTGTTTTCTTACATTTGTGTAACAAAATACGTATTTCAATTATATTAAGGCTCTGAATTATTCGTGGGTTCCAAATATTAGGTGTAAAGCGTATGAACATTTAACCTTCGCTTTACCAAAGCGTTTTCTTATTTACATGGTTTACCAATACCCACCCAAGGTACTGCACTTCTATAAATATATGCGACGAACGAAATTTTAAAAAATCTAAAAAACCTTATAAAAAGTTTAAAATGTTTCTATTAAATTCTATAGAACTCTAAAATTTGTTCAGTGAGTATAAATTTCATTAAAATCGAAACAAAATTAAAAAATATATTAAACCAATAAAAACGAAGTGGTCACCCGGGTGGGTATTGGTAAAGCGAAGGTTAAGACAGTTGGAAAACGTTAAACGTAGTCATTTGAAGTTCGGTGTTTTTAATATTTGGACAGAACCGAAAAACCACATTGATGACAGCTATATTTTGTGTTGTTAAATTACATGGCATGAATAAAAGGAAAATAACATATTATAATTTAACGTCTGTCGTATCACCTTCTATGAATCAATATTTATCAGATTTGTCAGAACATAGATGGTGGAAGTTTATTCGAATGAATATGCAGCGATTTTGAAGTTTTAACGAAGCCCTCACCTTTTCCACATGATGCCTTAAGTAACATGATAAGATACCTTGACCTACATTACAGATCAAATTAAGACTTATGAAGCTATATGTGAAGGCATTCGATAAAACTGGTCCATGTTTTGCCTTTCTTTCAATATAGTGCCCAGATTTGTGTACAGAAACCTAAAAGGTGGCTAACAAATACTTTTAATGAAAGACAATGATTTCATACATAAAATTATGATTTCATTTCAAAAAAATAAATAAAAATTACGAGGAATTAGTTATATACCTTTTAAATAGCTTGGATGTTATATGACCATAAAAGTACACTATCTTCATAGTCATTTATTGTCCTTAAAATTGATGAAAGTGATAAAAAATAGATACCAAGATCGGTGTGATGCACATATGATGGCAGATTACTATTGGAGTATCACACGGGAGTGTTTCTTAGAACGTCTATCCTAGAAAATCTAAAAAAATAATCATCGTTTCTTTTTTTATCCCTACAGTTTCCCGAAAAATATATGTAGCATTGAAAAAATAAGTATACAGATAGAATCAGGGTATCGAAATCTGAAATTCCAAAGCCAGGAATATTTAATGGACTACGGTTTTATATACCCTATCATGTTTTGAATATGCCATGTAAGACATTCAGCAGCTTCGGACCAACTGTAAAAAATGTGCAATAATTACGAAATTGCCATGTTTGGGACTTTTTTTTATAATTTCTGTGTGATTTTTTAGTTTTATCAATTAACTATATATCTAGGTAGAAAATGTCATAGAATTAAAATCGAATTTTAATTCTAAACCCTTCAATGAATGTGAGGGGTTTCTGAAACCATCAACGAAAATGTTAATTCCAAATTCTATCAAATTATAAAAGCTTCTTTGATGTAGAGTATTGGATTGAAAATACATCGAAAATATCAACAATTTAAAATATTTCTTACATAACTTTTTTTAAAAACACGCTTTTAAATTATGCAAATTAAATAATGTCCACCATTATTTCTCACCATAAATTAAATTATTAAGGAAATTTGATATTTTTTCCAACAAAATTTTGAAAACAATGCAATAATAATTAAATATTTCATATTATAAAAACCGAAATGAACAAAGAAAGGACACAAATTAATATTATAAAGAATACAATACCATACAAAATTATTCATTGTGATTATTGTACATACGTATCTGTCTGTGAGTGAGTGTGTGAATTTGTGTCCCTCTTTTATCAAATAATCAAATTCAATTATAATTAATTTGTGTTAAACATTTAATAACCATAACGAATGGTCATTTCAATTTCCCCAAATTCAATATTCATTTAGTTGCTCATTAATCTTCAGGGTTTCACTGGTATGTCTTTCTTTTATTTTCTTTTTTATCCATCTTTCTATCTTTATTTTTTGTTTTTTTTTAATTTACAATATGTCTGATGGATTTGCTTTCAGTACATTGTTGTGATTGTGGATATTTTTGGACAAATGTCAGTTTTTGTTAAATCTAAAAATAACCATCGAGCGCATTAATACAAAACAATTCGTATCTTTTTGGTTTGTTTATTTGTATCTATGTATCTTTCAATGTTTCAGTTGCTGCTGTTGCGACTAATTCTACGCCACAGTACACATGTCACATGAAATCCATGTTCATTACATTTCATGGCAACACCTACACTACTCATGAAATAATGTTTTATTACGATTTGGGGTTTTTGTCGCTTTTTGTTCATTTTTTTTTTGTGGAAACTCTGACAGTTTAACTCCAACTAAATAAATCTTGAGGATTGAACGAACAAGTGAGAGATATGTTGTGGGTATGAGGGGATTACAAAGTTCGCTATAGTAATATTAGTAGTTGGAGAAGAATGATTTAGCTACAAATATCAAAAGATTACCTGCTTCTAAATCATTCATTGAATATTTGAAATCATTGTACTTCATTAAAATTTTTATTTGTGGGCCATCAAAAATATCAGCTTTTAGTTTTCTGCACTCAAACCTGAAAACATTCTGGAAGGAAAGGCTAAAAATGGACCACTTTTAACTAATGCCTTCACATACTGCCTCATAAGTCCCAATTTGATGTGTAATGGAACCAAAATGATCTTATCTTAGAAAACCAAAGGCGGCTTTATAACATTTTGTTTTCCAACCGGCAGGTTTTCTCTCTGATGGCCCACAACATACACATTTAGTATTCACACTTTGTTGACCAAACAAGAAATTAACAATTTTTAAATCGACGCATATAACATTGTTGATCCGAGTACTTAAGATTTTTTTTTAAATCACGATTTACGTTTTGTATTTCTTACTAAGTCTGTTATAGGCTTTCAAATCTTTTTGACTGAGTATTCACCACAAGTATAACAAAACAAACTACGGTCATTGTGACAACTTTTTCGCGATGATAACATAATGTTAAAATCAATTTATTTATAGAAATTTACTTAAGATTGCAAATATTGAAAAAATAAGCTAGATCCCAAGATACCAGTAGGAAATCAAATTTTAAATATTAGTGCCGAGATAACCACTAACGATATTTCGGCATCAACATTTTTTTCGACGACTCATTTATAATGGCATTATTTTTGTTGTGGCTGAACAATTTTAGTTGGGGCAAAAAAAAATCGGCTACAGCAGTTATTTATTTTCAGAACCAAAAAAAAACTATGGATATTAGACGCCTCAGAAATTTCGTTCAAAGCTAGCTTAAAATTCTCTTTTTAAAGAATCATGGAAGTTTAAGTGAGTGAATAGAAAAATGTATTGTTCTCTATCAGAGTTGGGGGTAGTGCACAAAATTTGCAGTTTTCACTAAATATTATTGATAGTGCAAAAATGTTCACTATCACTAATAGCTATTTAGTGGTGAGTTGAAAAATAACAGCCTCACTAAGCAATAGTGGTAGTGGTACAAGAAAATTTTTCACCGCAGTTTCGGTTTTAAAAAATTGAAAACCGGTTTCGGTTTTATATCGGTTTTGAGATAAATTATTAAATATTAAGTGTTATAGAATGCACAAAAGGAGATTTTAGTGGTACCTTTCTTTAGCATTTCCACGAGAATCGCTACCACGACTGAAAAAACAAAAACCCTTGAAACTTTTTTTCATAGAATAGAAGAAAATAATAAAATGTTACTATGAGAAAGTATTTAGATCATTTTAAAGAAAAAAATAATAGTTTAAACTGATATTTAATTTTTTTAAAGTTTTAGGCTCCCAATTAGCTTGTAGTTTGAAATGAATTTGACTCGGATAGTTTTTTGCTATTGTCAAATTATTTATTGAAACCGAATGTATATTTTCTATTATTTTTTTTAGTTTTTGTATACATATATTTACAGAATATATATTGTTTTATTATAAGAGAAAAATCTGTCACGTAAGGTATGTCACGTACGATATTAAATTTTATTTATTATAAAATCATCCAAAGATTGTTTTTAATTAAATATGATGGATTGTAAAGGATAAATATTTCGTTTAGTGTAAAAAATTAAAAGAAAACACAACGCCTCTCACGATTCAAAAATTATCGCATATTTCTACATGTACCTCAAAATTAGTTCCGTCTTATGTCACGTACGATATACCCTTATTTCGCTCAGTATTTTGGACAACAATATTTCGAAAGAACTTTTTATTATTTTGAAATATATGGTCAATTCACAAGGTCTCTTATCAGTCATATTGTCATAATGTCTTAATATATCTCGACTCGGCAGCTCGGCTTAACCGACACTTAGGCATTCGGCGAAGGTCTCTACTGGTTGGTTACGATAACACAATAAACATAGCATACAGAGTACTAGGACAATTTTTACTTGAAAGTAAAAATGTGAAATATTAGGACATTATGACAATATGACATGATAAGAGACCTTGTGAATTGACCAATAGTATCAATATTTTTAAATGAGTTTATGTCATTCATTATTAGCAGGTTTTCTTGCATAGCATACGAAATGTAGCCTGCTACATCATCTGAAGCAATTATAGTAATACAATTTAAAGAAATCTTAAGATACTTTTACTGATCTGTTTTTAAGGATATTGGATGAAAAAGTTTATTTCTAATTTTTGAGGGTGACTCGAAATTAAACAAGTAAGGTAGCTATATTCGGCTGTGCCAAATCTTATATACTCTTCACCAAATTATTCTTAAAAATATTTTTGTTTTTAAATTTTTTATTTAAACAAAATTCATTTTTTTAAATTGATTTTAATTTTTTTTTTAAAAAAGTTTTTTTTACATTTTTTTTTTAATTTTTTAAAAAAAAATTGTTTATGAAAATAAATTGTTTATAAAATATTTTTCCCGATTTTGATCTATTGTAGGTCCAACTTACTATATATAACCTTATATACATCGTTGCAATGGAATTTGGAATATCTATAATTAAATATCCATATTGTCTATATTAATGACTTAGTAATCCAGTTATAGATCAAAAATAGGGCAAAAATCGAGGTTGTCCCGATATCTCAGCCATTTGTGGACCGATTTTGTCGATTTTAAATAGCAACCGAGACGGAAGAATTCCCGTACATACATACGGACTTCGCTATCTATAACGATCCAGAAATTGTGGGGTCGCAAATGAAAAATGTAGAAATTACAAACGCAATGACAAATTTACTGGTCATATCAAAAAACTGAAGCAAGGTGGGTAAAAATGTTTAAGAATTTAATTTTCAAATACGAATATATCCTAAGCTATAAAAGATAACTGATAGATACGATAATGCTTTTTATAGTGCTTGACGAGGAGATTTGTTTTGGCGATCCCAAATTGACATATTTTGGGATCCCCTGGCCGCTCCCCTGGTGGGTCCATGAGGTCCAAATCCAAAACTTGAACTCGACAAGATTTCCTCTTTGCGCTTGTCTAATTTCATTCATATTGGAGTAAGCGGTTAGAAGTTGGAAATTTATTTTCCTTTATATTTTTGTTATACAGTAGTTTTGACTTACCTGCCTTTCACTTAAGAGCATTTTGCATATAAGTGCACAAAACTTGTGTTTTGTATATTTATTTACCAAACTCCATATTAATTCGTTAATTTAAGTGCATTGTTCATACCTGCACCTTTAAGATAAGTGCATAATACTTTTGGAAGCTATAACTGGTTTTCATGAACAAAATTTAATTTAGCTGCCTAATACAAAATTAAATCAAAAAACAAAAATACTATTTTGAATGAAAAAATATGTTGTACACTTCTGAATAATTTTAAAATTAGCTAAAATATCAATTTGACGTTATTTTTAGACTGAAATATCACAAAGCTTCGTGTAAATTATTTGCCGTTAGCTGCTTTTATGGGTAGTAAACTGTAAATGCATTTACCAGCATCAATGAGCAGGTAAGTGCATTGAGGTTAACTGCATTTTTAACTTACCTGCACAAAATATCGTGCAAAATTACTGTACTACTGTTCGGCCGACTTCCAAACTACTCAAATTTCAACTATGTTGTGAAATTCATTTTCAAGCTACATGAATAAGCATTCACCTTATATTATCCACTGTGCGGTGTCACCATTGATCAAAGTTACAATATTGCTTAGTGTAGGGTGTCGCTGCAAAACGTAATCATTAGGTAGAAATCTCGATCTTTAAGCATTTTCCTGTGGTCTAGGCGATTACTATACAGAACAGCATAACAAACAATCAACAAAAAAACAAAAAACAACAACTAGAACAACAACAAAAAATGTCAAAATCACTAAATGAGGTTATGGGTTCATGTAGTACAGACTACATGACATAGGCAGGGGATAAAACGGAGGATATTAAAGACATTAACAGTAAAATTATATATAAACAGTTATACCTAATAGGGTAACTCATACTCATGCTATTAAAATAATTACTATTTACTATAATACTCGAATACCATAGAATTCTATATTAAAAAGCGCGGAACTAAAATTTTTAGGAACTCCAAAGATTTTTTAATCCCCACTTAACTGGAAAGTAATTATAAAATTCCAATTCAATCTAATTGCATAGTAATTCCAAGATGCTTTGAAGAAAAAAAATGACAATATTTGTTTCGGAGTTATAATAACAAATTGAAGCAAAAAACACATTTTTTACGTGAAAATATCAAATTTTTTTGTTTTAATGAAAAAATTAAAACCGCAGAAATTGCTTTTTGTATAAAAAATAATATTATACACAAGATTTTCTATAGAAAATACTGTTATATCTGTGAATATTAGAACTCCAGGTTACGCCGTGAAAGATAAGTCAATTGGTTACTTTATACATTCCATGTAATATAGCGTGAAGACAATTGTCATTTCGGTGACTCTAAGTAATCTAGAGTGTAGTCATTTTAAACGTTTATCAACCAGAAGTCAGAGGAATGTTTGTTATTGGATTGTCTAAGAGATGTCTTTTTAACTAAGACGACCAGATTTTGAAAATGAAAATACAGTGAATGTCACTTAAAATCGTACAAAATCGTACACCATCGTAGTCAAATTTTATTCATTAGTTTTAGAAAGTTGATGTTTTGGAAATATTTTAAAATGCTATTTTTATATTGTGTGTGCTATTGCCTATCATAAAATTGGGTATAATCTTAATTGCCCTTATCCACAAATAAACAAATTGGGTAAGACTGTCAGTGCCCAGAATATCAACGCTTCATTTACAATCGTAAAGGCACTAAAAAATAGCAAATGATACCCTACAAAGTATTAGGATTATTTAATATTAACATTTTTTTTTTAATTTTTAAAGTTTTAATTAAAATTTAATATAAGTGTACGAATTTAATTGAAATATGAATTTTGTGATGTTCTTTAATTTTCATCAATATTTTATTAAGGAATTGAGGTTTTGTTAACTTTTCTGTTGAAATACATATTTTTTGTTTCAATTAATAAAATGACTTTTAATTTTTTATATAATCTCCTATAACATATTTAAAAAAAAATATGTTGTACGATTTTGAGTGACACTCACTGTAGATGACATAAAGAAAAAAGTTAAAAATTTATTTGAATTCAAGGTACGTTTTCTATGTGTTCTATGTATTGTTGAAACACTTGTGTAAAATATTAGGATAAACGAATCGAAATGTGTGCGTAACTGTCGTTCTAATGAGATAAAAAGGACAAAAATTGGTTACAAAATTTTAGAGACACGCCATTAACTCAGGTCACTAGAACAAGAAATGTAGGAACAGAATTAACATATTCTGAGAAATATAAAAATAAAAGATATTTTTACTTAAAATATATCCATATTTACTTGTATTTGAGTTTTTGTCTTCGTACGATACCGTTAACCAATCGCAGGTATGACCCACAAAATTAATTTTTTTTAACGCCAGTTTCAAAACTCCATTTCAAATTTTAAAAAATTGTGATAAAGAATTGTGCTGAATTCCCAATTATTGTTAAATTCACTAAAATTTATTGTTGGGGATAAGCTAGTTCCTATGCGCATTTCACTGGTTGCTTAGGCCAGATCATTAGGGAACCTTTTCCCAAAAGAGTGAATGAGAATTACAGACGCTTTATTTGTAAAAATATCAAACAAAACACAAAATTTTGTTTAACAAATTTCAGAAGAGTATGAACAGAACAATGAAAAGAAATATACGATTTGACAAAAAAACCGGTGACCGGCGGGAAATCAAATTTCTTTTCATTTATAAAATTAAAAATAAATATTGATCATGCTTTTAAAAATTAAGATTACAAAAGATGGCAGATTAGGAAAAAAGATGACAGATAGAGGACACAAATTTTATAGATGACGGCCAGTTAAAAAAGAGGACGTTTGGTCACCTTATTTTAACAAACTTTTTGAGGTCAATTAGCACCGGTTCATGTTAAAATAACTATATAACCTGTATGTGATACCAAAGCGTTGACTATTTTCGACCAGTTATTAGACACTCTCATTGTAATCCAAAAAGGCTCAATTGACTCCCTGCCTAGGGTATGCAAATGTCAAAATACATAGCCACGATAGGTAAAATCACTATTTTGGGACAGTCTTCTAGAACTGCTGGGTATTGTCTACTTTATACAAATAAGTAGCAGCCTAATAATCCTAATGCCACAATTTAGTCTAGTTTTTTGTATTAAAGAGACTAAAAAAAACGTTGGTCAAACAAAAGATTTCTAGCTATATGTTGTTTATCATTCATATTCGAATTCGAATATGTTGTGTGTGAGTATGAATGAAAATGAATTGTAGAATAAGATTGCAAGTATCTAGCAGTGAATGTTTGTATCTAAAAGTAGGTGTGTATGTATATTTGTTACTACATTAAAGTTTAAGTAACAAATTTATCATTTAGAATGACCATGACCGTGATGTTATAAATCATTATGGTGGTGTTTCGTTCGTTCGTTGTTTGGTTGTTTGGTCGTTACATTGTTGACAGTTAACATGTTCTTATTCTATTTTGATACTTTTCCTTCTTCAAGTAATTCGAGTTCAGTATGTAATTGTGCTACAATTTTTCATATAGCTGGTTGTATGGTTGTTTAATTTTTATTTTTGTGGGGTGGTAAGCGAAAACACACTGTGGTCCTTTTTATATATAAGTACTTAATATATTTTGATTTTCTTTTTAAAGTCAATCTTTGTTTAAGTGATATTAATGATTTTTATTAAATTTTAATGAGAATGATGTGAACACTGATTGTTTCCAAAGGAAATTTGTCATTAAAAACTTAATAATTAATAATGGAAATGAGTGGAATATAAATAAGAAGGAGAATTAACAACATTTTAATTCATCCAAATATGGTACGTCCATTTTAGAAAACATACGTGAATTTCAATTTTCAGATCTCATAATCGGAACAAGCAATATATAGTAGTTGGAACTATGTTAGTACTCGTATATTGGATATAAATCTACGAATTAATTATAACTCACTCCAGTATCTGAGATTTTTCGAATGAAAGAATCCTCTCATATTTACATAACATGGCACAGCAGGCCAGAATCGAATTTGTTTGGAAATAAATCTGGCATTTCTAAACGGCTGGTCCGATCAGGATAAAATTAAAGGACTGAGTTTTAAAAGTGGCTTATTTTTGAATCTAATTGAGATATTGACTTGAAATTTTTTTTGTAAGACCAGAAATAAACTTATCTTGTTCTAAATAAATGTGGATCAAATTGTTGCTAATATTTGCATTCCTATTCAAATTTTTATATATATTTAAGTTTTAGAAACTCAATAAATATGTAATAAAATCTTTATTTATTAACAAAACTCAATTAAATTTTCAAAGTTTTTTAAATTTGTCATTCTAAATAACAACGTTTAAAAAAACTTGTCAAGAGGTCAAAGGGAATCCCGCAGAGGTCAAAGGGAATCGAGCGAAAATACCAAAAATCTATTTTTCACAATTTTACCCAAAAGGTCCACATTTCCTTCGGGGATGGGAAAATACTGTGGGGATAAATAGGGAATACATCAAGGTTTTAATCCCAGCTTTGGGATTTAAGAACATGTTGAAAAAAAGTTGAAATTTAAAAAAAAAATATGACAGCCGTTTAGAAATGACAGATTTATTTCCAAAAATGTAGATTCTTCCAAAAATTATTAACCTTTTAATTAGCTAAAATGCATTGTACAACAATTCTACTTATCAACAATGTTGATAGCATGTAGTTATTAGCATTGTTTGTAAGTATGTCAACACTAAATGTTTAAGCTGCTAACATAATACTCTAGAATTCGAGTATTCTAGTTTTGTACGTTAAGAACAATCGAGGCTACTGGAATAAAGATGGCACTGTCTATAAATAGTGTCTGCGGTTGTAGTGTGTGAGCTTATTATATGCGCTGTTACAGTTAACAGCAACTGCATTCTTGTACATTATAAAATGTTATTTAAGTGTGTTTGTGTACAAAATATTATAAAGCGGAAAGGAAAAGATACACATATTATATATCAACGTGTAGGAAATTATTTCAAAAATGTACAAAATTTTTAAGAATTAAAAAAAATATAGAAGAATTTTTTCAAAAATATGGAAATAAAAAATGGTAGCTTATTTTTTTTGGAAAATTTTAATTTTTAAAATGCAGTAAAAGATTTGTTTATGAATCGTTTTTATATATTTTTTTTTTCAGTATCTTTTTTTCTTTATTGAATCTTTCATTTTAGAAATTTACAATAAGTATTCAAATCTTAACCTAAACTAAAACTAAAGTTGTTATTGCCGTTGCAATGTCCAACATGAGTGTTCGTTAAATGATTATCTGACCAGATGCAGTGTTTCAAATCGCCTCAGTCGTCTATGACCCTCAAATGACAGCAACTCCCTGGCAAGGGTGTTTGGATGATCCAATAGTTTTGAAATGTATTTTAGACTGGAGAGTTTGATCTCCTCGCGTATTATGGGGACATTGAGATCCCTATGGATATTACTATTGCGAATGTACCATGGGGCACCTGTTATTGTCCTTAACAGTGCTGACTGCTTTCTTTGCAATTTTTCAACGTTAGATGAGGAGGCTGTTCCCCATAGCTGAATGCCGTATTAGCATATCGGTTTTATAATTGTTTTGTACAAAAGCACTTTGTATTCCAAGTCTAGAGCAGACCGTGTGCCAATTAACCAGTACAGTTGGACTGACTTTAATTTTATTTGCGTGACCTTGGCTTCAATATGGTGGGGCCATGTTAAGCGGCGATTAAGATGGATACCGAGATATCTCACATGGCTCTGTTCTGGGATTTTGATATTATTTATCTGTATGGAAGGGCAACTTTCTCGTCTTAAAGTAAATGTAACGTGAATACATTTTGTTGCATTGACCTTAATTTTCCTTTTGTCCAGCCATTTTTCTAAATCGCCGATGTGAGACTGGAGTTGTTCAGAAGCTACTACGGGGTTTTCATGTGTACTTAAAAAAGCGGTATCATCCGCAAATGTAGATGTGTGATTCAGTGCGCTCGTAGGCATATCTGCAGTATATAAAATATATAGGAACGGCATTATAATACTTCCCTGTGGTACACCATTGGCTATTTTTCGACGTGTTGAGATCACATCCTTTGATATGATTTGGAAAGATCTTTCTTGTATGTAATTTCTAAGCAGTTTATGTACGTTCGCAGGTAGTAATCTAGTAATTTTGTGTATTAGTCCATCGTGCCAGACTTTATCGGAGGCTTGAGATATGTCAATAAATAATGCGGAGCAATACTGCTTGCTCTCGAAGGTTTTCCGAATAAATGTACTTATCCGATGTACCCGTTCGATAGTACTATGTTTCCTTCTGAAACCAAATTGATGGTCAGGAATAATGCAATTTTCGTCAAGGTGCACTATAAGTCTCTCAAGTAACAACTTTTCAAAAAGTTTTGAGAATATTGACAATAGGCTAATGGGACGGTATGATGTCACTTGAGTGACATCTTTTCCCGGTTTTGGTATCATAACTATATCAGATATTTTCCATGAGGATGGGAAATATCCAATACGTAGTATTGAGTTAAATATGAACAAAATAATTCTCAGTGCTGAGTTTGGCAGACTAATTATCATCGTGGTAGTAATTTTATCTATACCAGGTAATTTTCCAGCCTTAAGACATTTGATTGTCGTCTTCACGGTAGAGAATCGGAATTTTAGTGGGGCTGGCACCACATTATTTATGATATTATCTCTAATATATGAATTTGTATCATTTGGGGTAAATACCTTATCCAAGTGATTGGCAAATACTTCGAATTTTTCTGAAGTATTTTTTGCCCATTCTCCGTTCTGAAGGCATTGCATATTTTTCACAGCTTTCCAGAGACTATATTCTGTTTTCTTAGTAGGGTCTAAGTTTTTAAGATAATTTCTCAGGTTAGATTCTTTATTAATCTTTAAGGCGACGTGAATTTTTCTTTCTCTAATATATATAACGTAAATAAAATATATATAATTTAATCTTATTCAAACTATTTTCGTGTAGAGCCACTGTCACTAAATCATATTTGATTAAGGAGTCTTGTACACCAATCAATTAGTACAAATATTTTAAAACTTCATCTAAACAATATAGACATTTTCCAAGAATATTAATAATTATAATGATTTTGTAATTAATCAAACTACAAATTTCCAACGAAAATCTTTCTGCATGTTTCTCTTTTTTAACGAAATTACCTTTAAATTCGATTTAAAGCATCAACATGATTCCCTACAAATTAGTCGAATTAAATATTCAACCAAATAACCAACAACGACTAACTGACAGACACTGAGAGATGCAAATTAAATTCCAAAAAAAAAGAAGAAAGATTTTACTTGTTACGGTATTTTTGGTTGTAACAATTTTCGGTGACTTTTAATAGTGTTTCTAAAATTGTGAAACAATGTTGAAATGCATGTGCTTGAGTTTGTGTGAATGAGAGAGTAAATGTTGGTAACAATATGATACATGGTTTATGTTGTTGACATGATGTTGTGACATCAACAACATTGAAACAGACACAACAACCAAACGTACGGTTTCAATTTACACGACAAGACACAAAAAATAAAACACATAAAATACAATAATGCAAATAGAGGTCCACAATTTCTCTTTAATTTCCCAACAAAAAAAAATATTACGGACTTAATCACGAATTCATGCATTTTATGAACATTTTCTCAATATTTTATGTATTTTTTCATAACGAGTTATTAAAAAGTATGTTTTTTTTAAAAAATTTATCCTTTGGGAACCTCTGCTTTAATATAAACGTTAATGAAAATCTACAATTATTACAAAAACACATACTTAAATACAGCAAAACGTTTTAAATTAAAAAAAATAACCGAATACAAACACGATTTTACAGTGTGTTGTAGTATTTATTTTATTAAATTCATTACATGGTTACTGCGGTTTTTGCAATGTTGTTCACATTTTTGAGTTTTTATTTTTACACCCTTCACATTTTTGTAATAAATGCATAAATACATTTAAGTTTTTCTTTACATATGTTACATTTATGCCCAACATTATAAAGGCCGTCAGTGAGTGTTAGCCGGCTTAATTAGGTCTATAATCTCGTATCTTTGTGATATCCTAAAAATATAAAGTTTCGGTTCCCGAAATAGGAGCTTTGCAACCCATGTGGGGTTTGATACTAAACCAAATATCAATAGATCCGTCGGGTGGTGAAAAAATGGACTAATCAGTCGTTATTCCCGATAGAGTAGAGAGGGATTCCACCGTATCCTTCTCTTCCTCGTCATGACCACTTCAGTAAAGGTCATTAAAAATATTATTCAATCTCCTCCTCTCCCGTAAACGATCCTGTGAGAGCCCCATACGCAGACTAATAGCAGTACCTTAGGAACTGTAAAATCGATTTCCTGTAGACAAGTTAGTCTGAAACCTTATTATCAGTTATCCACCAAGAATAGCTCCATATTGGAATATCTTATTAAGAGACCCAACTTTCATACACTTTCATATAATATGAGGTTTACTACCGGAACATATTTGGATATTCTCGCTGCATATTCTGTAGTTTCTCAAAAAGTTTATTTCCCCCATACAGCCTGAATCAGATACCTTTTCCGAAAACGGGGAATATTAAAGCCAATACTTGGATTCATCCTTATATATTTCGAAAGTGGTCAGAAACAATCAGCAGTTCAGAAGTCCGCTGGATATTTTCAATAGTTCCGCAGTAAGTATATTATATAAGTGCCAATCGCGTCTCTTGGATTGATACATCTACATATGTACATGGCAATATGTAAATACCTTGGATGCTCTCACTTAAATGTTTAGGTAACAAGATAGCTTTGAGTCCAGAATGATTACCAGATACTTCGTACTATCACACAGCCTGAGTTGCGTCACATTAAGGCGCGTTGCTGTTACCTTGTACGTTACTGATACGAGCACGAAGTCCATTTCCCATGACTCACACGAAGTTCACGGCTAAGCAGACTTAATGATGTTGGTAGGCATTGTCAAAGAGTCGTCAGTTGTCTCCCAAAAACTACCACAGAAACATCTCAATCAACAGTGAATTTGAAACAGATCGTTTAAATAGATGAATGAGAATTATGTTCCAAAAACTATATTTGGATCTATGTTTTTAAACAACCACAAACTGCTTTTAGCTTGTCTGCAGATACACCCAGAGTCTCTGTCGGGAATCGAAACCGCAAACCTCAAACCTCGGGTGCTCCGATAGACTAATTAATTAATACTTAGATAAAATTTATTTTGCAAGTCTGTAGATTTTTCAATATATTTTTGCTCACTCTACTATCTCAGATTCACTAGATTTTCAGACACAAGTAGTGTCTTGTTGTGTCACACAACAATGGTATTGCCCATTTTAGAGATTTTGTGACAGGTCACGGAACCAATCCAAACGAACTTGGCACTAATTTGATTTATAATATTTTTACGATTTTTTTTCAAATTCATTAATAAATTGTCAATCATTTGGAATTGCACTAATTCAACAGGATAAATAAAATGGACGTAGTGAAGTCAGTTTGGCTGATCTGGTGAATACGCAAGGAAGTCATGAGGTTGCTGAACATGCCTCTGTATGTTTTCACGTAGATACGTAGTTCCATCCTGACATCTCTTGAGGGAACTTCAACTGTGAAATGACGAAGTTTGGATTACAGATCCGATGACTTTCCAGGAGGAACTTATGCGTCAACATAATGTTGAGTTTTCTGACATGTAAAGCCATTGGTTCTTTAGGAATATGTTGTTTCGATCGTATTTCTCCACTGGGTGTCATTCAACGAAGGTGATTACACTAGAGCAGGCTAGTGGGTCACCCAGCAACAAATCGTTTTATATGTGTTTAGCTATCAATATTTATTTATATAAATATACCCCAAGTGCAGTCAGTTGGCGCCTTAAGGGTCCTAGGATCAGGCCGCAATTCGTGCGTGATTTCTGTAGCTTGTGATGAGATGGTAAAATCGCAGGCAAATATTTGCGGTTGGTGCAATGTTAGATTTGTACGCCATTGATTACAATTCAAAATACTGAAGCAATTGTGAATTTCTTTGAGATATCTATTTATCATGACAGATATTTCCACAGGTATTTGTCTGTTGTCAATGTGTTTACACATATGATCACTCCTAGAGAGGTAGAAGTTAAACAATTCATATCTTGTCATCTCTTGTGATTGCGTCATATTTACCAGTCCCTATTATGGTTGTTTTCAGCAACTGCACAAAAAGAAAAATAATAGAACAGTTGGTCTCATCCTTAATCAGTTAAATTTAACTGTCTCTGGGTTAATTCAATATCATGGCACAATATTTGCACTTCGGGTTTCTTTACAGATGTCCAAATGCGAGAAGGAATATGACTATCAAGCTTCGACGGCCTTTCCAATGCCATATTGAAGTTTCTTAAGAGTTGTCCGAGCAGTGAAATTGTAGTTGCTTGTGATTTCAATGTTCACAACTACTCTTGGCTTCACCACTCTGGCCACACGACTACAAGAGGCCAATATGTTGAGCTATTCGCCGCGCACAATCACCTTGCGCAATTAGTGAATGAACAAACACACATTTCACGTGTTGAAGGGCGCCAACATAAAAGTTTTGACCATTTTCTCAGCTCACATCTTGAAAAGTATGAAGTGGATATTCTAGTGCCTCTGGGTCATTCGGATCACTGCACTATTTCCGCCTTCTTTTCGCTCTCGGAAATTCGCAATGTTTCTCAAACAGCTACGAAACGATCAATATTTATCTACGAAAAGGCTCGTTAGGCTTAGTTCAACAATTTTTTTCGGTATTTTAATTGGAAACATTGTTTTCTATTGCATGCCAGCGCTGGTCTTGAATGAAACCTTTTCTCAACGTGACGGCGTATTTCCTGTATGTTGGAAAGTTGATAATGTCACGTCAATTCCTAAAATGGAGAGACTAATAACCCTGAAAATTACCAATAGCAATTTGTTCTGCACATTCCAAAGTTATGCAAAGTATGGTAAACTGCCACACGGTTAAATATTTGGAGTCCAACAATTTACTTAACGACCACCAGTATGACTTCCGTAGTGGATGCTCTACGGGAGTGTCTCAGATTTCTGAAACGGTGTAGGAATTATTTCACTCTATCTGATCTCCCCACTATTTACACCTCCTATATCAGGTCGAAAATGGAATACAACTTCTATGTATGGGCTGGTGCTTTAAAGTCTATTTTGGAGCTTCTCGACTGCGTACAGGAGAGGGCGATGGTTTTTCATAAAGAACATCCCTTTGTGGTCGATTGGCCAGTGGACCGCACAACACATTACAGGGAAAATTCGTTATTTAGCCGTACTGTACGTATGTGGAAGAAACTTCCCACTGAAGAGTTAACTGTCATTTTCAATGTAGTAAAATTCAAATCGAATGTCCACAAACACTACTCACTCTTTCCTCCTTCCCATAACCTATTTCCCTAGTTTTAACACAATGCTTTGCATGAGAAGGGGTCACCCCCTGATCACCAATCCACATGAGAACCAGGAGCATCAAATGCATCCCGAAAATGTCACTGTTGGTCGATGATTACCAGCTTCTTTTGCCAAGAATTGGTATGTGGTTTTATCAGGACGTGTCACATTTGACATTCTACTCAAGCGATTTGAGGGCATGGTCATCTAACGTGGAGGTGATGTGAACTGGTAACCGAGATCGTATATTTTGACCTCTTAAGACGTTTTCTTATGGGGTTTTCTTAAATCGGACTATGAGAATAAGCCACAAGTCACAGAGGCCTTCAAAGCCAACAGAACCCTTGGCATTGGCCAAATTCAGTCAGATTTATGCAACAGAGTCATGGAAAATTCGCGAAACCCGATGGGTCTTTCAAACGAATAACAAATTTCGATGATATCTCACTCATACTTTGTTTTATATAAATTTAAAGATAGGAAACGCTTCATGAAATGCCCTTTATATACAATTTTTAATAATTAAAAAATTTATGGGGGACAAAAAAATAAAAAGGCTCTCTGCTGAATTTCTGCGCAAATATTTTTCACATAATCTAAAGGTGTAACGATATTTTTGAAAACTTTAGCTAATAGATTTGATATACATTAGATTCTTGTACTCTAATGAGGAGGAGGAGTTTTGTAAAACCGATTTCGATTAGTCCTATTTCAGGACTTCAATTTAAGTATAACTCTGCTCTATTCATGTTGAGTTTCATTAAACTCCGACTATCCGTTTAGAAAATGCAGATTTATTTCCTTTATTTTTTTTCATAAATCCATCACTTGCTATTTGAAATTGGTCGACTTGGCTGAAAGTTTAGCGTCTGAACAATAAATAGTTTTGACGTACTCTTTACCTTAAAAATGGTTCTTAATGGTTTTTCTTAAAGAAAATGTTAGATAAAATTATGTATATTAGGGCCATAACATAATATTGACAACTCAAACTACTAATTTAGGGTAATAAAAATTCCGTCTATTCAAAATAAAAACATTTCAAATCTGTTCGTTATTTCTCTCTAGTTTGTATGACTGTGGCTGATTTAATAACTCTTTTTAAAAAAAAAAAAATAACAAAATTTTTTTGTTATACATACATAAATATTACCATATAAATTGATATTTGTATATTATGATTCTCAATTTAATGTTTTTTATGTTGCTGTTGCTTGTTTTTTTGTTTTTTTTTTGGAAAAAGCAACAATATTCTGTAAAATATGTTAATGAATTTTTAATACCATGTGTCAGTTTCCTTTCACAAAAAATGAACACAGAACGTGCACCAACCACAACGACACAACAACAGAAAAAAATACAAATAAACACCAGCTACAAAATCTAGGCTCTTGTCAACAAATTTATTATACATATTAAAATTATAATAATAATTTTTCTCTTTTTTTTTGTATGGGAGTTATGTTTTCGTTTAATTTATTCCATTTTTAAATCCACTTTATTAATAATGCACTTTTTTAATCAAATTTATTATTTATATAATATAATATTGTATTTTTTTAATATTTTTTATTAAACATTATAAAATTGAATTATTTTGCTTTTAAACTTTAAATACATTTTAAATGCTAAAGCCAAATATCTACAACAGCCTAAACTGTATTACAAAACTTTATTTAATTTAATTAAATCAAATTTTATATAAATTTAATTGTAAAGCAAAATGTAGGCAATTAAAAGCCTAACACACATACACATAGTCATACAAATATTGTCTGACTTCCGCTTCCGTTTAGTTTGAAATATAAAATAAAAACAGAAATTATTAAACAAAAAACATATTTTGCTTTTCAATATTTAAACGTTACAAAAAAATATATTAAATACCACAACAGCAACAAAAAAAATAAATATTGTATATAAGTAATATTAAATAATTAGTTTTAGTTTGAATAAATATAATTTAATAGTCATAATTACTAGTGCTAATAAAACAAGTAAGGACTTTGTCGAATCTTATATACCCTTCGTCAAAGTATACTTTAAGAAAAATATTAAAAAATATTTAAAAAAAAAAATTGGGATAAAAACTTAAAACGATTGGTGAAAGAAAATATTTGTAGAAAAAAATTTGGGCGAAAAATAGTTGAAGAAAGCTATTAGGCGGAGTTTTTGGCCATGTTGGCCGATTTTTTCGATTTTAAATACAAATCTAAATTGGACTTCAGCGGATATATTGATGGATCAATCATGTATGTAAGTTATTTGGTGGCTTCGGAAAGTTTATTTCAACATTCAGAAGGATGGACGAATATGGCTATATCAACTTCGCTAGCTATAACGATCCAGAATGTATATACGTTATGGGGTCGAAAATAAAAAATGCTAAAATTATAAACCGAATGATAAACTTATGTTGCCACACATGGTGATGGGTATAAAAACATTTAATAGAAAATTGTTTTATTTAAAAAATGTGCGTACTTATTTAAAAAATATATAATTAAACAAATACCTTTTATTTTTTAATTAAAACGAATATTTTAAGTACTTTAATTATGTATGCAATACAATTTAATTAAGAAATGCTGCAATTACAAATCCTAGGTTACGTTAGGTTGAAATAATCATACAAATTTTAGGTATAGAACTATTTTAGTCCATATTGTTTTTTAAACAATAAATGCACTAAAAATAAAGGCACATACAATGTAATGAAAATGAGAAGTAATCTTCTAATGTTTTACAACTGTCACGAAAACGTGAATGGTGCTTTTTCGAGGTCGATGTTCTTTTAGGTAATATATGCCCTTAAAATTGCGAAGTATGGCAAAAAATATTAGCTGGCTGAAGTTTCCAAATCAGGATATGTGAGAAAAGTCCAACCATACCACACTGTGGTAAATCCCAAATCTAGCTGGACAAAATTAAAAAATAAATGTCTGGCAACATTCCTTCTGATCATTTAATGAGTTTCTCAATACAATAGGGAACTGTAATTCATGTTTTGTTTTTTTGGTTTTTAGCTCCGATTAGGAAAAACTAAGCTTTAAAGTCAGTTGTTGTCAACAGGTACATTAAGATTTCAAAGAGAAGTGTATTTTTTGTGTGACTTTGGTTTATGATTAAAAAGGCTACTGTGATTTTATTGTCATATTTTTTTTATATTATTATTAAGCTCCATTTCAAGGAAATATGCAACAATTTTCATTTAATTATTTCCATTGTAACTATTAAAAAAAACTATTTTTTGTGAGAAGATCAGAAATTGGAAAAAATAAAATATTTCCTTTTTTCAAGTAGAGTTAAAGCTGTTTATTTGGGTTAATCTGCCAAGTGTTCACTTTAAGGTAAATCAAAAACATCTTGCGCATTTTTGCGACCGCCATACATTTTTTTTCACTTTTCCAGTATGACCACACAAAAAAAAATAAAATATTTCCTTTTTTCAAGTAGAGTTAAAGCTGTTTATTCCGGATAGTTCCGGTGCAAAACTATATTTGAGTTAATCTTTCAAGTGTTCACTTCAAGGTAAATCAAAAACATCTTGCGCATTCTTGCGACCGCCATAATTTTTTTCACTTTTCCAGTATGACTTCTACTTTTTCACGAAAGAAAATTTTTGAAGAATGGGTAAAAACTCCCAAAATACATTGCGAAAAAAAGTTGGTTTTTTATAATAGTTTATATATTTGAACTCATTTTTTATATGATTCATAAGTGAGAAGTGAACCCAACGTGATTTATTAATTTTGTCCAGTTAGATTTGCGATCTACCACACTGTGCATACCTTGGAAAATTTAAAAATTAACAGACTGACGTAATTAGGGGGAGCGAGTCATTTTAAAAGTTCAAAATATCAAAGCTGATAACATTTTTCAACTTTTGATTTAGGAAAAAAGCATATGGAAAGGAAGCATACGTCGGTACAGTTCGAAAAAATGAAATATTTATTCCTCCTAAATAGATTTTTTAAAGGTACTGTTTTGAAGAAAAAACCAGCAATATTTTCCTCCTAAATATAACTCAACAAAATGTTTGTACAGCTTTGTCATTAGTATTCCGTTATTCTGATCATTTTTCTATCTTAGGAGGTGTAGATACTGTCGTCCAAATGATTGACTACTATAGTAAAAAAACGAAAAACAAATCGATGGCCAAACGTTGTATTTTAAAATATGATTGACATGTCCGTATTGAATGCATTTATATTGTTACGAAATTGTACTTGAATTCAAATATAACGATTTTAAGGGCTGATTTAAAAGTAGCATAATGCTTTCAAATAAAAGTGCATATCTGTGGTCATTATTAAATAAAAGCTTTCAGTTGACCATTGATCGTAAGTTGGCAACGCTGTTTGAATTCGAATATTCAGTTAAAGAACATTGTAGAAAGTACACCACAGATGGCGTATGTATTAGTAAGATCTAGAATATTCGAACTTTGACAGTTAAAGAGCAATCTAGAGTGCAGATGGCAGTGTTTTCGAATAAACATCAACTGAGTGCCTTAAAGTGTGTTGTATTTTTCAAGTGTAAATTATAAATTGTGTCTGTATTTCTGCGAATTTATAAACGTGTATAAAAAACATTGAGTGACTATTTAATTCTATGTTGTTGTACATTTTAAATAAATAAAGAGTTGTTACAATTTTTAAACTACTAAACGGCTTTTATTTGCAATCAAGAGTATCCGGTTTATTTAAGGGAAATAAACTAACGTTTTGAAAAGGTTAAAACGTAACAATATTATTTTCTCTGAAACTGATGTTTCGTGGGCAGCAATGGAGTGCAGAATTTTTGATATTATAACATGATTTTCTGATTGTGCCAGAGGTGTATTAAGTCAACTCATATGCAAAATACAATGAATAACATCTGCTCATCATGCACAGATAAAATTTGATTTCTATAAATTTTGTTCATAAAACATGAGCGGACCAAAATTAACCTGAGATTTGTAGATTAAAAATTTCGTAAAAGTAATAAAATATATAAATAGCACATTAGTTAACGTTTTAAGTTGACATGTTGAACCGTTCCGTTGTCAAAGCGAAAAGAAAAAAAATACCAAAATGGTCCAAACCTAACAGCAGTATTAATTATAATCGGCAGCTGCTTGATAGCTCACTTGGGTACAAAACAGGTCTAGGCAGTCGTGTCCTCTGCATATCTATGTTTATAAATATTTTTTTGGTCAGCTATATGCCAATGTCACCAATTAATGTCTCGCTATCACTTTTAGAGATTATTCGGTTTTCTGTTCTCACTGAAGTTGTTTTAAAACATCTACATAATTTGAAAGCTTATAGGGTAGAGTATCTTGGAGATTATTTTCATATTTTTCGGAAGAGGTTTAGAGGTCGCTCAAGTCGAGTTTTTGCCAAAAATAGGGTTTGTCGGCCTTTTTTGAGTTTTCTTCATAACTTTGTCAAGACCCACGATTTTTATTACTTTTGAGGACACAGTTTAAAAGAAAAATGTCCATGCTTTATTTCTCTGTGAAAACCTTTTTAGTTTTTGCAATGAATTGGCTCATTAAGGTGCCCTACATTACAATTTTTTGAAATTTTTCCATAAATTTTGTAAATAAGGCTTTATAACTTTTAAAATTTTTATGAAAATGAAAAAACTAACAATGCAGTTTGAAAGATCAATTAATTCTTAATAATTTAGGGACAACAATTTTTTTATTAAAATGTACCAACATTTTTAAAAGATTTGTGCTCGTTAAAATGATTTTCGGAAGTAGGCTTTGTATGGTAGCTATGACTAATTATGAACCGATCGTTATACAATTTGTTGACATGACTTTTGTATACGTATAACATAATTGGATTGAATTTTATTTGAATACAAATATTTTTAAGAGATTTATGCTAGTTAAAGTGATTTTCGGAAGTGGACCTTAAATGGGAGCTATGTATAATTATTAAAGGCCGACAAACCCGATTTTTGGCAAAAACTCGACTTGAGCGACCTCTAAACCACATCCGAATAATCTGAAAAAAATCTCAAAAATACTCCACCCTATAAGCTTTTAAATTATGCTTGAGCACCCATGAAAATAGGAAAAAAAACACTAATCCACACTTGTTCACTCGGGTTCCAAATAGCACACTGTTAGTTTTTGTATAACTGGAGGAATCAATGCCAATATCAGATTGTTTGGAATAACCCTTTTTGATAACTTCTTTTCCCTATTGAGTTTTTATTTAAATAAATTCCAGATTCGTAGTAGGAGCTCATAATAAAATACATATTCATGTTTCTTTACCAATTTATAGAAAAACTTATTTTACTAATAAAGTACCAAAAATAAATGCAATTATTACCCATTCAGGGTCCTAATTTTCAAAAAGTACCAAATGTATATTTATTGTTTTTTGATAAGTTAAGTTAATACGATTTCAAATTTATTTCTATATTTATTGGTATAAAAGATATATATATACAGTGTTCAAGTTTTAAAAATGTACCACACCTGCCTGCTCTTTTTTAAATGTATGAAGATGCATTTTAAATATTTTTCAGACTTTTGAGCTGTAGACTTCGAACTAATTATCAGGATTGCCACATAATCAAATTATGTATGGCTGCAGAAACAACATTCCAGGGGATATTTGTATGGGGGCTATGTGAAATCATGGACCGATATCGCCTATTTTCCAAACAAACCTTATCAGCACAGAATATTTGTAGAAAATTCCACCCAGCTAGCTCCTTTCGGTTGGGCTCTATCGACAGACAGACGGACGCACATAGCTAGATCATGTTAGAATATCATAAGGACACATAATATACATATATATTTTCTATGGTCTGTGATAAATATTTTGATGTGTTATAAACGGAATGACAAAATCAATATATTCCCCACAATTTTTGATGGTGGGTATAAAAAGTTTCAACTTTGCTTAGAATCATATGCATATTTCATGTTTCTCGGTTCCTCGTAAAATAAAAATCGAAATATATGTAAAATGCAGCATTTTGCTCACATTTTTGTGTTTTCACTTCTTAAGTTAGTGTTTCTGGAAGCATTATTAAATGTTTCTCTCATAATTTACATTTTGTTGACAATAATATTGAAATGTTCTCATTCTTAGTAATGCTAAATACTATTTAAGTTTCTTTTAATAATATGGCAACATTTCATTTATGTGAAAACCTGCAGCTGTGATCTAAATCATGCTGAGAATATTTATTGAACATAAAAAGAATTTATTTCGTTAAACGAATATAAAATTTCTTTTAATTTAAAAAGAAACAAAGGCTAAATAAACACGGTCATAGCAGGTGTTAAATATTGCTTAAGGTCGTTTTTGTACTTTTTCTCTACCTCAACTCTGCCTCCTTAAACATCATAATGCTTTCTTTAGTTATGAATCATAAAGATGGAAGGTTTTACGTTGCTATTGCTGCTGTAGTTCTAGGTGTGTTGAGGTTACTTCCTTGGAGGTAATTTTATCCTTGTTAAATTGTCTTTTAATTAGTACAACGTATATAAAGTTAATTACGTATCAGCAGCTTCCGTAATAATATTTAGTTTCTAATGAACGCCAACCCAACACCCTGAATTCGCTGTGCTAGGCTACAAACATCTCTTCGCACTTTGCCATTTAATTTGTGCAGCATGTTGTGGACATATTACAATCTATTTAATACGGCCCAACACCCCCAAAAAAATAACCATCACCAACCCTGTGATACAGTTTTAAATAAACTTTTTAGTCTTTTGCTGGCGTGTTGAGAAAATTAAATGGATGGATGGTTAGTTGTGATTATTATTTATTTAGTATGTACAGAGTTTTCTGCTCATAACCCACCTCTACCCCCATCATCTTGGGAAAGTTTTCATTTCCATTCACTTGCTTCAATTTCTTAGAGAAGTAAATCTTTTTAATTGTTTCATAAATTTCCACGTTGTCTGTTTATTAGATTTTACCGTTTGTGTTGATAGATTTCAAAGTACAAAACAGTATCAGGATGTGTGTCCTTTTAACCTTTTTGTAATTTAAACTCAAAGTGGGTTTCTTGGTATTTTTTAAGAGTTCGTTTTTTGTTTAATTCAGATTTTGCTTTCATTACAAATTAATCAAAGTATTTGAAAATAATATAATTAATTATGTTAAAGTTTTGGCAAATTTATTGAAGTAATTTTAATTAACTGAAAAAATATTAGATTGAAAGATTTGGTTAAAGGTTTCTTCTCCCTATCGAATACAAGTTGTATGATTTTAATTGGGAGTTTGTAGGAATGGTTGCTTAAATATAAAAAAATCAATATTTATTTAGATCTAATGGATCTAACTGATAAACATGGCCCAATTCGAATTACTAATGTGAAATCTAGGTATATTCATAGAGAATGTTGACTCAACTTATATTCGAAATGATTTGAATAAATTTCACAATTTGTACTATGTTAAATTGAACATAGTATTTACAATATACTTAAGTAATTGCGATAAAATTAAGAAGTATTTACTACACTGTGCAACAAGAAAATCTTTCCCGAATGTGACCAACGGGAAATGAAAGTAGATAATTAGTATACCAAAACCACCAAAGGGTTTTTAAAAGTTAACTAAATTTATTCGCCTTTAAAGTTCAGCTTTTTTGAGTAAAAATTGTTCATATATATTTGATGAATAATCTATTGAAGTAAGTCAATATTTATATAAAGTAATTTTAGTTGAATGTTCTAGTCAAATGATCCCATTTTGATTACACAAACCAAGCTAGACTGCATTATTGCAAAGGTTGGACTTTCACAACGTAAGTCCGAAGAACTGGCTAGATTTTTAAATTCAAATAATATCTTGGCCCCTGGAACCAAAATATCAGCCTACAGACATCGCCAAGCAACACTGCAAGAATGTTTTTTTGCAAATAACGAGCAAACATCTGTTTACTGCAAGGATGTGGACAAACTAATGAGCCAAATGGACATTGGTTACAATGCGGCTGAGTGGAGACTTTTTATTGATAGCTCCAAAACCAGTTTAAAAGCAGTGTTGCTCCATCAAACAAACTCAAAACCATCGGTACCAATTGCCTATAGTGTAGAAACGAAAGAGACGTATGACTCATTAAAAACTATTCTTCAAGAAGTAGACTACAATAAACATCAATGGAAAATAAGCTGTGACTTGAAGGTGGTAGCAATTCTTCGGGGATTGCAATCTGGATACATTAAATACATGTTCTTTCTATGTGACTGGGACTACAGATATAAGGGTGATCAATATGCAAATCATGAATGGAATACCAACGTCATTGAAGATCCCCTGTTACCTCAAAGTTTTATTACCACCATTACATATAAAACTCGGTATAGTAAAAAGTTTTCTGAAAACTGTGGTTAAGAGGGATGAAGTTTACACTACTTTAGCAAAAATTTTCCCCCGACTCACTGAAAGTAAATTAAAAGAAGGTAAAACATTTAAAATAAGTATATTTTTCTTGAGTAAAATATATATTTTTTATAACTTTTCTTCCTTTAGGTGTTGTGAATGGTCCAGACATTCGGAAGCTGGTCAAAAATCAGGAATTTGATAATATTTTAAATAAAAACGAATTGATTGCTTGGCAATACCATTTGAAATGAGGTAATTTTTAATATACATATATTTTTTTTACCAATACATTTTAACACAAATTGTGCAGATATCGAGGAAAAAAGTATACCGATGCTGTATTAGCGTAAATTTGTTGGTGGAGCATGAACTTGCATTAAGATGATGAAGGAGAAGAAAACACAGAAAGTGCACTACAAAATTTGTCTACTTCAATTTCTGGTTCTACAGAGCATCCACCAGAGCAGAAAAGACCTCGAACTATATAATGTAAAATTAAATATATATGAACCATTTTTACTCAAAAAAGCTGAACTTTAAAGGCGCATAACTTTAAAATGCGAGCTAACTAACGTTCTACTATCACTTCCCGTTGGTCTCATTCGGGAAAGATTTAATGACCGAAATTTGATGCACAGTGTTATATTAACATCAAAATAATGACAAATTCTTAGAACATTACCAACTTAATTCTTTGCGGTTTAGTGGTCAGTTTACTAACCACCTTTTCTATAGTCTTTAAAACATAGTTTAATAGCATCTATTGCCAATATATTAATTTGAAAATATTGTAAAAATATGTTTTTTTAAGAGACTTTCACGCATTCAATAAAAAAAAGCGCAGAGTGTTCATCGAATTCAATCTGAGGTAAAATTGGCGGCGTCAATTTTGAAATGTCTTCTGATTTACATGAAAATCGGTATATTCACAAATCTGAGGCAAAATTTTCCAAATTCTTAATGGCGGATCCATTTTTATTTCCAAAACAACAAAAAAAAATTATCCTTCACGTAAGCCGATTCCTCATTCAAAATATTGCCGCATTCAACTTTAGCAATATTAAAATTGTAAACAGCAGCATTCTTCTCCTCTTTCGTTTGTTCATCCAACCAAACTTCCGCAAGTTCGTTATTTTGCAAGCGGAGGCTGCCTACGAAAAATGATATTTCTCAAAAAGTGCAACATGAAATTGACAAGTTAAACTCAAAATTCTACATTTAACACGCTTCTGATTGTTTAAACCCGGCCATATTCGGCCAACTTTTTAAAAGTTTATCCAAAGTCAATTTTTCAGAAAATATTATAAAATTAAATGTTATGTCAGAAGTAAATTTTTTCGCAAAAAACTATTTTATTTTTTACAAAATATTTTTCTTAAACTATTAAGCACTTACTATCACTTTTGTTTTCCATATTTAATTTAAATTTATGTTTGTTTTTTAACTATTTAAATAAATTTAAAAATTCCAACAAATTGCACTGTATATACTCAACACTTTACTCACAATCAATGACTTTGACCACTTGCTAAGCAGTCGCCGTTATTTTTGTACAAAAACAAAAATTGCTGTTGTTTGCATTAATGTTTTCTTTATCAAATACCAACAACAAAAAATGCATTCATGAAAGTTCAAAAAATTACTTTTTGCCTCAAAAATGGGTAAAATTACCCCATTCGAATGGGGTGGCTTTTTAATGTTTTGATTTATTTTTTCTTACTTTTTATAATAAACTAACCTTGATTAAAGTAAAAATGCAATTGTTTTGATTTTAAACTGATACACAAACAAGTAAGAAAGTATGGTCGGTCAAGCCCGACCATATAATACCCTACACTAAGTAAAAGAGCAAACAAATTTTTTCTTTTAAAATTTCAATAATTTATATTTTTGAGTGATTCTCGAAAGTGGGGTTATATGGGGGCTATGACCAATTATGGACCGATCACGATGAAATTAGGTCGTGTGATTTATGTCTATATTAAAGTTAACTATGTTGAATTTTGTGTGTTTACCAACATTTTTAAGCAATTTATGCACGTTAAAGTGATTTTCGGAAGCGGGTCTATATGGGAGCTATGACTAATTATGGACCGATCGTAACAAAATTTGGTGACATGAATTTTGTGCATATAAAACTTATTTGGAGCGGAATTTGTGGAGATAGATATATAAATTAAACATTTATGACTGATAAAGTCCAATTTCGGGAGGACATTTGTATGGGGGCTAGGTGAAATAGTGGACCGATTTCAGCCAGTTTCAATAGGCTTGTTCCTTGAGCCGAAAAAATAATATGTACCAAATTTGATCGAAATATCTTCAAAATTGCGACCTGTACTCTACGCACAAGGTTTACATGGACAGCCAGCCAGCCGACCAGACGGACGGACGGACATCGCTTAATCGACTCAGAAAGTGATTCTAAGTCGATCGGTATACTTTAAGGCGGGTGTTAGACTAATATTTTTGGGCGTTACAAACATCTGCACAAACGCATAATACCCTCCCCACTATAGTGGTGTAGGGTATAAAAAGCGTTACTGAAAGAGTTAAAGTAAATATACAGTAGGGAAGAGTCACTACATATGTATATTAGCATTTTAAGCCATTACTCGATAATGGAAGTTTTTTCACTTGTTTACTTTAACATATTAAATTATTACTAATAAATCCAATTAAAAGAACAAATGTTTTATTTGTAATTATATTGTTCTAATTTATTTTGTATTTTTTTTTCTTTAGTTTTTCGTGCGTTATTTTTTTTCTTTTACACAATTCATTTATAATTACTTGTTTTTGTTTTATTTATATATTTGTTATACAATTATTGAAGTTTTATTATTTGTTTTGTATACAATAATAATTAATTAATTTTTGATAATTACCAACTAATTATAATGTCAGACGTTAATGATCATAATCATTATAAATAGGTATGTATCATATTCTATTTAATCATTCATTATTATTAAATTGTTTCTTTTGTAATTTAAGATTTTTGCAGTAACTTACATTAGTTTTTTTTAATAAAAAATAGACAAGAATTTTCTGCTATTTTTTACATAATAAAATATGAAAAAAGTTTGAAAATACGTCCTACACTTAGTCCGCACCTGCGATTTAAATTTTGCGTTTTTCGAGAACTACTAATTTGTTGGCCATATTTTGGCGAATGTGCCGAATTTCCTTACTGTTATGAATTGTAAGTAAAACCTATTCACACTATTATAGTCCATGTAATTTTAAATGTAGTGTGAAGTCGAGTATTTACAATAACAACACAAAACTTAAAATTAACCCTTAATAGCACTTTGGGTTTGACCTTGACGTTTTTCTACATTTAAAATTGCCTGGACTATAATATTCTGAATAGGTTTTACTAAAGTAAGGAAATTTAGCTCATTCGCCTAAATATGGCCAAATAATTAGTTTTTCTCGAAAATTGCAAAATTTAAGTCGCAGGTGCGGACAAACTGTAGGACGTATTTTCAAACTTTTTTCATATTTTATTATGTTAAAAATAGCAGAAAATTCTTGTCTATCTTTTATTAAAAAAACTAATTTAAGTTACAGAAAACATCTTAAATTACAAAAGAAACACTTTAATAATAATGAATTATTAAATAAAACATGATACACACATACCTATTTATAATGATTATGATCATTAACGTCTGACATTTGTTCATATTTTCATTGCCTATTATATTCTCAATGTATCCCAATGTGATGATAAAAAAATTCTGAAATTTGTTTAAAAAAGAAAATTTAATTATTTGAAAATGGAGTTTTGAAACTGCTGTTAAAAAATAGTCATACCTGCGAATAAGTCAACGGTATCCTACGAAGACAAAAACTCATATACAAGACGTTGAGTAAAAATTAGCTCTTATTTTAATATTTCTCAAAATATGATTATTTTGTTCCTACATTTCTTGTAGTGGCCTGAGACTCGTTAATAGCCTGGGGAATTTTGCATTTTTTCCCCTTGTAAATGCATCTCAAAACTTCAGAGGGTACGTCTTAACCTCAAACGATTTACCTGCAATTTTTTCAGGATGACTTTGTTACCAAAATTCACCAAACTGGAGGTGAGACTGGCTAAAATCTAACTTTTGTTTATTAATGGCCACCCTAATATTTATGTATTCGAAATTATCGTAGCCTAGCAAAATGCTACAAAAATCGGAACCAATGGTAGAAATAGCATTTTAAAATTGTACCAATCAGCCTTCATATTTGTACTTTTTTGAAAATAATTTGAACATTTTTTATTGTTAATACATTTTTGATAGGAGAATATTATTTCCACATTTCTTGATTAAAGAGCAATACACAAAATTCATCTTACACTTTGGAAAATTAATTTTAAATTTTAAAAAATTTGTTCCAAAATTTACTTACACTACAATTTTTATTGTAATTTCCAGAACAGCATGGGCTCTAAATATAAGACGTTAGTCCTAATGAAAGATGATTTTCGTTAAAATTTAAGTCAAAATAAGTCATATTATATTTTTTATGTGGAAGAAATTCTAGATTTTTATCGAATATCGAAAATTCGATTATTTGACTAACAATCGAATTTTATAAGAAGTTTATCTTAAGATTTCGAATATTTATTTATTATTAATATGTAAATCTTGAGAAAATCAATTCAGTAAATAACAATTGCTTAATTATTAGGTATAAATTTTAGACCTAATAAAAAAATAAATTTAGACTCTAAATAATAAACTCACCTGATATACTATTTACATTTCTTTTATTTCTTTATTGTCATTATTATATAAATTAAATACCCGAACCGATTACCGTTTTTATTTACACTTGTTAGTAAATTGGCAACTCTATTTTGCTTCTTTATTCAGTTCAGAACAATGATTTTGTTTGTGTTAAAAACAATTTTCACTTCTCATCTTGCTCTGCTTTTACTATGTAAATGTTGCTTATTTTCCATTCATGCTTTTGCTATATGCAAAAACAATAACAAACAACAACAACACCACATATAATGCACAGCATCCCGCGCAAGGCGAATTCATACAAGGTGGTGTCAGTTCTACAAAAACAACGATTGGTCTTAACAAATGTCAAAAAACCAAAATGAAAAATTAAACAAATAAGTATTTAATCTTAATATAATGTAGATAATTCAATAGTTAGGGCTTTACTTATTTATGTAAACAAAAAACATTTTGTTAATAAGCTTAGAATATGTAGATATTTAAATATAAAAACAAGCTTTGACAGTTGTTAGAACCAAAAAGCGAAAAAAAAAATTATCAGCTGTTTGACTGACTCCACCTTGTATAAATTCGCCTTGATCCCGCGACACACACGAAAAAAACAACAACAACTAAATACAGCTAAATACAACAACAATGAATTTATTGCATACACAATCATTATGACATTTTTGTTTTTTTTCCACTGATTAACTTTTTCCATAAAAACTTTATTTTTACAATGCTTTCTTATAATTTTCAATTTTGTTTAATTGCATTAATATGTTTAATATTTTAATTAGCACTTACACTATACTTTATTTTCGATTAATGACAAATAACACGAACGATTTTAGAGAAGACCGTGTAACAACTAAAATGTTTGCCAAACAGAGTAGAGTTGCCAGTGAAATGGAATTCTATGTGATAGGGGGATTTTATTAACTGGATAATAATTTAATGGTAGAGAGCTATAGAAAAAGACGAACTGATGAAGTCACATGACTAAGGCAGGGACCGATTCAATTACAACTTTTAACATAACGTAATCAAACGAGGGTAAAGTTTATCCTCCATATTCAAATTGATGAAAGATTTATATATTGTAAAACAAAATTTGTTCACATTTTTGCACGTTTAATTTTAAGTTTCGAGTTTTGGGTCAGTCTTTTGCTAGTTTCAAAAAAAATGAAGACGAAATGTTGACAAAAATCTAAATCTACAAGTTACCGTAACTGTTTATCATCAAAGTCAGCAAATAAAGAGTTATTTTTTCGAGCAGAAATACAAGTTATTTTTTGATTTTTAAAGCAAACTACATTTTTTGTAAGCATCAAGTTTATAAATCATAAAAAATCTCCATATTACAATAAGTACGTCCAATTAGTTTGGCCTTTTGTCTTAATAATATTGTTTTTTTTTGTTTTTAATATTTTATTTTTTAAATAAATTCTAAAAACACAAAAATTTAAATTCAGACATTATTAAAGACTATCGGATATAAGTTGAGTGTAATTTTAACCCCAAGTGCTATTAAAGGTTAATATTGGTGCCATTTTGGTGCTGTTATTATAAATACTATCGGATATAAGTTGAGTGTAATTCGGATATAAGTTGAGTGTAATTTTAACTCCAAGTGCTATTAAAGGTTAATATTGGTGCCATTTTGGTGCTGTTATTATAAATACTAGACATCATGTTATATTTTTCTTAAGTTTCATCAAAATCGGCCCACTATCTGTCCATGAGAAATTTCAAATATTGAAAAAATTTACCTTTGACATTCACGATTTAAGGGTTATAGTTTTTCGTTTTAAGTAAAACTTTCAGACTATATTTACAATTACCTAGACTAAGTATTCTGTATAGGTTTTACTTAAAATTCATAACAGTAAGAAAATTGAGCTCATTCGTCAAAATATAGCCAAATAATTGGTTTTTCTCGAAAATTGCAAAATTTATATCGCAGGTACGGAAAAGCTATAGGAGATATTTTCATAATTTTTTCATATTTTTATTCCTTACTTTATTCTCAATAAAACTCAATGTGATGATCAACAAATTCTGAAATTTGTTTAACAAAATTTTTAAAAATTTGAAAATGGAGTTTTGAAACTGACGTTAAAAATTTTTAAGTTTTTGGTCATACGGTATCCCACGAAGCCAAAAACTCATGGACAAGTAAATATGGATTTTAAGTAAAAATGTTAATTTTGTTCCTACATTTCTTGTTCTAGTGGCCTGAGACACGTCAATAGCCAGGGGAATTTTTAATAACTTTAACATTTTTTAACGAATTTTTCTATTTTATATCTCATTAGAAGGACAATTAAGTACATATTTAAACTAAATTGCAGTAGTTATTTTTTTACTGTCAACATTTTTATAAAAACTGAAAGAATTGAATTTTTTCCCTTGTAAATGCACCTCAAAATTTCAGCGGGATTGAATATAAAGAAATTATATTCAATATTATTGAATGACGGAGATTTAATGTGGCATATTTTTCAATCTAATTTAATTGAAATTTTTTTTGTAAGTCCAAAAAATAAGTTATCTAAACAGAAAAAATAGTTCGGAATAAATGTGTATCAAATTGTTTCTAATATTTGCAATCATATTCAAATTTTTATACAAATTTTAGTTTTGGAAATTAAAAAAAACGGTAATAAATTCTTTATTTACTAACAAAACTCAATGAAATTTTCAAAATTTTTTAAATTTGTCATTCTAAATAAAAAAGTGTAAAAAAAACTTCTCAAAAGGTGAAAGGGAATCCGGTAATTCCTAAAAATTGGAGCAAAAATCCCAAAAATGGTATTTTTAACAATTTTGCCCATAGAACCCATATTTCCTTCGGGGTTAGAAAAATACTTTGGTTATAAAAAGGAAACACATCAGGGTTTCCAAAGCTGCTTTCCGTTTTCTGTTCCCAACTTTGCTATTTTAGAACATGTCTCCCAAATTCGAAATTTTGATACAAAAAATAGGTCAAATTCCGAAGAGCGTAGGGGCGACATATTCGAAAAATAGGTCATGGTTTTCAAACGAAAATTTTTTTCGTAAAGATACCTTACAAAAAAAAACATAAAATTGTTATGTGCTCTTAAAGAAAGTTTCTTTTAATAAAAAAAAGTGTTAAATCTACTATGTTTTCTAATATTTAAACTGGAAATCGTTTATTTTTGGATCCATAACAGATATTTATCTGAAATCTTTTTTTAAATTATTGGTAATTTAGTTGTCTAATACTCTAAACCAGCAGTTTAGAAGTGCCAGATTTAATTCCAAAAAATGTTGGTATTCTGCCCCACTGTGCAGTGTAATATGTAGTTATCACTTACTAGCTCCAATATTACTTTCTTCCTAGGTACACTGATGGACGAAAGTCACCGCCATTTCCCTTCAGAATGTTTAAAGGACTACCACGTTATAAATATAATTGAAACACAAAATTTTATTTTTTCAACAAAAACAATAATTCAATTTAATTATACTTCAGTTAAAACAAGTCTTTTTAACTTAACCTAATTTACAAATACGTACCGTGGCGATATTTTACACATCCTAAAGAGGAAATGGCGGTGAATTTTGTCCATCAGTGTATGTAAGTAGAATTTTTAATGGGAATGAACCTAGTATTTTAGTTATTGAACACTTTTTAATTGCGATTGGGGTGGCGAAGTGAACCGCGTCAGATAGTTTTTCATAAAAAATATATAAACTAATCACTGTGCTATTTTATTCCGCAAGTTTCTTGGACATTTGGTCAATAAACCAATAATATTTATTGTGGTACAATATAAAAAAAATATACATATGTAAGTACGTTCAAATTAAAAACTTTATTGAAATTAAAAATTTCCCCAACTAAATCAGCATTTATGCAAACGAATATAAAAACAATATGTACCATTTCACGCCATAATTCAAAACAATATTTATGTGTTTAACAAATGTGAATATAAAATTAAAATCATAAATCTTTAAAAGTAATAAACCAAAGCACAAATATTTATTAACTAAAAATGCACACAAAGAAAAAAAAATAACAAAACTAATGACTAGAGAAGGCCAACAATAAATGGGTGGTTGTGTTAGTAGCAACAACACCTTCCAACGGCAAAATGAACAAGTACAACAACAACAAAATAATATGCAGTGCATAAATTATGTTTCTTTTTTACTTCTATTCTCTGCGTTTTTCTATTATTTTCATTTCTCCCCACACAACTCTTAAATTAATTTTCATTTGGAGCGAATATTATAAAAAAAAACACGCGCCTTAAAGTATGCAATTTGCAATGTTAGTGCGGCGGTGTTTTAATACAGGAAACATAAATGTGAATGAGAAAAATTGTGTACAGCTACAAAATGAATCTTTATTATTAAAACCAGCAAGTTATTATGTAGTTGTATTAAATTATTATTAACACAACTTTATTAACAACCATACAATATATATACCTTGGCTTGGCATAATGGTTGTTTTTAAGCATTAATTTTAATTATAAAGTTGTAAAAGATTTTCTTTTCTTTCATGAGACATCATTCGTTATACACAATAATGTCTTAGTTAAAATTTAGAAAATTAACATATTTGCTGTGAAAATAATGTGGCAGAGTATATGGTTTGATAAATGTTGTTTAATTAATAAATGTTTAAGAAATAAAGTTAATTTTAAATAACTTATTAGAAACTGGGTTTAATAATGAGAGGAAATAAGATGATTTAAAGAAAAGATAATTATAAAATTGGATTTTATATTAGAAATTACTTAAACAAGGGCAAATTTTAATTGAAACCTATCAAAGTATTTAAATGATTGTAAAATATTTCTCTAAAATCGTTTATTAACCAGTTTTTCCACGAATTCTTTTCTAAAAAATCCTGCTACCCCAAAAAATTTTAGTGAAGTTTTAGTGAAATGTTTTGTTTTATATTTTCCCCTTAGTTTAAATTTAAATAAAATTGTATTTTCACTCAAATTTCTTTCTGTTATTTATACATAAATATCTCTAATATCCCTTTTTTTTCTCGCTCCCATGATAAATTTGTCCTTAATTAATTTACTCAATTTTTCGCAACGCAACATATTTCAAATTTCCTTTAACTTTGAACACAACTAAACAAAAAGAAAATCTCAAATAATTCCATCATTTGTTCCATTAATCCTAGACATTAGTTGTTAAACATAAAAAATCTACTAGTATTTATTTATATTTAAGTGCGTATTACTTTTTTTACATGAATATATTATGAATTTTGTAAGTAAGCCAATTTAGTAGAGAGCCAACGAAACGAGTAGAAGAATTATTAGCCATATTTATTGCCAAACATTTTGTGCGTCGCCAACGAGACCAACAACTACTGCACTGTTCACTGTAACAAATTTCCCAATGATCCCTTTCCATGAAATCTTCGTCTTATTGGCAACAATGTTAAATTAAATCCCTACCCCAGCCACACAGCCCTTTTATGCGCTATTTATAAAGCGAAAGTGTGGCGAAATGAATGAGCGAACGAACGGAAACATTATTATTATTTTTTTTTAAATTTTTCACTTTAATTGAATTAAAAATTTCATTCGTTGCGCTTATGAAGCATTTATAAAGCTTATTGTTTGATGATGATAATATTTTTTTGATTCAATTGTTCGAAGCAGAGATGTGAAATAATGTAATGTTTTCTGTTGGAGGAACTAAATCATGAAAACAACAAAAATCAAAAAATTCTGCATTCTATGTGAGTGCATACTAATGCATCTCGGTACAGATCTCTTTTATCTCTCTAAACTGTCTCAGTGATGTGTCACGATTTTATCAACTTTGTTAGAATTACCGGTTGATTCAGAAAGTCATCGGGATTAGGGATTTTTTTAACGCTTTATTTATTGAATCTGTCTTTTATCGACCTTACAATAAGTATTTAAATGATTTAAATTAAATCTTATAACTAAAATTAAAACTAGGGCTCTTGATTGGAACGCCTTCCTTTTCTGACGTCATTAATTCCACATGCTATACATGTGGAATTGTCTCCAGGAGTTAAGGACCTCAAAAACATTGGAACTGCTTATGAGAACAAATTTTCCTGGGCTTATGAATGATGAAAAGGAAAGTTCCAGATCGGAATACTTCCCAGTTTGTTAACATAATTGAACTGATAGATTTTGTAATTGGAAAATAAATTATGTGGTCAGTGACATCTTTTAAGTCACAAGGGTCAGATGGTATTTTCACAATGCTATTACAATTTTCGGTATCAGCCATCGCGATGCATCGTGACATTTCTTACCAGAATCTATAGGGACAGCATAAAACCGAGCTATGTTCCTAAATAATGATGAAGGTAAAATTGGTATTTATTTCCATTTTAGGAGTATCTTCTTATCATGTAACTTCTGCAAGTTGGTATTGTTAGTATTATTGAGGATACACTCAACAAGAAAGAATACATAATGACATAATTTTTTATATAAAAGCTGCCTCCCTAAATATGAATATATTCCCTATAATCGAAGACCTATGCGACTGAGGAGAAGATCAAGAGATAACAAACTAGACGAGGAACATACTCAAGGGAAGGAACATAAATTCAAGTTTCTATATGGGCACAAGGAAGGCTGTAATAAGATACATTTGAATTCTCGACGGGGAATATACTCAAGAGCAGGTATAAAAATTTAGGATTATGTATTGGCACATGGAAAGCTGGGGAGTGACATTAGATATCTCGTCAGGCTCAGTAAGAAAAACTTAAAATACTGATTGACGTTCATGTCAGAAGTAACCTCTAAGAATTATTGGCATTATCAAGGAATCACGTTACTTTTGTATATAGAAAGTCCTTCAACAATGTGAATTTGTAAACAATTAGCAAACTGGTAGGGTAATATAACCATGCGTAGAGTAATAAATTCTAGTTTGTAACTTGATGCTCTCTGAATGGCAAGGTATATTGCCACTATTGCGCAACCTTGACGTCATGTCCAGGGTCAGTGAAAAATACCATTGCATATTCTGATGACTTCATACTCTTTATAAAAGAGAAGTAATGAACTCATGGAATCATCTTTATATACAAATTGACGTAAGTCCTACAAGCAACATAGGTCTTAACAAATGTTTCCTATTCGGGTCTGCTTTCCATTTCGTTCCACGAAATATTCCTAGATCGTTTTGGATTTGCCTTGGCCACGTATGTGCTAGTCTACCTTAGCTACAGCTACCTTATGGGATTCATTCAATAGCATTTTTTTTTTAGCAATATCTGATGTTTCTTTATGGAGAGTGTGTCCAATTTCTTTGGCTATTGGCGTTTGGTATGTTTCATATCACAAGCTTCTTGAGTCCAAAAAATTCGTAGTATTTTAAGTAAACTTCTATTTACAAATACTTGTAATGATTTAGTATTCGTGTTCCAGGATTCGCAGCCATATAGTAGAGTTTTTTTTTACTTGGAATTAAAAATATAAAACGCGGTGCGAAATTATTGATGATTTCCACATCTTGTTCGCTTACAAATGTCTGAGCTTGAGCCCCTAGTGTCAGTAATAATGAAGCCAAGATAGCAAAATGAGTAAACATAAGGAAAGGTCTTCTGATTTCTGAATGCATTGTTAAAGTCTTTGTCCTTCCGATATTAATTTTTTTTTAAAAAGTACTGGCGACATCACACAGCCTCATTCTTACGTGAAAACGAGTCCTCGTAAATGAAGGCAACTCCTGCATATGTTGTTTTCTTATTATTGTTGGAATTATATTATCCCATATCCTCTTATTAACAATGTAGATCAAAATAAGTAAGGCGATTTCATGCCAGTTGTTCCGATTTGCCAGATCACCTTTCTTGGCTACCTTCAGTACAATGCCTTCCGTAACTTCATCTGAAATTCTTTCCGAAGAACCGATTTTTTCAATGACTGGAAGGATCAGTTCTGCAATAGTTTGGGGATTTAAATATGTTGTCGCTTCCAGGTCATCTGCTGTTTTTTTATTGATTTTATAACCTCCGCGATCTTAGAAACTCCAGGAAGGGTTGAGCTTATAACTGAATCAGTTTTGGGTTTTTATAATCCTGAACCATGTAGAAGGACATCAACTTGACGAAGACGGAAATGATACATTTATCATGAAAATACAATATTCCACTTTTCAGGCCCCTCTCCAAAAAAAACCTAACAACTTGGTGTAGACTAGACTTTAAGCTCTATTGGAAAATAAATGCTGAGAGACGTATGCGAAAAACCTTTACACATGAAAGTGCAGAGACTCGCCTGGATTTTATTAGCCGTTGCAATGATTTCTAATCCTCAAGCCAGCCTGCAGACTTTCCCTTAGAATTGTTCTCATAAACACTTCTTCTAATTCAGTCTTAAAACTAAAGGAATTTAATGAAGTAAATCATTGTTGTAATGGAAATGCACCATCATACAGATCATGGACAGGCTAAATTTTTAAACAACTTTTGTGGCGAGAATATAGACCACAGAATTTTGAGCAAACTCTGACCTCCAAGAATATGTCTGGAAACGGACACAGGTTTGGGAATCTCAGAATGACAATTTCTCCACGGATTTCCAAGTTTCATAGTTTCAGCTGCACAAATAATCTTTAAATTTAGAGTCTTCAACCATTGATATATAGGGGTCAGTCTTGCAGCAATCAAGACTCTTAGTTCCAAAGTAGTGAAATATTAATACTTACTCGATTATATGCATTTACTAACCCATCTTGCACATCACCATGTCGAGAGATGATGAATCGCGGTACACGAAGCCATTCGAGGGAATCTCTGGTTCCACAAATAGTTTTATTCAGTTTACATAATGCAATAAGATTTCATGTCCAATACGATCATGCTCTACCCGGCCTGAATCTATGAGTAGCTTACGATCTCAATGCATCAATAATTACAAGATAGACTATTTAGGCTAAAGTAAAAATATGTATTTTACTGTCCACCATCATCCATCAGACAAATTTGGCATAGGTAGGAATGCATTAAGTGACTGCTGAGTACATCCAGTCGATACAGTGTACGTTTTGAAAACATATCTTTATTCAGTAATAGTTTTGTATATGTATGTGAAGGCGCATATGACTATTTAAGTTCTGGATTCAGCATCGAATTTTTATTAGAGCTTAGAGACCTTGACAGCTTTCGAAACTTCCGCAGCACTGCCATACCGGCAATCTGATTGAAATTACATATTTTATATCCCGTGTAGCTCGTTTCTGTATTTCTCGCATCGGAAAACTTCTCACATGAAGTGTAAAACAAAAAATTCCATCGTTTCTCGATGTGCGAGAAAAAAGTGTGTACTTTTTGTGTACTTACATGTGTATATATAATTATTTTATTCAAACTCTGTGCTACTTACATGTTCGGCTGATTTGTGTTCCATATTTATACATACGAAATTAAAAATATCTATATTTTTTAAAATTTTGTTTTTCTCACACCAATTTCAAATGTGACTTGTTTTGACAGTTCTTGTGAGAAACTTTTCGCAAAATATTGTGACAGAAACACTTTTTCTCACATCCTTCCAGATAATTCTCGCAAACTCAAGATACAGAAACACTTGTGCGAGAAAAAACATATTTTGTTTCATTTTACACTGTTTTTGTTGCAATTCAATCGTTTCATGCGGAAAGTTTTTCGATTCGAGAAATACTGAAACGGGCTACTGGTTAGTTTGACTTCAAACCATTTTCCTTGATTCATCCTCCACCATGTTTAATAGTACAACTATCCCTCAATAAAAGAATTCACTTAACATATCATATATCCGTCTAAAAATGGAATACGACTCCCATGTATGGGTCGAGTACAGGAGAGGGCGAAGGTGATTATAGGTGACAGTAGGGTATCCAACTCTATTGATTCACTGGAGCAATGACACAATGTGTGCTACGTTTCACTGTTCTATCAGTACTACAACGAAATGTGTTCTGATGAAATTGGGGAACTTTTTCCTGATACCCGCAGATTTTCACGTAATACATGTTTTTCATCAAGAACATATCCCTTTAGATTGACCAGAGGGAAAATTCTTCCTTTAGCCGTACTGTCCGTATGCGAAAGAAACTTCCCGCTGAATTTTTTCCTGTCATTTTCAATGTAGGAAAGTTCAAATCGAATGTTCACAAACAGTACTCCCTCTTTCATTTCTCCCATAACCTATTTTCCTAATTCCAACACAATGCTTTGCATGAGTAGGGGTCATTCTCTTAGTGCTTAGTCCAAGAAGATAAAACACATAGGAGAAAATATTCCACCATCATCATTAGCGACTAGTGTAAAGCATTTGCATTCCATATTAAAGTATATTTTAAACATTCCACTCCTTTAATGGCTCTCTCTAATAGTTATACACTGGCAATTCATTATATTTGTTCCACTTGTAAAACACAACACAATTTTTTATTTTTGTGGCGCTCAGATTTTTTCCGCAGTTGGTTGATTTTTCGTTGTTGTTGTTTTATTTTGATTGCTAACTGAAAAAAAGGAATAAAGTTGTTCGTCGTTGTTGTTGGAAACAAATTTTTGATTAGAGTTTGTTTGTCAGTTTGCACGTTGGTTGGGTTTGTTTTGGTCGGTTTGTTTAGAGGAAGTTTTTTTAAAGTTTTACTGGGATTTTTTTTTGTATATTCTGGCGAAAATACGTAAACGCTTGAAATTTTTCACACACACACACACACACACACACAATTGCAACCCTTAGAATTTGTTAAATTGTAAGAAACCAAGTGAAAGTGTTAGTACAAGTATGCTGGGTGCTATGGCAAACCACCAAGAACAGCATTTGTAAGAACAGTAAATAAATTGAAGGAAAGGAATACGAAAATGAAAGAAGGGAAACGGAAATCTAAAGTTAAATGAGTTCATTAACAGGATGGAGAAAGAAAAATTCTCTAAAAACATTTTACGCAATTTTTGTGGTTTCATAAGCATGAAAATTAAAACATTTATAATTTAAAATTTAATAAAAATTATTTATGAGCCATGGTGTGTTAAAGTGTGCATAGAAATTGTAAATGAGTGCGTAAATGATTAAATGTTTCATCCGCATAGGAAAGGCATAATGTGAAAAGAACTGGCAATTACTAGTGGCCAATCCCTGGAAACTTGGAACTGCACGCATCCAAACTTATAGAAATGCTCCGCTATTATTGGCCTTTCGAGTTATTATATGGTAGCGGTACGGGAGTTACTGAAGAAAGATTTACGGGTATTGAAGAAACGTATCAATAAAGACACAATTTAAAATTAAATTAATTCTAATATGAAGATTAACATAGACTAGTGGGAGGCCGAAAATCGCAACAGTTTTTACTGATCGCTCAAGATGAGGTACAGATAGTGGAGTATGTCCCGCAATATCTTGAAAGTTTATAAAAAACCCTATGCAAATCTCCATAGAAGTATTTATTTCTTATGACACTGTGAATATCCTCTGAGCATCAATTTGGATATTGGTCTTGTTAGGTTAGGTTGAGTAAAGGGACCGTTTTATGGCCGATACTCATATCGGTTATATACATATCCTCATCTCGGTATGTTTTGGGCTCTTCAGGAAATGTTCTTCTCGAGTTTTCGGAAACCTATAAATCGTACATCTAGGTTAAGAACATAGTTAAGATGATACAGGTTTGGTATGATGTCCATATTCAAATGTTTGTCTCTTATTCGATTTAATACAAAACAGGGACACAGCCAATGTTGCAATATTTCGTTCTCTTCCTTAAACGCTTTTCAGATGGTGTTGTCGGATAGACCGATGCGAGCCAGATAAGCCTTCAACTATATGTGTCCAGTTAACACATCAAATAGTCTCCTGATTATTTGCCTGTTTAGAATTCCTTTTGATCTCTTTAGGCTTGGTTTTCCTCGAAGAATATTGGTCATCCTGCCGACTGTAGAGTAATGCCAGTCTCTGAAGGGTTTGTTTTGCCTACTCCTTTAGTTCGTCTTTGGTATTATACAGATTGATGGCATCCATTACTGATTTCATACTGGATAGCTTTTCCACTAGCTTACTGAGCCAGAAGCTCCGCTCTCCAAGATTGTGTGTGCTCATTCTACACTGATGTTTTAAATAAGGAAACGCTCACTGGTTCGTTAATTTTCTCTGATATTCCTAATCTTTGGATATCTCTCAGAATCCATAACTTTGCAAATAATACAGGAATACAATCAAAAGTAGTCGACTATTGATGTCTACGTGGCCAGTCTTACAGCAATCAACGCTCTTAGTTCCTCTTTTACCACGAATTAGCCATTCAGGTTATCGGCACTGCTACAAACCACGTTAACCTTACAAGTGGGGGAAGGGAAAAAGGGGAAGGATAGAGGGAAGGATAATTTTTGGTCATAAAGGCTTTTGAGTTCATTATCTCGAAAGTTAACCATGCATCAGCCTTATCCACAACCAAGAATAATAACCACAGCCAACACTAAAACCACCACATCGAGACAAGATTGTTATCCAGGTAGCGGACCGCAAGAGGTCACCTCAACTTATTTTAATTTCCCTAATCTCCTATCATCTTTCTTTGGCAAGAATATGAAGTTTGTGTGAAAGTAGTTATTTAACTCTTAAGAGGAGAATGACAATATAACGACTAAATTCGTTCAATTCGTTCCAGGAACCCACACAAAGACAATAGATTTTTTCACTATTTCCTCTAGAGACTCCCGACATTACTGTACAATTTGTGAAATGTTATACACACTCCCTAGAGATCAAATGGCTGATTAAGTATCTAAATATGTGAAAATCTCTGATCGATATCCTTTGAGAGTAAATATGTTGTGCGGCTAATTTACATATATATTTCATACAGATACAAATGTGAACACTAATTGTTAGCAATATCTTCTTGCTAGCCGATAACTACGAAATCTACTCAGCCCTTAATGACAAAGGGCTCGTGTTATAAAATGCGCTTCTAAATGTAGTAAACAATTTTATAACAAACTAAAGTAAGCGAAAAGGGCCTTAAAAAGTTTCTAACCCAAACCAGAAATTCTATTGAGATTTATTAAAAATTGCTAACAATCCTTTATATGTATATTAAATTCACTTTTTTCCAATCAATAAATAATTGTCAAACTCTCAAAAAACTTAAACTTTGCATTTAACCTTTTACAAAAATCAACCAAAAACTTTTGTTAACTTCGATTACATTTTTAAACTTTCCAAGCAATAAATTGATAAGCTAAACTCGACAATAAAAACGCATAAATCTATTATACGCTAAATTCATTTCAAATTATTTTCATATGCTAAAGCATTTGATTTATATCGTTTATAATCGACTCTTTCCAACTCATATTATGCTTATGTGAGTACCTTTGAAATCCCTTTTAAAACTACTTCAATTTTTAATTTTATATTGATCCCCAAAAGTATGCATATAAATTTCATTTCTTATTATTAACTTTTAACAACTTTTAAATGGTTTGACAAGCACATTATTGCTTCTACTTCTTATTTAACAATATAAAAAGTTTTCTTCTACTCAAGCAAATATAAAAAGAAAGCTGAAAAACGAAAAAAGAAATTTACTTTTCTATTATAGACGCCACTTAAGGTGTCAACTTAAATGAAAAATATTTTTACTTTCACCAAAAACTAAATACACTTGCCAGGCAAAAATTTATTATGCTCAAATAAAACGTTTGAACAAATTGCTATAAAATACATTTAATAAAATTCAAATCGACATTTAGTCAATAAACTTTCTTTGCCAGTAAGAATTCTACTATGCTGGCTTTGCGTAAGGAAAAAAGGAGTGAAGAAAAAAAACTCTAAAAGAAATTGCTTAACAAATTTAGGGCTTACAGATAGAAAGAGGACGTAAACGAAGTTTGTAAAGTTTTTAAATTATTGTGTATTAGGCAAGTTTGTTTAAGAGCAAATGTAAGGGATTTTTCTTTTTTCTACCTCTTTTCTTAAGAAAAATCCAATAGGCTTAAATTTTAGAAAAATCTTGAGAAGAAAAGTTCAATAAATTCATAATAAAAGTGAAAGAAAAAAGCAATAAGTAGCAAAAATCTTTACTTTATCTAAAGCAACAAAAAAGAAAGTTAATATATATATAAAAAAAACACAAAAATAAGGCCGGAAGGAAACTCTTCGCCAAGTGATGAGAAAAAAGGGGAAAATTGTCGTTTTAGAAAACAGTGGAATGGAAAGAATTTGTTTAAAAAAATTATGAAGCTACACTGAGGGAAAAACCATGATGGAAAAGAGACAAATGTTAGGATCATTTTAATTCCTTGTATTTTAGAATTTTAAGTTTTTATTAAAAAAATGTAACTTGGAAAAACCCTAGAGAAGAGAGCTATGCAAATCCAAAAGCATATAGATCCATAAACCCAATGTTATTCTTGTTAACAACCATGTAGCGATTTGTCAATACAATGGTAAGGGGACAAATACCAGACAACGCAATGAAATTTAATGAACACGCCTATGTAAAGGATAGATCCTTTATATAGGTAGTCACCGCTACCATGGGTAACTACCATATATACACAGAGAAACAAGATTCGTTGTTGCATTCTAATCAAATTCGTTCGCTTCCGAGTATTTCGGTTGAATCAATAAGTACGTAAGCTGTTCTCCCAAATGAATGAAAAAATGATTTCGGTGAAAATAACTAACTCTAATATTACTGATATGAATTACACTAAAATCTCACATACTTTATTTAAGAATCAAAGGAATTACAAAAAGGAAAAGATTTTATAATTCATAAAATATAGAAATAACGATAAATATTCGAAGTTATCTTGAAATTTTCTTCAATATATTTCTGTAGAATCTGCACTGTTCATTCTCATCCACAATGTCCTGTGAATAATCCAGTAAGTATTCTCAAGTCACCCTTTCCGAGCGATAGCAACAACTGAGATCTACATTTGGATAGATTAATGAGCATATATTGACTTAGTAGCTTTTTTGATAGTATTGTATAAGTGAGAAATCCAATTGGAGTTTCATTAAGTGTAACCCAAAGATATTTTACCTCTTTAGAAAACCCTATAGATGAGCCTTTCAATGTAGGCTCTATGAGTCTAATAACTCTCCGTTTGTTAAATGGTACAAGAATTGACTTGACTGGGTTGATGCACAACCCTCTTTTCAAGCACCACTAGGTGGTTATATTCAGAGGAGTCTGTATCCTATACGATATCGTTATGTCATCCCACCAAGTAACAGCAATTACTAAGTCATTGGCGTAACCTTATGTATAAATCCTAAGTTGTTAAGTTATTCGAGTAGGTCATCGATAACCCGAGTCCACAATAGAGGCAATAATACGACAAATTGTGAACATTCTCTAGTTGCTTTTAAGGTTTTCGATTATCCTCCTAAGTCCAACTTAATAGCCCTCGATGACCGCATTTCCAAAATTCATTTCCTTATAATGTACGGAACCCCTTTCATATGCAATGTTAGATCAATAGCACCGTATGACGTATTGTCCAAGGTCCCCTGAATGTCAATAAACGCATTAGCGTCGTCACATGATGAATAGCAGTCACACGGTAGATTTACCAGGATTATAAGCAAACGGGAAATGTAATTATCGAGTAGTTGCTCCATCGTTTTCAAGAAAAACGAGCTGAGACTAATTGGTCTGTACGACTTTGGCAGTTGTTCAGACTATTTAAAACTCTCTCCAAGTCATTGTCACATGACAATGCAGTAAACTTGATTTGAAGGTTTTCGATGGTTGAGGAACAATAATGTCACCTCATTTTTGTAGAAAGCATGTACAAATTTCATATGTTCTTGGGGATTTAAATGGTCTAAATTTTGATAACGCCCACATTGCCCGCTCTTCACCAAAGATTCTACCTACAAACCGGATATTACTTTTGGATATTGAGGAAACCCATGTTTGAATTGGAGTTGGACTGAAAGGCATTGAACCAGGAAAGTGAGGAGAAATGTGCAGGTCTGCTTCGGTGATTCAGTGTACACACAATCGGGACGTTCAGCATACAGGGACCATTGGTATGATCCCAAGATAATGTCTTTTGTAGCTGAATAGCTTCCGTGAGATTTCTTTCGCTTGAGATTATCGAATTAGTCTTTATTTTCTTGTAACCAAATTCTGTTGTATTTTTGCAATCAATTATTTCATTGCAATAACTGAATACTTATTTTTAATTTAAAATATTTTAGTACAAACAATTTTACGATTTCAATTACCAATATTTGTAATTGAAGCAAATAAAAATTGGTTACATTTGCCGAATCATTAAACTAAATATTAATAACTGAACATGTTGGTTTATTCAACCTTCAATCGCAAAGTGGATACAAATCTGATATCATTTAAATCTGAACGACAACAAAAATTTGGCATAATCTTTAACTTTTCATATACCCGAAATAACCCACTTTAGAGCCCCCGTTATAAGGTTGAATTCTGCTACATCTTAAAACTGAATCAGAGAGAGACATCTCTGAATGTAAACCCAGATAATGTTTATGTTCACTATGCCTTTCAAAAGCAGACAATAGAAATAACAAGAAAATATGAATATGAGGCATTGAATATGAGATCGCACATTGGCTGTACACGAGTATATAATCACCAATTCTTATGTATGCCTTATATTTTTTCGCAATGAAAAACACATCGACAAATGCTATTGAAAATGTATTATTAATACTACGAATCGAAATACAGATACAATGTGAAGCAGGTTTAATATTACAGGGTGAATCGGCTATAAAAAAGAACTGATTATTTTTTCAAATTTCTGGTTCTATTGGAAAGGTTGAACTTTGTCATTTAAGAATGGACCACAATAACATTTATATGACTACCACGACAGGCTCGGAAGTACTTCATCCGATCAGCAAAATTGTTCAGTACATTTTCGATTGTTTTGGCAACTTCGATTTCATATTTCAATGCTTCAATTGTCTCTAGATGGCTAGCGCAGCATTTATCCTTAATGGCTTCCCACAGAAAATAATCCAAAGGGCTCAAATCATAGCTCTGTGGCGGCCAATTGACATCACAATTTCTGCTGATTAGTTGGTTGGATTAGATGGTTGCGTTGAATGTGTGACACGAGGCTCCGTCTTGGGTTGAGCGGATGAGTTAATGCCGAGCCAGTCGTGGAAACATCATACCATCATAGAACCGCCACCAAGCATAACCGCTGGTTTTATATTTCTTACATTTAAGGCTTTAATTGGTTTCCTCCGTACCGTACGTCGCCCATCTGAACCCATCTAAACCAAAAATGTTGCATTTGCTTTCGTCGTTGAACATAACAGATTGCCAAAGCTCAAAAATTTTTATGGAGTTCAGCAAATGATATCCTCTTCCCAAATAGGAAGTTTTTTCCTCGACTTTTTATTATTTACATTTATACACAGTGTTCTTCATAGCTTGTCGTTGAGCAGACAAATTCACACGATTTTCCTTGAGAACTAGTCCTTCCTCTCTTGCATTTAAGGATTTTGGGTGACTATTCAGAGGTAAATTTTCAATGCTTTCACGTACTATTGACTAATTTAGTATTTTTTTTTGTTTGACGATATCTATTCAATATATCATACATGTATTTAATAGATTTTCCTTTGTTGTGAAAGTGTAAAATATTTTTTCTCTCAGAAATGTAAAATTATTTTAGATTTAAAAGCCCTTCAAAACCATGTACAATAAGGACTAAATTGTTACTAACAACAACTGGAAAATACATGAAAAGTAAAAACGTGACCATTGTGATGCAAAATAATAAAAATCTAACAAAAATTAAAAAAAAATTTCTCGTTAAAATACGTAAGCAAAATAGTTATATAATACACTGTAGGAACTACTTCCAAAAACTTTTGTTAGCCACCTATAAATTTCATACATACTATATTATGATTTTTTTTTTAACAATTTCATCAATAAATCTTTCTATAACATTGTGTATGGCTAAAAAGGATATATAAAGGACAACTAAACATAGATATGGTTAGAAACTCGCAATTTCTTTATTATTTAACATGGACTTTTACACTGTTAACTCAGCAGCTGAGACAGCAACAACAGAAAAAAAACCAACATTTGATAACGTTATGAATCCCAATGTGAGTTTATTTTCCAATTCGCTTCTTAAATATTTTCTTTAGCATACAGTTTTTCTTTTTTTTTTTCTTATATTTCCTGGGGATTAAGCCTTTATCACCCTAAAGGGGGCAAATGAAAGACAAACACTCAACAGCATCTTCGTATGTTTTCCTTTTTATAAATTTTTGTTAGCGTGTTATGTTGTGCTGTTCTTCTATCAAACGTTACATATCTAAGCCTTACAACAAAAAGCAATATCCTTAGGGATCTGTTTGATGGTTTTAAGTGTTGGTGTTTTTGTTGTTGTTTTTTCTTCTATACTTTACTTTACGTTTTTTGTCTACGCAAAAGAAACAGTAGCAGCAGCAGCATGCACGTTATTAGAGTTAAAATCCCAACATGTTTTCTTGCCAAGCCTGAAAGTATGCTAAGCAAAAATGCAGAGTAAAGTCTTGTGGAAAGAAAGAAAATCTACACTGTGCACTAGATTTCTAGTCAAGTGTAAGGGAATTCTTCTTGCATGTTGAACCTTAAAAATAACAAAACACTTGTTTTTGTTTTTGCATTTCTTTATTTTTCTATTTCACTGTTTTTTAATTTTTTTTTTTTTGTTTTTATTTCTTCTGTTTTTTTTTTGTTTGTTGTTTTGCTGGAATGTCTACATAAACACTTGTGACAAAGGAAGGCACTTTTGTGCACATATACAAACACTTAACAGGGCACAGTGGGCAATAGGGTAGTATTATATGTATACTAAATGGAATTATTCTTAAGTAAATTAAGTTTTTAATGGGCTAAATAAAACTCCCAAAGTCTATTTTTACAAATAAATTATTATATAATATTAAACGTATTGTTGAGGGGAAAAGCTAAATACATATTTCCTTTCCAAATGTTTAGGAAAACTAGAAACATCTTATAAAAGTCTCAATTTTTATGTGTAGCCACATCTCCTATTCATTGGAGGGCGTTTTGTGAATGCTTACACATGTGATATCATTCGCGAAGATGGGCGTGTGAATAAGTGCTATTGAGGCCATATACATAAGCCATATAATATTGTTACGTTTTAACCTTTTCAAAACGTTTGGTTTATTTCCTTTAAATAAACCGGATACTTTTGATTGCAAATAAAAGCCGTTTAGTACTTTGAAAATTGTAACAACTCTTTATTTATTTAAAAATGTACAACAACAGAATTAAATAGTCACTCAATGTTTTTTTATACACGTTTGCAAAATCGCATTTATAATGTACACGAATTTACTTACAAAACACAACACACTTTAAGGCACTCAGTTGATGTTTATTCGAAAAGCGTCTCTGATAAACTGACTAACGACTGTAACCTCTGCCACTATTTATAACACAGCCATCTGCACTATAGATTTATCTTTAACTGTCAAAGTTCGAATATTCTAGATCTTACTAATACATACGCCATCTGTGGTGTACTTTCTACAATGTTCTTTAACTGAATATTCGAATTCGAATATACAGCGTTGCCAACATAGGATCAATGGTCAACTGAAAGCTTTTATTTAATAATGCCCACAGATATGTTACAGTTTGCTATTACAGCACTGTTATTTGAAAGCATTTTGCTACTTTTAAATCAGCCCTTAAAATCGTTATATTTGAATTCAAGTACAATTTCGTAACAATATATAGGAAATATTAGTTTGTGAAGAGATCACATCTTTAGACCAAATTTGGAAAGCGCTGTATGTTATGTAACTTTGAAGTGACTTATGCAGTTCTCAGACGATAAGCAAATAATTTTTAGTATTAGTCCACCGTGCCAGACTTTATGAAATGCTTGATAGATATCTATATAGAATGTGGAGCACTATTGTTTGTTCCAGAATTTTTTCCGAATAGTACTGTGCCTTCCTCTGAAACCAAATTTATGGTCAGTAATAACAACTTTTCAAATAATTTAAAGAATATTGACAAGAAATAATTGAGCGATATGACGTCACACAGTGGGGCAGAATAGAAATTTTTTGGAAATAAATCTTTCATTTCTAAACGGCTGGATCGGACCGATCGGAATAAAATTTTCGTGGGCGTAGCCAAAAAGTATTCGAGTTATTAAACAAAAAAAATTAGTTCGGAATAAATGTGAATCAAATTGGTCCTAATATTTGCAATCCTATTAAAATTTTGATAGAAATTTTAGTTTTAGAAACTCAATAAATATGTAATAAAATCTGTATTTATTAACAAAACTCAATGAAAATTTCAACGTTTTTTAAATTTGTTATTTTAAATAACAAAGTATAAGAAAACATGTCAAAAGGTCAAAGGGAATTCCGCAATTCCTATAAATTGGAGCGAAAATCCCAAAAATGGTATTTTTTTACAATTTTGCCATAGGGTCCACATTTCCTTCGGGGCTGGGAAAATACTTTAGGGATCAGGGTTTGAAAAGCTGCTTTCCATTTTCTGATTCCAGCTTTGGGATTTTAGAACATGTGGCCCAAAGTTGAATTTTTGATAAAAAATAGGTCAATTTCCGAAGGTCGAATAGTTAAGTCGCCTTTTCGACCAAAAGACAGCAAAAATCTACTATTTTATTAATTTTAAAATTGAAAATCGTTTGTTTTTGGATTCTTAATTGATATTGCTATGAAGTTTTTTGTACATTATTGGTAATTTAGTTGTCTAACCCTATATTTTTAAAAAAGCGGACCAAGGAAATTATTTTTCAAGACCTATTAATATTTTTGAAATCGGATGAGAAGCAAAAAATGCCATGTGTTTTAAAATTTTACATTTCGAAGGTACCCAAATTTGAGCCCCCATAGCGCATATGTAGGGTACATTTTAATAAGTTAAACCACTGCCATTGATGCCTGAGGAGACTCTAACAGTGGTGGTCATAATGACTGTAAACATTTCAAACAGATTGGATTTCATAGCGTCAAGACTGATATAAATGTAAGGTACAAATTCTAGATCCCAAAAAACAACAAATGCTTACATAAAGAGTGAGTCAGAAAAACTTATACTTGTATAAGGTTAAAGAAATAATTAAATCGTTAATACAAAAATTCTCAAAAATAAGTAAATTTATTCAAATATTTTACAAATTCATTAAACATTAAAATATTGGCATATTAGTCCGTATTTATAAATTTATCCACTTTTTCTGGAAATCTTCCCATTAAAGTTTTACTTATTAGTTGCTTCCGTTATCTTTATGCACGAGGTGGTCCACTTTCCTGCATTCTTTAATAAAAAAACTATAAAAAAAGTATATACTGAAATATCATTTTATAAAAGACGAAATGCGCAATATAGGATTTGATTTTAGACCTATGATTTCTTGGAGAACATTTTTTGGAATTTTCCGTAGAATGCGTTTCTGTTATAAGATTTTTCGTGAGAAAAATCGACCCACCCTAATGAACATACCACGTAATACATTGTTAATTTTAAGGAATAGGCGACTTACCCCATGAGGACAAATGTTGAAATGGATGTGAAATTTTATCGAAATTCTTGAAAGAATCATGAATGTCATTGGACGGAATATGACATAGTTCAAGGCTTCTGACGGAAGCAGGGACTCGTGAGTTCTAATTTGAATGACTCTACCTCTGAGATCTTGCCCTCATGTCCTGGAAACCAATATGAACGCGACGAAATATTGTGTCAGTTGTGCCAGTGATTGGATACAATTGAGAAGACTTTTCGTCCTTGATTGATGCAAGGCTGTCCAAGTAGATATGTATAGTCGAATTTTCGAGAATCAGTTCCCGGATTTTTCTTGCGACTGTACCGGTGGCATAGATCTCTGCCTGGTATCGTGCAATCGAACTAGACTAGTTAGTGTGTTAACTGCATGTATCTGCAATTTATATGATTTCTAGGTACCCGGGAATTCCCGGGAATATTTTTTGGTTAATTTTCGGGAATTTCTTCATAAGTTTTCTTCTAAAAGTTACTATATTCAGATACATTTCGAATACCCAGTCACCCAAAATGCTGGATAGTTATTTTTCAATCAGAAGAAAAAGTGTAGTTAGTTAGCTAGTTTTCAAAAAATTATGAATGATGCTTTACAAAATGCTAATATTTTGTATATGTATCTTGTGTATTGGATAAAGATGGTGATAATGATTTACAATACAGTTTCATTTAGAACTGCAGCTCAATCTTGTAACTTTACATGAGGATTTAGCGTCAGTGGCTGAATAATGTACAAACACAAGGCCGCACGACCGAACTTTCTGGAAAACTCTTTATAACAGCATTGACTCAACATTTATCGCCATTTACCCACTGTTCTTCATATACATATCTATGTTTAAATTAAATCCATACAAACTCTTTTATCTAGACATTCGACTGCTACTAATACATTTAAAAACATCTTTCGTTTTTACACTTATTCATAAGATTTCCTTAAGTTTTTATTCCCCACGTCTATGAACTAACTTTTTTACTGCAATATTTGTTTTATTTTATGTGATAAAATAAAAATAAATCTTAAAAAAGTATTAAAAAAAATTACGCGCTCACTTTTTTGCTCCTATAAACTTTTCGACACAATCGAGTTTTTATTTAACTTTCGTTGATTTTATTTGCAATTTGGATTTTAAGGTTTCAAAATAAACTTAATTTTATTTTTTTTTATTTTTATTCGGGTGATGGTTGATGATGTTTTATGCTCCTAAATTCGAGTAGTCTTATATCAAGAGTGTTAAGGGATTTTCTTTTTTTGGTACTAAACAAAAATCCTGAAAAACGTTGTTTGTTTTGTACATTCATATGTATGTTTATATAAAAAAATGTTGTAAAAACCATTTTATACAAGTTGAAAGTTCATTTTTGCTGACTTAAGAGCCGATGTAGGTTGGAATTTTTAGTCGTCTGTTGCTCGATGTGTGTTTAGTAAGCAGGCTTTTAAAAATTTGTTTATTTTATAACTTTAACATCACATAAGTAGACTTAATAACCATGTTATAAAATATTTATTATACACACATACACACACTCACTCTCTCACTCACCAAGGACCTTAATTTAATAGCTCTCCATGCTGAAACACACACAAAAAAGGTTAATGGCTGTTTTGGAATTCAAGTAGAAATTGTGTTTGAAAACTTTTGCCGTTAAGGAAGTGCGGGAAGTATTATTTTGGGCTGTAATGCAATTTTAAAAACTTATTTAATAACAATTTCTTGTTTTGAAAAGCTTTACAATAGACTTGATAAACATTAATAATAAGTTTATTAGCCATACAAAAAAGCATTTAAAATTGTTAACAACTTTTAATGTTCATTGTCACACTAAACAAAAGAGATTGTTTAAATTTGAATAAATTGTGGATGAACTGCAAGTAAAAGTGTTAGGCTGAGTTTATTTTTTGTAAAAGTAGGATTTGTATCATCTTAATATGATTCTTTTCGGACTACCACTTTACAAGAAACTACGTTTCGATATAATAAGTTACTACCTTAAAACAGCCTGGATGCTCAGTTGATTTGTTTCCCGTATAGTATCGCGTATGTGGTACAGATCCTACTTTAGGTGATAGGCAAACCTTAGGCTAAGGAAAAAGTAATATTTGTCGAAATTTTCTACAACCATTTTACCTAAATTTATTTCATTGCACGGGTGGTTGTGGGCTTGTTGTCACAGACCTTTGACTTCAACTAACCCCATAAAAAGAAATCCAATGGTGTTAAAACGCTATATCAAGGGGTTAAAATCTGTTATCCGCACCACACAGTGATAAATTGTCTTTTGATCTTGTGGACAAAAGTGATGCTCTCAACTTTGATCAATGCTGGTCGATCCCATAGGCCAAAAATAAAAAAAAACAAAGTGAAGTTTGTTACCAAATGTGTCATCACTATTTCTTATAAAAATAAGGTTGTTTTAATATAGTTGTTTTTGTTTTATTCCAACTATACTCTTCAAGAATAGCTTTAAAAGTGAGAGCATGTTGACAGTTGGTTTTTGCGGAGTGAAAAAGTGGAAAATTAAGCGCAACTTTAAATTAATTAAAACCATATAAAAAAATGTTTTTTTTAAATAAATCGAAATGAATATTGAATTGGAAGGTATTAACTTAATTTTAAGATAATTACAATGTGTTTAGCTTCTTGTGTATTTTTTATTAAATTAATATTTGCCCAGTGTCATTTTTAGTGTTGGTTCGTCCATATATTTCAATTTCAACTAGAGTTTTAGTTGTGTTTCCCCCTGAAGTCTCCAATGGGATTTTTTCTGGTTTATTAGTTAATATTCCAAGATTCTAAAATTGGAAATTTCAGCTGCATCCTTTTGCATCTCTTTGATTTATGTCCCATACACCAAAGCGGCCTCGTTGTTTTTGATGTCCAACTTTGAGTTTTTGTGAGGTGTCTTGTTAGTTTATGTTCGCGTTGCTTTGTTATTGTTATGCATGTAAAGAATTGTGTTTGTTTTTTTCTTTTCCACGGACTTTTAATATTTTTAATTTATGAATTTGAACAATTATAAATTGTTTTTGCAATAGTCACATCTTATAATTGCAAACTTTCGCGCTCACATATTTTTGATATTTGGTGCTTAGAATGCTGAAAAAGCTCAAAAAGTGAAGGATGTCGTGAAAAACTATATTAAAAATGAAGGCTACACATTTGAAGAAAGTCATTTAGAAACACACTTAAATTATAATTGCAAAAAACTTTCAAAATTTTGGCAAAAATGCAATCGTATAAAAACAAAAGTTCAAAATACATATTCTGATTGGCTTGCCTAAAAGGAGTCGATTTTATTAAACTCACATGACCACGCCCAGATTTTGTTTGCAACTTTTTTTAGTAAGAATTCTTATTGATTTTTAATTTTTTATCAATTTTAAAAAGTTTATAGTTTCACTTATATGGGGAGTGGGTGTGGCAGTTGTCCTTATTATATATTGTACCAAAAATTATAAATGTACTATTATTTATTTCCGAGATATGGAATTTTGATTAACTAGAATGTCATAACCTCGCACTGCGCGTTGGGGTGAATTTGAATGCTAAGGTATGGTTGGGGGTGGGTATGAGTCATCAACCACACCCGTTTTATCTTTCAATAGTTCCGACATATTTATAAAGCCGTGACCGAAATTACAATTTGATACCTACACTGGAAGTATTTTTGGCCGCCGACTTCATACAGCACCGACCACTGTGGGGCGCTTAGAATCGGGTGAAATATAGACATGCGACTGTGCTAGATAGTCTGGAGAAAATTGCAGACAATATTGATTACAAGACTACTAAACTTTTCTACGATGGAGAAGCTTTCGTGTAGATCACGATCAAATTATTCGACAGACAGGTTGTTTTGCCAGCTTGTTATACTTTTTGACAAAATTTCTAATTTTTGTTTCAAAAATCCCTCATTGATTGCAAGACTTATGTTGTAAAAATAACAACATAATTTTGAAAGCCTTCAAACTATATACGAATCAATTACTTATCACTTTTCTACTAATATGCTAGGTCAAAACTTGCTCACTGTAAAAACGTATGAAATATGTACCGAAGGTCTTAAGAAAAGTATCAAGATTTTTTAAAATCGCAGGATATTTTTTATACTTTTAAAGGCAAAAGCATGGTATACATAAAAAACATTCTAAGAAAAATGCTATTTCTGGATTACACGAAGAAAATTCAAAATCAATATTTTGTAGGAGACCAGTTTTATATACCCTAATATGTGTAGAATTTGTCATAGGCTCCTTATCAGCCCCATACCAAATATAGTCTCAATAGGCAAACATTCTAAAATTGAAGTTAATTTTTTCAAATCCATACAATTTGTAAATCTAAAAAAAATATTTAAACATTTAAAAAATAAAACTTAAAAAATGCACTAAGTAACTTTCACTTTAATCTAATGTTTTATTTCAACTTAAAACTTCTGTTAAAGCAAATCATCATTAAAATTGCATTAATACAAAAAGTAAATCAGGTTCCTCTTCAAATTTTCCACTAAATTTACGTACATATACATTTTAAAAATGTAAAAAAAAATTGTATATAATTTTCCGCACAATTACTTGAGGCAACAACATCCCCATACATAAACACCATTAACCGAAAATAGCAAAAAATATAAAATGTCTTTGCAATGCCAAAAGTCAGCCCAAATAAAGGACCAACTCACATACACACGCTGACACACTTTCACTTCCGTTAACAGCCGCCCTTTACATTTGATACACACTTGTACTAAAAATATGCCAAATATTCGAAGACTTCATATAAATATAAATAAAAATAATAATGTTAATAAATTGCCTTTTGAATAAAATAAAGAAATATGAAAGAAGAGAAGCTAAATAAAAGAAAACAAATTAACTTCATGCCACTTAAAATCACATTTTAAGTTAATATTGTATTTACTACACACTCTGGTTGCTACAACCAACTATACCATCTTATTCCTGGTTTTTAACAACCCCCCATGCCCTTGTAAATGAAACTGAAATGAATTTAATAAATTTATTTTTTAGAAAAGAAACAAAAATAACAAATAAATTTAATATTTTACAACATTTTTGTGTTAAGGACAAATACTGAAAGTACAGCGGAATAAAACAGTATAACCAAACAGAGTATTAACGAAACAGTTACATACAATTTGTATTCCCGTATTAGTCACATTTACAGACGTTAATCAGAATCCTCAAAAACCAAAAAATTACAGGATTGTTTTATGTATTGCAAACCTGACTTTTATGAAAACATTCAATACATTCATTTGAAAGGTAATTTAAAGTTATTTAAAAATTTTATGTTGTAATACGTCTTGGTAAAATACCCTGTACTATTTTCTATTAACAACTTAAATACGAATAATATGTGCTCAATTCATCAAATTATGTCTTTAATTGGCTTTCCTACTAATTCTAGTTCATTGGAGAGAGTATTCTGAATTTCTTATTTATACCAATTTGATCAAATATTAGCATATTACGAAAAGTACTGAATTGTTTTGAAATTGTCTTTAAATTAATTTCCATGTTCAGAAGTGATGTAGAACAGAACGCTTTAGGACCCTACAAATTCGTTATACACGTATTCGATTAAATCAAAAAATAAACCTTAAAATATTAAACATAAAATAAAGCACCAAATTGTTATAATATTTACAAATAAATGTATATAATAAAAGTAATGATAATAACAGTAACAACAAAACTCACCTAATAATCCTTATCAAAATAAACAGTAAATGCGTTTTTCACTTCCAAGTACATATATATTTGACATTTGCAAAACAAAAAGCTATACAAACTTTGTGAAAAAGAATAAACAGAACTTTTATTGCAATTGTCTCTCGAGTGTATGTTCATTAGGGTGGCTATATATTTTTATCTTAGTAAAAATAAACCACCAAACGAAATTTTATTTTGATCGGTCCATATTTGATCATAGCCTTCATATATACGACTTCATAAACTCATTTAAATATGCATAAATTTCGAACAAATATCATTAGTATGAAATTCGACATAAATAATTATAATATACATATGTATATGTATATATAAATCGCCGTAGTAAATTTTATGATCATCAGTCCTTATTTGGTCATAGCTCTCAAATAAAGGTCACCTCCAAAAAAAAAAACACTTAAATACGCATAAATCTCTTATAAATATCATTATGACATAAAAATTTTACACAAATAAACATCATATTGTTACGTTTTTACCTTTTAAAAACGGTGGTTTATTTTCTTTTAATAAAGTTTAGTAGTTTAAAATTGTAACAACTCTTTATTTATTAAAATTTATACAACAATTTAAATATTCACTTTCTTTTAATGTACACACTTATATTACACACTTTATAATGTACAAGTAGCAGCGTCTATCATAAACTAACCACCGACTGCAAGTGCTGCCACTATTTATACACAGCGCCAACTTCCTTCGAGTAGCTTCATGAAAGTTCTATTTCTACAATGATCCACTCAAAGCTTTATTCAATGTTGTATGTTCCGCAGCTATATTAATAATATCCACAGATATCTTAATAATGTTCACAATTATGTTAACTGCTGTTAATCGACAGGTAAACAACATTGTCCATAATTAGATGGAGACTTCTAAATAAATGTTGAGAAACTCGATGCAACTGAAACCAGCCGCTAGAAACCGTTATATTTGAATTCAAATACAATTTCGAAATATTATATATAGAGAAATCATGGTATAAGCTTTAATATCTACATAAAGAAAAATGTGATTTAATAATGTTCAAACATAAAATTTAATCTTATTTATTAATATAAATACTTTTGTTTCTAATAAAATTATTTAACTAGTTTTTGAGTTGATGGTACGTACCCATTAACTTTTGCACAACTTTTCAGTTCACCTATGCTGAATATTTATTCCAAGCAGATAACATTTTTTATTGTCGATAATAGCACTTAAATTTTTCTTTAATTTAGCTTTGACAATAGCCCAGTAGTTTTCTATTGGCCGAAGCTGTGGACAATTGGGTGGGTTCATATATTTTGGTATTACATCCACTTTGTTGCTTCGACACCAATCCATGGCAGCTTTGGAATAATGACAGGAGGCCAAATAAAGCCAAAACTTTACTGAAGAATGGTGTTGTCCGATAAAGGGTAGAAAACGTTTCTGAAGACATTCTTTGATATAAATATCTGAAGTCATAGTTGTAGAGGTTACAAACGGAGCACTATTAAGACCGCCATGCAAATAGCTTGCCACACCATTAACTTCTTACCAAATTTATTAATTTGTTTATATTTATATTTTTGATTGACATTGCCGCTGCTCTCTGCAATAAAATGTACGTCCTGATAGCTGTTGAAGGTCCATTTTCACATACGTTTCATCATACATGATAAGGCAGTTATTAAATTTTGTCAAAACTTGTTCGTAAAGTAAACCGTTTTACAGCAGTAATATTTTGCTTTTCTGTACGATTTGGATATTTAATGCTACGATATGACCGTAAGCTAGCAGCCAGGCGTATTCTTCTTGCTGTACTACAACTGGTTTTACATTTTTTTGGCGCGATCCATATCAACGCACAAAGTTGTATGACGATCTTACCCTTAATAGGTTATAGCTTCCATATAGGTTAGGTTAGGTTACGTGGGTTGCTCGCAATTTAGCGAGTTCACTCGGAGGCCTTGTGGCCCATTGTGATACCCTTAGAAATACTATTGCCTTATGCTGAAAATTCGTACATAAAGTGAGAATAGTTTCCCTCCCTAATTTCGTTGACTATGTGATTCCTGTGATTCCCGTGGGAACCAACCGGTACTTCTAATAAATCTGATCATATTTACTAGTGACACATCTCTGAGACAGTCCAGATCATGGAAAAGAGCTTTACCAAGATGTAGTAGTCTATGCTCTTGTAAGGCTGGGCATTCACATAGAAGGTGCTGTACCGATTCCTCCTCCTCTTCATCTAAACAACTTCTACAGTAGCTATAACGTGGGTAACCCATACGTTCCGACATATGTCCAATCATACAGTGCCAAGTAATTATACCCGTAAGAAGTCTGATCGAATTCCTGCTAAGATACAAAAGAGTCCTAGTTCATTCCTCTGTCAGATTGGGCCAGAGCATTCTTGATATTCTACAAGTGATGATATCTGAGTTACGTCTCACTCAAAGCCCATTCATCTATCAATCTCGATACTGTCACCAGGGGAGTGTGAATATCCCTTTGCGCTAGAGATACGTCCAGGGACGACCAGTTGGGTCCATATAAGGCCCACGAAAAATTTTTTATAGCTCATAAATATCGATATTGATAAAAAATTTAACACACATTTGTTCGGGTATGCATATTAGTATCTTACTACTGGGTTTTGTGACTATCACTCCATAATTTTACTTAGATCCTACGTAACGCCCATGTCCGGAAAATCCATTATCCTCTAGCAATGTGAAATTTACCTTTTATATTTTCTAGTAAATATAAATATATTAAACCAAACCAGATAAATGTTTTTATACTATAAATCCTTTTAGATTTCGTTTAAAAAATTTTAATTTCGATTTTGAGATACATATGTATGGATATTTGTGTATGAAGTTATAATGGGTTATCGATGTCTAAAAATGTTTGTATTTTATATTTCTATGGGTAAATGAACTACTAAAACTATTTTTCAGCATTAATTTTTTTCAATTTGTTTGAAGTTATTGCTACTTTGACCCGAAACTCGAGACTTCAAATAAAATGTGCTACCTATAAATGTTATCCGCTTTTGCTCATCATTTGATGACGAAAAAAGTAAGTTCCACCTTAATGAACTGGTGTGTATTTTCGTGTAATACACGCATTTATATATGTTTGGGTGTATATGAAACAGTTTACAAACAAATTAAGTTACAGATTATTACCTGTGCTTAAAGCTTACTTTAAAGAAAATGAAAACTATTATTTGTTGTCTTACTTTTTTCAACTGAACTTTGCTACAACAATAAAAAGAAATAATGGTTGTAAAAGAATAAGAAAGAAAAACTTTAAACAATTTACAATATAAATAAATATACACACTGGGATGTTTAAATGAGAGAAAAAGGACAAACATACAAGAAAACTGGAGTTTAAACTTTGACACCAGACATTGAAAAATTATGTTTCGTTTTTTTATTTAGGGAGCAGGAAAGGCGACAAACTAGACACAATAACAATTCCCAAAACGACATTTATTTGTTGAAATAGGATGAAAAAAAAAACTGAAAATATATAAATTGAAGTGAACATCAGTAAGTAGCAAAATAAAGTGGTATTTAGCCTACTTAACAAAGAAAACTAAAAGGTGTGTTATATTTTTTCTAGGTTGTTAAAGAGGGGAGGGAGAAGTCTTTAAAATTTGGAAGCTAAATGGTTAAGTTGATTTGCTTATATATAACACATGAATTTTGAGCACTGAACATAGAACTTAGAGTGATCTTCCTGGAATCAGAACATGCTGGACCAAAATAAAATTTTTTAATAAAAAATTGTGTTAAAATCTTTAAAACTATTCACAGTTTTCCTTTAAAATTAGTTCTAAAAATAATAACATAATTTTATCCCACATCACATGACATCCCTGAATACAAAAAACCTAAATTAGGGTAATCGTACTTATTATATGCTTTTCTAGGGGGAAGCTTCCATTGTTGTCAAAACTTAAGCCAATTTAATAAAAATTCAAATTTTCAACATAAAAGTTTCCTGAATAAACACAATGAAAAAAACATCAAAATTTATAATAGAAGATGAAGTAAAAAATATATGTATGAAAATTCAAAGAAGCGTATTTAATGTCAATCACAATGTTTTTACAAACAATTTGTTCACATTAGCCGATATGAAAAGAAAATATTGTGCTTATAAAAAAATTGGTGGGATAATAGAGTATGTACTTTTATTTGCTAGTTTAAGAGAACTAAAGTTATTAAAATTTTTTAAAGAAAACTTAAAGCAATGTGTAAATATATGTTTTTTTTTCATATTTTATTTATTGTATCTTCACAAAATAATGTGATATATCAATAATTTGTTCAAATCTTAAATCTAAATATTAATTTTTATTTACGTCCCACCACAATTGGACGAAATATGATGTTTAATTTATGGATCCTATCATCAGCGCAGGTCTGTTGGATTCCTTCTTCTTAGGCGGATGTAGCCGTTACTTCTAATTAATGTTCGTGCAAGTGGGTTAGGGTGAACTTCTAACACCTAGGTCCTTATGAATGTTAATATTTCTCACATACCAGGGCGCTGCTGTTATCATTCTTAATATTTTATTTTGGAATCTTTGAATATTTTCAATATTAGAAGCTGAGCCCAATAATTGAATTCCATAGCACCATATGGGTTTTGTTATTGAGCTGTACAGCAAAAGTTTACAATCTAAACTTTACCAATTAGCCAGTAAATTTGTAATTTTAACTTCATTTGAGTCAATTTCGTATCTATATGCTTTTTCCAGGTAAGACGTCAGTCTAGATGCAGACCTAGATATTTAACTTCAGTTTGTTGAGGTAGTATATGATTATTTATTAGGATTGGAGGGATTCTCTACGCAATGTGAATGTAAGATGTATACATTTTTGCTCGATTTTATAAAATCAAGAGATTTTATAAAATCGTTTAATTTTACTAAAATATCAATCCTCAAGTCCTAAGGTTTTCAAAAATACCAAATACTTATATAAAAAACCATTATTTACACCTCAGAAGTTCCAAAAACCTTGCCCCCTTTGACAAATTTGTACGTTTTTTTAATTTTTGATTCAAACGTTACCAAAATTTTCCACTGTGAGGCGTCAAAAGTTTGACGTAGCCATCTTTTGTCCACTGTAGCGCCATTTCAGCTTAAAACTGATACCTTCAAAAACATATTATGTCCCTAGTTTCAAAGAAAGCCGACCAGGTGTTTGTAAGTTACATATTTATTACCATGTATTTTGCTATCGTTCCCACTGCAGTTGGTACTTTTTCAAAATAGTGAAAATAAAACCCATAAAACTACTTTTAAAAACATTTAAATTAAATTTTTACCAGTAAAATTTATTAACAATAATAAAAACTAAATGTAACAAATATTAACGTCGAGTAAATGCAAATTCTTACTTACAATCTCTCTTGACAATTAAAAAATTATAACTAATAAACTTATTTTTTACTTAATTTCCCTTCGCCGCCGTTTTCAATACTCTCAACTTTGAATAGATAATATCCCAGTCAAGATAGGCTCCCACAATATAACGTACATTATCATCGGAATCATCATAACCTTCGCGACCATGCAGCAGCCGTATGTTATTAAAAGTCAAAACATTACCGGGCTTCGTCTTGAAAGCATAGGCATCCTTACGAGCGAGACGTACAAATTTCTCGTAAGCCTCATACCAGGGTATAACTTCTTCCAATTGTACCGAAAAGTGACTGTCACGTTGGGGTATACTGTGATTTAAACGCGTATAATTGCCGTCTTTGTCCAAGCTGTAAAGAAAATAGAGAAAAATAAATAAAATCTTAAATAAGAAGAATTTTAAGAACTACTATATTTTAAATAAAATTATATCAATTAGTTTGTAGTATGAAATGAATTTGAATGAATTTTTTGCTGTTGTCTAATATTTTATTGAAGCCGAATGTATATTTTCTATTAATATTTACAGAATATATATTAAGGGTCCTCATGTAAACGCTTATATGTCTCGTAAACTGTGCAATCTGTGCATTTTTACACTCTCGCAAATGAACTGTCAAAAAATGTATGGAAATTCGTTTGCACAACTCCGATAAGTTTGCGCGTCAATTTAGACTCGCAAACTTGAATTTATTGTGCATTTGATGAATCAGCTGCTTTTGTTTATTTTTATTTATAAGAAATAAAAATCAAAAAATATAAAAATTTTGTGCTTGTGAAAATTGTGTAACTTTGGAACAGAATGATTGGATTAAATGGCATTGTGTCTGAAAACATTAACCAACAGATAGAATATAAATAAAATCTTACACACTATGTATATCACCGTTTGTTCCAAAGATTTAACTTTCATTCAACATTTTTAAAATTAAAATTTATACAATTTGAAAATTTATTTTTTAAGGCTTTTGTTGAATTTATTTTTATTTGACATTTGTATCAAATAGAGACAAATTTAATGTATAAACTTGCACAAAATTGAAAAGGTGGGTTCATGAAACACGTCGCGCAAATTTACACAATTGAACAAATGGGAAACTTAAGCGTTTAAATGAGTACCCTTATTGTTTTATTATAAGAGAAAAAACGATATTAAATTTTATTTATTATAAAATCATCCAAGGATTGTTTTTATTTAAATATGACGGATTGTAAAGGATAAATATTTCGTTTAGTGTAAGAAATTAAAAGAAAACATAACGCCTCTCATGATTCGAATATTTTCGTATATTTCTACATGTACCTCAAAATGAGTTCCGTTTTATGTCACGTACGATATACCCTTATTTCGCTCAATATTTTGGACAACAATATTCCGAAAGAACTTTTTATTTTTATAAAATATCGTACCCTATGAATGGAACATAAAGACCAAATTATTTTTAAGATACTCTTATTTTTGCAAAATCTATTCCACTCTATAGGCGTACAAATGTCACGTACGATGATATGGAATTGCCAATATGTGACATTACTAAGCATTGCAAAATTTGATGGACATTTATGTATTGTGTGTTTCAAAAGAAATTTACATAATCATTTTTTGGATAAAAAAGTCAATAAAAATAATCGAAAACCTGAATTATTTTCATTCGATTCTTTAAATACCATTTTATTTGCACACGATTCTTAAGAAACGATACTTTTTTTATTGGTTTCATTGAAAACCGGTTATATTTTTTATTCGGTTCGTTAAGAGTCATTAAGAACAGGTTCATTTGTTTCACTATTTAAGAATAGGTGATGTTTTTATTTGTTTCCTTAAGAACCGGTTAATTTTTTATTCGGTTCTTTTATAACCGATTATTTTTCATTAAATTCTTTAAAAACTGGTTAATTTTATGTTGATTTGTTCATGGATTCTTTGTGCACCATTTTAATTTGTCATTCGATTCATTAGAAACCGGTTTATTTTTAATTACACTCCAAAAACCCAGTTATTTTTTTATTCGATTCTTGAATAACGGTTCTATTTTATTCGATTCTTCAGGAAACGTTTAATTTTTCTCAGATTCTTTGTGATTCAATATAAACCGTCTAATATTTTATTAGATTTTTTGAGAACCGGTTAATTTTTTTATTCGTTTCCACAAAAGCGATGCATTTTGTCATTCGTTTCTATAGCATTTGAATTTATTCTATTATATTTAAATTTTTTATTCGATTATATTTGAACCGGTTATTTTTTTTATTCGATTCTTTAAGAACCGGTTATTTTCTTATTCGATTTTTTAAGAATCATTTCAATTTTATTCGATTTATTTTAAGAACCGGTTAATTTTTGTATTCGTTTCCTAAAAACCGGTTCTTTTTTCATTGATTCATTGGGAATTAGTTAATTTTGTCATTCGATTATATATATTATTGGAATTTTATCATTCTTTTTTACAATAACCTTTTAATTTTTTATTCGTTTCCTAAAAACCGACTCTTTTTTATTCGATTATTTAGTTAAAGGTTCTTTTCTTCCATTATATATGGTTTTGTATTCTATTCCAAATAAAGTGTTTCTTTTTTATTGGATTTATTAAGAACCGGTTATTTTTTAATCGATTATTTAAAAACCGGTTATTTTTTATTCGATTATTTATTTTTGTTTTTGATATTTTTATAGTTCTTATAACTTTTTCCTGCTGTTATATACTTTTTTTCGACTTTTGCACCATGTCGATATTATATAAACATTTTGTAAAGAACATATCTGAAGCAAAGTCGATTCATTTCGAATACTGCGTGTTGAAATCCATATATATGTTTTGCTTTACTAATTATAGTTTAAACTGAGTTTAAAACAAAATAAATTATATCTAAACCATAATATTCAAGGTTTAAACTTCGTTTAATCAATTAAATATAAAAGTTAATCCACAATCTATAAATTTTGCTTACAATTTTTAATAAAGCCTACAATTTTCCCTCTAACTCTTATGAATTCTTCTAAATACTTATAAACCGCAGCAAAGCAAACTGTACACCAAACCTAAATACTCCTCCTACTAACTACATCGTTTGTCAGCCTAAAGTACTTCTTCTCCAGTCATACATACAAATGAAATATGAATAGAAGAGGAATACATAAATGAGTGAGTATTCTACAAAACCTAACCGGCAGTCGTCTCCTGTAAACGAACTCCTTTTTCTAGGGAATAAACTTCAACATATAAATTGTGGCGGTGGCATCGTCAGCAAACTACTACTACTATTTCCTTCGCCCTCTACTCTGGGACTGGTAGTCCTGGGAATTTGTACTAAAGTGGTGTTAAAGTAAATGAAGTGTCAAAGCGATAAAATGTATTGGTATGTATGCATCTCATTCTCTCCGCCTGCCTGCCTGTACATACGTCTTCAGCGGAATTGAACGAAAAGGAATGGTAGGAAATAAGGAATGTTAAAAATTGCAATAAATAAATTGAAAATCGATTTTTGTTCCTTTATTTTCTTGGTTGCATGGGTAACCATGTGCAACTACGTGGAGGGTTTATTTTTTTGTTTGTTGATTTTTTTCTTCTGTTTGTTTTTGCTTTTGTTATCGGTAGAACCGATTGTATTTAAATATTTTGTTGTTAAATGCGCCATATGTTGTTGTTGTTGTTGTGCATGGCGTTTTTGATTATTTTACTGTTTGTGGAGTGCAACCGTGATTTTCAGTTTAATTCAAGAACAGTGTTTTAAAAGTGACAAATATGGAACAAACTTTAAAGTTTAGAGGTTAATACAGGGTAGCTGCACAGAGAAAACATATTCGTAATGGCAACCGAATTTGTTGTCAATCGAATGATTCGGTTGCATACATAGAATTTTTCGGTTTTAGCAACTGAAAATCAATCGATAAAGAAGAATTTCAGTTGAAGCAACCGAATATTTGTTACAAATTCTAAAATTTTGTATCTACAACTGTAAAATTCAGTCACCAAGGCAGAATCATTCGATTGGCAACAAATTCGGTTGCCATTACGAATCTGTTTTCTCTGTGTGATGAAAGCCGTTACCAAAAGTAAACTGAATTGTCTTTTCATGTCTGATGACGCTCATTTCGATCTGAATGGAAATATATGGAGTGGATCCAACTCAGCAATACTGCAGGAGAGAAGATTGCATCTAATTCGCGTCACAGGAGAACAGGGCGAACATTTAAATTCAATTATCTTTAAGACTAATTAAACTATTTTTAACACTATTCAATGGGCTTTGAAATGAAAAAAATATTGAATAACTTCCATGCATTACAAACAAAGTTATTCTAGTTTCTTAATGTACCAAAATTCATCAGCCTAGTAGTTATTAATCGTGCTTCTATATATCACTGAACTTCTTCTATAGCTGTCTGAAATAAGTAACATTGGTTTTCGAAAATTTATTTCCTCATAAGTTTTTCCTTTCCAAAACACTGTCCCTGTTAATCTTTTGTCACAACCATGAATACTTATAGTTTGAAAATTAAAAGGTTCTTCACACCATGTCATTCTTAACAAACACAAAATAATATGAAAAAAAAAATCTCACTCTTCCTTACCACCATGACAAACTGCTCTTGACAATAAATTTGTTAAACAAATCCCTAAAGTAAAAACAAATATTCCAACAAATCCCCTCTGCACCCCCTTCTCCCTATTACTTACCATATAACAGGAGCACGCCAGATATTATGAAAATGTTTATCATCCTCACTGCCAATATCATTCCAATCCACTAGCGTTTGTGTTAAAATCTTATAATCCTCTGGATGTTCCTGCTGCATGCGATCGGCTATGTGGAAGGCATCGACCAGTAAATTACTGCCACCTTGTGATTTTGATTGCACCATGCAGTGTAAAATATTACAACTTGGCTTGTACTCATAATACGGCAAATCAGTGTGCAGTGGTAAAGGATCCGAGAGATAAGCGAAATTTTTAGCACCCGGTTTTGATTGTACTATAAATTCTTCGCTAGAAGTGAGAAAATGAGTAAGAGATGGGAACATTAATTGAAATTTATTTGCATTTTATTGTCAAATGTTTTTATATGTGTCTGTGTTAATTACCCGTAAGTTGTGCGCCGTATAAAACCAACACGTTCAGCTAATTGTCTCACAACAGTTTGTTCGATGGGTGAATTTTTTATCATGACCACACCATGGATAGCCAGGGCTTCAAGCCATTTTTGTAGGGCTAAAAGATAATTGGATTTTTTATGAGTGATTAAATGCAGTGTAAAGGGAGAAGGTAATTTTGTATTACAGGTGTAACGAACTGAAAAATTGCCTGAAAGAGCTTTTTATACATCAATGATTAATGGCAATTTCTGGCTCTGTATAATTCCAGTTTTAATACGAAATTCCGGATCTATTAAAAATGTTGGGATACTGTTTTTTCAAATTAATTAAAAAATAGTTCAAAGTTTTGTCTCTAAATAATTCCAGTATTAGTCAAAGTTTTGTCTCTTAAAAATTTCATTAGTAAGACATTAAATAAAACCACCATTAAGGCAGACTCTAAATAATATCTCGATTAGTTCAATATTTCGTCTTTTAATAATTACATTAGTAGGCAGAGTTCCGACTCTAAATGCAACATTGATTAGTTCAAAGTTTTGACTCTTAATAAATCCATTATTAGTAAGAGTTCTGACACTGAATAAAACCATGATTAAGACAGAGATCCAACTCTACATAAAACCACGATTAAGTCAGAGTTCCAGATCTAAATAAAACCTCGTTTAATATCTTAACAATTCCATTGTGACACTAAATAAAACCACAAATAAGTCAGAGTTCCGACTCTAAATCAAACCTCGATTAGTTCAATGTTCTGTCTCTTAATAATTCCATTAGTATTCGGAGATCCGACTCCAAATAAAACAACGATTAAGTCAGAGTTCTGACTCCAAATAAAACCTCAAATATGTCAGAATTCCAACTCTAAATAAAACCAAGATTAAGTCAGAGTTCCATCTCTAAATAAAACATCGATTAATATCTTAATAACTCTATTATTAGTTAGAGTTCCGACACTAAATAAAACCTCGATTAAGTCAGAGTTCCGACACTAAATATAACCACGATTAAGTCAGAGTTCCGACACTAAATAAAACTGCGATTAAGTCAGATTTCCGACACCAAATAAAACTGCGATTAAGTCAGAGTTCCGACACTAAATAAAACCTCGATTAAGCCAGAGTTCCGACACTAAATAAAACCACGATTAAGTCAGAGTTCCAGATCTAAATATAACGACGATTAAGTCAGGGTTCCGACTCTAAATAAAACCAAGATTTAGTCAGAGTTCCGACACTAAACTAAACCTCGATTAAGTCTGAGTTCCGACACTAAATAAAACATCGATTGAGTCAGAGTTCCAGATCTAAATATAACGAAGATTAAGTCAGAGTTCCGACACTAAATAAAACCAAGTCAGATTAAGTCAGAGTTCCGACACTAAATAAAACCAAGTCAGATTAAGTCAGATTTCCGAAACTAAATAAAAGCACGATTAAGTCCGGGTTCCGACACTAAATAAAACCACGATTAAGTCAGAGTTCCGACACTAAATAAAACCAAGATTAAATCTGAGCTCCGACTCTAAATAATGCCTCTATTAGTACAATATTTTATCTCTTAATAAAACTCGATTAGTTCAATGTTTTATCCTTTAATAATTCCATTAGTAGTCAGAGTTCCTGCTCTAAATAAAACCACGATTAAAACCTCGATTAAGTCAGAGTTCCGACACTAAATAAAACAACGAATACGTCAGAGTTCCGACTCTAAATAAAACCTCGATTAAGTCAGAGTTCCGACTCTAAATAAAACCACGATTAAGTCAGAGTTCCGACTCTAAATAAAACCAAGATTAAATCTGAGCTCCGACTCTAAATAATGCCTCTATTAGTACAATATTTTACCTCTTAATAAAACTCGATTAGTTCAATGTTTTATCCTTTAATAATTCCATTAGTAGTCAGAGTTCCTGCTCTAAATAAAACCACGATTAAAACCTCGATTAAGTCAGAGTTCCAACACTAAATAAAACAACGAATACGTCAGAGTTCCGACACTAAATAAAACCTCGATTGAGCCAGAGTTCCGACACTAAATAAAACCACGATTAAATCTGAGCTCCGACTCTAAATAAAGCCTCGATTAGTACAATGTTTTATCTCTTAATAAAACTTCGATTAGTTCAATGTTTTATCCTTTAATAGAGTAACTTCGGGTAATGTGGACTACCGTTTTGTTTTTTCTAAATTTTGGCCACAATATATATGGATATTAAAAGAGTTGTGAAGCAATAAATTAGCTAATGTATTCTCTAATGGTTTTTGCAGTTGAAAATTTTTTCCGTTAAAGGATAAAAAATTTATGTGAAAATATTTTAAGGAACCCAAAAATCAGCATTAAAAAAATTGGAGGGTAATATGGACCACTATATGAGGGTAATGTGGACTAGTATTTAATACATAAAATTCATGAACCAGCTAATCATGAATGATTAAAAAATTTAATTTCAATATATTTTTATTAATACAAACTAAAAAGTCGCGTTCTTGGCTTAGATAGATTGCTTACAAAGTACATAGTTATTGTCGGGTAATATGGACCAGTAGTACATAATCAAGTAATTTAAGTGGTCCACATTACACGAACTTGGGTTACAGTGGTAAAAAGTTATTTTTACCTAATAATCTAAATGTGCTTAAATTCTTACCAAATATATGCCAAACTACGTGTCCACTTTAACTATATAAAACAACCAAACATTAAATTCTACCAAGTAACTGTAAAAAATTTTGTTTCTTACTTGAGCCGATAAAAATGTTGAGCAGGCGCATTAATTTCAATACAAGAATAAAAAGTCAACATATCAATAACTCATGAAAGCAAATGTGCAATTGTCGTTTCAAACAAATTGTAAAATGTACGACAAATCAGTTTTATCATACCTTCAATAGTTTCTGAAAAAAGACACTGGTCCACAAGTTACTCTAATTCCATTAGTAGTCAGAGTTCGTACTCTAAATAAAACCACGATTAAAACCTCGATTAAGTCAGAGTTCCGACTCTAAATAAAACCTTGATTAAGGCAGAATTACGACTCTAAATTAAACCCTGATTAAGTCATTGTTCCAAATATAAACAAAACCATATTCCAGTCTGCAATGCGTGTTTGTCGAATTTGTTGTTGTAAATAAATAAGAGAAAAATTAAACAGTATTGATTTCGCTCTGTTTTAAGTTAGAGTTGTTATAGAAAACAAAGAAGAAGACTTTAGTAATTTAATTTCACTTAAATAAATATATTTTTAATGTGTTTTTTTTATTTTCTAACTCCCATATGCATAAACAATTTTTAAATTTTTCAAAGGTTTATAAAACAAGATTCCATTCAAAATTTGTTTTATAAACCTTTGACAAATTTAAAAAACTGTTTATGCATATGGAAGTAAATATTTAATTGTACATAAGTAAATAGTTATTTTATAATATGTGCAGAACTATAATTGTGACGATTTTCAACAGTTTATCACTGCATGAAGTTTAATGAAAAATGGGACGGGTCGGAAAAAATTATGAGTCGCCTGCCATACAAAGTAAATAGTTATTTCAAAATATTTTGTGAACTATAATTGCAAGATTCTTCAAACTTAGTCTAAATGGCTCACTTATAATTTTGCATAGTTTCGCTGAAATTGTTCGGGAATATCTGAATTAATTTCGAATATCTGTAGAACTATAATTGTAAAAGTGTTTAAACTTTTAGCGAATTAATTTCTTATTACTGTGCGGAGTTTAGCTGAATATAGACGGAATTAGATTAGAGGGCATAGCACCTCCCATACAGAGTAAATACTGATTTAGAATATCTGGGAACCAAAATGGGAGGGGCCGAAAAGGAGGTAGTCACCTCCCATACAAAGTAATAATTGCAAGGTTCTTCAAACTTTGTCCGCATAGCTCTCTTACCATTTTACACAGTTTGGCTGAAAATGGTCGGGATTGCATTGTGGCACAAAGTAAATAATTAATTTTGAATATCTGGAGAACTATAATTCTAAAAGAATCAATCAATTTATTACCATTCTACGGAGGTTAGCTAAAAACGATTTTATTCCTGTTCCCTGTTCGAAGTTTAGCTAAGCATGATCGGCTTAGTAGGAATGACCCCTCCCTTATAAAGGAAAGTTAAAGTAAAGCTTGATATTTACATAAAAGGTATAAAAATGGGTGAGATCAGAGCAGTGGAGTGGTATCTCCCATACAAAATTAGTTAGTTATTTTCGAATATCAAGTGATCTTTAATTGAGAGATTCTCAAATTTTGTATGTGTTATTTTCGTATTTCCTTTCATATTTTTTTTAATTTTACTAGGGTAGGGGTAGCGAAGTGCACCGGGTTATGCTAGTAATTATTTTACATTCAAAATGAAATAACTTCTGCGCAAAATAGTATTTTTAACAATTGTTATATTATTTCCTATATTTATTTAATAGTATTTCAATGACATTTTCTCAATCCTCATACATAATAGGATGAGGATGTAACTTCTATAATTCTCATCATATTTCGGTGGAGGGTATTTCAGACTCGGCACGGCCGAATATAGTACTCTTACTTGTTTTTAAATGTAAATCATAACTTACAAATTTACTTCGTTTTAAAAATAGTTTGTTAATTTTGTTCAATAGTCGTACATTATATTTCAAAAATGGTCAATATGTTAGTTCTGAGAAGTAAATGTTCTAATTTAGAGGGATATAAAATGATATGAAGTTGGAGTTTCGAGTTAATACGTCTTGAAATGAGTAGAATGTATACTTTGAATTTCAGAGAATTCGAAGTTGCTAAAAATCCATATACATATGTACTTCGAAAAAATTTAAAAATTATTGTTTACAAACTATACTTATATAAAGATTTTCAATCTTTGTTGGGAAACTGAAGACTAATTTAATTAATCGAGTATGCATCAGTAGATATGTATGTGTTACTATATAATATACTGGTGTCGGCATTCTACTGCACACTATAAAAATAAATAATTGGTAACTTCAGTAATTTTATATTTTTTTTAATAATAAATACTTTGAAAGTAATCATTACATAGTTTTAGTCATATTACTATTACTTTTTCTTAATTTTGTAATTGTAATTGACATTTTTCAATTACAATTACATGTAATTGTAATGTAAAATTTTGCAATTACAATTACTTGTAATTGTAATTGAAAAATTCAATTACAATTACATGTAATTGTAATGTGCTATTGTTCAATTACACATTACAAGTAATTGTAATTGCAAAAATCCAATTACAATTACAAGGTAATGGTAATGTACCAGTAATATATTACACAATGTAATCATTACCGCCCAAGCCTGCTCAAAATAAAGCCACGATTGGTTTAAAATTTCATCCTGCATAAATCCACGATAAATTATTAAAAACTTGATTGTGAAAAAAACCACGATTAATTAAAAATTAGATTCTGAATAAAACCACGATCAATTCGAAATTTGGTTCTGACTCTAAATAAATTCACGATAAATTCCAAATTTGACGATGAATAAATTTAGAATTATTTCTCAGTTCTGACTTTTTACAAATACAGGATTAATTCAAAATTTGACTCCAAATAAATCTGCGAGTGATTTATACAGATCCACGAATATTTGAAAGTTTTGTCCAGAATTTCATTCTGTTTATATTCGCTATTATTTAAAGATTATTTGAAGTTTGTATTCTGTTTAAAGCCTATTTTATTTGAAAGCTTTGTTCATGATTTTATTCTGTTCAAATCCACGATTATTCCATGTTTGTGTTCTGTTTAAATCCACCACTATTTACAAATTTTGTCCTGGATTTTATTATCTTTAAGTTCACGATTATTTCAGAATTGTAAATTAAGGTTTTGTGTTCTGTTTAAATCCATGATTATTTGGATATATTAATTCCGTTTATATTCTTGATTATTTGAAGTTTTTATTCATTTAAATCATGGATTCGTTAAAGTTTTTAGTCGGTTTATTTTCACGTTTATTTAAAGATCTTTATTCTGTTTAAGTCATCGATTATTTGACAATTTGTACTCGGGTTAAATTCACCATTGTTTTGAGAATTGTTTCTATTTGAATCAATGATTCATTTTAATCCGTGACTATTTGAGGTTTATTATATTGTTTATTCTCATATAATATTTGACTTAAATAGAATAATTTTCTTTACATTTAAATTTAAGATTGTGATTTATATTTAGGAATATTTTTTTGTCTTGTAACTAAACGAAATAACATATTTGCTACCTTTTGTCTAACAAGAATATGAGAAATAAACTTGAAAGTTCCTTACCTTCGTCACTGTTCATAACATCTTTGAATTCCAGCACCTCAACAATATTCTCAAATTCTGAACCCTGCCAATGTTTGGGTTTCGGACGATAGAAATCACTTAAATATTGAGCACGTCTCTTATCATTAAATGCACGTTCCTGCAGCCATTTCAAGTCATACACCGATTGATGTTTATCACTCCAATTGACAATTAGTTGTTTTGTGTTATTATTTGTCTACACACAAAATAAATACAAAACAAAGACACAAAATTAATGGATCATTAAAACCAAAACACAGCAGAGCAGAGAGAAGGAGAAAGGCATCATTAAAACTCACTTGCAATTTTTCAACTTTAACCTTCACATCGAATTTATCCCAATCGTGTTTACGTGATTTGGAAGTGGGATGAAAACACTGCTCGCAATAACAATTATCACGTAACCAAACACCGGGAAATTTTAATGGTTCTTTTGATGGATTTAATGTAACATCCACATCGGCTTCCTCCTGAACCACAACAAATTTTCCATTCTCTACACAAGCACTGATGAAGCGTTTCAGCAACACTGATGTTGTCTGTATGGAATTGTTTTTATTTTTTATTAAATTTTTAAAGGTTTTCGTTAACATTTCTGTGAGATTTTTATATTTCTTGTTTGAATTTTAAATTTAAAAGCTATTTATTTGTATTTCTTTATCAGTTTCTTTAGTTGTCTCAACTTGTTGCCGGTTTTAAAAAGACTGACTGCTTTCATAGCGTCTAAGTTTTGAAGCGCCAGTCTAGACTGCCTGCATACGCAACTTTCGCTGTGTAATCATTGCTGGCCCCCTCCAAACATTTGTGCTGCCTCATCAAACTGATTAACATTTAATATTTTATTGTTATTGTTACTATTGGGTTAAATTATTTATTGTTGCTTTATTTAAATAGTGTGTGTGTGAGTAATTTATGTATGTGAGTTGAATTACTGGACTTTGTAGCATTAATTTTAAAGTGACCAGATAAATGAAATAAAACTATAATTGATAAGATTGATTGAGTTTTTTTTTATATGAGGGATTTACACAAAAATATTAATTTAATCTAATATATTGAGATTTCAAAATTGTATAATATAGTGGCCAGTGGTTTAGAATTTTATTTTTTTTTTAATAATTCGGTATCTCGTGAACTATTCGAGTTAAGTTACGTTTGTTCGGCTACCTAGCGCTAATGGGGGCCACTGCGTTGCCCCTTAAAGTTGGTCACCTCAGTTCTCAAATTTTTTAAACAAATCGCCAAAAATCCATTTATGATCAGAATAAGCTGAAATTTTAAATATAAATAGTAGTTGTGAAGATGTACAAACAAAATTGAAATATTTGGGACGTCATTTAGCTTAAAAACTAAAAATATTATAATATGTATGGTGATTTTCCATAAAGAAAAATATAAAATTTGAATTAATGTAAAATTTTAGCAGTTGAAGAAATCATAGCAATTTATCACCAATATAGCTGGTATTTTAAAAATAAATTTCGACCCTCCGTAGGCTCGCCATTTCTAAAAAACCATAAAAAGATCGACCAAAATTTAAAAAAAAACAAGTAAGAGAGAGATTCGTCTGTTCCGAATCTTATATACCCTTCACCAAATTATACTTTTACATAGAAATTTTAAATATTTTTAGGTAAACAAAACTTATTTCTTTTTTCCATTTTTTGGAAAAAAAAATTTTTCGAATTGTTATTTTAAAAATTTATTTTTTTAATATTTTAAATTTCAAAATGTTTTTTTTTTAGTTTCAAAATTTAATTTTTTCCGATTTTGACCCATTGTAGCTCCAACTTATATACGCCGTTGCAAATGTCTTTGAAATATCAGTCATTATATATCCATATTGTGTATGTTAATGACTTAGTAATTCAGATATAGGTCAAACATCGAGGTTGTCTTGGTTTTTTCCTCATATCTCAGCCATTTGTAGACCGATTTTGTTGATTTTAAATAGGAAGCTTTATTGAAGAAGAATTATTGAAGATTTGGATCCCGAAGATATCTGGGTCGGAAAATTATATTGTGGCAATTACAAACGGAATGACAAACTTATATATAGACTTTTCACGAAGGTGAAGGGTATAATAAATCAATAAACCTAAATATGTATATCTTAAACTAATAGAGATGATAACCTACATATGGAAGCGTATTTTTGTAGACCTTCTCAAGTATTATTTATATTTTAAATTTCAGCTCATTCGGATCATAAATGGATTTTTTGGCGATTTTTTTAATAAAATTTGAGACACGAGGTGACCAACTTTGAGAGGCAAAAGTTGGGAAATAAATCTGTAAAAATAACGATTAGTTCGGTTTGAAAGAAATTTCATATGCGCAAAGAGGAAGTTTTGTCGTGATTTAGTTTTGAATTTGGACCTCATGGGACCAACAGAGACGCGACCAGAGGCCCCCAAAATAGAGACACCTCGGATATGATAAATTTTTAAAACGATTCTATTTCTTCATAATGCTTCGATTTCAAATATTTGGATATCAGTTCTCTTATAGCATAGGAGATATTCGCATTTGAAAATCAAATTTTCAACATTTTTACCCACACTACTCCAGTTTTTTGATAACAGCGGGTCCAAATATTTCACTAGCAATAAATTAATGTGCCAAATAAAAAAAGAATTGTTTAAAAATAAGGACTGAGTTTAAAGTTATAAGCATTAGAATTTAAAAAAAAAATAAAACTGGCGATTTTTCACTAGTTTTTTTTGGTAAAAAAGTACCTTTTTTCTTCTTAAGTTATCTAAAAAATTTCATAGCAAATGTATAAGGAATTTATACTTTTTGAAAAGCTAACTTTACATCAATTATTTAAAATAAAACAAAAATTTAAATGATTGATACCGAGCGCACCAGGTCCATCCAAAAAACGCCTATTTTGTATGTAAAATTCAATTTAAGAGTAAAAATTCTCTAATCGCATAGTATATATTAAAAAATAGATTTAGATGCCAAAGATGATCTTAATTATTTTGTAATGGGTTTCGATATATCCGACCCTGGTCTGGATATTTCAGACAAAACACTAAATAAATCCCATTTTTGGAATTTTTCAAAACTTTTTTAGGAATTGCGGGATTCAGGATAACAAATTTAAAAGTTGGTTTTTATTTTTCCATTTTCAATAGAAAAATTTATATATGTAACTGTAAAATTCCTTTAAAAAATATGCATACAAAATATTTTGATCAGATTCCCTCCCAAACAATCTATAAAACAATTGACTAACAAGCACTTTTGTGTCCGTGTTGGAGATACGCTTTAAAAAATTTGAGATAGTTGGACATGATGCTGAATTCAAGTACAATATAAATGTATTAAGAACTTATTTACGTCGCACAGTGGGGGATCTGAAAAAAAAAAGTGGAAATAAATCTGTAACTTCTAAACAAATAGCCCGATTTTAATAAAATTTCCCATGGCTATAGAGGAGGTGTCAATAAGTTTAAGTTTTGAATTTGGGCTTAAACAACCAAGGGGGGGGGGGCCGAGCCACAATGCCCCAAAGTGGGGCACCTCGGGTATATCAAAAATTAAAAATGATGCCAAATTTTTGTTTGCGATCCGATTTGAAAGATTTTTATATATATGGAATGTACTAGACGAGATCTACAAAAAACATTGCTTAAAATAAATTTAAAATTAATGTAGGTACTTTTTTCGAAAAAAAAAATGGCGAAAAAACGACTTTTTTATTTTTTTTAAGTTTGAATGCACATAACTTTTGACTCAGTAGATATTTTTTAACAATTCTTTCTTAAGATTATTAATAAATTTGTTGTTAATTCAAAAAAAGATACCTCAAGAAAATCGGGAAAGAATTGGATCCGTTATTAGCAAAATGGCAGACCAAGGTAGGCAAAAAAAATAAAATTTTACTTTTCAAATGCGAATAACTCGTAAACTGTAAGAGATAATATATGGCTAAAGCAATGTTTTTTGTAGATCTCGTCTAGTAAATTCCATATATATTCCATATATCTTTCAAATCGGATCGCAAACAAAAATTTGGCATCATTTTTAATTTTTGATTTACCCGAGGTGCCCCACTTTAGGGCATTTGGCATCATTTTTAATTTTTGATATACCCGAGGTGCCCCACTTTGGGGCATTGTGGCTCGGCCCCCCTTGATTGTTTAAGCCCAAATTCAAAACTTAAACTTATCGATACCTCCTCTATAGCCATGGGAAATCTGATTAAAATCGGGCTATTCGTTTAGAAGTTACAGATTTATTTCCACTTTTTTTTCAGATCCCCCATTGTGCGTCGTCAATTAATTCAAGTATTAAAATGAATAACCAATTTTTTAGTAAATAAATTATTCACTTTTTAACAATAACAAATAACAAATTGTATTATACCCGCAAGCTCTATTACGGTTGCGAATCTTTGCTTAATCAAGTGGTCTTAGGGAACTACACAAATCTGTCAAAAGTTTGATATCATTGTCAGTGAACGTGGCTAATTTTAAGTCAGACAGTGCACGATTGATATATTTATAAATACATACGCAATAAGTTTATTAACATGTTAGACAATGATTTCCAACGATGTTTAATATCATGTACAAGACGAACTCCATGTACAAGACGAACCACACTTCTTGCAACAAAACGTAAGTTTGAAATATTTTGTGTTTCTCATTAGATTTATTTAATACTTATGTATTTATAGAAGGAGCTGTCGGACCAGTGATCAAAATACTCCCTTAATCTTTAGTTATTTGTCAATTTTAGAAACAATACTGTTACGAAATTGTACTTGAATTCAAATATAACGATTTTAACGGATGACTTAAAGTTGCATAATGCTTTCAAATAGCAGTGCCCAAACTTTAACATATCTGTGGGCATTGTTAACATTGAATAAAAGCTTTCAGTTGACCATTGATCGTAAGTTGGCAACGCTGATTGCTGCGACCGTATATTCGAATTCGAATATTCAGTTAAAGAACATTGTAGAAAGTACACCACAGATGGCGTATGTTCTAGACAGTTAAAGAGGAATCTAGAGTTCAGATGGCAGTGTTATAAATAGTGGCAGAGGTTGCAGTCGTTAGTCAGTTTATCAGAGACGCTATTCGAATAAACATCAACTGAGTGCCTTAAAGTGTGCTGTATTTTTCAAGTGAATTCGTGTACATTACAAAGTGTCTGTATTTCTGCGAATTTATAATCGTGTATAAAAAACATTGAGTGACTATTTAATTCTGTTGTTGTTGTACATTTTTAAATAAATAAATAGTTGTTACAATTTTCAAACTACTAAACGGCTTTTATTTGCAATCAAAAGTATCCGGTTACTTTAAAGGAAATAAACCAGCGTTTTGAAAAGGTTAAAACGTAACAATACAATTTTTGTAAGTCATTATTACTTATTTCAATTTGGAATTATGAAAAATGTTAATTAATTTAATAAATATAAATATATTTATGTACATTTATATTTGTTTTATTCGATTATTATACATAAAATTGTTCGAATTATTCGTTATTCGAAAATGGCCATTTTTAAATTGTTCGAATAATTATTCGTAAGAAATTATTCGATTAGTCGAACGATCATTAGTCGAATGAATACCCTAGTATCTACATTATAGTATATAGTTAAAATAGTAATTCACAACAAAAGAGAATTTGTAAAAATTCAAATAAATATTTGTACGCCACATATACATCTGGTAACCTTAATCACTTATGCACACTTCAAACTTAATTGACAAGTGCTTCCGAAAAAAAGGCATGTGGCAAGCACTATTAAATCAAATAAAACAAGAGACTATAAATACATGATAATACGTCACAACAAATTTCATTGATAAGGATAATCATAGAGAAGAGTAGAGCAGAAAAAGTAATAAAATCAACAACAAACAAAAAAAATTTATAAAAATGAACTATCATCTCATATGACACATTTCCACAGAGTAAACATCGATACATACATATATGTATTTAGTAATAAAATAGTAGCAAATTCCAAAGAATATTAAACTAAAATTTATACAGATGCACAAGCATACCGAATACAGATGATAATGTTGTACACATGTAACCAGAAACTATAACCCATTTGTATCTATCTATCTGCTCGATATAGTTGATGGTAGTTTTCTTCCACGTTTTGTTTTAACGATAGTCAGACAGTTAGACGTGTATAGATGGTAGAGACACGTAGTCAGCCAGCCAGCCAGTTAGACGAAAGGAGTTACAATGTCAATGTAGTAAGTAGAGTTTATAGACTAGTTACATGCAAAAGCAATAGATTTTAATATACATTTTATTGATTATAAAATTGTAACATATTTATGGGGTTAACGAACCCATCCACCCAGCAACTACAACAACTAAATGCACATGAAAATGACGACGATGATGAAGCAAAAATGAAAAAAATAACAGAAAAAAGTGGGAAGATGCTCTTCAGCAAATGTAAAAGCGACACATCAGTGTTCGAGCAGATAAGACCACTTGTCTATGGGAAATAAAACTGAAATCACATTGAAGTAGTGACGTAAACTAATTCAATTTTAAATGGTCTCATATTTTAATCTTAACAAATTTAATTATGAGCACAAGTTTGTGTTTTTTATTATTTTTTTGTACAAGTTTACTCTAGTTTTATTTTAATTTTATTAAAAATGTTGTGGCATGATAATATAAACGCAACCGCAGTAAAAGAAAACAAGTAATAGGCGCAATTTGTAAAGGCCTCGAAATATGTATACACCTTGAGTGCTTTTTTATTTTAACAGAAAATATTTAATGGATGCTGAGCTAAAAATCTTAATATTTCATAAGTAAATTTAAAAATTTATATTTAAAAAGAAGTAAGAACACTAAGTAAATGAGCAAAAACATTTTTCACATTTTGATTTACGGAAGAGGACCTTATATGGCAGCTATGGCTAATTACACTACACCAAAAAAAAATACGAGGTCCGACAAATAAATTTTGATAGAGGAGATACAAAAAAAAAGACACGTGTATCGGCGTTTTGAAAGTTTACATCTCAATTTCATTTGAAGGGGGGTTAAAGTTTCCCAACTCTGGCACATTATTATGGTTAATCGTCATAAGAAACCTTTTAGGTATAAAATGTGTTCAGCAAAGTTATGTAAAATGTTACGGAGAATATTTTTGTAGAATATGTTAACCCTCTAAATCCTCAAGGCATGGGTCTTATTTGTCCTTCTTTTAAAAATGAGCAAAAAACACCATTACAACAGGTATTTAAGGGGTAAAAATGTTCCGCAAAAATATTATCCGTAAAATTTTACTATAAGTTATTAAATACACCAAAACGGAAAATTCATCCAGAAAGTCAGAAATAAGACATAACAAAAGAGAGCCGAGGGTTAATTTATTACGAATTTTATTTTATTTATTTTTGTCTCCTCTATCAAAATTTATTGGTCGGACCTTGTAATTTTGTATAAAATTTGATTTTGTTGTATAGTGTTATGGACCGATCATCATAAAATTAGGTGACATGAACTTCGTATATATAGAACTTATTTGGAGTAAAATTTGAGTAGATAAGTTTGACATTTATGACAGATAAAGTCCAATTTCTAGAGGAAATTTGTATGTGGGCTAGGGTAGCCAGATATAAAAAAAGTACATCAATGAAAAAAAGCAGTACATGTAACAAATAAAATTACATTCGTGTTTTTATTGAAAACGTCCTCAAATTCATTAAATAACATAAAACAAACAAGAGAGCTGTGCCGAATCTTATATTCTCTTCAGCAAATTATACTTCAAAATAAAAATTTTAAATATTTTTAGGTAAACAAAAATTTTTTTCCAGATGTTTTTTTAATTTTTTGGAAAAAAATTTTTTTCGAATTGTTTTTTTTTAATTTATTAAATTTTAAAATTTTTTTTTTGTTTTTTTTAAATTTTTATTAAAAAAAATTTTTGGTGAAAAAAAAAAATTCGGGTTAAAAAATATTTTTTCCAATTTTAATCCATTGTAGGTACAACTTTATACGTCATTGCAAAAGTCTTTGATATATCTATCATTAGATATCCATATTATCTATATTAATGTCTTAGTAATCCAGATATAGATAAAAAACTAGGTCAAAATCGAGGTTCTTGTTTATTCCTTATATCTCAGCCATTTCTGGACCGATTTTCTCGATTTTAAATAGCAACCGAGCCGGAAGAATTCCGGAGATATTGTTTTATGAATCGTGTATGTAAGTTATTTGGGGGCTTTGGAAAGTTGATTTCAACAGACGGACAGACAGGCGGACATAGCTTAATCGACTCCGCTATCTATAAGGATCCAGAATATACTTTATAGGTTCGGAAATGAAAAATGAAGAAATTACATACGGAATGACAAACTTATATATACCCTTCTCACGAAGGTGAAGGGTATAAAAAGCAGTACATGTAACAAAAAAGATACATTCGTGTTTTTATTGAAAACGTCCTCAAATTCATTTAATAACATATTCTTCAGTAAAGAACAAAAGAAAAATTATATCGAATAACCACATTGGTGACCGAAAAATAATTTCGATATCGAAATTATAATAAAACGTATTAATTTAATTTCTTGCACGATATCGAATACCTTAAACTCGAAAAAGAAAATTACGATAAATTTCACTCGATATCGAATTCGGTAATTCAGTTTCAGTTTGGTTGTTTATATAAGGACTGAGATCGAAAAATTCTTAACACGCGTTTTTCATTAGAACTATTAAACCAAGTATTATTTGATTTTTTTGATCAAGTTACATTTGTAAAGCATGCTAGTTATTATGTTTAATGTCTAATATATTCATTTCACTTTATTCGCGTAAAATGAGAGACCAGAAAAAAGTGCGTATTAAAATTATTAAATATTTTCAAAAAAACCCAACCAAATCCAATGTTATTAAATAGTAGCGGTAGAACTCGGCCGTTGATAGAAAACCTGGTTCTGGTAGAAGAAATGGTCTACATGATGTTTCTAAAACAAATAAACAGAAAGCATTTTCAACAGAGCTGCCAACACTTCGGGCAGGAAAGCAGTTCAATACTCGAACTATATGTTAAGTTAAAGCCAATGCTGGTTTAAAAACATACAAGGCTCAAAAAGTTCCTGACAGGAACTCTGCTAAAAATTTACAGGCCAAAGACAGAGCACGGAATTTGAAGTTACATTTTATACAAAAAATATATGTGCCTGCTAATGGATGACGAAATGTACGTATGGAAAATTTTCGCAGCTTCCGGATCAATATTTTTATGTTGCTGATGCTCGAGGGAATGTTGCAGCAATGTTTAGGACCCAAAAGCGGACAATTTTTCCAAAAAGTTCTTAGTATGGCAAGCAATATGCAGTTGCGGCAAAAGAAGACAAACATTTGTTACAAACGGCTATATAAATATTTTTGTTGCACAAAAAGGTGTCCAAAAGTGTGGTAGATTTTAAACGGAATAAAAACCATAATGGAAGGGTTTCCGAAAAAGATTCAAAATTTCATCACTGGTGATTGGATCTATAAAAATATTTCTTTTTTATAAATTGTAATAATAATTCCAGTCAAATAATAACAAAATCAAAACTGTAAGTTTAGTGGTTCCATTTTTATTAACAATTATGTATGTTACGATCTCAGTCCTTAATTATTAAATAATTACTCATATTTAATTTTTTGGTATAGAAAACATAAAAAAAAATTTTGAACAATTTAGTAATGATCTACTTTTTAAAAACTCATTAATTTTTCTTCAAAAGTTTTTTCGTTTGATACATTTCCAGGAAAAGTTTTTACTTTGATGAATTCATCAAACAGTTGATGCATGTCAATGTTTTTCATAGAAAATTATTTACTGACATTTGCAAATTCATGAAATGATATTTTCGAGTTTAGATTAAAAACAGAAAGTTTTTTGAAAAATTAAAAATATTTTCGTTTTCTTTTGATTAACAGATTGATCACAATTCTGGCGACTGATTAATATAAAGAAAGAACGATTTTTTGCTTCTCATATAAAATGCAATGAAAAATACTTTGGTTTATAGCTAAAAATGTGTTCATGTTGTAGAAACATTTTAACAGGGCGCTTCAAATTATAGGATTCTTTCTGCATTGAAAAAAAAAATGTTACTGAAGATGTTAAATAGAGAAAAAAAGTACAATTAAAAGTACAAAATGAAAAAAAAGTACTTTAGCGAACTTTTTAGGGATTATGCAGACAACAGTACATTGACTAAAAAAAAGTACGCGTTCTGCTGAAAAAATACGTCTAGAGTCTAGGGCTAGGTGAAATAATGGACCGATTTCAGTCAGTTACAGGTTTCGTCCTTGTACCGAAAAAACTGTATGTAAAAATAAAATTTATTTATCGCAATATCTTAAAAATTGCAACCTGTAATTTACGCACAAGGTTTACATTAGTGTAGGGCGGGTCGATTTGTAGGGACGCAAAAAATTGCCCAAGTGGTAAGGAAAATCGTATTCTAGGGATCAAAATAAGAAACTTTGACCAAGGAACCAATGAATGAATTCTGATGTTCTTTATTTTGACCCCAAGGTTAAAAAATTTTGAAAAATTTTAAGAATTTTACTAAGCATATTTGACTAAGCTGATTCTCACAGACGCATGATTAATATTATTTATTACCTACATCACATTTATATTTATCATACGCTCTATAAACAAAATTTATACATAATACATCATACAAAAAATTGTGATTTTTTTAAATGTTTGTATGTATGCAGGGGGTGTGCCACTAGCATGGTTGGGTCGGCCCTCCTAAGTTAGTGGTGGTCGGTCATACATTTAGAATCGATTGCGGGTCAAAGTGGGATTTTTCAAAATTTAACATTTGGATCAAAATAAGGAACATCAGAATTAATTTTAGAGGTATGGTTCCTTGGGCAAAGTTTATTCCCTATCCTATCCTCAATTTTGATCCCTAGGGTACGATATTCCTTGTCACTTGGGCAATTCTTAAATCGACAGACAGACGGACGGACATGGTTTAATCAACTCAGAAAGTTATTCTGAGTCGATCGGTATACTTTAAGATGGGTGCTGTGACATTATTTTTGCACGTTACAAACGTGCTACAACATTTGATTAAATTACAATAATTACGTGTCAAAAGACGGATCTCAAGCAAATGATCTCCCACCAATACTTTACTTAATAGATATCTACGAATTGCCTATATGTGACAATTTATTAGTTTACACTTGGACTCACGTTATCATCTAGAAAACTATATTATTATATGGACACGTCGCACAGTGGCGCCAGTAGAACAAATTGTTTAACGATTTCAAATATGCTACTCTTATTACAATTGGTTCAAAAGTTATATCCATTCAAAGTTGACTGATTTTCAGTTTTCAAAAAAACAGACCATTTATAGGTAATTTGGTCCGCTTTCAGGTACAATATATAGAAAACTATGATTCTATTGATAGATATATTTATTAAGAAAAGAATTTGCCCAGGTAAATCGATATTTACCAACTATCCATTTTTCCAATATTTCTCAAATTTGATGAAAAATACAATTCTATATTTTTCATATTTTCAAAATAAGTTCTTCGATTTACCAAATGCAAAAATTTCCAGCTACTCGTCCTTGCCCCATTTTTTGCTAGAGGTAAATTTTTGAAAAAAGACATATAACAACGAAAAACAAAACAAAAATTTTTTTTAAAAAAAAAATCTTTGTTCTCGAATAATTTTAAATCATAAAATCCTTTAAAAAGAAACATAAAAAATCAAAAATTTTAAAAAATATTTTAGTTTACTTCCCATAAAATTGATTTTTCCACAAATTTCAACTTTGCTAACCCATAAATAGGCACCTGAAAGGCGTAGAAACCTTTTGAAACACTCATTTTATAGACTGATCAATTATCTATCATATACTTTTTAAATTTTGTGATTATCTCATTTGGTTCAAAAGTGATTTGATTTTTGCAACGAAAAAACTCAAATGGCGCCACTGTGCGTTGCAAAAAGACTGGCGATTACGATTGAATAAATTTAAAAGTCCGATTCTCCCCGAGAGAATTTGTGTCAGAGGAACTAAAGGAAAGTGAGCAACCTGCAAAAAAACCAAATAAATCTGGCCCAATATAGATATATAGAATAGAACTCAACTAGGAAATCTCATAGCGCACAGTGGTTAATGAACGTTTTTTTTTTTGCAAACAACTTCTGAAGAAGCTGTTATGACGAGGATGAGTCCATTGAACTTCTGCTCTGTCAGGCCTGTTACAAATACTTATCGATAAATGCTGTCTATCAAGAGGTGATTTGGGTAAAATCCACATCTTCATTAAAGCAACAGGTTGGAGACAAGTGCACTTAATTTAACCTAACCTAAGAATTTAGGATTTTTATGCTAAGTTTGGTAAATTTATAATAGCTAAACTTAACCATTTATTTTTTTAGTAAAATAGTTTTATGCTAAATTCCCAATTTTTAATTTGATAAATTCACTGAAATTTATTATTGGGGGATATGCTAGTTCCTATGCGTATTTCACTGGTTGCTTAGGCCAGATCATCAGGAAACCTTTTCCCAAAAGGCTTTAGAAAAACTAAAGATATTATACAAATAAAACTATAGAGTGTTTGAGAATTACAGACACTCAAGCTTTATTTGTAAAAATATCAAAGCTTAAACAAAACACCAACAATAAACCGTGATTTATTTTTTCCTACATTTCCTTACTACAATTATTATTTTTATTTTACCAAAATATTTAATTCATAATTTGTGGGCCACATAAATCATAATTTTAACAGGCCATAGCTGACATCCTTCATGGCCATGATTAACACTCATATTTGTTTGTTGGTCTGATGGCTTGTTTTTCTTAAATTTATTTTTCTTTTTTCCGCGTTTTTGGTTTAATTTAACTCAGCACCTTGTAAAACAAAAAAACTCCTAAAAGTATGCTGTAGAAATAAATGAAAATATATTGTGTGTATGAAGATTTGTGAGTGTGTGTGTGTATTTGTACCAGTATAAAACGTAACTAAAATGCATTCGCGTGTAATAATTTGTGGTTTCCACAACGTTAACATTTGAGTTGATGTTTTTCTTTTTTTCTTCTTATTTTTTTTCAACTACAATTTCCCTTTTTTCAATCTTCCCTTTCTCCATAGACGTTTTTCTTTTTAGCTCTTTATTTCATGTTGGCAGACATGTCGCAGTGCAACAATATTGTGTGGAATTTTTTCATTTGTTTCTTTATTTTATTTTTATGTATTTGTTTCTTTGCCCCTCTTCCAGAAAACAAGAAAAAAAATTTAAAAGAAACTAAAGGGATACACAAACATTTTTGTACATAGAAAATAGAACGCATTACAACGCATCACATTTGAAAATGTTTTTTTGTTAGCAACAACAGCAACAAAATCTGAAGCAGCAGCAAGTACATCATGTACGTATCACATCTACATTATACAATGTTGGTATGTGTGCGAGTAATTGTGTACGTGTATAAATTGTTGCAATGTATAAGTTACAATCATCCAGCCTGTAGTTTATGGGAGAATGCATGAAGGTTGGCTGTTGATAACTGTCTTTTGGAGAATGTTTAGTTATTTCAAGTAAAAAATTTGTTAGTTTTGTAGACGAATACCCTACAAAGGATCATAGTAAGCCTAGCTGTTGTAGGATACTGTCGAACTAGTGATGTAATCAACGCATTGGTTGAGTCAGTTACCTTACTAGCTACCTACCTGGTTACTTGATAAGCTACATAACTAGTTATTTTAACATGCAGGCTTGATAATTGACCTAAAATAGTCAGTTAAAAAAACATCTCATCTCACCATGAGCCATAATTGGCGTAGAAATAAGTTATGTTGGACTGGATCTTTTTATTGGCCATGATCTGAAGTCTTTTCTACTTTAGTTCGGAATCTTGATTGAATCTTAATTTACTACACGGATTCATTAAAACTTTGCTACTCGCAGTTTCTTAGTGCCACAGATTAATTCCTAAACCTGCGGCATACAGTATCTTTAAGTCATTGTGCAACCCGTTTTTACTCACAAGAAAAATGTATCCTATTTCAGTATGTCTGACGCTGTCTTTGCTTCGTCACATCTCACTGTGTCGTCGTCGTCTCGTTTTGCAGTTTGTGACAATTTGTTGCCAAAAAAATAGAACAGGATGACGAAAAAAAGCCAGGCGAAACTAAATTCTCTCCATTAACAGAGTTGTGCTTGGGTGACATTTTCGTTTCAGTTGTTTTTCTTCTGTGTTTCTGTTCTTTTTTCTTTCTTATACAGCCTGTTATTTGCCGTTTTCTTCATCATCACTGTCATGGGAAGAATGTGTTAGAATGTTTTTTTTGCCATTTTTTTTGTTTGCTAAAAAAAGGAGAAAAAACAATTTCCGTCTAAAACAAATGATGATTCTTTTTTGCAGTGTTGATACTCATGTTTTTGCTGCTGCCGTTATTTTGTGGAGTGGAGAGAAAATTGTACAATTGCATGATGGTGAAAATTTGTTAACCTTTCTGTGATATAAAATTATACATATATGAGAGAGGATATAAGAACGAACTGAAAAGTGTTTTCAAAATATGTTTACAAGATCTTGGTCTGGATCAATCAACTGTAAGGTTCATCATGAACCTTCTACGATACAGGATCATTCGTTCCGAAAAGGTAACGGCAGTGATCACAAGAATGGCCACTAGGGGTACGTCTCAGGGAGGCGTCTTATCAACACTTCTGTGGAATCTGGCCATAAATTGTCTGCTCAGGAAATTGGATCTCATGGGTTACAAAACTGTCGCCTACGCGGATGAAGTCGCGGTGGCAATCTCTGGGATCCACTTGGACACGATATCACAACGCCTGGAACATGCACACAGTGTACTAAGTCGGTGAAGTATAGACAGTGGATTGAATGTTAACTCAAGCAAAATTGAACTTGTACTGTTCACAAGGAAGTACAAGATTCCTTATTTCTCGCTTCCCCGATTAAATGGTGTTGAACTAACACTATCGGACAATGCTAATTACTTAGGAGTTATTCTGGATAGTAAACTATCCTGGAAAGCCAATACCCTTTCAAGGACGTCAAAAGCCTTGACAACTATGTATGTCTGTAAGAAGGCGATAAGTACGCTAATATGGCAATCCTGATAACAGGATCTCTAAGAACGACCGCAACAAAGTCGCTCTTTACTATATTGAACTGAATCCCCGTGGATCTAATGGCAAGAAAAATGGCATTTACTTCTGCCTTTAGGCTAAACGCGATTGGGTGCTGAAAACATGCTCCATACGGTCACGCCAGGATAATAAGTAGTATTCAGACTCTTCCGGATAATATCGATTACTGCATTTCTAGGCCCTTCATGGCGGGGAATTTCGATTTCTCAATTCCGTATGATACGGATGCAATGGACGGACCTTAACATGACACAACGGGTCTCTCAGTCTATACGGACGGTTCTATGAAGGGAGATTGAGTTGGCGTAGGTGTCTACATTCAGGAATTCGACATTGGGTTATCTTTTAGACTTCCAAATGAATGTAGCATTATTCAGGCTGAAATATCGGCCATGAAAAGGACGGCTAACTGGCTCAGTTATAACATCATATCATTAGAGATTTTTCTATTCTTTGTCACTGCCCGGCATTAGGAGATCTACGCCTAAGGTTTCTGGAACATCGTTCCCTAAATAGTCTTAATGAGCTCTCGAATATGAGGCTTGAATCATTAATGCCTTTATAAGGAGTAGTAATTGGACAAAAATAGCAGACATGGGGATCTCTTTAGAGTAACCTAATTGACTGCCGACTCATTGGTACGCAACTTTTAAAAATTTCCTCCTTCTCTCTTTCCTCTGACATCTCCTTCTTAACTTTTTCAATCTTCTCTCTTTTCACTTCTATCTGTTCCTCTTTTTCTGTTTTTTTCTTCTTTCAGGTAACACAAAGGGACCATTGCTTCGACCCACGTGAGCTGCTCTTCTTTTCTTCATTTCGTGGCTGCCTGGAAACATAACCTAACCTATGTGGCGGTTATGATATGATGTGCATTTAGGACTCCTCGGTCTAAAGAATTATTAAGTGGTTACCACCAAATATATATGAGAAACCAGTTGCCGCGACCATCTCAATAATGCTAAATACCACGAAAGTATGGAAGTTATGGTCCTGCCAACATTTCAGGTACCGTCAATATGATTATTCCTGTTTATCATTCGATACTTCATCAAGGATTTATGACAAATATACCGGATAGATCAGCTTATGACAATGTTCTCCACCATCCGGAGAGTGTCATCCAAAAATTCACTTACGAATAAAGATCACATGGTCGGTTGTAGTATCTTTTTTGAACCAGCTGAATCTAAGATTGTTACTACCAGCAGAATACTATATTATAATTCAAGCTGAAATAATGGCTATAAAAGAAGCCGTGGAACAAGTTCAGTATTAACGGATATCGAACAGAGATTAAGTCCCCAGAAAGTTGGTACACCACATCAAAAATTGTCAAATAATGATGGATTTCTATAGAGGAGATAGCACCATTATAATTTCGAATGAATTCGGACGTAATATTGGCAGTCCTCTGTTGAGGAGGAAGGAAAACACTGATTTTACACAAACTTCATTTAAATGTCAAGGAATGACGGGAAAGATAACCCACTTGAAAGGAGACCAGAAATGTCTGGCCTAATATGGATATGCGGAGAAACTTTATATCAGTCATTACTGGACACCGACCTCTACCAAAGCTGTAGTGACGAGGAAGTAGAGGAGTCCAGTGAAAATTTGGGGTAACGTGGATTTATTGAGCAATAAATACTTATAGATAAAATCTGTCTATTAAGAGGTGATTTAGGTAAAATCAACAGCTTCATTAACGCAATAGGATAGCTGATGTATGACGGCAGCCAAGAAACATAGGGCGAATGGTGCGATGAACATAATATATCACAATGCTTGGACCCAAGTGAGATATGCTTCGAGCGGCTATATTTACTATAAACTACAACCTATGGTAATGCCTGGACGGTGATTTCACCAACTCCTTCTTCAGTTCCAAGGATTACCTAAGCCAGCTCATCCGCAATTTTATTGCCTTCTATATGACCAGTCTATATCCAGTCATTGACGGCTCCCTTGCACTGATGTACAGGCTGTGACCCTGTAACTTTCCAGAGCCTTCAACGCCGTTTGACAATCAACATAAAAAGTCAACACATTTGCAAAGATGACATCTCTCAATACAATATCTAAAGCTTTCAATATCTGAAACCATCACAATTTCTGTCTGAAAGGTAGAATCTTCAACCGGAACTTTTAAAGGCACCTTAGAGTGCACCTTTATAGTAAGTGAATACCTCATATTCACCGTGCAATCTCTTGAAACTCTTAAAGTCATCCCTAACTAAGGTTTTTACTAAGGGTGTCGTTCGAAGTCGATTTCTATTACCGTGAAGTCCGAGATTCCTGAGAGTCTATGTAAGGAAACTACAGTCGTATAAGATCCTAGTGTGGTCCGTTTTCCATTGCTTCAACAGAGTTTCCATTGTTTGTAGAGTATGAGTAAGCTCTTGTTGTTATTCCTACTAAATAATACTCAATGAATTGTATATATGATTATATCTATAGCCACATGTAATGCTTCTTCTGGATCCGATAATGTCAAATCTCTACGATTTGTCCAGTCTCTTTCTATGAAAGTCAGACCTCATCGCCTCCCATCACTGTACAACAATAGATGTTAAGATAGGGTTCACTATATTCGGTCACACATTTTAGATATAGAATTCAGGCAAGAATAGTAGGCATTGATTCTCTTTCTCTCCAGTTTATTGTGTACTTCGAAACACCAGCAAGTTTATGCACCACATCTTCGAGTTTCGGTGGCGTGAAAGTCTCCACCTTTTAACTTCTGGTGTTAAGAACAAGTTCAGTCTTTTCAGAATTGACACCTAGTATTTCAGGTTCAGCTCGGAAGAGAGTTCACAAAATGCCATTGGTTAGAAGTATATTGATACCCTCCTGTTAATCATCGGCTATATTTGAATTGATAATTCTGCTGCTAACATCATTATTATCCATTGTACCATCGCACAGTGGGTTGAATCGCATCCAAAGGGACGCTGAACTCAGACAATAATGTTAGATTTTTTCCATATATTTTTTTAAAAAGATTAGTAAAAAAATTAGAAAAAAATTTAAATAAAAAATTTTATAAAAAAAATTTCACAAAAGAAAAAATTTTCAAGTCCATTGAAAAAATTTTTAAAACTGATATCCTCCATTCGGGACGAAATTAGCAAAGATAGTGCTATCGGATAGTAATTTAGACAAAATTTATCAACAAGATTGGCCAAGGACTCTCTGAGTTAGAGGGATTCTAAATTTGACACTTTGACCAAACAGGTGTTTTTTCTCATCCCGAGTTACCTCAATTTGAGGCATTGAGGCTCCGGCGCGTATTAGTGATTTAACTCCTAATTCAAAACTTAAACTCAGCTACATCTTCTCTATTGGATAATTTTATTAAAATCGGACTATACGTTTAGAATTTACAGATTTATTTCCATTTTTTTCATTTATTTCCAGCTCGAGTCTTTTAATAAAATCTTAATTTAAAGAAAGGCGCGCAAACAAGCGCAACATTTTTTTTGTTAAAATAAAAGCCAAAATATTGTACTTTTTTTATTATATAGTTTAAAAACAAAAAACTACCAACATATTTAGTTATTATCCATCAAACATTAAAAATACTCTAAATTTTGAACATTTAAAAAAAAAATAAAAATACTTTTCCAAAAAAAATCTAAATAAAAGATTCTTATTCATATACTCAAATATCTTGAACATGATTCAACTATTTTGAACATGATTCAATCCAACGTGGATCGCCCTAATTTCAACATTATTAAAAGATCCTTCTATATCCAAGATTGCCACCTGCGTGGCAATCAACAGATTTTCCCTTGAGGTAGGTATGTTGAGCTTCACGATTGAGTCTTAAAAAAATACGACAGACTGATCTATCTGAATAATCAAGTTCATAGTGCGTGATACCCCAAAAGACTCCATCCAACCTCTGTGGTTTTTATTGGTCGAAGTTGGCATGTTATGTGATAAATCACTTCAGAATTAAAGGAACTTATCCGCAAGTCAGCACAAATGAAATCGTGTCTCAACATTGAATTCAAAGAAATTTCATGGATTACACTAAGCTACGCTTCGAGCGGGTACTCATTTCAGTTTATCAAATTTTAAGAAGACTATGTTGACAAATGTTGACAAATAGAAATACAGATAATATATTCTTAATTTGAAAGTACTTTTCAGCCCACCCTTCTGTATGTTTTGCTATATGTATGTTACTATATGTATAATACAAACATTTCTTCCAGTAAGTTTGTATGTGAGTAAAATTAGTAATGGAATCTACTTGTTTCTCGACGTTTGTCATCAGATGTGAATGCGTATGATGCACGTATATGTGAATGCATGCATCTACTTGCTACATATGGATATGTGTATCTGTGTGTGCTGCATTTAAATGAAACCATCTATATCATGGATAATAAACCACAATTTACATGAAAGAAAAATCTCTACCAACTTCATCTTGTTGTTCCTGACGTTGTTGTAAGTTTTTCAAAAAATTCTTTAAAACTTTGCTTTGAGATTCATTCTTCACTTCCAAGTAAAATTCTTATACATTTCTTTTTCACTTTAATAAAAAAAGAGAATCTTACACATGATGTGAATTTGATGAATTGAAATGATGTTTTAATTAAGAGTTTCATTTAAAATGAAGATGCTGCAGTGTTGTGAGAAAATTTAATTGGGAGAAAGATAAGCGGATTGAAACAATTTAAAAATTAGTTATTGAAAATACATACTTAAAAATAATATGAAAACAAATTATTTTGCTTTTAACTACATATAATTACAATTAATTAGAATTTTGTGTTCATTAGTTTTCTTAAATTACCCAATAACGGCATTGAAGCGTTAAGTGCAATAACCAAATATTGCACAATTTGACGTCAATTTTAAAAATTAAAATTTTTGGATTTTTTATTTATTTCTGGGGATTTAAATCGTTTATCCCCAAATTATTCAATGTATATGACTATTCCCATTTGGAAACAATGCATACTGGGAATGCTCTTGTAAATAAAATTTGCAAAATAATGTAATCCACAATCGAGTTTATAGAGCCGAGGAATGAAAGTGAGAGAGAAAATAGAACTGATACGCAAAAATCTGCTTTCAAATAAAAACTCTCGAAGTGCATGAAAAAAAATTTTTTTTTTTAAGTGCTTCGAAATTTTTTACTACTGGCCTGATTCCAAATATATAAAAAGCAAGTTAATAGCATCAGCTTGCGATTTTCTTGGAGCTGTAGACATTATTTGTGAAAATCGATTCAAGTAATAAGTATCTGCGGAGTAGTCTACCACAAAGCGGACAAAAACCTCTTAAAGGAATTTTATATTTTGAGTTACAAAACTAGTATTTGGATATTTTGAAACAAATTTAAAAATTTTTGCATTTTTTTCGAAAGACTGAAGAAGTAGCTAACTAAACTATTTGGGATACATTATGCTAAGAATAATAGATAATAAGTTACATGGATAAGGAAAAAACACCTGTCAAATATTGACTCGAGCTTCCTAGGGGTAATACGGGCCAGTTTGTGCCCCCTCAAAGTCGGTCACCTCGGGTCTCAGGTGAAGCTGAAGCTGAGCTGAAATTTAAAATATAAATAGTCCTTGAGAAGATCTATAAAAAATACGCTTACATGTGTAGGTTATCTCCTTCAGTTGAAGAGATATTTAGGTTTATTTATTTTTTTTAATTTTGCTCGATTTTTTTTTGTTTTTTAGATATGGCGGCCCTACGGAGGGTCGAATTTTTTTTTCAAAATATCAGCTATATTGGCAATAAAATTCGAAATAAAATAAAAAAAACTTGGTAACAGTTATCTCGTCCGTGTAAAAAGTTACATGCATCCAAAGTTGGAACATGTAAAATGGGCCTCATTTTTTACGATTTTTCCTAAAAAGGTCCCTATATTTTTTCTTTAGTAGAAACAAATTTTCTTTGGGACTATATACAATTTTTATATGTTCCGGAAAGAAAACTTAATGCAAAAGCATGTAAAGTAAAATTGGACACAGTATCCCCCAGACCTATCCAAACTTGGACAATTTTAAAAAAAATATTTAGGTTTCAGTAAAAAATTCTAAAAAGGCAAAGCACCGATCCTCGAAAAAGTTCCGTATTTGTATAATCATATATGTTGTTTAAATACTTAGAAAGTTGTTTTACTATCACACGGTAAATAGCGTCACAGTAGGCACTTTTCTAAAAAAAACTCAGTTTTTGAAACACATTTTCCCCGTTTTAGGAATTTCGGTATTTGAAAATAAAAAATGTCAAAAATTATAATGTCATTAATTTAAGGACACTTGGATCTAAATTAGTTCCCAATTTTGTTATGATAAATTTTGTAGTTAAAATTTTACATTAAATCAAATTTTATATTTTTATTCGTGGAAAATCACCATATGAAAGTTTTTTTAGTTTTTAAGGTAAATGAAGTCCCAAAATTTTATAAAGTTATTTAATTTTACTAAAATATCAATCCTCAGGTCATAATGTTTTCAACAGTATCAAATACTTATATAAAAAGCCTTTATTTACTCCTCAGAAGTTCCACAAACCTTGCCCGGTTTGACAAATTTGTACGTTTTTTCATATAATGCGTGCAAAAATCTGTTACACTAAAATTTCTGTTAAGTCAGTATGTGTTTGAATTCAAAATTTACATTTGATATGTTAATAACATTTTGTACGCATTATATGAAAAAATGTACAAATTTGTTAAAGCGGGCAAGGTTTGTGGAACTTCTAAGGAGTAAATAAAGTTAACACCTGAGAACCTCAGAAGCCAAAAATGCAGGTCTCTATGTAAACGTTTCCCTATAAATAGGGTGATTCAATATGTACCTTTATACTATCTGACTGAAAAGAAGGATTTTGTAATATATTTTGAAAATTCAATCGCTTATAACTTTTTATTTACAAAATGGATTTTTATGGAGTAAACGGTTTTCGTTAAAATTGTTTCACAGCTTTAATTTCGATGCACATATATGTTTTCACCACATTTGAAATCGTTTCCATATTATTTTTAAAAATTTGTTAAATTTTACATAAATTTAAGGTTTGATGGAATAGAACCTTATGGAATTCCTAATATTTCGTAAAAAGCTTAGCACCATTTTAAAGTACATACTCTCTCCTTTAATTACATACCCATTTAGTTTTGCTTCGGTTTGCGCACTGTAAAATGAGCGAAGCATACCGAACAGAACACCCCCGCTTTGGTTAAACAATTGTATCTTTTACACATTTGGTTGAACGCTATATCCGTCCATGGTGATTTGGCAAAACAGACTGAATAAATGACAGCTAATAGATATAGCTTCAATAATATGGCTGCTATTAACTGTCAAACTTCGGAAGTCCCTATTGAATGACCCTTTAGTAAGCACCCTAAAATAACTTAATTTTTAAAAATATTTGTATGATCAATGTTTCATATAAACCGAAATCTTTGCAATAAATTTAGCAAGCGTCCTCCTTCTCCTTTTTTAGAATGTAAGTATTGAGATAAATTGATTTATTTACACAAGATTTTGCTAAAGGAATTAATTTCGTTATAAATGCTGTTGTATTATCTATAAACATTACTTTCTTACTTTTAATATGAAAATTGTTTCCAAAACGTAGAGACTTTTTAAAGAAGTTAATAATAATCACCCTGCAGAAAGTGTCAATAGTGAAACTATACTGACTTACTATTGACACAGTCACCAGTACTAGTGACTTATTTTACCCCATACAATGCTATTTACTATAGACATTTAACATGTGCGTGTCATTGGAAGTCTACTACTGACGATATTACTATTGACTAGGTACTTATTCACTAGTACATTTTAGTAATTCTAATCTACACTTTTGGTACTTTTCTGAAGTAGATGTAAATAATCAAACTGCATATTTTGTTAACATTTGACATTGTATTAAACAAATTAAAAAACGAAATGGTATGAATTCATAACAGATGGATGAGTCGTCTTCGTTGACGCTTCGTTGACAATGTCGCTAAAAAGTCACCAAAATAGTCGACAAAACTGGTGACTTGGAGACACCAGGGCAGGAATTCGCTTTAACACCGTTTTAATGCATATAGGATATCAATTATTAAAAAAATAACTATAATCTATGATTTGTAAAATTTATCGAGATTTATAGCAAATTTTAGTTTCATTAATTCAAATGAGATAGAAATTTGATAAACAATTAAAAATTCCCACAGTAGAACAAGAAGTGGTGATTGCAACAAATTTGATGAATTGTCTATAAACAAAATTCTAGTCGTAGAATTGCAGAATAAACCAAAACTCTGGAAAATATTTAAAAGAATTGAAATAAATGTTTAGTAGTTTTGACGCAGAGCATTAGAAGTAATACGCAAGAAGCTATTATAAATACGTAATTTCAAATGGAAATTACCAAAAAACTTAATGAGTAGCATGTTAAGGAGAAGATCCTTGGCAAATTTGTGACATTCATGGAGGAGTGAGAAATAAATGTATTCAGACGGGATGGGTCGTTAACAGAATAGTGAAATCCAAGTCATGTTTTTGAATGAATAAAATAAAAAAATTGATTTTTTCATTTCCTTACTGAAGAGTGAAAATTATTACATTTCTTTTTCAAAACACAAAAAAAAAAGAATAAAAATTTCAACATTCCAAATACAAGTGCATAAACACACAAACATCAGAATAAATATTTTTACAAAAACCTCAAAACAAACAATAATAAAATCACACATCCAACCAAAGAAATAAGAAGAGCAAAAAAAAAAAAGAAGGCTGTACCGAATCTTATATACCCTTCACATTAAGATAAAGATAGCAAATATTTTTTAGTTAAAAAAATATTTTTTAGAAAAAATTAATGTTTTCTGATAAAACATTTATTAGTGAAAAAATATTGAAAAAAAAAGTTTTATGGTAAACATTTTTTCTTTAGAAAAACAGGTTAACCTTCGCTCTACCAAAGGTTTTTTTATGTACATGGTTTACCAATACCCACCCGTGGGGTACTGCACTTTTATACACATAAGCGACGAACAAAATCTTAAAAAAAGTTTAAAATGATTTTAATAAATTCTACAGAACTCTAAAATTTGTCCATAGAGTCTTAATTCCATTTAAATTGAAACAAAATTAAAAAAATATTAAACTACTAAATCTTTAACAGTCACACGGTATTGGTAAAGCGAAGGTTAAAAACAATTTTTCCCGATTTTGACCTATTGTATGACCGAATTACTATGGAATTATATACAGTGCCGGACTTAAATATTCACACAGCATACAGATTTATCTTTAATCGTCCATATTTTTTAAACGAAGGCCCCAACATTCGTAAGGGTTTCAACAAAAATATTTATTTACATATAACTTATGGAAATATATGGAAAAACTAAATATGGTGGCACATTTCAGAAAAATAATTATCTAATGTTTCGAAGTTCGATTTTAAGGGGGACAAAAATATTCACACAGTTTCTAATTTTTAATAGGAAAATAGTTTTTTAAATAGCTTAATATTTTGTGGAGTAGCCCATCTTTTTAATGACTTCTTTTAATCGTCTTGACATTGAATCGACCAATTTTTTGGTGACGTCAGCTCCAATATTTTTCGATTCTTGTAACAGGACTTCTTTAAGTTGAGTCTTACTAATAATATGGTCCTTTCCTACACGTCCGCAAAATTTATCCCACATATGTTCTATGGGATTCATGTCAGGTGATTGCGGAGGAGTCTGGAGAATGTGGGGAACATGATGCACTATCCATATTCGGACGTCATGGGCTGTGTCATTTTTCAATCGGACGGTAGAGTAAGAGTTTGGAAAAGGCCAATCACTGAATTGGAAAAGAACAATGTAGTAAACACTGCCAAACATGGTGGATGAGGGGTCATGTTGTGGGGTTGTATGGCTGCATGTACCAATGTATGTTATTCGGAGGCTACGAAAAGTTGATTTCAACTTACCGTCGGATATATGGACATGGCTATATCGACTCCGCTATCTATAACGATCCAGAATATATATACTCAATATTCTGGATCGTTGAAATTGCAAACGGAATGACAAACTTATATACGAAAGTTTGCCACTCATGGTGAAGAGTATAAAAAGCAAAAAAAAAGTAAAAAAGAATCTCTACCATATAATCGATTGCGTACAATTTAGCAGCAATAAAAATTGTGTTACCAAAAATGGGTATTTGTTGTTGACCACAACAACAGCAATAAAAGCAACAAAAACAAACATGAATTTTATTTTTATTGCAATTGATTTCAATACACAATTTTTACAAGATGAGAATTTAAAGATTCCAACTGAAATTGACCAAAGTAATGCGGAATACAGTGAGTGAGAAGCAAAATCATGTCAGTGTACTTTAGCTACAGAAGCAGGGACAAATACTTGTTCAAACAATTCAATATACAAATCTAAATAAACCGCTTGAGCAAGTACGAGTAACAAATAATATCAACAACAAGCAAAAATCTGAGTTGACATTTTAGATCGTAATTTTATTTTTCTGGTTTTGTTTTCAAATATACAATATAAAAATAAACAAAAGAAGACATCTTTGTAGCGTTATTTAATCATTGTTTTTTTTATGATTTTATTTTGGTTACAAGCAGGACCAAGGAAAGATGTGGAGAGATATTCAACCTCAGCTTGAAAGTTTCATTTTAAAGTGAAAACCATACGCAGCATCACCGTCATTGAACTCAATACACAATCGTACACACATTTTATGCAGCGAAAATACAATTCGCATTGAATAATAGAATTCCAAGTAGGAGTTGGGACCTTAGGGTTGCCGGGTGGTTTATTGCAAAATAAATCAACTGAATCTTAAAAAGGGATACAACTCGTTTTCTTTGTGATCTTTTTCAGAGTTATGAATAGCTATGCTCAGAGGGGAAAAATGCGTCCTAAAATAATGAACGCTATAAAATTGACAATAAGGCGTTCATAATTGTCGGAGAACATCCGTTCTTAAATCTAGAAAAAACGAAAGAATAAAAATACCAGACGTTGTGAAATTAAGAACTCTCTATTGTTAAATCAAGAATGATAGTATAAAAATACCAGACGTTGTCAAATTAAAAACGGCCGGTTGTCAAATCAAGAACAAGACGTTACAACCAACGCACGTCTTTTTTTTCGATTTTAATAAAATTTCTCATGGAAATAGAGTTTTGAATTTGGGCTTATAACACCATGGGGGAGCCGAGCCACAATGCCCCAAAGCACCTCGGGTATATCAAAAATTAAAAATGATCCCAAATTTTTGTTTGTCTTCCGTTTTGAAAGATTTTTATATATATATATGGAATCTACTAGACGAGATCTATAAAAATTTGCTTTAGCCAAATATTATCTCTTATAGTTTACGAGTTAATCGCATTAGAAAAGTACAAAATTTTCTGATATTTTCTATTGAATTTTGAGTTTCGAATTTGATAATTTTGACAATTGAATATACAATTTTCGTTATTGGTTGAAATTTAAATACAAAAATTATTGAATAGATAATTTTCGTAATTGAAAACACATTTTTGTTATTTTTGTGTTTTAAATTACGAAAATTATCTATTCAATAATTTTTGTATTTAAAGTTCAACCAATAACGAAAATTGTATATTCAATTGTCAAAATTATCAAATTCAAAACTAAAATTCAACTTGATTCAATTATGAAATAACTGCAACCAGTTCAATATGTGATAAATGTTTGAATTGAAATATAATTTTTTCTGTGTAAAGGTATTTATAGACGACAATACTGAGTACTAACACTTTTCAAATTTAAAATATTATTGAAATCTTTCGGTATTTAAAGAAATCTTATCGAAAAAACATTTATTGTTTACACGATATTATTACACATATTTTATTTCTTTGTTGATTGATATTTTTCTGCAAACTTTATTTTTATTTTATATTTTGTTGACATTTTTGTTTGCCTTTTTTGTATTTATTAATATATACCCGATACATGTGAAAATAAAAAAATAAAAATTGTTTTAAACAAATTTTGAATAACGACCGTAAATCAAAAAATCATTTGAATTTTTTGAAAATCTAATACAAATTTTATTTAGACGATGAAATTGTATTACGATACTTGAGTTTTTGACAAATATTAATACGCAGTGTTGCCGTCTGTAAATACCTTTAATAGTAGTAAGAAAAAATTGTTTAAAAACCTCTACTGAAGCAAAAGTTATATTCATTCAAACTTGATAACATTTCGGGAAATATTATAAAAGCAAAATAATATAAAAAATCGTATTATTGCGTGGTCCAGAGCTTTCCGAATTATACCTGTTTTTTATGTAAATTTTAACTATAGAGGTGGTTCACAAATTTCAAAAAGAGATACTCGACAAAACTTACCAGAAAAATTTTATCACCAAGATATTTCGATGTTGACTCCTTCAGCAACTTGGGTAGCATAATAACAAAGACAAAAGCCAGACAATCATTTGGTATGCTTAAAGCAGTCTGGAGCTCTCGAATTCTTTCTCGTCAAGTAAAGCTTAAAATATTCAACACCAACTTGAAGTGAATCCAACTCTATGGCTGTGAAACATGGAATGCTGCATCTTGAGAATGCAACAGAAATGATGAAACACTAGTGGAACTAGATCGGCCACATTCTACGTAGACCAGCTTACGACATCACCAGAAACGCTATCGACCGTTGTCAAAATGAGCATAAATGTGCTTTTCCCTCTGTGTGGATGAATCACACTCTAAACCATACAAGTTTTTAAAGCTGTAATTTTAAGCTCTGATCTAAGAAACGTTTTGTTTAATTCTCTTCTAAATTAGGAACTGTTTCATCCTGTTCTGGAAAATATTGAGAAAGCGTATTAATTACTTGGGTTTGTATCATTGGGTGGCAAGTGCAGCTGGAGAAGTTATGTCATCTAAGTCGGTATTACTGGGAAATTGTGTAGATGCAAAATATCATAAAGACTATTAGGCAGGTTTTGCAATAGCATGATCAAATTTAAGGATACTGGTGTATCTGGATCTCGATTTTCAGCAATTACCAATGCTGATCGTTATCCAAAATCGAAGAGGGATGTTCATTGATTGTGGATGATTGGGGTAACTTGGCAGATGTCCCACTAATAGGAACTGTCTAACAGGTCAGTCACATATGTCGTCGAATCGGAATCATACTGATCTCCTCATACAGATAAATCACGTTTGCCATCTTGACACATCTGGTAGTGATACTATGTTCATAATCGTAGTGATACTATGTTCATAATCCTCTTCTTTAATTAAAGAGGACTATACTGGGACAGAGTTAAGGAAGGAGTATCTGAGTCATGCAGAGACTCTGGGTGTATCTGCAGACAAATAAATCTGCAGATACACCCACGCTTCGCAATTTGTGTTTGTTTAAAAAATGATTTTCCTATCTATATTGACAAGGTGCCATTGGACGCATTAAAGACCTTAAGAATCAAAGTGTCATGCGCATGATCGTATGTATCACATACAAAAACAGGTAGGTTAATAAAGACGGTGCAGACGGAATATACAATACCCATATAGAACGTTTATTAAACTTTTAAGATCATAATACCTTCAAGATATGACAGTTCTGCGATTATTTTTCTCCGGTGTGATTAAATCTCAGTCTACACACTATTATTCGTTTCACAGGCAAAAATATGAAGGAAAATCAGATAGTCGTAGATTTATCACTTATAGAATGTTCAAAATGCTCAGAACTTCTCTGGCATGAAAAAGGACCAGGACGTTTTGTGCTCGATTAGACTTCTTGTAGTTTATATTTGTTATGTGCCAAACGTACTGCATGATATGGAAAGTCCAGTCAAGAAGGTATCTTCTATATTTCGATTAATTTTTCCAGTAGTGTAGGACTCATATGTCGCCATCTGGTAGCTTTTTGTAACTTTAGCATCTTTGCAGAATTGTGTTTTTACTGCATGATCTGTTCATCAGATGTGCTTCATAAGGAAAGTAAATCAATTAAGTGTCGATTAGTTTTTTCACACTTAATTAATATTTTCTGTAATGTGGGACTAGCGTCAAGTTATCTGGTTAGGTTCTGTTACTGTAGCTTGACGAATGTTGTATAAACATGTTTAAGAATTTGATATATGCCAAAGTTTAGTCAGTATCGGAGGCAATTTCATGTGGCATTCGATTACCCATGTGGCATGCTTGATCAGTAAGACCTCTTGTTCGAAGACTGATTAAACTTTATAGAATCTGATAAAGCGCTCTCCCACAAATGTTATTTTTTGTCTGATAAGATATAAGAAAATTGAAAAACGATGACAAATCCAAAAAAATATTTATTCGCAAAAAAGACAGTATCATGTAAATCATTCAAGATCATTGTTCTAGACTTCGTTGATAATAGTAATAAAAACGAATTGCTAAAAATACTTCAAAGAGATATGACAAGTCCGGGTCTCATTCCTAAAAACGACAATGGAGGAAACTCGAGAACAGTTAAGATCGATTAATTTTATTAGGCAGATTAAAATAGTTTTTTTGACTCAAAATTAAAAATGACTTAATTGATTTATCTTACCTTAAAATGATATTCTGCTGCTATGTTCAAGAACGGTTGAAACTTAAATTTGTGCCATAATATCAACAGAATTGGTAACCCTTTGCGGCATAAAAGTTTCTTGATTCGTTTTTTCAATGTATTTGTTGTTTTCGTTGTTGTGATGAGGGTATTACAGGCTAACGTGTCCACCATAAAAGGAGCTAAAGTACAAATCGTTGTCACATGTGAGTTGCATTTTTATTGCAACAACTTGGGAATTTGTTGCTTCTTTTCGTAGTGGCTGTATTTGCTTTGCGAATGTTTATATTTTGTTTTTTTATTTACGTACATTTTGCCACTGTTCAACGTCAGCCAACAATGGTCTTAAGATTTTTTTCTTTGTATTTGTTGCACAAATATTTATGGTCTGGCGAACGTATTTGGTCAAAAACATTTTAGATTCCGATATTAACACTTGTAAAAGACAAAACCAAAACAAAGTAATAAAAATTATTTTTATTTCAATTCAATTTTCTGCATTTTTTTTCTTTCCTTTAACAATTATTTCTCTTTATTGAATTAAGTAAATGCAGCAACGGTTGTTTTATTTAATAAATTGATTTATTTTTAGTTCTTTTCTTTTAACTTTTATTGTTTTGTGTTATAAAAACAAGTAGAAAATTGAAGTTTTTGTTTTGAAAATGTTAAGAAAAAAACAAATCGCTTTTATGTTGACTTGTCTCATCAGTCATCTCATTTCATCTACTTCATCATGATTGTCATTGTTTTACGAGTATGAGTTTATAACAAGCAGCTATGTAGAGTTTAATGGGACCAACAATTAGGTATTATAAGTGAGGAAAGGGTTTATAAAATTTCGTATGGAACACATACATGACGAAGTACTTCCTGCAGATGGTTCCTATAAAATGTTTTTCTTATATTACAACTGCCCACTTGAGGCCATAGTTAAATAATCTCATTGTATTTCTTCAAGCCTCGCACAAAACCAAAAACCCCCTTCTATAGAGTGAAGTCCACATCATTACGAAGCCATATCGTGGACAAATATTGCCATGTATTTCAATATAGTAATTTTAAATCCTGCCCTGTCAATGATTCAGTTCGTCGAGGACTTTCTACTTTATTATCGAGTTAAGAATCATTTTCTTCAAGATGAGAATCAGTGAGAATTACTTCAACATAGCGACATGTCGAATTAATTGTCACTACAGCGGGTGGATAGGTCACAGCGGGTTAGGGCTTGCTAGACGACGATATCGTTCATTTGGTTGGTGTGTCGGTTACATGCTCACTTATACTGCGAGAACTTAATTTCTTCTAATGTCAATTGCAGAAGTTATGATGATAAAGATGAGGAGGAAACGCTTGAACACCTTATCTGTATTTGCTCTGCTTTATTGGGAACTCGAACTGCGACAATATGCAATGATTTTCTGCACGACCTTTCGGATCTTAATGGGTTTATCTACCAAATCTCACACCGACATATGAAGGTCCGGATAATGACTCTTTAGTGAGGTGGTGCAACGAGCTGTCCATAGCGTTCATTTAAAATATCTTCCTCTATCGTATCACACGATCCGATCCTCATAAACCTTAATGGGTTTATTCAAGGCTTGATGGTACTGATTTCTTAGTACAATTATCCAATTGAATGGACTGATGATTTCCTAAAGTCACATCTTTATATAAATGTTTTTCTAGTAAATGGTGTATAGAACTCAAGTAATAGAATGCTTGAACTGGAACTCGTAAATAGTCCCACACGATTTGATGTTGTAACAGCCACAGCCACTAGTGTCGTTCATAGAACCTCTATACCTTCCACCATATTGAAGTCGACTGGCACTCATGGAGCTTTCAAGATAGACAAATAATCGTAAGCGTAATATATTTACTAAAATGGTATTTTCGATTCCGAATAACTTCTCTCGCCTTAATGTACGAAACGGACAACTAAGATCCTACGTATTTAGAGTTTCATAGATAAAACTTTATCAATGTTGATCCTTGTGTTTCGAACGCTTCGATTTTTCTAATATGTCCGAAGAAATAAAGCACAGACTGGCGTTCTGCCTGAATTGAAATGAATTCTTTTTCCATTACCCCTCTTGGGATCATATGGCTTCCACAAAACATCTCCATCTTACACGATTTGTTGCAATTGTTGTCGCGTCTCCATGTATTCTTTGGACAACCACGGCTTCTTGAACCGTGAGGGTTCCACTCTAGCGCCATCATTGTTATACTGTCAGGAATCTTTCTGATAGTATGGCAATCCACTTACTTTTCCTTTTTTTTGTGTTAGTATGGGTTCCTCGTTAGTAAAGTTCCAGAGATCCGTGTTGCTGATGTTGTTAGGCCAAAATATTCTGCATATCATTCTGAGGCATTTGTTAATGAATACCTGTAGTTTTAGCGTGAAGGTGTTCGATACTGACTAAGTTTCACTTCCGTACAACAAAGTGGTGGTTGGTCTGGATATTTGTGAGTTTCTCCATACGCAGTCTTCCTAATGCCGCTCTCGTTTTATTGAGCCTGTTATTGACGTCTGTTTCAGCGACGCCATTCCTACATAGCAGAAGCTTTCTACGTATTCAACTGGTTGGCCTTGTGATGTTATCGGTGCTAACGTTTTTGATTCTCATTGCTTTGGTTTTCTTGATATTTATCTCAAGCCCAACATTGCATGCTAATCTTTCCAAATCTTCTATTTTTGCTTTCATGTTGGAGATCTTGTGCGAGAGTAGACAAATATCATCTGCATAATCCAAATCCTCGAGTTGAAGTGAGAGGATCCATGTTATTCCTCTTCTATCTAAACAGACTTCGCTCATGATGTCATCCAGCACTATAGTGAATAGCAGAGGTGCTAGGGGACATTCTTGTTTAACACCAAAGTTTTTGTGGTACTCCTTTTCTGTGGTGCTCCTTTTCTTCGCAATGCTTTCCATATGATAGTTCGTCTGATGGTATCGAAGGCTTTCTTGAAATCTACGAACATTAGGTACGAACATGTGGTCGTAGAAGTTCAGCTGTGGTTTCGATGTCAATCCGATGAATTTCAGCTGGTATTCCATCTTCGCATACTGCCCTATTATTTCTTAACTTCCCGATGACCTCCTTTATGTCACTTATACTGAGTTTGCAAAATCATTTGCAGCTACTCAAAAGCAGCAAATTAAAAACGTTTGCAAGCATAAGGATTCATCCAAAAGTAGGGAAATTGGATACCATACGAATTGAAGCTGTCTGAAATGCTGCTTGAACGCTGTAACAGAAAATCATTTTTGGACCGAATCATTAATTGCGATGAAAAATGGACCCATTACGATAACCAGAAGCTTAAGAGATCGAATGTGAAGCCCGGCCAACCTGCTGAATCGATACCAAAGCCAAATATCAATGGCGCAAAATTAATGCTCTGTATTTGGTGGGACCAAAATGGTCCTATCTATTATGAGCTACTGAAATATGGCCAGAACATCACATGGAACGCAACTGATTAATTTGAAGCGAGCATTGGCCGAATATGCGGCAAAACATGAAAACATTACATTCCATCATGACAACGCTCGGCAACATGTTGCAATATCTGTTAAAAAGTATGTAGAATGAAGTGTTTGGGAAGTTTTGCCTCACCCGCTTTATAGTTCAGACCATGGCTTGTCCGACTACTATTTGTTTCGATGAAGCTCTCTCTGGGATACGCTTCATTTTGGAACAGAATATCCGATATTGGCTTGATTCATTCTTGGGCTAAAAAGATGAGCAGTTCTTTTGGCTCTGAATCCATATATTGCGAGAAAGATGGAAAAAGGTCATAACTAACAATGCACAGTGGGGCTGAATCAAAATTTTTTTGGAAATAAATCTGGCATTTCTAAATGGCTGGTCCGATCGGGATAAAATTTTACATGAGCGTAGCCAAGGAACATTCGAGTTCAAGTTATTATTGGGGCTCAAGGTAGGGTACCTTCGTCATGTAACATTTTTAAACACGTGTCATTTTTTTGTTTCCCATCCGATTTCAAAGATTTTAATATTTCTGAGATAATCCTTGTTAATCCTTGGCTACGCTTACGTCAAATTTTATCCCGATCAGACCAGCCGTTTAGAAATGCCAGATTTATTTCCAAAAAATTTAGATTCTGCCCCACTGTGCAATGGCCAATACACTGAATAAATTTATGTTTCAAAATAAAATTACCTTAGTTGAGACATATCACACACTGAGACGAATAAAGATATCAGGGAGTTTCGATTGCAAAATATTTCCACTTTCAGTACTGCACCAAAACTTAAACATCTATCAGTCCATCAAAACTAAAAATATGTAGTATTTTTGATTAATTTCATTATCTTAAATAGAAAAATACCTTCATTGAAACAAATTTTGAGTTGGTCTCATTCCTCTGACCACAAAGTTTAAAAGGATGCATTTAATCGTGTACGTGCATGGGTATGTTGATGTATTTTAACCTTAAAGTCATTCATTCACACATACATAAGTACATTCAGAAACAAATACACACACATATTCACGTACATACAAAGTTATTTGTATTTTTTTGTAAATTTTATTGCTTTCACGGGAATGCATTTTGCCATATAAAGTCAAACTGTAAAGAAAATATTGTTGTTCGTATGACTTCAGCTGTTATAGCAGCAACATCATCAAGAAGTCACTTTGTATTACAATATGCCGCGTATTATATTCTAGACATACGAACATTACGTATGAACGTTACACTCACCTACATACAAAAACACATTAATATTTATTTTTATACAAACACAGATACAGATATCCAAACATACATACATACAGACAGACATTTATTGTACTTGTGAGAATATTTTGATTATACTGCGTGCCAGAGACCACATTGCATTTTATTGCATTCAGTTGGTGCAATGAAGTTTTATGTTGAAGTAAAAGCTGCTGCTGCATACGGATTCTTGCAACAACAACATCAACAAAGGCAGCAGTTCTAGATTAAAATGATTTCCTATATTAAGGTATTATTTTTGTTATTGTTGTTTTGTTTCGAAGATTCATCTTCATTGTATAGCAAGAATTATAGTGTATATACAGTGGGCTTAAAAATTGGTGCAATCTTTTAAACATATAATTTTATTGATTGTTTCAATTTATGGTTCTCGTTTAAAGTGATTAGAAACGTTTTTTTTTTTTTTGAAATAATTCGGTATCTCGGGAACTATTGGATATATTATTACAAAAATTCACTTGGTAGGAGCTGAGGTGTTTTCGTTAATGCAGATATTCGGCTTCCTAGCTCTAATGGGGGCCATTGTATGGCCCCTCAAATTTAGTAACGTCGGGTCTAAAATTTAAAAAAAAATCGCCAATTTGTATAAAAACACAGATAGAGATTTTTTAAAATCTTGTTGTGTAAATTTGAATATATAAAACGAGTTATTGTATAATTTTTAATCTATTTGGCGCCTTTAATTGCAATTTAAAAGAATCCGGTTTATTTAAAGACAACATAACAATATTCTCAGCCTGGAAATGAATTGCGAATTGATACGATCCCATAGCACATATCCTGTCGAAGTTTTCCGCTAAGATATTCTTAGCTAGGACATCCTGCAGTCATCAAAGCGAAATAATATGAAGTTATAGGTTATAAATTACCATCAGTCATTTTCGCGTTTAGGGATACATGCTAAAAACTTCGTATATTACTTAAACAACCCATTTCTCAAAGTGGAGTCTGTGAATCTCGCATCTGCTAAACTCTGTGCACCTTCACATAGTGTGGAGGTAATTTTTCATGCTGATTACTTTTTTTGCTTGGATTAGCACTCAGGGAATACCCATGCTATGCTTTGTGTTGGAACTAGGAAAATAGTATATTTAATTGGAGATAGAGCGACTTCTGCTGGAAGTTTATTCCACATACGGAGGGTACAGACTAGTAATGAATTTTCAATACTTTAACCCTCGGAGGTATAACCATGCTTGTGCAGACCTTTTACATATAAAAGTGTGTATAACATTATTGTTTATCGTGTTAAGGTTAAATCCTTTCATGACTTCCTGAAGCAACATTCACCGGGCACAATGAGAAAAAAATCAAACCGATTGTGGTTCCGGAATCGGTGCAATCCAGATATTCAAATATTTTGGTTCAAACGACATAACCAGATCTGTGCAGACCTATGAACAAATTGTGTGTTAATTCCAGTGATGGAAAACGAAATATATGCTTTTATTTGCCTTACTTTGTTTTCCGGCATATTTAAGTCAAATAATCAGCCTGCTCCTGAGTTGTGGAGCAATAATGGAAACCCAATCTACCAGGTACCGATGTTCGTTATCCGATATAAACAGATTCTCAAGTACAATCGATTTGACAATAGCACTACATGATTCGCTCGACTAGTAGAAAGTAAATCGGCCGCCATAGACTACGTTTGGAAAATTTGGCAAATCTAGCCGAGAACGTTGTTCTGAAACTGGTGGAAAAATATTGTGGTTCTGGGCGAACAATATATGCTGATACATTTTTTCGGCATATGATTTGGCCACGGAGGTATAACCATGCTTGTGCAGACCTTTTACATATAAAAGTGTGTATAACATTATTGTTTATCGTGTTAAGGTTAAATCCTTTCATGACTTCCTGAAGCAACATTCACCGGGCACAATGAGAAAAAAATCAAACCGATTGTGGTTCCGGAATCGGTGCAATCCAGATATTCAAATATTTTGGTTCAAACGACATAACCAGATCTGTGCAGACCTATGAACAAATTGTGTGTTAATTCCAGTGATGGAAAACGAAATATATGCTTTTATTTGCCTTACTTTGTTTTCCGGCATATTTAAGTCAAATAATCAGCCTGCTCCTGAGTTGTGGAGCAATAATGGAAACCCAATCTACCAGGTACCGATGTTCGTTATCCGATATAAACAGATTCTCAAGTACAATCGATTTGACAATAGCACTACATGATTCGCTCGACTAGTAGAAAGTAAATCGGCCGCCATAGACTACGTTTGGAAAATTTGGCAAATCTAGCCGAGAACGTTGTTCTGAAACTGGTGGAAAAATATTGTGGTTCTGGGCGAACAATATATGCTGATACATTTTTTCGGCATATGATTTGGCCACGATTTTGATGACAAAACGGTTGTGTTATGTAGGAACCATTCAAAGAAACAAAGCCTGCATACCGAAGGAGATGTTGGATCCTTAAAGAGAGACATTGAGAACTTTATTATATTACCACAACAATAATGTCGCACACATTTAGTACTCGTAGATTCATCGAAATAGTAAACTAAAATATTGTGGGCACCATGGAACAGATTGGTGGTTACACTTGCAAACGGTCCACAAACCGATGGCCGTTAGCATTTTTTTCCAATATGTTGGACGTTGCAATGGAGTTATTCGGTGTAGAGGTCGATAGACGACCACCACCGTATCCTCTTCAAGTAGTCCATTATAAATTGGACAAAAAAAATAAAATAAAATAGCGTGAGTAGTTACCTAAGATGTATTATAATTTGTTTTTGTTGTTAATTTTTTGTTTTTCCTAGCATAAAAAAAATTACACTCACTTTTGGGATATCATTTTCATACAAATCTCATATAGGTCTGCACAGACCTGGTTAACCCTCCGAGGGTTAAAAATGGATATTTTTTTTAAATTTATGTCTTTTTCCCGTCTTTCTGACAACATATATATTCCGGGCCAAAAGAACTGCTCATCTTTTGAGACCAGGAACGAATCAAGACATTATCGGATACTCTGCTCTGAAGTGAAGCCCATCCCAGAGAGTGCCTTCGGCATCGATCGAAACAACAAGTAGCCGGAAGGGGCAAGGTCTGAACTATAAGGGTGAGGCAAAACTTTATAACCAATTCTTTATAAATAGTTTTTAACCTGTATTGCAACATTTGGCCGAGCGTTATCATGATGAAATATTACGGCTTTATCTTTGTCATCGTGTAAAATCGATGAAACACATTCACCATAAGTTTTGGAGAGCAATCGGTGTGCTTCAGCGGAACATTTTTTCAAATTAAAGAAGTAAAGAAAAACTTCCAGCATATGACGCCTTGTCTGCAAAAGATACGCCATCTGTTGTGAATACAATATACACCCAATAGTTGATCCACAACAAAAATTCATCAATAACTATTTGCGTGAATTACTTTTGCACCACACTGTATGTGTATCAGCATATCTGCGTATGAGTGTTAATAAAACATACATAATTCCAGTGTATGTGTTAGAGTATGTCGTTTGCATTTTACAAGGTATCATAATGACATTGTTTGGAGATCCTTAACATAAATAAATAAAGGATTATGTGAAATGGGGTCTTGTAAATGCTAGAAGATGTTTCATATATTTTTTTATTTTTTTTTCTTCTGCTTTTCAGTTTTGTTATCAACGCATTGTAATCAATTGCCAACACGCACTCCAGCTACATCCATTATGAACGTATTAAATTTTTTGATACAACAATTTATAACCGTTTTTTCTCTCTATCTTTTATACTACTACTACTTTGTTTATTCTGTGTTTATTTTCAGAAAAGTAGTTAAAAAATAAACTTTTTGTGTTGCTGTTGTTTAATTTTTTATTTTAAAAATTGTGGACCACAGTGAAGATACTGTATGCATTTGCCATGTGACATGTTTGTAACCTAAAAAACGATGTCACTGATGTCAAAGATTTGTTAAAAGATTTTAGTGATAAGAATTTTTGAAATTTAAAGCGAAAATTTTGTCATTTACAAGTGACATTTATAAAGTACTTTGTAGATGTAAAAGGTTAACAAAGAAGTTATTTTTAAATATAAAATTACTGGTTGAACCCGGTTCGCGTTGCTTGCCCTTAGAAAATATCTGTTTTATATTGCAAAAAAGTGGAAATAAATCTGTAACTTCTAAACGAATAGCTCGATTTTAATAAATTTTCCGATGGCTATAGAGGAGTTGTAGAGGAAGTTTAAGTTTTTTTAATTTTTTTATACCCACTTTGGTGTTATAAGCCCAAATTTAAAACATAAACTTATCAGCACCCCCTCTATTGCCAAGGAAAATCGGGCTATTGGTTTAGAAGTAGTTGCGGCAGATATCTATAAATACAGTGCCTTAAAAAAAAACGAATGTATTTAAGGCAAATGGGATATTATATTTATGAATTCATCTTCCAAGGGATATACAATGTTTCTTGTGTTTTTATTTAGAGTAGAAATATATAAATTATTTGGTATGCCAACTTGGGAGCAAGCCACATGTAAGCTAGCAATAGTCAACGATTTATTGTGTTTTGTTAATGGTTATAGCAAAGGCAAAACGAAACGGGAATTGGATCCGTTAGTTGGAATTTGTAAGTCATTGGAATTCATCGGTATGCGTGAAATCAGTACTGATTATTGTTGCCTCAATTAAACTTGGTGAACATTTTTTTATTGTCAATCTTATTCCGTTCCATAATTATGGCGTTTTTAAGTTGCAGAGAAGCATTACCGGTGATCCAACCTTCAACGTTAATACATATGGTGTCATTCCGGCTGGTTCCATTAACTAAAAAATTCAGTAGGATAATTGCCAACTTGTATTTCATTGTTTCGCCAGGCAGTTTCAATTTAATTTGCTAAGTCCCGGTCCACACTGTGAAACATTTGCTGCAAAACATTTTTAAATTCTCTTTTGAAACTGCATTCGTGTTCACAAAGTGAAGTTTTTGCTTTTCAGTTTTTGACATTTCTGTACAGTACGAATACGAACGAATAAATGTGGATGACATACTCAACAAAAACTTCATGTACATGAAACAAAGTTCCCTATTTTATTCCTCTTTCCCCTTTCATCAACAAACTCAAATGTTTTGCAGCAAATGTTTTACATTGTGGACCGGGACTAATTGAGCATTGTTTGTAAGACCTTGTCGACAACGGCTTAAATATTCATTTGTAATTTGCAGAAGTTCGGCGGGAACAAAATCTCATTTCCAGTTGGCTGGACCAACTGGAATTTTTCAATTTCCGATGTCCAAAAATTGTTTTGAGAATGTTTCGGCAGAAGTGTCTTGCAGCAAATGCACTCATGTTCGCCGAGAGCATTCGGCTTCTGTAGTTTCATTTCCAGTGAAATAAATTTGAAGGAAATTCGCATCAATGATGAAGCGGGATCAATGATCCAATTCTGTGTTACATTTGTCCTTGAACTTTAAAGGTGGGCATGATGCCGACGTTGTACTTTCGGATATTTTGAAGGAAGTACATGGAAATCGGAGTGGCGCCGGAAATATAATATAGAAGCAGCTCAGGCGGCTCAATATTCATTTGCATTTGGCAGAAGTTCGGTGGGAACGAAATCTTATTTGTGTCGGGATCAATTGGAATTTTTCCATTTCCGATGTTCAACAATAGTTTTAAGAATGTTTCGGCAGAAGGGTCTTGCAAATGCACACGGAAGTTCGTCGATAGACTCAATAATTGGTATCGGGACAACTTTACCGTTCTTAGAGCACATTCCGTGTTTTCCTTAGAGAACTTCAAAACGCTGCAATGTAAGCAAAGTTTGTTCATTGCGCCCATCAGTAGGTCCTTGTAATTCCTGTAATCATCATGCTTATTGTAATGAAATTCTGCCAACTATAAATCGATTCTTTCTCTTGTTCCAGCCATTCGGGAGCGGTTGGCCTCTAGTCTTTCGATATGCTGTTGGGGTGTCTCTGCAGCTCACGATGAAGATGCACTGCGACGAAGTTGCTGAAGCCGTGATTCGCGTTCTCATTCTGTTTCTGCGGCTCTAGACATAGATGCCCTTTTGCGATTTTTTTCAAGACGTGATTCGCATTCCCTCGAAAGCTTGTATAAAGGAAACTATATAAACTATTTATAAGAATTAAAGAAAAGGTCCATTTTTAAAAAATGTTTTTTTTTGGAACAAATGTTGCTTGATTATCGCCATATTTTGTAGTATAATTTCAGAGTACTTAGAAATAATTTACACAAAATTGTATCAGGATTGCCGCAAAATCAACATATTTGTGATTGCTCAAAAAGTTTTCCGGGGGACATTAACTATATGGGAGCTAGTGGAAAGCATGGACTGATATTGATCAATTTCAATACCAAACAAACCTTATCAAGAGAGAGTGGGAAATTTCAGCCATCAAGCTGCTTTCGTTTGGGCCCTATCGTGTTTTCAACAGACGGACACACGGACCGACATAGCTATATCGTCTTAAGCACCCAGAATATGTATACTTTTGTAAGTCTATGATGAATGTTTCGATGCGTTACAAAATTCTTAAAATTTTTTCGATACTTCAAAACCAACAAATATTTTCATGCTCATTTCTTTTTTATATTTATGCTGCAATATTTTTCAAATTAAATATTAAATTTATAAACTGCAATCAAATTGACCAATATGTTTATTTAATTTTTGTTATGTTTTTAGGTTTAGAAAAACCGATATGTATGTATTTCTATTTATCGTTTTAGATGCAAAACATTTGCCCATAGATTTCAACTATAAATGGCAGAGACATTTAAATATACAAAATATTTAAACAATTTTGCACAAGTTTAAATATTTGTTTAAAATACAAATATCTGCTGCTGGTCCAATAGAAAAATAAGAAAAAAAGATGAAAACAACACAGAGAAATACTTCAATAACTTTTTGGCCAAAAACTTTATTAATGACTATACAAAGTATATTTTACCAACTGTTGATAGAGTTCCAACGGCATGTCTACTGTGTACAAAAAGGCAGGCGGACAGACCAGCAGACGGACGGACGGTTGGGCAAATAGACAGATATCAAACATTTAAAACTAAATTTCAACTACTGTACTCTCCATAGAGAGACAAACAGACAGACAAACCATAGTTTTTCAATTTCAGCAAATCAAACTTAAACGATTTATATGTCAAGCTGTACACTACTTGAAAATGTTCAACACAATTGAACACTCACACACACCGATATTAGTGGACACACATAGATACTTACAAATATACAAAATATATTTGAGTACATCTCAACTAAAATCCATTTCAGGCATGATGATATAGTTTACAAAACCAAAAAAATATAAAAAAATGTCTGTAAAAATAAAAGAAATTTGTACAACATACCAAAAATATTGGACAATGATTTTCTATTTGGATCTGTCGATTCAATGCGAGAAATAGTAGAGAAAAAAAATCATGAATTTCTGATGATGCTACTGCTACCAGTAGTTCTAGAGCCACAGTACACAACCACTGCTGTTTATTGTATTGGGTTTGTTTTTGCTACCGGTTGTTGCATCAATGCAGTTCAACAGTTATTTAGCAGAGTTGCTTTCATATAATGGTCTCAACTATAGAAGAAAGAAGGAACAAAAAACAGAGATTTCTTTTACACTCCCCGGTCAATGATTTTTTTTTAACCATCCAATAAAGGGGGTATATTTATTTCGAACTTCCATTTGTAACATAAAAAAGTATTGATTAATAAAAATAGTAATCACGCTCCACTGACTCAATATCGATCATTATTTTCTCAAAGCAATTATTATAGAGATTATTCCAACTCACAAAGGTCCTTTCAAATTTAACTCATTTTATTATAAAATCCCAAAGCTGTGAATCTACAACGGAATAGAGTTTAATATACCCAATATGAACAAATCATAAAATTACGGCGTTTTGAAAGTTTCCCAACTCTGGCACATTATTACTGTTAATGGGCATAAGAAACCATGTGATCCTTACATTTTAGGTATAAAATGTGTTCAGCAAATTTATGTAAAATATTACGGAGAACATTTTTGTAGAATATTTTAACCCTCTAAATCCTCAAGACATGGGTCTTTTTTGTCCTTATTTTAAAAAAGAGCAAAAAAAACCCTTAAAACAGGGATTTAAGGGGTCAAAATTTTCAGCAAAAATATTATCCGTGAAATTTTAATATAAATCCCTGAATACACCAAAACTGAAAATTCAACCAGAAAGATAGAAATAAGACACAACAAAATAGAGCCTAGGGTTAATTTCTTATTTATTAAGAATTTTATTTTAAAGTACCCCAAAAAATTGGCATGAAAAAAATAGTTAAAATTTAACTAAAAATCACTAATATCTCTATTATTTTATCATTGATAGCAAATTTGGATAGGAAGTATTCATTAATTACAATGTCCAGCATATTTCAGCTATAAGCGTTCTTCAATGGGTGCGCATGTTTGATGAAATTGTGCACCATGCTTATCAGATTCTGTTGACAACTGGTTTTCAATGTAATCCATATGAGAATTTAAAAAATAATATAGCTGAATAATTTGGAGACGTTGCACTAACGAGCATTTTGTCTCAAACACCGGATAAAAGTTGGAAATACAAACTACATTAAATGTCACCCAAATTGTCATGTTGGTACACCTGAATAACCGCACTATAATAAAACTACGAAGGTATGTCAAAAAGTCCAACGTTTCTTCCAAAAAATATGATTTGTCAAGGTCTTCAAAAGAAGTATTTTTTGTGAGATGATTTCATCATTGGATTCAATTCTCTTTCCTCCGAGCAATTTTTTGTAATGCCACAAAGAAATTTCCAGGAATTATATATTATAGGAATCGGTCCATGATTTCACCTAGCCCCCATACAAATTTCTACCCGAAATATGGTTCTATGGTCTGTAAATGCCTACCAAATTGCAGTATCCACACAAAATTCAGGAAAAATAAGTTTCGTGCTTAAGAAAATCACAATACCAATTTTTTTGTGGATCGGCCCATATTTGACCATAGCCCCCATATAAAGTTCACTTCCGTAAATCACTTAAATAATTATAAATGTCTTATAAATATCGCTATTAAGTTTAAATTCGTCATAAATAGTCCCCATATATACCAAAATCGCTATACCTAATTCTATGAAGATCGGCCAATAATTGGTTATAGCTCCCATATAAGGACCACTTCCGAAAAACACAATAACCTACATAAATATCTAAAAAATATCAATATCAAAACAAAATTTCACACTAATCCGTAATTTATATTTACAAATCATACTACAGGATTTTGTGAATATCGGTCCATATTTGGCCATAGCTCCCATATAAGGTCCATTTCCAAAAATCAGTTAAGTATTCATAAATCTCTTATAAATACCTTTATCATGCTAAAATTCGACAAAAATAATACTCATATACATAGATATCACTGTACCAAATTTTATGCAGATTGGCCGATAATTGGTCATAGCTCCCCTATAAGGGCCATTTCCGAAAAAGATATTCACCTTAAAAAATATTTAAAACATATCGATATCAAAATGAAATTACGCACAGATCAGTAATTTGTATCTGGTAATCATACTTCTGGATTTTGTAAATATCGGTCCATATTTAACCATAGCTCCCATATAAGGTCCACTCCCGAAAATCACTAAACTCCTCATAAATTTCTTACAAATATAGTTATCAGGTTGAAATTCGAAACAAATTTGTTCAATATATGTATACAAAAATCGATGTACCAAATGTTACGATGATAGGCCCATAATTGGTCATAGCCTCCATATAAGAACCACTTCCGGAAAACACAATAACCTGCACAAATATCCAAAATAATCTGTACTGAACCAAAATTTTACACCGATCAGTAATTTGTATCCAAGAATCGTACTACAAGATTTTTTAAATATTGGTCCATAACTCGTCATAGCTCCCATATAAGGTCCACTCTTGTTAATGGCGTTGTTTATATGAAATTGTACAAAAATAGCACTCAAATACTTAGGCCCATAATAGGTCATAGCTTCCATACATTGAACCAAAATAGTACACAGATCAGTAGTTTTTAAAATCATACTACTGAATTTTGTGAATATCGGTCCATATTTGGCAACGGCTCCCATATAAATATATAAAAATCACGATAAAATATTTTATGACAATCGACTCATAATAGGTCATATCTCCCATATAAGTCCCACAACCCAATATCTTGAAATTTGTCTAAATATATTTGTATACCCTTTAGGTATACAAATGTTTGTATACCTAAAGGGTATACAAAACGTATTCACTTATTACACTATGCAACAAATGGAGACTTTTGGAAAAACACAAGAACATGACAGTATAGGTTCGACTCTACTACCAAAGGGTAGTAAAACCCTATACTCAGTTTTCCCATTTTGGTGACCGATTTTTTTTTATGGGCCCCCAAAGTTTCTGAAAAACAGTGGGGCCTCTAAAAAAGGTGTCATCAGTTTTTGGTTAGCAGCTAATTCAGACTTTGTGATACGGCTTAACTTTATATGGCAATAATATAGCTATGATTCCGCAAAATAAATTTTGTTAAAATTTGTTTCCAAAAAATAGCTTTTACGAGCACTTTTGTTGAAAAAATATAGGAAGAACATTTTTTTTTTTTACTTTTTTTAGAATAACTTCCAGGGACTCCTAATTTTTCAATAACAATATCTTGCAAAGTTGTAGCTACGGTAAATTTGAATAACTCTTGTGAACATATCAATGCAATCCGAACATACCTAGACATTCTAAATAGCTGTCAGAAATCACTTTATAGCTTAAAATTTTTAGTTTTTTACTATTTTTTGATTCTAAAACAATAATTTTTTGTTAAAAATGTATGTTAGAGTATATACTTCTCTATTGTGCTGGAATAACGAAGAATGGGCAAATCAATTTTTGAAAGTGGGCAAGGTTTGTGGAGCTTCTGAAGAGTAAATATAAGCTTTTTATATAAGTTTTTGATATCGGTGGAGACCTTATGACTTGGAGATTGACATTTTAGTGAAATGGATTAATTTTGTGTTTTTTCGGACGTATTTTACCATAAAAACTAACAATATTATAAAATGGTGATTTTCCATCAAGAAAAATAAAAACTTTGAATTAATGTAAAATTTGAACAGTTACAGACATCACAATAAAATTTGGAAATAAAATAGATCTAAATGTTCTTAAGTCAATAGCATCACTAATGTTGCCATTCTTTGTTTTCAAACAGCAAAATTCCTAAAACGGGGAAAATGTGTTCCAAAAACTGAGTTTTTTTTAGAAAACAGCCCACTTGACGTTATTTACAGTATGATAGTAAAAACGTTTCGTATGTGTATAAACAATATATAGGGCTATACAAATATGATGAGTTTTTGAGGATCGGTGCATTGCGTTTTTAGAATTTTTTACTCAAACCTAAAATTTTGTTTCAAAATTGGCCAAGTTTGGATTGGGCTGGGGGCTACAATGTCCGCTTAAGTTAGTCAAGTATTACTTTATACGTTTTTGCATTAAGTTATCTTTCCAAATCATAGAAAAGTGTATATAGCCACGAAGAAAATTAGTTTTTTATAAAAGTAAAAATATGGGCACTTTTTTGGGAAAAGACTTAAAAAACACATGCATACAAAGCTGAAATATATAAAAAGATGCTTCAACTTTGGATGCGTGTAACTTTTTACAGGGACGAAATAATTGTTATCAGATTTGTTTTATTTTCTTTAGAATTTTATCGCAAATATACGTCATATATAAAAAACAAATTTCGACCTTTCGTAGGCCCATCATATATAAAATACAAAATAAAGATCGATCAAAATTTAAAAAAAAATTAATCCTAAATATCTCTTGAACTAAAAGAGATAACCTACAGATAAAAGCATATTTTTGTAGACCTTCTCAAGGAATATCTATTTTTTAAATTTCAGCTCATTCGGATCATAAATCGCTTTTTGGCGATTTTTTTTTAAATGTGTGACATTGAGGTTCCACTCACTGATCCCCATTCCGAACACCTCAGCCGAGTAAATAATACAGCACAACATAGAAGTGTGGACTTGATCATACTATTTTAACGTCAAAAAATAGTAAAAACGAAAATTGTTAAGGTACAAAGTGATTTTTATGTGCTATTTAGAGTGACTAGATACGTTCAGAATGCATTGATATGTTCTCAAGAGTTGTTCAGCTTTACCGTAGCTACAACTTTACTAAATATTGTTAGTGAAAAATTAGGAGACCCTGGAAGTTATTCTAAAAAAAGTAAAAAAAAAAAATTTTCTTACTATATTTTTTCAACAAAAGTGCACGAAAAAGCTATTTTTTGGAAACAAATTTTAACAAAATTTATTTGGCGGACTCTTAGGTATATTATTGCCATATAAAGTTAAGCCGTATCACAAAGTCTGAATTAGCTGTTAACCAAAAACTGATGACACCTTTTTTAGAGGCCCCACTGATTTTCAGAAACTTTGGGGGCCCATAAAAAAAAATCGGTCACCAAAATGGACAAACTGAGTATAGGGTTTTACTACCCTTTGGTAGTAGAGTCGAACCTATATAGTCATGATCGTGTGTTTTTTTCACTGTTGCACTGTGTTATTAAGTATATAAATAGTTAAATTTCCTACGTTCTAATAGGAATTTCAATTATAAATTTCTGAATTAGATAAAATTTTTTGTACATTTGAAATAAAATATCTTCGGCGTAAACTAGTCTTACTAATAATTGTTATATTATTTCAGTTGTTATACCATCATATTTAGGTGGAGGGTATTTAAGATTCGGCACGGCCGAATATAGTACTCTTACTTGTTCAAAATAGTCTCCTTTGAGCTCTGTGTATTTTGTCCAACGTTTCTCCAATTTCTTCCAAAAAATATGATTTGTCAAGGTCTTCAAAAGAGTTATTTTTTGTGAGATGATTTCATCATTGGTTTCAATTCTCTTTCCTCCGAGCCATTTCTTCAGGTTTGGAAACAAGAAATAGTCACTCCGACCTAAATCCGGAGAAGAGGGAGCATTTTGTTGCCTAGTTCGTGGATTTTTGCCATGGAAACTGAACATTTGTGTACCCTTTTGTGAGCAAACGGGGCAGTCATCTTGGGGAAAGCTTTCTCATGTGATCATTCAAAATTTAAACCACTGAGCCACTTGAGATGCATATGGCTTCTACAACCTCTCGCACTTTCAATCTCCGATCGATCATATCGTGATTTTTTTAATTGTTACGGGTGTAGAGTCGCGAGTGTTCGGAATCTTCCGTACTTGTACGGCCATAATGAAATTCAGTAAACGACTTTTTTTACGATAGAAATTGAAAATTTATAAATAAAGTTTAGCCTTTATTTGAAACTTTGGTAGCACCAATGGCTGCCAAACAGAAACTAAATGATGTAGCAATATTTTGTAATGCCATAAAGATAATTTCATTCAAGTGCTTCCAAATCCTAAATCGTACCTGGCTTATCGATGAAGTCTTTTGACTTCCCATAACCACAAAGACAAAAAATCAAATTTTTATTACATTTTAAGCTTTCCATTCCTTTTTCAAGTCTTTGACATTCTAAAGAGGTTGATACCTGGAAAACATTATGTGGCGAAACGAAAAATTTCGAAAAAAAAAAATAAATTTTTGAAACTTTACTCTTCTCAAATCGGTAATTTGGTATATATGATTTCCATAGCCACATAAAATCTAAAGTTCGCTGGAATTTAATTCGCTTTAATAAGGTTTTATATACAGTAGCCCAATAAAGTCTACATAAATGAATTCAAATTAAATTTCTTTCGTTGAAAGCTGTATTTGTAAGTTAAAAGTAATAAAATATATTTGTTAAAAAATAAATTCACACTAAAAACAATTAAAACAACATCACTTAAGTCGGGTATAGCAACATTTCCTATCACGTCCAAAATTTTACCAAAATTTTTACAAAATTTTTGATTCTGAGTCAAATAACGATTTTTTTTTTGGTTGTTTGGGCTTTAATGTTCAAAATATTATGAAACTTAATAGCCCCGCCCACCCGAAAGTAGGCGTGACCGAGAATAAATTTTTCGTTTTTTTACTTAGAATCAATAACTCTAATAACGGTGAACTTTTTTGCGTTATTTGAATTTTTTTTTGCTAAAATCGACATAAGACATGTATTATTATATATCTCATAAAAAAACTAAAAAAACTGCTTTAAATTAAAGTAACATAATAATTTTTTCTGTATGTAGACTTTCTTGGGCTACTGTAGGTTTAAAGTTCATATTTTTTTAATTGATACCTAATTATAACACTAAGCTTTTATATGAAATTTGGCTATAATATTCCTAATTTACAGTATCATTATATATTTTGGGAATAGCCGGGTACCCGGAAATGTATAAAAAATTTCCCGATTCGCGGGAATCAAAAATGGTCGGGAAATTAACAACCCTAGTCATATTTTATATTAAAGCTAATGAATCGTAGATTTTTAAGTTTTTTTCTTTAAATCCGTTTCTCATCAAAACAGGATATGGCATTGAAAATTGGCCTTGAACAAAGGATATCTGAAAAAAGTAATTTCTATAGGTTTCAAATAATTTAGTAGATCATATTTGATTTAATTTAATTCTTTAAAATTGTTAAATAAAGTAAAATGAATTTATAATTTGTCATGTTATTTTCCCTAAATTAAGCATCCTACTTTACACAAAATCCTTTTTGCTCAGTAATAAAATAAGCCATCTTACCTATCTACAAATCGAAAGATGCTGCGGAGGCCCGTAATAAGCACTACCATGCATACCGACAAGCTTATGAAATAAGTTCAGCAAGGGTAGGTGGGTGAATAAGATTCGTTGACAACGTTTATTATTCGTTGAATAAGCATCTCTGGTTTTTTTTCTATAAGATGTACAAACTGAATAGCAAAACGTTCGTTCACCAGCAGTCAAGCTCAAGAGTAAAATATTATTGAAATGAAAAGAAAAATGGTTAAAATTTTCCAACTTCATATTGAAGTTTGTACAAGAAAAGCAAAAAAACAATATACAATAGAAATTCTAAGGAAGAATGCAAGCAAACTTGAAAAAAACTAAAATGCCATTGAACAATGTTCCGAAGGGACATTATTGACAATAGACAAACCAAACTATAATATTTTATTTTACTAAACCCTTCATCGTGATATCGAGATAATATTTAATGACAGTGTGTATAATTGGTTTATCCTTAAGCGGGTAACGTATGTAAGTCGTGGACAAAAAATTGTGGTGCAAAATGAATTTTCAAAAGGTCTTTTATAAGAAATTTTCGAGAGCAAATGAATCATTGTGTAAATTGGACTAAGAAGAGTCAATTGCCAAAACCATAAGACAAATGCCAATAACTTATCTTATATGAAAGTAGAAGTGGACGAAATATAAACAGTAATCTAAAAAACAAAAAATCGTTGCAGTAAAGGAATTTATCGAGTGTTACAATTTTCAATGACCTTATTAAATTTGTATTTTATGTGTTGTATTCCTAATTAATAAAACATTTAATATTGACCTACATACTTATAATAAGTTGCCCTTTTCTCCAGTATTTAAAATCAATATAAACATAAAATAATTCCTTAAAATGTTTCTGTTGCTGAATGTTCTTCACCTTTGCTTATTTTAATTTTTTAAGTTGATGCTAACTAAAGCGAACAAAATCAATATTAAGGAAGAGCTTTGAAATTTAGTGGCTAACAAATGGAATATACCAAGAAAAAATGCCAAATACATTTAGAAATGTTAAAAATAGTAGCACATATTCTAAAATTTATTATTTTTAAAATCAAATGTTGAATACAAACTTAATTAAAATACAAGACAATTCAAAATGTGTCACCAAATCTGAATTTTCTATAACTAAAGGGTGGACAATAATATTCATATGTTAGGGGTACGTTTTTATGAAGGCTATCCACACAGAAAGAATTATTGCTAAAATATTTTTAAACAATCGCTTGTCTGAAACTAATTTTAGTTTCTATAAATATTTTTATAGATTCTATTAATGTTCTTGTTTGATTTTTATTTTAATACAACACTTGGGATAAAACAACAACATTTTTTGCAAAATTCATTGTTTGAATTTACAAATTTTGTGATAGGTCCTAATTCAAACAAAATTTTGTCTGATTGAGCAAATTTCTTGATTGAATCAGAAATTTAATTCTTTCTGTGCAGCGATTTCTAGCATGTGACATATTGATGCTTCGCTTCTACAAATTTTCTCCATGTTGTTCGATGTCGTCCAACATTTCGTCAGCCATGCGATTTCCATGGGAAACTGGCCTATGCTATATTGTATATGACTTTATGCAGCTTGTGGCCAATCCACGACCATTTACGATGGCGGATTTCATGGGCAACAGGAGTTTGTTTGCTAATTGGCAGCAGGTCGGCGTTTTTGATGCGGTTTGGCCAAAATATTTTGTTTATGCAGACATTTATTTACAAACACTTGTAGTTTTCTTGTTAAAGGCTCAGTGACTTTCCACGATTCACACCTGTAGAGAAGAGCCGACTTAACGCTGGAATTGAAGATGCTTGCAAATATAAGAAGAAGTCTAGGCTTTACTCAGAGAGGCATAATCACCACGCGCTCTGTTTATTCTTTTTGCTGCACCTTCATCTGCTCCTTCATTTTTACTTATGGCGCTGCCATTATAGGTATTTTTTTGGATGCCATTTGGTGCGTCGATGTTTGCCTGATGGAGAACTGGGTCCAAAACTAAGAGGAAAAGCACTGTTGATACCGTACATGCTTGTCTCACGCGGTGTTCATATCAAAAGTCTTAATTTCTTGACATTTGAATCGCGGTGCTTTATAAGGTATTGGCCTACACCTGTTCGCAACTGTTTATTATTGTCCTAAGCAGTTTGGTATTGAAAATCAGCGAAATCGGTACAGTAGAACCAAAGTTATGAATTAAAATGTGTGGCAACCTCAAAAAAATGATTATTTTCACATATTTTTGGTAATTTTTGTAAATATATTGCAGCTAATATCATAAAATTTTGCAATCGTTACTTTTATGATAAAAGGAGTAACTCTGGTGAAAATTATAAGAATCGGTCCATGATTTCTCCTAGCCCCCATACAAATTTCTTCCCGAAATATGGTTCTATGGTCTATAAATGCAAAATAAGTTTCGTGGTAAAAAAAATATATTACAAAATTTTTCGTGGTTAGGCCCATATTTTACCATAGCCCCCATATAAATAACACTTCCGAAAATCTCTTAAAGAAGCTTAAATGTCTTACAAATGTCACTATCAAGTTGAAATTCGACATAAATAATCCCCATATAAACCAAAATCGCTGTTCCTAATTCTATGAAGATCGGCCGATAATTGGTTATAGCTCCCATATAAGGATCACTTCCGAAAAACACAATAACCTACATAAATATCTAAAAAATATCAATATCAAAACAAAATTTCACACAGATCCGTAATTTGCATTTAGAAATCATACTACAGTATTTTGTGAATATCGGTTGATATTTGAACATAGCTCCCATATAAGGTCCACTCCCGAAAATCACTAAAATCCTCATAAATATCTTAAAAATATAGTTATCAGGTTGAAATTTATTCAAATTTATTCAATATATACAAAAATCGATGTACCAAATTTTATGATGATAGGCCCATAATTGGTCATAGCCTCCATATAAGAACCACTTCAGGAAAACACATTAACCTGCACAAATATCAAAAAAAAAATTATAATGAACCAAAATTTTACACCGATTTAATTTGTATCCAAGAATCGTACTAAAAGATTTTTTAAATATTGGTCCATAATTCGACATAGCTCCCACATAAGTCCCACAACCAAATATTTTGAAATTTGTCTAAATATATTTGTATACCCTTTTTATACCCTTCAGCTTCGTGAGAAGGGTATATATAAGTTTGTCATTCCGTTTGTAATTTCTACATTTTTCATTTCCGACCCTATAAAGTATATATATTCTGGATCCTTATAGATAGCGGAGTCGATTAAGCCATGTCCGTCTGTCTGTCTGTCTGTCTGTCTGTCTGTCTGTCTGTTTGTCCGTCTGTCTGTCTGTTGAAATCAATTTTCTGAAGGCCCCAGATATCTCCGGGATCCAAATCTTCAACAATTCTGTCAGACATACTTTCGAGAATTTTGCTATTTAAAATCAGCAAAATCCGTCCATAAATAACGGAGATATGAGCAAAAATCCGAGACAACCTCTGAAAATTTCATCAAAAAACACAATGTATTGCATGCTTTGACAAAAAAACAAAAAACAAAACGTATTGGATGTGCAAGCTTTGTGTATTTTGTTTTTTTTGTGTTTTGTTTCTTTTGGCGTTGTTGTTGTTTTTTATACAACTAAAGTTTAGTTTGGATGTGCAAGCTTTGTGTATTTTGTTTTTTTTGTGTTTTGTTTCTTTTGGCGTTGTTGTTGTTTTTTATACAACTAAAGTTTAGTTTGGTTGTGTGTCGTTTTTTTTGACAAAAAAACAACAAATCGTATGTTTGAATGTGCATGCTTTGCGTATTTTGTTTTTTTTTGTGTTTTGTTTCTTTTGGCGTTGTTGTTGTTTTTTATACAACTAAACTTTTGTTTGGTTGTGTGTTGGTTTTTTTGACAAAAAATCAACAAATCGTATGTTTGAATGTGCATGCTTTGCGTATTTTGTTTCTTTTGGCGTTGTTGTTGTTTTTTATACAATTAAACGTATGTTTGGATGTGTGTTGGTTTCATTGCCTTGCGTATTTTGTTTTTGTTTTTTTGGTGTTTTGTTTCGTTTGGCGTTGTTGTTGTTTTTTGTGTTCTTGATAAATTTAGGATGCTGTACGCTGAAAGTGGGCAATGTACATACATATATACTAATTATAAAAAATAATAATGCATCCACAACAAAGGTGAAGGGTATATAAGATTCGGCATAGCCGAATATAGCACTCTTACTTGTTTATACTCTGTTTCTTCACTTGACGTATTACGTATTAACTAATTATTAAGTATATAAATTGTTAAATTTCATACGTTCTAATAGGAATTTCAGTTATAAATTGCTGAATTAGATAAAACATTTTGTACATTTGAAATAAAATATCTTCTGCGTATACTAGTCATTCTAACAATTGTTATATTATTACAGTTGTTATATCATCATATTTAGGTGGAGGGTATTTAAGATTCGGCACGGCCGAATATAGTACTCTTATTTGTTATTTGTTCGATAGTCGGCGGTACTGGATTTTTTCTGATTTGTCGCTGAGACTGTGTGGGCCTGTTGCCAGGTGTGGAGACTCGAAGAATTATTTCTATCGTATCATCTTCAATGTCGGTGTGGATGTTGTCATCGCTGGCGCTTATATTTGGTGTGATCGCGAGTTTGGATCCTCATATTCGCCCGAGCTAGCCACATTTTTCTGATACAGCCTGCGGTCAGCTCGAGCCTTTTTCTGTTTTAAGACGTTATTGCAACGATGATTTATTTGATGGAAATTGGAGTTCTGTACAGCTGTAAGTAGTTCTATTTTGCTACTTTTCAGTCAAATCACATATGATTTGACTCATATTTATACGAATCAATGAATGATTCATATAAATATGACAATACCAAATTTTTTTTATAAAAATCATCTCTTTTTCTTACAGATTAAGGATATGGAATACGTTATATATCTATTACACCTGAGCCTGTGGCATCTGGTTATTTTTCTAACCATTTTTAAACGTAACTACCTGCAAAAGAACAAAAACCCCATTTATTGTGTTTTGATGACTATTGTATAACACTATCCAACCAGGAATTCTCTCTATTGCCTAATGGAAAAATCTGACTCCAGTAGGATATAAAGTTCAATTGATATTATAGTATGCACAATTTAATCTTCAAGCTCTTCGGAGAGCATTAGAAATCTCTGGAAATGAGTAAAAGTTAGATTTTCGTATGAGTGTGGTTGAAGCAATGGAAAAAATTTCTAAAAATAATTGCCGTGGTTCTGGTAATGTTGTCATAAATTAACAAATTTCATACGATTTTCTAAAAAAAAATCTCTAATTTTTACTGAAAAAAATCAAATTCATATTTTACAAAACCCTTAAATACACATGCCATGAAATCATTCCTGCAGCCCAAGTAAGTGGACCTACCTAGATGAGTATACATTCTTAAAATAGAGAATATATGAAACTACAAGAGTGCAATAGGCTTTACTGGATTTCTATTCCGCCAATTTCCCAGAACCATTTATGTTCAGATTTTTAGAATTTGTAAAACTGGCGACTTTACACCCACTGATTCCCCACCATAGAAACCAATTTTTCTTGAGTAGATCTATTAAATTTAAGACTGAAATAAAGAATTCATCATAGGCCAAAGAATCATTTTTGGAAAATAGACGTAACTCGTCAAATATTTGAACATATCAGAAACAAACAAGTTACTTTATTTTTGGCTGAAATAGTGTACAGTTTATTTAAAGTCTTTAATCATCATTTCACTTATATTCTTTTTACAGAAAATATGAAGTAATGAAGTGTATTTAAGCTTGCTATAATTTTTCACTTAATTGCAAATCTGTTGCGACAAAACTCTACTGCATTTCAGTATAGTACCAGTATTTGATGAAGAACATTCGATATTTATGCAGTCCCATAAGGTTCATTTTGAAAGGAGAAAAACAACCTACAACAACAAAATGATACAGCATCCCTGGAAACCAAAGACATTTAAGAAAAAAGAGAAAAGCACAGCCTGGCTGGTTTGGAAAAAAATTCAATTGTTTGTTATTTTTAAGTTCCGACTCACAGTGGGACGATGAGAAAAACAAAAGGTAAAAAAAAATTTTTTAGATCGATTTTTCACAAATATTTTTTTGAAACCTAGCATGTTCCAAAATATTGATAATGTCTAACAAAGCCTTCTGTGATTTTAATAATTTTTGTACCGATCTGACCATTACATTATGATCTTTATATAACTATTTACAGTCCCAATGTGCACCGTCATCATTTCATTGGCATTCGAATGTTTGTAAGAATAAATTGTTGCCTTTGGTTTCTTAATGGTATTTTCTGTTCTGTTGAATTTGTGTGTTTCGGCTTGTGTTCTGTGTAGTTGGCGTTGTTGTTGTGAAGAAAGTGGTAGGGAATCTGTTGCAACTTGCAATTGTAATTTTTTTCATTTCACACATTCTTTACGATCGCCCTTTTATTCATCAATTGTAGTCTCTTTTTGTGAAATTTGTATGCATTTATTGAGTTTTTTCTTCTTTCAACTTTTATTTAAAAAAAGTTTAAGAATTTTTTCTTGTTTTCAAGTTTTATATACATACATACATACATACATTCATATGTATAGATATATGAATGTAATTTTATGAATGTTCAATAAGAAGTTTTAGAATAAAACTATCTGTGCAAAACGGTATGTTGTTATTCGCACATGTTCGTTTGTATATTTACAAGTTTATTTAAATTTTGAAATAAATTTTATATTGTCATATCAAAATCAATACTAAATACCGTAAACTTATGTCATCAATATTTTACTACACACTTGAATTTATTTAGTTTTTATAGTGATTTCAAACAAAATGCACACAAATATATTCTTTGGATGACTGTTTTACACATTTAAAACAGAGGTAGTGAGAAATATTCGAATTGGAGGGATATTTTAAGTATAAGAATTTCGTACTCATCACTTCTCAGGTAGCATCTCAAGGCAGTCTAAGGGGCAAATTGCAACAAATGAGAAAGATCCTAAATTATATCCATCCTCATCCAAAAGACGACCCTATAACGATGTAGTTAAAGACAATATGTTAGTGGCTAATCCTGTGCTAACGGATTGCCCTCAATCAGCCCTCAAGGAGTAGTCTGGCACCTAGTTCCGACTCTGGTGAGATTTTATACAGAGTAATCAAATACATGGAAATCTTCGTAACAGATTTTATTGGAAAATGTATCGTTAAGATAAGGGAAGGAGTTAGCGACAGTAGCACATGCTTAATTCCGTCATCTTAATTGCACTGGAGAAGGTGGGGTTTAAGTTGTTCTTCGGTGTGAAGAATGACAAAGTAAAGGTTTTCACCCAGTGGCTTTAGGTAGAGATAATGCAGTGAATCTGTAGTACTCAAAATGTGCTACAGATAAACTATAGGATTCTTAGAGCCTAGTAAACAAAAGCTTGGTGAACATTGGTAAAAAAAATTATACTGAAAAAATTTTAGGTAAATCGGTTGCGGTGTCATTTTAACTCCAAGTGACATTAAGGGTTAATTTCCATTTTAGTGCTATTATAATAAATACTAGACTTCATGTTATATTTTCCTTAAGTTTCATCAAAAATATATAACATTTCACTATCTTTCCATTAGAAATTCCAAATATGTAATGAAAAATTTGACTTTTGAGCTTCACGACATAAGGTTTAAAGTTTTCCAATTTTAATAAAACTTTCAGAGTATATTTAGAATTATCTGGCCTATAATATTCTGAATAAGATCTACTTAAAACTCACAACGTTAAGGAAATTGAGCTCATTCTCCAAAATATGGCCAAATAATTAGTTTTTCTCGAAAATTGCAAAATTTAAACCGCAGGTACGGAAAAACTATAGGAGTTATGTTCATAATTTGTTCACACTTTCATTCCCTATTATATTCTCAATAAATCCCAAATGAGATGATCAAAAAACTCTGAAATTTTTCAACAAAATTTTTAAAAATTTGAAAATGCCGTTAAAAAAATATTTTTTTTTGGTCATACCATCGAATAGGTTAACGTTATCCTACGAAGTCAAAAACTCATGCAACTAAATATGAATATATTTTAAGTAAAAATTAACTTTTGTTTTAATATTTCTCAAAATATATTAATTTTGTTACTACATTTCTTGTTCTAGTGGCCTGGGACACGGTAATGGCCTGGGAAATCTATATATAAAAATGTATGTAATGCCATCACGTGAGAACGGAGCGATTTGGCTGATTTTTTTTTTATTCGATTCGAAATTTTCAGGAGATGGTTTGTAATGAAAAAAAATTAAAAAATTCCGGGTAAAACTCGGAATTTTTTTTTTGAGTCCAGTCAACTGTAATAAAAAAGCCCCCTAAAGTATGCAGTACAAATTTAGATATTTTATTTGCAAATAAATAAGAACAGGCAGGTGTATATGGGTTGGAGAAACTTGAAGAACTAACATTAGTAAATAGCTTCCGGGCGGTCAACTAGTTTTTAGTAAACTTAACATGTTTTAACCAATTTCTGTTTTTTATGTCTCATTACAACGCACAGTGGGGCAGAATCGAAAGTTTTTGGAAATAAATCTGGCATTTCTAAACGGCTGGGCGTAGCCAAGGAGTATTCGAGTTTAAGTTATTAAAATGGGCCCTACAAATAATCTAGGGGCGTCGCTATGGGGGCTCAAAGTAGGGTACCTTCGACATGTAAAATTTTTAAACACGTGCAATTTTTTTTGTTTCCCATCCGATTTCAAAGAATTTTATATTTTTGGAAAGCGCTCGGCTTTAGTGTGCTATTTATCTCTTATAATTTCCTAGTTATATGCATTTCAAAATTGAAATTTTAAAATTTTGCCATACCTTGGTCGGCTTTTTTAAAAATATAGGGCGCTCTTTTGGACCGAATGGACTCGAATTTTTTTTGTTAGTTAGACAACTAAATTACCAACAACACACAATAGATTTCAGAGCAATATCAATTACGAATCCAAAAATAACAGATTTTCAATTTAAAAATTCAAAAAATAACTAGTGTTTATAAAAAACCGACTTTTTAAAAAACCGGTTTGTCGGTTAACAGAATATAGTTAATATTATGTAACTATAAATATGCAAAAGTGCTAAGTCCATTTTATTTTGTAAAAATTTCAAAATTATTATTTCATTTCAATGAAATTAAGTATAAATATGTTACTAAATATATTATACTTGTTTTAATTATTGGTTTATTCATAAAATTTCAACCAAAAAATGTAAATCACAATTTTTAATTAAATATTTGATTATTTTGAAATTTATTATCAACTCGACTTTCTGATATGAAACAGAAAATGTTACAAGTCCAAAAAAAGTACTTATGAGATGCAAATGCACTTCTTCTTAGCCGTAATTATTTGTCATTATAAATCATACTAAATAATTAATAAAACTCAATTATCAGATTTCAAAAATATTTCAAATCATGGATTTTAAAACGTTTTTCGTCTCTCCTGTAATATTTCTGAAAAGGACTTTGTACACTAACGAAATGAATAATAAAATAAAATTTTAAGAACAAAACACGCTAAAGAAGTCAAATTTATTGAAAGAAGTTTTTAATGAATCATTAGTAAGATTTAGCCTATACTTAATAGTGCCACACATCGTCCTCTACTATTTAGAATCATTGTAATTTCTAAAAATATTAATCTAAAGAGGTTTGTATTGTAAATCAGCAGTTTAGTTTTCAAATCAGACCAATATGTACACAATGAATATTAAAAATGCGAAAAAACATGAGATTCATTAATTTTTGACACAAATTTTAAAAGCCGGTTAACCGAGTGATAAACACCGGATAAACCGGTTAACCGAAAATCAACATTTTAAATTAACCGGTTCGCAAAAAACCGAGATTTCGAAGAAAAACCGGTTTTTCGTTTAACCGATTAACCGGTTTATAAACACTAGACATAACTCTTTTTTTATTAAAAACCAACTTTCTTTAAGAACATATAACAATTTTATGTTTTTCTATAAAGCTTCTTTACGGAGAAAATTTTGGTATAAAAAATATGTCCTATTTTTCGAACATGTCGGCCCTACGCCCTTTGGAAATTGACCTATTTTTTATCAAAATTTCAACTTTGGACCACATGTTCTAAAATCCCAAAGTTGGGATCAGAAAACGGAAAGCAGTTTTGGAAACCCTGATGTGTTCCCTATTTATCCCTAAAGTATTTTTCCAGCCCCGAAGGAAATGTGGACCCTATAGACAAAATTGAAAAAAATACCAACTTCTAAATATTACACTCGTAAATGACAAATCAATAAATGGAGATTATCAGATAAGAGCCCTTCTACGGACCACAATTGGATATTCTTTGATGTACGTCTTCGCCATCAGATAATATCATGCTTCGGCAATCTAAGAACAACTGACTGCTTAAGGCTCAATAGATTCCCAAATCACATACTAAGTGCAATTTCAGCAGTCAAGGTCACGACTGTTGGTCTTGATAAAGTCGAAGAAAAATTTAGCAAGCATATTGTCAAGGATTTTAAATTGTCTGTCCCAAAAAGACTTACAGTTACCATCCACAGTTTGATTTCCACCGTGAGGAGGTAGGTTATCAGACGATAAATGTAGATTATTTGATATCAGGTCTTCTTCAGGCCCAATAGCGTGCCACTGTATACTTACAATAGGAAAAGCACTAAAGAGCTCATGAACAATGATCGAAAGGATTTGGACATTAATTCACCTTCTCTGTGAATCTACTGTTCTTCATTAATCAAGACATGGATTTCTGAATTAACACAACAGTTTGGATCTAACACTGATTTTCTTGTCTTGATCTAGTTCAGCGATCTCATTAAGTAGTGTGGTGTTGTCAAAACAGTATAATTTCATATTCATTAAATTAAAGCTTTGGTCCATTAGGCAAAACTTGATTTAATTGCTGGCTATTGATCTTGTGACGATATCTGAATGACATAGCGTGCAAAGGATCGTGTTCAACACTCGCAAGATTCAATATTGAATGCTAATACACAAATAGCTAACTTGGCCCTCAATAGACGTGCAGGCAGGTCATTGTCAGAATTGGTTGATTTCTTATAGCCACTACTATAAGAAATCAACCAATTTGACAATGACCTGCCTTGTCACTAAAACATCGTCCCTTCTTCTTCCTCATTTTGACAACTTCTACAATATTTGTTGAACCAAATACCGAAAATACGTTGATCTATAAAGACTCCTCACGATAGCTTCCTTATCATCAACGGCCTTAACAAGTTAATTTTAGTCATCCAACCATTTCTTTTAGAATAGTTTTGCTAAAAGATTTCACAGATGAAGTGAAATGTGTTCTCCTTCTCTTTTTCGCCACACTTTTATCAATATCTTAAGCGCACTGTTGAATCTGTATTAGGAAATATCACTATTTCTGTATTAAAATCTACATATAACATCAATTTAGGGACTCATAGTATGCTATTCTATGTTCTAATGCCCATTGGTATCCACAAGGTATAAATCTTGGATAATTATTACACACTGTGTGTTCAACGAGCCTAAATGTATACCTTGTCACTTGTTAAACAATTTTTGTTCGAGTCCATACTAATTCATCCCCAGTTGCGTTACCTCCAATATTATTGTAACTCCTGTGGCAACGGCTCACTAAACTCGAACTAATAAATGTCAACAAATCAGAAGGTGTTAATTTTCTAGTCATAAGAACTAGAAACAGTTTTTAATTTCATCTAGTCTCCTTAAAGTTTACATCAACTTTATGCGACAAAAAATGGAAAACAGGTCTCATGTGTGTCCCGATGTTTCAGAATTTGTCAGAATTTATGGTAGTGTTTCATTGTTATGTCGATCTAGAATGAAAACTGTTAATTTTGTCTTAATATTGCTAAGAATGGATATAATCTAAGTGAAATAAAACAAAAATGTTAAACGTCCCTTTCATGGTTCCCCATTTTAAGCACATCCCTGTAAAAATTTTACAGTTGCATTTCGGTTTTTTTTATTTTATTTTTCAATATCATTGAAACTGTGTGACATCTCGACGAGACATTAAGACGAGACATATGAATACATACAAAAAAATCAGAAAACTTTAACATCAGCAGCCTGTTGTCGTCTGTCTATCAATTGGTTATCGGTCATATTTGTACGTAAATACATCATGAACAAATATACATGCATAAGTAAGTTTCTGATGATGTATCGCTTAAAAGTTAAACTTTTCATGCTACACACGCAGTCTAAATATATAGACAAGTATAAAATGGCAACAGGCAGCTTTTAGTTGCATAAAGCAGATTGACAAAAAAAATATAACTAAACTTCTTTACAATCATCAAAAATGTCTATTTGATGTCCATATTTGTAGTAGAATAAATAAATATGGAAAAAAAAGTACTCAAAAACTCATGCTCGTGTAAAAATATAAAATATTCTTGAGAATATATTTATCTTTTAAGTTTTTATATCTTATATGGATGAATATATTTAAGTAGTTGTTGTAACAACGACAATCACAATCACAAAAACAAATAACAACCAACTACTAACAGAAACAACAACAAAAACATAGTTTATGGTTTTTTGAATTCTATTAAAAATGTATGAGAAAAACTATTACAAGTACTCAACTGTGTTTTATTATTTGTTTTTATTTTTCTTTTGCGTTTAAATAAAATATGAACATTTTATGACAACTACTTGTTGGATTTTAAATGCTATTTAAGTTTTATTTTATTTGTTTTTCATTCTTTCCAAAAGAAAATATTAAGCGCACGCAAAACAAATCTCTTTTTATATTATTATTTAAATATTTGTTTAAAATGGTTGCTATTGTATACTTTTATGATGATTATATGAACGTAAATTGTGGCATACTTTTGGGATTTGCTTAATTAAGGGGGAATTGGTTTTAGGCGAAACTAAAATCACATAAGAATATTAAAATTTTGTGTAGGTGAAAAATATGTTATTTATAGAAAAATATATTAAAAATGATATACTTAATCACGAGATATTATTTGTAGTTTGACCATATAAGTTTGTCAAAACAGTTATTTTCGTTTTTAGATTTCATTTATTAGAACTTTACAACATACTAATTAACTCTATTATTACAATAAAGCTATGTGATCTATTATGCAATTAAAACTTGTTTAGATGATACTTCTATTTTAATAAGTTTAATATTGAATGAGGTTAAAAATAAATGTTTTCGTTGTATAAGTTTTTAAAAACCATAAAAGTGTTGGATCTGAAGATTATGCAATTTGTGAATGATTCATTTCTATCAACATTTATTGCGTTTGGTACAGATTTTCTCAAATCTTATCGATCTTTCTCAGAAATGCGAATGATGTTGCTATGGCTGTTTCTAAGAAACTTCTGGTGACTTTAACTATGCCTACAAATTTCTTTATGTATAATTAGTCGCCTCGTACTCTTTTATACTTTCATTTTCAACTCTTCTATACTTTCCTTTTCAACTTTAAAAACAGCCTAGATTAAACTTAAAATTGGACTATAAATTTTTTTTTTTTTTTTTTTTTCATTATTTATTAACTTTGAAATTGATTTACATTTTCTCTTAATTCTAACCCCGCGAAGCCTATTGGCTTGTCTGCAGGATGAAAAAACTTATAATATAAAATACAATTTAAATGTTTTATTTTCATTGCGAATTTATGAAATATAATTTTAATAATTTTTTTCTTCTATAAATGTTAGCGATGTTTAATATATTCGTTGGTATATTATTAAAAATATTTGGTAGGATAACATTTAATGAATTTTTGCCGTAGTTATTTCTGTGGCGATCTACTTTGTATCTTCCTTCTGCTCGACGTCTTGTGTTGTACAGGTGATCGATTGGTTTCAGGAATCTATGATCATTGTAGAACTCATTAATTAAAGTGGTACAGTATATGCTTTTGATGTTTAATATTTGTAGTTTGGTAGCTATGTTGTTTGCTGTGTTGAAACTACTAGCGTTTGTATTGGTGTTGTGTGTGATGTTCAGATTTATGTTTGAGGTGGCGTTGACATAAGCGTAATTGACGTTTGAGTAATTGACGTTTGTGTTGTTGAAATTTGTGTTGTTGGTATTTGTGTTGTTTAGATTTGTGTTGTTTAGATTTGTGTTGTTGGTGTTTGTGTTGTTGAAATTTGTGTTGTTGAAATTTGTGTTGTTGAGGTTTGTGTTGTTGGTATTTGTGTTGTTGAAATTTGTGTTGTTGAGATTTGTGTTGTTAGTGTTTGTGTTGTTGATATTTGTGTTGTTGAGATTTGTGTTGTTGATATTTGTGTTGTTGAAATTTGTGTTGTTTAAATTTGTGTTGTTGAGGTTTGTGTTGTTGGTATTTGTGTTGTTGAGATGTGTGTTGTTGAGATTTGTGTTGGTGTTTGTGTTGTTGAGGTTTGTGTTGTTGAAATTTGTGTTGTTTAAATTTGTGTTGTTGAGGTTTGTGTTGTTGGTATTTGTGTTGTTGAGATGTGTGTTGTTGAGATTTGTGTTGGTATTTGTGTTGTTGAGATTTGTGGTGTTGAGATGTGTGTTGTTGTTTATGTTGTTAATATTTCTGGTGTTGTTTGTACTTGCATTGTTATCGTTGCCATATATCATTTCATATTGTAGTAGTTGTTTGTGTTGATAATTTTTTAATAGGATTTTTAAGATTTGATTTTGTGACTGCTGAAGACTTCTGCAATATGTGGAGCTGCCCCAAGCCGTGATACCATGTCTTATGTATGATTCAGCTAGAGAAAAGTATGCTTGTTTCAAGACTTGGAAGGTGGCACAATTGCTTAAATGAAACAGACTGTATGCAGTTTTTCTTAGTTTGTTTCGAAGATAGTTAATATGAGTTAGCCACTTGAAATTTTCGTCTACGTACACTCCGAGATATTTATAGCTTTTAACAAGTTCTATAGATGTGTTACATGTGTCTACACAGAGGTTGGCATTGTGAAGGCATTTATTGTTGTGGAATTTTATGTTAATATCACTGTTTGTGAGATGTGGTGGTTTTATGTGAATGATTTTCGTTTTGGATGCGTTGATGACTAGGCCGTTATCATGGCACCATTTTGTTATCTTGTTTAGCTCATTTTGCATGATTTTGTTTGCGTCTTCTAATTTTTTGTTAGAGACAACAATAGCAGTGTCATCCGCATAGGCAAATACTGAGCTTTCTTTGAGAATATTTATCATATCATTTGCATATATAAGGTAAAGCAGTGGACCAAGTTTTGAGCCTTGTGGTACGCCGTTGTTTTTGGAAGATGTCTCCTTACTTAACGTATTACTAATTTTTACCCGGTAAGTTCTGAGCTCTAAATAATGTTTTAGCCATTGAAGACAATTGCCTCTTATTCCATTTCGTTCCAGAATTTCTAAAAGGTTAGAGTGCGAGAGCGTGTCAAAGGCTTTGCTAAAGTCGATAAATAAAGTTAGGCAGTGGATGTTTTCACAATAGAGCCACGATTGCAGTTTAAATTGGACTATAAATAGAGCCACGATTGCAGTTTAAATTGGACTATAAATAGAGCCACGATTGCAGTTTAAATTGGACTATAAATAGAGCCACGATTGCAGTTTAAATTGGACTATAAATAGAGCCACGATTGCAGTTTAAATTGGACTATAAATAAAGCCACGATTGCAGTTTAAATTGGACTATAAATAGAGCCACGATTTCAGTTTAAATTGGACTATAAATAGAGCCACGATTGCAGTTTAAATTGGACTATAAATAGAGCCACGATTGCAGTTTAAATTGGACTATAAATAGAGCCACGATTGCAGTTTAAATTGGACTATAAATAGAGCCACGATTGCAGTTTAAATTGGAATATAAATAGAGCCACGATTGCAGTTTAAATTGGACTATAAATAAAGCCACGATTGCAGTTTAAATTGGACTATAAATAGAGCCACGATTGCAGTTTAAATTGGACTATAAATAAAGCCACGATTGCAGTTTAAATTGGACTATAAATAAAGCCACGATTGCAGTTTAAATTGGACTATAAGTAAAGCCACGATTGCAGTTTAAATTGGACTATAAATAGAGCCACGATTACAGATAAAATTGGACTATAAATAGAGCCACGATTACAGATAAAATTGGACTATAAATAGAGCCACGATTGCAGCTAAAATTAGACTATAAATAGAGACAATTTAAACTGCAATCGTGGCTCTATTTATAGTCCAATTTTAGCTGCAATCGTTGGTCTATTTATAGTCCAATTTAAACTGTAATCGTGGCTCTATTTATAGTCCAATTTAAACTGCAATCGTGGATTTATTTATAGTCCAATTTTAGCAGCACTCGTGGCTCTATTTATAGTCCAATTTTAGCTGCAATCGTGGCCCTATTTATAGTCCAATTATAGCTGCAATCGTGGCTCTATCTATTGCAGTTTAAATTGGACTATAAATAGAGCCACGATTACAGTTTAAATTGGACTATAAATAGACCAACGATTGCAGCTAAAATTCGACTATAAATAGAGCCACGATTACAGCTAAAATTGGACTATAAATAGAGACTATAAATAAAGCCACGATTGCAGTTTAAATTGGACTATAAATAGGCCAACGATTGCAGCTAAAATTGGACTATAAATAGAGCCACGATTGCAGTTTAAATTGGACTATAAATAGAGCCACGATTGCAGTTTAAATTGGACTATAAATAGAGCCACGATTGCAGTTTAAATTGGACTATAAATAGAGCCACAATTACAGTTTAAATTGGACTATAAATAGACCAACGATTGCAGCTAAAATTCGACTATAAGTAGAGCCACGATTACAGATAAAATTGGACTATAAATAGAGACTATAAATAAAGCCACGATTGCAGTTTAAATTGGACTATAAATAGGCCAACGATTGCAGCTAAAATTGGACTATAAATAGAGCCACGATTGCAGTTTAAATTGGACTATAAATAGAGCCACGATTACAGTTTAAATTGGACTATAAATAGACCAACGATTGCAGCTAAAATTCGACTATAAATAGAGCCACGATTACAGCTAAAATTGGACTATAAATAGAGACAATTTAAACTGCAATCGTGGCTCTATTTATAGTCCAATTTTAGCTGCAATCGTTGGTCTATTTATAGTCCAATTTAAACTGTAATCGTGGCTCTATTTATAGTCCAATTTAAACTGCAATCGTGGATTTATTTATAGTCCAATTTTAGCAGCACTCGTGGCTCTATTTATAGTCCAATTTTAGCTGCAATCGTGGCCCTATTTATAGTCCAATTATAGCTGCAATCGTGGCTCTATCTATTGCAGTTTAAATTGGACTATAAATAGAGCCACGATTACAGTTTAAATTGGACTATAAATAGACCAACGATTGCAGCTAAAATTCGACTATAAATAGAGCCACGATTACAGCTAAAATTGGACTATAAATAGAGACTATAAATAAAGCCACGATTGCAGTTTAAATTGGACTATAAATAGGCCAACGATTGCAGCTAAAATTGGACTATAAATAGAGCCACGATTGCAGTTTAAATTGGACTATAAATAGAGCCACGATTGCAGTTTAAATTGGACTATAAATAGAGCCACGATTGCAGTTTAAATTGGACTATAAATAGAGCCACAATTACAGTTTAAATTGGACTATAAATAGACCAACGATTGCAGCTAAAATTCGACTATAAGTAGAGCCACGATTACAGATAAAATTGGACTATAAATAGAGACTATAAATAAAGCCACGATTGCAGTTTAAATTGGACTATAAATAGGCCAACGATTGCAGCTAAAATTGGACTATAAATAGAGCCACGATTGCAGTTTAAATTGGACTATAAATAGAGCCACGATTACAGTTTAAATTGGACTATAAATAGACCAACGATTGCAGCTAAAATTCGACTATAAATAGAGCCACGATTACAGCTAAAATTGGACTATAAATAGAGACTATAAATAAAGCCACGATTGCAGTTTAAATTGGACTATAAATAGAGCCACGATTGCAGTTTAAATTGGACTATAAATAAAGCCGTGATTAAAGCTAAAATTAACTATTAAAAGAGCCACGATTGACGATAAAATTAAACCGTAAATAGGACCAAGATTGAAGCTAAAATTATAGAGCCACGATTGAAACTAAATTTGAACCATAAAGAAGACCACTGTTGAAGATAGAATTAAACTTTAAATAGAACCACAATAGAAGAAGATAAAATTTGACTATAAATAGAGCCACGATTGAGTCTAAAATTGAAGCTAAAATTGGTCTATAAAAAGATCCACGATTGAAACTAAAATTGGTCTATAAAAAGATCCACGATTGAAACTAAAATTTGTCTATAAATAGAGTCACGATTGATGCATTGCATTCGTTCATTTATGCATCAGGTTGATTTTCAATCGAACGACACGTGACCATGAACGTTAGTTGCTTTTCTGGTATCATAATGGAACTAAATTATGAACTCAAGTTAGCTGATTATTACTGGTTGGCTGCCTTCATAACCTAATCTAAGCCATTTCGAGGTGACGCAGACCATGTCAAAATGTCCGTTACTATATATGCTGACGAATCTATCGGGAATGGATATTCGAAATATGGGTTATTTACTTCATAGTTCTAGTTAATTTGGTACCTTAACACCCCCGGTCATGCTAAGCTCGGTGTATGGTTTATTGTAAGTTATTACAAGGGGCTTGATTATAGACTCAACTGACTTGGATATTAAGTGAGAGAGCTGTCTTCCTTCAATACCTCACCTAAGTAAATCCATATCTAAATAATGTAGACAATGATTCGATTCATTTAATCGAGATATTATAACAATATCTGCTTAGTGTATTCCGGATAGAATTGATGTTATTATTTCAAAGTTATTCAACGTTGTAATTTTTTAAATATTACAGTTTTATTGGTGTAGTTTTTAAAAACATTTGGCAAAGCCATTATTTTAAAATATTATCAAATAATTCTGAATTATTTACATTTGATATCAAGGCTCCGTATTTGTTGGGAAGTACTAAATGTGAGACGTCGCAATTATTTGATGGAATGTAATATAATTTAATTACTTTGTTTATTTGAAAAAAATATATTTTACTACGATAAATCATAACAGATATTTAGCATAGTGAGGTCAAACCATTGCTAACAAGATGTTCCGATTGACAGTAAATTTTACATGGATGTAGGCGAGGAGTATTAAAATTTCAGTCATAACAATGGATCCCATATACACCTTTGGATCGGCGCACTGTAGTCTCAAAGTCGCAAAGTAAAAAAGATTGACAATTATCTCCTATAATAAGCGAGCCATACGGTTTGAAATATCAGACATAATTTATCAAGCAGTGAAAATATGCAAAAAAAATGGTCAATTACAATGACCACTTAGAGACTAGTAATTCTATTAAATTCTCTAATAAAAGAAGAAGTAAATTTTAAATTCTATTTTTTTGGTCATCTAACAAATATATTCGTAGAAAAACTAAATGAAAACTTTTGTAAGCACGTACTTACCAGTGCAAAAATAAATGAAAAGAAAATTGAAGAACACCCAGGGAAAATTAAAAACTTTACTTTATTCGCAGACAGTATTACCAGAAATGCATTTCAAATAAGCCTTAGTTAACAAACAATTTTCAAGAAAATAAGCTCGTATTTACAAAGACATTACTCCTAAGTAAAAACTACAAACCGATGCTTCCCCCTTTACGGGAAAAAAACTAACTAAGTAATAAAAGATAAAAATGCTGCTTTCGAAGAAAAACTTAAATTGAATTTTTAACCAAGATATAAGAAGACGTGTATTTTTTTTTCTATTTTGTGTTTTCGGTAGACCATGAAAAAATAATGGAGAGGAGTTTGAAGAGAGCAGAAAGTAAAGCGGAAATACTTTTTATTCTTAAAATACAACACATGTTGCAACAACAAAGGCCCAAAGTGTACAAGATTTAACATTTTATCAGTGTCTCTATTGGCAGTGAAATTGTTCATGGTTTTTCATAATGGACAAGAAAAAAATAGAAAAGTGAAGGAAAGGAAGCAACAAAAAAACCAAAGTTTAGCCGTCTAATAATCCTTACCACTGTTGCTGGTGTTACAAGTATGATGATGATTTAGTTTTTATATTCTTCCAGTACGTTTTCCTATTTTTTTGTTTTTCATCTTATAGAGAGAATGGAAAAAGTGTTGATGTTAGCGTTATTTACCAAATTGCGGTTGTAGTTTGTGTACGTGGTCAGCAGGAAATGCCTGCAACACAAACTCACACAACCGAGAAAAACTTAATCCGTCAAAACTACTTATTTGTGCGGGGGAAACTCATCGTATCATTTGGTTAAGTAAGGATTTGAAATTAGACGACTACATCATCCTTATCATCATCTTCATCCAATGCAGCATAATAAATGAATTGTAATGTTAAAATGGTGTAAATATTTGAGTAGACCCGTCATATATTCAGCGCATTGCCTAAGGAAATAGACAAACATTTCCAACATATTAATTTCATGGGAAAAGGAAATGAGTGAACTAATCAACGTATTATGTTATTGACCAAATCAAAACCATTTGTAAGAGATAACAACTGGGTTATTTAATGCAGCAAAAAACCGAATAGTTTTAAAATAAAACTCGTTTTTTTTTTTTAAATTGAGTAGTATGCCAACTTCGATAGATTAAATAAAATGCCACAATATTAAATTGGTTGAAGACATTCATAAAAATCTTGGCTAAACAAAATCGCAACTACAAAACTTTCTCCTGTAAAGTAAGAAGAACTTTAGTTAGGGCCTTTCAATATTAAGATAGCAATATAAAATATATATTATAAATTTTATAATTTAGAACTCAGAGCAGTACCATTATTTTTTACCTTTAATGTTGTTGTCTCATTGTATTGTTACGAAGTTGCACTAACCATTTGAGTTTAATGATCTGTAATTTCAATACTTAAAGGTGAAGCTTGCTGCTAAGTATAAAAAAACATTAACTGTTAGACTGCTAACATTAAAGCTGCTAGAAATAGATAATTCATGAAACTGCTAGAAGATGGCACTGTCTATATAAATAGTAACAGCAAGTTGCTGAGAAACAGTGTAAATTTAAATAAATAAAGAGTTGTTACAATTTAAACTACTAAACTGCTTTTATTTGCAATTAACCCATTAACGCCGAATGAGTAGAAAAATACCAAAAAACAGAGCAATTTCAGAAAAATTCTAGAAAATTTTAGGAGAGCGATATCAAATTTTTTTTTGGAATTGAGTCGGTAGGAGTCGAACTACTTAAAATAATTTTTTCGGTAATATTAGGTCATGCCTTGGAGGGGAACTGGTGGGCCAAAGTTGATAAATTTTACAAAATCACAAAATTCGAAAATAAATGGCACTAGAAAACTTGAGGAGTGTAATTCCGCTTGGATGTCTTCTATCAGCAAAATAAAAATAACCAAGTTATTAGGTCCACTTTCCTAAGCTATACGTACGATTTTGTGGATTGGGTATAAAAATACCCACTTCGGCATATGTGGGTTCTAAATAATATAAAATATGAATTTAATTTTTCAAGTAAAAATTTAGTTTTTTTTTTGAAAATCATAATAGAAAACATTTAAGAGTATGAGAACACATGACTATATAAAATATTTAGATGGTGAAAGGTAGACACAAACTTACTAAAATTGTTTCGACCATGAAATAATGATGCCAAACCTGTTCTTTTATACTGATGATGATTACCACAATTATCTTATGTAGAAAAAAATGTAAGTTATGTGTGTGTAGTTGTTTTTAGACCCCACAGTTAGAGGTGGCAGTCCAGAACTAGCAATCTCACCTACTTTCGGGTTACCACTAGCCACAGAATTAGTTTGTCCTAGCTTATTCTAGGAGGAAGTCAATTTACTCTTTAGAGACAGTAACTACATTTTGTTGATTACAATAGGACAACTTACTCTGCATTCGATTTATGATGATGAGTTAAATAACCATTTCTGATGTACAATACAAAAAAAAAGTTTCAAATGTCCCCATCTCTAGATTACTTAGGACCAGTAAAGTGACGAATGCCTCCGCCTTGCAATACCTAAGAATGTTTTAGTAACGACTATCTCCAACGTCTACATTACAACGGGTACATTCGGTTCGAATGACCCAATACATACAAGTTAGAGTCAAGCATGTGTTTAGACAATAGTGAACATTTCTGTATTTTACGGGTGTATGGAGTCCTTGTTGTACTGCTGCACTGTGGTTCCAAATCAAAATCTAGGTGGACAAAATTATGAAAATCGGTATCTTCAGAATTTGGAAAAATTAAGTTTTTTCGGAAGCTGACAATACAAATGGGTTTTTCTATTGGACATTTCAGTTTCTCGACAGATGCGCAAGAAGTTCAACAAATTTAGAATCATATTTTCGTTAATTTTTTTTTAATATTTTACTGCTTTACTAAATTAGATATATATCAATTGTTTTACCATATAGAAATTCATACTTCAAAACATAGATAAACATTGATATACGCTTTTATGAAGTGTATATCTTATATTTTTCTCCATTTTTCTGTTATAGTCCTTTCAACTTGGGTCTCAAATATATTGATATTTATACCCTACACCACCATAGTGGGGAGGGTATTATGCATTTGTGCAGATGTTTAAAGTATACCGATCGACTTAGAATCACTTTCTGAGTCGATTAAACGATGTCCGTCCGTCCGTCTGGTTGGCTGGCTGGCTGGCTGGCTGTCCATGTATACCTTGTGCGCAGAGTACAGGTCGCAATTTTGAAGATATTTCGATCAAATTTGGTACATATTACTTTTTCGGCCCAAGGACCAAGCCTATTGAAACTGGCTGAAATCGGTCTATTATTTCACCTAGCCCCCATACAAAGTTCCCTTGAAATTGGGCTTTATCGGTCATAAATGTCTAATTTATCTATGTATCTACACAAATTTCGCTCCAAATAAGTTTTATATATACAAAATTCATGTCACCAAATTTTGTTACGATCGGTCCATAATTGTCATAGCTCCCATATAGACCTGCTTCCGAAAATCACTTTAACGTGCTTAAATCGCTTAAAAATGTTGGTATACACACAAAATTCAACATAGTTAAATTTAATATAGACATAAATCACACGACCGAATTTCAAGGCGATCGGTCCATAATTGGTCATAGCTCCCATATAAGGCCCACTTCCGAAAATCACTCATGAATATAAATTATTGATTAAAGAAAAATATTTTTACTCATTTACTTGGTGTAGGGTATTATATGGTCGGGCTTGACCGACCATACTTTCTTACTTGTTATACCCTTCAGCTTCGTGAGAAGGGTATATATAAGTTTGTCATTCCGTTTGTAATTTCTACATTTTTCATTTCCGACCCTATAAAGTATATATATTCTGGATCCTTATAGATAGCGGAGTCGATTAAGCCATGTCCGTCTGTCTGTCTGTCTGTCTGTCTGTCTGTCTGTCTGTCTGTCTGTCTGTCTGTCTGTCTGTCTGTCTGTCTGTCTGTCTGTCTGTCTGTCTGTCTGTCAAAATTTTTTTTTTTAAATTTAAAAAAAAAAATTTTAAATTTAAAAAATTAAAATAACAATCGAAAAAAAATTTTTTCCAAAAAATTAAAAAAATGGAAAAAAAATTTAAATTTTGTTTACCTAAAAATATTTAAAAGTTTGAAGTATAATTTGGTGAAGGGTATATAAGATTCGGCACAGCCGAATATAGCACTCTTACTTGTTTTTTTTGTGTTTTGTTTCTTTTGGCGTTGTTGTTGTTTTTTATACAACTAAACTTTAGTTGTATAAAAAACAACAACAACGCCAAAAGAAACAAAACACAAAAAAAAACAAAATACACAAAGCTTGCACATCCAAGCTATAGACGTGCAAGAGTGTAACTTAAAGTATTGTCAAAACAAGTATACCATATACATAGCTGTTACTATGGGTATAAATATGAGAATGAGTATAACTAATGTTGTATGGTTTTGCTTTTGCACACACACTATACTCTTAAAAACAAAAGCATACGTTTTGTTGTTTTTTTGTCTTTAGTAACTAAAGTTTAGTTACTAAAGTTTAGTTTGGTTGTGTGTTGGTTTTTTTGACAAAAAAACAACAAATCGTATGTTTGAATGTGCATGCTTTGCGTATTTTGTTTCTTTTGTCGTTGTTGTTGTTTTTTATACAATTAAACGTATGTTTGGATGTGTGTTGGTTTCATTGCCTTGCGTATTTTGTTTTTGTTTTTTCTTTTGGTGTTTTGTTTCGTTTGGCGTTGTTGTTGTTTTTTTTTTGTGTTCTTGATAAATTTAGGATGCTGTACGCTGAAAGTGGGCAATGTACATACATATATACTAATTATAAAAAATAATAATGCATCCACAACAAAGGTGAAGGGTATATAAGATTCGGCATAGCCGAATATAGCACTCTTACTTGTTTTTTTTCTAAGAATGTTATATAGCTTGCCAAAAAAAAGACCGTCGAAGCCCGTCCAATGACTATATACATCATTCAAAGAAACTTCTGGGGAATGTCTTTGTAAAAAAATTGTAGCCGCCAGCACCCGCTGAAATACTTTATTTTTAATTTTTACGAAATGGAATTTTTAGAAATATTTCTTTAATTATTATTGATTTTTATATATCTAGAGTCTAGACCCTACAGTAACTTGAAAAAAAGTTTATATTGAGCTTTTAAACATTTTTTTTGGAATCGGAGATACCAATTCTATATCAAAAGTCCACCTAGATTTTGATTTGGAACCACAGTGTCCTGCACAGTGGGGTAGAATCAAAATTTTTTGGAAATAAATCTGGCATTTCTAAACGGCTGGTCCGATTAGGATTAGGAGTTTAACATATTAAAATGGGTCATACAAATGATCCAGGGGCGGCGCTATGAGGGCTTAAAGTAGGGTACCTTCGATGTGTAAAATTTTTAAACACGTGCAATTTTTTGTTTCCCATCCGATTTCAAAGATTTTCATATTTTTGGAAAGCGCTAGATCTTAAACCATGCTCGCGTGTTCTATTTATCTCTTCTAATTTTGGAGTTATAGTCATTTAAAAATTGAAATTTTAAAATTTGGTCATACCTTGGCCCGCTATTTTAAATAAATAGCGCGTAATTTTCGACCGAATGGACTCGAGTTTTTTTGTTAGTTAGACAACTAAATTACCAATAATATACAAAAGTTTTGAGGTCAATATCTGTTATGGATCCAAAAATAAACGATTTTCAATTTAAATATTAAGAAAATAGTAGATTTTTGCCGTTTTTTAGGCGAAAAGGTGACTTCACTCTTTTTTAATTAAAAAAAAACTTTCCTTAAGAACGGAGAATATTTTGGTATAAAAAACATGTCCCATTTTTCAAACATGTCGCCCCTATGTCCTTCGGAATTTGACATATTTTTTTTATCAAAATTTCAAATTTGGGCCACATGTTCTAAAATCCCAAAGCTGGGATCAGAAAACAGAAAGCAGCTTTGGAAACCTTGATGTGTTCCTTATTTATCGCCAAAGTATTTTCCTAGCCCTGAAGGAAATGTGGACCCTATAGGCAAAATTGTAAAAAATAATGTTTTTGGGATTTTCGCTCCAATTTTTAGGAATTGCGGGATTCCCTTTAACCTTTGACAAGTTTTTTTACACCTTGTTATTTAGAATGACAAAAAAACGTTAAAAATTTCATTGAGTTTCGATTTTATTACAGTAAAATTCCGAATGGCGTAGGGGCGACATATTCGAAGAATAGGACATGTTTTTTATATAAAAATGTTCTGTTAAAATTTAAATTTTGAAATACTTATAACTCGGAAATTGGTCGGATAAATAGCACACGCAAGCATGTTTTTTCAAGATCTAGCCGAGCGCTTTCCAAAAATCTTTGAAATCGGATGGGAAACAAAAAAATGGCACGTGTTTAAAAATTTTACATGTCGAAGGTACCCTACTTTGAGCCCCTATATCGACGCCCCTGGAACATTTGTATGGCCCATTTAAATAAGTTGAACTCGAATACTCCTTGGCTACGCCCACGTAAAATTATCCCGATCGGACCAGCCGTTTTGAAATGCCAGATTTATTTCCAAAAAATTTCGATTATGTCCCACTGTGTGCTGGGGAGTGTTAAAAATTTTCTGTATTTTGGGTGTGTACGTTTATGTTATATATCTTATCAATCAAATTTTCCATTCCTCCTCAATTTGTTATTCTTTGTGAAATGGTGAAGACGGTGAATAGTTAACATAATACAACTAACAAGTTTATTAATCCGGGAAAATGATTCAGCACTACACAAAAACCACTTTACACTTAAATTTCAAAAATATATGATAGATATATGGTTTCAACTTTTCATCATCTATATGATACCTAAGTATTGATAAATCTACAACATATTCATCAAAACATCGAAAAAATGTGATTAGGGCTTCATTTTTTCACTAAATTAAGAAAACAATATTTCCTCCTTTACGATCAACTTAAAATGTGAAGAAAATAATTTTTGTGTTGAAAAATGTGCATTTCTTTAACCCTCGGTTTTTTCGCTAAACGGTATAACCAGGTCTGTGCAGACCTACATATATGGGATTTGTATGTAAATACATAGTCAGGTCTCCTAAAAGTATGTTAAAATTTTATTGTTTGGCATTCAAGGCACGAATACCTGGCATGTGAATGCTGTAAACAAACCGGCTTTTTGCAATACATGCAATGAATCCACAATTATGTCCACGCATTATTAATGTGTGAATCCCCTTACATTATACATAGAAAAGAGGTATAGTTTCCTTTTTTTAATTTTTATTAACGTTCAAATTATTCATAGGTCTGTACAGACCTGGTTATAACGTTTGAACCAAAATGTTTGAAAATCTGGATTAAGCCGAACCCGGATCCACAATCGGTTTGATTTTTTGCTTATTGTGTCCGGAGAATGTTGCTCCAGAAAGTCATGAAAGGATTTGTCTCTACCACTAAAAACAATAAAGTTATATACACTTTTATATGCCAAAGGACCTGGTTATACCACCTAGGGTTAAACTTATACGAAAGTTACTCAGCCATTATCCAATCGATTTTCAGTTATTTTTATCACAGAAGTGTTTTACGATTTTTTTGTTATGAGAATGAGGTTTTTGGTCTTCCACTTTGTCTTAATGTTTTAAAGCTAGAGAAAAAAATTAAGAAAATAGGTGGTGAGCACTGCTGGGAATTGGGTAGCATGGCTGAGATATAATTGAAATTTGCAAAATATAAATAAAATTAATATAAAGAGTGAGCCAAAAAAAACTTTTAATTGTATTAAGTTAAATAAAACTTTAACCGTGCAATAAAACAATTCTTGAAACACGTAAAGTTATTCAAATATTGTTTGTACAAATTACTCGGTATTTATAAATTTGTCCACATTTTTCCGGAATTCCTCCCATTAAATATATAATTCAAATGCATCTCTGTTAAATCATCTCTAAGATTCAAAAAGTCAGGCAAGAAGAAACTGAGAATTAAATCTCTAGATGTCAACTATCGATATATATGCGGACAGTCTAGCAGCTGTCAAAGATGTTAACTAAAACATAATGTCTTCTTAATTGAATTTATACCCTGGGCCAGCTTAAATAACACCATATCAAGTTAGTATGGGTGCCAGGATATGAGAGCATTTCGAGGAATTAAATTTCTAACAAACGTATCGTCCTTTTCTTTAATTTATGTCTCTATCATGTCTATTTTATCAGTGGATTAGACTGGCTAATACAAGATAACGAGTACAATAAATGATTCGTCTAACGACTAATTATTGGAAAATACAGCTTAGGGATGTAATCGGAGAAGATAAATTCTTCAGCTATCATCGGCTAACTACAACTTATTGGCTATGACTAGCTAATGACTACAATCCGGAAAGATAAATGCTTCGGCCCTCAGTCGGCTAACTACGTTATTAGCACGATGTAAGAATTTTGGTCTCGTCTAATTATTCTCTGTTATCCGGGAGCAAAGTATAATTAGATCGGGACTTCGATTCTAGCCTCTCTTGTTCATGTTTTTCTTAAGTAGATGTTTTATATTAAAATTAACATAAACTATTAGGAAATTATTAACAACAGTATATAATGTATTAGTACAATTTATGTTAAGTTTATGTATTGACTTTTGTAAAACTGCGGAAGATTGGACTAGAATAATTTTTGAAGTTGGACAAATGCAAACTTGGAGGAAAAATAAGACGATCACTGATCATAAATAATCATGTAAAATTAGTTTGAAACAAAAAGCCGACTTTCACAACTTTAATCAACATTTTTCAATTTTAAAAATGCCAACTTTTAAAAAATTTTTGAATAGTCGACTTTTGCTAGTTATGACGAACGAATTTTATAGACTTTTGATTTATGGTTGCTAGATTTATTATGGACTTTTATTGAATATTCTACTTTTTTTGAGATAACGATTACTTTATTTCAAATATTCGATCAAAAATTCAACTTTTATTTTTTTTAGCGTAAAATTGATTGTTCGAACACTCGACTTTTAGAACCTAAAAAACAAGACTTACGTTAATAAGACGTTTTACTTTAATCATACTTTTTACAATACTTCTACCAACAGTGTATTTCTTAACAAAAATCTCTATTCTTAAAGTCATGTAACTCAAATTACGAAAATAACTTTCCTACATACCCAATAATGTTTTTTGTGACCTATTTAAATTACTCCAGTAATACTGTCAATCCCTAAAATCTGTTTATACAGACTTTTGGCTTCCTAATTGATAAATTTACTTTTGTGGCTTAAACGGCAAACAAGCTTATACATACTACATCATAATTTGTTAAGATTTTTATAACCAAATTTCATGACTTATCTTTATTTGGCCACAAAAAATCTTTCTTTGAGAATAAAATAATAAAAGCTGAAACTATTAAGTAACCATGATATGTACTAAACTGAGTTTCTGTGTGTGTTTTTTGTACACCCACTTCTATATATAATAATTTAACTAACTTATCACATTATTTATTATAATGACTGAATACATATTTTCTTATATCAAGTAGTGTTAATCTCTTATTTTTTTTACTTTAATCCTTATAAAGGACTTTTGCAAAAACATCTACATATAGAGACATACATACGATTATTCTTGATACAAACACATCCATACACGTTTGTTGTGGAAACGGAAAGAAATTTTTGTTTCGGCAAAAACATTGGAAAAGAAATAATGTGAAGAAAATGGAATAAGAAAACGAAAAGAAAATACTTACTCAACACATTTTAAGTGAATTCTTTGATGATTATTTTTACTTGTTGTGGCAGAGATGTAGCAATTGTGGCACATTTCAAGAGTTTTTTTTTATCGTGTACTTGTTTTACTACAAAATCAGTAGATTCCGACCGAATAGTCGGTTTCAGATTTTCAGTATAGCGACTTTGTCGTTTAACAGAGATATAAATAAACAATTTATCACTGTCTAAAAGTATAATTTATCAATGAAACGTTCTGGAAACGATTTTTTGTTATTTCATTAACCTTTGTGACAAAAGAAACGAATTTCGTAAAGGTAGTCTAAAATTGGTTGGATTCGCATATTAAAAATCACATTGACGATGGCGAAAGTGACTTTGTTCTAAAGTGAAATAAAGGCATAATGTTGCATACCACATAAAAAGGCTCTAGTCGATTGATATACAATTATGTTTAAACAAATTATTTCAGTGCTTCTAAACATGTCAACCAAATTTTGACGCACTAATTCGTGGAATATACTCATTAAACATTATTTGGGTATTCGAGATTCAAGGTGGGACATATTTTATCTATGTTCAATTCTATTAGAATGCGAAAACAATATTATATTATTGTTTGTGTGCGGTAGAAAATATATGTTGTGTAAAGATGTATTAGTGTTTATTAGACTGCTGCAAATTTAGATTAAAATAATATTAAGCTGATCTTAATGGGGGATTTCATGTTAAGTTCTTTTTTTTTCTTTTTCTTTATTGAATCTATCTTTTGAGAAATTTACAAAAAGTATTAAAATCTTAACTTAAACTAAAACAACTTTAGAAATCGATGTTTTCCGATCGTGATGAAATTTGCTCCAAGGTTAGTTCTATTTGATAGTAATCCAGACCCATGATCGGTCAAGAACTCTCTGAGTTATGCTAGGTATTCTGTTCAAAATTTCGTGCGAAATGCTGTCAAACTATATATAAAATATTTGGAATGAAATATATGCGAAATAATTTCGCAAAAGTCATACTCTGTTTTTATTGTGGAAAACATGTGAAATACATCTGGCAACTTTATTTTTCCACACGAAATAACATACGCAGCACTTCTTTCGCACGAAACTAAAAGCAACAGCGAGCTGTCAAACTGCATATAAAATTTTTCGCATGAAAAAACCATGATTTTTCTCAAATATGAACAGAGTACTAGGCTTTAGAGGGGGTCAAAATTTAACATTTTAGCCAAGCATGTGTTTTTTGTCATCCATGTAACTTATTACCTATTGTTCTTAGCAAAATGTGTCCCAAATAGTTTAGATAGCTATTTCTTCAATATTTCGAGAAAAAATATTAAAAAATGTTTTTTCTCAAAAGAAAGATTAAATTTTTTTCTTCAAGGCCTTTTTGGGCTTAGTGGGATGCGAGTTGAAGATATGTATATCAAAATAAATGTTTTGTAACTCAAAACATAATTTTTTTTATTTTTTATAAAAAATCAAAAATTTTGTGGACTTTTTTTTCAAAATAAACACTTGTTTGGCCAAAATGTAAACTTTGGCCCCCTCTAACTCAGAAAGTTCTTGACCGATCTTGTTGAACTACTATCCTTTGTGCAATTTTATCCCGATCGCAATACATCAATTTCAAAAGTTGGTTCACTTGACATGAATTTGAACCAAATCGGACAACGATTTCTGGACGCGCATCGAGGTCAAAGTTCAGATATGCAAAATTTTACTATTTATATGGAATAAATACATTGTTTTCTAGAAATATGTAGATTTATATTAATGAATATTACATTAAACATTTTTTTTGGAAATTAACCCTGCATCCCCTTTGGGTCAAAATGATCCAAAAACTGTATTATCGCCAAAATTCGGAAAAAAATTTCAAAGTTTTTTAGTTTTTGTAAAAATTTTGCTACTAAATAAATACTTTTGCAATTAAATGAAAACGAATCGAAATGTGTACGGAATTATCGTTGTAGTAAGATATAACTGACAAAATTTGTTTAAAAATGTTAAAGTTATTAAAAATTCGCCAGACCATTAACGTGTCTCAGGCAAATTGAACAAGAAATTTAGGAAAAAAAAATTAACATATTTCGAGAAAAATTTAAATAATAGCTAATTTTTTTATTTAAATATATCCGTATTTACTTGTGTATGAGTTTTTGTCTTCGTAGGATACCGTTAACCTATTCGTAGGTATGTACTATTTTAACGTTCGTTTCGAATCTCAATTTTCAAATTTTTAAAAATTTTGTTAAACAAATTTCAGAATTTGTTGACATTGGGATTTATTAAGATCATAATAGGGAATAAAAATATGAACAAATTATGACAATACCTATACAGTTTTTCCGTACCTGCGACTTAAATTTTGCGATTTTCAAGAAAAACTAATTTTTTGTCCATATTTTGGCGAATGAGCCTAATTTCCTTACTGTTATAAATTTTAAGAAAAACCTATTCATAATATTATAGTCCTGGTAATTTTAAATATGGTCTGAAAGTTTTATTAAAATCGATTTTAATGAATCTTGAGGAAAATATAACATAAAGTCCAGAATTTAATATAACAGCACAAAAATGGAAATTAACCCTTAGCAGCACTTGGGGTCCAAGTGACCCTCAACTTTTAACCCTGCATGCCTAATCATATTTTTTATGCGTTAGGACCAATTTTAGTTGATTCGACTAACATGCACGAAAAATCGATTCTGTGGAACCGACGATGCGCTTACTTCGCAAAAAGTACTGAAAACGTAAAATACTATACCTCTTTATATATAAAAATTAAAAACATTTATATTTGCTATGGTTTTTGATTTATTTGTAATTTAATCAATTGGCGTCTTTCTTCAGTCTTAGCAATATCACTAGGAGTTTTTAAAAAAATTAAAATAAATGAAATAAATTTAAAAACTTAAAATGCTTCCTGGCATTATAAAATTGAGGTAATAAATAAATTTAAGTAATTAAAGCTGAAACAAAGTTGTACTTCAATGTTTTGCACAAAATGCGCAAACCTCAACTTTGTGTTCGCCACATATATTTTTTCGCATTTTGAGCATGCAGTCTTTGTCATGCTGTGTTTCCGATAGGAACATAACACGCACATTTTTCTTTTCTTAATTTTTTTGGAGCTGTATTTCGTCTTCTGAGCAATAATGTCACTTGGATATTCATCGATGTCTTCTAAATCTTGACCACTGCTTTCATAATTGTCACTGTCCACTATATCTTTCGAAGAACTTTCTTCAGATAAGCGTGGCGCGTATTCGCTCTCGGAGGTAATAAAATCTTCTTCTTCATCATCGGATATAGCCAATATTCTTTAAAATTCATCATCAGATATTCCAGTTGCAGTCATTTTGTAAAGAAAACAAAAATTGCAATAATAACAATGTTAGTCGTTACGACTACGCTGTTTTTACAAACATATTCATACCACTTAAATGAGTTACACAACAAGTTAGTATTGATCGACAGCAGTCTCGCAACTAAATCCGATCTCTCAACGTAAAAAATGAGAACGAACGAAAGAGAAAAAAAGTAGGACAGGAAAAATCAATGATGTTAATCGAAACGACTAACAGTGGGCATGCAGGGTTAAAATCACAGCCATTTTGACGCCTTTAAGAGCACAAAGGTTAAAATCCATTTTTGCACTGTTGTTGTAAATGTTAGACCCCAATGTATATTTTCCTCAAGTTTCTTTAAAATCGGCCCAAAAATATAGAACATTTCGCTATCTGTTTCATTAGAAATTCCTTTGACCTTCACGATTTAAAGGTTTACGTGTTCCGATTTTATGAACAGATTTTACTTAAAATTAATAACAGTAAGGAAATTGGGCTCATTCGCCAAAATATGGCCATAAAATTAGTTTTTATCGAAAATCGCAAAATTTATATCGCAGATACGGAAAAACTATAGGAGATATTGACGTACTTTTTTCACCTTTTTATTCCCTATTATGTTGTCAATAAATCCCCATGTGATGATCAAAAAATTCTAAAATTTGTTTAACAAAATTTTTAAAAATTTGAAAATTGAATTTTGAAACTGCCGTTAAAAAAATTAATTTTTTTTGGTCATACCTGCGAATAGGTTAACGGTATCCTAAGAGGACAAAAACTCATATACAAGTAAACATGGATATATTTTAAGTAAAAATGAGCTTTTATTTGAATATTTCGCAACATATGTTAATTTTGTTCCTACATTTCTTGTTCTAGTGGCCTGGCGAATTTTTAATAACTTTAACATTTTTAACCAATTTGTATCTTTTATATCTCATTAGAACGACAATTAGGTACACATTTCGATTAAATTTTTTAATGCCAACATTTTTTAACTGAAAAAATTTAATATTTTCCCCCTAAAAATTAACTTCAAAATTTTGAGCGACGAGCGGTACAGGTTGCCCTTCTTAGAACAAGCTAAAACAATTTTGGTAGTATTTTAGGTCATTGCGAAAGTATTCAGCGGGTTCCGTTTCAATATTTCAAACATTTAATTCTAAGGGACACTCTACTGGATATCTTATATGGGACATTTCATGTCAAGTGAACCAACTTTTGAAATCGATGTCTTCCGATCGAGATGAAATTTTCACCAAGGTTAGTTCTATTGGATAGTAACTCAGACACAATTTTTCAACAAGATCGGTCGAGAACTCTCTGAGTTATAGGTCAAATAGGTGTTTTTTCTTATCCACGTAACTTATTACCTATTGTTCTTAGCAAAATGTGTCCCAAATAGTTTAGATAGCTCTTTCTTCAATCTTTCGAAAAAAACTATTTTAAAAAAAATAAAAAATTTTTAATATTTTTTTTCCGAAATCATATATCTATCAAAATAAATATTTTGTAACTAAAAACATAAAATTTTTGACTTTTTTTGCAAAATCATAAACTTTGTTGACTTTTTTTTCAAAATGGACCCTTTTTTAATTTTTTTTTTAGCTCAAACAAAAGCTTAGATATTATCCTTGATGACCCTTTTGGTCGCTTAGTGGGATGCCAGTGGGATATCTATCAAAATAAATATTTTTAACTCAAGACTTACAATTTTTGACTTTTTTTTTTTGCAAATACGAATTTTTTTTCAAAATGGGCCCTTTTTTTAAAAAAAATTTTTTAGTCAAAAAAAAGCTTAGGTCCATTCCTTTAAGATATTTTTAGTCCCTTAGTGGGATGTGAGTGGGATATCATTCAAAATAAATATTTTATAACTCAAGAAATACAATTTTTGAAATTTTTTTGCAAAATCGAAATTTTTTTCCAATATGGGCCCTTTTCTTAAATTTTTTTTTGCTCAGAAGAAAGCCTAGGTTCATTGTTTTAAGATATTTTTGGTCGCTTAGTGGGATGCGAGTGGAATATCTATCAAAATAAATATTTTGTAACGCAAGACATACAATTTTTTAATTTTTTTTGCAAAATCGAAATTTTTTTCCAATATGGGACCATTTTTAAAAATTTTTTTTTTGCTCAAAAGAAAGCTTAGGTTTTTTGATTTAAGACCTATTTTCTTACTTAGTAAGATGTGAGTGGGATATCTATCAAAATAAAAATGTTGTAACTCAAGACATTCAATTATTGACTTTTTTTTGCCAATTTGCAAAAAAAAAAAGTATTTCTTGAGTTATAAAATATTTATTTCGATAGATATCCCACTCGCATCCCACTAAGGGACTAAAATTATCTTAAAGGAATGGACCTAAGCTTTCTTTTGACTAAAAAAAATTTTTAAAGGATTGCAAAAAAAAAAAAGTAAAAAATTGTAAGTCTTGAGTTAAAAAAAAATTATTTTGATAGATATCCCACTCGCATCCCACTAAGCGACCAAAAGGGTCTTCAAAGATAATATCTAAGCTTTTGTTTGAGCTAACAAAAAAATTAAAAAAGAGTCCATTTTGAAAAAAAAAGTCAACAAAGTTTTTGATTTTGCAAAAAAAGTCAAAAATTGTATGTTTTGAGTTACAAAATATTTATTTTGATAGATATCCCACTCGCATCCCACTAAGCGACCAAATAGGTGTTCAAGGAAAATATCTAAGCCCATTTAAAAAAAAAGTCAAACAAGTTTTTGATTTCGGAAAAAAAGAATTAAAAATGTTTTATTTTTTTTTTAAATATTTTTTTTCGAAAGATTGAAGAAAGAGCTATCTAAACTATTTGGGACACATTTTGCTAAGAACAATAGGTAATAAGTTACATGGATAAGAAAAAACACCTGTTTGACCAACATGTCAAAATTTGACCTCCTATAACTCAGAGAGTTCTCGACCGATCTTGTTGAAAAATTGTGTCTGAGTTACTACCGATAGAACTAACCTTGGTGCAAATTTCATCCCGATCGGAATACATCGATTTCAAAAGTTGGTTCACTTGACATGAAATGCCCCATATATGTAATAACGATTTTTTTAGGAGAATTAATCTAGAACGTGAACTCTTATCTCACATCAAAAAACGAAAATCTGCATATTTAAGACATGTTATGAGGACACTAAATTTGAAGTCTGAAGTACCACAAAACAATTCTCCAAGCCAAAGCTGAAGGAAAACGTAGTAGAGCATAGTGGGGCAACATTTTTTGGAAAAAAATTTGGTATTTTTAAACGGCTAGTCCGATTGGGATAAAATTCGGCTAGTCCGATTGGGATAGAATTTTTAAACTCGTGCCATTTTTTGTTTCCCATTCTCTATTTATCTCTTACAATTTCCGAGTTTTTTTGGTCCGAATTTTTGTTAGTTAGACAACTAAATTACCAATAATTTACAAAAGATATCAGATCAATATCTGTTATGGATCAAAAATAAATAATTTTCAATTTAAGTATTAAAAAAATAGTTGATTTTTGCTGTGAAAAGGTGACGTAACTTTTTTTTTTGAATAAAAACAAACTTTCCTTAAGAATATATAACAATTTAATATTTTTCTATAAGGTATCTTTACATAGAACATTTCGATATAAAAAACATGTCCTATTTTTTGAATACGTCCTTCGGAATAATACCTATTTTTTTTATCAAAATTTCAACTTAGGGCCAAATGTTCTATAATTCCAAAGCTGGGATTAGAAAGCGGAAAGCAGCTTTGGAAACCTTGATGTGTTCGCTATTTATCTCCAAAGTATTTTTCCAACCCCGAAGAAAATGTGGACCTTGTGGGAAATTGTAAAATACCATTTTTTAAATTTTCGCTCTAATTTTTAGGAATTGCGGGAGTCCCATTGACCTTTTGACAAGTTTTTTTACATTTTGTTGTTAAAAAGGACAAATTTAAAAAAATTTCATTGAGTTTTGTTAATAAATAAAGATTTTATTACATATTACATATTTATTGAGTTTCTAAAACTAAAATTTATATCAAAATTTTAATAGGATTGCAAATATTAGGACCAATTTGATCCATATTTTTTCCGAGCTATATTTTTTTTGTTTAGATAAGTTAATTTTAAGTCAATAGATTTAATAAGACTCAAAAATGTGCTTAAATCTTAAAAAATATTGCACTTTTTTTGTGATTATTGCAAAAAGTTTACTTCTTGTTCGAAAAAACTTAGCATTAATTAAAATACTATTTTAACTTGAGAAAAAAGTCAATAATTTCCTGGTTAAAGCATTTTCAAAATTCTGATCTGATCTGATTAATTTTACAAATAAAGGTACTTTTCTGGTAAGAGTTATGCTCAGCAGCTAGCATTTTTTTCTCCATAAAATTTTGCGGCAGTCTATTGTGTATAGAAATACTTACTTATATGAGTACTTCGTTTGTGGTAGTACGTGTAAATGTAAGCATTTTGAATTATTTTAGCAAAACTACGTGACTCACATATTTTTATTTAGTTGTATATTTTTCTTATTCCTTCTAATTTTTTTAGAGTCTATCATAAGATAAATGTTGATTATTATTGTACTTGTTGGTTTACTTATTTTAAGGCAATGTCTGTCTGGATAATGCTAATCAAAAATTCACTTTAAGAAATATTTGAAGAATTTGTTAAAGTTTATTTGTTACATTTCTTCCAACGATTCCAAAGACTTCCATAGATTTATAAGGAATAATTTCAGTCAAATTAGTACTCTCGATTGCATGTTTCTTATCTCAGAGGTTATTGTAAATATGTATATATGACTGGTCTTGTCATAAACATAACTGTAGTACTAATCTAAACTCAGAACATTACTTTAATCTGCCCCCCATTCCACTGATCTCTGTTCTTATAAATAATTCACACTTTCAAATCTATTGACCTTTAGGGAAACCTACATACGTAATATTTACTTTTCCTTTACGCCCTGTCAACTAAATATTATGGCCATTCACAAACAAACTACTACACGATTTTGTAGCTCTATTCACAATAGAAAATTTCACACCTTTGGTGTCGCTGGAATGTTTATTATTTTAGTATGACGGCGAGTGTGTTTAGCTGGTGTTTTAAACCCATTCAACAAAGAAACTGCTCCTTAGCACTGAAGAGTGTAGAAAACCCCTGCGAGGCATGTAAATAAATACTCGTGTACCTTTCATCGAAGTCATGTATGAAAAACAAACACTTTTGGAAAATACCTATTATTTTTATTTACTTATAAAATAAAATAAAAAAAAAACACATCTTTAACGAGCATGATATAAAAATATTTATATCTACATAAGAGTAAGTACTACAAGAGTACTTGTATTCAAATATGTATATGGACGCACATAAAACTGTATAAACATTATATTTTATAATTTATTGGTATAATATGTATTCAATTTGTAGACCACTTTAACCAATTTGCCCCAATGGCCCCAGTCTATCAGCTCAGTGAGTAGTTTAGTTTTATTTTTACTTTTTACATTTTTTTCCCCCAACATTTTTAAGTACTTGTGCTCTTTAACAAATCAATTTTTATGGTTGTACTGTTGCTGTTGCCACTTTTGTTGCTGTTGGTTGTTGGTGTTGTTGCTGCTACTTTTGCTTTTTGTGCTACTGGTTGTAAATTATACGCATATTAAATGTGTAGCACCTAATTAGGCAACCTGAACTGAACTCTATTTTTATTATTTCTATAGACTACAAAATTTACACCTCTCCCATCTATGCATTGTTTTTTATAACAATAGACCAAGCATGCCCACTTGGAAAATAAGAAGCAATTTTATATTGAAATATTTGTGTTTGCAGAACTGGAAGAATTGTCGACAACTATGGAAAGGTAAATATGGAATACGTTTTCAGCAAAGAGTGCATACGTACATATAATTTCACTAAGAGGAAAGTCTTACACTTGTAAGTGAAATCATGAAAAAAAACGTGATGTTAAATATTAAGCTCTACAATATCCGAATTCTGATCTGACTTAACTATTATAAATTAGTGAAACTTTACAACAGAATTTTTTATATTAAACGATTATTAAGTAATCACTTGAATTATCCAAAAATGTTCGTAAGATTTTATTCTATCTATTTTCTATATATGGTGGATTTTATGTGAAGTGAACCAACTTTGGAAATCGATGACTTTTGAACGGGATGAAATTTGCATCAAGGCTAGGTCTCTTGGATAGTAATTCAGACACAACAAGATCGGTGAAGTAGAGGGGGTAAAAATTTTACATTTATTACCTATTGTTCTTAGCAAAATGTGTCCCAAATAGTTTAGATAGCTATTTCTTCAATCTTTGGAAAGAAAAAAATTTAAAAATTATTGAAATTTTTTTTCCGAAATCAAAAACTTGGACTGTTTTTTCAAAATGGGCCCATTTTTTTGCTCAAAAGAAAGCTTAGATAATTTCCTTGAATACATTTTTGGTCGCTTAGTGGGATGCGAGTGGGATATTTATCAAAACTAGCATAACCCGGTGTACTTCGCTACCCCTACCCTAGTAAAATTAAAAAAATATGAATGGAAATACGAAAATAACACATACAAAATTTGAGAATCTCTCATTTACAGTTCACTTGATAGTCGAAAATAACTAACTAATTTTGTATGGGAGATACCACTCCACTGCTCTGATCCCACCCATTTTTAAACCTTTTATGTAAATATCAAGCTTTACTTTAACTTTCCTTTATAAGGGAGGGGTCATTCCTACTAAGCCGATCATGCTTAGCTAAACTTCGAACAGGGATCAGGAATAAATTCGTTTTTAGCTAACTAAAAGCACTAATGCAATCCCGACCATTTTCAGCCAATCTGTGTAAAATGGTACGAGAGCTATGCGGACAAAGTTTGAAGAACCTTGCAATTATTACTTAGTATGGGAGGTGACTCACATTCTTTTCCGAACTCTCCCATTTTGGGTGCTATGCCCTCTAATCTAATTCCGTCTATATTCAGCTAAACTTCGCACAGTAATAAGAAATTAATTCGCTAAAAGTTTAAACACTTTTACAATTATAGTTCTACAGATATTCGAAATTAATTATATACTTTCTATAGGGTGTGCCACGCCCACTATTCCAATCCCGAACAATTTCAGCGAAACTATGAAAATTTATAAAAGAGCCATTTAGACTAAGTTTGAAGAATCTTGCAATTATATTTCACAAAATATTTAGAAATAACTATTTACTTTGTATGGGAGGCGACTCACCATATTTTCCGACCCGTCCCATTTTTCATTAAACTTCTTGCAGTGATAAACCGTTGAAAATCGTCACAATTATAAAATAACTATTTACTTATCTAGAATTACATATTTACCCCCATATGCATAAACAGTTTTTTAAATTTGTCAAAGGTTTATAAAACAAACATAAATTTAAAAATTGTTTATGCATATGGCAGTTAGAAAATAAAAAAACACCTTCAAAATATATTTATTAAAGCGAATTTAAATTACTAAATTCTTCTTCTTTGTTTGTCACTTAAAACAGAGCGAAATCAATACTGTTTAATTGTTTCTCTTATTTATTTACAACAATAAATTGAACAAATACGCAATGCTTTGTTTACTTTTTAGCTTAAGGTTCACATGTACACGTTATTGCATATGTGTTAGTAACATCTTTAAACGCTTATAACTCCTAAACTGAACTGAACCGATTTCAATAAAATATATATTCTGCACTTCTGTGAATAAATCCCTTTAAAATGGTATATTTCTTGCCCAAATTAAATGTATAATGTGAGAGTAAAAGGAGTCTAAAGAATTAATATTATGATAATATATAATATTTTGTAACTCAATGCATAAAATTTTTGACTTATTTTCAAAATCTAACCTTCTATTTTTTTATTTTGATAGATGTCCCACTCGCTATCTAAACTATTTGAGGCACATTTTACTAAAGAACAATAGGTAATAAATTACATGCATGAGAAAAAAACCTACTTGAAAAATTGTGTCTGAATTACTATCCAATAGAACTAACCTTGATGCAAATTTCATCCCGTTCAGAAGACATCGATTTCAAAAGTTGGTTCACTTGACATGAAATCCCCCATATATAAAAATGAATATAGTATGTCTGTTTATTTATTTGTTGTCTGTGACTTGTAGAAGCCTAAACTACTAGACCGATCATCTTTAAATTGTTACTGTATGTTTCTCTATATTTGGAAGGTACAATAGGCAAGTGGGCGTGGCATTTCCCATACAAATTAAATAATTATTGTAGAATATCTGGTGAACTATAACTGTGAAAGTCGCAAAACTTCGCGGAATTTACTTAGGTACCATTGTGAGTATCTTGGCTGAAAATGGGCGGAATTTGATAAATGGGTGTGGCACCACCCATACAAAGTAAATAGATATTTTGGAATAGTGACAGTCTTCAAACTTTACACGAACCAATTTCATATCAGTGCATGAAGTCTAACCATAAATGTAACGGATCGGAACTGGGGGTATGACACCTCCCATATAGTTATAGTTTTTTTTAAAAATTTATTGAAAAAGTGGTTCTTTAAGTCGTCCTATATATATATTGAGGTCACAACAACAAAAGTAAAAGGCAATAATGAAACGTTCGTGCATATAAAAATCAAGCTACTCTTCATAAATATTAATTCCAAAAAAATATAGTATTTATTCACTTGTAAATGTACAAAATTTTACTTTCCTTACAAAGGAGATATGTCCATAATGACTGAATAAGAGCAATAGTAATATTATTCCAAATATTGAAAAATTTGACATTTGACCTTAACGATTTAAGGGTTAACGTCCTCTGATTTTAGTAAAATTTTCAGAGTATATTTAGAATTATCTGGACTATAATATTCTGAATAAGTTTTGGTTAAAATTCATAAGAGTAAGGAAATAGAGCTCATTCGCCAAAAAATTGGCAAATAATTGGTTTTTCTCGAAAATTTCAAAATTTAAATCGCAGGTACGGAAAAACTATAAGAAATATTTTCATAATTTTTTCACACTTTTATTCCCTATTATATTCTTAATAAATCCCAATGAGATGATCAAAAAAATTCTGAAATTTGTTTAACAAAATTTTTAAAAATTGAATTTTGAAACTGCCGTTAAACAAATTTTATTTTTTTGTTCACCTAAGAATAGGTTAACGGTATCCTACGGAGACAAAAACTCATATGCAAGTAAATGTGCACACATTTTAAATAAAAATGAGCTTTTATTTTAATATTTATCAAAATATGTTAATTTTGTTCCTACCTTTCTTGTTCTAGTTGCCTGAGACACGTTAATGGCCTGGCGAATTTTTAATAACTTTAACATTTTTTGATCAATTTCTCTTTCTTATGTCTCATTAGAACGACAATTACATACACATTTCGATTATTTTAAAGTAAATTGCAAAAGTAATTTTTTAATGGCAAAATTTTTACAACAACTAAAAAAAAATTCATTTTTTCCCCTTGTAAATGCATCTCAAAACTTCAGAGTGCTTGCGGCACGCACGTCTTATCCCCAACCGATTTACTTAAAATTTTTTCAGGATGATTTTTTTACTAATGTTCACCAAACTGGAGGGTGAGAATGGCCAAAATCCAACTGTCGTTTATTAAGGGCCACCCTAGTGAGCATAGCCAAGGAGCATTTGAGTTTAAGTTATAAAAATGGGCCTTACAAATGCAAATCATTTCCCATCCGATTTCAAAGATTTTTATATTTTTGGAAAGCTCTATGTATTGAAACGCTACGTATTGAAAAAACAAGATCGCGTGTACCATATTTATCTTTTATAATTTCAGAGTTATAGGCATTTGAAAACTGAAATTTAAAAATTTTACTTTTAATCGTACTTTTGGACCTAATAACTAAATTGCCTTTAATATACAAAAGATTTCAGAACACTATCAATTATGGATCCAAAAATAAATGATTTTCAATTTAAAAATTCAAAAAATAGTAAATTTTTGCTGTTTTTTTGACCGAAAACTCATTTTTATTTAAAAAAAAAGTTTCTTCAAAAACATGTAACAATTTCATGTTTTTTTGTAAGGTACCTTTACGGAGAATATTTTGGTATAAAAAACATGTCCCATTTTTCGATTCCAAGCCCTTCGGAATTTGACCTATTTTTTATCAAAACTTCAACTTTGGGTCACTTGTTGTCAAACCTCAAAGCTATGATTATAAAACGCATAGCAGCTTTCGAAACCCTCATGTGTACCCTATCTATCCCCAAAGTTTTTTCCCAGCAAAAAATGTAAAATGGGCATGGGCAAAATTGTAAAAATACCATGTATGAAATAGTGCAATATTTTTGAAAAATGTAGAAATCTTTGAAATCGGAAGGTAAAAAAAAATTACACGTATATAGTGCAGCCCCTGAAGCATTTATAGAGCCCATAAGTTAAACTCGAATTCTCTTTGGCTATACCCACGTTATATTTTATCCCGATCGGATAAGCCGCTTAGAAATGCCAGATTTATTTCCAAAAATTTTGTGAAATTCTCTCTTAAGGGTTAATTTCCATTTTTGTACTGTTATTGTAAATACTAGACTTCATGTTATACTTTTCTTAAGTTTCATCAATATCGGCCAAAAAATATATAGCATTTCTATCTTTCCATTAGAAATTCCAAATATAGACTTTTTATAGATTTGGAAAACGTTCAGAATATATTTAAAATTACCTGGACTATAATATTCTGAACAGATTTTTCTTAAAATTAAATTAAACAGTAAGGAAATTGGGCTCATTCGCCAAAATATGGCCCAAAAATTTGTTTTTGTCGAAAATCACAAAATTTATATCGCAGGTTCGGAAAAACTATAGGGGTATTGACATATTTTTTTCACATTTTTATTTCCTATTATGTTGTAAATAAATCCCCATGTGATGATCAACAATTTTTTTTGGTTATACCTGCGAATACGTTAACTGTATCCTATTAAGATATATTTTAAGTAAGAATAAGCTTTTATTTTAATATTTCTCAAAATATGTTAATTTGGTTCCTACATTTCTTGTTCTAGTGGCTGGAGACACGTTAATGGCCTGGCGATTTTTTAATAACTTTAACATTTTTTAACCAATTTTTGTCTTTTATTTCTTATTAGAACGACAATTACGTACACATTTCGATTCTTTCAAATTATATTGCAAAAGTAATTACTTAATAGCTAAATTTTTTGAAAAACTGACAAAAAATGTATTTTTTGCCCCTGTAAATGCACCTTAAAACTAAATCGAAAGTCGGGTTGGGTTGCCCTTTTTAGAACAAGCTAAAGTGGTATTTTAGGTCTTTACGAAAGTTTTCAGGGGGTACCGCTTCAACATTTCAAAAAATTTAATTCTTAGGGACACTCTAATATGCAACCTCTTAACGGTCTTCGATTTTGCTAAAATTTTCGGCATTTGATTTTTAGATGAAAGAAAACAAAGTGCAAAATAAAGGACACCCTAATGTCTAACTAAGTAATTGATTAACAAGAAAAATTGTCCATGGAAAATGAATTTGGTTGATTCATACGAGTATCTTCCATTAAAGTTAAGTTAATTTTTTACTGGATTTAAAGATTTCCTACCGCACCTTCAAATATTACCTCTGGGCCACTTAAAATAAATGCCAACATAAACGGTAGCCGTTGAAGTAGAAACAGACCATTATCACACATAACACTTCCAAAACAATAAAGTCAATTTTATTTTGTTGTTGTTGTTGTTGTTGATTTTGTAGTTTGATCCTGTTGTAAATAGTTTCTTTTGTTGCAACACTTGCAACAAACACTAAATAAAATTCGTGCATTGTTGAAAATTAGATTGAGTTTAAGATTGAGACATGTTTCGGCATAAATTAAATTCAATTCATTCAATTAGTTTGGTGTTGTTCTTCTGTTTACACTTCCAATGAAGAATATAAAGATGATGTTCCAGAGTGTTTATTTTTCTAACTTGCTGCTACAATAGTGATGGATCACTTTTTCTTTCTGCAGCCAACAATAATCATCTTGAATGTGTGTGACTCTATGTGAAGAAGGGCTATTGTTTGTATGTTAAGTTGCCGGAAAGATTAAATATTTAAAATTGTTTTGTATGCCTTTGATTTAGTTGACTGTTTATATAATAAATTGTTACATTTTTGTAGGAATTTTTAAACAAAATTTCTGTAGCTTGTGTTGATATTAAAAATTTATTTTGATTTTGTAAAACAGTTTCGTTACATAATTTTATTTTGTTGTGGACATTTGATATTTGTCAATTTACTTATTTATGGGGTCAATGAATGTTGGAAATTTTGATTGGAAACATATTTATTAAATAGTTTTTCCATATTCCTTAAAATTTGTTGGAAATTTTCTTAGTTTAATAAAAACATAAATTTCTTTACCTAAAACAATGTTTATGTCGATATTTGCCAGGAAGACTGCAAAAAAATCCTTTAGACGTCAGCTTAAGTTAAATGACTTCTTTTGTATTTCCACCTGTAAATGACACTATTTTTTTTGGTTTTTTTGTTAGTCTTCCCTTTTCGAGAAGCAAAGAACTGAATGCATAAAAAACAAAAATTTGGCAAGAAAGGAAAAAACACTGTCTTGGACGTAAGCCAATAAACAAAACTTTAGTTCGTGTCTATCTATGAAATTGCACTCTATAATGGGCAAAACTATTAATAAACAAATCATGGTCGGATACAAATTTGCATTAGAAAATTCTCTTTTTAGATATAGTTTGACAGACAAATGTTTCCTTTAAAAATTTAAAAGTGTTCTTTGTTGATGATGATCAGCAGAGAGACATTGTCGATAGAAGATTGTTTATATTGACAGAGAGATAGAAATATTGTTTTGAAAAATGAATATCAATTTTCTATAGAAAATTATTTTTTAGAACTAATGATGGACAGAGAAAAATTTTCTTTGTCGATAAACATCAACAGACCCCCATTATCACTATCGGTTAAAATAATTTTTGTATGAAAACTGTCAGAATTACTTTAGGTTAGCACATAGCTATACAATGTGATAATGAGAGAGAGAGAGACATTTTGCACAGAAAATTTCTTTGTTGGTAAGCTTAACAAAGAGAAATTTATGGTAGAACATCAACAGATAGACATTTTCTATTGAAAGTTTAATTGCTGATAAAAATCAACAGTTAGACAATTTCTGTGTTAACAACGATTTAAGAGAGACATTTTCTGTAGAAAATTTCGTTGTAAACAGAGAGATTTTTCTATGCAATGGTTCGTTTTTTACAAAGATCAACATAGAGTCATTTTCTATAGAAAATTTCTTTGTTCATAAATATCATCAGAGAGGAATTTTCTATGGAAAATTTCTATGTTGACAAAGACCAATAACAGAGAGACGCTTTTTTATAGAAAATTTCGTTGTTGATAAACATCAACAAAGATACTTTTCTCTAGAAAGTTTCTTTGGTGATAAAAATCGACAGAGATACAGTTTCTATATAAAATTCTTTGAATGATCAATAGAGGGACATTTTCTTTAGACAATTTAGTTGCTAATAAACACCAACAGAGGGAATTTTTATGGAAATTTTCGTTGTTTAAAAAGATCAACAAAGATTTATTTGCTAATAAAGATCATAAGAGAAACATTTGCTATAGAAAATTTCTATGCTGCAAAAGGGTAACAGAGACATGAGCAGAGAGACAATTTCTATAGTCAATTTCTTTCTTGATAGTGATCAATAGAGTTACATTTTCTTTAGAAAATTTTGTTATTGACAATCATCAACAGAGAGATTTTTCTATTTATATTTTTCGTTATTTATAAATATCATCGGAGAGACATTTTCTATAGAAAATTTCTTTGATGGTAAAGATCAATAGAGAGACATTTTCTATAGAAAATGGCTTTGTTGATAAATGTTAACAGAAAGATTTTTTCTATAAAAAATTTCTTTGTTGATAAAGCCCAACAAACATGTTTTCTATAGAGATAGAGATCAATAGAGAGAAATTTTCTACAGAGAATATCTGATTAAGAGAAACGATCGATTTTATAAAATTTTTGATGGCAACAGACAGCAATTGTTGGGAATAATGAATTATAAAGTCTTTATGCACCAGTCATATTTTCCCTTAATAGTTTAATTTTTTTCTAAATTGATAGTAGTGTCTGACTGTGCAGTTTATATCCTCAATGTCTGCAGTGCTACACTACAACAAACATTTGTATATTCAAACTATTACACCAACATCAACATCAACCTAAGACAAATACAGTGGCTGCTTATAAAACAGGACTCATTAAAAACTTTAAATCACCTTAAATCAATATCCCTTAAGTAAAAACTTGCCCCTGTACAAAAAACTTCAAACTTGTTGGAATACAAAAATCACTGTACATCATATGGATTTTCAAAAAAAGGGGGGATTTCAAAGAGATAAATTATCTATCTTTACAAAGTTTTTAAGAAAGTAGCTAAGAAAAACATAATAAAATAAATAAAGTAAAAAATAATAATGCTACTCTGGACTGCCAAAAACGATTTATGCAACCTGTGCGGCAAACAAATAAAATATTTAGAACGACATGAAGTTTTTTTTGTAAATTTTTATTAAAAAGAAAATATGAGTCTGTATGGAAAATACTAAAGTAGAACTACTAACCTTTAGTTACTTTTTAAACAACAATTGGTTTTATTTTCTTATGCATACTTGACTCTTTTCATTTTTCGTTTTTGCTAAAAGTATCCTGCAGATGTCTGCTCTACAGGTCTTTAAATGTTCAGTTCAGTTTGTATGTTTTACTCTTGTAATAATAAGTTTGTACTTGAAAGTGTTGGTGGATTATTTGTCTGTTGTCCTGCTGGCTGGCTGGTTGGCATGTCAGGACATACCATCATCATATAACTTTTAATAGTTTATTTACAATGATGTATGTTTTGCAACTTTAAATATGTTGTCCATTTCTTTCTTTGGCATTTTAAAGAACATGAATTTTAAAAGAGATTTTTTGTTGATTTTGTTCTTTTTTTTGGGTAACATATGTTGGGGAATATTACAACAACTATTTAACTTATGTTTCAATTACAATTTTTCATAATAGAAGGTATGTTGCTACTTGAGCAACATACATATCGTCTTTGCTAAGAAAAAATCTTAATCAAATTTAAAAAAAAATGCTACCATGAGAATTTTGAGCCAAAATAATTACTCTTCTTTTGAGGACATATGTTGGGGAATATTACAACAACTATTTAACTTATGTTTCAATTACAATTTTTCATAATAGAAGGTATGTTGCTACTTGAGCAACATACATATCGTCTTTGCTAAGAAAAAATCTTAATCAAATTTAAAAAAAAATGCTACCATGAGAATTTTGAGCCAAAATAATTGCTCTACTTTTGAGGCCAAGAACGAATCAGCCGAATCCTAGATGAAAAAGGACAATAATGTGTGATCATTCATATTTCCCACCAAATACCGATTTTTATATGAAAAATCTAAAATCACTTATACGTCGTTTATTAAAAGCTCAGAAGAAAAAGGACAATAATCTGTGATCACACATATTTCCCACCAAATAAAGATTTTTATTCGAAAAACCTTAAATCACTCATACATCTTTAATAAGAGGTCCTAGAAGAAAAAGGACAAAAATCTGTGACCACTCATATTTCCACCAAATATCGATTTTTATATGAAATAATATTAAATCACTCATAGATCTTTAATATGAGGTCCTAGATGAAAAAGGACAATAATATGTGATCACTCTTATTTCTCACCAAATATCGATTTTTATATGAAAAATTTAAATCACTCATATATCATTAATAAGAGGTCCTAGAAGAAAACGGACGATAATCTGTGATCACTCTTATTTCCCACCAAATATCGATTATTATATGAAAAATCTTAAATCACTCATATATCATTAACGATTTTTATATGCAAAATCTTAAATCACACATATATCATTAATAAGATGAAAAAGGACAATAATCTGTGATCACTCATATTTCCCACCAAATATCGATTTTTATATGAAAAATTTAAATCACTCATATATCATTAATAAGAGGTCCTAGAAGAAAACGGACGATAATCTGTGATCACTCTTATTTCCCACCAAATATCGATTATTATATGAAAAATCTTAAATCACTCATATATCATTAACGATTTTTATATGCAAAATCTTAAATCACACATATATCATTAATAAGATGAAAAAGGACAATAATCTGTGATCACTCATATTTCCCACCAAATATCGATTTTTATATGAAAAATTTAAATCACTCATATATCATTAATAAGAGGTCCTAGAAGAAAACGGACGATAATCTGTGATCACTCTTATTTCCCACCAAATATCGATTTTTATATGAAAAATCTTAAATCACTCATATATCATTAACAAGATGTCCTAGATGAAAAAGGACAATAATCTGTGATCACTCATATTTCCACCAAATATCAATTTTTATATGAAAAATCTTAAATCACTCATATATCATTAATAAGAGGTCCTAGATGGAAAAGGACAATAATCTGTGATCACTCTTATTTCCCACAAAATATCGAATTTATATTAAAAATCTAAAATCATTCATATATCATTAATAAGAGGTCCTAGAAGAAAAACGACGATAATCTGTGATCACTCTTATTTCCCACCAAATTTCAATTTTACTATGAAAGATCTTAAATAACTCATATATCATTAACAAGAGGTCCTAGATGAAAAAGGACAATAATCTGTGATCACTCATATTTCCCACCAAATATCGATTTTTATATGAAAAATCTTAAATCACTCATAGATCTTTAATAAGAGGTCCTAGAAGAAAAAGGACAATAATCTGTGATCACTCATATTTCCCACCAAATATCGATTTTTATATGCAAAATCATAAATCACTCATTTATCATTAACAAGAGGTCCTAGAAGAAAAAGGAAAATAATCTGTGATCACTCTTATTTCCCAGCAAATATCGATTTTTATATGAAAAATCTTAAATCACTCACAGATCATTAATAAGAGGTCCTAGATGAAAAAGGACAATAAAATGTGATCACTCATATTTCCCACCAAATATCGATTTTTATATGTAAAATCATAAATGACTCATTTATCATTAACAAGAGGTCCTAGAAGAAAAAGGATAATAATCTGCAATCACTCATATTTCGTACCAAATATCGATTTTTATATGAAAAATCTTAAATCACTCATATATCATTAACAAGAGGTCCTAGAAGAAAAAGGACGATAATCTGTGATCACTCTTATTTCCCACCAAATATGGATTTTTATATGAAAACTCTTAAATCACTCATATATCATTAATAAGAGGTCCTCGATGAAAAAGGACAATAATCTGTGATCACTCTTATTTCCCACCAAATATCGATTTTTATATGAAATATCTTAAATCCCTCATATATCATTAATATGAGGTCCTAGATGAAAAACGACAGTATTCTGTGTTCACTCTTATTTCCCACCAAATATCGATTTTTATATGAAAAATCTTAAATCCCTCATATATCATTAATAAGATGTCCTAGATGAAAAAGGACAATAATCTGTGATCACTCATATTTCCCACTAAATATCGATTTTTATATGAAAAATCTTAAATCACTCATATTTCCCACCAAATATCGATTTTTATATGTAAAATCATAAATGACTCATTTATCATTAACAAGAGGTCCTAGAAGAAAAAGGATAATAATCTGCAATCACTCATATTTCGTACCAAATATCGATTTTTATATGAAAAATCTTAAATCACTCATATATCATTAACAAGAGGTCCTAGAAGAAAAAGGACGATAATCTGTGATCACTCTTATTTCCCACCAAATATGGATTTTTATATGAAAACTCTTAAATCACTCATATATCATTAATAAGAGGTCCTCGATGAAAAAGGACAATAATCTGTGATCACTCTTATTTCCCACCAAATATCGATTTTTATATGAAATATCTTAAATCCCTCATATATCATTAATATGAGGTCCTAGATGAAAAACGACAGTATTCTGTGTTCACTCTTATTTCCCACCAAATATCGATTTTTATATGAAAAATCTTAAATCCCTCATATATCATTAATAAGAGGTCCTCGATGAAAAAGGACAATAATCTGTGATCACTCTTATTTCCCACCAAATATCGATTTTTATATGAAATATCTTAAATCCCTCATATATCATTAATATGAGGTCCTAGATGAAAAACGACAGTATTCTGTGTTCACTCTTATTTCCCACCAAATATCGATTATTATATGAAAAATCTTAAATCACTCATATATCATTATCGATTTTTATATGCAAAATCTTAAATCACACATATATCATTAACAAGAGGTCCTAGATGAAAAAGGACAATATTCTGTGATCACTCTTATATCCCACCAAATATCGATTTTTATATGCAAAATCTTAAATCACTCATATATCATTAATAAGAGATCCTAGATGAAAAAGGACAATATTCTGTTATCACTCTTATTTCCCACCAAATATTGATTTTTATATGAAAATCTTAAATCACTCATATATCATTAACAAGAGGTCCTAGAAGAAAAAGGACAATAATCTGTGATCACTCATATTTCCACCAAATATAGATTTTTATTTGCAAAATCTTAAATAACTCATATATCATTAACAAGAGGTCCTAGATGAAAAAGGACAATAATCTGTGATCACTCATATTTCCCACCAAATATCGATTTTTATATGCAAAATCTTAAATCACTCATATATCATTAATAAGAGGTCCTAGATGAAAAAGGACAATAATCTGTGATCACTGTTATTTCCCACCAAATATTGATTTGTATATGAAAAATTTTAAATCACTCATATATCATTAATAAGAGGTCTTAGATGAAAAAGGACAATAATCTGTGATCACTCTTATTTCTCACCAAATATTGATTTTTATATGCAAAATGTTAAATCACTCTTATTTCCCACCAAATACCGATTTTTATATAATTAATATGAGGTCCTAAATGAAAAATGACACCACCATCGATTTGGTGGGAAATAAATGTCTTCTGTCGCACGATGGAACACATTCACCATAAGCTTTGGTACTTTTGCGGCACTTTTTTTCAAATTAATGAAGTAAAGGAAAACGCATATGATTCGTTGATACAAAATAAGACATTTTTGAAAAAAGAACTGCCAAAGCACAAACAGATGAAAAATAAAATACACAATTCAGAACAGCATTTGCTTTATTAACATCAATATAATTTGTAATATCCATTTTATTTACTTTAATTTCACTTTTTCTTTTACTTTAACATCTTATTGCTGTCAGAATATCCCAAAACATCTGTTTAGTCACAAACATCTCTTATATATAACTATTTTAGCAATTTAAAATCATATTATCGAAATGTTTCTAACAAGCCTGCTCATTTAAAAAAATAATTTCGTAAACCTGGGCAAAAAATCAATAAAAACGCATTTAAGACTCTTCACTTTCCTGACTTTTGCTGTGTCTCAAAACTGTAAATTGAAATTGGAAATTTTTTAAATTAAATTGGAAATGGTGCAGAAAGTGTTATTTTTGAAGTAAACCTTAAATTAAATTATTTCCTACGATACAAAAGTCCATACATAATAATTACCCAAAAAACTATATTAATACATTTTCAACTACTAACTACTTAACTATAGCCAACTAATATTTCTTTTACTACTTTACCACAAAAAAAAAGAAACAAATGAAAAATCCGAATAGTTTTAATGGACTCTGTGCATTTATTCATTACCTTTGTATCGCAAAAAAATATAAATAAACCAAAAAAAAAAAATGAGCAGTAACACATTTAATGGCTCCTCGCCAAGCACGCAAAGTATATATGACATTCTCATATAAATACGACTACATTTTTGTAAATAAAACAAAAAATAAAACAAATATCTACAAATAGTAACTCTATTTATGGACATACATTAGCCATGTCCTTTCAAAATGAATTTGTCCAGTTTGTCTGGGTTTTATTTAATTTTTTGATACATAAATACTGTAAAAATATTTTTGAATAAGCGGATATACAACTAATTTGAATAACGAATCGAGCCAATCGTAATGAATCCGTTTTTAATCGCAAGTAATGATTCAAAGCAGCATTTTGGACATGCAAAGTTCTCTCGACTTCAATTCGTATGGTACCCAATTTCCCTGCTTTTGGATGAATCCTGCTGCTCGCAAACATTTTAAAGTTGCTGCTTGAGTAGGTGCCAATGATTTTGCAAGCTCTTGTTGAGTATTACAATAATTTTGTTCTTATTCTTAAAAATTTTTGTGTAACCTTGGCGATCTTTGTCTTCTGTAACAAAATAACAACTTCTGAACCACACAAACAATCTCCCGTACGTTGAAACCGAAGCACAGTGGCCGGTGCTGTATGGAGTCGGCGGTCAAAAATACTTCCAGTGTAGGTATCAACTTGTAATTTCGGTCACGGCTTTATAAATATGTCAGAACTGTTTAATGATAAAATGGGAGTGTTTGATGACTCATACCCACCCCCTACCATACCTTAGCATCCAAATTCACCACAACGCTCAGTGCGAGGTTATGACATTCTAGTTAATCAAAATTCCATATCTCCGTAATAAATAATAGTACATTTATAATTTTTGGTACAATATATAATAAGGATATTACACAAATTTTTTTCAAAAATGGGCGTAATTGTACAACTGCCACACCCACTCCCCATATAAGTGAAACTATAAACTTTTTAAAATTGATAAAAAATCAATAAGAATTCTTACTAAACAAATTGCAAACTAAATCTGGGTGTGGTCCGCCCGCTCATGTGAGTTTATTAAAATCGACTCCTTTTAGGCAAGCCAATCAGAATATGTATTTTGAACTTTTGTTTTTATACGATTGCATTTTTGCCAAAATTTTGAAATTTGTTTGCAATTATAATTTGAGCGTGTTTCTAAATTACTTTCTTCAAATGTGTAACCCTCATTTTTAATATAGTTTTTCACGACATCCTTCACTTTTCGAGCTTTTTCAGCATTTTAAGCACCAAATATCAAAAATATGTGAGCGCGAAAGTTTGCAATTATAAGATGTGACTACTGCAAAAACAATTTATAATAAGGACCAAATTCATAAAGTAAAAATATTAAAAGTCCGTGGAAATGAAAAAAACAAACACAATTCTTTACATGCATAACAATAACAAAGCAACGCGAACATAAACTAACAAAACACCTCACAAAAATTCAAAGTTGGACATCGAAAACAACGAGGCCGCTTTGGTGTATGGGACATAAATCAAAGAGATGCAAAAGGATGCAGCTGAAATTTCCAATTTTAGAATCTTGGAATATTAACTAATAAACCAGAAAAAATCCCATTGGAGACATCAGGGGGAAACACAACTAAAACTCTAGTTGAAATTGAAACACTAAAAATTACACTGGGCAAATATTAATTTTATAAAAAATACACAAGAAGCTAAACACATTGTAATTATCTTAAAATTAAGTTAATACCTTCCAATTCAATATTCATTTTGATTTATTTCAAAAAAACATTCTTTTATATGGTTTTAATTAATTTAAAGTTGCGCTTAATTTTCCACTTTTTCAGTCTGCAAAAACCAAATGTCAACATGCTCTCACTTTTGAAGTTATTCCTGAAGAGTATAGTTGGAATAAAACAAAGACAACTATAAATTTTAAAACCTTGTTTTTATAAGAAATAGTGATGACACATTTGGTGACAAACTTTTCACTTTGTTTTTTTTATTTTTGGCCTATGGGATCGACCAGTGTGCGATGGAACCCTTTCACCATAATCTTTAGTGAGCAATTTTTTCAAATTAAAGAAGTAAAGCAAAACTTCCTGCATATGACGGAATCAGTTGCACCATGCAATAAATTTATCATGTTCATATATATTCCTACTTTTTGGAGTAGGGAGTTTATTAAGGCGGTTTCCCGAGACATAATAAAATACATTATTTTTGGGCTAAAATTATCCAGATCAGCTTGAAATTTGTTGGAGTGGTTTAGCCTACGGAAGAGCTTTATGTAATCGGAATATACAAATTTTTTTTAGAAATAATACTGGACCCTTGAGTGCCTCCAGATATAATGTTATCTGGAGGCTCTCGATTGACTTGTCAATTTCTCTATTATAATGAAAATGAAATTACATACATGTGACACTACCTTCCAATGCCACATCTTGCAATTTTGAAGTCAAAAACCAAATTAGATCCACCCAGGTCTAATTTTGTTTATTTTTGTAAGGACATATCTAATGGGCATACATACCTATACAAATTAAAATAAAAAAATATACTTCATAAAGGAAACAAAGTTGTGAAAAAATACACTATAATTTTGCTACTCTGGGGAATAAAAAAATAATATTTCTCATGTGCATTAAAGTGATTCCACATTCATTCATAGTGTTTCACACTTTGGTTACGGTCTTTTTTTTACCACATAGTTCTCGTTTATTTTTTTATGAAAACTATAACCGCATAAAGAGCACTGTGGTTTAGATGAATACAAAATAATATATTGCTATTAAATTGCAGTAATATAATGGTATATCTACGAAAAGACTGTTCCCAAAAAAAAATATTGGATGAATAGAACATGTAAATTTATTCCCAAAACTTTTTATACCCAAATATTCTCTCTTGATATGGTTGGTATTGAAAATGGGCGAAATCGTTCAAGTAGAACCAGAGTTAGTGACCAAAATGTAATACACGTTCCAAAATACTTGATGTTTTTCGAAAATATGATGCAATACCATGAAACACTTTTCTTTTGATAAAATGACAATCTCTGTTGAAAATGGTAAGAATCGCTTCATGATTTCTCCCAGCACCCATACAAATTTATTGCCGGAATATGGCTCTATGAAATGCCAATAGAATAGCAGTATCCCTACAAAATTGAGCAAACATATTTTCCATGTAAACACAAACCACAAAACGAAAATTTATTTGGTTAGGTCCATATTTGACCATAGGACCCACATATAGCTCACTCCCTAAAATATCAGGTTGAAATTCGACAAAAATTATTCTAATATATTGGGTGTATGACTTTAAAATGCAGCAATATAAATTTATTCAAAGTATATACCATTGTTGGCTATGTTGGCTATTTTCAAAGATATTTTCCAATGTTTCTGGCAACATATGGATTCCTGGTCAAAAGAACTGCTCACCTTTTGAGGCCAAGGACGAATCAAATCAATCTCGGATAATCCATTCTGACGTGAATCATATCCCAGACAGAGCGTTCTGTATCGAACGAAATAAATAGTAGTCGGTCGGGGCAAGGTCTGGTCTATAAAGCGGCTGAGGTAAAACTTCCTTTCTAAATAGTTTTTTAACATGTATTACAACATGTGGCCGAGCGTTGTCATGATGGAATATTATGGTATCATGTCTGGCCGCATATTCTTGGCATTTTTCGGGCAATGCTCGCTCTTCAAACCAATCAGTTGCATTCGGTACAGGTTCTCTGTGATACAGAGAATTACCTTAGCGCCATGGATATTTGGCTTGGGCGTCAATTCGGCTGGTTGGACGGGCTTCACAAACGATCTCTTACGCTTCGGGTTATCGTAATGGATCCATTTTCCAGTAATAATTCGGTGCAAAAATTATTTTCTTTTATAGCGTTCAAGCATCATTTCGGACGTGCAAAATCATCTTTCAAGGTTTCTCGGGTTCAATTACATTGCCTATAAATGAATCCTGCTGCTCGCAAACATTTTAAAATTGTTGCTTGAGTAGCTCCCAAAGATTTTGCAAGCTCTTGTTGAGTTTTACCATAATCTTCATGGTGAAATTACTCCAATTCTTAGTTTTCAAACTTTTTTGCCTGGAATGGGCGATCCAATGGAACACATGCAAACAATGAAACACATGCGCGTTGGTGAACAATCGCTGTGGTTCAGCGGAAATTTTTTTCAATTTAAAGAGTCGGAAAAGTCATGTCCGACCTTATGTTGAAATCAACTTTCCGAAGCCGCTAAATAACTTATACAAGGTGGCGCAAAACTAATCCTCCTATCAGAAAATGCTATAAATTTTGCGATTGGCCCCTAATGTCAGTTCTGTTATGACATTTTTGTAGTAAACACATTCGAAATACACGTTGGTAAACAATGTTGCTGACCAATTGATCACCACCAAGACGAAGATGATTTTTCATCAAAAATAATCATGAGTGATGAGGCCCATTTCCATCTTAGCGGGTACGTAAATAAGCAAAATTTACGCTTCTGGGGCACTGAAAATCCACGTGTAACCCAAAGTCACTGTACGGTGTGCTGTTTTCGATGGAGGAGTCATCGGACCTTTTTTCTTCGAAGACGTCGCGGGCCTAACGGTTACTGTGAATGGTGAGCGCTACAGAGTAATGATCAACGAGTTCTTTTTGCCGCAACTTGATGAATTGGGGTTGGAAAACATGTGGTTCCAACAGGACGGTGCAACGGCACACACTGCACGTGCCACAACCGATATGCTGAATGATGCATTTCCCGGGCGCCTAGTCTCCCGTTTTGGCGATTACCACTGGCCAGCAAGATCGCTTGATTTGACCGCTCCAGACTTCTTTTTGTGGGGCTTTTTGAAGTCGCGGGTTTATGTCAACAAGCCTCAGACTCTTGCAGCTCTTAAAGACAATATCCGTCAAGAATGTGAGGACCTATCGCCGGAAGTTTTGGCCAAAGTAATGGAAAATGCCATAAAAAGGGCTCAAATAAAAGACCAAATAAAAATAATCCACAAGAAGAATCAAAGTTTTTCATTTTTTTTTAATTACAGCCAAAAAATTTCGCCACCTTATACAATGTAAATTTACTCAACCTTTTCCCATCTTTATGGCAACGTATGGATTCCAAGCCAAAACAACTGCTCATCTTTTAAGGCCAGAGAGACCGTGTCCCGGCCTGGACTATAAAGCGGGTGAGGCAAAATATTCCAACCATTTCATTCTAAATACCTCATAACAGGTACTACAACATGTGGCCGCGTGTTGTCATATTACGGTTTCATATCTGTCCACATATTCTGCTCGTTTTTCGGCCAATTGTAGATTCAAACGAATCAGTTGTATTCGGTACAGGTTCCCTGTGGTGGTCTGTTCAGATTGCCGCACCTCACAATAGATGGTACCCACCACATACAGGAAATTACCTTAGCGCCATTGATATTTGGCTTTGGTGTCGATTCGGCTGGTTGGTCGAGCTTCACATACGACCTCTTATGCTTTGCGTTATCGCAATGGGCCCATGTTTCATCGCAAGTAATGATTTTCTTTTATAGCGTTTAACCATCATTTCGGACATGAAAAATCATATTTCAAGGTCTGTCGGCTTCAATTGATATGGTTCCCAATTTCCCTGCTTTTGGATGAATCCTGCTGCTCGCAAATGCTTTATATCCACTTTTTTCAGTTTCCCCACTGTGATGCTGTATCGATAACCTAAATTTATAACTGGAAAACGGTCCAGTTATCGCTCAATCTGAGAGAAATCAAACCAATTTTATTAGAGAAAATTCCAGAACCGGTGTTCGTTTCCGTCTCTGACCCATAAACGTGATCTGATTTTTCGTCACCCTGGAGGACAAAATTTTCAGCACAGTCATCACATGTCGTTATTCAGATCTCAAAGCTTGAGTTCGCTTAATCGACTCAGAAAGTGATTCTAAGTCGATCGTATACTTTAAGGTGGGTGTTAGACTAATATTTTTGGGCGTTACAAACATCTGCATAAACGCATAATATCCTCCCCACTATGGTGGTGTAGGGTATAAATATGTTCTATGTTACGAATATGTCGGCCTTACGTCCTTCGGAAATTGAGATATTTTTTATCAAAATTTCAACTTTGGGCGACATGTTCTAAAATCCCAAAGCTGGGATCAGAAAACGGAAACCTTGATGTGTTCCCTAGTTTTCCCCAAAGTATTTTCCCAGCCCCGAAGGAAATGTAGATTTTATGGGCAGAATTGTAAAAAAATACCATTTTTTGGATTTTCGCTCCAATTTTTAGGAATTGCGGGATTCTCTTTGACTTTTTGACAATTTTTTTTCCACTTTGTTATTTAGAGTGATAAACTTAAAAAACGTTGAAAATTTCACTGTGTTTTTTTAATAAATAAAGATTGTATTACATATTACGTATTTATTGAGTTTCTAAAACTAAAATTTGTATCAAAATTTGAATAGGATTGAAAATATTAGGACCAATTTGATGCATATTTAGTCTGAACTATTTTTTTGTTTAGATAATAATAATTTTTGGCCTTACAAAAAAATTTCAAGACAATATTATTGTACCCCTACTATCCTTCCAGACCACTGTGTTTTAGTAATTGTAGCAATAGTAAAGTGCACTTATGATAAATACACACACACACAAACCAATACGAATAAACATTAATAATTTCCACATACAAACACACACATAAACATGTTACACTGTGGCATATTCATATTCATAGACATGTATTTGTATAGAAAAATGTTGTAGACGTGATATAAAATACCGGAAGTTCTATAGCAAACTTTAATTCATTTTAAACTGAAAATAATGAAAGAATGATAAAAAAAACATAAAAAGAAACATAAACATGGAAATATACTAGAAGTGTGTTGCGTTGTGTTGTATGACATGCATCATATTCACGGGTATCGCTGGCTGATACACATTTACCCCTTCTCCTCCTGCCACCCTGTGGATTGGGGTGTGTTGGCACATACGGGTAAATTTAATTATTGTTGTGGCTTGTATTGTTGCTGTAGTTGTAGTTGTTATTGTTATTATGTATTATTTTGCTCATTTAATACTTTAGTGCAAACTGAGCGAGTATTTAATTTGTCAAGGATATGCAGAGACAGGTTTCATGGCTGTTGCCATAATTCCTGTGCCGTGAACTCTCGAAAACTTGTTATTCAAATTTGAAATACAAACTACATTATTACATACTTATACTCGTTGGAATATAAAGTCTATGAAAATAATGAACATCTTTAAATTTGTACTCAAATATTTTTGGTTTTAAATTCTATCAAAATTTTATTATTAAATTTAGCTAATAAAAATATTTATTTATAAATATTGAAAAAGCTTAACTGTCTTTAAAAATTGGGTTTCATATTTTATTTACTAGCTCTTTCATGTTTGTTTTTGTATTTGATACCCTATTTTATTTAACGAACTCTCCATAAAATTAACACTAAAATTGCCAAATAGATTAATTTTGTAACAACCAGAGAATTATATGAATTGGTAGGAAATTAGTTCAGAGAAACTAATGGAGAGTTTATTATGAACAAATTGTCATACATTCCTTTCAGCCAAAGGCCTGCTATACTTAAAAAATATTACTGGGCAAAGCAGATTTCGGACATGCATCAGAGATTTTTTGGTTGGTGCTGGCGATGAAACAGATGAAATTGTCAATTGTTCTCTACCAATTTCTTCAATACAGAAATAAAGGGATCCTAGTATATCATGTCAGTCACACAGGATAATTCTAGCTGAATTCAAATTTCCCTTAAGGGGAAAGAACAAAGCAGAACTTCTGGGCTCAAAATAATTCATAATATTGATATAGATATAAGTTTAGATTCTTGTAAAGATATAGACCCACCAAGAAGGGATTTTTAGAAATGCGAATTTTTAGGTGTTAAAAAATTTTAAAAAGGTTAAATTTTATAACCTTATATCTTCTAAAATAATAAAGGTACCAAACAAATTTTAAATGCATCTTCATCCATTTAAAAAAATCAGAAAGTTGTTTGGTACTTTTTGAAATATGAACTTTTCATGGTAAAAATTGTAAAATTTTGACTTTATGTTCCTCAGAACTATAAAATTTGATAAGTGATAAGTGTAATTTGCAAAGTTTTTGCAATTTTTATATTCTCTTTGCAATTTTTGTTCCACGTACGTTCTCTTGTTCAAAGTGCACACTTAATATTGAAAATTGTAATTTGCAAAGATTTTGCAAATAATTAAGCTGTTTCGTTTTACAAAAACTGTAAATTATAATTTTGCAAAGCATATTTGATAATTTTGTCAAAAATTTGCAAGCTAAACGATCGCTTTACAAATTCATATTGTTATAACTAGTGAAGCTTTAAAAACGTTAAGACGGGAATTTTTGTTCGACGATAGCTATAACAAGAAATTATAGAAACCGAATTAATTTTTCATAACTACAAAATTTAATTTAAAAAAAAAGGTTAAAAATTAAAAAAAATTGGAAAAATATTAAAAAATAAATTTTAAAAAAAATGTTTGGCAAAAAATTGTCACTAAAAAATAATAAAAATTTTGGCATAAAATTTTTGTCACTAAAAAAATTAAAAACATTTTGAAATGTGGAAATTAAAAAAAAATATTTGTTTACCTAAAAATATTTAAAAATTTGCAAAGAATATTGTGGAATAGAAACACTTATTTATCACTTTTCCAAAAAATGAAATTTGATATGTAAGTGCAGGGGAAAAGTTGATAAGTTGTTTGTGGAATAGGGCCCTGAATTGGTATTCATCTATATAGACGGCTTATTTAGGGGCATCACATAGAAATAAAGAGACTTCCGAGACTTGAAGCTAAAAGCCTCTAGCTTTCATTGCTTAATCAGTGATCAATCAAAATAAAGCCTGGAATATAAAGTCATCCAGTATAAAACCGTTTTAAACCCAATTTGGACGAATGGAATTCAATTATGGGGAATGGCTAGCAACAATCTAAATATCTTAGGACCATGACGGGAACACCATGTTATATAAGAAATGAAAACACCTACAAGAAAGTCAGTGAAAAAAATTGTAAAATTACAAAACCATCCCAACCCGCTTCAAAGACTACTTGTGCAGAGCCAAACCCGATCAAGGTTTCGTATCACCTCGCTAAGATGAGTATAATTTGCCAAAGGAGGATTTCTTATTAGAGAGCAACTAGATTTAATTTTAGTTATAAGATTTTAATACTAATATTAGGCATATAAAAAGCAGATTCAATGCATAAATAAATGAAATGTTAAAAAAATTTCACTTTTTCATAAAATATGTTTTTCTATAAATTTTATGTCTATATACACAGACAAAATTATAATTCAATTCAAACATTTATCACATATTGAACTGGTTTCAATTATTTCATAATTAAATCTAGTATTCATGTGCTCAAAAATAAAATTTTCTGATATTTGCTATTGAATTTTGAGTTTTGAATTTGATAATTTAGACAATTGAATATAAAATTTTCGTTATTGGATACAAAAATTATTGAATAGATAATTTTCGTAATTGAAAACACAAAAAATAACAAAAATGTGTTTTCAATTACGAAAATTATCTATTCAATAATTTTTGTATGCTTCATGGATGCCATTTTTTATACCCTACACCAGATGTTTGTAACGCCCAAAAATATTAGTCTAACACGTTCTGAGTCGATTAAACGATGTCCGTCCGTCTGGCTGGCTGGTTGTCTGTCCATGTAAACCTTGTGCGCAAAGTACAGGTCGCAATTTTGAAGATATTTTGATAAAATTTGGTACATATAGTTTTTTCGGCCCAAGGACCAAGCCTGTTGAAACTGGCTGAAATCGGTCCATTATTTCACCCAGCCCCCATACAAATGTCCTCCCGAAATTGGACTTTACGGTCATAAATGTTTAATTTATAAATGTATCTATATAAATTTCGCTCCAAATATGTTTTATATATACGGCATTCATGTCACTAAATTTTGTTATGATCGGTCCATAATTAGTCATAGCTCCCATATAGACCCGTTTCCGAAAATCACTTTAACGTGCATAAATCGCTTAAAAATGTTGGTATACACACAAAATTCGACATAAATAACTTCCTTAAGACATAAATCACTCCACCTAATTTCAAGGTGATCGGTCCATAATTGAGCATAGCTCCCATATAAGGCCAACTTCCCAAAATCAGTCACGAATATAAATTATTGATATTTTAAAAGAAAAATGTTTTTGCACATTTACTTAGTATAGGGTATTATTATATGGTCTGGCTTGACCGATATTATTCGCATGTTTAAGGCGAAATTGGTACGGAAAATGGTACCTGTCCTTCTAATGGTTTTATCAAATATAGATGTATGATGGTGCTTAGGTTCCCCAAAAAGGAGAGCTAATAGTACATTAAATTATCCTGAGTGAGTTAAAACTGACAAAGGTACTTTTTATATATGGGGGATTTCATGTCAAGTGAACCAACTTTTGAAATCGATGTCTTCCGATCGGGATGAAATTTGCACCAAGGTTAGCTCTATTGGATAGTAACTCAGACACAATTTTTCAACAACATCGGTCGAGAACTCTCTGAGTTATAGGGGGTAAAATTTTGACAATTTGGTCAAACAGGGGTTTTTTCTTATCCATGTAACTTATTACCTATTGTTCTTAGCAAAATGTGTTCCAAATAGTATAGATAGCTATTTCTTCGATCTTTCGAAAAAAAATATTTAAAAAAAAAAATAAAAAATTTTTAATATTTTTTTTCCGAAATCAAAAACTTTTTTGACTTTTTTTTAAAATACGCTATTTTTTTTTATTTTTTTTTTTTTCTTAAAATAAAGTTTAGATATTTTCCTTGAACACCTACTTGGTCGCTTAGTGGGATGCGAGTGGGATATCTATCAAAATAAATATTTTGTAACTCAAAACATAAAATTTTTGACTTTTTTTGCAAAATCAAAAACTTTGTTGACTTTTTTTTTTCAAAATGGACCCTTTTTTAATCTTTTTTTTTAGGTCAAACAAAAGCTTAGATATTATCCTTGAAGACCCTTTTGGTCGCTTAGTGGGATGCGAGTGGGATATCTATCAAAATAAATATTTTTTAACTCAAGACTTACAATTTTTGACTTTTTTTTTTGCAAATACGATTTTTTTTCCAAATGGGCCCTTTTTTTAAAATTTTTTTTGTAGTCAAAAGAAAGCTTAGGTCCATTCCTTTAAGATATTTTTAGTCCCTTAGTGGGATGCGAGTAGGATATCTATCAAAATAAATATTTTGTAACGCAAGACATACAATTTTTTAATTTTTTTTTGCAAAATCAAAATTTTTTTCCAATATGGGTCCTTTTTTAATTTTTTTTTTTTGCTCAAAAGAAAGCCTAGGTCCATTCCTTTAAGATATTTTTAGTCCCTTAGTGGGATGCGAGTGGGATATCTATCAAAATAAATGTTTTAACACAAAAATTGTATGTCTTGAGTTACAAAACATTTATTTTGATATATATCCCACTCGCATCCCACTAAGCGATCAAAACCATCTTAAAGGAATAGGCCTAAGCTTTCTTTATAGCAAAAAAAAAAATTACAAAAAGGGCCCATTTTAAAAAAAAGTCAAAAAAGTTTTTGATTTTGCCAAAAAATCAAAAATTGTATATCTTGAGTTACAAAATATTTATTTTGATAGATATCCCACTCGTATCCCACTAAGGGACCTAAAATATCTTAAAGGAATGGACCTAAGCTTTCTTTTGACTAAAAAAAAATTTTTAAAAAAGGGCCCATTTTGAAAAAAAATTCGAATTTGCAAAAAAAAAGTCAATAATTGAATGTCTTGAGTTACAACATTTTTATTTCAATAGATATCCTACTCACATCTTCCTAAGTGACAAAATAGGTCTTAAAGGAAAAGACCTAAGCTTTCTTTTGAGCAAAAAAAATTTTTAAAAAAAAGTCCCATATTGGAAAAAAATTTAGATTTTGCAAAAAAAAATTAAAAAATTGTATGTCTTGCGTTACAAAATATTTATTTTGATAGATATCCCACTCGCATCCCACTAAGGGACTAAAAATATCTTAAAGGAATGGACCTAGGCTTTCTTTTGAGCAAAAAAAAAAAATTAAAAAAGGACCCATATTGGAAAAAAATTTTGATTTTGCAAAAAAAAATTAAAAAATTGTATGTCTTGCGTTACAAAATATTTATTTTGATAGATATCCTACTCGCATCCCACTAAGGGACTAAAAATATCTTAAAGGAATGGACCTAAGCTTTCTTTTGACTACAAAAAAAATTTTAAAAAAAGGGCCCATTTGGAAAAAAAATCGTATTTGCAAAAAAAAAAGTCAAAAATTGTAAGTCTTGAGTTAAAAAATATTTATTTTGATAGATATCCCACTCGCATCCCACTAAGCGACCAAAAGGGTCTTCAAGGATAATATCTAAGCTTTTGTTTGACCTAAAAAAAAAGATTAAAAAAGGGTCCATTTTGAAAAAAAAAAGTCAACAAAGTTTTTGATTTTGCAAAAAAAGTCAAAAATTTTATGTTTTGAGTTACAAAATATTTATTTTGATAGATATCCCACTCGCATCCCACTAAGCGACCAAGTAGGTGTTCAAGGAAAATATCTAAACTTTATTTTAAGAAAAAAAAAAAAATAAAAAAAAATAGCGTATTTTAAAAAAAAGTCAAAAAAGTTTTTGATTTCGGAAAAAAAATATTAAAAATTTTTTATTTTTTTTTTTAAATATTTTTTTTCGAAAGATCGAAGAAATAGCTATCTATACTATTTGGAACACATTTTGCTAAGAACAATAGGTAATAAGTTACATGGATAAGAAAAAACCCCTGTTTGACCAAATTGTCAAAATTTTACCCCCTATAACTCAGAGAGTTCTCGACCGATGTTGTTGAAAAATTGTGTCTGAGTTACTATCCAATAGAGCTAACCTTGGTGCAAATTTCATCCCGATCGGAAGACATCGATTTCAAAAGTTGGTTCACTTGACATGAAATCCCCCATATTCTAATGGTGTTTTTTGAATTCTGTTTATAAAAATGAGTGATATTATTCTAGTGAAAATCCATTGCAAATTTTTTTATTCTAAGTAGTTTTTAAATTTTTGCTCAAATAATCCAGAATAAAGTGAGAATGCACAAAAAAGGACTTCTTAATTATACTTATTCTTCCTTAATAATGGACCTATAAATATGAAATTAAAATTTCAATGTTCCTAAAACAATGAGAAGCTACAAAATGGGAATTGATGGTACTTTTTCTTCCGTTTTATGAAACTCTTTAAATTTACTGTAATAATGAATCTAGAAATATTTTTAGCCAAAATAAAGGTCGGATTGGTGGACAAGATCCCTCCCATATAAAGTAAGTAATTATTCTTGAATATATAAATAAATATAAAGGTAAGAGCTTTACAAGATCTGATTCCCTATCACGTTTTTCGCTTTCGGATATAAATTAAACCTCTGTGTGTTGTTGCGAATGGGACTGTGGTGATATAAAATAAAAGTTTGACCTATCTTCACCATGATTAAAAAATATTCAATATTATCCTTTAGTTGACCCATCAACAGTGTTATTTCAAAGAAACAAAGCTGGTTTTCAATACTTTCGTCAGAAATTTTCAAGATTAAGCTAAGAACAAAGAATGTATATTCCTCGGTCCCAAATCAAGAACATTTTGATGCTAACTTTGTGTTAGACGATAAAGAAAAAAAGCTTGGTAAATAAGATTTTCGACTTGTGGCAAGGAGTAACAGCTATTGAGCGACAAGAATTTGGTTGAACCGTATCCATAACATATCGTCTTCAACTGCCTCATATCAGACTTTGATTGATTTTCTATATTTATAACATAATTCGGCATTTTTAGTGTTAATTTTTGCTGAAAACACGTACATACATATTTTTTGTATAAACCTTTTTTCATTCGAATGCAGGCATGTGTGCTTTATTTTATAAAAATTCAATTTAATATTTTATACATAGATATAAATGTGAATAAAAGTTTTATACTAAAACAAATTCTATGGAAATCTTTTAAATCCCATTTAAAAATTAAAAAGAAAAATAGAAATAGAAATACATATTTATAACTAAAGGTCTAGCAGTTGTTATACATCCCCACGAAATTATTTTTAAAGTTTGTTAAAAAAAACTCACACAAAACGATACAGCTACAAATAAACCCAAAGTCATTGGAATCACCCTCATCTTTAAAGCCGATAAAGATGTGCCACAATATCTTTTGTTGTGTCAGTTTGTCCATCAAAAATATATGATATTTGCTAAGCGATATTTTATATTTTTTAAGAGGGGTTACTTTTTTTCCTGACTCTATTTCTTGTATGTAAAAGATAAAAAGTTTATTTTAGGCATTATTTATTTATTAAATAACAGTAATGACATTTATTTGTACAGGTATTTACAGGATGTAACTGTACAATAACAAACTTAAACAGGACATGTTTTTCGTTCCCTTTGCTGACAGTACACAGCATGAATTGGAATATTTCCATCAAATTTTGGAAGTTATTTATGTAAGAAATGTATTTTTATTATTTAAATAAGTATGAGTGAGTATTTGCTAGATATTATTTCCACTTGTATAAAGTAATTTTTATTTGTTTGGGTAAATAGAATTATGGCTTATTAAGGATATAGATATTCAAGGACTAAAAGCAAATAAGTACTTTAATTTATATCCGAAAAGATCGCATAAAATTTAATGCATTAGTATTTATCCAATTAAATTTAAAATGGCAATTGTCTGGAGTTGTACAACTACAAATATTTTTAAATATTAAGACCAAAAACATCAAACTTAATCAAGGTTTTATAGATTTCTGTTCGAAGTAGTAATTTCAGCATATTTATAAACATTTTAAAAGAAGTTTTTTAAGATTCTTCATAGAAAATGTCTAGATATTTCAAAAGAAAGGCTGAAAAATATACCAGTTCGTTCTTTATTGTACTGAAAAATACAACTAAGAAATTGTTGAGTAGTTGCTTTTTTGTATTGAGTCCCAGGAAAAATAGATGGTATTAAGTACTGAGTACTCAAATACTCAAAACTTTTACAACTATATCGGTAGCTGCTCCAGTGTGATCCCCTTCTTGAGTGTGCAAATAGGTTATAGTTATTACATGGGTTGCTCAAATTAGCGATCGCTCTCGGAGGCCCTGTGATACATTTTGTTACCTTCTGAGCCAAGAAATTCCTGGTAATTTTTTTTGCCAAAGCTTTCTGATACTCCCTTTGCGCAAGAGCTAAGTCCAAGGATGAACTTGCGCAATTTCGTTTTGCCGAATGCCATCCAGTACATGAATCCATATTAAGTAGCCATGGTATTGTCAAAGTTGCGCCAGTTATAGTCGGAAAGACATGTCGTCATAACTTCATTGGAGTTAAAAGTATTGATTGATGGAAGGCTCTCCGGATTCACTTCGCAACGGTGCAGGTGTCGGGCAGTATGAAACAGACCTGAAGGCCAAGTTCATCATGTCTCTTTAAGACGTCAGTGTTGAATAATATTCAGTCATATGTTGTATGTATTCTAAACCAAAAGGTCAAAATTCGGTATAGGTTAGGTTATAAAGGCAGCCGATATTAACCAGCTCACTTGGGTTCATGAATTGTTCGCTTTGTAAAACCCTAAGGATCATGCTTAGGTCCTCAAGAGGTCCTTCACATGTCAGAAATTGGTTCAGTGCCGAACCAACCTGACGCACGAATGAATGAATCCATCTTCCTGACATCCAGAGTAGATATATCAGCTAGGCCGTACCTATTGTCGCTGTCCGAGCCTTCGATAGAGTAAGGCAAATACAGAGGGGATGTTCAACCGTTTCCTCCTCGTCTTCATCATGACATCTACAGATGTCGTTGTATGGAGTGTTCAGTCTCCTAGCATGCGCCCAGCACTGATATCAGAGCTCGCAGCCTAGCCCGTGGTAGCTCCGTGAGGGACATTGACCGGTCCAAAATGAACCGGTAAAAAATGGGCCATGTGAGTCCCGATATCGAGCAATTTGTCAGATTAGACCATCTGAGCTGTGTAGAATCAAATAATTTATGCTCCACGATTGACTTACAGCAAGATAGCGGTAATCCGGCCAGAAGATCGATCTCATGACCTGGTAGACGTGAGCCTCTTTTAGCCAGTTAATCAGCAATAGCATTGCTAGGTTTACCAGAGTAACCAGGCACCCAGAATAACTCCCGGTTAGATGGTATCGTCATCTCGTTAAGAGATACCCGGCATTCATGGATTTCGAGTAGATACCAGATAGGGATTTGATAGCAGACTTACTGTCAGTACAGATTCGGATATTCACACCAAATAACTTATAGTACTTCAACCAGTGTAGCGCCCTTTTAATCGCTGAAATCTTAGCTTGAATTACAATACATTGATCCAGTAGCCTGAAAATGGGGAATATAGAAGCCACCACACACACTAACCGCAAACTTGAATCAATCTGTATAGATGACAAACGTGTCCCTAGAAGAAGGTGTCTCGCCCACTAACGATACACGGAAGTGTCTGACAATAAAGGGTATCTCCCTGTTAACAATAGTCAATGTTAACAGGAGATAAGATATACTTCCCAAAATAGACGCATGGCCGGTACAACTAGACCTCCATACTCCTATTGTTTGGCCATGAGATCTACCCGTAGCCAGTGTCTCATAACGAACAGAGCACGAGACAGACTACTACGTTGCGCACCCGTAATCATTAGTACAGAGATTCGCAGAATTATCTGCATCATTTTGATTAAGGCATATTGCCCATGTCCCTTCTGCAGGCATAAATAGCGATAGCCGCCTTGGACGCTCTCGCATGGATATTCGGGCTCCAGGATAGCTTAGATTCCAGAATGATTCCTAGATACTTTGCACCATCCGAGAGCTTCAGTTCCACTCCGTTAAGGCGTGGTAGTGTTAACAAGGGGATTTTGAACATTCTTGAAAAAAGCACAAGCTCCAATTTCCCAGGATTCAAACCAAGTCCACTAGCAGTGCTCCACTGGCTAAGTGTACTAAGTGAAGTTTGTAGGCATTGTGATAATGTGTCAAGGTGTTTCCCATAGGTATTATACAATCCATCGTTGTCCCAAGATTGGCCTGTCTATCTTTTGTAAGATGGTGCCGAGACCAATACAGTCACGATTCAGACAGCACAAAAGGCCTTTCTGCAAACAAGAATCCATGGATCAACAGCTTTTAACGATATTCATGATAATGAATGAATATCTACAAGAGTAAACGAAGGTTATTCAAGTCGTAAGGCATGATGATGTTTTTCCTGTGATCTTAATTACAACTTTATGTAATTGAAGTATCAAATGAGTCATGTCAGGAAAGATTTTCGAGTATACGAGGAACACATACAGAGGTATATGCAGAATCCATTTGACCGATGATCAAACGCTATACATAATAGCAGGATAAGGCATGAATTTCGTAGAGTTCATCCATAGCAGATACAGATAAGTACCTGATGTGGAATAAAAGATAAGTTCAGGCACATCTGAGCCCGGGATGGAACAAAAAGCTTAATGCTTTCTAGAAGAACATAAAGTTATGTATAGATTTCGGTAAATTAAGAAGAAGGATGATAAGATCGCGATAGAGTTTGCTAAGGCAATCCCATCAGACTCAAAATGATATATTTTATATTATCTGTCAACAATCACCTGCTACATAAACTTTTGAGTCACTGCATTATCAAGGTAAATTCTTAGGTCCTTTGAATTAAAAAACAAAAACATAACAAATCAGATGTTTGATCCATTAACAAAATACATGGACTAGCATGTATTTTGATGTTGCACGAGTTAGGTTTTTGACAACAGACATAGGTATTTGATAATTACGTCTCGTCTCTATGTTACCCTATGGTTGACACTCTCTGGGAAAATAATCAAATGAAATACATATTCAAGAGGAAAATATTCAAGACAGTTGACAGTCTATGGGAAAACAATCAAATGAAATATTAAAGGTTATCTCAAGCTTGCTATAAATTACCCAACTAACTGAAGATAAAAAAGGTATTTCCGGTAAAAGAAAAAACAGATTTATTACTGGATCTCTATATTTTAAAGTGATCAATATCTTGGCCCAGATTTATTTGTAGAACCACAAGTGTGTATCGTTCGCTATCCTAAGTGTATATTTTACTAAAATAAATGATTTTGCAAATTGTGTAAAAATTAAGAGCAGAGAGCAGCTGAGAAGAGCTATCGAAATTGGCAAAAAAAATATTGCCACATTATATTTCTACATCACAACTATCAACAGAATGCCACATTATTCCAGTTTTGTTTAAAAACATTGATGTAATAAACTATGTTGCGTTTAACCCAGATATGCCGACGGCTTGAGCTTGATCATTTTAAAAGTACTTTTATATTATTTTGGAAGCAAATGAGAAATAAAAAACTGTGTTTACGCCAAAAACAACACTTAGCGATTTTCCCCATTTCCCTACAATTCCTATTTTCCCACAATAAATGCAGAATGTTATATGTTGCAGTATATTTCCACTTGTCATTAAGTACTAAATTAATCGTAGAGTCGTAAATACTTCTTTTCGAGAGATACAAATCTAACTCTGAACTGTGTACATCGCTATCCTAATCCTATTGTTCCTTATGGTAAGAATCCACCTTCCAAATAATTTAATAAATAATTAGAAAATTCCTAATTCATTTGTTTTATTCTTCCTTTTCGTTTCATATTGTTTTTTAAATTATTCTGAGTACAAAATCTAAACGATTTTGTTTCGGCTCAGAGAGTTTGAACATCTTTTCCAATTATCCAGCCTTTTCCCCCTTCACCTAGCTTTTCAGCTCAACATTTGGTCCTTTGAACCGGATTTATTTGATTTATTTGATTCTTTGTAAAATTGTCTTTTCTGCATCCAAACCAAAAGGTACAATTTTACAAAGAATCAAATAAAGGTTTCCTAGTAGTCCTAAAATCCTAATAATTGTCTTTTATTTTCTTCTTTTTTTCGCTACATTTCCTATTGGGATTTTTCTGAGAAAAACGCAAAATACATAAATATTTTGGTTTTTCAAAAGTCTCAGAGATTGATTTGTTTCCAAATTCATCCAGAGTTCCATCATCGATTTCTCAACCCAACACAGTGCAATTATAGTTTTTTAAAAATTTATTGAAAAAAGTGGTTTTTAAGTCCTATTGGGGTCACAACAACAAAACTAAAACGCAATAATGAAACATTCATGCATATAACAATCAAGCTAATCTTCATAAATATAAATTCCAAAAAATATAGTATTTATTCACTTGTAAATGTACAAAATTTTACATTCCGCACAAACGAGATATATCCATAATGACTGAATATGGGCATTGTGAGAATACCACAAGTTAAAAATTCAATAACTCAAAAAAATAGTAGCAAAAAATAATGCGATCACACAATCTCCCATGAGGTATTGGTCTGTACTTAGTATGTGAACAAAAAAAATGGTATTTTGATAAACGTGACGTATCCTGTAAACAAGAACTACATGTAGTACAGTCGGCATATCTGGGTTAATTAAAAACAACATAAAGATAAAAATAAACATAAAGGACGAAGCCTAATATTTGCACTGACCATAGTGATACTAAAATTTAAACAAAAAACCTTAAGATTTCTTTATTTTTTACTTCAAAGGCTTACAAATGTCACACAAAGTAGTTGCTCGGGTAATACAAACTGCTAATAAATATCAAAAATTCAGAAAAGGATAAACAATTTATCTTTAGCTATTCAAAATGTCCTGTAATACGTTTTCTTTGCAATTAAGTTTCTTAGCTAAGGGTTTTTTGCCAGCATAATAATTTAAACTGTCTAGTATAGATAAGATAACTTCAAGAAAAAATCACTTTTGTAATATTTCAAATTCTTTACGGCAAAGAAAAAAACACACCTGTCCAAAGGCAATAGTAGTAACTCAAGGCAACCTATAAAATATACAAAAAAAGGACAAATCATTGAAAGCAATATTTTTCTATTCATCTCATTTTTTATTATGTATTTGAAAAATTCATTATAATGAATTTGATTATGATGGAATACAAAAGAATTTGAAATTTTCGATTATCTAGACCAACACCCACCCAAGCACAGGCAAATATCCACACACAACAACCCACCCATATAAATGAAAAAGCTCACAAACACAAACAAACCAAACCACAGGACCAACCAAAAAACCAATACAAAGACAACAAACAAGCTGCACACATAAAAACAGTGAAACAATAAATAGAAGATTCGTTTCCTTTTTGAAGGATTCTCTTTGTGTTTTTTTACGAATTCGAAAATAAGCAGGTTATCATTTGTTTACTAAAAAAAACACCAACAAAATAAAGAAAAAATTATAAATTGTTAAAGATTTTGGGGGAAGTGCAGGTTGTTGGTTGGGCGAGAGAGAATGCTTGTTTGTTTGAATTCTATGGATTTGTGGCTGGATTTATAGAATGTTGGTAGAAAAAGTGCTGAAGTATTACTTTGACGTAACGATTTATCATTTTAATTTGCACAAAGATAAAGCCAACTTAAAAAATAAAAAAAAAGAAAGCAAAAACAACAAAGAATGAATCTAACATCAACATAGAAACGTCATGCAAAAAGAAAACAATACGCAGTAGTACTCAGTGGCAGTAGCATGAGGCACGTAACGTAAGTCAAATGTATATATCTCTAGGGATTTACAACAATATAAATGATTTTCTTTCATTCTTATTCGTATCTGAAACGAATTGTGAATTGAAGAGAAAAAACGCAGAAAATATTTGTTTTTGAAGTGTTGGCAAACCAAAAGATAACAATAAGGAGAAAATCCATCCACCACCCCCATGCAAAAGGCATTAATTTTTGTATGTGGACGGTAAATAATGCACGTGAGGCAATAAGTCAAAACAAAGGAAAACATTTTCGAAAATTTAGAATAACAAATAAAAGAGAATAAAGAAAATTTGAGGTTAGCAGTTATTTTTATGAACTTAAACCAAAAAAAAAATAACAAATAATTGGCTTTTATGGACAACTGGAAAAATGTATTCAGAGTTAGGTACTTTAAGTTTAAAAAATTCCAAAAATATTAAAATTTGGATGTTTCAAATCCTTTCGAAAAAAACTCTTGAGAATTTAAGACAATGGAAGTACTGGTCAACCACCACTAAACTCACTTTTTCACTGAACAAAAACTTCCTATCAGGAATAGTGAGTAGTGTCTTGATAGAAGAAATAATTCGAGTGTTCTGCTGTTACAAATAAACGAAAGATACGAGTTACAGGAAATATGGATCAGAATCGATAGATTTTGCACGAATTCCACGATTTTTGTATATGTACTACTGAACTATGAAAAATTAGTTTTTATTGTTTCAAATTGCTAAATTCAAACAGGACCATGCGATTCCAACAAAACGGTTTATGTATTTATCACGTTTTAATGGATGCCTCGGATGGCCTAATGTTTTGTTTTGGATGTTTGCCACAGTCAGTTTTATTTATTTTTTTTTTTTTAAAAAAGTTGAAGATTTAAAAGAAAATATCTAAAGGGCGATAACTTATCGCCATCGATCAACAATTATATATATAAAATTGTATTTCATTTTTAAAAAATTGAATTAAAATTCATATTAACCAAAACTTTACTTATATTTTCACGCAATTCAGTGGTATATATATGTATAATTTTCCATTTATTTTTAACATATTTGAAAAATATAGCATTTCTCTATAAAATAAAAAAAAATTATGGAAATATCATAAACCATTAAGAAGATATGCCCAAATTTATAAGACTCTAAAAATAATTTTATTTTTGATTTTACATAGAAAAAAAATAATGTAGCCTCACTTTCCCCAAGCGGTTGTTTTAACCCTTTCCGTCCCAAGCAATTTCAAAATTGGCGGATTTCAGTTAACTTTTCGATCACATTTCTTTCACTTGTACCCAAAATACTAAGTAAATCGAACAAAAATGTATTACAAAATATGTAAGAAATAATACGAAATGAAAGGTTTTTTTCGGAAGTTTTCGGAACAGGATGAAAACATAAAATTTGTTATAAACGAATGATAAACGAAATATCCAAAAAAAATTCTTATCTATGTATGGGTTTCATGGGCGGTGGGCGTGACAGATTTTATTGAAACTTCGCATGCTTTTTTTTGTTTTAGGAAATGTACGTCAACAATTAAAGTATTAATAATGTAAAAAAACATTCGAAAACAAAGTCCATCATTAAATTTTCAACAGAAATATTCTGATCAGATTAACTCCCGAACAATCTACAAAACAATTGACTAGCTCCCTTTCGTTTTCGTTTCGTTTTGGAGCTATGCTTTAAATTTGAGCTGGTTGGACATGATCCTGAATTCAAATACAATATAAACGTATTAAAAACTTTTTTATGTCGTTCATTAATTCGGATTTTAAATTGAGTAACTAATTTATAGTAAATTAATTATTCACTATTTCTAAATTATTTATAACAAATTGTATTATACATCAAGCTCTATCAACGTTGCGGAATCTTTGCTTAATAAAGTGGTCTTGGGGAATTACACAATATAGGGAATCTGTCCAAAGTTTGATATCATTGTCAGTGAACGTGGCTAATTTGAATTCAGGCAGTGCATGATTGATGCATTTACAAATACGCAAAAAGTTTATTACCATGTTAGACAAAGATGTTCAACGATGTTCAAAATCCGTTAATTTGCAACACATATTTGTGTTTATCAATCGATTTATTAAAAATTTTGCAACACGTAAGCGGTTAATAGCATCACTTATATACATATATTTTAAGATCATGGCCTTCATCTATTTCAATGTAATCATTATATATGTCATCCTCAATATCACTTTCGATGACCGTTTCAAAATCACATTCTCCATCACATTCAACTCCACCTTAATCTAAGTTAATATTTTGATTATTAATTGCGATTCTTCTAATATTTCGCCAGCTAAATAACAAATATTTTATTCCGTACCTTTTATTTTCATTATTTCAAGTCCTAAGTTAAACATTTTTGTTTTGTTTTTAGAATTGTAACTTCTTTCAGTAATATTTATATGTTTATAGAAGGAGCTATCGGAACACTCATCTATAGTGATCGAAAGTACCTTTGTCTTTAGTTATTTGTCGAATTTCAGAAACAATACAATTTTTGTGAGTCATTATTACTTATATAAATTTGAAATTATGAAAAATTTTAGGCAATTTAATAAATTTAAATATATGTATATGAACATTTATTCCTTTTATTCGATTATGCAACATAAAATTGTTCGAATAAATATTCGTAAGAAATTATTCGATTAATCGAACGATCATTAGGCGAATGAATACCCTAATACATAGCTTGTCCGGCTTCTCCTTTCCTGTAATGATATATTTCCGAAATTTCGAACAACAAAATAAACAATTATTAAAATAAACAACGTCAGTCAAAATAAATAATTTCTCTCACATTTATATAGGACTCGAAAGGATCTTAGATATATATATATTCCTTTTACTGCCATGAGAAGCATAGGGCCATAAAGTCCCCTACTAATATATATTTCATATCTTTACTAATAAGTGTCCTCATTGTAATAGGTGAGTAAACTTTCTAAGTATTAACTTCAGAACTTAAATTATTCTTTGAAATAGCAACAATTTTGTTATAAAAATAATAAATTATAAAATATTCTAATGATTAAGTGCTTTCAGTTTTATCACTGATATTCTTATGCTGCATAAGTATCATATGTCTAGCTCTCCCCCTGTCCTAATGATGACAGAGCAAGTGTAGATGGGTGGCTGTTTTTTCTACTTGTTTAAATATTGACTTTCAAGTTTATTACCTCTGGCAATTTAGCGTTCGCTGTAGGTTGAATTATGTCTTCTCATAAATATTATTAAAATGGAATTTTAAGTGTAAGTAAAAGAAGGAAAACGATGACATTTTTTTCGTTTTATTTTTCACAAGGATTTAGTGAAGAATACTCAGCACTTTACAGGTTTATAAATATCACTATTGTATACATAGCAAGAAAAAAATATTGATTACTTAGCAAACAGTTGTTTCTTTGAAAACTTCCATAAAAACAGTGCGAGATGTTTAGAACACAATAAATATTACAAAGAAGCTGTTAATTAGTAAAATGTCGTTTTATTATATGTGCAAACAAACCACAATCGAATTATTCGGTTGCAGACATATAATTTTTCGGTTCTATCAACAGAAAGTCAATTGATAAACAAGAATTTCGGTTGAAGCAACCAAACTTTTGTTACCCCTTCTAAAATTCTGGAGACACAACTGTAAAATTCGGTCACTATGGTAGAATCATTCGATTGGCAACAAATTCAGTTGCTATCACGAATCTGTTTTCTATGTGTAAGTTAAAAATGTGGTTCACAAAATCTCTGTTGAAGTAAAAATATATTAAAGCAACTAATTTAGAAATTACAGTGAACTGCATGTAGTAGTTTAAAAACAGCCTAAATTACAGTTCGTTTGAAAGTGAAAGAAAAGGAGGAATTATCCATAAAATAGAAGTAGTTCGACAATAAAATGTTATGTATCTTCTATATTAATTAGGAGTGAAGCAAAATTATGAATAAGTCTTAATGTATTTCTCAAACCAACGTTTAAAATATAAATAAAAAATAAGTATAAATAATTTAATAACTAGAAAACTTTATTTATGACGAGTGGTTTTTAATGCGACTCTTTCAACATTAAAAAGTTTGTTGAAATCGTTCAACATTTTATTGAGAAAACAAAGTTTAACTGGTGCCCCTTTCAAATTACCTTTTTCCTTTCCTCTATTATACACAACTCTTAAGCCACCTGTTTAACAGCCATAGGCCATTAAAAGGTAAAACTTTTATTATTATTAATTAACCAAAACTAACTTGGAAATATGGAAAATGTTTTATAGAATTTATATTAGCAACAAAAAAACTTTTACAATAAAAACGGCAATTTATATTAAAGTAATGAATAACCGCAATAAATTATAAAAGAGAATGAAAAAAAACCAAAAAGTAAATATAATTAATATTCCATAAATATGGTCAATTACAGAATTATGTTTTTTTTTGTTCAATACACAGACACATTTTAACAAATGAACACATACAGATAGATATACGCACTTTCAACCACACACCGATATGTGTATTTGAACAATACAATTTCAAAAACATAATTACAGAAAATCATGCAAAACAAAATAAAAAATATACACAAGTCAGTTATAGTCCAGCAGAGACGACTTTAATAGGTCCTACTTCTTCTAATATCCCTACCCTTAATTATCAGTATGATGATGTCGGTTGCCGGTTTCTGTGGACTAAACCTCCCATTGACCCCTATAGAAATAATGAAGCTTCGTGTTGTTTCGAAAATCCAGATTTCCCTACAAAAGATTCGAAGGTAGCGAAGGTTTCCGAACCTCAAGAATAGTGGATTTTATGAGCCAGAAACAGTCGAAGCCTTGGGAGTTATAAACTCTACTATTACTTTCGAGTCAATGTTTCTATACAGCTATTGTCTCAAGCTGATCACATGTCCTGCGATGAGACTGCTGGTTCGATCGGTCAATGTGAGACTCAAATAAACTTTGAATTGGTGGTTCAAATCTCTGATCGAAGCTTTCACAACACCCAAAACATAAGGTATAGGGATAATAAGCCATGTTAATCTCCAACATATCAAAGCAGTTTTGGATATCATGATCCTCCAGATGAGACCTGGATCCATATTAGATATTCCATAGTCGCTAGACGAAATCTACAAATTGAAGAAATAGGCCAATTATTTTTTCGAGTGAATACTATCACATTTAACAGATTTAAAAATCCTTGATATTCTAATTTTATGGTTAAAAAACTACCTTTATTATGCGAACAGAAGTGAAGTTTTTGATGCTAGACTAGATAATTCGATCAATTTTGATATTGTCAGGGAATGGAAGTTCTATAAAGATTTCCTTTCACCGATATTTCGGGGATGCAGGACTATTTCTCAAAGACTCATTCATCACTGCATGCTATTGAAAGTACAGCTGATATTGAGGCTCCAAAAACAAACGAACAGATTCAAGGAGAAAGGCGAAATTTGGAGATGCAGAACAATTTTCACTCAAGGATAATATTCTTTCAATATGCTGAAAACTAACTGGCATATGCGTTTGAAAATGCAATCTCACTGTTATGCCAAACAATTGTTTAAAGAAGTAAGGGTAAAACAAAAAGAAATATTTGCAGATATCCGCAAATTTAGTCAAAAATTTATCAACAAAGCAAAGAAGACAGGAGACTGAACTCCTGTCCTGAACAGATTCAAGAACATGACAAATAACACTAAATTCATGTGTTGGCGGCTCGTATGTATCGATCGGCCTGGTGGGATATTCTGAGACCAGTTATTTGCCTAAAATTCTTACATGCATAAACTTTATAGCAGTTAGACAACTGACGGATACGAAACCCTAGACGTGTTAATGGACACCTGGCTGCTCTTCCTAACATAAGGTTTGACTCTATGAGGGGAGATGTTGAGTTGTCATCACTAGCTTTGGCCCTTTTAAATCGCGGGATCACGTTGTTGTCATATCGGCTGATCTACAACAAAATGCTGTTCTGATTATGCCAAGTGTTATTCGGTTACATATAGGTACTCTTGAAGGGTCTTATATTCAAAATCATGGAATAGCTGTAATGAGGTCTTCATCTTCAATGTTGGAAGCCATCCCATCCATAGAAGGATAGTGTGAGGGAAGCTCCTATATTACATAGACAGGAACGCATAAGTCTTTGTAGTATTTTTAAATCTGATATATCAGGGTGAGTTTTTACAGAATATAGGGAGAGAATATTTGGATATACTCTAGTAGTCAAGCGGCCTAGAAATGAATTGATGTATTTCCTCAAGAAAATGGAATCCAAATGTACCACTCTCTCTGATTATGCATGCGGAACTCTGCGTGGTCCTCTTCCAAACTAACCTAAACCTATATCTGAATTAGATGGCGAGACATTGTACAGCTGGACATCGGGACAACAAAGTCATTGGTGTACCGATTTTAACGGTGGATCAATGATTTTGTGAAGACCAGATGGTCGCTTGAGACCACCTTGGGGACGTCTGAGCTAAGGTATGGCTGTCATCTATAAACATTCGGTGTGATCCACTACGGAATGTGGTGGCAGTTATCGCTGGTAATTAACTGTTCGGTGTGCTCGCTAGGAGATTTAATCTCTTATATATTTGCTTATCCAGGAATTGTCGTGATGAAGGAGAATAGAAGACAGTTGGTCACTCCTCTGCCACTGCCGGTACTGCTATTGCTAATGCTGGACTACATTTTCTTTCTCATATATATACCTCAACTAAATTGTTTGGTTTAACTCAGATGATTGAATTGTTTCTCTTCTCAACTTAGCTAACTATCTCCCCGCTGCACGTTGGGTTGAATCATGGTCAAAGTGGCGCTTAATTGATTTTTTAGAATTAATATTTATTTATTAAATTTGGTACCGGGTAAAAGTAGACAAAATTCTACATCACTAATAGCTAAATCGTTATTCTGGGTTGCATTGGTACCGGGTAAAAGTATACAAAATTCTATATCACTAATAACTAAAATCGTTATTCTAGGTTGCATACTTTTTTTGCAGTATACTGTCAAAGCGGATACATTTTTCGTATTTTTAGGTAAAGTAATAAAAATTTAAATTAAACATAATTAAAATAATTTTTTTTCTTGTTTAAAACATTTAAAAGCTAACTTTTTATGATGGAACCATCAACTTCAGATATTTGAGTATATGAATAAGAATCTTTTATTTAGATTTTTTTGGAAAAGTATTTTTATTTTTTTTCTACATGTTCCAAATTTAGAGTATTTTTGATGGATAATAACTAAATATGTTTGTAGTTGTTTGTTTTTAAACTATATAATAGAAAAAGAAAATATAGGCTTTTGTTTTAACAAAAAAAAATGTTGCGCATGTTTGCACTCCATTCTTTAAATTAAGATTTTATTAAAAGACTCGAGCTGCACTATGGCGGAAATGAAAAACTGGAAATAAATGAAAAAAAAATGGAAATAATTCTGTAAATTCTAAACGTATTGTCCGATTTTAATAAAATTACTCATGGCTATAGAGGAGGTGTAGCTGAGTTTAAGTTTTGAATTTGGAGTTAAATCACTAATACGCGCCGGTTTGGTCAAAGTGTCAAATTTGGAATCCCTCTAACTCAGAGAGTTCTTGACCGATCTTGTTGAAATTGTGTCTTAATTACTATCCGATAGGACTATCTTTGGTGCAAATTTCGTCCCGAACGGAATACATCAGTTTTAAAAATTTTTTGAATGGACATGAAATTTTTTTCTTTTGTGAAAATTTTTTTCATAAAATTTTTTCAATTTTTTTTACTTAATAAGGCATAATCTTTTAAAAAAATATATAGAAAAAATCTATCATTATTGCCTGAGTTAAGCGTCACTTTGGATGCGATTCAACCCACTGTGCGCTGTCTCTCTACTGTTGACTGTTTATATAATCTAACCTATCCAAGAGCTCGAAAATGACTAGATGTTTGTTTTTTGTCAACGTAGAACCAGTAGCAATTTCTATCATACACAGAAAAAATGGTAACAGTTATTAAGCAATTGAAAAAATTTGTTTGGAATATGATTTAAGTTTTCAATAATTTTTTAATTGAATATGTTTTTTTAATACTTATATCACAATTTCTTTTAGATATTTATTAACAATTTCAGTTGTTAAAATTCAATAGGAATATTAAATTGAAAGTAACAAAAATAAATGTGTCAAGAAAATAAAAATTGAAGACAAATATAAACAAATTGTTGTTTCATAAAAAAAAAATGTTTTCTTTTGTGAATTATAAAGAAATTGGTGTATTCCAGATGGAAAGTTGAATATGTAAATATAATACAGCAATAGGAAAAAAATGGACATAGATTTTAAATACAAAACTTTTTTTCAACAGGATTTTAGTGGACTTTTTTCAACATAAAATGCGTCTAATGTAGAAGGAACTCATTTAAGAACAATACTAGAGGAACAATCTGTATAACCGTTCGTGGAAGGTGATACTGACCTGAACTTTGTACCAGTTCAAAAGGTGAGATAATGGACATAACAAGCTTTAACTTTATATTTTAAATTTATATACATATGTCATTATTATAATAAATTGTAAATTTGTTTATAATAATAAAAACAACAATTAAAACCATCAAATGCTTTTTTAATCAATATAAGAAAAATCTATAATTAACTAGTAACAATATAATTATTCAATGTTACAAACTCTATTGTTAAAATTTTACTCTTGACTATTAACAAATTTTTTGTTTAATTTAACAAACTCGTTGTTAAAACATATTGTTGAGTGTTAACAATTTTAAGTAACAAAAATATTTTCAATTAAAAAAAAAATAATTGTATTGACGAAAATGGTAATTAATATGACAATTGATTTGTCGTAATTTTTTTCTGTGTATATTTTTACTAATGCATTATCTAGCCTTAATTTATGTTTGAAACTAATTTTAGTTTAAAACTCGTCACTGCTGGAATTCAATATGTTGTTTAAAAAAATAGTTTGTCAACTTCTGAGAATCACTTTCTACAATTGATTCTTGACATATTATGCTATTTATTTAATGATAGAGTATTTATATCTCAAACCTCATCTAAAATGCTCTATAAACATCAATGATGTAGGGTATTCGAAACCCCCAGCCATGTATTGACTTCAAAACATTTATTACCACAAATGCTGCCAATTAACCGCAATTAATCCTGATTTATGAGTAAGAAGTACAAAAAAACAAGAACAAAAAAAGTATATAACAATTAAATAAAACAATAACAGCAGCAACAACAATAATTAAACAGTAGAATAAAAAGGGAAAAGTAGTCAATTTAATACACAAATACACACACACACATTTAATATACGTTTTCTTTCATGTAAATATTTCACACACATTCAAATACTTACATGCATTCATACATATAAAATTGGCAACAAATTAATAAACAATAAAAATGTACAACAAATTATTGTTATTGTTCGCAAGTTTACACACATGTGAACATTAGAGTGGCCCTTATATTCGATTTATTTGAACACACAAATTAGTATTCCGTCATGTAAAAACCAAATAGTTTTGAAAAAATAATAATAAAATTTTAATTTACCCATACACCCAGAGAAAAAACAACTTAAAATCAATAAAAACCATATTGAACATTAACGAAAGTTTAGTAATGTTGAAATTTTTTATTTCAATATGGAAAAATATTAATTTTGAAAATGATGAATGAAATCTATTATAATGAACATTATTGAATTAATATGACGCGTTCTTATTTTTAAGTTGCAGGTTTTCCCTCAGTGTAGATGTTCAAATATAAACGTTTTCTAACATCCTTAACCATGAAAACATGATACTCAAATACAAATTATAAAATTTCTTACAAACGTATCGTCACCTAAAGGGACTATCACCACTTTTTTAAATTTTACAGGAGAGACAAAAAACATAATAAAATTGTTTTTTATCTCTCCTCGCTTGGTTACAAATATGATTTTCTTTCTTCAATAAAGTCGTTATTTTTAAAAATAGAAAGCTAAAAATTTGAGTTGTTATGCCCTTTTGCATTTCAGGTGACGATATTAGGTCTGTTCATTTACTTTCCCAGTAAATACTTGCAACGAGAGAATAAAATCAAAATTTACAAAATTCCTCTCTTAAATTCTCAAAATAGTAAAAAGTAAATGAACGCTTTTCCAGTAATAATTATTTTATACACACAATTTTCTTATTTTATTCCTTTTAAAATTTATAAATACTCACATTTTCTTCAATTTTATTGATAATTCTTTTTTTTTGACATTTTTTCACCACAAAAATAAAATTGTAAATAAATAAACAATAATACAAAACATTTGAAATATAAGCTGCTAACTATTACGAGTTCCAAATAGAACTTGTAATAGTTTGCAACGAGAGAACACTCTCTAAAATTTATACGCTCTTGATTTTTTCTCTACTTGCAAGTTTTTTGATTTAATGAACGCTTTTCCAGTAACAATTGTTACTAACTAATAACAACTTTTAGTTATTGAACGAAATTCCAAGAATTTAAAAAATTGTATTCGATCTAAATAGTGACAAAAACTGCAAATTGTAACGGTTGTACCTATTATGGGATTGAAATTGGCGAATTTCAAGGAAAATTAGTTTTTTTCCACAAGTTTTTTAAAATTATTTCTTAAAATTTATATGCAGTTTGTTCATTTGGGTTGCTAATTTACGAATTTGTAATTTAAATTGTCTAGGACATTATAAAACCTTTTATATCTGAGGTTGAAATTGTCAAAGACAGCAGGTAGACTTCTACATTAAAAACAAGTAAGAAAGTACAGTCGGTCAAGCCCGACCAATAATACCCTTCACTGAGTATATAAGCAAATAATAATTTGTTTAATATTTCAACAATTTTTTTTAGTGAGTGATTTTCGAAGTGAGTCTTATACATACATGGGCATACTGCATTACTTTTTTACTGCAGTAAGCGTTTCAGTAATCAGTAAATGCTTACTGGTAATGAAATATAAGTTTCATTACCAGTAAATTTTTACTGATTACTGAAAAAACATATCAATATTCAGTAAATTTTACTGACTACTGAAAAACAAAATCAGTATTCAGTAAATTTTACTGATTACTGAAAAAATTCCAGTAATCAGTAAAGTTTACTGAATAGTGAAAAAAAAAATCAGTAAAATTTACTATTACTGAAATTATTTTCAGTAATCAGTAAAATTGCAGTATCTAGAGATTTTCACAAAAAATTAAAAAATAAAAACTTCAATTGGTGTCAATATTAACACGGAAATGTCATTGAAGACAAGTGCTTAGTAAGTAATGGTACTTCAAAGGGCCATTCTACGTTGTCGAATGAAAGTGAGTGAATGTGAAAATCTCTAGACACTGCAATTTTACTGATTACTGAAAATAATTTCAGTAATCAGTAAATTTTACTGATCACTGATTTTTTTCCAGTATTCAGTAAAATTTACTGGTTACTGAAATTTTTTTTTTTGAAGTGCAGTACCAGTACCAGTAAAATAAAATATATACTGAAAAAGTACTGGTACTGCAAAGTGCCCATCTATGGTCTTATATGGATCTTATTTCAGTTAAATTTTATTTAGATACCAACATTGTTTAACCTTTATGTCAACAGCAGAACGGCTTTACGCTTTATGTCATCAGCAACATACCTGGGTATGTACATTCGTTTTATATGGGGAATGGCATTCTGTTAGCATAAAAATGCTAATTAATATCTAACTCGTTTGTCCAAATTTCTGTATTATTTTTTATTTTGTTAGAAATGGACAAAAGGTTCAAACATTTTATGATAACCAGTTTTACACTTACATTTAGTCATTGTTTGTTGGAAAAAAAATGTGATAATCGGCAGGACATTTGTATGGGGGCTAGTTAAAATATTGGACCGATAAATCGGGAATTCTCCTTACTCGGTTGCTATTAAAAATCGAGAAAATCGGCCCACAAATGGTTGAGATATAACGAAAAAACCGGTACAACCTCGATTTTTGGCCTTTTTTTGATGTGTATCTGGATTACTAATTCATTAATTTAGACAATATATATATTGTAGGCTATAGTAAGTTGGACCTACAATGTGACAAAATCGGAAAAAATATTTTTTAAACCGAATTTTTTTTTTCACAACAAAATTTTTTTTGTCATAAATTCTTTTTCAAAAAAAAAAAAAAGTGGAAAATTGGAAAAAACTTTTTTAAAAAAAATTAAAAAACAATTTGGAAAAAAAATGTTGAAATACAATTAAAAATAAATTGTCTTAATTTTGTTAACCTAAAAATATTTGAAAACATTGGCCCATAATCATAGTCATAAATAAAGTACATTTTAAGAGAATTAAACTCGACTTTACTTAAGAGTGGACTTTAGGTCTATCATAGACAAGTTAAAGTATACTTCTGACGCTGAAGTCGACTCTAAATACAAAACTAGCTGAAGTTGTTTTTAACTCGTTTAACAACAGCATCAGCTGTTCTTCGCCGAGTAAAAAAGTTCGTCACAACGTAAAAAATGTTTAATTTACAAGATTTTTTGCAATTATTGAACAGTTATCAATAAAATTAGTACCAAAATATCGTAATTATGATATTAAACTTATCTTTTCCATTTTTCCACAACAAACAACTTTCTTTCTTTAGATGTCCCGGTTACTTTTATTGTTTACGTTTTTTGGATTTTTTTTTAATTTTTTATGTCAACTGTTTAGCGTTGCCACTTGTCTGTTTTTTGTTGTATATTGTATGAAAACATTTTCTACATTTGCGGTGGCACCCAGATAAAGTCGGTTCAATTTAAAACATACTTTAATTTTGACTATGGTTGCAAATTAATAAAAAGCAGGTTTTTATTTTAAAGTTGTTTTTAAAAAGAACCGACTTTAGTGTTTGACTATGATTATGGGCCATTTATTTTAAAGTATAATTTTGTGAAGGGTATATAATATACGGCACAATCGAATATTGCTCTTTTACTTTTTAATAAAATCCTTTCAGATATTTTATTTGGCTACAATAGGGGTAGCGAAGCACACCGAGTTGAAGCTACCCAGCAAAAACTTCGCTTACAAAGCTACAATGTCTTTTTAATAATGTCTTTTTCAATAACTTACTTTTTAAGTAGTAAAGTCTAAAAAAAACAAAATAAACAAACAAAACAAAAAAACTGTTACTTTTTTTCAATTTGCATTGCATGTTTATTTTTAGAAAAACAGAAAAGAATATTGCATTACTGTGTGAAAACCATTATTTGAAACACAATGAAATAACTAAGCAGTGGTGTAGTGAGTACAACAACAGACTAGCAAACGGATGGTTGGTGGTTCGACTCGTGGCTGCGACTTATTTTTTTTTTTTTATTTCTTGTTTGCAAATACAAAATTCTATAAATAACTCTACTAACAAAACAACTTATTTCCGGCCAAAATATAAAGGATTACTTTTGGGACATCGCGAACAAAAATAATGACTTCTTTCAGTAGAAAAATAAGTAGTCGAATCGTCAAATTCCCCTTATTTTTCGGCTTATTTGTAAGTAAAGTTTTTGCTGGGAAGTATTTCAGAAAACTCAGAAATTGGTATTTTCATAATTAAAAATTGTTTACATAATAGCGGTAACTGTATTTACGATTATTTCGGTAACGATATTTTAGAGGTAACGGTAATCGTGCTGAAAGGGTATTTTTGTAGCCAACCTGACTGTAAGCGTTATACGATTTTGCTCAAATTTTAAGAATTTTATTTTTAGATGACGGAGAACAATTCTAGAACTGGGTAGCATTGAAAATCGCAAAATGTGCAAAATTAGATCGACCCTAATAAATATATGTATGACTTTATTCACATACCTACATACTTCTGCGTATAAGTGAGCAAGTGTGTGTGTTGAAGTGTGTGCATGTTAAACTTTTATTACTGGTGATGATGAAGGTGGTGTCCCAAAGAGAAAATGAACAGACTCAGTCAAGAAACCAGCAGGTGGTAGATATCAGATTTGAAGTCTGGTGTGTTTATAGTTATTTGCATTTATGTATGTGCATCTGTTATTATAAAGATTTTAAGTAGAAAAATTTTACTTTAATAAAAGTGAGAATAAAATAAAACAACAAAAAAAAATATGTTAAATGTTGTGTTTAATATGATATTAGGGTGTCCCTTCTAGATTATCAATACTTAGACAATACAAAAGTTATCAAATATATTAAATCTGTGATAGTAAACAGACAAATAATAAAAATAGTGTAAAAACTAAGCTTAATTTTTCGATATAAAATTAACTTTTTTATATAAAAAATCTTAAAACTAATTATCACTCGAACTAAAAACTTAAATTGAAAAAAACCATCTTGTGATCATGTATTAATCTTTTTTTTGAAGAACATTTGGAACTATGAAATCCTAGTCATGAGTCCTACCATTTACATTTTCATGAGATACCCTAAACTACAAAATTATGTTATATGTAGGCACCAGTATGTCTCTCTACAAACATCTGTATTGCCGCTTCAAATGAAACAAATGACAAAAGAACCATATGCAGTCGTATGAATGAAAGTAATAATCATAAATGTTGAAAATGTTAAAATTGTAAAAATGTTCATAAATCGTTAAATGTTCGGTGTTAAGGACATAAAAGCTTAAATTGCAAATGAATTTTCTGGTTGTTGTTGTTGGTGTTTTTAACCAACAACAAAAAAATTCACACTACAAGACAATTTTACCACATGCTGGTCAATGGTCTATAAAATTACAATTACTTACTACCACAATAACAATAAAGTTATGGAATGTATAATTCGAACTATTTAGTATGTGTTGGTATTTCAAAGAGTTTGAACATTGAAAAATAAATCGAAATAGAAGTGTTTTTGGAAAAATTCAAAATTAAAAAAAAAAAAAATTTATCAAAATTTTAGTTTTGTCTTGTTTCAATTCAAATACCTTTCGGATGTTTAACTGTATCTATTAATTATATTGTACTTGAGTCAAGAATTCATGTACTCATAAAATATTTTTTACTATATTTTTTGCTGAATTTCAATAAAAACAAGTAAGAGTGCTACATTCGGCTATGCTGGATCTTATATAACATTTCACTATAGTATACTTTCAGATAAATATTAAAAAAACAATGTTGGTAAAAAAATGAATTTGATGAAAGAAAAAATTGGTGAAAAAAGTTTTTGTGAAAACCAAAATTGTGCATATATCTCAGCCATTTGTAGATCATTTTCTAGATCTTAAATATCAATCTTAGTTAGATTATAGAGTTGGAAAGTTGATTTCGGCATACAGACGGACATCACAATTTTTCAACAAGATCGGTTAAGAGTTAGAAGGGGTCAATTTCAATTCAATATTTCCAAAAAAATTTAAAAAAAATAAAAAATTTTAATATTTTTTTCAGTAATCAAAAACTTATTTTATTTTTTTTTAAATCGTCCACTGTTTTTTTTTAAAGCAATAAATAAATGTTTTCTAACTCAAAATATAAACAACCTAACTATGAAAGAAATTTTAAAGTTAATTTTTGTTAAAGTCGACTTTATTTTAAAATAGAACTTTTGTTTTTATTTGAAAAAACCTTCAAAACTTTTTCCAACATATACATTCAAATAATTGAAAATATGTATTTTTCAATGAATGTAAATAAAAAGAAGAAATTTCAAAAATTTATAAAAACAAATTGTACATAAAAGGTCAAAACAAAAAGCTTTTTTTGAAATAATAAAATAACATTTTAAATTATATTCGAAATTTGTTGTATGCTACGAAATTTAAAATAATAGTCAACTTAAGACTTAAAATCGACTTTAAGGCCTTCGTAGTTGGGCTAAAATTTTTTAACTTTTTTAGCGAAATCAAAAACTTTGTTGATTTTTTTTTTTAAATTTACCATTTTTTATTTTTTTTTTGCTCAAAAGAAAGCTTCGGTCTTTTCCTTGAAGACCTATTTGGTGGGTTAGCGGGATGCGAGTGGGATATCTATTTTGTAACTCAAGACATACAATTTTTTACTTTTTTCTTGCAAAATCTAATATTTTGCTAAGAACAATAGGTAAAAAGTTACATGGTAGAGAAAAAACACATGTTTAGCCAAAATGTCAAATTTTCACCCCCACTAAGAAAGAGTTCTTGACCGATCTTGTTGAAAAATTATGTCTAAATTACTATCCAATAGGTCTAACCTTGGTGAAGATTTCATCCCGATCGGAAGACATCGATTTTAAAAGTTGTGTCACTTGACATGTAATCCCCCATATATATAATTTAAAGAGAATAAGCTTCCATACGTTTCCCGAATCCAATCACTGATTTGCAAGATATGTAAAATTGTAACACTTTTCATAAACCGAAATAAGTAAATAAAATCTAGTGTTTTTCAACATTTAAAAATGGAAATACGTAAATATCTCCATAAGGTATATATGAAGAGCCGCAGAATAAAAGGTACTTTTATGAAAATTTAAAAATTTTGGGAAATTGATTTTTTCTAGAAGATTTCAACCCAAATATTATAAAAATACCAAAAAATCAATTTGTAAAAAAACTTAAAAAGTACCTTTTGTTCTGCGGCTCCTCACATGTGACAAAAATTAACAAAATCAGAAGACCTCCGGAAAATTTTTGATATATATTTTGTACTATATTTTAAGTACATATATATTTACAAAATACAAATTTCCTGTATACATTTTTAATTTGTTTTTAATTTAATAGAAAACAAAATTATAGAGAATAAAAACTCCCTTTAAAATAAAGTTCACCATATACATACATACATCAGCACATAAATGATATTTTTAATGAAAAAATATTTTAGAAATATTCTACAAAAATAAAAATGCCAGGTACTAGTAAATAATCATAGTAGTATCATATTTTATGGCCCGGCGCAATCAAAAAAGGCAATGTGCAGTTTATATTTTGGGGAAACGTGTTCGTGCGTAGCAAATTGAATTTTGTGTTTTTGCCAGCACAAAATATGATATTGGAAAAATACAATAAAATTGTGTAAACAAAGAAAAAACAACACACAAAACAATAAAGTAATTGAAAATTTTAGTTAAAGTTTAAATTTTTAAATTATCTAAACTCGAGTAAAATTTATAATACATCTGTTTAAACGTTTAATTATTAGTTTTGTAGATTAATGCTATTATATATTATTTAATGGTTGTATTTAAAAAGTCGAAACTATTAAATAAAACAATTTAATTTTCGTAATTGCTTACAAACGAATAAGTATAAATAAATACGATAAGGTGAATTTTATTGCATAAGAGTAACAGTGATTTCGTAAAAATCTAATTGAATGTTAGTTACACCCTTTTGTAATTTTTTATAAAATTCCTGAGATGGCCATTAATAGTATCTACAAAGTATCTTAATTTAATATAAACTTTAAAATAAATCGCTCAGATTATTGTATAAAATCTACAATAATGGCTACATGTTTCGGACAAAAACACCACAGAATAGCTTATCAAATCCCATAGAACTTATTTGTAAATTGTTGTCCAATTTATAGAATACTTGAATAGGAGGACTACGGATATGCACTTGTCAATCAGTTACTGGAATGCCATTACGTCCGAGTCTGTCATTATAGCAAATATTGAATGCATGTCAGTATTCGAGAATTGAAAGGCTTAATCTGGATTGTCTATAAAGATGTGTCGACAAAAGTACATCAGTTAGCTTCGCAACTATTTTTACAGGCTATTTTGAACTATCTACCAAAAAAACATTTAGAAAATTCCAACAGTTACAGTTTGAATTTTTCGCATAAACCATGTATGCGTATGAGTAATATTGTTCAAGCATAACAAGTATACTCCAGAATAATAATAAGGAAAATGTATAATGTAGCACAATATAGTCTACATATAGGAAAAATAATTGTGTTACTTTAATTTAAAGCAGTTTTTTTTAATGAAATACATATCAATATACAGTGAGCCCCAAAAGTGACTAAAAACACCAAAATTTTTTGATTTTTTTAAGAAAATGAAAAAATCTATCCATCGATTAAAGTTTCTAATTCACCGTTATTAGAGTAATTGATTCTGAGCAAAATAACGAAAAATTTATTGTCGATCACGCCTACTTTTGGGAGGGCGGGGCATTTACGTTTCATAATATTTTGAACATTAAAGCCCAAAAAAACCAAAAAAAATATCGTTATTTGACGAAATTTTGTTAAACCCGACTTGATGTTGTCATTTTAGTATGAATATATTTTTTTAACAAATATATTTCATTACCTTTAACTAACAAATACAGCTTTCAATGAAGTAAAATTAATTTTAATTATTATGTATATGTAGACTTTATTGGGCTACTGCCTTACCAGAACAACTTTAAAACAAATGTATGTAAGAATGAGAAGAGCGCACGAAAAAAAATGGTGCATATTTTTAGGTTTATAGCTTTAGTATTTTATATTACTTGCATTATAAAACTTTTAATCGCGAAATACACGAATTTTAGAAGAGATGAACGGGTTTTAAAAATATTTTTTAATAAAGCTGAATAAACATAAGATGAAACCTATTGGTTGACTAATAGATTTAAATTTTAAAATAAATTTAATACTAAGGGCCATTATTAAAAATTGTATTTATGTTGTCTAGTAGTAAAAGGTAACTTTAAGTAATAGAGAAAGGTACCCTTAAAGTTAACTTTTATTACTATGAACATAAAGGTAAGTTGTAAATTTAGAATTTCGGATAAAGCTTGTTAAAAGCATACTATTGCATTCAGATTTGAAAACTTTCACGAAGGACTTAGAATGTGTCTCAGCTATATGTGTTGGAATAAAAGTATCTCGTTTTCTGCTGAAAAACAACTCTTCCGCAATGTTTTTTTATCTATATTAGAACTTTTGAAATTTCAAATGGTCCTTAAAATGTTTGCATTTCATAATTTCTATGAATACTCCCCTCTATAAATACTATTTCACTTTTCTATTCAGTAGTGTCGAAAACTCTCACCAATTCTTTCAACTTTTAAAACGATCACACTCTGTTCTTAATGACGGCAAGTTAGTTACATAAGTATTAATCGAAGTGTAATTATATCAGTTTTTATCTGTAGGTTTTGCGTCTAACTTTGCTAAGCGGCCAATACACTGGTCCAAAAACTAACAAGTAAGAAAGTATGGTCGGTCAAGCCCGACCATATAATACCCTACACTAAGTAAAAGGGAAAAATATTTTTCTTTTAAAATTTCAATAATTTATATTTTTGAGTGAATTTCGGAAGTGGGCCTTATATGGGGGCTATGACCAATTATGGACCGATCACAATGAAATTAGGCCGTGTGATTTATGTATATATGAGTTTACTATGTTGAATTTTGTGAGTATACCAACATTTTTAAGCGATTTATGCACGTTAAAGTGATTTTCGGAAGCGGGTCTATATGGGAGCTATGACTAATTATGGACCGATCGTAACAAAATTTGGTGACATGAATTTTGTGTATATAGAACTTATTTGGAGCGGAATTTGTGGAGATACATAAATAAATTAAACATTTATGACCGATAAAGTCCAATTTCGAGAGGACATTTGTATGGGGGCTAGGTAAAATAGTGGACCGATTTCAGCCAGTTTCAATAGGCTTGGTCCTTGAGCCGAAAAAATAATATGTAAAAAATTGGATCGAAATATCTTCAAAATTGCGACCTGTACTCTGCGCACAAGGACGCACATGGACAGTCAGTCAGCCAACCAGACGGACGGACAGACGGACATCGCTTAATCGACTCAGAAAGTGATTCTAAGTCGATCGGTATACTTTTAGGTGGGTGTTAGACTAATATTTTTGGGCGTTACAAACATCTGCACAAACGCAGATGTTTGTAACACCCACTATGGTGGTGTAGGGTATGATGAAGGTCGGATTCATAGATTTTAAACGAAAATTGTTTTTGCTCATATATGAACTCGAGTCTGAATAATTTATTCATATAAGTAATTCCTTAGACAATAATTTTATTCTGGAACGATATATTAAGGTATTTGATTATAAAAATAGAAATAGGATTTTGATGGTATAAAGAGAAGTTATTAATTAAATTGCTCCGTACCCCGTCCATCTGAACGGTATTGATATTTTTTAATAATTTCAAAAAAAATTATTTATTAATTTCATTTTTATTACGATAAATATTATATATTTTTTGTCATGTGCACTCCTTATTTACTAAGGCATACTCATAACCAGGGAAATCGGAATCATGCAAAACATTTTTTTCAGTACGTCCTACGAAGCCGTAAATAAGTTTTTAATTTTTTCATCGATTTTTTAGTACATAAGTATTTTGCCCTTAATTAACATAATCTTTTATTCATTTTTACTATTTTTCTATTTTGAATTCATATTTTTTTTTGCAACAACAATTTTATTCTCAATCTTAAAATATTCATCTGTTCTTATTTGATTCGACATGTCCGAATATAGCTTTTCTTTTTTTCATACTTTTTTATTGATTCTGTGTTTTTCATAGTGTCATAATATGTAAAAAATCCCAATCCCTAACATCAAGGAAAATATAAATATGGATATCAGTAGCTATTGGATAAGCTATTTCACTATCTTTGAATATTTGGAATATTCACCAAAGCAATAATTTAAAAAAAGTCGATTTCATTTAAAAAGCACTTGCAATGTTTTTTTATTATACCCTTCACCATGAGTGGCAAGGGTATATATAAGTTTGTCATTCCGTTTGTAATTTCCACATTTTTCATTTGCGACCCCATAAAGTATATATATTCTGGATCGTTATAGATAGTGGAATCGATATAGCCATGTCCGTCTGTCCGTCTGTGTGTTGAAATCAACTTTCCGAAGCCCCCAATAATTTACATACACGATTCATACATCAGTATCTCCGAAATTCTTCCGGCTCGGTCGCTATTTAAAATCGAGAAAATCGGTCCACAAATGGCTGAGATATAAGGAAAAAACTAGGACAACCACGATTTTTGACCTATATATGGATTTCTAAGTCATTAATATAGACAATATGGATATCTAATGATAGATATTTCAAAGACCTTTGCAACGACGTATATAAGACCATAGTAAGTTGGACATACAATGGGTCAAAATCGGAAAAAAATATTTTTTAACCCGAATTTTTTTTTCATTAAAAATTTTTTTTTGTCATAAATTCTTTTTCCAAAAAAATTAATTAAAGAAATTTAAAAAAAAATTTTCAAAAAACTTTTTTTAAAAAAAATTAAAAAACAATTTGGAAAAAAAATTTTTTTTAAAAAATTTTAAAACAAAAAAAAAATTTTGATTTTGTTTAAATAAAAATATTTAAAAAAATATATATTTTTAAGTATAATTTGGTGAAGGGTATATAAGATTCGGCACAGCCGAATATAGCTCTGTTACTTGTTTTTTTGTTCAATTTACAATTTTTTTTAATCTTAAGGAGCATATTTTCGTTCATGTTGAGTTAAAAATATATGGTTACATATTTAATAATCATGAATCCTATTGCAAAAAAGTTTTTTTTTATGATTTCTACGATAATGATGAAACATTTTTTCGACAAATGAACTGATAACGAGTGACTCTTTGATAAATATATAAATTTTATTTGATAAATGGTTTCAAGAGGATCAACAATTTACCTACACATGATATAGGGAACTAATATCAATATGGGTTGGGATCGAATGCTGTTAGTTTTACCTTGTCTTAAATTATAAGCTCCCCACGGAATTTACTTTTCTAATAAACCAACATTAACAAATATGCAAATACACAGCTGAATTAACATCTGCCTATGTGCGAATGTGTGACATAAATACATATACTTATTTACTTAAACGTATTATCATCTCTAACAAACTATTAGTCATGTAAGTACTTCATGTTAAATTTAGAACAAACAAGCAACATTAATATCCTTCACAAATACAAACATATAAATATACATACATAGATACATATGGGCAATTACATTATGTCGTACTTGATCGTCGAACATATTTAAAATGAAAAAGTAAAAATATAATGAATTTTTATTTTTACAATAGCTCTTGATTAGGCCTATAATTGGTGCTAGATTGATTTTGAACAATTTTTCACTTTCAAGATAATTGCATATAACCATGTCATTTATGCACTGGATAAAAATAGATGTGGTTTTCGGGGCCAACAATTAAATTTTTCGTCTAAAGGAATAACAAGAAAATATTTTCAAACTGATCAGATGATTAAATGAAAATGGATAACATATTTGCTTAAATAAATCATTTATGTAAGAAAAAAACAATTTTAAAATTTAACACTTGGTATCGTAAGTGTTAAATTTGACCATAGTGTTAATTTGTATTATTACCAATATCAGAAATCTTCTTATTTTTCTTTTTTATTTTAGTTGTATATAAACTCTATGGTTGTACTAAATAATTTTTGAGCTTTCTATATGTACTTCCGACGCACTGATAAAATTTTTATTTGAAGCCTCCCGTGCTGCATTGAAAATATGCGATAATGCAAATCAAATAATATTATACACAACATTTTGTATAGAAAATACTGATGGTATTCATTTAAAAAAAATGGAAAATTACACTCTGATTTTTTTACACTTTTAAAAACCAAAAAAAAATCAAGAAAATAGTTGTATTTTTTTTTGTGGAATTTTGTTCAAGTTTTTGTGTGTAAAAGTGTAATAAAATCAGAATGTAATTTTCTATTTTTTTTTTTAAATGAATAACCTTACTGTATTACACAAGACTTTCTTTCGAAAATACTCTACCCTATTTTCAATTGTATTTTAGAAATTTCTAATTGAATTTCAGAATATTCCATTTATATTTCAGAAATTTCCAATTCTTTTAGCTCAATATCTCTTCACTGGCCTTAGCTCCAGCCAATTTTGAGGATTTGCCTCTCTTTTTTTTTGTTTACCACTCAAGACTTTTTTTACAATAGTGACAGGATGCCAATTCAGGCCAAAAATAAGTGGACTCATTAAGAAGTCCTATGAATGGAAGCATTCTCTGATGTAAATTTGGGTATTTATAGAGCCCTTTGTAACAAATGTTTGGCTTCTTTTGTCGCAACTGCATAATGCTTGCCATACCATGAACTTTTTGGGAAAATTTTGTCCTTTTGGGTCTTAAACTTTTTTTTTTTTTGTTGTTCTGTCTTTGGCCTCTAAATTTTTAGCAGAGTTCCTATCAGGAACTTTTTGAGCCTTGTATGTTTTTAAACCTACATTGGCTTTAACTTTTTGTTCCAAATAGTCCGAGTGCTGAGCTAACCCGTCTGCTTTCCGACCGATAGCGGTGGGAGTTCTTTTGAAAATCTTCTTATTTATTTGCTTTAGAAAAATCATGTGGACCATTCCTTCCACCTGAACAAGGTTTGCTATTAATATAATTGGAAATTTCTAAAGTATAATTGAAAATTTCTGAAATTCGATTGGAAATTTCTGAAACACAATTAGAAATTTCTGAAATGGAAATGGTGTAGTGCACAATATTTTTGATAGAAAATAATGTTTTCCTCACATAATACTATCAAACACGAGAAAATTATTTTGTATATATAGGAATTTGTAAATTTGTCTTTATACATAAAATATTCAATGTTTCAAATGAGTTCGGGAGTATCATGGTACCTTTCATTATAAAAAAAAAATACGATCGTAACAACTGAACAACATGAACTCTCAGAAAAATTTTTGAGAACAAAGGTCAATGAATGGTGTCCCTATTTAAGAACTTTTATCAGAACAAAACCTGCAATTGAAATAGGATTTGCACTCGAGTATCTTGAAATGGGGTTGGTTTTATTTAAATGATTTACATTTATAATTTAATGAATTAATGTCATAATGTCTTAATATTTCACAATGGTTTAAAAATGTTGTTATTGTCTTTCAAGCTAAAAATTTCCTAAAATAATACTACTCTGTATACTATGTTTATTGTGTTATCGTAACCAACCAGCAGAGACCTGCGCCGAACGCCTAAGAGTCGGTTAGGCCGAGCCGCCGGGTCTTGAAATATTAGGACATTATGAAATGATAGGAGACCTCGTGAATATGTATTTTTGAATAATTCTTCAAAAAAATTCAGATCACTCTCTAGGGAAAATAGCACATCATGCTTTTGAAATCATTTACTTTGTTGACATCAAGTTTTTTGGGTTTTAATATTGCTAATTTTATTTGAAAGAAGTTATGCGGTATCTCTCCCACTATGCGCCGCAAGTTTTCTTATTAACAGTTTTATAAATCAATGTATCGGTCTATAGCCGACTTGATAGATGGTTGTATTATTATATTCAATATATTTTAATTTACTGAAAGGAATGCATTTAAAATTCCGTGTGCCTGCTTTTAATGTAAAATTTTTAAATCAATTCTATCCATTTCTAAAATTCTTAATATATGTGGCAATGCCGTTTGTCTCAGGACTATAAAATTCTGTGACCTACGATGAAATGCATGCAGAATATATGGGTAGTTATACAATTTGGGATAAAACTGATGATACCATTAGAAAGAGCTTGCGAAGTGTATTATAAATGTGTAATAATCTCAAAATCGAAAAATTTCACATACGACATTTGTATTTTGATTGGTTCCCAAGAAAATATGATAGAATAAAGTGTTTTCAAGCTCTCTTAATTTGTAAGTCTAGATGGTCCTTTTGGCGTAAATACCCATATGTGTATGCAGCATATACTTAGTACAAATTTAACTACAGTAGATGGCTACATGCCATGTTAGTTTGTTGGCTTTGATACTGTTGTTGTAGTTTAAGTAGTAGTTCTAGTTAATGTTGTTGTTGTTATTGTTATTCTGGCTGTTTGCTTGTATTGTTTCTGTTGTTGTTGTTGATATTGTTTGAAGTACCTCAAACACTATTACTTAAGTGACTTTAATTAGTGAGTACTTTACCTTTCATTCCAAACAACAGTTTGTTCTTGTATTTGTGGAGCATCATAACATGTGTGTGTGTATCTTTTGTTTTGTATTCTTTTTGTTAAGTGTACGTGTTTGGTCTAACATAGATACACACATACATATACATTACACATACATTTACATTCATCTTATATCGGCATTATCATTCTTTACATCTTGAAAGCTTTTCATGTAAATGTAGTTTAAGTAGTAGTCGTCTCTACAAATGATCCTTATTATTGTGATGATGATGGTGATGATGTTTGTGTTGATGCTGTTGTTAGTGGTTATGATGGTACATACACATGCAAACGCTCATATTCACTTGTCCATTAAGGTGGTCATTATTTAGACATTTTCGATTTTCGATCTGTATTCGTCTCCTAAAAATCAAATGCTGAAATATTTAGTAAATTCGTATAATGTTCAGATATTTTAAGGGTCCTCATGTAAACGCTTAAAAGCCTCGCAAACTGTGCAATCTGTGCATTTTTACACTCTCGCAAATGAAATGTCAAAAAATGTATGGAAATTCGTTTGCACAACTCCGATAAGTTTGCGCGACAATTTAGACTCGCAAACTTGAATTTATTGTGCATTTGATGAATCAGCTGCTTTTGTTTACTTTTATTTATAAGAAATAAAAATCAAATAAAATATAAAAATTTTGTGCATGTGAAAATTGTGTAACTTTGGAACAGAATGATTGTATTAAATGACATTGTGTATGAAAACATTAACCAACAGCTAGAACATAAACAAAGTCCTCCAAACTATGTATACCACCGTTTGTTCCAAAGATTTAACTTTCATTCAACATTTTAAAATTAAAATTTATACAATTTAAAAAAAAATTATTAAAGCTTTTGTTGAATTTATGTATTTTTATTTGACAAATATAAATTTTCTGTATAAACTTGCACAAAATTGAAAAGGTGGGTTCATGAAACATGTCGCGCAAATTTGCCCATTTGCACAAATGGGAAACTTAAGCGTTTAAATGAGTACCCTTTTTATATTTTATTTGAAGCTTCGAGTTTTGGCCTTGAAAAAATCCAATCACAAATTCTCATGCATATCTCAAATCCGAAAATTTAATTTTTTTAAACAAATCTATTTAAATTAAATACCAAAAATATTGGATTATTCGACTAAGAACTTGAAAATTCAAAAAAGTGTTATCGATTTAGTTAAAATTTTACATTTGTTTTTTCTATGATGGAAAAATATTTTAGATTTTCGGAGTATCGAAAATCCCAAAAGTGCTAAACAAGGGTCACCTTAATATGCATGCAAACGCTCACATTAACTTTTACATACAAACTTATGAATAAACAAAGGAGTAATTGTTGTTAAAGGAAAGTAACAGGTTTTAGACACGATTTTAAAAGTCGCAAAAGTCAGATAAAAATTTTAATTTTGATAGAAAATACGAGGATTGTTATATATTCTTAGTCACTCTAACAGACGGTAGAGTCAAACAAAGAAATATTTTGCAAATCCAATTTAATTCCTGTAGAAGTATTTTAGTTCATTGTTATTAATAACACAAGTATAATTCAAAACTTGAACTCGACAACACTTCTTCTTTGCGCATATAACATTTTATTCAAAACGAACTAAGGGTTTATAGTAACAGATTAATTTCCCACTTTTTTCTATACCACTGTGTGTCGTGAAAGATTCTTTTTTGGTCCAATTTTAATGGTATTTTTAGAATTTGCTTTCGTCCTGTATTTTTTTAAATATTTTTTTTTAGAAGTTAAACGGCCTAAAATAACAAATCCATATAAGTTTCACATCATGAACAAGAACTATGTAAACTAGTGTAATCGGAGGAAGAAAATATTTCAAGGACTCTCACGTACTTTTTTTAGACGAACACAAAATCTCTAGCGGGAATGGAACCTGCAATCCTTAGATTGATAGTCCAGTATAGTATATTGGGGCATAATCGATTGACTAGTTAGCAAGTAAAAGTTAGTGCAAAGAGTCAATAGAATTTATATCTTGTTTGTTGTCTTAATATAACAACCCTCGCACTTAAAAGTAGCCACAACAACTGAAACCAATAGGAATCTAATACCACGTGCATTATCTTTAAAAGCAACAACAATGAAACTCATGCAAATACAAAAAATTCACTAGCCAGCGGGAAAAGATGCAGTAAATAGGCCTTCCTAAAGGCATTATATTGTAGAAAGAAGGACATCCAGCCTTATTGCAAAATGGTTTCCATTTTACACAGCGTGCCATTACGAACCAAGGCCTTGCATACACGCTTATGTTAATGTGATGATAGAAGGCCTCCTTAAGAAGGCGTATTAGAAGGTCTTCTGTTGAATGCCTGTAAGGAGACGTGCCGCGTAATGCCTCATAGAATGTCCACGTAGGAACTTCACTTTAAAGGCCTGCAAATTAAAGCCTAATTGAAGATCTGCTGAAACATGCCTTTAAATACGGTTTTTTGGGAAAATATTTGTAATGGACAATGGACTCTAAGAATCACATGTGTAGTTTTATATATAAAAAACAAGTAAGAGAGCTATATTCGGCTGTGCCGAATCTCATATACCCTTCACCAAATTATACTTCAAAATGGAAATTTTAAATATTTTAAGGTAAACAAAATTTATTTTTTTTCCAAAGTTGTTTTTTAATTTTTTGGAAAATTTTTTTTTCCAATTGTTGTTTAACATTTTTTTTTTTAATTTTTAAAATTTTTTTTTGTTTTTAATTTTTTTTTTTGGTGAAAAAAAATTTTGCGATTTTGACCCATTGTAGGTCCAACTTACTATGGTTTTATTTTGATTGCAAAGGTCTTTGAAATATCTATCATTAGATATCCATATTGTCTATATTAATGACTTAGTAATCCAGATATAGGTAAAAAATAGGTCAAAAATTTAGGTTGTCCTGGTTTTTTCCTCATATCTCAGAAATTTGTGGACCGATTTAGCTGATTTTAGATAGGAAAGTTCTCAAGAAGATATCTGGGATTTTGGAGCTATGACTAATTATGGATCGATCGCCATGAAATTATGTCGTGTGATTTATATCTGTGTGAAAATTATTTCTCTTGAATGGTACAGTGGTGGCCACCAATTTAAGACAAATACTTGAATTTTTTTCATCAACTGAATTTTAAGTGCGATAGAGCCAAAATAAAAGGATCTCTAAGGGTATGAAATTTATTATTAATGTTTCTAGTTTCTCAAAAATGTTTGGAAAAATCGGTAAAACATATATGGATAAAGATATGTGGAAATACGTTGACCCACTTCAGCGAACATCCGCTGTTAATAACATGATTTGACCGAAACTAATGGAACTAAAAATACGAAATTTGGTCCGAATATTTTATAATAATAAAAATATACTAATATAAAAGTGAGAAAATATGTTTATTTAAAAAAAACATTTTTGTGGTCAAGTTGTAGAAAATTCGTATGTGTTCGTTGTGAATATGTATGAATTGACATAGTCGAATAAAACACACTTGTGTGTTAAAAAACAAATAATTGACAATTACATGGAATTTAGCAAACAATTTTTGTCTTAATTACCTGGCCACCACTGTATGTGGTTACCAACATTTTTAAGAGATTTATACTCGTTAAATTGATTTTCGAAAGTGGGCCTTATATGGGTGCTATGACTAATTATGAACCGATCATCATAAAATTAGGTGACATGACTTAGGTATATATGGAACTTATTTGGAGCGAAACATGTGTAGATATCTATATAAATAAAATAGTTAACACCGATAAAGTTCAATTTCGGGAGGATATTTGTATGGGGGATAGGTGAAATAATGGACCAATTTCAGTCAGTTTCTAGACTTCGTCCTTGGGCTGAAACAAATATTTGATATAAATATCTTCAAAATTGCGCCCTGTACTTTGCGCACAGGGTTTACATGGGCAGCCAGCCAACAAGACGGACAGACGGATGGACGGACATTGTTTAATCGACTTTAAAGTGTGTGTTGGACTAATTTTGTTAGGCGTTACAAACATCGCAACTATGGTGGTGTAGGCGAACTTCACAAAGAGAGCAAATTTATTTATAGGTAGACAATTATAGTTAGACCTTGTTTTGCAATGTAATTTTGATTGTTTATGAAGCCTTTCTGGAATATCTTCTGCGAGAAGGCAGAGTAGAATGAGTAGAGCATCTTGTATAATGTGTGAATCTTTTAGAAGGCCTAAAAAGTGAATACCTATCACTTTTTCCCTCTGGGCACTTATATTCTGCAAACTACAAGAATAACATTTTAGCATTACATAAGCTTGTATTTAAGTTATAGTTGTATGTACTGTGTAGTTGTATTTGTATTTGTTTTTACAGTATACATTTATTGTATATTTAACATTGTTATTGTTGCGAGACATTGTTCTTGTTATATTTGTAGTTGTTTGTTTGTTAATATTGTTCTTTACATTGGGTCTTCAGTTCTTGGTGTTTTTTGGCTAAGTGAGTATTTCCGTTAAGCATCGAATAACAGCCACTAACATGTCTCCTTAAAAGCAAACGCACACAATCGCAGTCACACACATACACAGACCGAGCAACTAAAAAGTTAAACAATTTATTTCGAAGGATGTGTGCGTGTGTGTGTGTGTGTTGGCTGTGAGTACAACAATTACTTTAAAAACCTTCATACACCCATAGACTGGCTCATTTCCTTGTACAACTACTCGTACATGTTATTGTTGTCCACTAACAGAAATTATATAACACATATTCGTACACATCCTTTTACACATCCTGCCAACTGTTTGGCTTGTATACTTGTGTATGTTTTACTTTTTTTGTTGCATTTTATTTGTTACAGGATGTTATTAAACACTTACACAAACTCATATACATACAATAACAAAATCATGTCTTTTCCTTTTAAAATACGCACAAACACACATAGATATCTGCCCGGCCTTGTAGTTGTGTGAGTACTTAGTTGCTGTAAAAGGATTGTCTCATATAATTTTAAAACAAAACGATTTTAAATACATAAATAAACACATGTATGCGTACTTTTTAGTAAAACAAATGTTTTTGGATATTTGTCGTATTTGTTTTATGGAGTTTTGTGAACTGGTCATATGGGTGAGTCCACAGTGATTTCAGTATTTATAACCTACATCCTCATATTGGTGAGGCTATTATGCGAATGTGATGATGTCTTTAGCGTTCAAAAATAATTGTATAACATCTACAATAAAGTATACTGTTCGATTCCGATACACTTTTTGAGTCGATCATTCCGTCCGACTGTCAATGTGAACCTTGCAATCAAACTACGGATCGCTATTTATAATTTAATTTGATGAAATTTAAATAGTCGAAATCAATCAATCAGTTTCCCTTACTCATATCAAAATGTAATACAGGAATCGATATGTTAATATGTTGCTTAAAAACGACTTAATTTAATCACGATAGGGATTAAATTAAGTCGCTTATAAATTCCCTGCCGAAATTTAAATTCCCTGAGTGTCTTGATTTCCAGGAATTCTTAATTTATTGAAGACGAAATACCGAAGGACCTAAACGGTGGGGATCTACGGTAATAAAATGTGTTATTAATATTCTTTTTTACTCGAAAATGTTTGGTGTTGACAATAGGAATAATTGGTTCAAAAGAAATGGAAAAATTTATAAGAACAATTTGGCCTGTTAAAATGTTATATGCTTGTGTATATAAAATTTTAACAGGTGTGGAAACGATACAAATTTATTGAATAAATATTAGCCAAAGAGTTTAATCAAAACAATAATATTTTTCATGAAAAAAAAATGTTTTGGTGATGAATATGTAAGAATTAAACCAGCCTAATAAAACATACCTGTTGGTTAAAGTAGATGTTATTTCGCATATAAATTTGTGGACATATTTGACAAATAAATTACAGTGAAATATATTTGAATAATTAAGCAAAAGTTAAAGTTTGAAAAATATCAGGCGAAGTAATCTAATACCTCTCATATAAATATTATGTAACTTAAAAGTACGCTAAATTATTCCAAAAAAAATGTTAAACTGTTAAATAACAAAAATTATGCCGTTATTAAGGAGTGAGATCGAAAAAATCTTAACATACATTAATGTTAATAAAAAAGAGACCACTAAACCTAAGGTTTTGAGCTTTATTATTTGATTGAAATTATTATTACAACTTACAGAATATATTTTGCATATTGCTTGCTATACCAAGAACTTCTTGGAAAAATTTTCTGCTTTTATATCCTAAACATTTCTACAACATTCTTTCGAGCATTATCGATATAAAAATATTGACCCGGAAACTGCGATAAATTTTCTAGAACATACATTTCGTCATCCATTATAAGCAGGTATATTTTTTTTTATTATTTAGCAGAGTTCCTTTCAGGAATTTTTTTTGAGTCTTTTATGTTTTTTTTTATTGGCTTTAACTTTAGGTCTGCTTTCCTACCGGATGTGTTGGAAGCTCTTTTGAAAATGCTTTCTATTTATTGGCTTTAGAAATATCATGTAGAACATATCTTCTACCTGAACCAGGTTTTCTATCAACGGGCAAGTTCTTTCGATACTGTTTAATGACATTGGAATCAGTTTGACACGGCAGAACTTTGATTGTTTGGTATAATTTTTGTAAGTCCAAATGTTTTCACTTCATACATTTTAATCAGATTAACAACAAATGAACATAATTGACATCAAATATAATAAATGACATACTTTTCAAATTTAACTTGATAAGAAAAAATCAAATAACACCGTCCGACAAATAGAGAAAAAATTCGTTAGACAAGAATGGATGATATACGCCTGAAACTATCAATTTAATGGAGAAAAACTATGTTTTCAGTTTTTCATTTCGTGATCCTGTGTCCTTTTTCAAGGACTTCAAAGTTTCAAAGAAGTACATTTTTCAAAAAATATTTAAAAATACTCCTGCTATTCCAACAAAGACAAATTGTATATCAAAAGAACAAGAAGAGTTGTACAATATTTTGTATTATCTTTATTTTATCCTGTAAGGATCAAAATATGTCAAAAATGTCCTTTAATATGTTTATCTTTTAATTCCTTTTAAAAAAATAGTGCGTTATAGACCCAAATATTCTAAACTAAATGTCAAAATTTCATCCTTTATATATATAAAGGTCAAATTAAAATATAAAAAAAAAAATTATTAGTATACAAAAAAAGTTTTATTAAGAAAAGTGCATGTTTATAAACTACACCACCATAGTGGGGGAGGTATAATGGGTTAGGGATGTTGTTTGCAACATACAAAAATATTGTCCCAACACCCACCTTAAAGTATACCAATCTGCTCAGGATCACTTTCTGAGTCGACTAAGCGATGTCCGTCCGTCTGTCCGTCCATCCATGTAAACCTTGTAATCAAACTACAGGTCGCAGGTTTAAAGATAATTCAACAAAATTTGGCACAAAACCTTTATATTGCACCAAGGACAAAGGCTATTGAATTTGGTTAGAATCATCCCATTATTTATCCTAGCCCCCATACAATTGGCCTATTTGAAAATAGTTAAGCTCTCATAAATATCTTAATTATAAAAATATTCAAACCAAATTCAGCACAATTAAGTTTTATGTAAGCCGAACTCTCTCGACCCAATTTCGTGACGATCGGTCAACAATATTCCATAGCTTCCATATAAGCAACATTCTCGAAAAATGACATTAATATACATAAATTCAACACAAAATTTTGTAACGATCCATAATTAGTCATTGCTCCCATATAAGGCCCACTACCGAAGATGTGTGTATTCAAATAAGATTCAACACAAATAAGTTTCATATCAAAAGAAAACTCTTTATAATCATATACCCGGTGTAGGGTATCATAAGGTCCCGGGCTTGCCCGGCTGTACCATTTTACTTGTTTATTAAAAAGTCTTCTTCGTTGCTTTTCACAACGGATTTTGTTATATTTTTTTCGAATGAAATATTAAAATAAAATATAAAAAATCAAATAATTCAAATTTAAAATATTTTTTAACACTTAAGTAGTTAAGATAGAAGGATGCAATTTTGGCATGTGTATTTAATATTTAATCGGTTAATTTAAAATTATTCGATTAACCGAATAATTTATATTTTCATTTTAAATTGAAAATACAACAACGATTTTTGTGTACAAGAACATAAAAAACAGCAAATAAGGTATTTGAGATCATTTTTGTAAACATATCGCCTATTTGCTGCACAACGTCATAACTCAAAATCCGTGTTTTATGAACTAAGTAATACAAAATATGCGCTGTTCTATAATCTTTCATATAGTTTCATCAGTTTTCAAAAAAATCAATTTTTTGTGTGAGAGTGTTTTCTTTTTTGTTGTAAACATCAAAATTAAACTTGTTTGTTTTCTCGTATATTTGATAAATAAAAATTTGGGATAAATACAGATCTGAAAGATATTAACAACTACTATTTATATTTCTGAAATCGCATGATTTGTTGAAAATTTATTTAAGAAATAGAAAAATGTCATAAAATATTCAAAGACGTTTTTCTCAAAACGACTTTTTTTGAATTATGACGTTGTTGCAGCAAATAAGCGATGTGTGAGTTTTTTATTGTTTTAGTGAGATCTTCTGAAATAATTTTTATAAAAAGAATATAATTTAAACGATTTTTCTATAGATTTAATAAAACTTTCCTTGGAATAAAACTCTCTCGCTGATTGTATATGTAGGAGAAATCAAAAGGACGATAAAGAATATTCGTTTTTGGATTGTTTTAGATTTTGATTAATTTAATAGTTTTGTTTAGTTATGATAAAAGACTCATTTCAAAAAAGTTTCGTCTATACATGTAAATCCAAACAAAGTTTCAAATACATGTAAATTAAATATGTCAGTTGTTATACATACTCACTAATCATGTTTATTGGATGTCCAAAAATATCTAGTTTTAATTTGAAATTTGTATTTGAATTGAAATGGAAAACTAAATAGAAAAAAAATTGTAAAGTGCAAAAAAAGGAATTTCGGTTAATCGGTTAATCGACACAAATTAATCGGTTTATTTGTTATTTGAAAATGACAATTTCAAATTATTCGAACAGTTAACCGTCCAAAATTAATCGGTTAACCGATTAACGGTTAATCGATTGAATACCCTACTACTTATTAGATGGAAAAAAATAATCATAAACATTTTTCACAGTAAAATGTTTATTTGATGTATGCCATATTATTGTTAAGTATACTTGTTATAATTAATCAATATTACTCATACGCAGACATGGTTCATGTGAAAATTAAAGTATAACTGAGATATGTATATCACCTTTTTATTACATAATCATATCTCATTAATTTTGATGTCAAATTTTGAGATAGATATAGAGGTTATATGGGGGTAGGTTCAATTATTGACCGATCCTCACAAAAGTTGGTAAACAGATTTAAGTTCATATACAACAATTATGAATGTTCAAGTCATTTTTGAGGGGGACTTTATTTTATCGAACAATCAAGATTTTTATGACTTCTCAAAAAATATTACGGGAGTTCATTTGAATGGGGGGCTAGGTGAAATCATAATCCGATATTGCCCATTTTCAACACCAAACCTACCGAACTTAAGTTCTTAATTGAATATAAGTAAAACTAAGTTTTCTGGATAGATTTTATTGTGGTTGACAATTTATAATTTCGGAATCAGTGAACTATTTTTTTTAAATGCAAAAGTACATAATGAATATTGTATTTCAAAACATAAAATATTGCATAAAAAATTATCATACACATTTTAAAATAACTACGACCCATTTCGTCAAAGTAACAATTGACTATTTCATTTGCAGAAAAAATCTTAATACAGAAACTAAGCAAATTTTAAAATATTTAAAAAAGTATTTTGATAAAAATCTACTTTTGATTTTTTTTGCATGTAAAATTCGATAAGAGGATTAAACAATATTGTGGTTTTGGTTTAATAATTTCAATTTGAATATTTTAGATATTGTCATACAACTTAAACCTAAAAAACTTTTCCTATTAAAGAATTTATTTTTTAAACCTACTTTAATATTTAATAAATCCTTTGTATCTACATATCGATGATTATCTTTATAATTTACTATCAAATCTACCTAAACGTAAACATCTAAGATCATAAATGGCTTTTGTTATACTAAATAAATATTTGTTTGCCAACACTAAATAACAACAGCCTTAAATACATTACAAAATAAATGCAGAAAAACATTTATTACTCACTTTATTTACTCATGAGAAATTATGGACCACAAACATTTTAAATCAAATTATTATTTGTGCAAATCTAAGCAAAACTCTCAGCTTGTGTGTAGCAACAACGTTCAACAAATCCACACATGAAGAGGAACACATCCCCTAAGAAAACTTTTGATATGAACAAGTACAAGCTGTGTACAAGGAAAAATGGAAAGGAGTAGGAAAAGTAGCAACAAAATAACTAAACATCCTGTATCCTACAGTACAGCTTATCTTATAGGCAGCAGCACTGACAACCATAGATATACATCAACACATCCTGGGAGTATTAAACAGCAAAATGCATACATTCGTTGTTGGGCTGTATGCAAAACAGCATCCTTTTAATACTCGTATGTATACAACAAAACAATGCATTAGTTTGACATACAAAACAACAATGTTACATACATTTGTAGTATGAATGTATCTAAATATTTATTACTTAGTTGATGTATATAAACAAATACTTACGTATATATTTACTTACATACATACATATATACTCAATGGGAGAGAAGATGTTCGAGAAGAGAAATGAAAAAAGTAAGTCATAGAAACAGCACGTATGTTAAGCGCCAAAAACTATGCTACAAAGAATTTGTATGTGGCTTTTTAAATTATGAGCTAAATTTCGAAGGTACAGTGACTGACAATACTATCTACACTTTAACGACATAGCTTTTCTTATGTGTTTTATTTTAATTCATTCGATGCTTTTTTACTCTCAATTGAGATCAAAATTAGTTTCTGTAAGGCTATGATCAGACTGTGAGATATTAAGGTTTTTCAAGGAAACATGTACATTTTTTTTGGGACTGATGCTTAATTTGAAAGTCTATAGTCAAATATTGATCATTCAAACTACATTGTTATTTTTATTATTTTAATAAAAAATTTTAAAAGTTATAAAGCGTTATTACAAAAAATTATAATGTGGCGATCCTTAGTGAGACAATTCATTGCAAAAAATAATAGCTTTTTCACACAAAAATAAAGCTTGGACATTTAAAATATTTCCTCAAAAGTAAAGAAAATCGTTGGTTTTTTTTTTGGCAAAAGCTCGACTTGAGCGACCCTAAGCCTCTTCCGAAAAATCTAAAATAAATCTCAAAAATAATTTACCCTGTAATAATTTACCCTGTAAGCTTTTAAATTATGCTTGAGCACCGATGAAAATAAGAAAACTATTTTTGGGACACTAATGTAGATAGCACCATGCTATACTGAAAATATGCACTCATACAAATATCTTCCCGGAATACGGCTATATAATAGATAAATGTCTATAGAATAGTGTTATTCATAAAATTTTGTATTGTAAAAGGCAAAATCTGAAAATAATGTTTTTATACATAATGTAGAATATTGGTTTCAGTATTATATTGGCGGTGGGTATCTGACAATAAGCAAAGCAGTGATGGGATTTAAAAATCTATATTTAGTGCCAAATTGATGTCTAAAACTTGAAAAAATGCGACTAATAGTTACAAATTACTTTTCAGAATATAAATTGGACTTGAGTCCTTTTTTTACATTGTTTAATATACACTCAGGTTTCGTTTTATGCGATAGATGCGTTCCAAAAAAATAGCATAAATTGAATTCGCATAAAACTATACTCTAACTTCATATATAAAACTAATGATACTAAAATTCTGAAAAACCGCATAAATTAAAATTTTAATTAAAAAATTCAAACAAAATCGCATAAAAAAAATCAACAAAAATATATTTATTTCATTTACTTAAACTATAAAAACAAAATACGTTAAAAAAATAAACAAAAATATAATAAGAGTACTCATTTAAACGCTTAAGTGTCTCATTTGTTCAATTGTGCAAATTTGCGCGACGTGTTTCATGAACCCACCTTTTCAATTTTGTTCAAGTTTATACATTAAATTTCTCTCTATTTGATACAAATAAAAATAAATTCAGCAAAAGCCATAAAAAAAAAATTTTCAAATTGTATAAATTTTAATTTTAAAAATGTTGAATGAAAGTTAAATCTTTGGAACAAACGGTGATATACATAGTTTGTAAGATTTTATTTATGTTCTAGCTGTTGGTTAATGCTTTCATATACAATGTCATTTAATACAATCATTCTGTTCTAAAGTTACACAATATTCACATGCTCAAAATTTTTATATTTTATTTGATTTTTATTTCTTATTAATAAAAGTAAACAAAAGCAGCTGATTCATCAAATGCACAATAAATTCAAGTTTGCGAGTCTAAATTGTCGCGCAAACTTATCCGAGTTGTGCAAACGAATTTCCATACATTTTTTGACAGTTCATTTGCGAGAGTATAAAAATGCACAGATTGCACAGTTTACGAGGCATATAAGCGTTTACATGAGGACCCTTAATATTAATTCATTTATTACAGGAAAAAAACTGAAAGTGATCCAAAAAATACGATAAAACATTTTTTAATGAAATTCTGCAAATATGTATGATTAATCTGAATCCCGTAATAGTCACCTATTATGGGAAAAATATTCATAAATCTCCAGCAAATATTTCGCTTTACAAAACAAACTGGCTTAAATATATGAAGTTCATCAGTAGCCATATCTACACAAATCCAAATATACAGTGAGGGAGAGATAAACGAATGCGTCAGTGACTTCACGTCATTAATTACTTCGGCCCTGGATCATTCAAAGATCGAAATCCCTAAAAAGTTAAAAATGCTTATTTCCAATTCTGATATTGAACGATTACTTCTCGAAAAGAGAAAGCATAGAAGAGAGAAAGCATAGAAGAGTGCAGCAAAGCAGAGGCTGTCCATCGCTACTACCCAGCGGATTTTTTCCCCATACATCTTCCAACTGAGACCAATGACAATGTAGATGCGACTAATCCAAAGTCTGTATTCAATTTCCACTTACATTTACACAGCGATGGCCTAGGTCGTCATATGGGTCCAACTCTACCGACAATGTAAGCGAAGGTCGGATGGGTCCAACTCCACTTACATTGTAAGCGAAGGTCGGATGGGTCTAACTCCACTGACATTTAATCGTCTTAAATTTCTCTTTCTGAAGCCGAACATTTCTTTTAATATGAAAAACACACAACAACAATTACTATTTTTAATTTATACTTATTTATTTTATTTAATTAATTATTTTTAATGCCACAATCACGGTTAAACCACTTGTACTTCAAAAACACTTTACAATATGAAATTTTTCTTTGATAGAATAGAAAAAACAAAGAAACACCAAAAAATAAATAACGGGACAACGGCTGAACCAAAACAAACAACAAAACTATATTAACAATATGATACTACATTACTTAGCCATCCAATTCAGATGCAAGTACGATGACAACATTTTGTTCGATTTTGTCTTGTTCTTTAATTCTAATATGTATTTCATTTTACAATGGAATAGCAGACTGCTGGGTAGAAGACTGAAGAGAGCCCTTTGCTTAGAGGAGGATCGCAGAAATAGAAGATACATCGAGAGTTTGACGAATACTAAATATACGAACTTTTCTCTTTGGAAAGCCACACGTAACATCAAACAACCGGTAGATGGAAAATGTCCATTGAAAAAACCAGATGGTAATTAGGCAAGAAATGCTAAGGACAAAGCATTAATTTTTGCGGAGCATCTGAGTAACGTGTTCAAGCCAAACCCACCCAACAATGTTTTTGTACTGGATGATCCTTCTATTTATGAGACAGAGTATGATCAAATCAGAGTGAGTCCTGAGGACGTTCGAAAGGTACTCAAACATAACATAAATACAAAAAAATCTCCGGGTTATGACAAAATTACACCATCCAAGATTAAAAATCTTCCTATTATAGCTATAATCGACTAGGAGTCTTCCCAACAAATTGGAAAATTGCTCAGATTATAATGATACCTAAGCCATTAAAATATTTAACAATGCCCTGCTTATCAAAGTTATTTGAGAAAGTATTACAATGTAAAATTATACCATACCTAAATAACCGAAAATTTAAAAATCTGTTAAAATTCGAAAAAAAATCGTTAATTTAAAAATCGCATAAATTTGAATCCGCATAAAACGAGACCTGAGTGTAATTTCTTCATTCCAAGTTATATCATAATTGAAATGTATTTCAGTCAATCATTGAAGTACTTTTGAAATCCGATTTGTACTGAAAAAATATACTTGGTGAATTTATCATTCCTAGTGCCTTTAAAATGTTTTTGTATTTATATTGCTTAAGAAATATTCGGAAATTAATCCTCAACATAATTGTTTTTATTTTTATTCGAAATATTTTGAAAAGTGTCAAAATAATATCGACACTTGTCATTCAACACGTATTAAAAATGGCACAATTTCTTTACAAATCATAAATTATTTAACAAGACTACACACAATTAAACATAAAATGTATTATAATTTTGAAGGAATTAAAATATATAAATGAAATGTATTTGTTGATAGCTTAAAATGAAACTGAAGAAATATTTTACTATTCTGGCATAACAAAATTCGTCATGGTCTTCATTATATTGCTCTCAAAAATACTCATAATATAAGTATTTTCTTATATTCAGCCTACCAAAATCCGACAAACTAAAGGAACAAACCTACCAAAAGTCAATTTGTTAACTTGAAACTACCAATTGGATCAAAGTGGCTACGCTGGTGGGTATATAAGATTCGGCATTCGATATCGAGTAAAATTTATCGTAATTTTCTTACTTGAGATTATGACATTCGATAATACATAGGCTATTGGAGGATGATTCTGTCAAATCCTATCCTGGCATTGTATCTATGGTTTAGGATCTCTTGGGAAAACTACTAGTATTTCTAGCTATATTACTGTCACTTAGGTAGAATTTTAATCATCTAAATTTCAAAATTATTTACTTTTTTAATTTTATCTAATATGTTTTTTTTTATTTTTTGTACTAAATTTTTTTTAAATTCGAACATAAGAAAATTCGAACAAAACTTCGAAAATTCAGACAGAAGTTCGAAAATTCAAAAAATGTTACAACTCAACTAGCCAATTTAAGCAATGTTCGAAATACTAACATACATTATTTAATATAATTACCATCAGTTTGAAAATAATATTTATAATTATTAAAATTTATTTTGTCATTCTCCGTAAACTATTTATAAAACCAATTTTTACATTACCAACTTAAAAAAACGTTCAATTAAAACTAATTCTATAATAAATTATCTTTCAAAAACTGTTTTTATTAGCATTCTGTCACTTCTAAGAAAAAAGTTATCATCATTTTAAGCCCACAACCTCTTAATTAATATTAATCATACGCACACTGTGTAAATGGAAAAGAAACTTGGCTCCGGACACAAAGTAACTATAGAACAGAAAATAAGCTTTAAAAATAGCATAAGTAGAGATTTGGAATTGAAACTTTGGCGATTGTATAGTCTGGTAAATTTGTTTTCTTGCTATTTCCGGCTATGTTTAAAGATTATCATGCCAATATTGGCAAAGTAGTATTTTATGACTTGTCTGATATTTAATATATATACCCTACATCACCATAGTGGGGAGGGTATAATGCGTTTATGCAGATGTTTGTAACGCACAAAAATATTAGTCTAACACTCACCTTAAAGCAGGGGTGCCCACAAGTTCCTTATGGAAGAGTAAACACCAATACATTGGTGTTTATACAGTGGTGGGCACCAATTTAAGACAAATACTTGAATTTTTTTCATCAACTGAATTTTAAGTGCGATAGAGCCAAAATAAAAGGACCTCTAAGGGTATGAAATTTATTATTAATGTTTCTAGTTTCTGAAAAATGTTTGGAAAAATCGGTAAAACATATGTGGACAAAGATATGTGGAAATACGTTGACCCACCTCAGCGAACATCCAATGTTAATAACATGATATGAGCGAAACTAATGGAACTAAAAATACGAAATTTGGTCCGAATATTTTATAATAATAAAAATATAATGATATAAATGTGAGAAAATATGTTTATTTAAAAAAAATATTTTTTGGTCAAGTTGTAGAAAAATTTTATGTGTTCGTGGTGAATATGTATGAATTGACACAGTCGAATAAAACACACTTGTGTGTTAAAACAGTCCTCATGCTTACATATTTGTGGAAATATTTGAAAAAATAATTGACAATCACGTGGAATTTAGCAAACAATTTTTGTCTTAAATTCCTGGCCACCACTGTATAATTTTTTTTTTTTTTAAATATTTTTTTCGAAAGATTGAAGAAATAGCTATCTAAACTATTTGGAACGCATTTTGCTAAGAACAATAGATAATAAGTTACATGGATGAGAAAAATCACATGTTTGGCCAAAATGTAAAATTTTGACCCCCTCTAACCGAGAGTTCTGGACCGATCTTGTTGTAAAGGTCTAACTTGGTGTAAATTTCATCCCGATCGGAAGACATCGATTTTAAAAGTTGGTTCACTTGACTTGAAATCCCCCATATATAAAATTTAATAAATCGTGAGGAATACTTAATACAATCAACCCATATTACTCATACGCTACACGCAAGCCCTATTGTAGACATTGGGACAAATTAGTTTAACCTACATATTTGCGTTATTGCATGGAATCAAACAAAATTTGAAGTAGAAATTTATACATCTAGGAGAGGCACAATGCCTTAAATATATGAAGTTGATCACCTCGTTTTGGTTTTCTCTTTTAGTTCGGGAAATATCTAGATTGAATTATTTTTGATGGCATTTTCTTAAATAATTTTATTTCAGAAAAAAACTTATAATTAAAGTATAATCAATTGTATATAGCTATATGGTCCCTATAGAAAGTAACCAGCATCCAAATTCGAAACATGTAAAATAGAATATTAATTTTTTTGTTTTCAAAAAATTATTTTATTTTCAATAGAAAATAATTTATTTCGGGTTCGTACACATTTCGAATAGGTATATTTTTCTGAAAGATGCTTGAAAAATTGCCTCATTTACAGGACAGAGCATCAGTCCTTATCATAAGTTATAAAGAAAAACGTTATAAATTCATATAAAAATTTAAGCAAATAGAAAACAGAACACAGTTGAATCAATTTCAATTTTAATGGTAAAATACAGGTGCCTAAATTTTTATATGAAAAAAACGTAGTTTTAATAACGTTTTTCTTTATAACTCCTGAACTAATCGAGTATCCATCGAAATTTTTTTTCACGAATATAGTAAAGAGTGTTCTTTATTAATTTTTAACACCGCGATCTTTGTTATTTTTTACATTGAAATATATTGACCTTTAACCTTTTGGAAGTAAACAATTTTATTCACACCATTTTAAGGACAATATCTTTGGCTTTAAAATGGAGTCAAAAATTATGCTGGTCTTTGAGTAGTTTCAAAGTAATGGGCTAATTGGGTATATAATTTTAGACAATTTTTCAATTTTCAAATCGCGATATTTTTACATCGGAATGAGTTTCCATTGAAAAAGTCACTCATATGAGAAACATATTGGATATATTATGTATGTGGTAAATTTCTTTGAAATCGCAGATAGTAAATCCGACTGCTGTCCGTTTTCACATGGATCTTCCGAATTTTTTCATGGCTTTATATGCAATTTAAATACTCCAAAAGTTAATAAGATATCACAAATGAAGACAGAGCGACTTCATTACTAAACTACTTCTAAGTAATGCATACGGTAATTTTTTATTACTAAAGACATGTTATTGCCAAGCTATTAGTGAAAGTAAATTACAAACAGCATAAACTGTACAAATTCATAACCTTAATTTAACATTTTCCTATATACGACTACATACACGTAAGCATTTTGCTAGGCTACATTTAATGTGATAATAAATAATACTTTTAGTATAAAAGCTACTAAAAAAATGCTCTCAACTTTGCAACAAATTACAAAAAAGGATGAAAATTTGTAAACTCTAATAAAAATTTAGGTTTTACTCAAAAACACCAGGCCAAAAGAGGAAATAAAAACCAAAAAAAAAAATTATACCCATGTGAACGAGTTCTGGTACAAGTGTTGGAATTTAAAAGTTATAGACTTCTTCTCTCCAGGACATTGACTATGAAAATATTTTTCTAAAAATAAACTTTAATTCCCAAAACTGCGTGTGAGAGCTAGTGTGTTATGCATGAGGTTTAAAGGAATGTGTGTGTGTGCATGTGTGTAAGAGTTTCTTTATTCTGAATACTTCAACAAACTTTCATTACCATCTCGCAACAGAGTAGTAGACACAAGGATTTTATAGCATGCAACCACTTTAAGCAAAATAGCAACAAAATAATGGAAGCCTTTAAGTGTTGTGTAGGCACCCAAGCTGAAAAGACAAAGTGTTAGAAAGTTAGAGAGAAAAAAGGATTTACTCAATAACACATACAACGACGACGGCCTCTACAACACAGCACAGCTTGCAACACTAATTGTTACGAAAGGATATTTGTATTCCTACGGACAGAAGAAGAAAATGAAACATGTCTGCAATTTTAACTTAAACACTACACATATTTTAAAATAAAAATTGCCGTAGATGAATGGGCTGGATGGGCAATAAAAGGCACGGAAAGGCAGACAACTTAAAGTTTTATGGTAAAGCTTTCTTAAACCACAAATATTTAAAAAGAAACTGATTGTTAGTCTTTGATAGAGATAGATATAATAAGTAAGATGGCAAAAGTGATCGATTTACTTCTACACTAAATATATATTATTTCTAGACCATCCTACCATTATTTTATTTAATTGCATGTCTCATATCAAACTCTGGTTACAGCTTCCTGACTCTGTTAGTTCCTAGGAACAGTAGATTTTGTTACAAGGCCTTTCCGTTCTTATATCCGTTTTGTAACAACATCTTTACACATATTCTCACAGATACAAACATATACATGCATACTTTTAGCAACAAACTTTTAAATACTTGTATACTGGTAATTTATATACATTGCAATTAGTTATCAACGTCGTAAACGATTATAAAGTGTTGTTATCTATGTATTCGTATGTTTATGTAACTGAAGAGTCCTTTCAACTATTCTAACATACATATGCACTTTCCCCATTTACACACATATCGATATGTACTTCAAATAGTCCTAATAGCAACAAAAACTTTGTAGTCAAACTAAAATTCGAATTTAATGACTTGTTGTTAGTGATACCAGGGCCAGAAAAAAGGACACTTTCATTTGGAAAATTTATTTAATTTAAGACAAACCATAAATTATAGTCAATGTTTCGAAAAAGGATCAATGTGTTTTTCTTACAAAAACAAAGTAATTTTGGTATTAAATACATGATATAATTTAATAAATAAGAACAATGAGTAATAAATGGTGATTGTAATACTTATCTTTAAATAAATCAAAACTTTTAAAGCTAAAGTTTAAGAAACTTTATAGTATGCTAATTATTAAATAATAATAAGCGCCTAGACGATGCCTTTAAAATATTATGAATAAAATTTTGTTTATTAATAATTAAGTTCCAAAAAATTGTTTCGTTATAAGCCGCTTATACTTATAAGTATTATATACAATATGAACATTAAAATATTAGCTAGTTTCCCTGACAATAGACAATGTACATAATTAACGGAAAAAAATGCCGCCTAATTGCATGTCATTAAAATAATATTTATAAACTAATAATTCTATAAATAATGTAAAGTGAGTGTAATTATTTCTTATATTAAAAATAACATAATTGTAATTTGATGCACAGTGGTTTAGAAACTTTAAAATGAGGTGTTTTTGAGATGATTTGTATTTCCATGGTTGGAATGGGGGCTAGTGAAGGCCTACAAAATTTTGAAAAAAGTGCAAGAATTCAGTTCTAATCCTAATGAAAAAAATTCAAAGAAAGGCAAGAATTATGTACAAGTATTTGGTATTATTTAAAACCATAAGACTAGAGAATTACTATTTGAAAATAACAATTGTTTCGATTTACCATAAAAACCTGAAGAAAAATTTAAATTTAGAATTAGTGTAAAATTCGATCGGTTTGAAATATAGAAATAATATTTGATCGAAAGGTCCTTTAATCAATGGCTTGATAATATTTGCCATTGTCTGCACTTAAATACCGAAATTCCTAAAACAGGTAAAATATGTTAAAAAAATGTATATTTTTCATAAAAGAAGCCTTTTTCGTCATTTAAGTAATATAAGAGGCCTTCCAAAAATAATATTATACCCTACACATCCATAGTGGGGAGATATGCAGATTAGAGTGACAATCTGTTGTATGGAAAAAATTGTTTGTTAAAATTATGAAGAGTGCCGGGTGGAATATTGTGACACTAGGCCTAGAAGTTAAGTGCTGAAAATTTGAGCCAAATAGGCCAACGATTTGTGGACGCGCTTCGAGGTCAAAGTTCAGATATATGCAAAATTTTACAATTTATATGGAATAAATAGGTGAAACTCGTTAACTTTCTGCATTGTTTTCTAGAAATATGTAGATTTATTTATATTAATGAATATTACATTAAAACAAATTTTTGGAAATTAAACCTGTATATCTTTCAGTCAAAATGACCCAAAAACTGTATTACAGCCAAATTTTTCAGTTTTTGTAAAAATTTTGCTATTAAATAAATACTTTTGCAATTGAATGCAAAAGAATCGAAATGTGTATGTAATTATCGTTGTAATGAGATATAAATGACTAATATGGTTAAAAAATGTTAAAGTTATTACAAATTCGCCAGACCATTAACGTGTCTCAGGCCACTTGAACAATAAATTTAGAAAAAAAATTAACATATTTTGAGAAAAATTAAAATAAAAGCTAATTTTTATTTAAAATATATCCGTATGATATATTGTGTATGAGTTTTTATCTTCGTACGATACCGTTAACATATTCGCAGGTATGGCCTCCATTTTCAAATTTTTAAGAATTTTGTTAAACAAATTTCAGAATTTTTTGATCATCACATTGGGATTTATTGAGATCATAATAGGGAATAAAAATATGAAAAAATGATTTCAATACCTCTTACAGTTTTTCCGTACCTGCGATTTAAATTTATCGGTTTTCAAGAAAAACTAATTTTTTGTCCATATTTTGGCGAATGAGCCCAATCTCATTACTGTTATAAATGTTAAGTAAAACCTATACATAATATTATAGTCCTGGTAATTCTAAATACGGTCTGAAAGTTTTACTATAATCGGAAAACGTTAACCTTTAAATCGAGATTGTCAAAGGTCAAATTTTTCAATATTTGGAATTTCTAATGAAAACATAGCTAAATGTTTTATATTTTTGGGCCGATTTTAATGAAACCAGAGGAAAATATACATTGAGCTCTAACATTTACACCAACGGTGCAAAAATTGAATTAACTAAGAGCACTTGGGGTCAAAATGGCGGTGTTTTTCGTGATTTTAAAAGTTGAGGGTCATGTGGGCCCTAAGTGCTGCTAAGGGTTAATTTCCAGTTTTTGTGCTGCTATTTTAAATTCTGGACTTTATGTTATATTTTCCTCAAGTTTCATAACATTTCGCTATATTTGCATTAGAAATGACAAATATTGAAAAAATTTACCTTTGACCTTCACGATTTAAAGGTTAACGTTTTCCGATTATAGTAAAACTTTCAGACTATATTTAAAACTACCTGGACTACAACATTCTGAACAGACTTTACTTAAAATTAATAACAGTAAATTGGGCTCATTCGCCAAAATATGGCCAAAAAATTAGTTTTTCTCGAAAATTGCAAAATTTATATCGCAGGTACGGATAAACTATTAAAGGTATTGACATACTTTTTCACATTTTTATTCCCTATTATGTTGTCAATAAATCCCCAAGTGATAATAAAAAAATTCTAAAATTTGTTTAACAAAATTTTTAAAAATTTGAAAATTGAGTTTTGAAACTGCCGTTAAACAATTTTTTTTTGGTCATACCTGCGATTAGGTTAACGGTTTCCTACTAAGACAAAAACTCATATACAAGTAAATATGGATATAGTTTAAGTAAGAATATACTTTTGTTTTAATATTTCTCAAATTATGTTAATTTTCTTCCTACATTTCTTGTTTTTTTAATAACTTTAACATTTTTTAACCAATTTTTTGTCTTTTATATCTTATTAGAACGATAATTACATTCACATTTCGATTCTTATAAATTGAATTACAAAAGTAATTAATTTGTGGCAAACATTTAAAAAAAACTTACAAAAATCCATTTTCCCCCTTGTAAATGCACTTCAAAACTAAATCGAAAGTCGGCACGGGTTGCCTTTCTTAGAGCAAGCTAAACATTTATTTGGTGGTATTTTAGGTCAATACGAAAGTTTTCAGCGGGTACCGTTTCAACATTTCAAAAAATGTAATTCTAAGGGACACTCTAATAAACAGGTTATGTAAATTTTAACTTTTCTATGGTTATTTCAATAATATCGTACTAACTCTTTTTGATTTGTCATAAATTATGTGGAGAAACAATTAAAAAAATCACAATTTTAGAAAAAAAAATTTTTAAAAAGAATTCAAAAATTTTACCATTTTTGTACTTAGGTAAGCATGATGCATCAAATCTATATAGTGGTTAGTGAAGACTTCTTTTGCTGTTGACCTGTGTAATAGATAGAACCTTTTTGGTCCCAACAAATACGGAGAATTACCTTAGCGACATGGATATTTGGATTTGGTGTCGATTTGGCTGATTGGCCGGGCTTCACATACGATCTCTTATGCTTCGGGTTATTGTAATGGATCAATTTTCTATCACAAGTAATGATTCGGTGCAACAATGATTTTCTTTTATAGCGTTCAAGCATCATTTCGGACATGAAAAATCGTCCTTCAAGGTCTCTCGACTTCAATTCATATTGTACCAAATTTCCCTGGTTTTTGATCAATCCTGATGCTCGCAATCATTTTGAAATTGCTTCTTGAGTAGCTCCCAATGATTTTGCAAGCTCTTGTTCAGTTCGAGTAATGCCTCCAATTCCTGGTCTTCAATATTGTTTTGGCTGATCTGGGTGATCTTTATCTTCGGTGTCAATCTCACAACTTCTGAACCGCACAAACCATCTTTCGCACGAACCGATGAAACACATTCATCATAATCATCGGTGAGCCATCGGTATGTTTCAGCGGCATTTCGTTTTAAAATAATGAAGTAAACAAAACTTCCTGCATATGATGATTTGTTGGCACAAAATTCCTCATCTTAGAAGCAAAGAAGAACATTGTTTTTTACACTACGTAAATACGTGGGAATAAATAAGAGAAATGTACCCTTCAAAATGACATATAAGTTATTAAAAACCGCTTTCAAACCCAATAGCTCTCAAGATTTTTAGATTTATCGTAAAGTTTTTGCCCAGATCCAAAGCTAATGCTTATTTGAAGACATATAATGTTCAAAAAGTTCCAGACTTCAATACGGTAAGGAACTTAGAAGCAAAAGAACGAGCGAAAAAGTTAAGAATCTCTTGTATGATGGCTGATGAAACTTATATACTGACAGATATTTCACAACATCCGGGTCAAGATTTTTATGTAGCAGATGGGTGAGGTAATGTTCGTGAATTATACCGGACAAAAAATAAACAAAATGAAACAAAAAGATTCTTGTGTGTGAAAGCTTTTTGAAGTTGTGTCAAAAAAAGCCAATCTTTTGTGACATCAGGCACGATCAACACAGAAATATTTATTACTGAGAGTCCACAAAAACGGCTTTTAAATTTCCTAAAACAGCACAGAGTGTCTGTATATTTCTGGCTTAATTTTCAAACAATCATGTCAATTTTGTACCACGGGAGGCAAACCCACCCAACTGTCCAGAACTTTGGCCTGTGGACTTGTTAAAAATAATTAAAGAACTCAGGAAAGGTATCCCAGGACATGTCCGATTTTAAGCGTAAGTTGACCACCTCTTACAAAAAGATAACTATACAATTTTTAATGGGAGGATGTCCCAAATAGTTTAGATAGCTCTTTCTTCAATCTTTCGAAAAAAAATCTTTAAAAAAAAAAAAACTTAATATTTTTTTCCGAAATCAAAAACTTTTTTGACTTTTTTTCAAAACGGGCCCTTTTTTCTTAAAATAAAGCTTAGATATTTTCCTTGAAGACCTATTTGGTGGCTTAGTGGAATGCGATTGGGATATCTATCAAAATAAATATTTTGTAACTCAAAACTTAAAATTTTTGACTTTTTTTTGCAAAATCAAAAACTTTTTTTTAGCTCAACCAAAAGCTGAGATATTTTCCTTGAAGACCCCTTTGGTCGCTTAGTAGGATGCGAGTGGGATATCTATCAAAATAAATATTTTGTAACTCAAGACATACAATTTTTGACTTTTTTTTTTTGCAAAATCTAACTTTTTTCAAAATGGGCCCTTTTTATAAAATTTTTTTTTATCCAAAGGAAAGCTTAGGTCCGTTCCTTTAAGATATTTTTGGGATGCTAGTGGGATATCTATCAAAATAAATATTTTGTAACTCAAGAAATAAATAAATAAATTTTTTATTTATTTATTTCTTGATTAGTAGCCCTTATTTTACTGTTTAATGAATTTGAACAATATTTGAATAAATTTACGTATTTTTGAGAAATTTTATATTAAACGGTTTAAGTTTTTTTCTGGATTACTCTTTATAGATAATATTTATAATTAGAAATTTAGTGAAAATGTAAAATAGGTAAAATTAGTTCTGGTTGTTTAAGAAATATGGCAATAAATTGTTTAAACGTTTTTCGAATGTTGAAGATATTTTCAATAATAAATTAATTTTTGATGATTTTTATTAAATTTTGTAGACTAAGGTGACCAAATAGTCAAAATTCCAACTACAATCACTTCAGTTTTGATAGTTTAAATTTAATTAAGATGTTTTTAAACCACTCTACAAAAATACAAAAATCATCATAATTACTGCAAATTCTTAATTTTTTCTATAAAAAGTATTTTGTAAGAATTAAAAACAATATATTTTATTTAATGTAACACGAGAAAAAAACTCACACCAGCCAAAGTAATAAAATTTACTTTAAGTAAGATACAAATTGCAAATAATTACTAATAATAAATCACAAAGTACTGAAATTACTCTCAACCAGCAACAACTGTATCTTCATGTTACAAACTGACTGACTTTAGACCAAATAGATGCGGACAGTGTAAGTCTAAGAGTAGCTATTTAAAGTCAACTACTGAGGTTGTTTTTCATAGATACAAATATACTTCTAGTAAAATAGAGTATGATGTTGTTGAACGTAGTTAAGTAAGTTACTTTGGTGATGTATTGCCATCATTACATGAAAAAACATGATGTAAGAGATTACCTGCAACAAGCACAAGAAAACAAAATAAAAATGGAATGTATGGAGAACTTTTCAAAGATGTTCATTTTGAGATTTAATTTTTTTTTTTACTTTCTGCTGTTACATTTCGGTTTAAAGTAGTTTGACCAAAAATGTAATGACAGTGTTTTAACCACTTGATTTCGAAATGTAAAGAAAAATGGTCAATTACAATGGTATGTATGTGTGTAGGTAAGTATGTATTTGTAGTAGGTAATAAAAGTTTAATATACACTGGGCGAAATAGTTTAGTTTTGGATATTTCCATATTTTTTACATAATTATTTCATTGGAAAGTTAAAAAACTGTATATGTCTAGCTTACCATATTTAGAATAACTAAATTTAGAATAACGAAAATAAATCGCACTATTCGTTACAGATTTATTTTCACTTTTATTAGTTTCCAAATTGTACGTCATTACAGCAACTGAAATGCACATATTCCTTCAAAATCGCCAAATTCTTAGTAATTCAGATTTTGGCGAATGACAACATCAATGAAGTTTCATTAGAATCGTGTCCTAGGTTCTCATATGTGGCATAAGATGAACGTTAATATCAACTTGAATGCTTCCTTAATTTGTGACTACTATGTTGAAGATATGATAGACACCCTGATCCACTGATGCCGGGCTACGTCCTAATACATTGTTCAATGACATTTTTACAGAAAAGTAGACGGGAAACTAGACCATACAAAATGGTGAATCCACTAATCAGGACCCAGTTCGTATTGCAACAGTGAAGGCTACAAATGGCTTACTAAAGTATTAGGTATGAAAGGTATATTGCGTCTTTATTGATTGTGGTAAGAGTCCCGAAAAGGACGAATCATCCAACATAATTGATATAACAGTAGACTATTTATTTTGGAGTATCCGAATTTGCCTGTTCGGTAAGCTACTTTCGGGTTTTGTACTCAACTGCCTAGAGTAACTTCGGGTAATGTGGACTACCGTTTTGTTTTTTCTAAATTTTGGCCACAATATATGTGGATATTAAAAGAGTTGTGAAGCAATAAATTAGCTAATGTATTCTCTAATGGTTTTTGCAGTTGAAAATTTTTTCCGTTAAAGGATAAAAAATTTATGTGAAAATATTTTAAGGAACCCAAAAATCAGCATTAAAAAAATTGGAGGGTAATATGGACCACTATATGAGGGTAATGTGGACTAGTATTTAATACATAAAATTCATGAACCAGCTAATCATGAATGATTAAAAAATTTAATTTCAATATATTTTTATTAATACAAACTAAAAAGTCGCGTTCTTGGCTTAGATAGATTGCTTACAAAGTACATAGTTATTGTCGGGTAATATGGACCAGTAGTACATAATCAAGTAATTTAAGTGGTCCACATTACACGAACTTGGGTTACAGTGGTAAAAAGTTATTTTTACCTAATAATCTAAATGTGCTTAAATTCTTACCAAATATATGCAAAACTACGTGTCCACTTTAACTATATAAAACAACCAAACATTAAATTCTACCAAGTAACTGTACCAAATTTTGTTTCTTACTTGAGCCGAAAAAAATGTTGAGCAGGCGCATTAATTTCAATACAAGAATAAAAAGTCAACATATCAATAACTCATGAAAGCAAATGTGCAATTGTCGTTTCAAACAAATTGTAAAATGTACGACAAATCAGTTTTATCATACCTTCAATAGTTTCTGAAAAAAGACACTGGTCCACATTAGACGCATAGTCCACAATACCCGAAGTTACTCTACTATTAGCGTATATACTTCTATGTTTGTTTTATTTACTCCTCTAGGGAGTCATATAGAAGAGTATTCCACCTATTTGTATACATATAATCTGCTTTTCTATCTGTAAATTGACTTTGTATTGGTTTGCGGGGAGTATGTGCAATAAATCTCCATTTTATCTCCCTATCTGGTTTTTATTAGAGTCTCGATGGTTTTTCCTACATAGGTTTGTATTGGAAATAATATTCGGACAAATTATTTTGCACATAATACGTATAAAGTGGTTTATAAGCCATCTTTCCGTACTATAGCGGAGATTTTACTAGTTTTTAGCTTTTATTTTGAAACATTTGTAGAGTATAAATTTATTAAAAATTGGCCATTGATGACCTTTACTTTTCAAATCTTTCTGAAAAAAATAAAAATGGATTCCAGGTCAAAAGAACAGCCTCAAGAACGACTCGAGCCAATATAGGATAATCTGTTCAAAAGTAAAGCGTATCCCAGAGGGAGCGTTCTGCATAGATCGAAGCAAATAGTAGTCGGACGGGAAACAGTCTGGACTATAAAGCGAGTGATCCAAAAATACCAACCACTTCATTCTAAATACTTTTTCACAGGTATTGTAACATGTGGCTGAGCGTTGTCATGATCGAGTATTACGGTTTCATGTCCTGGGTGTTTTTCGGCCAATGCTCGCTTCAAATGAATCAGTTGCGTTTGGTACAGGTTCTCTGATCTGGTCGGATCTCAGTAGCTTATAATAGATAGGATATTTTGCTTTAGTGTCAATGCTCGCTTTAAACGAATCAGTTGAGTTTCCCTGCATTTGGATGAATCCTGCTGCTCCCCAGATTTTTGAAATTGCTGCTTGAGTAGTTCCAAATAATTTTGCACAACTATGTTGTACGACACTGTTAGTAGTGGTTTCCCTGAGTTCTGTTCTTATTGTACAGCGTCCAATGAAGTCGATTGCCTTTTGAAAATCTATAAGCAGTAAATATAGAGAGGATCGCCAATCAATAGACTGAAAATTTGTTGCCGAAATCCTGCTTGTTTATCTCGTAATATGTTATTTAGTATTGCTATTCTTTTCCAGTTGTAACAGTCCCTTTTTTGGAAGTTTCATGATTATTCCCTTCGACCATCCTTGCGGGAAACTTTCACTTTGCCAAGCCTCTAAAAGCTTCTGCCGAAATTGCAGAATCAGTTTGTAATATTGGCTGGTAAGCTTTCGTCGCCCGATTCTTTATTTCTTTTACAGTAAATTTATTGCAGCTATCATCTATGCTAAGAGAGTCTTCACTTATATCCATCACTTTCGAGGATTGATCAGCGTATGATAGATTATCGTAATTATCATCATCTCTATTAATGGTATTATCGAAGTGTTAGTATTTATCTACTTATATTGTTAATAGCTTTGCTGTGGTTAAAATCTAGCTTGGCGAGCCTAGTGATGATTTGATATAATTAACACACTCTTCCGCTTCTCCCGCGAGTGTATCAAAATACTTTATTTCCTTACACGGGCAGGACGTTTTACTGCTTTAGCTATAGGGCCTTCAGCCTGCTGTCTTCTAAATTATAAAAAACGGTAGATATTTCTTCTCAGCCATTGATATTATCTCATCGCTGCTGTTACTTCATTACTTCTTCTGCAAGCCTATTTTGAAGTAAACAGTAAAAGCTTTAGCAATCTCTAATTTTTGTTTTGTTTGTAGATCATACTTTATGGAGGCTACTACCAATTCACGATCCTAATGTACGTCTGCTCCACGTTTGGTTCGCACATCCAAGAGTGAAGGTCTCCATCGATGTCGAAGACAATTATGATCTATTTGATTTTTGGTGTTTCCATTTGTAAATGTCCATATATGTTTATGATTGTCTTTATGGGGAAATATTGAGCCGCCCATGTCAAGGTTAAATTTCTGACAAAGCCCGTCAAATCCTTCGCCTTTATCATTTATACTTCTCATACTATCCATATTATTGAGACCAATTTACGCTTTAAAGTCTCCAGATAGAGTCGATACATTTCGCAAAGGTATTTCGTTTAAAGTTGCAGCTACGTTGTTGTTCATAGAAGACGTCCTTAGCACTTTCCTCAACATATCGTTGATTGTTACAATTTTTTTATATTACAACAAAACAGTGCAACTATGATGCGATCTTTGACAGGTTCCCAGGAGCTAAGTGATTTTCTCGTATATTTTGATATCAAGAAAGCTTGCCACTTGTACCGGTATCTTCACTCGCGCTGTACAATATTGCGATTCCATTCAATGATATAAATTCTCCTTTTCCGTACCATCGTATTTATAAAGGTTATATTTAGGAAAATTGTGCCTCTAGTTTTGCTGTGTCACTAACGTTCCATTGTCCTATTTATGTCCTTTTTCCTGAGCCAAGGGTCAACCATTTTGAGTGCAGTTGTATTGTATTTTCTATTGAGGAAGTTTCAATTTCACCAATTCTTTAAGTCGCCATTCCGGCCTATATGAAAGATGTGATAATTTGAAGCACCAACTACTTGCCATGTCTATCCTGGTATTATTAGTACTTCTAATTTCCAGGCGAGATATTTCAACAGTAAAATAAACTTTGTAAAGAACCTATCTTACAAAGGACTTAAAATTGTAAGTCTTGAGTATGGAATGCATATAAAAATAAATTGTTTTTTGCAAAGTTAAGATAGCAATCTTTTATTATATTTAGTAATTTTCTACTGAAACACCAACTGTACCAGAATAAATTTTAATATCAGGAAAGTCTACCCTTAAGGACCTAAAATTCCACACATGAAATTCACATTTCCTTTAAGTGTTTATTACCTATAACAACTACAGCAATTACAGTAACATGCTACTAGAGGTACTTTCAGTTGACTACAATTTTAATTACACTCTGGTCGCACATTGGACATCAAAATGAACGTACATATGTACATTGTACATACGGTCATTGAAATAATTACTGAGATGATAATTAAGTTGTAACAAAACACAGAGAAAAACATTTTAAATGACTCCACTTGTTTGCCACACACACCCAAATATACTTATACTGACATGACACTATACTACACTGAAAGTTATTTAAAGCTTAAACACTTGTATGGATGGATGTGTTGCACAGAAACCCCTTTAATTCGTTTAAAAACAAGCGAGGGATGATGACAATGTTGTAGTTGTTGCCAGGATAACATTGCGAAAGGTTTATTATCCATTTAATCAAAAGTGACATAGAGAGAGAATTAAAAGTATGCGTAAGTTAAAATGCCATTATTCACTTATTTTTTTTATTTTATTTTTCGTTCGCTTAACGTTGAAATATAATGTTGAAATGTTAACGGCTTATTTTATAAGTAGCTATTTAAAGCTACATTAAAAATGTTCATTCTTTACTTCATTATTATTTTTTTTTAATTATCAGTTTAAGTAGAAGAGAGACATAAATTAATAGTGAAGTGCAAAAAGATTGAGAAGAGTATTAAATGAGCTACTTGCTGATTTAAGGCAACATGAAAAATTAAATTATTTTAAAATGGGCTAAAAGTGTACACTGAAGAATGATTTGTAATTTTTCAAAGTTAATAGCAATGTCATCAATTACATCAGTGTAAAAGGATGACAATTCTGATCAGTAATTGAATAATTGTTTAAAGATGTTAAATATGATTAAAGTGAACAGTTAGTTAAATTCTTATATAGAAAAAAATTCATATCTGGAATGAACTTCTGCATAAACTGTTTGAATTGAACATGAAAAATTAAATATTCCCAAAACTTTTTAATTTAGATTATGAATTTGTGCGTACATATCATGAAATTGAACATGAAGTAGTTTTTGTTTTGTATTAATTTTTTGTTTAAAAAATTTTCTAAATGTGAAATCAATAACAGATAATAATGCAAATATTTTCCTTATAATTCCATCCTAATTGTTTATCAGAAACATTTACATACATTTCTTCTATTTATATGAAAAACATAAAAAAAATATTTTGTTTCTAGAAAATTTGTATTATTTTTCAGGAACACACATACAGTGGCAGCCAGCTATTTAGGGAAAAAATGTTTGAATTTTTTTATCGACTGAATTTTAAGTTTAATAGTACCAAAACAAAAGGACAAAGGGGTATGAAATTTTGTATTCATATTTTTAGTTGTTCAAAAATGTTTAGAAAAATCGGAACAACATATCGAGCCCTAACCGCGAAAATAACGTAAGCGCCAAAAATCAAATTTTATAGGAGAGAGTTTTTTTCGTTTTTATTTTAAGTTGTGCGAATGATTTCTTTGAAAATTAAAATGTAGTCTATTAATGGTATCATACATGCGATAAGTGCATTTTTAATTTAATTTTGTGAGCAACAAATTTGTTTTGGAGCTTACGTCATTTTTACCGTCTCTATTACAGGCAGCTGAGACTAAATTGTGGCGCATACGATAAATGCTTTACAAAGAAAATATATTTTCTTAAGTTTCGAAAATATATTTTCTTAAAGTATGCAATAAATTAAACATTTGTTATAAATCATAGTACAGATTTAACTATAGTAGGTGCTTAGGAAATTAAGGCACATCTTCTTCATATATTTCGTTTAAGGCGTCTTTAGTATTTTGGGAATGTTTTAGGGCAATATATTCGTTATAAAAACATATTTTTATTGCAAAGAGCTTTTATATCATTGAATTTATGTGACGAAATTTGTAATTGTGTGTTGTATAGCGGAGGAGGTCCACGGACCGTAGAAGTATTTAAATCAATGTTAATAGTCTTTTCCTCGCTATTATCTAAATAGCTTTATTTAAATGTAATCACGGTTGTATAAATAACTGCAGACCACATCGGGCTTAATTTTACTTTATTTGGAAGAAGCAGATCAAAAACCATTTTCCATTTTAGAAAATCAGAGTGCTTTAACGATATACACTCATAACCGTTAGGGTTTGTTCTTTCAATTCGAATAACTGTAGGCCACTCACTAGGAGGCCATACAGTTGGGTTTCGAGTAAATGATTCTATTGTACCGTGAATAGAATCAACAGGCATCATGGTAAGACCTGGTAGTAAGTAAGTAATTTTAATAGATTTAATGGTTAACATGGCTTTATTATGATTTTGCAGGCACAGCTATCGCAATACAAACTTAAATCGTTCACAGTTTTTCGTTCATCTAAAATAAGGAGATATTTGTTCATTACAAAATCGTTTGCCGTCTCTTTCATCCCATAAAAAACACACTCCATAAAGATTTAAATTGTAATAATACACAGAGAAAACAGATTCGTGATAGCAACCGAATTTGTTGCCAATCGAATGATTCGGTTGTACACATAGAATTTTTCGATTCTATCAACAGAAAGTCAGTTGATAAAGAAGAATTTCAGTTGAAGAAACCAATATTTTGTTACCCCTTCTAAAATTTTGTAACCACAACTGTAAAATTCGGTCACTAAGGCAGAATCATTCGATTGGCAACAAATTCGGTTGCTATCACGAATCTGTTTTCTCTGTGTAGTATTTTCTTGAATAAAACAGTGTAATATTTATACCATACACCACCATAGTGGGGAGGGCATAATGCGTTTGTGAAGATGTTTGTAACGCCCAAAAATATTAGTCTAGCACCCACCTTAAAGTATACCGATCGAATCAGAATCACTTTCTGAGTCTAGCTTGTGCGCAGAGTACAGGTCGCAAAGGACGGAGCCTAATTAAACTGGCTGAAATCGGTCCATTATTTCACCTAGCCTCCATACTAATTTCCTACCGAAATTGGACTTCCACAAATTTTGCTCCAAATAAATTTTATATATACGGAATTCATGTCACCAAATGTTATTGTGGTCGGCCCATTGTGATCGGCCCATAATTAGTTATAGCTCCCATATAAGACCCGCTTCCAAAAATTACTTTAACGTGCATAAATCTCTTAAAAATTTTGGTATACATATAAAATTCAACATAAATAACTTTCATGTAAACATAAATCATACGACCTAATTTCATGGTGATCGGTCCATAATTGGTCATAGCTCCCATATAAGGCCCATTTCGAAAATCAATAAATTTTAAGAAAAATGATTTTGCTCTTTTTCTTAGAGTAGGGTATTATATGGTCCGTCTTGACCAACCATACTTTCTTACTTGTTTTACTCTGAGGCATATTCAAAACTTTTTGAAGGTCGAAACTAGCACATAAAAACAAAACATTTTCCCACCTTTGTTTTTGTTCCTCCACAAAAATTCTTAAACTTAAATTCTTCTGTTTGGATGTGTCTAAATTTTTTCCTTGATCACATTTAGTACATCTATCTTTTTGTATTTCAATTTCTTTTGATTTTCTTTCTAGTTCTTCGGCTACTCTTACTTTCATTTACTGCCCCTTTTTGCTTTTATGTCGCTTACGTTATTTTTGCGGTAAAGCAAAAAGGTGAGTGTCGGTTACGATATAATTGAAATTGCGATATCTCTGTATATATAAACACTAAATTTTCAATTTAGTGTTTGATCGGGTGTTGATGTACACGAAAGTTTTCTATCGATTTCTATTAAAAAGTCAATTTTGAAAAAAATGTCGCTTACGTTACTTTTGAGGTTAGGGCTCGATATATGGACAAAGATATGTGGAAATACGTTGACCCACCTCATCGAACATTCGCTGTTAACAACATGATATCAAATTTATACTTGATTTAATATGTAACTATCACTTTTATATTTAAAACTCAAAAAGCTTTTTTTCAGAATATGAAGTAATGGTTGCTTTCATGCTCTTTAACCATATTTTTGAAAGCATAATTACAACAATATTATGTAATTTTCTTAGCATTTCTAATTATTAATGTTTACACGTGATTTTTTTAACCTTAGTTATATAATTTTATAAATTTTATTTAATATAAATATTGTTGCAATTAAGAACAGGAATAGCCCTGATTATTACATTTCCATGTAACATCAAAACGGATAAGCCACTAATCTTTTTCACTTAAATCTTCGGAAAAATGCTTGATATCTACATTAGATCATCTCAGAGTCCAATTTAGATCATGTTTATATGCAAGACCCCAGCTACACTCATTAGTTAGCCATATATGGTTGCGAGAAAAGCAAGTAAGAAAGTATGGTCGGTCAAGCCCGACCATATAATACCCTACACTAAGTAAAAGAGCAAAAACATTTTTCTTTTAAAATTTAAATAATTTATATTTTTCAGCGATTTTCGGAAGTGGGCCTTATATGGGAACTATGACCAATTATGGACCGATCAATGTTGAATTTTGTGAGTCAAAGTGATTTTCGGAAGCGGGTCTATATGAGAGCTATGACTAATTATGGACCGATCGTAACAAAATTTGGTGACACGAATTTTGTGTATATAAAACTTATTTGGAGCGGAATTCAATTCAATTTATTTATTGATAATCTGTAAGCCAAGAATGGCCAAATTGATTACAAAGTGATTATATATGGCACTTATATTTTACATTATTATTTATATTAATTTATTATTAAATAATTTGTATATTATATATTTTTAACTTAAATCTAAATAAAAATATCATGGACGTGAATAGTTTTCTCTAAAAAAAAAATCATAAAAAGCAAAGAAATTAAAAATAATATCATATTACCACCTTCACCAAAAAGATTCAAAATATTAAAGATTTGACTTAATCTTGCTTTTAAATTCGGAAATAGAGTGACCGAAGTGCCTGTCACTGTATGGTAAAACAGAATTCCAGATACGACAAACTCTTACTACAAACGAACGTTGCATTATCAATGAGGAAAAACGAGGACAAATTAAGGTATGTGATCTGGAAGAATTTCCAAATTCAAAACGAGATAAAATATAATTTGGTGTATCATTTTTAAAAACCTTATAGAATAATGTCATTAATTTTACCTTCAAAAAGTCCTTAAATGTGCAACCTAAAAAGTCTATTACATGAGAGGATACGTGATCCCCTGACCGAAGAAATTTTTGGAGATTTTGTGGAGATACATATATAAATTAAACATTTATGACCGATAAAGTCCAATTTCGGAAGGACATTTGTATGGGGGCTGGGTGAAATAATGGATCGATTTCAGAAAGTTTCAATAGGCTTGGTCCTTGGGCCGAAAAAATAATTGTACCAAATTTGATAGAAATATCTTCAAAATTGCGGCCTGTACTCTTCGCACAAGGTTTACATGGACAACCAGCCAGCCAGACGGACGAACGGACATCGCACAGTGGCATGAGAAAAAAAAAAGATGGAAATAAATCTGTAACTTCTAAACCCTTTGAATTTTACATAAAAAATAGGCGTTTTTTGAATGGACCAAATGAATGGATCAAAAATAATATTTTTTTTTTTTCTTTTGAAATATTTGATGTAAAGTTAGCTTTTCATACAGTGCAAATTCATTATATATCCTCTTAGAAATTTTTAAAGTAACTTAAAAAGAATAAAAGTACTTTTTTCCCAAAAAAATTCCGAAAAATCGACTGTTTTAAATTTTTTAAATTCAAATGCATGTAACTTTGGATGCAATCATGATTTTTAAACAATTCTTTCTTTATTTGATATATACATCTGCGAATATCCTAAGCTATAAGAGATAATTGACAGCTACGACGAGGTTTTATGTAGTGCTCGGCAAGAAGATTCGACGTGTGTAATTTTTTTCGGAAATCGGAACACAAACGAAGAAATAGGATCATTTTTAAAATTGAATATATCCGAGGTGTCCTATTCTGGGGACCCCTGGCCCAGCTCCTGATGGGGTCATGACGTCCAAGTTCAAAACTCAGCAACACTTCCTCTTTGCGCATGTGAAATTTCATTCAAATCGTACTAAGGGTTTAGAAGTTATAGATTTATTTTCCTCTTTTTTCTCATGCATCGTTTAATCGACTCAGAAAGTGATTTTAAGTCGATCGGTATACTTTAAGGTGGGTGTTAGACTAATATTTTTGGGCGTTACAAACATCTGCACAAACGCATTATACCCTCCCTACTATGGTGGTGTAGTGTATAAATATGCAACGCTGTACCATATGAACTTTGAATGTGAATCGAATTTAATAGCGAAATCCGATTTATCACTTATTTCGCTTTTTTATTTTGTGTAATCTGAATTTACTTATTAGCATCATTAAGTTTAATTATACCCTACACCACTACAGTGGGGAGGGTATAATGCGTTTTTGCAGATGTTTGTAACGCCCAAAAATATTAGTCTAACAACCACCTTAAAGTATACCGATCGACTTAGAATCACTTTCTGAGTAGATTAAACGATGTCCGTCCGTCTGGCTGGCTGGCTGTCCATGTAAACATTGTGCGCAGAGTACAGGTCGTAATTTTGAAGATATTTCGATAATATTTGGAACATATAATTTTTTCGAAACTGGCTAAAATCGGTCCATTATTTCACCTAGCCCCCATACAAATGTCCTCTCGAAATTGGACTTAATCGGTCATAAATGTTTAATTTATATATGTATCTACACAAATTTCGCTCCAAATAAGTTCTATATACAGAAATCATGTCACCAAATTTTGTTATGATGGGTCCATAATTAGTCATAGCTCCCATATAGACCCGTTTCCGAAAATCACTTTAACGTGCTTAAATTACTTAAAAATGTTGGTATATACACAAAATTCAACATAAATAACTTTCATATATACATAAATCACACGACCTAATTTTATGGCGATCGGTCCATAATTGGTCATAGCTCGCATATAACGCCCACTTCCGAAAATCACTCACGAATATAAATTATTGATATTTTAAAAGAAAAATGTTTTTGCACTTTTACTTAGTGTAGGGTATTATATGATCGGGCTTGACCGATCATACTTTCTTACTTGTTTTCTTTTGAGAAAGGTATAGTTTTTTAAATTCAGCTGATAGCTTTTAGCAGCTCATATTATACAAGCTTGGTAAAATTGGGTTCCAATTCAATATTAGCAAATCCACAGTGTGTCGAATTTCATTGCGATTTCGTCTGAGAAACAATGTGAAAAAAAGGAAGTGGTCATCCACGAAAAACTACCGCTCGTCAAGACCGTCTGATGACAAAAGTATTAAAAATGTATCTATGAAAGACGGCAGTAGATGGTGCTAGTTACGCGAATGAACACCTAGGAGTCCCTATTGGCTTTAACACTGCCCGCCAAGAAACCACTCATACGTAAAGTCAATAAAAATAAACTCCTGGACTTTGCGAGACGATATATTGATTGGTCAAAGGAGCAGTGGACCAATGTGTTGTGAAGCGACGAAAGTAAGTTTAATTTATTTGGCTTAGATGGAAAAAACTACGTTTGCAGGCCACCAAAGCAAACAGTAAACATGGCGATCTCAATCGCATAGATCGGGAAGTAAAGAAGAAAAACCCCTCAAATTTAAAAAATTACAAACATTAAGTATTAAAATCAGAATAGGAAAACGTATCTCTCGATAGTATTATATCTCTAGTTGATTCTATGCCCTCTAGAAGATAAAATGCGATAATAGCAAATAATGGCAGTCAACAGATTTATAAGTTTATGACAGTGAATATTCCTACAAAAAATTTATTTTGATCCATAGTGCAATATAGTTAATTTTATGTTGACATCTGGCAATAATTGCTTTTGTTGGCTTCATAAAGTATACAGTAGTTCTCAAAACTATGATGCCTTTGTAACAATGTTCCTTCTGAACTAAATCTCAATCAATCTTAGCGTTAAGTAATAAAATTACCTGGTCATTGTAAATTTCTACTAATTTACCCTTTATCGTTAATGAGAGATAAATCTAAAAAAGTAATATAATTTACTAAACCCTGAAATTTTGCAAACACAATGTGGAATTAAAACTATTTAAACGAAATCCTCAAAATGTTGGCCAAGTCTCTTAACACTTACAACTTTCACTTATCTTTAAAGAGCTTTACATAAACCTAAGTAAACACTTTTATCCGAAAAATATTGTATGCACTTTAAAGTATGCAACATTTTGTTGATAGTAGTCAAACAACTTAAACTATACTTACAGTTTGCTTTCATAACATTGAAAATAATAAGTAAAAAAGTAAAGCATACTTTCTCTCTGGCGAAATAATTCAAACTAGTAGTTTCTTTTTAATTTAAACAATTTCAGCAAACAACTATTCCTTGATGAACTATAAAAAGCAGACAAACACAAAAATCAAGTAAAATTGTAAAGAAGATGAAATGAAAGAAGAAAAAAAAAAGAAACAAATTTAACAACTAAAGAAAAAGGCTACTAAAACTAAAAGTTTTACTTGTTTCTCCCTTTAGAAAAAAGCACTTAAAAGTATACTTCTGTTTCTTGTTTTTCTTTTTTCATTTCATTTATTTTTTGCTGGCTTTTCGAGGAATACAAAAAAGAAGAAAGAATGTAAGAAGATGAATCCAAAGGGACGTAAGAATCAGAGTAAGTAGTATCGTACGTATAGTAGTATACCTTTTAACAAGCTTTTTACACATTTTTTACTTGTGGGTGCAATTTAGTTTTTATACTTGTTAAGTGTTACTTAAATTGGTGTGAAGTCTAGATGTTGAGTTGAGTTCGAGTATAATTCATTCTTTTATTTTTTTTTATTCTTAAAATATCCATTTTTTGCTTTTCATACATTTTATAGTTTTAAGCTTTTACTTTTATTATTTCGAGGCAAATCGGCAGGAAGCAATAAACATACAAAAGCATTGTAATAAGTAAAATTTAAGAGGAAAAATTGGCTATTTCTTTTCAAAAATAAAGTAGCAATTTTTTTAATTTTTTTTGTTATTCTTCTGTTTGGTTTATGCTTAGTAAAATTTGTAATGAATGAAAAACACTGCCAGACATCAAACTAGACGCTTAATAATTTATCTTACTTCAAAATTACGTTTTTTTAGTCTTCATTTATCTGGTGTCCAAAACGTGATTAATTTGCCAGAGTGTTGTGGATTAATGAAGCAATCTGTTAATAGCGACTTCTGTATAAAAAAGAGCTTTAACTTTAAATTAAAATAAAAACCTAAAGACCAATGAACTTAAATATTACAATTCGGCAATTGGTTATTTGAAATTATTATTACTTAGGCCATAATGTTAAGAAATCCCATTGTGCATCTCACGAAATTTGCACTGTTTTGTTCTAAGATTGGATAAAACTAAATTCAATGTCATCTTAATAAAGCACTGTTCACTTAAAACCCGGTTGCATTTAAGCTTTAATATCTACATAAAGAAAAATGCGATTTCTTCATGTTCAACCATAAATTTAATCTTATTTATTAACAGTTATGAATATGCAAAAAAAAAAATAGTTAAATATCTTTATTTTTAATAAATTCTAGTTTTTGACTTGATGGATCGTTCCACCTGTGCTGCATACTTATTTCAAGCAGATAACATTTTTTATTATCGATAATAGCGCTTCCATTTTTGTTTAATTTAGCTTTGACAATAGCCCAATATTTTTCAATTGGTCGAAGCTGGGGACAATTGGGTGGGTTCATATGTTTTGGTATTACATTGAATTTTTTGCTTCGATACCAATCCATGGGAGCCTTGGAATAGTGGCAGAAGGCCAAATCGAGCCAAAACATTACTGAAGAATGGTGTTGTCTAATAAACGGTAGCAAACGTTTTCTAAGACATTATTCGATGTAAATATCCGAAGTCATAGTTGTAGAGGTTACAAACGGAGCACTCTTAAGAACGCAACTGCAAATAGCTTGCCACACCATTACCTTCTTACGAAAATTTATCCATTTTTGTATATTTATATTATTGATTGACATTGGTAGCTGTTGAAGGTCCATTTTCACATAATCATCCATGATTATGCAGTTATTAAATTTGGTCAAAACTTGTTCATAAAGTAAACGAGACCGTTTTACAGCAGTAATATTTTGCTTTTCTGTACGATTTGGATATTTAATGTTAGGATAGCATTCAGGCGTATTTTTCATGCTGTACTACGACTGGTTTATATTTTTTGGTGCGATCATTATCAGATAAAACAGGATTTTTTCGATGTAAGGTCTTGGTCTCGTCTGCTAACTTTTTTGGTTTATTTTTGCTTACGATATGTGCTTAATTAAGGTTTCTCTGTAACGTTTTATAACATCAATCACAGAACTTTTTGAAAGCTTCAGTTTTTTTGCTATCATTGCATCTGATTGGATTTTTTCTAGTTTGATTTTCCATTGCTCGCCACATTAATATACTAATTTTAAATGTTGACAGAATAACGGTTTGGTTTGTTTCGAAAGTCATGCCAAAAGAAAACTAAAATGTTGCCACTAGTTTTTTGTAAAAGGGTTCTACAGTGCGACCGGATTTTATGTGAACAATGCTTTAGTCCCGTAAGTATTGTCATGTCGTTCATTCACATATACAATGTCAAACCCATGTCAATCACCGAGCTCTTTCAGAGATATATTGGATGTATGACTTATAAATGCGGGATTTGCAATAGATGTTTCTGTTTTTAATGACTTATATTTCGTTTTGCTCACTTAGTTATTGAACAATATTGAACAATACAGTAACAAAGTTTTTTTTTGCTTCGAAAATGTCGAATTTTGTTCCAACAATCCGATTACTCACCGAAGCTTATGGTGATTTTGACACTGAAGACAAAGATCGCCCAGGACAGCCACAAAAGTTTGAAGACTAAGAATTAGAGACACTACTCCATGAAGATGTCAAAATCAACAGGAGCTAGCAAAATAATGGGAAGCTACTCAATCTGCAATTTCAAAACGTTTGCAAGTGGCAGGATTCATCCATATGAATTGAAGCTGAGAGGTACCATATGAATTAGAGCTGAGAGACCATGCATGTCTAAAATTCTGCTTAAACGCTATAAAATCATTTCTTGCGATGAAAATGGATCAATTACGATAACTCGAAGTATAAAAGATCGTATGTAAAGCCCGGCCAACCAGCCGAATAGACACCAAAGTCATATATCCACAGCGCTAAGGTAATGCACTGTATTTGGTGGTACCAAAAAGGGTCCTATCTATTATGAGCTACTGAAATCTGGCCAGACCATCACAAAGAACCAGTACCGAGCACAACTGATTCGTTTAAAGCGAGTACTGGCCGAAAACCGACCAGAACACGGCCACATGTTGCAAAACCTGTTAAAGCTATTTATAATGGAGTGCTTTGGAAGATTCGCCTCACCCGCCTTGTCCTGTCTGAATACTATTTGTTTCGATCGATGCAGAATGCTATCTCTGGGGAATGCATCACTTCAGAACAGAATATACGAAATTGGCTTGATATGTTTTTGGCCTTAAAAGAAGAGCAGTTCTTTTGGCGCTTAATCCATATGAAAATAAGGTTATAAATGCTGTATAACTTCCGATATCAATCTCCTTTTCAGACACTCAACAGCATATTTTCTTCTTTAAAAGTTATTTCCATAACACCGGCCTTTCTTTTTCTTCGAGAATCACTCCGGATCTACATTAATGACTCAATGATCCTTTCAGCTATAAGCACTTTAAAATTCCTATACAATATGTAGTCCGCTGCACTACCACAAATATATGTAGTTCTCGAAGATTTCGTGAATAGGCATGTACCCAAGGTAGATAGTAGACGATACCAAATAAGCCGGCAGGTCTATTAGGGCCTAATATATAAAGAACTTGATCTTAATTTTCCTAAAGAATGCAAAATAAAAAAATAAAGGAAAAAAATATTTTAACGCATGCTGATAATTTCAGGAGAGTTCTATGAAATGGTATCATTTTAGTTTCTCTTAAGCAAAATCTGCTCTCCAATTCTATTTTAACAAGAGCCCAATATCTCTCCACTGGCCTTAGCTCCAGGCCCTTTGATGGATTTGCTTCTCTTGGTACAAATACCACATTATTGTTCATGTACCACTCAAGACCTTGCTTACCATAGTGTCCGGATGCCAAATCAGGCCAAAAATAAGTAGACACATTAAGAAGTCTTTTCAATCTTTTGTAAACATTCCTTGACGTAAATTTTTGTATTTATAGAGCACTTTGTAACAAATGTTTGATTTCTTTTGCCGCAACTGTATATTATTTGCCATACCAAGAACATTTTAGGAAAATTTTCTGCTTTTGGGTCCTAAAATTTTCAACAAAATTTTTGTGCTCTGTCTTTGGCCTATAAATTTTTAGCGGAGTTCCTGTTATTAAGATTTTGAACCTTGTATGTTTTTAAACCTGCATTGGCTTTAACTTTTCGCACCAAATAGTCGGAGTAATGAGGTAACCGGACTGTTTTCCTACTGGATGTATTGGGAGCTCTTTGGTAAATTTATTCCTTCTACCCGAACCAGGATTTCTATCAACGGACAAGTTCTCCCGATACAGTTTAATAACATTGAAATCAATTTGACGGCAGACCTTTGATTGTTTGTCCATTTTTTTGTAGGACCAAGTTGGGTTTAATCGAACATATTTAATAATTTTAGTACGCACTTTTTTCTTGTCACTCATTTTAATCAGATCAACAACAACAACAATTTTTCAAAGGTAACTTGATCTCAAAAAATCAAATAATACTTGGGTTAAAAGTTTTAAGGAAAAATGTGTGTTAAGTTTATTTCGATCTCACTCCTTATTTTTGATTTTAATCATATGTACAATACATACATTACTATATCCCTCAAATAACCCCTTAATATCACAACAATAATTAGCGTCAGAAAAAGAATTTTTAATTACAACATCATACTCGCACCCAACACACACATCGTCGACCCTTAACACTTCATAGCAATAAATTCATTAAAAAAACATGACTCTAAAAAATAATGGTCAATATTTAGACAAAACAACGTTTGTTTTTAATTGCTTGTTTCCAAAAAAAAAAACAAATAACATTAAAATACAAATTAAAAGTGAAACCCTCAATTACTTGTAATGTGACATTTAAAATTCACAAATGACTCTTTATGTCTATGTATGTGAGAGTGTGCTATTTGTGTGTATGAGTCAATTTAAAGGAGTGTGTTTGGGTAACGGTGTGACAGAAAATGTCAAAAGGTGTGTCTAAAACATTCATGTTTAATATCACTCATCATTTATGTTTTTTTTTGTTTCTTTGCTACTATAGCACTGAATCTAGTTGCCAAATTGTACCATTTAGGGGTAAAAAGTATGCCAAAATTTTAACTAAGTACTTATTGAGGGAGTCATAAGAGAGACAATCTTACCAGTTAAAAATATTTTAAAATCCTTTAAAAGGTGAATAGAATAGATTCAGCCTCTAACACTTCACAGCGAGGAGGGATAGCTTTTAGAACATGAAAGCGTGGACTACAATTTGCATCTAGCTTTGCCCGATTGATCCCATCATCCAAGGAGGATTCTTACATAAATGGCTCTTCGTTGAACATAAATAGATGTGAAGTATACTTTTCTTAATCCATACATATACATTAGAGTGGGTCAATTTGTATTTGTATCAAAATCGTAATCTACGATGAATTCTAAGAAGGTTTGCCGAAGAAACCATTGGTCTAAAATCAAAATCGAGCTTTCAATTTTTATCGCGAAACTTTTCCTTTCGTATTTTATATTTTTGTTTAAGTATGCTAACATTTTATTGAAACTTGAGGATGCACTGTGGGAGAAATCAGCAATTTAGTGGCGCAAAATAAAAAAAAAAAAAACTTTCGCATATTTGATTTATTGTTATGTATTTTCAATCTATAGTTGTTGCTGTACTTAAAAATGTTTAACATTTATTAATAACTTCAGTATTTTGGTTTTGACAACTATTTAAATGTAAAAAATTTTTCAGAAATTTTTTTTATGAAGAATTGGTTTCAAAGTTGTTGTTAAGCTGGATAGTACAAGGTTTTCTTTAAGTCGTATTTTTACTCTTTTTTATGTAGATGGAATATGAGGCTTGGTAAATCAGAAAAATAAAAATATATTTTCCGCTATTTGTGATAACCAATGGCCATATTCTTATAGAATTTTTTTTTTTTACTTTTTGAATTTTCGGAAGGTTGCCAGTTACTAATGCTGTGAGATGCAGTCCTAATTTTTATACCAATATCAAGGCTATATTATAGACTACACATGATGAAAAATTTAGCTGCGAAAAAGTGCGAGGTGAATTTATATAATTTTTTTAAGAAATTATTATCGTTTGGACGATGTAAAATCTCGTACTAAATTGTTCCTTATTTTTTTAAGATTGTATATAAGAAGTGCTATTGGTAGTTACATTATATAAAAATTAAATTTATGTAATTCTAACTACTTACAAGTTGCTAAAAACAAATGTCAATATACCAAATTTGACATAAAATTATGAGTCCTTTTAATATGGTAGTGCTTTATTTAGATTAAAAATATAACATTTGCAAAGCGTTTTATGTCAATATTAATATATTTGTTTTAACGCTGTGTTATATCCACATTGTCCAGAACTTCTTCTGTAAGCTATTAAAAAGTGGAACCGTTATCGAAAGATGTTATGCATCTTTTGTTGGATCCATTAATTCCTAGTGATTCATCAGACTCCAGTTTTTTGATAACAGCTGGTCCAAATATTTCCCGATTTTCTCCATTCCGATTTTGGTTGTTGCACAGTGTAATTGTTATTCGCTTTTAAAAATAAACTTATTAATAAAACTAAAAAAAGTTTAATTTTATATGAATATTTCGACCTATGCCGGCAATAGGGTAAATGTCCAAAATCTATAGATTTAAATAGTTACTTGCTATAAATAAAATTACTTATATAATTTAAATTTTTTTAAAGATATATTAAAATAATGTCTTACAATTGTATAGAATAGTATAGAATTTCTTCCGAGGTAGTGTAGTTTAGCAGCCACTACAGCTCATTCTACTGAAGTAGCAGTACCCATTTTGCATTACTTTATTAGCATACCTCCTTGCCTGCAATATTTCCATATAAATGATATTAATATGGTCAAGCGTTTAGAAGATACGAATTTAGTTCCACTAAATTCGGGTTTTCTCCCACTGTGGGATGGTTACAAATCTCATATCGTGGTTGTGCGAAAACCTAAAACCGTGCTTTTGGGTCACAGTGGGGGAAATAAAAAAAGGGCAAATAAATCTGTAACTTCTAAACCGATAATCCGATTTTTATAAAACACTAAGGTGTGGAGACTCAAGACCCCAAATTGGGGCATCTCGGGTATATTACAAACTAAAAATGATGCCAAATTTTTGTTCTCGATCCTATTTGAAAGGTTTGTGTATATGAGGAGCCGCAGAACAAAAGGTACATTTTCGCCCATTTAAAATTTTTGGGGAAATGAGTTTAACCTTCGCTTAACCAATACCCACCACATCGATTTTATTGGTTTAATATTTTTTTTTAATTTTGTTTCGATTTAAATGAAATTTGTACTCACTGAACAAATTCTAGAGTTCTATAGAATTTAATAGAACCATTTTAAACTTTTTATAAGGTTTTTTCAATTTTTTAAAATTTCGTTCGTCGCATATATTTATAGAAGTGTAGTGTCACCCGGGTGGGTATTGGTAAACCATGTACATAAAAAACCTTTGGTAAAGCGAAGATTAATTTATTTCGCCCCCTTAAAAAACAGCATGAACCTGGAAATGGTAACAAGTTTCTTACTTATCAATAGAAACAACTAACTGCCATAAGTCACCACATTAAATGTTATAGCTGTTTGATATAAAACCATTTTAATATCGGAACAAGTAAGAGAGCTATATTCGGCTTTGCCGAATCTTATATACCCTTCACCAAATTATACTTTAAAATAAAAATTTGAAATATTTTTAGGTAAACAAAATTTAAATTTTTTTCCAGTTGGTTTTTCGAAATTGTTTTTTTAAATTTTTTTTTAAATTTTTTTTTTAAATTTTAAAATTTTTGTTTTAAATTTTATATTTTTTTTTTTAATTTAAAAAAAAAAATTTTTTAGAGTAATATTAGTGGTTATTATGTATTTTTAGTTTTTATTTTTTTTAATATTTAGTGAAAAAAATTAGGGTTAAAAAATATTTTTTCCGATTTTGACCCATTGTAGGTCCAATTTACTATGGTCTTATATACGTCGTTGCACAGGTCTTTGAAATATCTATCATTAGATATCCATATTGTCTATATTAATAATTTAGTAATGCAGATATGGGTCTAAAATAGGTCAAAAATCGAGGTTGTCCTCGTTTTTTCCTTATATCTCAGCCATTTGTGGACCGATTTTCTCGATTTTAAATAGCAACCGAGCCGGAAGAATTTCGGAGATATTGATGTTTCATTCGTGTATGTAAGTTATTTGGGGTCTTCAGAAAGTTGATTTCAACACACAGACGGACAGACGAACATGGCTATATCGACTCCGCTATCTATAACGATTCAGAATATATATACTTTGTGGGGTCGCAAATGAAAAATGTAGAAATTACAAACGCAATGAAAAACTTATTTATACCCTTGCCACTAATGGTGAAGGGTATAAAAGAACCTTTTGTTAAAAACTAAAGAATAAAAAGTACGCGCTGTCAAAAACTAAATTAAAAAGTATGTTTTTTATGCGTTTTTTTAACGATAATATTTTAAATGAATGTTTTTAACCCTGATCTAATATATAAAGAAATTACACGTACGTTTTTTTAAGTACAATTTTCTTAGAGCCCATTTACTTAGTAAAAAAATTAAAAAAATTTTGTGACTTGATTGCTTCTAGAAGATTTCAACACAAATATTATAAAAATACCAAAAAACCAATTTTTGATAAGATGCAAAAAAGTATCTATTGTTCTGCGGCTCCTCATATGTAGTTTTTGTATAACTAGAATAGAGCTACAAAAAACATTACTTTAAGTATATTTTATAGTTTACGAGATATTCACCACTTTTGTCCCAAATTATCGCATGATTTCAATTAAATATTACTTTTTTTCGAATCATACGGTACATCGATCAACTGTCCTCCACGGCTTTCCTGGCACATACAAATTATATTGACGAGATTTTCCACGACCAAATTATGGAACAATGATACCTACAGTAAATGTAAATGTATTGTAAATGTAATTATTTTTTAACAATAAAATATAAATTTATGAAAACCAATTTGAAGTTTAACAAAGCCATCAAGATGATAATGTGCTTCATCGCTTAGGATGATGAATCAATCAAGATAGGATGGACAACACGCTATTTTCGATGACCTGGAGCAATATGTCTGTATTAACAGGAAACTGCCCCATTAGACGACATTAGTCTAAAACTTAAACACATCGATATTTCCTCGAGAGATGATTGATGTCTGGGTCTATTCCGTAATGTTTCGAATAATGGCGGCATCATAAGAAAATGTAGAAATTATGAATCTATCACACTTAGGCAAGTTAGACGTCTAATACCACGTTTATACGCACGGCTTAATCGCAAATAAAAATATTGCAATTAGAAAAAATTGCCGCATAAACAGTGAATTAATTTTTTATTTGCGAATAGCTAACTCACGAAAACAATTCCTGATTAACGACACTATTTGCAAATAATAATTTAAGAATTGCCATATGTTTTAACGTTTTAAGTTTATTAAGACGTTTTTTAAAATATTTCATTGCGTTTTTACATTAATTGGATTGCAAGACGAGCAAGAATTTTTGATTCTTTAATTTTTACATTAAAAAAAATAAAAAATGTATCATATTTTATTCAATTAAAGAGCTACCAAATAATTAAATTTTACCATCCGGCATCTCATAAAAACAAGAATTTTCCGAATTGCAAAAAAATTTTATTTGCGAATAGGCTATGTATAAACGTAGTATAAATTAAATAGAGGGTAGGCCAAAGGACACTACCATTTGGAATACCAGTTCTAATATTTCTATGAGTACATGGTGGCAGTAAACATTTGATTTTATATTCTACACCTTGTCAAAAGCCTGACCAATTTCTATAAATGTAGCATACCAATATTTCTTTAATTCAAAGATTTTCTAATATTTCCAGTTACCTGATAGACCTGATTGGAATTTAATATTATCTTCTCTTGGAATATCTTTTAACGTATATGAGCTTACTTAGTGAAATAAATTATCCTATTTTCTTTATAACGAAAATTACGAAGCTGGCAAACTAAAGTTGGTCAACTTTGCCGGGGAATCAGGCTGGAATACTTAAATGATCAACTAATACTGTAAGTTACAATCCATATGGATGTGACGGCTGTGATATTTTTCGTATATTTTAGCCAATTTGTCTTCAAGTACAAATAAATAACTATTACTGGAAACAAATTTCCACCTAGGTGAATATAAATAAATTCCCTGCGACAGATTATACCATAATCTGATGATGGCTTCAGCAGTGCTGGTTTAATGGATATAAAAAAGTATTATATGTATGTATATTAGAGAGTCCCTTAGAATTACATTTTTTGAAATGTTGAACGGTACCCGCTGAAAACTTTCGTAATAACCTAAAATACCACCCGTGCCGACTTTCGATTTAGATTTGAGGTGCATTTACAAGGGGAAAAAATGCATTTTTAATTTTTTTTTTTAAATTTTGCTATTAAGTAATTACCTTTGCAATTTAATTTAAAAGAATCGAAATGCGTACGTAATTGTCGTTCTAATGAGAAATAAAAGATAAAAATTGGTTAAAAAATGTTAAAGTTATTAAAAAATCGCTAGGCCATTAACATGTCTCAGGCCACTAGAACAATAAATGTAGAAAAAAAATTAACATAATTTGAGAAATATTAAAACAAAAGTAAATTCTTACTTAAAATATATCCATATTTACTTTAAAATGAGTTTTTATCTTCATAGGATACAGTTAACCTATTCGCAGGTATAACCAAAAAAAATATTTTTTTAACGGCAGTTTCAAAACTCCAATTTCGAATTTTTAAAAATCTTGTTAAACAAATTTCAGAATTTTTTGATCATCACCTGAGGATTTATTGAAAAAATCATGTCAATACCTCCTATAGTTTTTCCGTACCTGCGATTTAAATTTTGCGATTTTCGAGAAAAACTAATTTTTTGGCCATATTTTAGCGAATGAGCCGAATTTCCTTACTGTTATGATTTTTAAGTAAAAACAATTCAGAATATTATAGTGCAGGTCAATTTAAATATAGTCTGAATGTTTTAATAAAATCGAAAATCGCTAAGCCTTAAATCTTGAGGGTCAAAGGTAAAATTTTTCAATATTTGTAATTTTTCATGGAGATATAGCGAAATATTATATATTTTAATATAATATAAAATGAGGTCTAGTATTTACAATAACAGTACAAAAATGGAAATTAACCCTTAATAGCACTTGGGGTCAAAACTGTGACTGTGTTTTTCGTGAAAAAATCGAAAATCGAAAAATTTAAATCGATCGAATGATTCGGTTGCACACATAGAATTTTGTCAGTTGAAAAAGAAGAATTTCAGTTGTAGCAACCAAACTTTTATTACCCCTTCTGAAATTTTGTAGCCACAACTGTAAAATTCAGTCACTGAGGTAGAATTATTCGATAGGCAACAAATTCGGTTGCTACTACGAATCTGTTTTCTATGTGTACTGTTACTAGGGTATTCGAATTATTCGATTTTTCTCTTGTTCGAATAAAACGAATAATTCGAATAAGAGATTTTAACTTGTTCGAATAATTCGATCACACGTTTAAAATTAATTGAATTATTCGAATACTTTAATTTTTTTTTTAAAAAATGTAAAGAATAATATTTTATTGTTAAAGAAAAACAAAAAATAATGTTAAAGTTAACAATTCAAGTATTGATAATGTTAAAAAACATTCGAAAACAAAGTCCATCATTAAATTTTAAACAGAAATATTCTGATCAGATTAACTCCCGAACAATCTATAAAAAAAAATTAATAGCAAACCCTTTAGTTTCCGTTTTGGAGCTATGAATTATACAATATATACAATATATATTCACTATTTCTAAATTATTTATAACAAATTGTATTATACATCAAGCTTTATCAACGTTGCCGAATCTTTAATTAATAATGTGGTCTTGGGGATTACACATCAAAGGGAATCTGTCCAAAGTTTGATATCATTGTCAGTGAACGTGGCTAATTTGAGTGTATGATTGACGCATTTACAAATACGCAAAAAGTTTATTACCATGTTAGACAAAGATGTTCAAAATCACGTATAAGACGAACGTGATGCAATACTTGTGTTTATCATTCGATTTATTAAATATTTTGCAACACTTACGTACGCGGTTAATAACAGCACTTATATACATATATTTTAAGATCATGGCCTTCATCTTTTTCAATGTAATCATTATAAAATCACATTCAACTCCACTTTAATCTAAGTTAAAATTTGGATTATTAATTGCGATTTTTCTAATATTTCGCCTGATTTGTTTTTAGAATTGTAACTTCTTGCAGTAATATTTATATATTTATAGAAGGAGCTATCGGAACACTCATCTACAGTGATCGAAAGTCCCTTTGTCTTTAGTTATTTGTCGAATTTCAGAAACAGTACAATTTTTGTGAGTCATTATTACTTATTTAAATTTGAAATTATGAAAACTTTTAAGCAATTTTATAAATTTAAAAATAGTGAACATTTATTCGTTTTATTCGATTATTCTACATAGAATTGTTCGAATTATTCGTTATTCGAAAATGGCCATTTTTAAATTGTTCGAATAATTATTCGTAAGAAATTATTCGATTAATCGAACGATCATTAGTCGAATGAATACCCTAACTGTTACCAAATTGTATTATCAATTCAAGTTTAATGCTTGCAACATTCATCACATTTCCATCAGTAGAAACTCCTACTGTGAGGCAATTTTAGAAGCTATAGGTGATCATTGTGTAACTAGAACATTCGAGTTTTTTTTTGTTAGATTATTCATGAGACTTCTAGGAGATAGCGCTGTGTATATAAATAATTACATCGAGTTGTGTGTCAGTCAGAGTGTCATAGGCGCGTTATAGTTAACATCAACCATATTTGTTAATGAGTGTGACTAAGTATTTAAACTCTTGTGTGGATTTTAATAAATAAAGAGTTGTTAAAAAATTACTGGTCGCTTTTATTTGCAATTAAAATAATCCGATTTATTTAAAGGAACCACCGTTTTTAAAAGGTAAAAAACTCTTATTCACAGCACTGCAAGATCGTGTTAAAATATGATCATGGTTGTACAAGTGAACGCTATTTGTTCTTGACAACTGTTCTTAAGGGCATAGATCTCATCCATATGATATTTACTGATTAATAGAACGCATAAAACATAGCAAAGTTCCCTGTCGTATTGTACCAAAACGGTACAATTTTGTACTCATCTCTGTTCTATACAAGAAATATATTAAAAATAATCTACACATATGAGTAAATTGTATGTACTCGTATATATATATGACTTTACAGTAGACAAAAACAAATGTTACCTTCTTTTGTGCATAAATAACTAATGCTGGTTTTGAGGGGGTTTTTATTAAATGTTTGTCATTTACAAAAATTTTCAAAAGTACGCTCTATTTGATGTTTTGTTGCTGCCTCTGTCTGTTTACCACTGTTGCTGCGGCTGCTGTTGCTTACCTTTGTTGTTGACGATGCCATTATCGCTGAAGGTTAAGCTTATTTTGTTGTTGATGCTCTGTTGCTGGTGTTGAGGTTTCAACTATTAGCCAAATAAATATTGAAGGAGAAAAACTTTGAAGTCGTAAGGACAGACGGACGTTTACAATAATTTCTATTAGAATTTTTGTTTGTTTGCTGGCCCAAATCTACATTTAAGTAAAAAGTCAGTCTTTTAAGCTCGAAGAAGACCCTTTTTATTTAATATTCACAGCAACATGCTGTTGAATTTGTCTGTGGAAAGAAAGTCCGCATGCAAAATTCATTTGTATGATTTTTCTTTTAGCATCATTATGTACAATTGGCTCTTTTGTGCACGCTACAAGATTCAATTTGATTAGTAAAGCTTTTTAAATCCAACTAAGGTAAATTTTTATGCAATTTCTTAATCAATGTATTAGTAGACATTGTCGGCCAAACCTCACCGGTTTGGACTATAAAGCGGGTGAGGTAAAACTTCCCAACGACTTCATTCTAAATACTTTTTGACATGCATTGCAACATGAGGCCGAGCTTTGGCATGATCGAATATTACGGCCAATACTTGCTTCAAACAATCATAGCGCCATCGATATTTGGCCTTGGTACGATCACTTACGCTTCAGTTTATCATAAATTTCAGTGAATTTATCCAAATAATATTTATATCTGAGAAGAAAGATCTTTTTAAAATATAAAATTATTGGTTTGTTCAATTTACAGAATCGAAAAAATTCCGCCCCCCAATATCGAGCATTTATTAATCGATCTATACCCATCATTTTTATCTTATTTACTTACCTCTATTCACTGTTTTGATGATGACTACAACGATGATGATGTCTACACAAATGTTGCTTCCTTTACTCGCACTACACACTGTTACAATTTGTGATTGTGTGCACACTTTCGCTTTGACAGCTCTCAAAGGATTAGACGTGTTTAACATTTTAAAATACCCTTTGAACAGTCATTTCATATGAATGTGTGATATTGTACGAATGTAAAGAGTATGTGTTTGCGCAAAAAAACACACAAAAATATAAAGTAAATAGCAAATAAAAACGTTGCAACATACAAATCAACACAAATATGTAACAGTCTGGCTGTTTGTCTGTCCGATTTCCTGTCAGTCACTTACACAGCCATCTCTGATGGGATCAACCTTTCGCCAAAAAATGTTGTAATACAAGTTGCGGAGTTGTGAACAAAATAAAAACAGAAATGCGAGGAGCTGCAGCATCAACAACATTAGCTTTTCTATTTCTAAAAAAAGTCAAATATTAAAGTCATGTTTGTATTGAGGGAGTTTGTAGTATGACTTTTATATCGGTGGCATCCTTTTTTCGTTGTCGTTGGTGATGTTGTTGTTGCTCTGTGACAACATGTGTTGCTGTGCTGCTTATTTGTTTACTTTTTGTAGTAAGAGTACACTTTGAAAATGAAAATACATTTCATTCAAATTATCATTAACTTTCTATAACGTTTACAGGCTCCTTAAAATATTATCTTACCAACAATAATGTAATAATAGTTTCACAACTCAACATATTAATATTTTCACAGCTCACTATTTGTTCAGGATTTTCGTTCACTATTTTTAGAACCACCACCGTCCTAACTGGATAAAAGACTTAAAAACGTTCAAGACTAAAGGTTAACCTCCCCTTACCAAATCTTCTAGACATAGCAGAATTCTATCAATGGGGCAATCGAATCCAACCTACGGTATAAAAAAAAAAGAGGGAACTAAATCTAAACCCTTCGAGTTTATGTTTTGAGTTTGGACCACACGGGCTCACCAGGGGTGTTGCCTGGGGTCCCCAAATTAGGACACCTCGAGTATATTAAAAACGATCTTATTTCTTAGCAGACATTCACATTACAAATATTTCCAGAATTTCTACATTTTTTCTGGAACTCGACAACACATCTTCTTTGCTCATGTCAAATTTCATTCAAATAGGGCTAAGGGTTTAGAAGTTACAGATTTATTTCCCTCTTTTTGTTCTATACCACTGCGCTACGTTAAAACAAAGGATAACTCCTGGTATGTATCCTCAGTCGAGACACTTGATAGCCTATTGAATACTCATATCCCAGGCTGGAAGGATTTTGCTACGGATATCGTTAGTGAAAGTATGACTCCATCCAGAAACAATCGTAACATTATCTCCTATGTTAGAATTTTAGGAACATTTTTAAATAGTTAAATAGTGTATCCCAATTCAAGTCAACTGGTCCTTTGGAGTTTTGCCAAAGATGCCGCAAAGCGCCAAATGACATACCATCACCTGCCTTCATAGACTCTCTGCGTCTCTCTTAAGCACGTTTCGACAAAGTGAGGGAGGATCAATGTAGTTTATATACCCAGAACAGCCTTAAGAAGTTATGAGAATACGAAGGACTTTCTTCCAATTAGGCACAATACGGCATTTCATTTTCATACGTTGGTAAGACTCATCGACTCACAATATGGCTTTCAAGTAGTGAGCATACCTAACTTAAAGGTCGCTCTACGGAAACAGCTCTGCATTATGTAGTCATAGAATTATAGAGAGATCCCTTGAAATTAAACAATTGTAAACAGCTTTCTTTGACAAAAACAAGCTTTTCCTAATATTGCTTATGCGGATGATGTGGTTATATTAGCATCATGGTTGTGTACGGCTATAATAAGAGACTTCATGTCCAATGCTATGGAGTTACTCAATAGCTGGGATATGGAAAGTTGTCTAGGGGTAAATCCAGAAATAATGCACCTTGTGCCTATTGACCTTCACATAATGGCCACCTCTACATGTAGTACAGCCAGGCTTCCTGCATCTGGAACTTGGAAATCGAAAGCACATGACCACGAAGAAATTCGGGGCCTATTTCCTCTGATCTTAAACCAACCGTCTGACTTCCTGTAATTTTTGAAAATTTACTGATCGCAAGGCTGCAATAATATCCATAGTGGGTGTTTTCGACATCTCTCCTGACCTATGATTGCCAGGTGTCTCTGCACAACATAATGATATATTCGAAGATGACGCTAATTTTTTATCCGGGGCACGCCCGCTAACTTGGTTACGGATGAACGACAATTTGTTTGGTATTCCTCTCGCACAAAGTGATTCGTGATTCACCGGAATTTATATAAATTTGCAAACTTCTACTAAAACGGCAAACTTCGTTGATGTTTTCTCAAGATCAAATTAGGAGACGTTCCTTCCGGAACTACACGGTCTTGCGGGAAAAAAACTCAGGCTTTAAATCTCTTCGACTCATTTTTCTTTCGACATCGTGAAATAGGCCCAAAATTTAGGTTTTTAAAATTTTTATTCAAAATGCCAGATTTTTATTTTTTTTTGTTTTTATATGGATTCCGAGTCAAATGAAGTGTTCATCTTTTGAGGCCAATAACGAATCAAGGCAATATCGGATACTCTGTTCTAAAGTGAAGCGTATCCCAGAGAGAGCTTTCTGTATCGATCGAAACAAATTGCAGTCGGACGGGGTACGGTCTGGACTATAAAGCGGGTGTATTGCAAGACGTGGTCTACCGTTGTCATGATCGAATATTAAGGATTCATATATATGGCCGTCTATTCTGGGCGTTTTTTAGCCAATACTCTCTTCAAATGAATCAGTTGATTTCGGTACAGGTACTCTGTAATGGTATGGTCAGATTTCAGCAACTCTCCAAATACAGATAATTACAGAGCTCCATGGATACTTGGCTTTAGTGTCGATTCGGCTGGTTGGCAGGGCTTTATATACGATCTCTTACACTTCGAGTTATCGTAATGGATCCATTTTTTATCGCAAGTAATGATTCGGTGGAAAAAATATTTTCTTTTATAGCGTTCAATCATATTTCCGATATGTAAAATAGCATATCAAGGTCTGTCCGCTTCAATTCAATTATGGTACCCAATTTCACTGCTTTTTGATGAATCCTGCTGTTCACAAAAGTTTTGATATTGCTGCTTGAGTAGCTCCCAATTATTTTGCAATCTCTTGTTTAGTTTTGCAAAAATCTTGCAATTTTTGGTCTTCAAATTGTTTTGTTTCGCCTTTAGAACACAAATGTGAAAACATTGAAAATGTAATTTCAGTTCTGTACACTGAACGGATAACGGTAAAACTAAAATATTGTTACGTTTTAACCTTTTCAAAACGTTTGGTTTGTTTCCTTTAAATAAACCAGATACTTTTGATTGCAAATAAAAGCCATTTAGTAGTTTGAAAATTGTAACAACTCTTTATTTATTTAAAAATGTACAACAACCACAGAATTAAATAGCCACTCAATGTTTTTTATACACGTTTATAAATTCTCAGAAATACAGACGCAATTTATAATGTACACGAATTTACTTGAAAAACACAACACACTTTAAGGCACTCAGTTGATGTTTATTCGAAAAGCGTCTCTGATAAACTCCCTAACTACTGCAACCTCCGCCACTATTTATAACACTGCCATCTGCACTCTAGATTGCTCTTTAACTGTCAAAGTTCGAATATTCTAGATCATACGCCATCTGTGGTGTACTTTCTACAATGTTCTTTAACTGAATATTCGAATTCAAACAGCGTTGCCAACTTACGATCAATAGTCAACTGAAAGCTTTTATTTAATAATGCCCACGGATATGTTACAGTTTGCTATTACAGCACTGTTATTTGAAAGCATTATGCTACTTTTAAATCAGCCCTTAAAATCGTTATATTTGAATTCAAGTACAATTGCGTAACAATATTGATTTTAGTTGGGATCAGTAATACTGAATTATGTTCCATTGAAATCTTCATAAGCCATATATTTTTTACATCATTTGTTTATTATGATTTTCAAAAATACTATCCAATAAGAAAAAACAAATTTGCATTTCTAATAATTTTTCAAGTATGGAATAACGCACAGTTTAGAAATGTTTTTGTTTTTGTAAATAATTCGTTATCGCGGGAACTATTGGAGTGAAAAAATGTAAAACAAATTTCAAAGAGGGCAAGGTTTTTGAAACTTATGAGAAGTATATGAAAGCCTTTTATATAAGTGAAAACCTTAAGACTTGAAGATTGACATTTTAGTAAAACTAAATAATTTTATAAATTTTTGGGACGTCATTTACCTTAAAAACTAAAAGAATTATAATATGGTGATTTCCATGAAGAAACCTATAAAATTTGAATTAATGTAAAATTTTATCATAACAAAATTTGGAATTAATATAGACTCAAATGTCCTTAAATTAACGGCATTATAATTTTTGACATTTTATATTTTCAAATAACGAAATTCCTAAATCGGGGAAAATGTGTCGCAAAAACTCAGTTTTTGTAGAAAATTGCATACTATGATGTCACTTACCGTGTGAAAGGAAAAAACTTTGTTAATATTTAAAAAAACATACAGGGTTATACAAATATGGAGCTTCAGGACTATTTATATTTTAAATTTTAGCTCATTCGGATCATAAATGGATTTTTGGCGATTTTTTAGGGACTACGTACTGGCCCCCATTAGCACAAAGAAGTTGAACAAACGTAAATCAGCTCGAAAACACTTCAGCTCCAACCATGTAACAATATCTCTAATAGTTCCCGAGATAGAGAATTATTTAAAAAAAAAAAACTTTTCTAAACCACTGTGCAACGTTCAATCTTTGTATTGTAGTTACTTCAAAGAGCTGTAACATCCATAATTTTTAGGGTTTCTAAAGAAACGGGATTTGTCGTTTTCATATTATTTTTGTTTTGCCTACAAAATGAATCACATAGATACTTTTTCTGTTCAGTGTAAGTATTATATATATGTACTTCTCTAAATATATATGTACTTCTCTTTTGTAGACATTTCTATGTCTGCATGTGTTTGTTTGTGTTTCCGTTTAAATGATGATTTAGTTTATTGCTTCCGCAATTTGGTGAAAATGTTTATATTGATGGTTTGGATGTAACATCATCATGTTTCTATTTATTACTCCTCTTCTGACATTTCCCTCACTGTCATTTCTATTTATCCACATTTTCATGTTTAATATCTAAAAATGTCGTACATTAATATTTAAACGGTTTCAGCGTTATTTTTTTTGGCAAAATATACAAGAATCTACATGTGTATGGGTTTATATTGTAGCTGTATGATAAAAAAAGCATTTAAACATAAAAGTTTATTCAGGAATATGTTAATCTAAGTAACGCGTATGTATGTATTTTATCCTTTTTTATATTTTATTTAATAGTTGTTAATGTATCTGTGCAAAATATGCAAGTGTGTGTAAGTATTTATTATTCCTGTTTATTTTTGAGCTACAATTTGTTGTTATTATTTGTTTGGTTTTGTGTGTTTTATTTTTTGCGTTTTTGTTGTTTGGCATTTAAGTAGCCAAAGTAGCATTTAACATGATTTAAGCCGATTACAATTTTTGGTTTTGTATTTAAAGTGTTGCCATTTTGAAAAGATTATGCGGTTTGATCATGGTCATGACACAATAAAAACACTTTAATGTTTTCACTGAAAACATATCATATTAAAGCTTTTGTTTGTCTTTCAAATTAATGTTTAGTTGATGTATTTGCAATTTAAATGGATTAATGCAAATGTAAACAACAGTTTTGAAATGTAGTGAAATGTATATGGATTTAGTTTAGTAGGACAAAACGCTTCAAAATTTGGTATTTTTCATATTTTTCATTTTAGCTTTCAATGAAATTTATTTATAATTCACAATTATTTACAAAATTGCCTGTAATCGGAAACGCAAGGGGCGTATGATTAATATTATATAGAATATTTTCATACTCACTGTGGGACTTCACAATTTAAAACTCCGTCCTTCAAAAATACTGCACTTTTCCATATTTTAATGTGACTGAGTCAGAACCATTGACTTGTTGTTGAATAAAATATTCAGAAAATTTATCAAAACTTTTTAGTATTTTAAAGTGCAATATTTTTGAAGGACGGAGTTTTAAAGTTGCATATTTTTGAATCTAATTGAGATATTGACTTGAAATTTTATTTGTAACGACAAAAATTAACTTATCTAAACAAAAGAAGTAAGAGAGCAATATTCGGCTGTGCCGAATCTTATATGCCCTTCACCAAATTATACTTAAAAATATTTTTTTATTTAAAAAAAATCAAAAATTTTTTTTTAATGTTTTAAAATTTTTGTTAAAAATTTTTTTTTCCAAATTGTTTTTTAATTTTTTTTAAAAAAAGTTTTTTCAAAATTTTTTTTTTTAAATTTCTTTAATTAATGTTTTTGGAAAAAGAATTTATGACAAAAAAAAAATTTTTGATGAAAAAAAAATTCGGGTTAAAAAATATTTTTTTCCGATTTTGACCCATTGTATGTCCAACTTACTTTGGTCTTATATACGTCGTTGCAAAGGTCTTTGAAATATATATCATTAGATATCCATATTGTCTATATTAATGAGTAATCCAGATATAGGTCAAAAATCAAGGTTGTCCTAGTTTTTTCCTTATATCTCAGCCATTTGTGGACCGATTTTCTCGATTTTAAATAGCGACCGAGCCGGAAGCATTTCGGAGATGTATGAATCGTGTTTGTAAGTTATTTGGGGGTTTCGAAAAGCTGATTTCAACACACAGACGGACAGACGGACATGTCTATATCGATTCCGCTATCTATAACGATCCAGAATATATATACTTTATGGGGTTGCAAATGAAAAATGTGGAAATTACAAACGGAATGACAAACTTATATATACTCTTGCCACTCATGGTGAAGGGTATAAAAACTTGTCAAATGGTCAAAGCGAATTCCGCAATTCCTAAAAATTGGAGAGAAAATCCCAAAAATGGTATTTTTCACATACGGTCCACATTTCCTTCGGGGCTTGGAAAATACTTTGGGGATAAATAGAGAACACATCCGGGATTCAAAATCCGCTTTCCATTTTCTGTTCCCAGCCTTAGGATTTTAGAACATGATGACCAAATTTGAAATTTTTATAAAAAATTTATAAAATTCCGAAGGGCGTAGGAAAGACATATTCGAAAAATAGGACATGTTTTTACAGAAGAATTTTCTCCGTAAATATACATTACAGAAAAACATAAAATTGTTATATGTTCTTAAAAAAAAAAATTTAATAAAAAAAGAGTTAAGTCATCTTTTCGCCCAAAAAAAAATCACAAAAATCTATTATTTTTTGAATTTTTAAATTGAAAATCTTTTATTTTTGGCTCCATAATTGATATTGGTCTGAAGTCTTTTGTATATTATTGGTAATTTTGTTGTCCAACTAACAAAAAAAAATACATTCGGTCCAAAAGTACCCCCTATAATTTTTAAAAAGCGGATCAAGGTATGGCAAAATTTTAAAATTTCAATGCATATAACTCGGAAATTATAAGAGATAAATAGCAATCGCAAGCATGATTTTTCAAGACCAAGCCAAGCGCTTTCCAAAAATATAATCTTTGAATGAAAAGCAAAAAATACATGTCGAAGGTACCATACTGTGAGTCCCCATAGCGCCGCCCTTGAAGCATTTCAATAACTGATACTCAAATAGTCCTTTTTCTACTTCCACCTCAAATTTTATACCAATCGGACCAGCCGTTTAGAAATGCCAGATTTATTTCTAAAAAATTTTGATTCTGCCCAACAAATATCAAATATATGGGGCGTATGATTGATATTCGATATAATATTTTCATACTCACTGTGGGACTACACAATTCCTTATATTAATATACAGGTAAGCCTCCAGTTACGCGAATTCGATATAACGCGAACTCAAATTAGCAACCATTTTTTCAAATACGCGACATTTTTTACACGATTTTTATATAACGCGGCAACAAACAACAAGAAACGAAAAAAACACATGCGAATAACAGATTTCTTTTTTGAAAACTTCATTATTTTTTATGAATTTTTTGTTATATTTTGATCTCTTTTACCTCCTGTCTATACCTAATAAAATTTTATTATTATAAAGGTTAAAATGGTTGTCAAGATAAAAAATATCAGGTATAGTCTGCATTTATTGGTACTATTGCTTCGTTATGACAAAATTGTTAGCGCTTTTGCTCAGACAACTTTGTCTTGACATCAGTAGTTGTTATGATAAATATTTGTCAAGTATGGACAGGGGGTTATGTATAAGAATATTTATTCACTTTTGTTTTAAGTAAGTTTTTAAAAGTACAAATAAAATAAGTTTACTTAAAGTATATATCGTTGCCTTAAATGCAAACGGACGTAACTACATTTTTATTGTTTTTACAGGATACATTATAAAATCAATAATATTAGAGTATTCTTGGCAATTGTTCAATCAATCAAAAACTCGATTTTGAATTATTGTGTAGTTACTTCCGCTTTCATTTAAGGTGACGATATGTATGTATGTACATAAGTGTTTTCTATTTAACGCGATTTTTAGCTCGCAATTTCTTTTTTGTTATGTGGCTGATGTATTGTTTTACGCGAAATAAAAAATGATTGGCCCCACAAAAGCATTTCGTTCTAAATTAGAACCTCGTTTTACGCGAATTTTTTGGGCCCAACAAACCGCGTAAATGGAGGCCTACCTGTATAAGACTCTGCCAAAACCTTAAAATTATATCAAAATATTATATTTCATTAAATTATAAAATGCAAAGATTTTATAATCTGTTAAAGTATTTAAAAAAAGAAAAAAATTCTATAAAACAAAATAATTCTTTAAACTTTATTCTGATGCGTGATCGCCACGAGATCGTGCGATTCTCGAGATCGGAGTTCTCTTAAGGCTCTTAAAGCCATCATAATCCATGTTATTGGTCAAATTCAGCCTGATTTAAGCGCCAGAGTTATGGAAAATTGAACATTTAGGTTGCGCGCTACCCTGCGAAGCCGTGGAGGGCATTTGTGTTATGTTATATTTCATATATAATGGCATATATAGGCCTTTCCAGCGAATAAAAAATGTTGACGATATCCCAAACACACTTTGTTTTATTTATATTTATATGTATGTATTTAATGATAGCAAGCGCTTAATGAAATACCCTTTAGTAGCAATTATTTTTATAAAACCAATTAGTCTGCTAAACTACAACAGGAAAGTTTTATTAAATTATAACACTCTCAATAAATCTCATATCATACACAATTCATAAAAATGATTTTCATATATTTTTCAACTAATTTTTTTTTTATTTTTTTTTTTTGGAAAAACACAAAAATTAAAAAAATAAAAACCAGCTTGAAATACCGTAGCAATAACTAACTACATATTTTGACAAATTATACAATTTAATGGCATATAAAAGCCAAAAATATATTGCTTTTTAATGCCCACAAACATGCCGCCACATTGAAAAATCACGTCGTTCATTGAGCTCAAAAATTTATTGCCGAAAATTATTAAAAAAAAAAATAAATTAATAACGCTTCAATGCAACAGCAGCAATATCATATAGTTTATATTCAATTTTTTATGTACTTGTTTTATAAACATAAATATATTTATTCATACATATGTGTTTGTGTTTGGATTTTGCCAAAACATTTTAGCCAAATTGCCAAACAACACACACAATCGGCTTAGTACACAAAAAAAACAAAAGAAGATGAAAAAATTACGGCATAAAAACTATTTGCTGTATAAAAGCTGTATCATAAACGGTTGGTTATTAACATGTAAAACAGCAGGAGAGGATTTGATGGGATTTTCGTATTAGAAATCACTGAATCTGCACTAGAATATCTCATTTTATTTATTGAAAATATTTAATAATTTTATTTGATCTTTATTGTTTGGTTTTATTCATTTTTTTTGGAAAACATAAACTGTGCAAATATTTTAATACATTTTAAGTATTTATTAAAGCTTTAAATGTAGTTCAAAACTTAATTGTTTAGTTCAATATTAAATTGCTTAAATGTTGTCTTTTTTAAATTGTAATATCAATGGCCACATAATAAAACACTTGTAACAAACAACTATTTTCAAGATGAAAACTTTATGCAACAATCAAATCTTGTTAACATATAACTATCAATAGATATCATTCTCGAACTAAAACATTTTGATATTCGTCTTTATTTAGTATGATTTATACATGTGTTTATTTATGAAAGTTTTCTAAATGTGAATATCTTAATTAAATATGGACCACGATAAACCAATTATAATATAAAAAGTGCATTGATTGATTACACAGGGCACCAGAAGCTAAAAAATTTTAGAGGCTTTTTAAACCACTATACAATTTTTATGTTTTGTGGTTCCAGTAGTACAAATATGGTAAAATTTTAAATTCTATGGAGAATTTTTTTTCGACGTTTCTCCACATAATTTATGATAACTCAATAAGGGTTAGTCCGATATTATTAAAATAAACTTAGAAGAGTTTCAATTTGCATAGCCTTTAATACGTTTATAAATTGCGTTTTAATCGGCTAAGTAGTTTCGGCGTTATAATAACAAATTTAAGCAAAAAATATAAATTATTAAAAATCGAAAACGGCTGAAATAGAAACGGCAGAAATAGAAACAAACTGAGATATCGATCATAAAAATCGATTTACTCTTTTCGAATTTATTCACAATTAAGTGAATTCGCTCATTTTCATAAAATTTAACTTTTTTGTTTGATATACATAAAATTTAGTAGGTAATGTTCTTCTTTCTATTGATTTAGTTTTGAAAACGTTTTCCCCATGCTATGTACAAATTTTCATATATATATTGCGTTTCAATTGGCTCGGTAGTTTCGGAGTTATAATAACAAATTGCTGCAAAAAATATATTTTTTACGTGAAATTAGCAAATTTTTTTTTTAAATTATTAAAAATCAAAAAGGGCAGAAATTGTTCAAAAATTGCTCTTTCGCAAAGCCACATGTAATAGGAACGAAATGAACATGTAATAGGAACGAAAATTGATGGATTATTTTCGAAGTTATTCACAATTAAGAGAATTCACTCATTTTCAGAAAATTGTAGGTGTAATTTGAGTGTAAATTTTACATGTGTTTTGTTAGTGTAAAAAAAATTTTAACAAAAACAAAACACATGTAAATTCGAAAAGTATTTAAAAATTTTACAATTTTTGCATAGTGGTTAGTGAAGCCTTTTTTTGATGTTGACCTGTGTTATATGTACCTGACGCAATATAAAACTGAGGTCTAATTTATGCCAATTGTCACCCAAAGTTAGTCAAAATACTACAAACTGATGTCTTCTATTTTGCTTAAAACATTATAGATGATAATTGATGTTTATTGAAAATAGGCAGTTTTTCTAAAATCAATATATTTAACAATGTATGACCGATTTCAAACCTCAAATCTAATGAAAAAAAGTTTTAAATCAATTATCCATTTTGAATTTGAAAATAGAGAAAATTTTAAATTTTCGTTTTGTTTTGGCCGAAAAATTGCTATTACTCTTTGCTTTCTCGAAAAAAGTTTCTTAGAAATCTCATAAAGATTTAATATTTCTTTAAAAGGTATCTTAACAGGGATAGCTTTTAAATGGAAAACGCCTAAAATACGCCAACATGAGTTTCTCTAGGTCCTTACGAATTAAATATATTGTAATCCAAATTTTGAATTTAGGCTGTGATTATAAAATACGGAATACTATGAAGTTTTCCAAATCACTCATATTATTATTTTAACAGCCCTACAACAAATTTATATACAAAAATCCACAAATTCGAAAATTGTATTTATTTTATTAATTGCGGGATCTACTTTTCCAAAATCGTGTATTTGTTTCTACCTTTGCATTTGGTATTAAAAGGTGTACAAATTTCATTGCGATATGTCAACGAAGAGAAAAAGTACAATAGCTTTGTTCAATAACTAAAAGTTCTATTTTGAACTCGTAATAGTTAGCAGCTTATATTTCATATGTTTTGTGTAATTGTTTATTTATTTACAATTTTATTTTTGTGGTGAAAAAATGTAAAAAAACAGAATTTTCAATAAAATTGAAGAAAATGTGAGTATTTATACATTTTAAAAGGAATAAAATAAGAAAATTGTGTGTATAAAACAATTGTTACTGAAAAAGCGTTCATTTATTTTTTACTATTTTTGAGAATTTAAGAGAGTAATTTTGTACATTTTGATTTTATTCTCTCGTTGCAAGTATTTACTGGGAATATTTTTAATATTTCTTAAAGATATTACTAAAAAGATTGTTACAACATACAAATTGTGTCCAATTTTTAGTAGGTGTCCTCAATAGATCATTTAAAGTTTAACCCATTTTATGTCGAAATTTCGAATTCAGCCTATTTGTTCTAAAATAGCAAAGAGCTGCATCCCAGACGAAATATTATTTTATAATATATACATTAGTCTGTTTTTAACCAGACTGTCGCCAAATTTGGGCCACATGGGAAAAAATTGTAAAATTAAAATTTTTCGGATTTTGTAATATTTTTTGGGGAATTCTTGGTTTGCATTCTCTTAGGAGGCAGGGTTGGTTTCAGTAAGTTGCTACCTTCTTGACTAGTGAATCTAGGATCTAGTTGACACAATGTTAATAGGCTAAACACTAAGAAATCATACACGATCTAACAATCGGGCGGTCATTAACTGAGTTTGGAATATTACTTGAAAACCTAGTATATATGAGTGTCCTAAAGACCTGATAGGATCAAATTCCGTCTAAATCCCTTTAACTAGCTGGTGACAAGGCAGTTCAGATTTAATCTACCAGAAATCGACATCAGTGCCTGTCATAAATCTGTGCCATGTCTTCTGCAGAATGTGTCTGTATTAACTTCCATAAGTAACCCCGCAAAAATATGTCTACACAGCCCCAAGAGAGATTGTATAGAGAAACTAGCGGACGCGGTGCCTTCTTTTCCAGGCAAAACAAAATAATAAATTTTCAAAATAATGAATAAAACACACTGGTTTTAAACAAAGTTGATTTTTTGGCTCATATTTGGTATCTTGAAATTTATTTATCGCACACATGCGATTTCAGGTTTCAACCAAACTTAACTTAAACCATACAGGTCCCAAGACATACCTGTGTATAAGTTTAATTGAAATCGGTCAACGTGTTTGAGTGTTATGAGGCAACATACATAAGACCAAAACCGCCTCTTTTTCTATATATATAGATGGCGAATAATCCTCTCATTTGGTTGATCATCGACCCCAGTGCAAGCAGCAACGCTATCATAATCTTAGCAGAACGTATTAAGTCTACCACAAATCTATCTCAGTAGCCGCAGTTGTGCAAGAAGAATAATCGCCATGCACCGAAGCATGATCCTCGACATATACAGCCCAAAGGTACTAAAGGGCTAAGACTTGGTCGATGGCATCACGGATTAAGAGAAAATCTGCCTCCAAGGGGAAAGAAGCCAGATGGATAAGTTAAGATGTGTCACTTATACTGCAGTGGCCCTCAGGTATAGCAGCACCAAATCAGTAACAGCGCGAAGAGAACATACTTCCAGGATCCAAACGTCGCAAAAATATGCCTAAAAAGAGGTGTCGAAATATCATTTCATTTGGACGATAATTGACCGCAATGCAAGCGATGTCATTATTAACGCGATGCTGATTTCAATGGCTCTTAGTGACCGTTTACCAAATTGGCATTTAGACCAACAATACACGGCTGATCCAGCGCATGAACGAGAGCTATCCGCTGAGCCATCTGAGCTCAAGGAAATTCTAAAAAGATTGCAGATAAGTAATCATCAGACACGTACAAAGACCTAGAAAGTAGGAATAGTTATTGAAGCTAATTTCAGAACAGCAACTGTAATTTTAAACAGTGACTTGTTGCCGGGAAACAGGGGAAAGTGTTCTATGGTTTCCAACTATCTTCCATCAAGTCTAAGACAAATAGAAGACCCGAACTCCGGAGAAGTCTCAACAGATGTGACATGACGACGAAACGGTTTGTTCATCCAGTACAATGGGTCACTCGACCTGTGACTAACTTTCTTGGTCTGATGGAAGTAGCAACTTAATTTAAATCCAGAGGTCGCCAATGCTAATTTAGTCTACAGCGACCAGTTTGGTCATCATCAGCTGCTCTACTTTTACGATTATCTTCTGCACTAATGATCTCATTTCTGTATATCTAAGACCTATACATGAGGAATAAACTTGGAAGCCCATACATACAAACGAATTATGCAAGAATTCCAATATCCTATCATTCTAAACTTTGCTTAATTTCTCAAAAGCTGTCAAGTAACATTTGAAAATAAACATAAATTATTGGATTACTTAACTGAAGCAAAGAGAAAATCTTACACTGCAACGTTTTACTGTAAGGTATAAATTTGAAAAACTTAGGAATTCAAGCCAACAAATTATTAAGTTTAAACTTCAAATAATATAGAATAATATTTTGTTAGCAAGGATTAAATAGCAGGATACTAGAAATCATACAGATACATCTCCATATTTTATCAAAAATCATAACGGACGTCTCTAATTCAATATTATTAGATGGTTTTCAGAAATATCATATTACAGGTTGGAGTATATTCTGAGAGAATTAGGCAAAGCTCAAGCAGCTTTTTTCACGCTGTAACAAAGCAAAACAACCAAAAACAAAACAATAAATTAAAAAATATGAACTGAGAAGGCTTTTAGGTATTTACAGATTGTGTGTGGTGAATGGAAATTATACTTTTCACATAATCAATGATACCTACATCATTGAGATATCTAACAATCCTTTTAGAAATCAGCATCACTCAAAACTACAGAACACCCAAATATTTACAATTTTGTAGCTACATGAATATTTTAATTTTAATATTGCCAAATTTTACTCTTCTTAATCAAAAATTAATTGGCCAAATCTCAAAACAATCTTAAATTTCATTTCAATGCAGCAACATAAATTTAACACAAATTTAATCACTTTTCCATCGTAGTAATGAAAGTTTCATTAGCACTCAACAGAATTGCAACTAACACTTAAGCTGAGCTAAGAACACAACACCGAAACGACCAACCGTTGAACCAGCCAGCCAGCCTGCCAGCCATCCCTACTAACCAATCCTCAAAGGAAATTACTTACACTTAATGTCAAAAAACTTGATGTATGATGATGATGGGACAATGCTGATATGGTACGTACCACAACATAAATGACAGAAATGTCTCATGCTCCAGAGTTTTTAAAAAACAAAACATTAAAGCAGGACTCGAAAGGAGTTGCCTGAATATTGCACTCATACAGATACATACATAGGTGTGTTTGCTTAATAATGAGTGAATGAATCGGTATGAATCTTATTTAACCACCATTCACACATCACAAACTATCAAAAAGGCAACTTAAGTTGAACAATGTTTTGGCAACACTATACATTCGTTGTATGTCCTTTTTGTTACATGTTGCTGCTGCTGATATTGTTTTTGTTGCTGTTTGGCCCAGGAGATTACAAACACATCCAGAGATACACACATTTACATATACAAAACCATGAAACACATTCCAAGCCATTATGTTCGCATGTAGTTTCTAGGAGACAGATTTTCACCACTAGTTTTAAAGCTCTTAGAGTATGAGATGCAACAGTATGACGATGATGTTGGTGATAAAAGGACCTTTAATACATTTTCCCTCCAAAAAATCTAATGATATTACATTATAGTGTAATGTTGTAGTGAACCAGGGCCGTTTTATAAGTGTTTAATTTGATAAACTTACTTATATAGGCACTAAAATTTAGTAAGGTAAAATTAAAATTCAAAAGTTATTTTTACAACATAACATAAAATTCAAAATTAAATAACAAAAGAAAACAAATTTATAATGTTTATAGTCAGTCGAATTCTTTCAGGTACCGAGTTTTTAAATTTTGAACAAACATTTTCATTCCAATTTTGTTTTACAAACCTTTGATAAATATAAAATTTTATTATGAATAAGCCCTCTATTTCAGAGAAAACTGTAAAAACTGAAAATGGAAATTATTTTTTTAAGATATATCTAGTATTTTGAAGATTTTTTGCAATATCCTCTTATATCATATAACTGCGATTCATTAGCTTTAATCTGTATATATAAAAATGGATGTGTGTCTGTATGTTCTGTAATACAGAATCTGTATGGACTCGAAAACGGCTGGACCGATTTTGATGAAATGTTCAGGGAATATTTAGGATAGCCTAAAGGGTATCACAGTAAGATTTTTGATTTTCGATCGGAGCAAAATCAAATTTTTACAATATCCCGCTACTGACATCAACAAAAAAATATTTTGTCAAAAAAAAAAAAAATTATATTTATAATTGTGGATCAACTTTTTCTTCTATTCTTATAGGTACTTTACTATAGACAAAACTATAGTCAAAAAAATTAAATTTGTCCAAAAATTTTGATTAGCTTTGCGTTAATTTCAGTTTTGTGTTGATCAGTTAAAAAGCTATAAGTAAAATCAAATTAGTAAGTAACAAGTGTTATGGAATTTTGCATAGATACAAATTTTTCAAATTGAAATAAAATTTTTATTTATGAATATTTTTTAATGAAATTTCACAGTTATGTGGATTTTTCTATTTAAAATGGAAAAATAAAAACAAATTTTGCAATATGTAATCAAGTATCCCGCAATTCCCAAAAAAATCTTGAAAAATCCCAAAAATGAGATTTTTTCGTTTTTTGGCTATAATATCCATAATTGGGGCGGGGTTATCGGAACCCTTTACAAGATAATTAAGAACTTATTGGGCCATCTAAAATAGTTTATTATATTTTGATATCGAGTATGCGATTTGAGAATTTTTGCCTAAAGTTGAATTTTACATAAAAAATAGGCATTTTTGTATCAAAAATTATAAATGTTTTTGCATTTGAAATATTTGCCGTAAAGTTAGCTTTTCAAAAAGTATAAATTCATTATACATCCTCTTAGAAATTTTTTAGATAACTTAAAAAGAATAAAAGTACTTTTTTCCCAAAAAAAATTGCGAAAAATCGCATTTTTTAATTTTTTTATATTCAAATGCATGTAACTTTGGACTCAGTCATGATTTTTAAACACTTCTTTCTTTATTTGATATATATCTATTGTTAATCCTATAAAAGAAAAATGGATAAAATCGGAAAATATTTGGAACCGCGGTCACCAAAAAACTGGTGTAGGGTGGGTAAAAATGCTGAAAATTAAATTTTCAAATGCGAATATCTCCTAAGCTATAAGAGATAATTTATAGCTACGACGACGTTTTATGTAGTGCTCGACGAGGAGATTCTGTATGTGTTTCTGTTTTTTTAATCAGAACACAAACGAAGAAATAGGATAATTTTAAAAATTTAACATACCCGAGGTGCCCTACTTTGGGAACCCCTGGTCCTGCTCCTGGTGGGATTAAGAGGTCCAAATTCAAAACTTAAACTCGACTACACTTCCTCTTTGCGCTCTTGAATTTTATTAAAATCGGCGTAAGGGTTTAGAAGTTACAGATTTATTTCCCTCTTTTTTATTCTCGTACCACTGTGCATTGGTAAAAACACAACCATATCACGGAAGATCAATGAAAGAAGAGCAGATGAAACAGCTGAGGAACGCGAATCATGTCTTCAGGAAAATCGCGAAATGAATACAGGAATCACAATAACATACTGATTGGCGAAATGATCAAACTTTGCTTACATTGCAGCGTTTTGAAATTCTCTGAGGAATCTCCGGGAATATGCTGTTCGAATGGTAGGTCAACGGTAGGTTGATAGGCTACCAATTATTGAGCCTATCGTGTGCATTTGCTGCAAGACATTTCTGCCGAAACATTCTTAAAACCATTATTGGACATCGGAAATTGATACCGCCAAAGATGAGATTTCGTTCCCGCCGATATTCTGCCAAATGCAAATGAATATTCAAACCGTTGTCGACAAGGCTTTCCCACGGATTGACTGTGGGAATGTGCAATTTTGGCACCGAAAAGTAATGAATTCAGCAAATTCAATTGAAACTGCCTAGCGAAACAATGAAATACAAGTCGATTGATAATAGTAATAAACGAAGAACAAGCCGTCAATTATTCTACTGAATTTTTGAATTCATTGGAACCAGCCGGAATGCCGGATTACCGATAATTACCGATAAATGCGGCAAAATTATGCAACGAAACAAGATTGAGCATCCAAAAATGTTCACCAAATTTAATTGATGCAATAATCATTGTTGACAGATTCAAAGGCGAAGACGTACTGGTTCCACGCATATCGATGATTTCGTATTGTACGGCCAATCGTTGACTATTGCTGGCTTACATTTGAAAAATGCATTTATGCGCATCCCGAGTTGGCACACCAAACAATTTATATATTTTTACTCCAAATAATAAAAAAAAACAAGAAATATCCCATCTGGCTTAAATATATTCGTTTATTTTTTTTAAGGGTACTATACTTATAGATATCTGCTACAACTTTGTCATATGACCACCTCATCCCCCGGCATATGGCTACAGATATTAAGTGTTACAGGTGCGAAGTCAAGTCGAGAGAGTCCGTGCTTTAGTTTTGTCCGTCATTGTGTATTAAAATCGAGATCGAGATGCAATCAATTTAAAATTAAACATAAAACAGATGTTTTCTAAGGGCCAGCAACGCAGACAGGGCTCTGCTAGTATAAAATAAAAAAAACAACTATTTTATCGAAAAATTGTGTTCTGCGATGAGGCTTATTTTTGGTTTGCTAATAAACAAAATTTCAACATATGGAGTGAAACCAATCCACAGACTCTACAGATTCCATTACATCCAGATTGGTGCGGTTTGACACCTCCCAATTATTTCCTGTGGGGTTACGTGAAATCATTGGTTTATGCTTATAAACCATTAACAATTGACGCCTTGGATTCTAATAATGATCGAAAATAGAACAGCCGCGGTAGCCATATCCTGAAATTCTTTTCAAATGTTAATCGACGTTGTCATAGAATCCAATCATTGTCGGAATCGGTTTTGAAAAAGACAGAAAAAGCACATTGGTCTCGTGAAATCGAAAGTTATCGGTTTTATATTCGATCTAGAATTTAATTCTTTATAGATTAAACAAAAAAATTACATTGGATTTCATTAGTCAAATGTACCTTTTTGCCGTTTTCAAAACCGATTCCGACAATGATTGGATTCTATGACAACCCCGAATGCCATTTATTGATCTTTCGAATAAATTTTTTTAATAAAATTAGCTTTTTTGGGATATTTTTTACGATTTCATGTGTATTGGGCTTAAAAAACTGCCTTTATTAATAAATATGAACTTTGAGCCTCTAAAAAAACAAAATTTATGCAAATTTTGAAATTCTAAACAACTTAAAATTGTATATTGGCATGGACGGATATATACATCATTGAATTCTGAACAGGAATGATTCAAAAATCTTAAGCTGAATTACAGTACAGAAAACCAAACACTTCTAACACAACTCTCGTTGCTGAAATCTAACGAAAATATCATAAATGTCAAGAGCGAAAGTCCTTCCTTTTGTTTAATCTTACACACATCTCTTATATATTCCCATTTGACTCCATTACAATAGTGGATACGTTCGAGTACATACTCGTTTTATGTGTTTTTTTTTACTCTCTTTCTCTTTATTCCCAAATCTCATTGTTATGTGTTGAGTACTTGGAAGCAGCATTTCACGTGTTACGAACCAAAAGGTCATTTGTTGTTGAAAACTTATGTAATATTACAACTTGAAGAACATGTCTCGCCATAACTAAATGATTTATCAGACTCTACAACCACCTAAATTAGTGGAAGCAATTACCATATTTTATTATTAAAATAATTGCTGGAAGAGCGCATTATGTCACGGCAATTAGGGCAAATTATAAAAGGGATTTTTTTTTTAATTTAAATTCGAAATATTTCAAAACACTAAGTTGTAATGAATTAGTCAAGATGAATTTTTTACAAAATCTAATTACTTATTCACTTTAAATACATTTTTTTTGCACTGAAATACATTTTTGATAATAAACACTCACAAACCTTGTCTTAATAAATTTCTTAACCCTCGGATAACAAATGCATTTTAGGTGATTTCTTAGAAATTTCGTAGGGCGAGGTAAAAAAAATAAAAAATTTCAAGACGAACCCATGTAAATAAATGTCTACTCAGAATCTTCTTATCTCTGACTGTGTAAAATTTCATTAAGATATCTCCAGTACTTCTGGAGCTACCCAATTGTGTCCAAAATAAAATGTTTTAAAATTATTAGAATTCATTTTCGATTAATAAAAAGTCTTTCATATATTCAGCACCTTATTTTTAGATATCCAAAATAAGAGAGTTAATAATTTTGTTAACTGTCTACATTAACATTTTCAACCCTTCCACACTTTGTGAAACTATTGGCTATTGGTATTCAGATCTTGAAATACTGGGATAGGATAGAGTAGACCAACAAAGTAAACTGGACAGGGAACATGCAGGTCCATTAATTCCATTTTGGCTAGAACAGGGAAGCTTGTGACTAACGGCACACAGCCAGGAGAGGTTATATGACCACTTTTGTGAAATCTTGCCATAAATAGAATCCCTTTCAAGCTCAGTAGTACAAATACCAAGATAATAGCATCTCTTGATGACATTGTGCTCATTATTAAGAGAACATTTATTCTCATGATAAATGATTTCATATAATCAGTCCTTGACATTCTATTATCATGGAGCTGGGAAAATGGTTTGGGAATAACACAGCGAAGACCAAATTGGTATTTTTCAAGATGATATAAAATTCCGGAATTTAGACCACCACGATTTGAATGGACCATTTAGGAAAATTCGTGGAATTTTCTACACTTCCACGGAAGCTGATACTGAGAGCATGCGAAATGCGCTAAGTGATTTTTGTACTTCAAAGAAAATCTATGGGAAGATGTCAACCCTTATTGTTCAATGGCTGTACACTGCGGATACATATAAGACCATCTTTTTAACATAAAAGCACACTTTTCCACTACTCAGGTCTTTACGCTAGACATACCTTCTCACGGTATCTACATCAAAAGCAACCCTGCTGAGTCCGCTCTAAGACTCAAGGCATCAGGTAAACTCAAGCAAGACCTTATTGTTCAAGGCAACATCCTACATAAATTATGTAAGTCAATCATACGATATCAATAAACACTCTTCAAAGACGGAAACGGGCACCGTCTGAGTAAATTTCTATGAAGTGAGAAGAATTCGAGAATTATATCTCGAGACATCGACCACTAATACCTACGTAGACGGCCTTGCAATAATCAATGCGCTCAACTCCAAAACAATAACGTCTTCCCGATTGCATTTATTCACTGTCGTATCCCAAACATTACCTTGTCCAGATAGTATGTGTTTTTGGACATAACCGGGGAAAGGAAATCGCTAATGAATGGGCAACAAACGGATTTTTCTTGGATATAACTTTTGCGCAAATAAATACTCATGTCCCTTTGGTTGCGGTATCGAAACTCAAAATAATCTGACCATCTCTGGAACAGAAAAGGACCAGATTCTCTTGGTAAAAATTCGTTTAGGGTGTACTTACTGCATACTGTATGATCGGACATATGTATGTCGGAACGTTGGGTTATCAATTTAACAACTACTGATTTGTCTGCACGAAGCAGAACAGAAATTCTGTTACAGAATCTGAACAAATTCTTATATGTAACTGCACCACTCTACAGGAGCGTAGACAAATCTGATAAAAGTCGTACGACTTAGGGCGGGTGATTTTCAATATTCTGTATTCGAGTTTTATTACCGTACATTCCGGTTAAAGGCTGGATTGGTTAGTTGGTTTACGTGATAGCTCGCTACACAGAATAACTCAGCACTGTGATTCCAAATCAAAATCTAGGTGGACAAAATTATTTGGCGCTGTTTTTATATAGAATTCCAAAAAAATGTTTAAAAGATCAATATAAACTTTTTTTTCAAGTTACAGTAGGGTCTAGATATACATATAAAAATCATTAATAAATAATTAAAAACAATAAGTTTTCATGTGTTTCTGAAACTAAATTTTTAAAAACATCTGTATTTACTATATTTCAAATTACATTAGGGTATAGATATATAAAAATCAATAATAAATAAAGAAATATTTCTAAAAATTCCATTCCGTAAAAATTCAAAAAAAAAGTATTTCGGCGGGTGCTGGCGGCTAGAATTTTTTTACAAAGACATTCCCCAGAAGTTTCTTTAAATAATGTATATAGTCATTGGACGGCCTTCGACGGTCTTTTTTTGGCAAGCTATATAACATTCTTAGAAAAAAAAAATATCAGTATATTTGAGACTCAAGTTTAAAGGACTATAAAAGGAAAATAGAGAGGCCCATAAATATAAGACATACACTTAATAAAAGCTTATATCAATGTTTATCTATGTTTTGAAGTATGAATTTCTATGTGGTAAAACAATTGTGATATATCTAATTTAGTAAAGCAGTAAAATATTAACGAAAATATGATTCAAAATTTGCTGTCGAGAAAACGAAATGTCCAATTGAAAAACCCATTTGTATTGGAGGAGAGCAGATTGTCAGTTTTCGAAAAACTTAGTTTTTCCAAATTCTGAAGATACCGATTTTCATAATTTTGTCCACCTATATTTTGATTTGGAACCACAGTGCTCAGGTGGAATCTACATCATTCTGTTTTGATATGCCCAAACGACTCATGAGTGAAAAACTTGATGAAGTCCAGATACTAGTGTATGGAGTACTAAATCCAATATGTCGCATTTAGGTATCCAATTAGATATCAAGGATGTGTCACAGACGAATCTGATAAAAGTCGTCCGACGACTTTTACGACGAAAATAGTTGAGGGTATTGCAATGGGCCTAAGATGATACCGAATTTACTCTCCAATTGCGAGCGACTCATGTAACCTAATCGCCCATTTCAAAGTTAAAATGTCGATGAATATCGAATTCGGTATTAGATATTTACCAGAGTTTAGTACAAAGTCCGTTAGGGCGTTAGATAGATCATTTAGCACGTTCAGAAAAGACCATCTCCTCCTTATTGAAGGGAAGTCCGAGTCTGCTTGCACGCTTAAAGGGGGGTCAGACGGCATGTATTGCTTGAGTTTTGTGCTATGTATTGGGACATTTTTCCATATGTAAACATATACATACCGAAACTTTGTGTATGTAAAATACATGTGTATTACTCGTGACATTTTTGGCAATTAGAACATGTTCTATTTTCGTGTGTATATTTTGTATTTTGAAATACAACACTGTGTGAGTGCAAAATAAAAAAGAGTAAAGAAAAATCATAACAAAATAAGTTTCACTGCATTAAATATATTTATTGTGTTTTAAAAATGTTTTAAATAAATATATTGTTAAAAACAACAAACATATAAACTAATAGAGGTTATGTCACATGCAATTGCATATGTACGTTTGAACGTGGAAATTATGAATCGTATGTATAACGTGAATTTTGACATACACATGGAATTCCATATGTATCGAATACATGTCCCAATACACAATCAATACATGATGTCTGACACCCCTATTACCGATCTGTCGTTACGGTTTCTGTTGTCAGCTTTCTGAAGGTAGGGTCTGAAAATTTCGCTTCTAATGATCCCAAGGAATTGCGACAAATACTTCATCTGAGACATTTAAAGCGGATCTTTCTCTGTCCAGCTAGTATGTCTGCAAAGGGACCCAAACTGGAGCGATGTTAGACTGACCTAGCCTAGCCTTGATGTTCTTCCTTACACTGTCTGCCACATTCTCGTCTCTAAGGAGAATTACTTTCAACATCCTATCAAAGTGCGTTAGGGGCGTTGTTTAATTAAATATGTTTAGGATCGAAAGAAGTAGTTTCAGCATTCCTACATATCCAATATACATTCTGGATCTCCACTATCTAGTAGCAGATAGTATCACTGCACTGCAGACGAAAATAGCCATTATGTAAATATAAAAAAGGACTGATCCTTAGTGCACCTATGAAACCGATGCTAGTCGATCTCTGAATTTTGTACAGTTGGTCCTTCATTTTCTATTTCGAGCTGCTCTATCAACCTAGAGATCCTCAGGACGGATACACAGGCCTCTTTTTTAAGTGAATACGGAATCCAACATAAAACAGATATAAAACCTGTAGACTTCGAGCATATATTCCATGACCTTTTCAAATATTGTAACATTTCTCTTAGTTTAATATTTTTTAGTGTTTTTTAATATTCATGGTCATTATGACACGTTACGTTTCGCGAAAATCAAGATTCTACGGTTTTTGGAATATTACAAAGTTGCCTAAAATTAACTAAATATAATGCTGGAAAAATGTCACTCATTCCAGCGTTTACAGTGTTATTACGACATCTTTATCCAAAATATAAATTATTAAGAGTATTAAGCCTTTAAAGGACATTTTTAAAATTTTTCGCAAGAAACTGCTAAACTTATCGTTATATATTTGACTAAGACTGTCTGTCCTACATTATGTAGCTGCATTTAGGTTTGTACTCTGGTACAACAGCATCTTACAGCACATAAATTTCGTTTATGAATGAATAATAATGCCAACGAATATTATTCATAAGGATTTTTAATGAAACTCAACGTTCTGGTAACTGAAAGCCATTGTTTTAATATACTTCTGTAAGTAAGTTTGGATGTGTTTATGCAAGAAGCTGCCATTGTGTTTTAAAGACAGGAAATGAAATTTTTAGTAGTTGTAATCACATTTTCGTTAAAGTTTATTTTGATGCTAAAAACTTATGAATAATTGACTAAACTTTGTCAATCTATTAAAGTTGAGTAGTTAAAACACAATTTTACCAACAACGTCAGCAAAACGTTTTCTATTTTTTTTATAATCTTTTCCATTTTTAATCTCTTTAAGAATAATGACAAAATTATGCCAGGAAATAATTAATAACAAAATAAAATTTGCAAGGAAGTTTTAATTTAATAGGTCATGGCAACTGAATTTAATGAGATTTTCATAACAAATCACAGCAGGCTTTTAATATTATTTGTTTGACTTTTCAAATTTTAAATGTCTATAAATGTATGTATGTAAAATGCATGTGTGTTTTTATATGAAATGTTCATGGTATTTCATGTTGTTTTTCCATCCTCTGCTTTTGTTTAGTCCTTTTTTTCGCTTTTTACACATCCTTGTTGAAACAATGGCAAAGAAAACCTCTAAACAAAACAGGAAAAACAACAAAACAATTGTGGTAAAATGCCAACTTCCTTTTTAGCGCCGCCGCCATATGATACGCCTCATGAACTTTTAAACGCAAAAAGGCGAAATAATTTAGGTACACCACAGAAATGTGTGCATGGAAAGAGTTGGTGGCTGTTTTAGAGTGAGTGTATGTTTTTGAAAAAAAAGCAATATAGTAAAAGCGATAGTTAAAATTTTTATGGAAAAATTGGGGAAAAATTAAATTTTATATTGAAAAACATCAATAACTAAAGCTTAGTTTCTCATTTAAACAAATATGTATGTATACAAGTTTAAACAGCTGGTGAGTAAAAACAATTTAAAATCATTTACTCAGACGATTGGTTTCATGCCATTAAACATAAATTAATTAAGGAAAATTAAGGTTGTTTCGAAAATTAAAAAATTCACATCAACAAGTAAGAGATATATATTCTAATATATTTAGGTTAACAAAATTAAAACAAAAATTTCACAATTATTTTTGTAAATTTCGAAATTTTTTCGAAAATTTTTTTTTGAAAAAAAAATTCAGGTTAAAAAATATTTTTCCCGATTTTTACCCATTGTAGGTCCAAATTACTATAGAGAAAAAAAATGGGACAATAATTCTTTCTTATAGAAAAAATAAATTTATAGAAATTTTCTATAGTAAATATAAATTGGACTAGTTTTCAATTAGAAACAATAAATTGGGATAAGTTTTACCATAGATAAACAAATTGGGATAAGTTTTATTGTATAACAAGTAAGACAGTTATATACAAATTTAATTTTTTTTTTTTTTTTTAATTTTTTAAACATTTTTTTAAAATTTATCAGTAAAAAAAATTATTAGTGAAAAAAATGTATGACAAAATAATTAAAAATAAAATATTTTTCCCGATTTTAGTTCCAAATTACTATAGCCTTATTTATATACATCGTTGCAATGGACTTTGAAATATCTATCATTAGATATCCATATTGCTTATATTAATGACAGTAATCCAGATATAGATTAAAAATTGTCCAAAAACCGAGGTTGTCCAGGTTTTTTCCTTATATCTTTTTAAAGTAAGTTTTTAAAAGTACAAATAAAACAAGTAAGAAAGTATGGTCGGTCAAGCCCGACCATATAATACCCTACACTAAGTAAAAGAGCAAAATCATTTTTCTTTTAAAATTTCAATAATTTCTATTTTTGAGTGATTTTCGGAAGTGGGCCTTATATGGGAGCTATGACCAATTATGGACCGATCACCATGAAATTAGGTCGTGTGATTTATGTCTACATGAAAGTTTACTATGTTGAATTTTGTGAGTATACCAACATTTTTAAGCGATTTATGCACGTTAAAGTTATTTTCGGAAGAGGGTCTATATGGGAGCTATGGACCAATCGTAACAAAATTTGGTGACATGAATTTCGTGTATATAAAACTTATTTGGAGAGGAATTTGTGGAGATACATTTATAAGTTAAACATTTATGACCGATAAAGTCCAATTTCGGGAGGACATTTGTATGGGGGTTAGGTAAAATAATGGACCGATTTCAGCCAGTTTCAATAGGCTTGGTCCTTGAGCCCAAAAAATAATATGTACCAAATTTCATCGAAATATCTTCAAAATTGCGACCTGTACTCTGCGCAAAAGGTTTACATGCCCACTATGGTGGTGTAGGGTATAATAAGTTTACTTAAAGTATATATCGTCGCTTTAAATGCAAACGGACGTAACTACATTTTTATTGTTTTTACATTATACGTTATAAAATCAATAATAGTAGAGTATTCTTGGCAATTGTACAATCAAAAACTCGATTTTGTATTTTTGTGTAGTTACATCCGTGTTTTCTATTTAACGCGATTTTGGGTCCCAATTTCATTTTTGTTATGTGACTGATGTATTGTATTACGATTTTGATTTACACGATATTTTTTTGGTCCCAACAAACCGCGTAAATGGAGGCCTACCTGTATATAAAAACGACACCACTAATTTGCTAGATACAGTGGAGTTCATTTATAACGTATACCGGTTATAACGATTTTTTTATAAAAAAAAATTCCGGAAAAAAAATTATATACCAATTATTACGGTTAGTCATTTATTATAAGTTTTATTGTATTGTACATTAATTGCAAGTATAAAATATATCAATAAAAAAAATTGTATCTCGTTTTTTTATGCATACGGTTCAGGTTTGTAGACACGTTTTCAAAAGTAGAGCCCTCAAGATGGCATGTATTTTTTTCCTTTTACCGTAATCTGTGTAAAATTACGCAAATTTTGATACCTCTTGTGAAAGTGTAGCTCGAAGAAACATGTTTCTCATCCAAAGACGGGACAGCCTAACGGACATGGCTATATGGACTTCGCTATCTATAACGATCCAGAATATATATACTTTGTGGGGTCGCAAATGAAAAATGTAGAAATTACAAAGGGAATGACAAACTTATATATACCCTTGCCACTCATGGTGAATGGTATAATTAAGATTGGTAAGTTTTTATATGATACCCAAAATAATTCGTTCGAATGAATTTATATGACTTTATAATTGTAATTATTTGGCAATATATTTACATTTATTTTAACTTAAATCTTAAAATTATTTATTTTAATTAATTTATTTACCTTTTCATCACTTTTATATTTAATCCTTAAACTAAATTACATCTCAGTTGAAACAAAAAAGAAAAATGAATGCTAATTATTGAAACTTAATTGTCATGCAAATACTGTTCGATATTTGGCCAACAACTACGTGACCCTTACAGGGATAATTCATTATTAATGAGAGAAAACAACCTTTAGGAGTTGTTTCTTTTTATTACTGCTTTTCGAAGCTAGCAACAATATTCGCACAGTAGTTTAAGTAACCAACAATTTTTAAGAGTTTCATATCTAGTTTAGAAAGAGATTTGAAATCATATACAGCGATATCCATATCCAAAAATTCTTGTTATGTATATAATTATATATGTATATAATTAATGGTTACTAACAATTTGAATCTTCAGCAGAATCACTGATAACCATAACTGAGTAAATAAATATCCTAACTAGAATAGCTATCCATGGTACCGTGGAAATGGTAACAAGAATTTTTGGATATGGGACTCTAAATAAGATCATTATTGGTATTACTTAAAATGTACAGATATTTATACATAAACATAATTTCAATTATTCTTCCAGTACGGAAGAATAATTGAAGTTTTTTCGTCCAACTTTATGATTAATCCTTCAAAAACTGCAGAATGTGTGCTAGGTGATGTAGTTACCACATATACGAAAACGATATCATAGTGTGCCATAGATAAAGCTCTTGACATAGCGAATATCTTTGAAGTCTCAATTCTCATAAACGAGGATAGACTGAAATGGGCTCTGCGTATCTTTGACTTATATAAATCTCAGGCTGATCTGCAACGGAATGATGATTTAATCATACCCTGGTTGACTCGTATATACTAGGCCTGCTTAGCTTGGTCATATATTCCGGAGTCCTGGACCAGTTGTACTGTAGCCGTCATCCCTAAGGGAGGGAAAGCTTCTCATAATAGACCTAAGGACATTAGGCTTATTAGTCTATCGTCCTTCCTCTTGAAAACCATGAAAAGGTTAATTGATCTGCAAATTCGTTCATGGATTGATCCTGACCGACTTTCTTTGTCTCAGTATGCTTACATGAAAGGCTGATCTGCTGAGACGGCTCTACTTTCACTTGTGGGATTTGTAGAAAAATTACTCGAGTACAAAGAATATGCATTGGTGGCCTTCTGGACATTGAAGGAGCCTTAACAATGTGACAACAGATACCATTCCTTCGGCTCTAGGCCGACTGGATATATATCAGTATATTATCTGCTTCATAGGTAGACTTCTGACCAATAGAGTCATTAGATTAGCGAAACGAGGTACTACACATGGAAGGGGTTTTATCGCCACTCTTGTGGAATCTTTCCATCAATATACTACTCATGCAATTAGATTCCATGAAGTGCAAAACTGTCGCATATGCTGATGATGTTACTGTAGGCGTTTCTGGGAAACATCTGGACACATTATCACAATGCCTACAAACTTCACTTCACCAAGAGCACTGCTAGTGCACTTGGTGTGAATCCTGGGAAAACGGATCTTGTACTCTTTTCAAGGAGGTACAAAATCCGCTCGTTCCCACTACTGCGCCTTAACAGAGTGGAAGATAAGCTCTCGAATAGTGCGAAGTATCTAGGAATCATTCTAGACTCTAAGCTATCCTGGAAGCCGAATAACCAAGCGAGAATGTCCAAGGCGGCTATCGCTATCTGTGCCTGCTGAAGGGCCATTGGGAAAATATCTGGAATAAGTCATAGGAATGCGAAATGGCTTTTTGACATGGTGGTAAAGCCTATACTAATGTACGGAGCACTAATATGGTGGAAAGCTCTAAGTAAATCCACCTACTGTGGGATGATTTTGAGAATCCAGCGATTATCTGCACTAATGATTACGGATGCACAACGCAGCACTCAGTCTCGTGCTCTATTCTTTATGCTGCACTGACTACCGGCTGATCTCATGGCCAAACCATTGGCCATAAATTCGACGGTTAGGCTAAGCACTGTAGGAGCATGAAGGTCTGGTTGTACCGGACATGCGTTTATTTTGGGATGAATATCTTATCTCCCTGTGAACACTGACTACTGCACTCCCTTACCCCTTATTGGCAGACGCTTCTCTGTATCGATGGCGGGCGAGTTACCTTCTTCTAGAGAAACGTTTGTCAGCTATACAGATGGATCCAAGTCTGGGGTTGTGGTGGTGGTAGGGGGGTGTGTTTCAGGCTACAGGATCAATGTACGGCGGAACACTGGATGAAGGTTATTTGGTGTGAATATACGAATCTGTACTGACAGTAAACCTGCTATTAAATCCCTATCTGGTGTCTACTCGACATCCAGATTGGTACATGAATGCCGGGTATCTCTTAACGAGACATTCTTACATGGAGTTATTCTGGGTGCCGGGTCACTCTGGTGTACTTGACAATGCTATTGCGGATGAAATGGCTAACGTCTGCAAGACGATGAGATCGATCTTTTGGTCGGTTTACCGCTATCCTGCTGTAAATCACTAATTCTGCATAAATTGTTTGAGTCTGCTCAACTCAGATGATCTAATCTGACAAATTGCTCGATATCGAGGCCTACATGGCCCGTTTCTGACCATTATAGGTCAAAGACCCTCAAGGGGCTATCACGTGCTAGGCTGCGATTTTTTATATCTGTGCTTACTGGATACTGAACACTCTATACAACGACTTCTGCCGAAGTTTCCATGGTGAATACGAGGAGGAAACAGTTGAACTTCTCCTTTGTCTTTGCCCAGCTCTATTGGGTGCTTGGACTGCGACAATAGGTGGTCCTTTTTTGCACTGCCTAGTGGATCTATCTACTGTGAAAGTCAGGAAGATGGATTTGTTCATTCATGCATCAGGTTGGTTCGGCACTGAACCCATCTCCGACATGTGAAGGACCTCTTGATGATCTGAGCATGATCCTTAGAGTATCACAAAGGGACCAATTCAAGGACTCAAGTAAGCTAGTTAATATTGGCTGCTTTCATAACCTAGCTAATATCCTACAGACTCAATATTGGTATTTCGGTATTGAAAATCGATCCATAAATTTGGATATATATCGAATAGTTGCTAATTTCCCGTAGAATCATTCTCAAATGCAGTATATCTGTTACGTTGAGTTGGGACCGTAGTATATCTAGGGCCTTCGGAAAGTTGATTTAAACCAGCCGGACGATATATTAACTTCTCTATCTATAAGGATCCAGAACATGAATATTTTAAAGGATGGAAGCATTTAAATGCCAATCTTATGCGATGCTCTGTGATGGGAATATTCTATATATCGTATACTTCAATCTCAACGTTTTTTAGACAGAGAGCGTCTCTTGACTATTTTTGTTCCAGAATACTTCCGTTTTATGAATATACTGTTTGATTTGAAAATAAAATCGTCCGTAATCGACATGATTCTAAAGAGATTTCAACACCACTGCAGCATTTTCTCCAGAATTGTCTTTCAGCTTTCCTTACAAAGGTTTAAAATACAGGAAGGGTATTAAAACTCATTTACGTGATCACTATTTTCATAAAGTACCAATATCTAAGTTGTACATTTCATTTTCGTTGACATAAGTTTGTTTAAAATGTCTCCATAAACTACTCCTCTCGCATACACTGTGCATCTCTGCCAAATGGCACCAATATGGGCAATTGTCAATTTAACTAAATGTGTGTATATAAAACAGTATAAGTATGTATGTTCAGAACTAAAAGATGAGCCAAAATACTACAACAACTAAATTGTTTTTTGGCTACATCAACAAAAATATCTAGCAACTTAAAGTAGCAGCAAAAACTATTGCTGCCTGTTGGGCTGAATGGCTGATGATGTTGCTCAAATAATGCTACCAGACAATTAAGCACGTACAAAATACATTGAAAGGTAAATCAGCAGCAGCAACATCCACAGCATCCATGCTATTGGTATTGTTGTTGTTGTTGCTGGTCATACTCCAAGTTATAATTACAAATTCCTAGAGCCAGAGGTGTTCATGTGACATCAGCCAGGCTGAAGGCTGGTTTTTTTGTGTGTTGTCTGATGCCAGCACAATTGTTTGAAAATTGATAATTAAATGGTAAAATGGGAATTTTATTGAGTATAATTAAGAAAGTTTTACAGTTTTTTTTTGTCTATATTTTTATTCATTTCTTTCAGCTGCCGATGTTCAAGATTAAAGCAAAAAAAAACATAAATGGTTTGAAATATTTGTTGAAATTCAATGTTAAGAATGTGATGATGAAGTATCTATTGGGAATATGGTTGAGCTTGGATTACTAAGGTTCCATCATTTATCATAAAATCCTTTGTCACCCACAATCAAAGTAACCTTAAACCGCCAAACGGCCAAAAAAAAGGAAGTAGTGAAGAATAATAGTAACGACCTACATAGAAACTAACAAACTAAAGTGTTGGAGAGGGACACATGAGAGCCATAAGTTCATATTAAACAAAATCAAGGACAGTGGGTGGGAAATGTTTAAAATTAAGGGAAAAAAATTAGAAAAAAAATGTTTGACAAGGCAAATTTGGACCTTATCTTTTTCAAATTTGTTAGAACTTACTACACAAGTTCTTTACAGTCATACACAATTTCAAGTTGCTCAAATCTTTTAAAATCACTTTTCGTTTGTCTTTTATGGAGGTTCAAAATTGAAATTATATATAAGAATAATGTACAAAAGCTTAATTTCTATTGTATATAACTTTTTAACCGCTTATCCTATTTTTACAATTTTGGTCTTATAGCAATTCCTATATACCCTAGTTTCAACTATTTTTTGAACAAAGAACATCTCAAAATTTCCTCGAATATAATCCATTACCTTTTGTCTTCTATCCCACTGTCTCACATATTTTTAATATGTACTACGAACACATAATAAACCATACCAACCTTAGTGTGATACCAAGCACACAAAAAAAAGCGAAACTTTACAGCAACAAAAAAATACACCTATACCTTACACTTTTCTTTGCAGTACAATATCAAAATTTATGATCCATGATAGCAATCTAGTATAATAATACTGCAACAACAAATCCAACAAAAAGATTTAAGACTTAAGGAAAGACCTTTTACATACATTACAAACAACTGAAAGAGGAGTTCCAACCAAGCTGTTTCGTACCCAAACAAACACAAAAATCTAGCAACAATTTACAATTGCAAAACTGAAAAACTACAATTTATGATCAAACCAAACAAATAGTGACACATTAAATATGTATGATATGAAATATAACAAATATGTACTTCGTATTCCTAAATGTTTGAATAATAACAAAAACAAAACAAACAAAAATTCAAATAATTCAGCTAAATTGAGCCAGTTTTACATGAATGGAAGGTAGGAAAAACATAAAAACGGATTTAGCAATCAAATATTTGTAACAGCATGAAGGGAAGTTTCTTTTTGGGAAATCTATTTGTTATAACGTCACTGTCCCTAAAAAATCGTTAAGTGTTTTAGTAACTTTTCAGCCATATAAAATTACACATACATTTTTTTGTATATCCGGTTTAAAAGAGATTACCAATAAGAAATGAAGTGGATTGAAAGCACGTCGACAGAAAATGTTCGGTCCTACTACTTATAAATTACCACACAGAGAAAACAGATTCGTGATAGCAAACGAATTTGTTGCCAATCGAATGATTCTACCTTAGTGATCGAATTTTATAGTTGTGGCTATAGAATTTTGGAAAGGGTAACAAAAGTTTGGTTGCTTCAACCGAAATTCTTTTTTATGAACTGACTTTGTGTTGACAGAACTCAAAAAATTCGATGTGTGCAACCGAATCATTCGATTGGCAACAAATTCGGTTGCTATCTCGAATGTGTTTTCTCTGTGCATGAAAACTCCAATATTATTTCAAGAATTTTTGGCTACAAGCCAGGATTCTAATATACAGGTATTCTCTACAGGTATTCTCCAGATTAATCTCCATCACTCCAAACCCTCAGGTCAACACGACAACTTGTGGCTGAGGTGTCGGAGAGATTCTCAGCGAACTTAAATCCGGAGATCTATATAGCACTATCGTACAATCATCCGTACCGTGACCATTGTATTGACCCAGGAGTTTGTGGGATTCTGAAGCCATTGAAATCCAAAGATATTTACCATGTCCTTTGTTCATTGTGCGCCCTCTTCCTATCGTCAAATCATGAGTACCTTGTTTTTGTGCAGGCTTCGGAATGATTCTCAGTCATTTAAAATCCATAGATCTCTACTTCGTGCGAACTCGCCCTACTATACCAGGACCCTTGTTCTGACAATTTATTAGTTTTGATGATATTTCATGTCAAGTGAACCAACTTTTAAAATCGATGTCTTCCGATCGGGATGAAATTTGCACCAAGGTTAGCTCTATTGGATAGTAACTCAGACACAATTTTTCAACAACATCGGTCGAGAACTCTCTGAGTTATAGGGGGTAAAATTTTGACAATTTGGTCAAACAGGGGTTTTTTCTTATCCATGTAACTTATTACCTATTGTTCTTAGCAAAATGTGTCCCAAATAGTATAGATAGCTATTTCTTCGATCTTTCGAAAAAAAATATTTAAAAAAAAAAATAAAAAATTTTTAATATTTTTTTTCCGAAATCAAAAACTTTTTTGACTTTTTTTTTAAATGCGTCCTTTTTTTTTTTTTTTTTTTTCTTAAAATAAAGTTTAGATATTTTCCTTGAACACCTACTTGGTCGCTTAGTGGGATGCGAGTGGGATATCTATCAAAATAAATATTTTGTAACTCAAAACATAAAATTTTTGACTTTTTTTGCAAAATCAAAAACTTTGTTGACTTTTTTTTTTCAAAATGGACCCTTTTTTAATCTTTTTTTTTAGGTCAAACAAAAGCTTAGATATTATCCTTGAAGACCCTTTTGGTCGCTTAGTGGGATGCGAGTGGGATATCTATCAAAATAAATATTTTTTAACTCAAGACTTACAATTTTTGACTTTTTTTTTTGCAAATACGATTTTTTTTTCCAAATGGGCCCTTTTTTTAAAATTTTTTGTAGTCAAAAGAAAGCTTAGGTCCATTCCTTTAAGATATTTTTAGTCCCTTAGTGGGATGCGAGTGGGATATCTATCAAAATAAATATTTTGTAACGCAAGACATACAATTTTTTAATTTTTTTTTGCAAAATCAAAATTTTTTTCCAATATGGGCCCTTTTTTAATTTTTTTTTTTGCTCAAAAGAAAGCCTAGGTCCATTCCTTTAAGATATTTTTAGTCCCTTAGTGGGATGCGAGTGGGATATCTATCAAAATAAATATTTTGTAACAATTTTTTAATTTTTTTTTGCAAAATCGAAATTTTTTTCCAATATGGGACTTTTTTTTAAAATTTTTTTTTTGCTCAAAAGAAAGCTTAGGTCTTTTCCTTTAAGACCTATTTTGTCACTTAGGAAGATGTGAGTAGGATATCTATTAAAATAAAAATGTTGTAACTCAAGACATTCAATTATTGACTTTTTTTTTGCAAATTCGAATTTTTTTTCAAAATGGGCCCTTTTTTAAACATTTTTTTTTAGTCAAAAGAAAGCTTAGGTCCATTCCTTTAAGATATTTTAGGTCCCTTAGTGGGATACGAGTGGGATATCTATCAAAATAAATATTTTGTAACTCAAGATATACAATTTTTGATTTTTTGGCAAAATCAAAAACTTTTTTGACTTTTTTTTAAAATGGGCCCTTTTTGTAATTTTTTTTTTTGCTATAAAGAAAGCTTAGGCCTATTCCTTTAAGATGGTTTTGATCGCTTAGTGGGATGCGAGTGGGATATATATCAAAATAAATGTTTTGTAACTCAAGACATACAATTTTTGTGTTAAAACATTTATTTTGATAGATATCCCACTCGCATCCCACTAAGGGACTAAAAATATCTTAAAGGAATGGACCTAGGCTTTCTTTTGAGCAAAAAAAAAAATTAAAAAAGGGCCCATATTGGAAAAAAATTTTGATTTTGCAAAAAAAAATTAAAAAATTGTATGTCTTGCGTTACAAAATATTTATTTTGATAGATATCCCACTCGCACCCCACTAAGGGACTAAAAATATCTTAAAGGAATGGACCTAAGCTTTCTTTTGACTACAAAAAATTTTAAAAAAAGGGCCCATTTGGAAAAAAAATCGTATTTGCAAAAAAAAAAGTCAAAAATTGTAAGTCTTGAGTTAAAAAATATTTATTTTGATAGATATCCCACTCGCATCCCACTAAGCGACCAAGTAGGTGTTCAAGGAAAATATCTAAACTTTATTTTAAGAAAAAAAAAAAAAAAAAAAAAAAAAAAAGGACGCATTTTAAAAAAATGTCAAAAAAGTTTTTGATTTCGGAAAAAAAATATTAAAAATTTTTTATTTTTTTTTTTAAATATTTTTTTTCGAAAGATCGAAGAAATAGCTATCTATACTATTTGGGACACATTTTGCTAAGAACAATAGGTAATAAGTTACATGGATAAGAAAAAACCCCTGTTTGACCAAATTGTCAAAATTTTACCCCCTATAACTCAGAGAGTTCTCGACCGATGTTGTTGAAAAATTGTGTCTGAGTTACTATCTAATAGAGCTAACCTTGGTGCAAATTTCATCAAGATCGGAAGACATCGATTTCAAAAGTTGGTTCACTTGACATGAAATGCCCCATATATTTATCCTTCAGAATAATAAGATACTCTCACTATCGTTCGTAAAGCGTCTTGGTCAAGGGAAACTGTAGACCACAATTGCATGAGTATGAGCATTAAAGTGGACCTTATTTTTTATTTTTGATTTTTCAAAAACGAAGGGCAGTTTTGACAAAAGTTTGAGCTCGATCGGTTAAAAATTGGCGTACCGCACGAGGGCTAAAGTTCGTGAGAAAATTTACAAGGGGAAAAATGCTATTTTTCAGTTTTTGTAAAAATGTTGCCATTAAATAATTACTTTTGAAATTTAATATAAAATAATCGAAATGTGTACGTAATTATCGTTGTAATGAGATATAAAAGACAAAATTGGTTAAATAATGTTAAAGTTATTAAAAATTCACCAGGCCATTATCATGTATCAGGCAACTAGAACAAGAAATATAGGAACAAAATTAATATATTTTGAGAAATATTAAAATAAAAGCTACTTTTTACTTAAAATATATCCATATTTACGTATATGAGTTTTTGTCATCGTAGGATAACGTTAACCTATTTGCAGGTATGACCAAACATACATATGACGTATAGGTTAACGTTATCCTATGATGACAAAAACTCATATACAAGTAACTATGGATATATTTTAATTAAAAATTAGTTTTTATTTTAATATTTCTCAAAATATGTTAATTTTGTTCAAACATTTCTTGTTCCAGTGGCCGTTAATGGCCTGGGAAATTTTAATAACTTTAACATTTTTTAACCGATTTTTGTCTCTTATATCTCATTACAACGACAATTACATACACATTTTGATTTTTTTATATTAAATTTCAAAAGTAATTATTTGATTGCAACATTTTTACAAAAACTGAGAAAAAAAGCACTTTTTCCAATTGTAAATGTTCTCACGATCTTTAACCCTCGTGCGGCACTCCAATTTTTAACCGATCGAGCTCAAACTTTTGACAAAATTTTTTTTATCTTACACAGAAAAAATTATATTTCAATTCAAACATTTATCCCATATTGAACTGGTTTCAATTATTTCATAATTAAATCAAGTATTCATTTGCTCAAAAACTAAATTTCTTGATATTTTCTATTGAATTTTGAGTTTTGAATTTGATTATTTTGTCAATTGAATATACAATTTTTGTATTTAAAGTTCAACCAATAACGAAAATTGTATATTCAATTGTCAAAATAATCAAATTCAAAACTCAAAATTCAATAGAAAATATCAAGAAATATTGTTTTTGAGCAAATGAATACTTGATTTAATTATGAAATAATTGAAACTAGTTCAATATGTGACAAATATTTTAATTGAAACGGTTTAAGAAATAGTTTTTTCTGTGTAACCTAACACAATACTGTCCTTCGTTTTTGAAACAGATGAGTTTTAAATTTTTCCATACATTGAAGGTCAACCTTAATAAGCATAGCCTGAAAGCGCCCAGCAACCTTTTTCGTACGTCCCTTTCCAATATAAGCTCATGACTCCTAGTCTTGATTCGTCCTGACGTCCTGACTTGCCTGACTACCTCTTGCAGACTAATAGAACCAGATGACACCATCTTAGTTTATCATATGCTACCCATGAGACCAATACATCACAGCCATGGTAGGAAATGGAAGTTCAGACAGGGACACAGTAGTTGCCCTGACCTCAATGAGATGACATTACTTATTCATTTTTGTCAAGCTTAAACAGATGTCGAACAGGGCTGCAATATTTAAAATCTCTGTAACATTATTGTTTATGATTAAAGAGGACCATCTTCAAAGCAAAGGATTTATAAAATGTAATGGGAGTACGACTTAAGAATGCGGGATTTACAATATACGGCGTATCTTTTTCACGCGGCTTTTGTTTTTAATAACTTACAGTGACCGACAAAAGTCTACATACGACCATTATTTTTGTAACTCGCGGACTTCTAAACCATAATAAGTAAAATTAATGATGCAGTTTTATTTCAAATGCATTTTTAGTAATATAACAAAAAAATATCGCTAAATTTATAATTAATTTAAACTATTATTCCCAAAAAATTAAAAAAATATGTTGACAAAAGTCTACAGGTGGCATGTCATAGCGTCCATTGACATAATGTACATGGACATAATGACACTTCAAAAGTGTCATAGTGTCATTTCGCGTAGTGTCATAATGTCCATGTATAATGTGTCGTAACGTCCATGGACATAATGACACTTTTGGAGTGACATAATGTCCATGATATTTAAAAAGTAATTTAAGTAATTTAAGTATGTATTTATGTATGTATTTGAATTCGAAAAATTTTTCGAATTCATTGCAGTATTTGTTTTGCGCCATACTTTATCTCTCCCATCTCTCCCATCACTTCCAAATATGTTATACTTCAACTCATCAGTGAACAAAACTCGCTTCCAGAATTCCATGTCCTTTTCAAAGTGCTTTTGTTCGAACTCCAAACGAAGTTTACGATCCGTTCGCTAATTTACGAGGATTTCTGCTTTAATTGCCATTATTATTTAAGGTTGTTTGAATTCTTCGTGGATAAACAATAACTTCTGATCTTGTTGCGAGTTCTTCGGCCAATTTTGTGGTATTTACTTTTGAGTTTTTGTTGATTTCTTTTAAAATGAAGATTACATCTCTACGATGTAGTTTCTTTGGGCGACCACTTCGCAGCTTGTTTTTAACTGTACCAGTGTTTTCAAAGTAACTGAATATTTTTTGAACTGTAGACTTAATAAATGGCATTGCTTATCTGTTAGTATTCAAAAAAACCAGGACATGCTGTGGTCGTATGTAGACTTTTGTCAATGTTTTTTTTATTGTTTTTTATGAATAATTTTACATTACAACAATATTTTTTTTTGGTTCATAGCAATAAAAATAGATTTCAAACAAAACTGCATTATTTTTTTATTTACCGGGTTTTCTCTCATAAAGTGGCAAAAATTTTGGTCGTACGTAGACTTATGTCGACCAATGTATATGTCATTTTGAAGGGTACACATCTGTCATTTATTCTCACTTACTTTTTGAAATTTATAGTGAAAACAACAACGTTTTTTTTTGCGTCGAAAATGTCGAATTTTGTGCCAATAAAGCGTCATATGCGGTGAGTTTTGCTTTACTTAATTAATTTGAAATAAAGTGCCACTGAAATACAACGATTGATCTACATGTGTTCCATCGGTTTCAATGTACGAGAGTCGGTTTTTTAGGTTCAGAAGTGGTGATTTTGACACGGAAGACAAATATCGTCTAGGCCACCCAAAAAATTGGAAGACCAAGAATTGGAGGCATCACTTCATGAAGTTAGTTGTCAAACTCAACAAGAGCTTGCAAAATCATTGGAAGCTACTCAAGCTGCAAAAAGTTTGCAAGCTGCAGGATTCATCCAATAACAGGGAAATTGGGTGTCATACGAACTGGAGCCGAGAGACCTTAAAAAACGATTTTGCATAATGCTTGAACGCTATAAAAGAAAATCAGTTTTGCACCGACTCATTACATGCGATGTAATGATGGAAAATAACATATTTAAAATGAAGTGGTTGAGAAGTTTTGCCTCACCTGCTTTATAGTCCCGTCGGTACCCCGTCCGTCTACTATTTGTTTCGATCGATGCAGAACGCTCTCTCAGGGATTATTGGCCTCAAAAGATGAACAGTTCTTTTGGCTCGGTATCCATATGTTGCCAAAAAAAAATGGGGAAAGGTCATAGCTAACAATGGCCAATATTTTTAATAAATTTATATTGTACAAATGTTTCAAAATAAAAGATACAAATTTTATAAAATGTCGCTGTTTTAAGTCAAACACCCAACAGAAAACAAATTTCTGCGTGTTGTTATATATTTTGTATATTTTTCTGAAAGAAAACTTAACGTAACTGCGTGTGAAATAAAAATTGGCCGCCCTCAGCACTATGCAAACTTAACCAATATTAAAAAAAAATCAAACATATCTAAAAATATTATTAAAATATCTCCAACCGTTTACGTGAAAATTATTTCCAAATTAAAAAGTGTTGTATTGTGTATACTAGAGTGCTCCAAAAAAATAAAATTGCGAATTTTGACCGCTCCCCCTCTAGAATTGTTCTATGTATTGTAGAAACACATTGTGTAAAATATTAGGATGATAGGATAACGTTAACTGGTGGCGCAACGACGCTGAAGTTTTGAGGTGCATTTACAAGGGGAAAATATGCAATTTTTTCAGTTTTTGTAAAAATGTTGCCATTAAATAATGACTTATATAATAGACAAAAAGACAAACATTGGTGAAAAAATGTTAAAGTTATTAAAAAATCGCCAGGCCATTAACGTGTCTCAGGCCACTAGAACAAGAAATTTATGAACAAAATTAACATATTTTGAGAAATATTAAAATAAAAGCTTATTTTTACTTAGAATATATCCATATTTACTTGTGTATGAGTTTTTGTCTTCGTAGGATACCCTTAACCTATTCGCAGGTATGACCAAAAAATTAAATTTTTTTAACGGCAGTTTCAAAACTCCAATTTCAAATTTTTAAAAATTTTGTTAAACAAATTTCAGAATTTTTTGATCATCACATGGGGATTTATTGACAACATAATAGGGAATAAAAATGTGAAAAAAGTATGTCAATACCTCCTATAGTTTTTCCGTACCTGCGATATAAATTTTGCGATTTTCGAGAAAAACTAATTTTTTGGCAGACCTTTGATTAATTGGCCAATTTTTTGTAAATATTTAATAATTTTAATACACACTTTTTCTCGTCGCTCATTTTAATCAGATTAACAACAAATGAACATAATTGAAATTAAACATAATAACTGACATACTTTTCAAAGAAAACATGATCAAAAAAAATAATACTTGGGTTAAAGTTTTAAGGAATAACGTGTGTTAAGGTTTTTCTGATCTCACTCCTTATGTGTCATTTCTTCTGTCTGGTTGAATCTACCCCAAATAACTTACAAATTTATTCGTGAATATATAAAAATCACCTCAATAGGTCAATAAATATTAGACTTATGAGTGAAATTTTTTTATATCCGTACTGATACAATTTCTTTTAAAACTAATAGAATACCTTCCCCTTTACAATTTTATCAAAAACCAAAATTTGTTTGCAAGAGCGCTAAAGTCCTTGGGCTGCAGTGGAGTTGTAACGGTTTTCAATTTTCCTTTACCATTTACCTTCAAACAATTTAAAAATGTTTGTAAAACCCCACCAAACCAAAAAGAAAAATAAATAAATCAATAAATTTAGGAATTTTTCAAATGTACGAGTAGATTCATAGATTTTCAGCGATATTCTCTTACAGACTTTATAATAAAAAATCGTTTTTCTATTTGCTAACAACAAATACAGAGTTGGGCCACTTTTGTAGGGGACAAGCACAACATGTATGATATTTTTGGTTTGATATCAAATCCCTTTTAAATTTTTGGTTGATTGTCGTCATATAAAATAAAAACAACAGCAATAACAATGTGACAATATTCATCTGCATATAAAACGAAAAATTGGCTTATCTTTTTGCTGACTTTGCTGGACATGCAACAGAAGAATGTCCATATTGTGGACATTTATCCCCGTGTCACTGTGTTTGCTATAATTTTTTGGTAGATTTTTATGTTAAATGAATGTGGCCAATTGCCCGGTTTATGACACTTTTTGCTACAATCTTCTTTTGTATGGACTAAAGTCATCTTTACATTGTAGGCTCTTTTTATTACCACTAAAAACGTATGTGGGTCTTGTGTTATCTCTCGTCTACCTTTAGCAGTCATACAGGAATAAATGGATAAATGTTTCAGCATTTAAAGTACTTGGATTTAGTGTAGGTCAGTGTTATGGAGCAGTATGTGTGTTAAATATATGTACAACCATACTTTTAAACTTGGGGTTTTTGTTCCTTGTTTGTTGGTAAAAATGTTTATTTTAGCCCTACTCAAACTTCATACATTCATGCTAAATATTCATACAATTTTATTTGTTTAATTTCTTTACAACATCCCCCATGTGTAGGAGATAGAGAGGCTTTTATATGGCCTCAATCCTTGCTGTAAATGAATGTCGAAATACAAAAAAAATACATATTCCGCTTTTTTCGGTTAAGGCATGAAAATAAGCGATTTATGGCCGGATTTGTGGCTTATTTCGCTTGTTGCCTTCACTTGTTGGCCATTCATGTTTTAACATTTTGTCGGTTTTTGTTTTTATTATTTTTTTTTTCCTTTTGCTCATGCAGCCATTATTTTTGCTTGACCATCAGTTTTTGTGTTTTAAATACAAAAGTTTTTGTTTTCAGTTTTTTCTGGTATTTTTAACATGTTGCGTTATCTGTTGATTGTTTCTGGCCACATTTGGTGCAACACTTAAAATTTATATAAAGCAACCAACAAGCAACAGCATAAAAAAGCATCTGAAAATAATAAAAGCTTATTTGTTGTATGATTTTTTAATATTTTTATTTAAAATGCATAACAGCAGTACGAGTGTATAAAAATTTATGTTTTTAACTAAATAAATGTAAAATAAAGTGGAGATTTTATGAAAGGATTGTACAACTAATGGGCCATATTTAAAGCAGTTACCACGGGAATAAAAGCAAAAAGTAGCAAACACCTGTAGATAAATTTAAGTAACAGCAAGCGGTTAAAAAAAAAAAAACTGAAATAAAATTAGTTAAAAGGGTCATAATCTCAACAAAAAAACAACTATGTATATGTGTATAACTAGGAAACAAAGGAAGGTTTAGCTAAAAGCCACAAATTATGAAACAATTCATTAAAAATAATGGAAATTATCACTGATTTGCATTAAAGAAAGATTCGGTCAGAAGGACTCAATAGTTCAGAAGGTTTCGCTAGTTGAAGGTCGAACAATAACTTTATTAATAATAATATTCTTAAATAATACATTTTAGAACATTGTGGAATACATTAATTTTTTGCACAGAATATTTTTATAAAATATAGTCACATTTTTAATTAGAATTTAAAAATAGTACTACACAGAAAAAAGAAATTCATAATTGGAATGAATTTTGTAATAAATATTATTAATCGAACTTGACTTTTTTTTCCCAAACTTTTTTCATTCAGTTTAAGAACATGTTCATAAATATTATAAAATTGTTCATGACGGAAGTTTTTGCTTTTTTTTCATAAATTTAATAATATTTTATAATAAATTGCATTATAATTGGATTATCTAATGAATTAATGTAAAAATATTTGTTTAGTAGCCATATATTGGCCAATATTTTAAGATGAATCAACAATATCTGAAACTTAAAAAATATCATTGAACATAATAAAATATCCATAAACATTAAGCATAGCATCCCCTTAAAAAAATTTAATCAATTTCGCGTATATTTGCTCATTTTGTGGCTGAAAATCATAAAAATAAATAAAATATTTTCCAAGGAAAATTTCAAACATTTTTCAAAAACAAAAAAATATAAATGAAAATGAAATTATGTTTTTCAAGCCTTCTAGATTTATTTTGAAAACATAAAATATGAAAAAATCTTAATATTTAAGAAATTATTTATAAATGTTATGAATTGAAATCAATGAAATCACATCATACTATTTATGTTGAAACTTTTTTCTGTGTAGAATTACTGCATTTTTAAAAAAGCATTGAATTCATCACATGTTTAAGGATATTATATTTGTTTTTATAAAAATTCTAAAAAAAAGTATTAAATTTGCTACTACTTTTTACAGAAAAGAGTAGGTTTTGTAAAATTTGTTTTGAATCTTATTTACTATCAAAACATTTGGTAATAAATAAAAAATACATATGTATGTATTTTTTATTTATTACCAAATGTTTTGATAGTAAAATTCCAAATATTGAAAAATTTGACATTTGACCTTCACGTTTTAAGGGTTAATGTTTTCCGATTTTAGTAAAAGTTTCAGAGTATATTTAGAATTATCTGGTCTATAATATTCTGAATAAGTTTTGCTTAAAATTCATAAGAGTAAGGAAATAGAGCTCATTCGCCAAAAAATTGCCAAATAATTGGTTTTTCTCGAAAATTTCAAAATTTAAATCGCAGGTACGGAAAAACTATAAGAGATATTTTTATAATTTTTTCACATTTTTATTTCCTATTATATTCTTAATAAATCCCAATGAGATGATCAAAAAATTCTGAAATTTGTTTAACAAAATTTTTAAAAATTTGAAAATGGAGTTTTGAAACTGCCTTTAAAAAAATTAAATTTGTTTGGTCATACCTCCGAATAGGTTAAAGGTATCCTACGAAGACAAAAACTCATATACAAGTAAATATGGATATATTTTAAGTAAAAATGTACTTTTATTATAATATTTATCAAAATATGTTAATTTTGTTTCTACATTTCTTGTTCAAGTGGCCTGAGACACGTTAATGGCCTGGCGATTTTTTAATAACTTTAACATTTTTTAACCAATTTGTGTCTTTTATATCTTATTAGAACGATAATTACATGTACATTTCGATTCTTTTAAATTAAATTGCAAAAGTAATTATTTAATGCCAAAATTTTTACAAAAACTGAAAAAAAATGCATTTTTTCCCTTTGTAAATGCACCTCAAAACTTCAGCGTCGTTGCGGCACCAGTTAACGTTATCATCCTAAAATTTTTCACAACGAGTTTTTGCAATACATAGAACCATTCTAGAGGGGGGAACGGTCAAAATTCGCAATTTTCTTTTTTTGGAGCACTCTAATGTACATGCATATAAAAAGTTGATTTCATTTTACATGCTACTAACTACGCTTATTAGGAACCTTTCTTACAACGAACTGTTTTTCATGGTCTCACGAAGGTTAACGGCTATTGACAGCCATCGAGTATAACAAGCCTTCAAGAGTTTGTAGGGCTCTTGTCCATTATATAACGATGAATATAATGTGTAATAACAATTTTGCCTTGAAAGAGAATTTGCTAGACATTTTAGCTTTCAGATATAAAATACTCTATTTCATTTTGAAGCACTTGATATTTGCAATTGTTATTTGTTCTTTAATACTGCACAATTCTTGAGTATGTTGAAAAACTAAATGAAAAACAATAATGAATTAAAATGAAAATGACTCACAAATATAAATTTAGCCTTTTTATTTACTCTTTAGTCTCGAAATTTTGGTTTTAGCCTTTTTTAATTTCCAAAAAGTCTATTTTGAAATTTAAAAAGGCTGGAAAAAAGCCACGAAGCTAAAACCAAAATTTCGAGGCTAAAGAGTAAATTTAAATTCAATTATTTTTTTTAGAGATTTTCTTTTGATATTTTTAATTTTCTTTTGTTTGGCGTTGTAATGTAAAATTAAGAACATACTTTCTAATAATTGTACCTTGCTTGTTCTGCCATGGGTTTTTACAAAATTTTAACCAAATGTAATTGTTTTTAAAAAAAATTCTCTCATTTCTGAACAAAAATCGATTTTGTTGGAAATGATTGTATGAAAATCTCAAAAAATCATAGATCGCCTATATCTTTGTAAATAAGCGTTAAATAGAGAAAAGGAGCTCGATCGCTGACCACTCATATTTCTGAACAAAAATTGTTTTTATCCTAAAAAATCGTAAATCCTATAAGCGTTCAGATCGCCTATATCTTTTTAAATAAGATTTTTATAGAGAATCGATTTTTTTATATGAAAACCTGCAATAGCTTAATACTGGTCTAAATGGAAAAAGGACGATTTCGATTGTGGTCGTCTAATTTCAAGATTCGAAATTCACTATTATAAATTATTCAAAAAGAACCAAGCTCCATATGTGCTTAATTTAATGTTTCAATATTAATTTTTATAGAAAATTTGTGTTGGTTCATTTCTATACCTTAATACTATACTTGATTCTTACATTAATCAGAAGCGTATTTAAGATAATGTTTTAGTCGTTAAGTTAAATAGTTTTAATTATTAGAAAAGTATCATTAGAAGAAATAGTACCAATTTCCGTTTTCTTCTTGAACACCGGTCAAGTTTGAAATTTAAAAATAATTCTTTTTGCCGAAATTTGTTGACACATATATGTCTCAGACGATTCAAAACTATGTTCCAGTCCTCAAGCGATAAATTTGTTTTAAAAATAGTACCGAATTATTTACTCGTAATTGGAACAATCTACACCTTAGGACTTAGGTTTCAAATAACATCATGTTAGTTAATTTTTGTATTACTGACCTCAAGCTCAACAAATTTAATTTTTTTGAAAGAAAAAACGAAAAGGTCGAATAATAAAGTTAAAAAAATACCATAACGTGTCCATATTTTGGTACCATTAGATGGGAAAAATTTCACATATCCATCATTTATAATTCATTCATATTCACTAATTACTGTTATCCACTAATTTAAGATATTAGAAATGTTTCATTAGAATAAAAAAGTACCATTCGTTTCAACTTAAACTTCCGTTTTGAAGATATAAGATTACCGAATTTACCCCTTAAACCTCTGGATTTCCAATAGTTGTTAGTGGATCTATAATGGACTTTGCCCTTTTTTTGAGTTTTCTTCATAACTATGTTAAAATCCACGTTCAAATATTTAAGAGATAAATGTCAAAGCTCTACTTCTATGCTCATAAACCATAAGTTCCTGCAATACTTTTGCCCCATTAAGGTACCATAAATATATTAATTTTTTGTAACTTTTGGGTAAATTTCGTAAAAAACGGTTTATAACATTTAAAATTTGTAGAAAAAGTATAACAACTGGTTTAAAGATAGATAGATTCTAGACAATTTAAAAAAAAAAAAAGTGGAATTTGGTCTTGGTCTACCGTTCAATTTTTAAGGTGAATATTAAATTTTCAAATTTCAATTGTTTTATTTGTTTTTTTGGATATGAGTTGTAAATTGGAACGGTAAAAGCAAATTCAAAAATTGTTGTCCCTAAATTATAAGGAATTAATTGATTTAATTGATTAACTTTCATAAACATTTTAAAAGTGTTGTTTACAAAATGTATGGAAAAATTACGAACAATTGTTGTATTGCACCTTAATGAGCCAATTCATTGCAAAAACTAATAGTTTTTGTACACAAAAATAAAGCTTGGACATTTTTCATTTAAAATATTTCCTTAAAAGTAAAGAAAATCGTGGGTTTCGACGAAGTTATGAAGAAAACTTAAAAAAAGTCCGACAAACCCGATTTTTGGCAAAAGCTCGATTTGAGCGAACTCTACTCTTCCGAAAAATCTGAAAAAAATCTCAAAAATACTTTACCCTATAAGCTTTCAAATTATGCTGGAGCCTTTTATGTTTTTTTGGGGAACACTAATATGGATATTTTAATATACCCTACACCACCATAGTGGGGAGGGTATAATGCGTTTGTGCAGATGTTTGTAACGCCCAAAAATATTAGTCTAACACCCACCTTAAAGTATACCGATCGACTTAGAATCACTTTCTGAGCCGATTAAACGATGTCCGTCCGTCCGTCTGATCGGCTGGCTGGGTGTCCATGTAAACCTTGTGCGCAGAGTACAGGTCGCAATTTTGAAGATATTTTGATGAAATTTGGTACATGTTATTTTTTCGGCTCAAGGACCAAGCCTATTGAAACTGGCTGAAATCGGTCCATTATTTCACCTAGCCCCCATACAAATGTCCTCTCGAAATTGGACTTTATCGGTCATAAATGTTTAATTTATATATGTATCTCCACAAATTCCGCTCCAAATAAGTTTTATATACACAAAATTCATGTTACCAAATTTTATTACGATCGGTCCATAATAAGTCATAGCTCCCATATGGAACCCCTTCCGAAAATCACTTTTACGTGCATAAATCGCTTAAAAATGTTGGTATACATACAAAATTCAACATAGTTAACTTTAATATAGACATAAATCACACGACTTAATTTCATGGTGATCGGTCCATAATTGGTCATAGCCCCCATATAAGGCCCACTTCCAAAAATCACTCAAAAATATAAATTATTGAAATTTTAAAAGAAAAATGTTTTTGCTCTTTTACTTAGTGTAGGGTATTATATGGTCGGGCTTGACCGACCATACATCCTTACTTGTTTTTTAATTGAATTAAAAAAAATCCAAGCTAAATCAATTGGAATCAAAACTATGTAGTAAAAATTAGAACATAATAGAATGTTTGCTATCAAAAAGTAATAAATATGGAATCGGAATAATAAAGATTCCCAGTTAGAATGACTTTAATTCACATTACAAATATTCTTTTAAATTCAGTTTAAAAACTTTATATAATTAATGTTTCTCTTAAGTATTCCTCATCCATATGTAGCCCAAAAAAAATTTCAGTCATCAATGAAATATTTCATTCAAAAGCAATCATCATATAGCAAACGAGACTCAATGTTAATTAAAAGATTTACAAAATTCTGAGAAAACTCTTTTTTTTTATACTTTCCTTTAAATAAACGATGATTTTTGATGAGATGTTATAGGGAAGATAAAGAAAATCTACAACATGTTACATTAAGGGACGTTCATTCATTTACGAGTATGTAAGAATGTAAAAATGTATACGGACGTAACATGTATGACCATAAAAAAGATGCATTTTTGGATTATTACTCCCTGTAAGCCTATAAAATAGAGTAAAGATAAGGACCAAATGATAATGGCATTGTGGATGAGGATGTCGATGGTGATGGTGATGACGATGGCGTTGACAGAGCTGATGGTAATGGCGTTGATTATGATGAACATTAAGATGGGTATTGCCATTGTAAACATGTTTGTACATTAAAATATATCTGATGATGCTGATGACGATGACGATATATGTACAATACAATACGCCATAAACCCAATACACAACAAGGATGATGATGGTGATATTGAGAATGTTTGCTTAAAATCGAGATGAGGCCAATAATGACTGAGCGTATGTGTATTTAAGACAGTGTGTCATGCAAAAGATTGTAAATTTCATGAGGCTATTCTACTGCAATATACATTTATTTATGTTGTGATGATTGACCAGCTCTCATAATCGTAGACAGAAAACTACGAATAATACAGCTTTGTAAAAATGTAATGTTTTTTTCATTGAATGACCATAGAGATTTTCATCATGAATGTGGTTTTTGTTTTAGACCAGTCTCTGTTTTCTTCGTTTAGCTTAAGGACTGCTTAGATTCGAAACTGTTTAAATGCCATTGATACAGTTCCTACTCATACTATGGATTACTGCCCAAACATATTGTTTTTGACTATTTGCTCTTGTCATCGTGTATACATAGAGCAGCAGTAGTAAGTAGTAGGCTTGCGGTTACCAAAAATTTATTGCCTTTAAATATTGTCATCCATTCATCTCTGACCATATTGAAACTCATCTATGAAAATGATTGTCTTTCATTCCTTTTCAATATTTTTTTTGTTTTTGTAGAAATATTTATTTTTTGTATAGATGAATTTGTTGGGAATGCCTTCGTTGTCGTCTTCTAATATTGTTAAGGATTGTGTACATAAACAAACAATGATGTCTGCTATTTTCAGTTGTTTGTTGATTTTGTGGCCAAATGTGGCCTTTAACCAGTTGTTGTCCTAAACAACAAATAGAAAAAATACAGTGATATTGCCCTTTGTATTGTTTTACAGGATTTGTTATTGCTATAATGAACACAAAAAAAAACTAAAATTAAATGAATTTGATATTGAAGTTGGAGTGGAAGACTTCAAACAACAGTATTGTGTATCCAGTTTTGTGGTTTCGGCAAGTTTGTTTGTATTTCAAAACCACAACTGTTTTTCATTCCTTAAAAATTTAGATTAAATTAAAAATTTAGAATTCTCCAAAAATGACTGGAATTAGTTTTAATTAAAAATGAAATAATAGAAAGTCTTTAAGCTCTTTAGATAGAAGGGAACTGGCATAGAAAAAGTCATGTGACTGGTTCTCTTTAAACGAACTTAAGCAATTGGTACAAGGCATATATACGTGCACTGATGAACAAAATTCTCCGCCATTTCCCCTTTAGGATGTATAAAGGACCGCCATGTTACGTTTTTGTAAATTAGGTTAAGTTAAAAAGACTTGTTTTAACTGAAGTATAATTAAAATGAATTATTGTTTTTGTTGAAAAAATAAAATTTTGGGTTTCAATTATATTTATAACGTGGTAGTCCTTTAAACATTCTAAAGGGAAATGGCGGTGACTTTTGTCCATCTGTGTATATGAATGTCAAATGAATCATTCGAATCGAGAGAAGAACATTACCTACTCAATTTTATGTATTTCAAACAAAAATTTTAAATTTTGTGAAAATGAGCGAATTCATTTAATTGTGAATAAAATCAAAAAAAAAAATCACCAATTGTTATGACCAATCTCATTTTGTTCCTATTACATGTGGCTTTGCGATAAAGAAATAATCCGGCTGAAATTGCCGTTTTCGATTTTTCATGATTTTTTTAAAACAAAAAAATTTTCTATTTTCACGTAAAAAATATATTTTTTACTTTAATGTGTTATTATAACTCCGAAACTACTGAGCCGATGGAAATGCAAAATATTTGGACATAGCATAAGGAAAATGTTTTTAAAATTCAATCAATCGAAAGAAGAACATTAACTACTCAATTTTGTGTATATCAAACAAAAAACTAAAATTTTGTAAAAATGAGCGAATTCACTTAATTGTGAATAAATTCGAAAAGAATCAATCGATTTTTATGACCGCTATCCCATTTTGTTTCTGTTAAATGTGGCTTTGCGATAAAATAATAAAATCGGATTCGTCGATTTTGATTTCGATTTTTCATGATTTTTTTTAAAACAAAAAAATTTTCTATTTTCACTTAAAAAATATATTTTTGACTTCAATTTGTTATTATAACTCCGAAACTACTGAACCGATGGAAACGCAATATATACATGAAAATTTTTACAAAGCATGATGAAAATGTCTTTAAAAATCAGTCAATCAAAAGAAGAACATTACCTACACAATTTTATGTATTTCAAACAAAAATCAAAAATTTTGTGAAAATGAGCAAATTCACTTAATTGTGAATAAATTCAAAAAGAATCAATGGATTTTTATGATCACTATCTTATTTTGTTCCTATTACATGTGGCTTTGCGGTAAAGCAATAAATCTGGACAATTTTAGCTGTTTTCGATTTTTTATGATTTTTTTAAAACAAAAAAATTTGCTATTTTCACGTAAAAAATATATTTTTTTCTTCAATGTGTTATTATAACTCAGAAACGACTGAGCGAATGGAAACGCAATATATATATGAAAATTTGCCAATAGCATGAGGAAAATGTTTTTAAAATTCAATCAATCGAAAGAAGAACATTATCTAGTCAATTTTGTGTATATCAATCAAAAATACAAAAATTTTGTGAAAATGAGCGAATTCACTAAATTGTAAATATATTCGAAAAGAATCAATCGAGTTTTATGATCGCTATCTCATTTTGTTTCTATTACATGTGGCTTTGTGATAAAACAATAAAACCAGACAAGTTTTGCCGCTTTCAATTTTTTATGATTTTTTTAAAACAAAAAAATTTTCTATTTTCACTTAAGAAATATATTTTTGACTTCAATTTGTTATTATAACTCCGAAACTACTGAACCAATGGAAACGCAATATATACATGAAAATTTCCAAAAAGCATGATGAAAATGTCTTTAAAAATCAATCAATCAAAAGAAGAAATTTATGTACATCAAACAAAAAACTAAAATTTTGTGAAAATGAGCGAAATCCCTAATTATTATTTCAAAAAGAATCCATCGATTTTTATGATCGATATCTCAATTTGTTCCTATTACATATGGCTTTGTGATAGAGCAATAAATCTGAACAAGTTTTGACGTTTTCCATTTTTCATAATTTTTTTAAAACAAAAAAAAATTATATTTTCACTTAAAAAATATATTTTTTGCTTCAATTTGTTATTATAACTCCGAAACTACTGAGCTGATTAAAACGCAATATATAAACAGATTAAAGGTTATGTAATTCTAAATTTGTTTAAGTTTATTTTAATAATATCGGACTATCCCCATTTAGTTATTATTAATTATGTGCAGAAACGTCTAACAAAATTTATAATTTTACTTAAAATTTTTTTTTTTAAATTTCGCCATTTTTGTACTTAGATAGCCATGATGCATCAAAGCTATACAGTGGTTATTCAAGCCATTTTTTGATATTGACCTGTGAAATTTAGAGATTTTACCTCTTTTCGATAGTTATTGAAAGTGTATGGTAAAGACATTACAGTAATTGACACAAATTTCTGGCACGGTAATGAAAAAGCTTTGCCACAATCCCCTGCAATAGACACCAAAATAATATCTATTTTTCTTTTATCTAACTTGGTAGTCCTCTTCAATACTAAAATCCTATATTCTCTACCCTATTTTATTACGAAAATACGCTGGCTCATAATTTTTATAACTTCTTTTTCTACACTATATACAAGGAAACTTAAAATCATAAACAATTTATATAAATTTATTTATATTTTCGCTTTCATGTAACTTGAATTATAATGCAGACATGTACAGAACGTACCATCATCATCACCATCATCTCAGTGTGTAATCAATGGGAATCTATAATTTAAAATCTCACAATATAAACGTTTAAACAGTTTATTTGTTTTAACTTGATACAATAATAATCATAAAACTCAGATAAACGCAGACAATATGATGGCTGCAGATAGAATGAAGATATTGAACGGTTTTAAAGGAAGGATCACACGACACTAAAGACACAATAAACATTGAAACGCATGTGAATGATGCTGTAGTGGGCAAACTTGAAATTTTGTTTAAAAAGTGAAAAAAATCCCTTGATTTTTTTATTAAAATAAAGTAAACAGTTTTTGTGAAATGTTGGAATAAAAGTTAGCTGTGAAAATAATTATTCTCGACCTGGAAGATGGATAATTTTTGTTGTATTCTAAAATTATCTTTTGTTTGCACGTCTATGTTCCACTTCTGATGTTTTGTCTGTCCTTTTTAAGACTGGGATATTTAACTTAAGAAACTTCTTTGGTATCTTCGTCATCCGTCCTTTTGTATACCACTTTTGATGTTTTGACTCTGCAATGACTTATATAATCTCAAATCCTTCAAAGAGAAAATATTTGCTTTTTCTATTCGGCACAAATAATGATTTTGTTGTACTACATAGTGGGGAAGACTCAAAATTGATTGTAAATAAATCTGGCATTTCTAAACGGCTTGATCGGGATAAATTTTTCGTGTTTAAGTTGCTAAAATAGACTCTACAAATGCGCCAGGGGCGGCGCTATGGGAGTTCAAAGTTGGGTTCTTCGGCATGTAAATTGTTTAAACAAGTGCCATTTTTCAAAGACTCCATCCGATTTAAAAAATTTTTATATTTTTGGAAAGCGTTCGGCTATGCCTTTCGCACGCTATTTATCTCTTATAATTTTCGAGTTATAGGCATTTCAAAATTAAAATTCAATTTTGTTTGTTAGTTAGACACCTAAATTACCAATAATATACAAAAGATTTCAGAGCAATATCAATTATGGATCCAAAACTAAACGATTTTCAATTTAAAAATTAAAAAAAATAGTAAATTTTTGCTGTTTTTGAGCAGAAGGTATCAGAAAACATTTTGGTATAAACAAGTAAGAAAGTATGGTCGGTCAAGCCCGACCATATAATACCCTATACTAAGTAAATGAGCAAAATTATTTCTCTTTTAATATTTCAATAATTTATTTTCGTGAATGATTTTCGTAAGAGTGCTTGATGGGAGCTATGATCAATTATGGACCGATCGCCATGAAATTTGATCGTAGTATTTATGTCTATATGAAAGTTATTTGTGTTGAATATTTAAGAGATTTATACTCGTTAAAAATATTTTCCGAAGTGGGCCTTATATGGGAGCTATGACCAATTATGGACCGACCACAATGAAATTAGGTCGTGAGATTCATGTTTATATTAAAGTTATTTATGTTGAATTTTATTTGTAATGATACCTATATAAATTAAACATTTATGACTGACAAAGTCTAATTTCGGGAGGACATTTGAATGGCGGCTAGGTTAAATAATGGACCGATTTCTGCCAGTTTCAATAGTCTCCGTCCAAATTTTATCGAAATATCTTCAAAATTGCGACCTGTACTCTGCGCACAAAGTTTACATGGATAGCCAGCCAGCCATATGGACGGACATTGTTTAATCGACTCAGAAAGTGATTTGTGGAGATAAATTTATAAATTAAATATTTATGACCGATAAAGTCCAATTTCGGAAGGACATTTGTATGGGGGCTAGGTGAAATAATGAACCGATTTGAGTTATTTTTAATAGGCTTCGTCCTTGGGCCAAAAAAAAATTAGCACCAAATTTGATCGAAATATCTTCAAAATTGCGACCTGTACTCTGCGCACAAGGTTTACATGGAGAGCCAGACGGACGGACATCGTTTAATCGACTCAGAAATTGATTCTAAGTCGATCGGTATACTTTAAGGTGGGCGTTATTTTTGGGCGTTACAAACATCTTCACAAACGCATTATACCCTCCCCACTATGGTGGTGTAGGGTAGAACAAGCAACCATTAATGATTTATTTGTTCCTTTATAAAAATATAATAAAATGTAAATTTTTGACATAAAATTTAATGATTTTTTATTATTTTTTAATTTATTGGACAAAGTGAACAGGTCTTGCATTAATTAGTTCACTATATCCCGACTCTACTGTACTAGGAACAATTTGACCCACATTTATGATTAAAAAATATGCCACTTTAAAACTCAGACCTTCCAAAATATTGAAGTTTAGGTACGCCCGCGTCAAATTTTATACCGATCGGACCAGCCGTTTAGAAATGCCAGATTTATTTCCCAAAAATGTAATCATATTATCATTAAAAGTTATTTTTGGGAATACAAAATTTATTTTATTCATTTAATATTAATGTGCTAAATTCACAATTTAAATATTATTGATAAATTCACTGAAATTTATTATTATTTGAGTTTCAGATATTTCTAATTATATTTCAGAAATTTTCAAGTACATATTTCCGAAATACAATTGGAAATGGAGTAGTGTTTCACAAGGAATGTAAAAATTGGGATTTTAGATGTGCATGAAATATTATATTTTTTTAAGCAATTTAAAATATACATATGAATATGGAGAATATTTAGCCTCTTATAACAACCTCATGTTAGAAATTGGAATTAAAATAGGTCCCAAACTTAGTCACGTGACTAATTCTACATCAGTTCACCTTTTTCTATAGCTTTCTACCATTCAATTAAAATCCTATTAATAAAATCCTCCAATCAATAATAATTCCATTTGAACTGGCAACTCTGCTTTGTTTTCCAAACATTTTAGTTCTTTCACTGTCTCTTCTAAAATCATTCGATTTAATTTCATCGTCGCGTCGCACAGTGCTTTGTCCCCATATAACGAATGGACAAAAGTAGAAGGAGCTTTCGTAGAGATATGAAATTTGGTACACTAATACCCTTTTGCATTGGTAAATAAAATACAAATTTTCAGCAAAATCGGATGAAGGACTTGCCTACCTGCCATATAACCTGAATATTAAAAATTACGTTTTAGCTAAAATATTGATTAAAATGTCTCACACATTTTCAGTTTTCTCTAGAATTAAGGTGTTTCATTGTATGACAAATCTAACCTTAAAAACAAGGACTCCTTTTACTTCCATATAAGCCTAATTTATATAAAATTCGTTCGACGATTTTATACAAATCGAAATACTATTTTTTGAATATTCTTGAGATAATTCACTTAATTTATCCAATTTTCAATTGCAAAATAAATGGTAATAATTATAAAAGTTATTATTGGAAATATAATATATTTGTTTAAAAAATAAATTCATATAAAAAAAAATTAAAACAACATCACTTAATTCGGGTTTATCAACATTTCACCGTTATTAGAATTATTGATTCTGAGCCAAATAACGAAATTTTTTTTTGGTTTTTTGGGCTTTAATGTTCAAAATATTATGAAACATAATAGCCCCGCCCACCCAAAAGTAGGAATGACCGAGAATAAATTTTTCGTTATTTTACTCAGAATCAATAACTCTAATAACGATGAACTTTTGGGCGTTATTTGAATTGTTTTTTTGCTAAAATCGATATAAGACATGTATTACTATTTGTATATCTCATAAAAAACTAAAAAACTGCTATAAATTAAAGTAACACAATAATTTTTACTGTATGTAGACTTTCTTAGGCTACTGTACATTACCAATTTTTTCTCTTACAAATTTATATATTTTTATTATTCTTTTACTTGAAGATACTGAAACCAGCAATCAGTCAAGTCTAAATGTTTTAAAACAACCATATTGATAAAAAAAATATTTTGTAAGAAGTATAACGATCTTCAATACACTAATTTTACTAAAATGTTGTCAAACAACATCATCACTTATTATTTAAAAATCAATATTAATATCGAGAACAATTATAACAAAATTATAGAATATTTTTTTTAAGTGACAAAAACCATAAATATTACAAACAATACTTAGCAACTCCAATGAACCAATTATTGAAAATAAAAAAACATGACAAATTTTTAAAGAAAATTTATTCAAAATTTGAAATACATAATTTGTACAGTTGATATTACAATTTAAATGATTTAATTTAATTTTCAATTTGGGATATAATTAACATTTTATACTAAAATTAACCATAATAAGCATTTTTAAAAATAATTTATTTCAAAGATGCGGCAAAAATTCCGTTCATTTTATTTTTATTTTTAATAAATAAATGTATTAACTATAAAAAGCAATAACAAAAAAATACTACATTTTACACACTTTGTTTATATTTTCCACCAAAGTGAGATATTTTTTCATTTTTTATATGCATTTTATAAAGCTATGTAAAAACATTCTAGGAGTGAAATTTCACAACAAATTGTTTTTTGGTAATTGAACATATACATAGTTATTTAAAATATTAAACCAAAAAACATTTTTTTAAAAACCTAAATTTTTATAATATTTTTTGCAAATCTATCTTCAAAAGCACTTTCGTTTCCCTGAAAAATTTTCTGACTTTAGAGCCTTCTCTCAGTAATAAATATGGTCATATCAAAATAATTTTTGGATACGTATATTAGTTGTCTTCTTAGCTTTCAAATTATATATATCTTATTAAAATTTGGAAGAAACATTTATTTTCGACTTTTGTCTATAGAACAGAGTACTGTGCGTCGTGTTGTCCGTCATTAATAAAATATTAAATATAGTTTAAGTTTTGTAAATTTTACAAAATTACTAAAATATTAAATGTCTTAACGTAATTTAATAAAAGAGCTATTGAAAATTATAAGAAATAATTGTTAAAATAAAGTTTTTTTAAAATAAATCATTGAAAAAAGCTAATTTTTCAATAAGATTTGTGTATGCAAAAATTTTATTGTTGCTGTATTTAGTTGTTGTCGTTTTAAAATTTAAAGCATGACTTTGTGTGTTTGTTTTTGTTTGCTATTTTTTTTACATGAAAGAGAGAATATAGTAAAAGCCAAGGCGAATCTATAAATTCGCCTTGGTAAAAGCAGAGCTAAAAGAAAAGTAAATAAAGTGTTTATTTATGTTTTTCACACCAACAAAATAATTGTTTGATTTGAAAAAGGAAGCATACTAGAGTTGCCAATTCTCTAGCTAGTGTAAATAAAACGGAATTCGGTTCGGGCATTTAATATTAATAAAATAATAATGTAATAAATGCTATGTAAAAAAATGTACATAAATTGTATTTCAGGTAATACTTACTTATTCATTGATTTTCTTAAGGTTTAAATTTTTAAATAAGTGATTTTTATTATAAAGATATTCAAAATAAATATGAATTTAAAATTTTTAGCTGAAAATGATTTTCGCTTTATCTAATTTATATACTTATTTGTCATCAACTTTTTATAAAAAATCTATTATTTATTATTTAGAAACCTTTTTTATGGAAATAATTCGGTATTTTGGGAACTGTTGGAGATATCGTAACGAAATTTCACAAGATTAGAGCTGAGGTGTTTTCGAGTTGAATCACAGTTGTTCAGCTTCGTAGGCGACATGGTTGGTCACCTTGTGTCACATTTTTTTTTTGAAAAATCCCCAAAAACCCATTAACTTAAAAAAAATTGGAAATAAATCTGTAACATCTAAACGGATACCCTGAACAAAAATGCGATGTTGATAAGTTTCAGGATTTTAGCTTAAAACACCAATTGAGTGCGGAGCCAAAATGTGCCAAAGTGGGACACCTAGGTTATAGGAAAGATTTTTAAAAGCCTCTACTGAGTCAAAAGTTATTCAAATTAAATGAAAATAAAAAAATTCGTTTTTCTAAAAAAGTGCTTACATTAATTTTAGAGTATACAGAAAATAACAAAAGTATAAATAATGTGTTTATATTTTTCTGAAATATAACATTTCGGGAAATATTGTAAAAGCAAAATACATAATATTAAAATTCGTATTACTGCGTAGCCAAGAGCCTTCCAAACTATACCTATTTTTTATGTAAATTTCAACTTTATGCCAAATTTTCTCTAACAGATAGCTGTTTTCAACAAATTACATCCTTTTTAATATGTTCTTAAATATTTTGCAAAGGGAATTTATAGAGGGGATATCGGTACCGTCAACAGAGGCAAACATTTTTTTTTTGGATTTTGCATTTTTCTACATAAAGCTTAGTACTCTGTTCAAAATTTCGTGCAGTGCTGTGAAACTACATATAAAATATTTGGAATGAAATATATGCGAAATAATTTCGAAAATGCAGTACTCTGTTCTTATTGTGGAAAACATGTGAAATACATCTGGCATGAAAAAACCCTAATTTTTCGTAAATATGAACAGAGTACGTTTTTATTTCATTAAAAACGATTCATAAACCAAACTTCTATTACACTTGAAAAATTAAAAATTTCCAAAAAAAATCTGCTACCATTTTTTATTTCCATATTTTTTAAAAAAGGCCTCTATCAATTTTCTAATTTATTGTTAATTAAAAAATATATATTAAAATCGGGAGAGATTTGAATCCGCTGTTATCAAAAATCCAGGTAAAAACCTGAAATTTTAATTTTCAAATGTGAATATTTCGTAAACTATAAGAGATAAATTATAGTGTTTTTGTAGCTATATTCTTGCAGATTTAGCAAGTAAAAAGTCTTTCAAATCGGATCGAGAACAAAAATTTTCCATCATTTTTAATTTTTCATATATCCGAGATAACCCTTTTTTGGGGCGTTGAGGCTCCGCCCACCTTAGTTTTTAAAGTCAAACTTTACACCTCCTCTATATTCGTGGAAAATTTTATTAAAATTCATTTTCCCCACTGTGCGATGTTAATACAGAAATATTAATATTAAAAAATTTAAAGTAAAATAATTTTCCCTTTAGCTTATCAGTCAGTTTTAGCTTATAGCACCGCACAAAAAAATCAATCACACATCAATATGGCCCAAATTTTAAATTCTATGGAGAAGTATTTTTTTTTTTAATTTTTTTTGCAAAATTGTGAATTTTTTTAGACTGTTCCACATAATTTATGATAACTCAAAAACGGCTAGTCCTAGATTATTAAAATAAACTTAGGAAAGTTTAGATTTACATGGATTTTAATCCGTTTATATATTGAGTTTTAATCAGCTCAGTATTTTCGGATTTATAATAACAAATTGAAGCCAAAAATATATTTTTTAAGTGAAAATAACAATTTTTTTTGTTTTAAAAAAATTATGGAAAATCGAAAGCGGCTGAAATTAATCAGATGTATTACCTTACCACAAAGCCAAATGTAATAAGAACAAAATGAGATATCGGCCATAAAAATCGATGGATTATTTTCGAATTTATTCTTAATTAAGTGAATTAGCTCATTTTCACAAAAATGCGAATTCACTTAGTTGTGAATAAATTCAAAAAAAAAATCCATCGATTTTATGACCGATATCTCATTTTGTTCCTATTACATTTGGCTTTGCGATAAAGCAATAAATCTGAACAATTTCAGCCGTTTTCGATTTTTCATGAGTTTTTTAAAACACAAAAATTTTTTATTTTCACGTAAAAAATATATTTTTGCTTCAATTTGTTATTATAACTCCGAAAATACTGAACTGATTAAAACTCAATATATTAACGGATTAAAGGCCATATAAATCTAAACTTTCCTAAGTTTATTTTAATAATATCGGACTAAAAGTGAGTGGATGATATTTTTGATATTTTATGAATTTTATTTCATTTCAAATGTTAGGTTTTTAGAAAAACAAATTGGCAAAAAAAATATCTATAAACTTGTTTGGACTTAAGGTCTTTTGTTACATACAATTAAGTTACATTTTTTCAGAGTTTTGGTAGCACTACAATATATCTTTGGTAGCTCTAATATATATCTGTCTCTTTTCATCATACTTCCTGAACTACTGTTTTTCTTATCCTTCATAAAGTCTTCGGGTAAAATGTTAACCATTTTGAAATTAAAATTGCATTTTTTCTAAAAATGAGTGGTTGATATTTATGATATTTTATGACTTTAATTTAATTTCAAATGTCAACAACTATGTTAGGTTTTTTTTAAAAAAATCTATTTTCTATTTCGGTCAAATTTGGCCCGATGATCGTTAACGTCAGTAAATTTGAAGACCTTAAAATAATCTCTTAGGAATCGATTTTTTTTATAAAACTAGGCATTGAAAATGATCTTTTACTTGGTGTATTTGTAGACAATATAGAAAACAAAGCGTTGAGTAAGTTTTCAGGCTTTCCAGATCACTTGTGAGATTTTCTAATATAGTTGGAGTATTTGTTTTAATTTTATTTTTTTGGATTTATAATATTTTTTAAGTTTTTAAAACTCATAAAAACACACTTTTAGAAAAAAACGGCTATTCGAGGAGAAAACCCGGTTTCTTCGATATACGAAATGTGAGCTTTTAAAAAAACCGAAACCGACCTTAGCAAAAAACCGGTTTTAACCGGTTATTAAAAACCGGGCCAATCACCCTAACATTTACTTTTACTATTTTTTTAGAATAATTTAAGGGAAAATTTCAAGGATATTAAAGAATTAAATTGGTTAAAAACATTTTTCACTATTTGTTTCTAAAAGATTAAAGCAAATAATTGTACCGCAATAGCCAAATCCCCCTCTTTAATTTAATATTCATAACGGCATAGCGGGACAAGCTAAAATATAATAATGAAAGATGTAAAAAAATATTATACCTATAATTTTAAAGTCCTTTCAAAAGGACAGACGATCACGATATGAAAAACTAAGTATGCAAATCATGTGATAAAAATGCGTTCGTATGGTGTAACTTTTTCCTTTCGCTTTTATATCAGGGCCCAATTTTATGTGGTTACATAGTTACACATTAACTTGATTAACTAATACCTTAATAACATCCGTTTAGCTGATTTGTTTTAAATTTCATTTCATTTAACAATTTTCCTTTATTACAGTTAAATACTCCTACTCAATAATTGAAGAAAAAGTAAACCCCTTAAACTTCTTTGCCAACTATTCATTTTAAGGTCGTCGTCTTCTTGCGCCAACCGCAATCTACCGTCACCCAGTCAAGACAGCAACATGGATTTTATTATTAAGTTATTGTTAATGAAACTCATCAATTTTGGCAATTATCAATTTATCGCGGTTAGCAAAGTGATATGAAATCTCTTCATTTTGTCAGCTTAAACACAAAGAGCTCTTTAAAGGGATTTTTCCTCATCTTGTGTGACTTGTTGGCGCTGATGCAGTGCTGCATTATAAATGTTGCATGTTTACTTTGGACAGACTGCGGGTATAGTAGAGTCAAAGCAAACCATACTTGCGTAGACCCAATAAGATTAAAAATTCATATGACGATTACTTCTTATGGCGTTGCTGTTGGGTGCAAGTGAATGTGGCCCGGTTGTGAGTGTAAATCTGTGTGTTTGTTAATATTTAATATCTTCTCTTGCAATTAGTTCTTACGGTTTGGCGAGTAAGTCGGTTAAAATCACACACACACTAACGCATTCAGTGATGCATTTTATCTGTCATTCAGTGCGTCAGTATTTTGCTTTATCAATGCATTATGCCTGATTACATGCAGATGGTTAATATTGACTTTGTTGAATAAATGTATATAAGTTATGTTAGAGATTAAAGTACCCTACATTTTTCTAGAAAGTTCCATCTAAAAGTTGTATCTGAGTTTAGAGTTAAAATATGTAGGTCTCTGTCCTGGGACTAGGGACATGACGGTTACCACATTTCAAAGAGAACGTATTACTATCAAAGCAAATCTGATAAACCATCTACATATTATGATTCTTATAAATCTTAATGTAGTGAATTTCCCAGTCGATCTTCATCATTGTGATTCTTACAGGTTCGATTATTTGATTTCAGCATTGAGTAAATTGCGTTTCATGACGTTTTATTGTTACTGTTGATGTTGTTGCTTTTGTTATTGTTGTTGTATTTAGGTCGTTTTCAGTTAATTAGTATTTTGTGGTTTTAGTTGTATTTACTCATCCAGTTGCGTATTTATGCATGTTCACGTGAGTGTCTTCAGTTGATATTGGTTTATGGTAAATGGAAATTAAAGGAATTAAATCATTATGAAATAATTATATAAATATGGCACCTTATTCGAATAATCTATTCCAATACAATAAAAAAATTATTCGATCACTAATTGTCGATTAATCTAACTAGTTTCTTTTCAAGTTAAAAATAAAGTAAAATTGTTTACATATACAAATATTTTTAAAACTATCTCAAAAAAAACAAGACCAATAGTTCATAATGTTATTCCAAGTATGATAACTTGAAAATTGTATTAGAAACGAGTTCCTACATTCCAGTAGACTATAGATTAATACACCAATATTAGAAGATTATGAAACTTAACTAAAAAAGAAAATATTGCTACTATTAAAGACTCATCTAAAAGACTAACAAAATTATTGAAAACTCTTCACTTTTGAATATTGCCTGTATAAATAAATTGATTGCCACTCGAAAAAGTTGTCGCAAAGTTTAGAAAACCTAAAATAGACTTATCTGCACAGTAATTCAGACAAGTTTCATGAAAAGCTTGGTTCAAATAGCGAAGAACAAGGAGAACGTTTTCAGCAAGATAAAAAAAGTGATGGAAAATAGATACCAAGGTCGCTGGGACAAACAAAGGACGGCAGATTACTGTAGGAGTATCCGGGAGTGTCGTCAGAACACCGTAGCATATCTAAAATGTTTGGATCATATAGCGACGAACAAGGAGAACGTTACCATTAGGATTAAAAAGTGACGGAAAATAGGTCGCTGGGACAAACAAAGGATGGCAGATCACTGTAGAAATATCACACGGGAGTGTCCAATGAACATGCATCGTAGCATATCTAAAAATAAGCTTATATCAATAAATTTGAATTGTTCCCTTTGAAGTACTGCTGTAAAAACTGTTGAACTACACTTTTTCGTTTCGTTCATCCTGTGCTGATCGGTGATGAGACTGATTTACTTTAAATTTTAATTTAAAAGGATCAAGGAAAACGAGCAGATTTGTATTCCGAAAATGTAAAAATTAGTAAGACTGCAGAAAAGCAGAGTAGAAGAAAAATAGTTTTAAATAATTTGATACCCCCAGAAATGTATATCATCGTTGGTAGCATGGTTTGGGAAAAACTCCCTTTCATCCACCAAAACAAGAATTGGACATTAATTGCATAGACATAAACTGGTGTAATAATTTTTGGAAAAAGTGTACATAAACATGGCCTCTATTCGAGCTAGGGTTTGGGGTTTCCTGGATAATTTAATTTCCCGGGAAACGGGAAATTGGCGGTATTCATGATATAGTAGCGTAAAAGAGCAATTAAGTGTCACAAAATTTTATAAATTGTGAACGTATCTTTATAATTCGATGTCGATTAATATGTTAATGGGATTTTTAATGCACTTTTTAGATTCGTTCTTTTGATTTTTCTGTTATATTTTTTTTTTATATAAAATATACATAAAATTAAATTCATTTCAAAACAAAAATATGAAATTCAAAATTACCTCATATAGTTTAAAAAGAGTAAAGCAGTAAAAAAGTAGTTCTAATGTATTTTGTTTTCTGCTAAACTGCTCTTTTGCTACTTTCCTATAGAAAGTACTCTACATTGTGAATACCGCTATTATATCATAATAATAATGTTATATGTCCGTCATAGAACAATTTTTTTAAAAAATTGATTTGTCAAAATTACTAATGCATTCAATAAGTCATTCGACCAGAAAACTCTTTCGCTTTACATTATCGTTATTAAAGCATTATAAAGATAATCAAAATGTATTCTCCGATTGCTACTTGCTTCAAATAAATCTAATTCCCGCTTAAAACTTTCAGCATTTGATTTTAAATGTTTAGGGCTTTCCTTTCAATATTGATTGAATATTCTAATTGGTTTTTAAAATTTTGTTCCATTTGTACTTTGGAAACCTCATCATCAACGCTTTGAACAGATCAGGGAACATTGTGGTCAAATAGACGTTCATACATTTGCTGTCCATAAATTTTTAACATTGTTTTTTTATATTATAATTTATCTTATGATGTTGAAGTTTTTAGGTTTAATTTAATTGAATGAACCGTTTTTTGAGAAATCGTAGAATTTTTAGATAACTGTTGTTCATAAAGTGTGTTCATTATAGCATCACCTATCAGAAAAATGGTTTCTTTTCGGCTTAATGCTTCTACTGTATCCTTAATGGTATTTAAAACCTCCACTAATATTTGGAACAAGCCATTCATCAAGCAGAGATGTCATATTTAAATATATTATATTTTTAATTAATTTTAAATTTCCCGTTTTTCCCGGGAAAAAAATTTAAATTTCCCGGGAATTCCCGGACCCCAAACCCTAATTCGAGCACGCACCAACAGACCGTAGAGTCGTCAGCTAGTAGCTCATTCAGGTGGATAGAATCGGTTGCAATTATAGTCGAATCAGTCAAAAATTTAACAAACAAATATAAAGTGTTAAATTGATTAACCAATATTTGCATGGGATCGAATTTAGTTAAATGAAAACAGATGTATCTATATTTCAATGAAGTCTTTAGAAGTTAGAAGAAATATTTCTTGCGGTACCATAGACTGCCCTGATCGATTGAATAATATTAAAATTTCTCTTCCTCAGAGATATCTAAGGAAATTTAAATTTATTCATAATTATTTTCCATAGAACTGATTATGGCGGAAATAAACCATTAAATAAATCAATTCGGTTATTTAACACCTTTTGTCAATATCTAGATATAAGACAATCTAATGATATTTTTAAATCCTAATTAAATAAATTATTCTAAATATTAAATTTAGTTTTAAATTTTTTGTCTGTAAGGATTTTTCGTATCTATAGACTAAATAAATTAAATGGAAAGACAAAATAAAATAAATTGATTTTGGATGCATTGAATTTTATTTATAGGAACTTGTGGATCCCAGCCAATAGATGCATATTTCAAAATCGTTCTGACCAGTGAAGTAAACCATTAGCCTGCGATCATCAAATACTTTACCACAGATTTTGATGAAGCCTAATATTTTTTAGTAGTATGCATTTCGGTAATCTTTAAATGTTTTTCAAACTCAGATGTATTTAATTCTTATTACTATATTTTGGTTAAAATTATACAGATCTAATTCGAGTATCAAAGCTGAAGAAAAGCTATTATTCAGTATTTTCAAATTCTGAATTCAAGATGGTAGATCATTACTGAATATTTGGAATAATACTGGACCCAGACGACTACATTCCGCTACTCCGGATATAACAGGAATATAGTCTTCGACTTATAGTCTCTGAAAAGAAGTTAATTTGTATGATGCGTAGAGGGACATTAATTTCAGGAAAAAGAGAAAAAATTCAACTTTGTCTAATGTATACCGTAGATGGTAATAATTCGACTTATCGACGGCCATACTGAAATCCGTATAGATAGTAAGACGGAATAAGTTGTAAATTCTAACAGATTAATAGTATCAGAACATTATTTTTAAATTCGAGCTGGATTGGGACTAGATAAGATACAACTCGATGTGAAAGGATTTGATGGGCCATTTTTTTAAAACAGTTTGGGAATAATTTTCAATTTAGCTTTACCTTTATAATTTCAAATGTTGGATCAGCTTCCGGATTTGAACAGAGGGGCTTCAGAAAATAACATAATAAATTTGAGAATTACACCACTTAGAATATTATCAGGCCCACATTTTTTGAACACTTTTAGATACCAGTCATAATAGAAGATGTATGTCACATCACCTCCACATGACTATGCCCTCAAATCGATCGTACAGAATGCCCAATGTCGCATGTAGCGCCGATCTGTTGAAACCACAAACACCCTTTATGTAAGACGACAAATCTGGATACCGAAAATTCTTATTATTAAAACAAATACTATTCAGTTCTTCAGGAAGTGGTGAGATTGCCTTCCTGATTTCTCATGTGCTGATAATTAAAAAAAAAGCTTTAACGTGAATGTAGCGCGTTTTTCCATCGATTAAGTTCCTTGAGAGCTCTGATCTCATATAATTATATTTATAGCTTTTTGTTGCCCCATTCTTTCATTCTGGTGAGAATTTATTATTGTTATTTTCGGCCATATACGCAAACATTCAGAAAATTCATATGTATGCCACTATGTTGGGTAAGTAAATACATCCGATCCGATACATACGATGATGGTGAGGAATACCAGGACGAGTGTGTAGAAATGTGTGAATGGTAGTTGCGAGATAACATGTTGCAACTATAAAATTTATGTGTGTTTATTATTGTTTTAGACTTTTTTTTGTTTTGCTGTTTACTTTCTTTGCCTCAACACGGTTGCTGTTGTGGCAGGCAGGGATTCTTTAAGAGGTGTCAAAATGCCAAATAAACATACATAATTCAATTCATTTAGCAAATGGCAATAAAGGTATTTAAAACTATCTTGTAGCAAACTGCATTATGTGTTCACTTTACATTATGACGCTAAAAACGTTTGCTTATTTAACAGCCCCTTTAAGAATCTCTGATTTTTTTGTCTTTAAAACTGCGTACGAAATATTGCTTTGCTTATGATTGGTAGGAGTTTATTTGATTGTTGTTTTAAAAAATTTATTATTTTCTCACGTATTTCGGGTGTTTATTTGTTTTTAAAAAATATTTATTTTAATTTATTTGAAAACATGGTTGCTGTTCAAGAAGAGGTCATTATCGCTGTTATTTTCTTTTTATATTTATTAGACTTTTAACTAAGTTTAATGTTTTTTTTTTCATTTTGCAGATTGCAATTTTATGGCCAACATATGGTTAGAAATTGTTAAACTAATATGTGATGAATGTGATGTATATTTGGGTTCTCTTCTTTAAAACCTATAAAAATGCTTTATTAGTTGATTAATAATTTGTTTAATATAAAACTTCTGCTAGAATTTTATGGCTGACAGATGGTTGCAATTAGAAAATTGGTTAACATAACCAATTTTAAGCACTTGGTTATTGCAGATGATAGAAATTTAAAGATCTCAGGTGGCAAGAAATATTAAATAAGAGCAAATTTAAAAAGATGAGAGAAAAATATCTGCTTTCCAAATACATATTAATATACATATGTACCAACATATTATTAAATCAACAAAAAACGTTATAATTTCCAGAACATAACATCAACTTTTAGGTAGTTACCTAATCGTGACCGGTTTCAGAGTGCCTAAATGGTGTCAATTTGAGCGCCACTAGAAAATCATCATGTTAGAGTGACAAGTCACCTTCATATAAAGTGTTAAAAATAGAACTGATTCCTATCACTTTGGAACTAGTCACGTTACAAGTTTTATGTTAATTCTGTTCTACCCAGTGAACTGTGTGTGATAATCCATCATTGTGTTTCTTAAAATTTGTAGACCTTTATCTTTATGTTGGGTTAGAGTTATTTTTTTTATTTTTTTGGCTACTATTTCGCGTATTTTGGAATAAAAATACGGCATTACAATAGATGTCATATCTTTTGAAAGCGGTTTTTGTTTTTAATAACATATAATTTATATTTTGAAGGATACGTGACAGATTTTATTTATTCTCACTTAGTTATTGAACATTGTAAATAGTGTAAACTTTTTTTTTAAACGTTTTTTTATTTATCGAATCTGCCTACTTAGGCCTGACAATAAGTAATAAAATCTTATAACTAAAATTAAAACTAAATGCTCTCTGACGGGAGCGCTGATGTTCATATGGGCCACATCTTAGCGGGGTGGTAGATCGGCTCTACGAAGCCTTGATCTTGTTTGGGTCTGTGTGAGATGTGTAATAGTGTAAACAACAAAGTTTTTTATGCTTCGAAAATGTCGAATTTTGTGCCAAAATAGCGTTATATGCGGGAAGTTTTGCTTTACTTTTAAAATTTGAAAAAAAGTGCTGTTGAAGCACACCGATTGCTCATCGAAGATTATGGTGAATGTGTTCCAACGGTTTTAACGTACGAAAGACAAAGATCACCCTGGACAGCCAAAAAAAGTTTAAAGATCAAGAATTGGAGGCAGTACTCCATGAAGATTAAAACTCCATGAAATTACTCTTCATGAAAATGAGCTGCTGAGATTCGATTGAAAAGAGCATTTGACCAAAAACTCCCAGAATATGTGGCCAGACATAGAAAGAAGTGGTTGGGAAGGGTTTCCTCATCCGCCTTATTGTCCAGAACATGCCCGTCCGACTACTATTTGTTTCGATCGATACAGAATGCTCTCTCTAGGATACACTACACTTCAGAACAGAGTATCCGAAATTGGCTTGATTCGTTCTTGGCCTCAAAAATGAGCAGTCTTTTGGTTGCAAATCCATATGTTGCCAGAAAGATGGGAAAAGGTCATAGCTAACAATGGCCAATACTTTGAGTAAATGTATATTATAAATTCCAAATTTGATTTGATATTACAAATGGTATGAAAAATCGGGAGATTTTTGGCATAATCATTCAATCGACGGAAATCTTAAAATTAATAAAAAAAAATTTTAAGCCACTGACAGGGCGCAAGATTTTCCTCCTCTCGTTATTACTTATAGAGGCTTCGATTAGTAAATTTGTCAAATAGTACAAACATTTGATCGGGAACAAAGGCAGATTTCTCAGGTTATGTCGGAAAAAAGCTCAACTGATAAGGGTTTGCATTATTTCCATTCAGAAATTTTGGAATGTATAACAATTCCTTCTCAAAGAGAAACATATTTAGCTCGTGGTATGACCATTATACACGAAATATTTTCACCCCGATTTTTGAAATGCCGAAAGGACAAAGCCCGTACAATCTTGTTGTTTATTGTTGGTTTTATTTTGGTTTATTCAAAACAAACTTAGGTATTCGGCATTATGAAAAATTTTCAAAATACATACATACATACGTATGTAGATGAATGATTATAATTTTTTTATTTCGGAAATTTTTAACATATTTTTAAGGTAATTAGACCGCATTTATGATCTATATTCAGAAGTAGTAAAAGATTGGAAAAAATTAGCGTTTATTAATTTTAGGGTTTTGGGCAATTTTCACTTGCAGATGTGAAATTAATAATTATAGAGATACATATTTAAGAAATAAGGAGATTTTAGTCTAAACATTTTCAATTAATTTTCAACCATATTTGCTTCATTAATGTCTTCAATGCTTGGAGAACTCAGATATATAAAGTTTCAAATTGGAATTTCTATATATCTGTATAAAGGATGACTACCGTTAACGCTAAGCCCAAAAAATAACCTTTAAGCTCGAAACCTTACAGCACTAATTGGTGATTTTGACATGGAAGACAAAGATCGCCAAGGCCAGCCAAAAAAGTTTGAAGACCAAGAATTGGAGGACTTACACCATGAATATTATTGTCAAACTCAACAAGAGCTTGCAAAATCATTGGGAGCTACTCAATCAGCAATTTCAAAAAGTTTGCAAGCAGCAAGTTTCATTCAAATATACGAGACCCATATGAATTGAAGCTTAGAGACCTTAAAAGACGATTTTGTAAGTCTGAAATGCTGCTTTAAAGCTACTCGTATAAAAGAAAATAGTTTTTGCACCGGATTATACATACGATGACATATACATCCATTACGATAACCCGAAGAGTAAGAGATCGTATGTGAAGCCCGGCCAACCAATCGAATCCATGGCGCTGAGCTGATGAAATCTGGCCAGACCATCATACGGAACCTGTACCGAATGCAACTGATTCGTTTAAAGCGAGCAATGGCCGAAAAATATGCAGCCAGACATGAAACCGTAATATTCCATCATGACAACGCTATGCCACATGTTGCAATACATGTTAAAAATTACGGTTTTGCCTTACCCGTCTTATAGTTAGTCTAGAGCCTGATTCGTCATTGGCTTCGTTTAGTTCATTCATTTTAAAATAATTTTTTACTTAATTATTATAAAATATTAGCTATTTGTGATCAGGACTTTATGGAGCTAAAAATTAATAGATCAAAATTAATTACAGCTTTCCTAATCTACACCTACACAATTTTATAAGTTTTTAAAGACAAAATTTTGTTAGGTAATAAAAATTATTTAATTAACATCATTAGTCATTAAGATCTATGCTGAATTAAATTTTACAGATTACTGTCAGATATTCTAAATACCATAATAAGAAAAACCTTTGTTTGTGGGTTCAAGTTTGAAACTTTTACTTAAAAAGTCTATGAAACATTTGTATTATCATTATATTTTGACTTAAATCCTGCTTTCCCAGAATAACTAGAAATGCTTTCACCATTTATAAACTTTATTATTTGTTTAAGTTGTTAACAAGAGAACTTATGTCAATACCTTACTGGTAATCTTTTATTTTAACACTTTTTTATACAAATGTAAACAAAAAGGTGTCATTTAAACTATTGAACCAACTTTCTGACCTCACAAGGAAATATTTGAAAAAGAAAAGAAGTGTCCTCTTCAAGTATTTGTGTTCATAAAAAAAACCTTATAAAGAAAATCACACAGTGAAAACAATAGATGACAGACAACAAGCAACAGATACCAGTAACAACAAAGACAATTTGATGCTCAACATTTAGTTGCCCACAAAAATGTAAAATCGGACAACTATTTATGACCATCATAAAAAAAACAGCATCCACAAACAAAAACCAAATACATTTGAATAAAAGAGAATACAAGGAATTTGCAACAAAAACATTAAAGGAAAATAATGTAAATGAGGAGAAAATATGTAAAACTTGTAATAATTGTAACAAAAGGAGCAAAGGAAGGACGAACATATACATTTCAACCACCTGCTGAAATTGAAATTATGTAAATGAATGAAATTCCCCACACAACAAACGGCGCAACTCGTAAAAGGTGGATTTGCGGAAATACAACATGACAAATTAAAAACAAAACAGAAAGAGCGTGAGAGTAAGAGAATTTGGTGAGTTTGTTATTTAATGAAACAATTTAGAAAGAGTATTTATGTTGGAAATAAGAGAATTGCAACATAACAGTATTTCTTTAGTTTAGACACAAACCCTTCCGTTTTAACATTTATGTTTTCATTTTAGCATCAGGTAGTTTTCCCATCTGCAACAATTTGTGTGTTTTGTTTAATTTCAAAAGCAAAGCAACATGTGTGCTTCATACCAGATTCGTTAAGAGGTTGTGTTTATGGTTGTAAGGTTGTGACCGGGGGAATGAAACTCACTATGGCGACCAAGAAAAATTCAAATGCTTGGAAAACTCATATCGTTTATTTGGTTGGTTGGCTGGCTGGTTGACTGAATGGCTTAGCTAAATGTGTAAACACAGCATCCGTTTCGTGTTTTTAGTTGTGAGTGTAATTTTTTTTACGTTACACGTCCGTAAATGTTCTATGCGCTCCATACCTTTAGATCATCTCATTCGTATGGTGATGTTGTTGTTGTATTGTTGGTGTGTAAACAAAAATATAAACAAAAGCAACAACAAAAAACACAACGTCTGTACTGAACGAACGTGTTTGCGCGTGTATCATCTTGTTTTAGTTGACTGTGAACAGGCAGCTGAACTTGACGTTTGCATACGTCGCATGCAATTATCTTCTCAATTACGGATAAAAATTTATTTCGTTGTTACTACTAAAACGGAGTATTTGTTTTTGCATTGCAAACGATTTTATTTACGTACGAACGAATAGCGGTAAATTTCGTTTACGCCATTTTTTTAACCGTTTTAAGGCAACACAGTTAGTTGCGCGCGCGTTTCAATTAACGGCAGTTAAACTAAAAACGTGAAAGTGTTTTTAAAATATGAATTAAGTGGATAAATAACGAAATATTTCACAAATTTATAAGAATTAAGTGATAACTAACGAAGAATTGTATAAATTTATGTGAGAGAGAAAGAAAATAAAGTGCAAAATATTTGCCAAAAAAAAAATAACGAAACTTGTTTGAAAATAAAAACAAATAATAAAATTGTAAGTTTAATGAAATAATTTTAACAAAACTTAACGAATCAAGAAATAAATAAAAAATTTATATTTAACAATAAAAGAGTGTAAAATGAGAAATTAAAAAAACAAACTAAAATATTAATATTTACAACAAAATTTATTATTGGAAACAAAAAAAATCAGCAATTAAAAAAACAATATTTTTTTAAATATTCAAAATTTAAAATCAAATGCATCAAAATTAATCAAAAAAGAATCTGTGATTTAACAATTGAAATCTTACACTTAAACACAAAAAGGTTTTGAAAGTGAAACCAAAAATTAAATATCTAAAATCATTAAAATTTCATAATATAAAACTAAATTTTGACTAAATTAAAAAATATATGTATGTAAAATATATAAAATATAAAAAAATATAATCTGAAATTTTCAAAAGAGAACTTACCACAAGACTACATTTTTTAAAACATCTAAAATAAAATCAAACTTATTAAATTCAACATCAAAATCTAAAATGTTAAAAATAAACTAAAAATGTTCTACAACATATATAAAAAAAATGTCTTCAAAATACATACTGAAATTAAAATTTTACAAAAACTTTATATTGGAAATTTTTTAAAAATTCTGAAATTTATCATATTTATACTCAAATGATTTATTAATTTTTATAAAAAATTTTTCATTTTTTACGAGAAATAAAAAAATATTCAAAATAAATTCTTAATTTTTGTTTAAAAATTGTTTAATTCTAAAATCAAAAAACATTAAAGTTTCTATACTTCCAATTAACTTTTTTCAAAATTTTATAAAAATCAATATTTTTAAAAATCATTAAATTTCAATATTTCTTTTTTAAAAAACATCTTAAAATATTTAATAACATATATAAACTCAAACCTTTGCAATTTTTGATTTGATTATTTTATAAAAAATCGATATTTTTAAAATATTTAAATATGTAACTTGTTAACTTTAATCAATTTAATTTGAATTTTTTTAAAAATAAAATTCCACAATATTTTTTTCAAAATAAATTTTACAAAAAAAAAATATATTTTTAAAAAGAATTAAATTTAGTAAAACAAAATATCTAATCCAAATTAAAAACAAAAATTTTGAAATTTTAAAAAAAAATTATTATCTAAAATTTTTCAAAATTTAAAAATATTTCAAAGTTTTCAAAAATTGTCAATATTTCGAATAAATTTTTTTTCCCCAAAATATTGGAAAAAAATTAATATATCTTAAAATTTAATTTTAATATCATTAAAACTTCAATATTTTTATAAAAAACATTTTAAAATTTTTAATAACAAACTCTAATTTATGAAATTTTAGATTTTATTTTTATATATTATAAAAAATCGATATTTTTACATAATTAAAAAATCCAAATTTAGTAAATGAAAATATTTAAATAACTTGTAAGAAATACATAAAAAAAAAATTATTTAAATTTTTTTAAAAAATGTTCCATTTGATGTTAGACAAATGTTAAAATTTGATAAATTAATTTTATAAAAAATCTATATTTACAAAAATATTAATTGTATAAAAAAATGATTTTTTTATCCAAATTAAAAAATTTTTAAAAAAATTTAGTTTATTTCAAAATTGTGAAATATTATTTTGAAAATATAAAAATTTTACGATTTCTTAAAACTATGAATTCTAAATTTGAAACCAAATAAAAAAAATTTTAAAATATTTTTTATTTAATTTCAAGATTTTGAAATTTTATATTAAAAATAAAAATATTTTATGATTTTCTAAAACTATGAATTCTAAAATTGAATTCGAATTCGAAATTTTTTTATTTCAAAATTTTCAAAATATTTTAATTGAAAATTATCAAAATATTTTAATTGAAAATTTTCAAAATATTTTAATTCAAAATTTTCAAAATATTTTAATTCAAAATTTTTTTTAAACAAATTGAAATTAAGAAATTTTTAGTTAAATTAAAAAAAAAAACATTTTTTTCCGAATTAGAATTTTTTTCAAATTCATTAAATTCTAATTTAAAAATATGAATATCAATTTTTTTAGAACCGACTTGCAATTTTAGATAATAATAAATTACAAATAAATTAAATTATGAAAATTTATAAATAACTGCTGCATACAAATTTTCATTTGATTTCGATATTTGTAAATTTTGTTTTTTTTTACAAAAGTTTTGAATTAAAAATTTAACAAACATTTCTAAATTAGCAAATATTTACATTTATTTGAAATAAATAGCTTAAGAAAAGAATTCGAACATCTAAATTTAAAACAAAACAAACGACTTACGAAACTTTAAACAAATGTAAATTTGAAATTACAAAAAATAAAAATAAACAGTGAAAAAGCCATAAAAATACAGCAAAATATAAACAAAATAAGAAATAAAATTTTTTCTAACCACAAACGAATTTAAATACATATTGCAAAATATACGAAATTGAAAAAGAAAATTTTAAACGAAAACACAAAAAATAAATTGTGTATAAAATTAATGGACTAAATTAAAACTTTTTTAGTTTAAATATGAGAAATTAAAAAAAAAAAATTCAACTAAACAAAAAACAACACAAACTCATTCAAAACTATCTATACAACCTCAAAACAATAAAGTGATTTACACAGTTAAAACAAGAAACCCCACCTGCACAATGATACCCAAACTGATATGTCTCCTACTAATTCTCTGGCTGGCTATGGTGAATCTGCCCTCTTCTCAAGCCATACCCAGTGATGTGTATTTGAAAATGTTTGCAGCGCAGGCTCCTTCAGATCCCTGCTACGATGATGATAAGGCCCGTAAATGTATTCCCGATTTTGTAAATGCCGCCTATGGAGCACCAGTTCTAGCCTCCAGTACTTGTGGCATGGATAATCCACAAAGATATTGTGAAACGGCAGCGTCTACCCTAACCGGCAGCATGTCTCAGGATATGACTTGTAATATATGTGATAATAGCAATCCTCAAAAAAGATTTTCCTCTTTGGCTTTAACCGATTTAAATAATCCCAACAATGTCACCTGCTGGAGATCAGAACCTATCGCACCAGTTTCCAATCCCAATGCTCCCCCGGATAATGTTACCTTAACATTGTCGTTAGGCAAGAAATATGAATTGACTTATGTTAGTTTGCAATTTTGTCCTAAGGCACCCAAGCCCGATTCCATAGCCATATATAAAAGTTCGGATTATGGCAAAACCTGGCAGCCATTCCAGTTCTATAGCTCGCAATGTAGACGGGTCTATGGTCGTGCTAATCGGGCCACTATTAACAAACACAATGAACAGGAAGCCAGATGTACTGATTCCCATCGTCATACCAGTGATATTATGGGCGGCCTACAAGGCTCCCGGATAGCCTTTAGTACTCTTGAGGGTAGGCCCTCAGCCAAGGATTTAGATGCTTCACCTGTTTTACAAGATTGGGTGACAGCTACCGATATTAAAGTGATTTTCCATCGCCTACAAATGCCCGAAACTAATGCTCTCATTACTTTGGATAATCCCGGCGAAAAAACTGCAGATGTCAAGTCCGGCAAATACAATGAACCCAATTCGTTAATCATTAATGCTCTCGATCAAACCAACTCTATAATAGGGGGTTCCGCTACAGCATTGGCTGCTAGTTCTGGTCTACACTATGCTGTTTCGGATTTTTCTGTGGGTGGACGTTGCAAATGCAATGGTCATGCCTCCAAGTGCATAACAGATCATCATGGCGTATTGACCTGTGAGTGCAAGCATAATACCGCCGGCCGCGATTGTGAACGTTGCAAGCCATTCCATTTCGATCGTCCCTGGGGTCGTGCCACGACACGTGATGCCAATGAATGTAAAAGTAAGTACTACTTGTCAAGTTTTGTTGCAATATTTATGTATTTTTTGTGTTTATTGTGAAGCACGTGTCATTTTGTTTCTCTCTCTCTAAATTGCTAAACTACAATATGTATTCGTAGATGGGAGAAAGGCTTTTTAGTTTTTGTTTGCTAAAGTTCTTAAGTAGCCAGGGTTATTTTTGTTGTTGTTTTGCTTTTAGTTTATTTGCCAATGTGAAGCAGCATTATTCACATTAACAACAACATTGGAAACGTGTTGCATTAACTGCTTCATTGGCTTGATTAATTTAATGGAGTGTAGTTTTATATTATTTCAACACATGTTGGATTTTGTAGGCAAATTTTTTTTATTTTTTTGTTATAAAACTATTTTTCTTTTTGCTCTGATTTCTAATAGAGGCTTAGATATGTGTTTATTCATTAATCATTTCACTATTTTGAAAGACAGCTTCAGTTAGTAGCACGTGCTGGTTTTAATTGGTGGCCACTTCCACTACGATTAATATAGAGATTAATGTGTGATTTTGTTCTTTGAAATTGTAAACAAAATTTATTTCAAATCTATTAGATTTGAATTTAAATTCAAAAATTAATTAAGAGAATTAAGTCCTGATATAATACCAAATTAATTTAGGTCTATTGTTTATCCACTTAGTCTCAGAAATTGAACTTTGAGAAGATTTCATGCAAAAACTTATTTAATCATGATGTTCGATAATGATATTACATGCAAACCTCAACTTCTAACTTCAACATACAACTTATAGCATGTTGTAGTTGCAAGGTCGTTTTTGTCCAAATGATCAGTTGAGCTCATGTTGGAGTTGGATATCTAACTTGTACTAAACAAATATCTTAAATGCTACTGTTTATTTATTTACTGAGAAAATCCATTCATTGGAACAACAAAATTTGATGTCAATTAAATAGTTTAAATCTATCAATAGATTTTTAGTTGTAACTGCGAAAATTTAGTTTAAAATTATTTGATTCATTCAATCCATAGATGTTATGTATTCAATACATGAAAAACTAGAATTTTGAAATGGTATCGAATGTAGATTTGAAAAGACTAACTTTCTGCATATAACGGGTATAAAGAAATATGAAATGAGTCGTTGATATTGAATTATAATCGTGTCTACATAGAAAATAAATTAATTATGAGGCAATTTCATTCACTACTTCTGGATTTCTATTGTATTATTTTGAATTAACTAAGGACTGAGATCGAAAAATTCTTAACACACGTTTTTCATTAAAACTTTTAACCCAAGTATTATTTGATTTTTTTTATCAAGTTACCTTTGTAAAGCATGTCAGTTATTAAGTTTAAATGCACAGAGAAAACAGATTCGTGATAGCAACCGAATTTGTTTCCAATCGAATGATTCTGTATTAGTGACCGAATTTTACAGTTGTGGCTACAGTATTTTGGAATGGGTAACTAAAGTTTGGTTGCCTCAACTGAAATTTTTCTTTATCAACTGATTTTCTGTTGTTAGAACTGAAAAATTCTATGTGTACAACCGAATCATTCGATTGGCAACAATTTCGGTTGCTATAACGAATCTGTTTTATCTGTGTGTTCATTTGTTGTTAATTTGATTAAAATGAAAAAGTGCGTACTAAAATTATTAAATATTTTTAACAAAACAAAACATGGTCCTACAAAAAGTTGGCCAAACAATCAGAGATCTGCCGTCAAACTGATGCCAATGTCATTAAACAGTATCGGGAGATCATGTCCGTTGATAGAAAACCTGGTTCAGGTAGATGAAATGGTCCATATGATGTTTCTGAAGCCCATAAATAGAAAGTATTTTCAAAAGAGCTCCCAACATATCTGGTAAGAAAGCAGTCCGGTTAGATCAATACTCGGACTATTTGGCACGAAAAGTTAAAGCCAATGCAGGTTTAAAAATATACAAGGCTCAAAAAGTTCATGATAGGAACTCTGCTAAAAATTTAGAGGCCAAAGACAGAGCTCGGAAATTGATCTCAAATTTTATAAAAAAAAAAAATATACCTGCATAATGGACGAAGAAACGTATGTCGTGGAAATATAGCTTCCAGGTCAATATTTTTACGTTGCTGGAATGTTGTAAAAATGATTAGGACCCAGAAGCAGACAATTTTCCCAAAAAAATCTGGGTATAGCAAGCAATATGCAGTTGAGGCAAAATAAGCAAAACATTTGTTACAAAGGGTTCTATAAATACCGAAATTTACATCAAGGAATGTTTATAAAATAGCATGCTTCTTAATGTGTTCACATATTTTTGGCTGAAAAGGTTCGCAAATTCATCACTAGTGATTAAAACTATAAAAATATTTTGTTTTTGTAAAATGTAATAATAATTTCTATCAAATAAAAAAAAACTGCAACATTTATTTATGTTAAGAATTTTTCGATCTCAGTCCTTAGATTAAAAATTCTCTCGACAAATATTTCAAACTTAACCAAATAATCTGATACCGATTAGAAATGTTTTTAAGAATCGAATAAAGTCTCGGATTATACATTAATACGAAAAAATCCAACGGAGTGTGTTTTACAACAAAGTGTTCGACTGAACTCATTTAGATTTTTTTGTTTGTATGGAAGGTGGGCGTAATATAGCCACACCTACCTCCACTTGTACACTGGAGATAGATAAAGATAATGGCCCATAATCATAGTCAGAAATAAAGTATATTTTAAGAGAAATAAAGACGTCTTTACTTAAGAGTGGACTTTAGGTCTACCATAGACAAGATAAAATATACTTTTGACGTTAAAGTCGACTGTAAATATAAAACCAGCTGAAGCTGTATTTAAATCATTTAACAACAGCATCAGCTGTTCTTCCTCAAGTAAAAAAGGCTCAGATTTTGCAATTATTATACAGTTATCAATAAAATTAGAACCAAAATATCCTTATTATGATATTAATCTTATTTTTTGCATTTTTCCACCACAATTTGCTTTTTTTCTTTAGATTTCGCTGTTACTTTTATTGTTTACCTTTTTTGTATTTTCTATGTCAACTGTTCAGCGGTGCCACTTGTCTATATTTTTTTGTATATTGTATGAAAACATTTTCTACATTTGAGGTGGCACCCAGTTAAAGTCGGTTCAATTTAAAACACACTTTAATTTTGACTATAGTTGCAAAATAATTAAAAGCAGGTTTTTATTTTAAAGTTGTTTCTAAAAAGAAACGACTTTAGTGTTTGACTGTGATTATGGGCCAATGATATTAACTCTACAAAGTTATTGAATAATTAGTTTAATTCAAATTAATATTGCAGAAAATAAAATTTTTAATATTAGTCATTGAAATGATGCAACTTCTACTTGTCATTTATTCTAACATTTTAGCAAGGTTGGCAACCGATTCGCAACGGTTAAAAGGTAACGTAAAAGCTAATTTGAATTATTTCGGTAACGGAATTTTAACATATTTTGCGTAACGGTAGCTTAGCTGCAACGATAGTAGAGCAAGGGTTTTCAGTCAGATAAACTAGACTACAATAATTGCGACCCAAACTAATTTATGCGATCTACAACTTGTATTTTTGTTTTTGCATGGAAATGTTTGGGAATATAATGTTTATATTAGAATTATAGAACAAATATTGATTTATTAAAAAACCAATATCACTGATACACTCAGCCTGTTTAAGCCTATAGTAAATTTGTGTTAATTGCTCTAAATGCACTAATTCCATCACTAGTTGAAAGTGAAAACATCACTTGTCCCAATGGGTTAAAAGTAAACAAAGTTCGAATGAATTTTAACTAAAAATTTTGAAAATTAATTAAATTTTGTGAGGCAGACTTGTTCGGGAACGGAACAAGAATAACTAGAATCCTTCCCATGTGACTAGTTCAGTGTCACTTTCCTTTTATCAGGGGATATAACTCAATTATTTTAAAACTTCAGTTGAGTAAGTTTGGTTTGAAAAATTAATAATGAATATTATAGTTGACACGATGTAAAATAATAACTATAAGAGATTTTAAAATAAATGTTTCCAAATAATTGGATCTTTGGTCCAGAATGACCGAGTTTCCCTTGTACTGAGATAATCAACTTGGCATCACAATTTTAATCTTATCTCTATTGCTGTTGAAATAATAATGTCCTTTTTCAAATCAAAAAAAAATACTATTTTATTCTCAGATAATCCAAAAAAAATATGTTTAAATTTTTTGATAATTTTTTTTTCGAAAATAACACAAGAACATGAGGGTATTTTTCTAAATCCATAAAGAAAAGATTAAATCCTTTCAGGAAATATTTCGCATGTTGAAATAGTATGTCCGGATAAAAATTTATTTCGCTTTAAACATGACTCACATGTTCATTAACATCAACGTTAAATTTTGATTTTTTTTGATTGATTCTAATGAGATGATCCTTCCCAAAGCGGTCTGCAGTCAGATTTGTCTGCTCTGGTTTTTATTTTAAATTAAAAAATGTTATTTTTCAGATATAAACCTTTGAATATTATAACTCAAGAATTGAAGTTTTGAAAGAAAAGTGATTTATGCAACTGATTTAAAGGACATATCTTTATCTTTAAAATACAATCAACTAAGGAGTGAGATCGAAAAATTCTTAACACACGTTTTTCATTACATTTTTTAACCCAAGTATTATTTGAATTTTTTTTTGATCAAGTTACCTTTGAAAAACATGTCAGTTATTATGTGTAATGTCAATTATATTAATTTTTTTGTTAATCTGTTTAAAATGAGTGACCAGAAAAAAGTGCGTACTGAAATTATTAAATATTTTCAACAAAACCCAACTTGGTCTTACAAAAAGTTGGCCAAGCATACAAAGGTCTGCCGTCAAACTGTTTCCAATGTTATTAAACAGTACCGGGAGAACTTGTCAGTTGATAGAAAACCTGGTTCAGGTAGAAGGAATGGTCCACATGATGTTTCTAAAGCCAAAAAAATAGAACGCATTTTCAAAAGAGCTCCCAACACATCCGGTAGGAAAGCAGCCCGGTTAGCTCAGTGCTCGGACTATTTGGTACGAAAAGTTAAAGCTAATGCAGGTTTAAAAACATACAAGGCTCAAAAAGTTCCTGACAGGAACGCTACTAAAAATTTAGAGGCCAAAAACAGAGCACGGAAATTGAAGTCAAGTTTTATAAAAAAATATTCTTGCTGCATAATGGATGACGAAACGTATGTTCTGGCAGATTTTTCGCAACTTCCAGGTCAAAAATTTTATGTTGCTGATGCTCGAGGGAATGTTGAAGAAAAGTTTAGGACCCAAAAGCAGACAAAATTTCCCAGAAAGTTCTTGGTATGGCAAGCAATATGCAGTTGCGGCAAAAGAAGCCACTCATTTGTTACAACGGGCTCTATAAATACCGAAATTTACATCAAGGAATGTTTACAAAAAAGGCTGCTTCCATTCATAAGACTTCATAATGTGTCCACTTATTTTTGGCCTGACTTGGCATCCTGTCACTATGGCAAACAAGCCCTTGAGTGGTACAAGAACAATAATGTGGTATTTGTACCAAGAGAGGCAAATCCTCCAAACTGCCCGGAGCTAAGGCCAGTGGAGAGATATTGGGCTCTTGTTAAAAGAGAATTGAAGAGTACAAAAAAGGTGTCCAAAAGTGTGGTAGATTTTAAACGGAGATGGACTACATGTTCGAGCAAAGTGACAGAAAGCACTATAAAAACGTTAATGGAAGGGTTTCCGAAAAAGGTTCAAAATTTCATCACTAGTGATTAAAACTATAAAAATAATTTTTTTTGTAAATTGTAATAATAATTTCAATCAAATAAAAAAAAAATTAAAGCTGTAAGTTTAGTGGTTTCTTTTTTATAAACATATATGTATGTTAAGAATTTTTCGATCTCACTCCTTATAATGTTGTGCATTGTATGGTTTAAAAGTTATGTGCAGTTATAAAATAAAGACTCACGAGTGTGTAAAAATCCAATTTTTACATTATATGTACTGCTAATTCCCTATCTATCTACATATTTCATTTGAGTTCCGTATGGACTCAAAAATGGCTGGACCGATTTTGATGAAATTTTCACGGAATCTTCAGTGTAAAGTCAGATTTTTGATTTTCGATCTGTGATAAACAATATGAGGTGCATGAATAAGAAATTTCCATACTGAATTTTTGAATTCATTGGAAACAGCCGAAATGCCACTACATGTATTAACATTAAAGGTTGGTGCACAGACTTTGTCCGACAAAGGTATATTAAAATCGAGATCGAGATGCAATATAAAACAGATGTTTTCAAAGGCCAGCAACGCGGACTGGGTTCAGCTAGTGATTTATAAAAATGAATTCAAATTATTTATTAAAGTTAATAAAGGTTTATTAAGCACTTTTTCCATAAAAATATCCTGTTGTAAACCTTTGTTAACTTTAATAATCGTTTTGGAATTCTCGTTTAGGATAAGAATTTCATTTATAAAAAAGTCGGAAAATATTATATCAAGTATTAGACTGATAAGTATAGAATATAAATTTTGAATTTCATCAAAATCTAGTAAAATAAAATAAGGTACTATCTATATTTTCTTAAGCTTATCAATTACAACTAATTAAAAGGAAATGGTATCATTTAATGAAATGGAAACTTAAAGATTTTTCCCCAAATATTTAAAATCAAATTTATTAGAAACCCGCAAAAATGTAATGAGGCAAAATGAAGCCCAACCATGATAAAAATTGCTGGTAATTAATAATGCGTATGCAAACTTCAAACTCACACACAAACTTCTTCCTAAACTTGGCCATTTTTTTTGATTGGTGCCGTTAATACCACCATCACCACTGCCACCATGAAAAATGTTTACGGTATCGTGACCACCATCAACGCGATAAAAGCTCAATTGAAATAAAATTCTAAGGAAACGTTAAAGCCAATAATAAATAGCAAAACATTTAAAAAATCATTATCAAACTAAGCACGAGGGGTTTTTGTAATAAAATAATTCTAATAGATAAATGACAGCTCATTATAAAATACAAAATGATGACGATAATGATGAGGCTGGCCATGATTTCTGTTAAAGATGATGTTGTCTTTGACGACGATGAGCAGGCAAAAAAAAAAGAGTTACTGGTTGAAGAGCAATATAAAAGCCAATAAAGTAAATATAAATACATGGCTACACAAAAAAAAGTGATTTAATTAAACCATCATTTACACGCTTTAAGCTTCCGCTCATATCTGAAATGCAAAGAAATACTGAAAGGCCTTAAGTCAAACGCACACAGAAGATACAGTATTACATAGAACATACAGAGTTACATAGATACAATTCTCAATAACTTTAAACTACTATTTAAAAGTATGAATGAATTGTAAATTGTTATGAAATGGTTGGTTGGTTGGTTTCGTTTCCATTTTCATGGTTACAGTCAACACACTGAGTGACTGCCAGACACATAGACTAGGTTTGAAATCAATTTCATTTGCTGCCCACTTTCTTCTCGCCTCTTGCCTGCTCTAAAGATTTTTCTACTCAAATCTTGTTACTTCTATTTAGTTGTGGTAATAAACACAAAACTGAGTAACTAAATGAATGTGTGCATAGCTGACTGCCAAAGTTTTGTAATACAATAACTGAAGAAAATTCTACTGGCCCCTCTTGTAATGTTAGAGTTGGTTTTTAATAGCGTTTAGAATTTGACTCCTAGTGCCGTTAACCATTCTAACTTTAAGTCGTTTTGTAAGTCTCACAAAATTATAGTTGATGTTGAACATGCAAAATTCCTGGCTGATTGTCTGTTTAAAAACATACAGGAAGAATTTTTAGTCTTTAAATGTTTAAGTTTTTCCATCTTTTTTTGGTAGTGGAAATAATATTGTATCCTAATGGTTATGAATTTTACTGGCCTATTAGACAAATCATAAAATGAAAGAGTTTTGTTTTTGAGTCTCGTTAAATCAAAAATAAATGATGAATTTAAACTGAGAGAACCAACCACTTAAAAATCCCGCAAAACTCAAACGAATCATGTTGTCTTCAAATAATTTCCAGACGAAATTTAATAGAGTATTGATTACCCTCTTATAAGTAGCCCATTTACAAATCATCAAGGGGTATCGATCATTGATATCCAAATATTTACTGATACAAAATCGGCCATTAGAGCATTAGAAAGTATGAATCGGAAATTGTCCAAGAATGTAGGATGTGTCTATAAGAGATTTGTCTATATAAAGACATATAAGCTCTCCCTTAAATTTGAACGAACTCAGTCGAAATATTGGTATTTAAACAACTAATTTTACGTAAACAAACCAAAGAAAGATGAGAGAAATCTGGCCTAGATTTCATCTAAGAAACATTCCACATTAAATCTAAGCAACATTATAGGAGTCATTGTCTAAGAATGATTGGGGATAGAACCCACTTGCAAGGAGAACAGAAACATCTGGTTAAATAAGGATATCCAGAGTAAAGAATTTGTGATAAAAATGAGGAGACACTTATATTTTCTTGAGACGTAGAATGTTTGGTCAACAAATGCTTATTGATAAAATGTGTCTGATTAAGATTCCACCCTTCAATAGAACAACAGGAAGGCTGGTGACTGACGGCGCCCATGAAACATAGGGACCAACGAGAAGGCGGCCACCAATTGATCCTAATCTTATTGACATATATCTACTGTAGTGATTATTTTCATAAAGAACTTCCGGACAACCTTGACTATTGTACAACTAGACAATTACTTCAATAGTAGCTTGAATGTGTCGAGCATAGCTAGATCGGGTGATCTGGTTGGGCACATGCACCCAACCTTTGGGAATGATCCTAGTATTGCTGTATAAGACTATATGTCAACGACTCTGGTATTACTTAGGAAGTTTAAGGTCCTTATACCTGAAAGGGATGAGAGTTGAAATCAGACATGGTGGCAGACTAGAGCTGATCAAGTGTGGTTTATGGTGACACTAATGGTGACTGGGGCTGGTCTTTATGGGCCTAATTTTCAAAAGGGTATCGCAATGGTTTCATTCCCATCTATATTTCAGGCGGAAATTTACGCCATTCTTATATGCTCTAACGAATGTTTAAGAAGGAGAGTTAGGAATAATAGGATATTTGTTATGACGGATAGCCAAGCTGCTCTTAGAGACTTAATCTTCATATGAAGTAAGGTCTGGTGTTGTACAGACCTTACTTCGTTGAACAGTACACTATGTGTAGGATGCGTGTGTTTTTCAGACTACCGAATCAATATAGTTTTATACAGCCTTGAAGCTGATCGGAAAACCAAGGCATATCCGGAAATTCCATTGCGGATTCACTGGGCAAAAAGAACAATGCTAACATCGGTTGTTCGATGAGTTGATCTCTTCCGAAAATTATCCGCAAGGGCCTTATGTCCAGGATATAATAGCCATCGATCGATGTGTCTAATTCCATCTTGTTCGAAGTGTATGTTAGGATATCAAATCTATCATAACATTATTTCTGTAGAGCAGTGATCGTCACTTATAACCCGGGGCCCAACGACAATACAGACGTGTTCGACACGAATGTGAGCGAGATAAAAACGGTGAATGCTTTTAGCCGGATGAAATTTTCGAGGTTGTCTCACATTTTTGTCCATAACTCCTTTGATACTGAACCGATTTTGCCGATTTGCAATACCAATTGATACCAAGGATATTGATTAACATTTTTATTTAAATAATTCGATTATGTATTATGATCGTGAGCGTCTTTTACACACACAAACAGACGAACATAGCTAAATCCACATTCAATTTTACAAGGACCATGAATATATACAATAAAATGTTATCATGCTACCTATAAAAAGTGATCTTGCATTTTGTGTTACATTCATTGATAACACAGTATATAGGTTCGACTCTACTACCAAAGGGTAGTAAAACTCTATACTCAGTTTGTCCATTTTGGTGACCGATTTTTTTTATGTGCTCACAAAGTTTATGAAAATCAGTTGGGTCTCTAAAAAAGTTGTCATCAGTTTTTGGTTAACAGCTAATTCAGACTTTGTGATACGGCTTAACTTTATATGGCAATAATATAGCTAAGATTCCGCCAAATAAATTTTGTTACAATTTTTTTTTCCAAAAAATAGCTTTTTCGTGCACTTTTGTTGAAAAAATATAGGAAGAAAATTTGTTTTTTTACTTTTTTTCATATCTTGCATCAAGCCGGTCTTGCGTGATCAAGATTGGATAAAGTGATGCACCCGGATCATACCGATAATGATTTGCCCATTCTTCGTTATTCCAGTACAATGGAGAAGTATACACTCGAAAATACATTTTAAACAAAAAAATTTTGTTTTAGAGTAAAAAAATAGTAAAAAACTAAAATTTTTAAGCTACGAAGTGATTTTTGACAGCTATTTAGAGTGCCTAGATATGTTCGGATTGCATTGATATGTTCACAAGAGTTATTCAGATTTACCGTAGCTACAACTTTGCAAAATATTGTTATTGAAAAATTAGGAGCCCCTGGAAGTTGTTCTAAAAAAATTAAAAAATAATTGTTCTTCCTATATTTTTTCAACAAAAGTGCACGAAAAAGCTATTTTTTGGAAACAAATTTTAACAAAATTTATTTGGCGGACTCTTAGCTATATTATTGCCATATAAAGTTAAGCCGTATCACAAAGTCCGAATTAGCTGTTAACCAAAAACTGATGACACCTTTTTTAGAGGCCCCACTGATTTTCAGAAAATTTGGGGGCCCATAAAAAAAAATCGGTCACCAAAATGGACAAACTGAGTATAGAGTTTTACTACCCTTTGGTAGTAGAGTCGAACCTATACTGTCATGATCTTGTGTTTTTCCAAAAGTCTTCATTTGTTGCATAGTGTAATTATTTCCATTTTCAATACTTCTTAATGGACAATTCTACTTCTGCCCCGTCTGTCAAAGTTCTACTATGGGCCAAATATTGCACAGACATATATTATGAGTTTCTTCTAAACGCTAAAGATAGACAGACAAGCAGCAATAAGGCCTGTCTATAGCCAACATACAAATACATCACATATGCATGTTTTAAAATAAAACAAAAATGCCTTAAGGATAAATAATCTTAAGTAAAACTAACTTCCCAGCAAATACAGCTAGAAATAAAACAACACGAAGAGAAATACATTTTAAAATTGTATCCACATAAATTGATTTAAAACGGTTTCCCAGACACACGCTAACAAACGTAATGATTGCCCGTTTAAGCCTAAATTGATGGATTGTATTTAAAAAGACGAAAAAACAAGGATTAAAAGAAAACGCAATACCTAGCTATACAATCAAATTGAAAATAAAAGGAATTTGGTATCATAACACGTGTCTAATGTTATACAATGACGGCTAAGCTTAATCCGTTGTATAAATGTTGTTTTTTAGGCTGCTGAGCTGCTATGATGCCCAGCACGCGTTTGTTTTATAACGACTCAAATAGTCCTTTGAATGTTTGTTGAAAAAATAACAAGGATATCAACCAAAAGAGCAATTTAATTGAAAAGTTATTTATGTTAAATTGAAATTAACAACACAACACACACAGGACAACCTCAGCCAGAAGGTGGTGGATTTTCTTGTTTTTTTTTTCGTCTTCCTGTTATATGTTTGAATATGTATGTATATTGGGTTAAATTCTCCCAGAGGGCGTATTCTCAACATATTTGTAGTCCTTGTACATTATTAATAAATGTTTGTTAATAATCTTTAACAAAGTTATGAATATTTGATTAGGGCAACATATTGTTTATTTGTTTATGTTTTATTTTTTTTTATTTGGCTGCTGTTGAAGGATTTCTTATGAAGGATTAAGATAGCATTTGTAAACAGGATGTTTTAAATAAGTTATTACAAACAAATGTTTATATTTGTATTTAAATATGTATTTAAGCTTTAAGATAAAGTAGCTGATATATGAGAAACGTTATTTTGTAGAATTTGATAAATATTAACAATTAAGATTATTTTAATAAAAAAATACCTGGTATTTAAAGTGGGATTTGTATGCTGTTTGGAATCTGAAACGATAACAAAAATTCATACTTGGAATTAATCTTATTTGAATAATATTTAGCTGGACAGTTTTAATTAAAGAATTATAGTAAATTAAACAAATTTTTAAATATAACAATTTCCAAAAAAATCTGCAACGAAACCAGATTAAACATCCTTCTAAAGGGTCTTCCATCTTTCAAATTGACTGTCGTTCATTCAGTTTAGTTTGCCAAATCATCATGGACAGATATAGCGTTCAGAATCATGTGAAAATGATAAAATTGTTTTATCGAAACTTTTCACGCGATTCACCCCTTTTACTCTGAGGCCCATTTCTAGATAAATGGGTTCGTCAACAAACAAAATTGTGGAATTTGGGACGATATCAATCCACAAAAGATTCAATACCATTTAATGCATCCCGGAAATGTCACTTTTTGGTGTGGATTTTGGGCTGGCGGCTTACAGTCAACGGCGAGCGCTATAGTTCGATGATTACCAACATCTTTCGGATTGATTTGAATGATATGGACACCAACGGCATATGGTTTCAACAAGATGACGCTACATGTCACACAGTTAATGACACATTGTACTTACTGCACAAGCGATTTGTAGGCATGGTCATCTCACGTGAAGATGATGTGAATTGGGCACCGAGAACGTGCGATTTTACACCGTTAGACTTTTTCTTGTGGGGTTTTCTGATGTCGAAGGTCTATGCGATTAAGCTACAAACCACAGCGGCCTTCCAAATCAACATAACCCATGCCATCGGACAAATTGAGTCTGATTTAAGCTCTAGAATCATGGAAAATTTAACATTTCGGATGCAAGAATAGCCGCGGCGGCCATTTGCACGATGTTATATTCCATAACTAATAGCATCGATAGGCATACACTTTGTTTTATTTAAATTTAAAGAAAGAAAGCGCTTAATGAAAGAAGTTTTATATCCAGAAAACATACTAATGCATATTCTCCATGATCTAATGATGTCTCTATTTGTAAATTATAGCACGTATCACTGTCACCTCTAATTTACCTTTGATGTAGGCTTGTTGATGAGGAAACAAATCATTTGTCGCATTCAGCTTGACCACCAAATATTCACTCAAGATTCTTAAGTCATAAATAATATAAACTTATCGACTTATAGTCCTTTGTTCCGCTGTGCTGAATCCTGTTCTAACTTACTGTACATAAGAGTACGTTGCGCACAGAGCCTCCATATTGTGGAAGGTCAATATCTAAATTGAGACGAGAAAAAGATATGACTTCTGACTCCGAGTCACTTACTGGAGGCGATTATGTGAAAAGCTACAGATTATTCTATCCACATCGCTGTATACATTGGAATACCTAACAGCACTCAATGGTGTTTGGACTATGACAAGCGAACAATCTCTAGAAATTCTACTTTACAATCTACACAAATTAATTGTCAGATGAGAGTCTGATGTGTTCTGGTTGAAAATAAGAAATTGTAAATATGTTCAACATTCGGAAAGGGGCCACTGCAACTGACGTTAGAACGTTTCCAGGAATATTAGATCTAGATTTGATTTTTTGTTACCTTTGAAAAGTATGTCAGTTATGTTCATTTGTTGTTAATCTGATTAAATATTAAATATTTAAAAAAAAATCCAATTTGGTCTTACAACAAGTTGGCCAAACAATCAAAGGTCTGTCGTCAAACTGATTCCAATGTTATTAAATAGTATCGGTAGAACTTGTCCGTTGATACAAAATCTGATTCAGGTAGAAGGAATGGTCCACATGACGTTTCTAAAGCCAAAAAAATAGAAAGCATTTTCAAAAGAGCTCCCAACACATCCGGTGGGAAAGTAGTCCGGTTAGCTCAGTACTCGGACTATTTGGTACGAAAAGTTAAAGCCAATGCAGATTTAAAAACATACCAGGCTCAAAAAGTTCCTGAGAGAAAGTCTGCAAAAAATTTAGAATTCAAAGACTAAGCACGAAAGTTGAAGTCAAATTTTATAAAAAAAAATATATACCTGCTACGTAATGCATGTTTCCGGGTCAATATTTGTATGTTTCTGATGTTCGAGGGAACGTTGTAGAAAAATTTAGGACCCAAAAGCAGACAATTTTCCCAAAAAATTCTTGGTATGGCAAGCAATATGCAGTTGATGCAAAAGAAGACAAATATTTGTTACAAATGACTCTAGAAATACAGAAATTTACATCCAGGAATATTTACAAAAGCATCCACTTCCATTCATAAGACTTCTTAGGTTAGGCTATAAAGGCAGCTAGTATCAACCAGCTCACTTGGTTCCATGAATTGGTCCCTTTGTGATACCCTAGAGGATCATGCTCAGGATCTCAAGAGGTTCTTCACATGTCAGAACTGGGTTCAGTGCCGAACCAACCTGACGCACGAATGAACGACTTCTTAGTGTGTCCACTTATTTTTGGCGTAATTTGGAATCCTGTCACTATGGTAAGCAAGGTCTTGAGTGGTACAAGAACAATAATGAGGTATTTGTACCAAGAGAGGCAAATCCTCCAAACTGCCTGTAGCTAAGGCCAGTGGAGAGATATTGGGCTCTTGTTAAAAGAGAATTGAAGAGCACAAAAAAAGTGTCCAAAAGTGTCGGAGATGTCGGAAATCGGAGATGGAATACCTGTTCGAACAAAGTGACAAAAAGCTTTATAAAAACCTTAATGGAAGGGTTTCCGGAAAAGGTTCATAAATTTATCACTATTGATTAGAACTATAAAAATAATATTTTTTGTAAATTTCAGTCCAATAAAAAAAAAATCAGATGTTAAGATTTTTCCTTATAAACTGAGAGACATTAAAAAAATCTACATATTCATGATTGTCTGAACATTTCTCAGACATTTACATTTCGATTTTAGATATTGCTACAAGACATAGTATCTAGTCCGCCAGGTGTCTTGGGACTTATGTATTTATAAGAATCCAGTATATACTTTATCGTGGAAATTACAAACGGCATGACAAACTAATAATAAAAATAATACTCTACAAAAACTTATAAATCGGTATTTGCGTTGCAATTTTCATTTTCCAAAAAATAAACAAAAACCAATCATAAAAACAACAAATACTTGAAATAAAGGTCATAAATGCAATTGCTTTTTTATTACAATAAAAACATATGCGTGCATTTCGTTTCGAAGAAAATCGTGTTGAAAAACTGTTTTAAATATTACGTTTAAAATTTTCGAATAAAAACAATAGTACGAGTATTTACCCTTAATAAACCTTTTGGGAAATACAATGACGATGCAACAGAGAGCAGAGGAAAACGCCACGCGCCTCATAGTTATGGAAGTGGTGGAATGATTGCGTGAGCAGTGAGTGGTGCTGTAATGGTGGTGGTAAATCACTAGTTTAACAATTTATAGGGATTTCATCAGAACAATTGTCCAAAAATGAAATAAATGCTAAAAGTAAAGGATTTTTTTAAACAATTGACTTGACTGTGTTTGTATGCAGTTGTAGATGTTTGGATGTATTGGCAGCCAGTTTAATTGTGTGTGAGTTTTTAGCATGACCCAGAAGTTATGAGAGACTGTTCCGAACTTGTGATTCTACGTATCCACGTATACGTAACTAGTTACTTTAACGTTTACGTATACTAAGCTAACCCCCTGCTTGATCCTATATAGATTACAAATATACAGTCTAATAGCTAGTCCATAGTAGTCAACGCAGTGGTTTCACATGCCAATTACATAGAGTCAATTACCCTACTAGCTAGTAGCTACCTAACTGGTTACTGGATACCTACATACTGACTAATTACTGGAAAGCTACGGGTGGTAAGTTAAAAACACATATCATACACAGTTCAATAACCGATTGATTGTAAACTAACCTTCCTTCGACTACTCTTTAATAGATTGTGGGCACAAACAACTTTAAAAATAAACGTTTGAAGTGACTACACTCTAGAATACTTAGAGATACTTAAGTGACAATTGACTTCCAGCTAGATTACATGGGATGTATAAAGTAACCAGTTCACTTATATCTGCACCACAAAGAGGGTGTCAAATGGCCCGAAATATATAAATTGTAGTCAGCCGAATTATCAGTCATTAACGACAATTACATTGACTACTTGTAAAACAGCTGGGAAGTTTCATTTAATACTTTCCTAGGTATTGAACATGTGCATGTTGTATCAGACTTTGCATGAATTAGTGCATTTCTTTGCCTCTGTCTCTCCTTCTCTCACTCTGGCAAAAACACATGCTCTCTCACCTAGACTTTTAGATCCTTTTGTTTTTAAATTATTTTTTGTGTGTTTTTGCGTTCATAGGTCTTGTTTTAATGCCAACGGTGGTAATTTCGCTTAAACATTGCATTACGCAGGATGTTTGCATTGTTTTATTCTCTGTTATTTTGTTGTTGCCTGATTTCAGGATATTCCGTTTTTTTTTGTTGCATGATGCGTGCAAGCAATACTCCGGTTTTTATACATATTTTTTTGTGGTACGCTTTGTTTTTGGTAATAACGGATATGAAATGATGTGTTAACATGGGTTTTTTATTGTTCAAATAAGCAATAATTTTATAAAAGGTAGATATTTAAATTCTTTATGTGGTTAAATAAAAAGAAGTAATTTAAACTTTTTGAAAATTGTTGATAATCAGAACAGCTAAAGACAATTTTTTCAAAATTGGAGGAATTCTCAATTTATCAATGAATTTTCTATAATAAACATTGCAAACTACAAAAGTTTTCGGTCTTAAAGGGTTAATTTGTACATTCTTTGTAACTTTCAAAAATGTTCTTCTTTAATTTCCTCATTTTTCAATAAATTCCCTTTAGCAAAACAAATCAATAATCAGCAGAAAAAAAAACTAAAACAAATTACAAATGATCCCTACACGCCAAATCAAAAATTTACCAACCCCTATCATTATTGTGCACAGCAAAAACACAATATCAAGATCACCTTGCTCGCTGTCATTCAAACACTAAAATTATTCACTTTTGATCCATTACTGGCTTTTCTACTACAATTTGCTAAACAGGACTCATGTTTTTTGTTTTGTTATTGAAGTTATTCTATAGAATTATTGTACGATCACATAAAATCAGGAAAAAAAACAGCAGGCGTTTACCAAAAATATAACACGGTGTTAATTCCAACAAAATTACCAAACATAATTTATGTTTTTGTTACCATCAAACAATGAAGAGGGAAGGGAACAGAAATCACAGTCATATTTTGTCTGTCATTTAGTGGTGAATACAAATTTGAGGCAAAATAAAACAATACAATGCGTATATAATACTTGTACTACAAGGGTTCAGTTTTTTATTTTTATTTTTTAATTTTGGCAAATCGAAGAGGCAGAAAACCTTATTTTTTTATTTAACATTTCAAGTGTGTTTCAATTACTTGAAATGAAGGTATTAATATTTGATAATTGTGTTAAAAAAACACACAATTAAGGATAATAGCAAAATTATATAAATGGGCGATATTTTTTTACACTTCTGCAAATTTATGTACAGTTGGGGTTTTTAGAAATAAACAACAAAAGTTGGGTTGATCAAAACTTTTGTAATTTCCTATAAAGTATATTTGTACATATACTGGTTCATTATAAATAAATGAATCAGGACATTTCTGTCTATCCATTCTTTGGTTGAAATAGGGTTTCTGAAGCCCCCAGATAACCTGCGGATCAAAATGTGATATTTAAATTGACAAATAAATGGCAAAAATATGCATAATAAGCATAAACCAACCTACTACCTCTACTTTTTGCGCCAAATTATTGGATTTATGACTTAAAAATGCGGGATTTACCATAGATGACACATTTTTTGAAAGCAGTTTTTGCTTTTAATAACTTATACATATGTCATTTTAAATGGTAGATTTCTGTTATTTATTCTCACTTAGTTATTGAACTTTATATTGCACAATGGGGCAGAATCAAAATTTTTTGGAAATGAATCTGGCATTTCTAAACAGCTGGTCCGATCGTGATATAATAGGAGTAGTCAAGGAGTATTCGAGTGTAAGTTATAAAAATGGGCCCTCCAAATGCTCCAGCGCTCTGTGGTTAAAATCATAATCTAGGTGGACAAAATTGTTTGGCGATCTTTTTATATAGAATTGGTATATTCGATTCCAAAAAAAAAAAATTTAAAAGATCAATGTAAACTTTTTTTCAAGTTACAGTAAGTATGATTTCCAAGTTATAATTTGAAATTTTAAAATTTTGTCAAACCTTATTCCGCTTTTTTTAAAATATAGGGCGTACTTTTGGACCGAATGGACTCTAATTTGTTTCATTAGTTAGACAACTAAAATACCAATTTCAGAGCAATATTGATTATGGATCCAAAAATAAACCATTTTCCATTTAAAAATTCAAAAAAGATTTTTGGTGTTTTTTATTATAAAAAAACTTTCTTTAAGAACATATAACAATTTTATGTTTTTCTGTAAGGTATATTTATGGAGAACATTTTACTATAAAAAACGCCCTTCGAAATGTGACCTATTTTTTATCAAAATTACAGATTTGGGCCACATGTTCTAAAATCCCAAAGCTGGGATCAGAAAATGGAAAGCAGCTTCGGAAACCCTGATACGTTCCTATTTATCACCAAAGTATTTTGTGGAATTTCGCTCCAATTTTTAGGAATTCACAAGTTTTTTTACAAATTGTTATTTAGAAAAACAAAATAAATAAAGATTTTATTACATATTTCTCGAGTTTCTAAAACTAAAATTTGTATAAAAATTCCAATAGGATTGCAATTATTATAAACAATTTGATCCACATTTATTCCGAGGATTAAATAAATAATACTCCTTACCTACGTCCACGTTAAATTTTATCCCGATCAGACCAGCCGTTTATAAATACCAGATTTATATCCAAAAAATTTGATTCTGGCCCACTGTGTATTGTAAGCAACAAAGTTTTTTTGCTTCGAAAATGTAGAATTTTGTACCAACGAATCGTCATATGTGGGAAGTTTTACTTTACATAAATTGCTCTCCAAAGCTTATAGTGAATGGTGTTTTTGACACGGAAGACAAAGATCCCCCAGGCCAGCCAACAAAGTTTGAAGACTAAGAATTGAAGGCATTGCACTTTAAAGATTGTCGTCAAATTCAACAGGATCTTGAAAAATCGTTGGGAGCTAGTCAGCAGCAATTTAAAACATTTGGGAGCAGCAGGATTCATCCAAAAGCAGTGACATTGGGTACCATACGAATTGAAGCCGAGAGACCTTGAATGACTTGATTTTGCATGTCCGAAATGATGCTTGAACGATATAAACGAAAATAATTTTTGCATCGACACCAAAGCCAAATATCTATGGCGCTAAGGTTATGCACTGTACTTGGTGGGAGCAAAAGGGTCCTATATATTATTAGCTGCTGAAAACATACCAGACCATCACAGGGAACCTGTAGCGAACGCAACTGTTTCGCTTAAAGCGAGCATTGGCCGAAAAACGCCCAGAATATGCTGCCAGACATGAAACCGTAATATTCCGTCATAACAACACTCGGCCACATATTGCTATACCTGTTAAAAACTATTTAGAAAGAAGTGGTTGGGGAGTTTGTCCTCACTCGACTTATAGCCCTATTTGTTTCGAACGTTATTGGCTTTATTCGTTCTTGGCCTCAAAAGATGAGCAGTGTTATTGGCTCGGAAACCATATATTGCCAGAAAGATGGGAAAAAACACTAGCTAACAATGGCCAATAATTTAAATTAATTTATATTGAACAATTGTTTCAAAATAAAAGCTGAACATTTTAAAAAATTCCGCATTTCTAAGTGATACACGCAATAAAAAATTAAAAAAAATAATTGAAAAAAATCGCAAATTTCCCAAAAAAATATTGAAAAAAACTAAAAATAGTAATTTTTCCCATTGGAACCACATTTCGTTCGAAACTGATAAAAGGCTATAACAATATTTATTCCGTTGTGGGTTCTAGGGTATTCAATTAATCGGGTTTCTGGATTAATCGGTTAATCGAGCAAATAATTAATCGGGGTTTAGATTTTAAATTTTTTAATTTTAAATTGAAAAGAAAAACGCGAATTTTGTATACTTATATAAGCATTTTGTTACTAAAAAGAACAAAAACATAAAAAACAAACAAAACATAATAATTCAACAAAACAATAAATAAAAATATACACATGTGAGTTCTTTTTTTAGATTTTAAGGAGATCTTCTGAAATAATCTTTTTAAAAAAGAATGTAATTTAAATGCTTCAATCTTAAACGTTTTTTTTTAGTTTTAATTAAACTTGACTTGAAAAAACTATCTTTTTTTTTAAGCATATTTTTTAGATTTTGAATACTTTAATAGTATCGTTAAGTACTGATTAAAGACTCGTTTCAGTAATGTCTTTAGTTTCGTCTATTACCATGTCGTCCTTCAACTCATTATCACAAAGTTCATCATATAATATTCTAGAAAAAATGTCATTTCCAAATTCCTTAGTTTCAGTTTCCGTACTATACTTCAAATAACTATTGCTAGAAGGGAATATTCACGAGTTAAGAAATTAAATTTTAAAAAATAATTCTGTATAAAGTGCAAAAAGTAGACATTTCGGTTAATCGGTTAATCGACACAAATTAATCGGTTTATTTTAAATTATTCGAACAGTTAACCGACAAAAATTAATCGGTTAACCGATTAACGGTTAATCGATTGAATACCCTAGTGGGTTCCCTGCTTTGTGATTTCAGAGCAAATAGGCTAAACCGAAGTTTCGAAATAAAATGAGTTAAATTAGAAAGACAAATTGGACACATTTCTGTAATATTATCTATAAACGAGTAATATAAATATTGTCGATTCCAAGCCATTGTGGTGAATTTTACATAAAAATCTTGGTCCTCACACTTATCTAATCAGATGAACTCAAGAACTAAAGTCTTTTAATAATTTTAATAGCAAAAGAAAATCCTGAAATTCATTGTAACATCTTCGACGTTGCAATTTCTAAGTAGTTTATCTATCAATGCTACATTTTTGTGCACAACTATAAAAATAACAATTTGCTGTTTCCTTTCAACATTAATTCCCTATTTAGACACCCTTCTATATTCCAATGGGCACCAGATTGATGTTAGAGAGTTCATTTTTATTCGCATGGTACATACGTCTGCCTTATAAGCAGATTTAATAACTATTACCACTATTAATGTTTATTAGATTTTAAAATAAAATTGTATCGACATACAGTCACATACACACGTAAACACTAGCACATATGTTAATTAAAAATTTTGGAATTGTTTTCGTGCGTTATAGTGTGTATCGAATAAAATAAAAAAAACACATGTGCAAATTATAGGGAAAACAGTAAAACCTCTATAAACCAAACACTAACAAATGACGCATTATGAAACATACTTAATAGCCTTTTTATATAAATAAAACTCATTTTATATAGAATCTTAGGTTCCACTGTAATAGTAATTACTATAGAGTGTGTTTGTACGTACATTAATAGTATTTAAAAATATGTATTTTTTTGTTTTACGTTTTTGTATTTATAACCTCTATAAAACTAAAAACAATATTATTTTGGTATTTTCGTATGCATGACATACGTTTCATTTACGTGTTGTACGCGCGTACGTTTTTCCATAGACAAATTTAAACGAAACGAAAAACATTAACATAAAATTGATGAAAATTTTCATTTGTCACACATACACTTATGAACGTGTGCACATGTGTTAGTAATTTTTGCAATTATTACACAAATACTTTTACACATACTCATAATGTGTGTTAACTACTTAATATAAATGAAAAAATTCCGGAAAAAAAATAATCTTTTTACAAAATATTATTAGCTGGCATATGTTCCTAAATACTCTCCAATTTGTTGTGTGTTTGCTAGTCATATTTACTTCCACCCCTTTTTCTAATTTACCCCCCCTTGCTGAGACTCGGTTATTTTAGATTTTATTACCTCCCCATAACCATTTGCAGCAAAAATTATAATTGTACATTTGTGGCAGAAAATTTTCTGCTTAATTTGCACAAAAACAAATTTTTAAACATAAATTCAATTAATTTCCATAAATTTGAAATTTGCGCTTACCTATTCACAAATTTTCGTCATGGTTTGTTAAACGTTTTTGTCGTTACGGTAACGTACGCATTATAGGTGGACTGGTAGCTCAGGCCAGGCAGGCAAGCAGGCGGTCATAGTCATCTATTTTACAAACTTTAGTAAATTTGTTAATTAGTTTATGCACTCACATATTTTACATACTTAGTTTTACGTGCGTGGTACTGGTCAGAGATAAACGAATACAGGCTAATAGTTGCAGCATCATGTGCATTTGGATTTTTAATAATTACTTTTAATATTATTACAAGTATAGTAATAATTTTGTCATAAATAATGAAATTTGGAAGAAATATGTAAACAAGAATGACAAACAGTGTCTTTTTAAGACTGTTTTCTATAGAACAGTGTCGTGTTGGGACACTTTTCTATAGAACAGTGTCTTGTTGGGACACTTTTCTATAGAACAGTGTCTTGTTGGGACACTTTTCTATAGAACAGTGTCTTGTTGGGACACTTTTCTATAAAACAGTGTCCTGTTGGGACACTTTTCTATAGAACAGTGTCTTGTTGGGACACTTTTCTATAGAACAGTGTCTTGTTGGGACACTTTTCTATAGAACAGTGTCTTGTTGGGACACTTTTCTATAGAACAGTGTCGTGTTGGGACACTTTTCTATAAGAACAGTGTCTTGTTGCGACACTTTTCTATAGGACAGTTTCTTGTTGGGACACTTTTCTATAGAACAGTGTCTTGTTGGGACACTTTTCTATAGAACAGTGTCTTGTTGGGACACTTTTCTATAGAACAGTGTCTTGTTGGGACACTTTTCTATAGAACAGTGTCTTGTTGGGACACTTTTCTATAGAATAGTGTCTTGTTGGGACACTTTTCTATATAACAGTGTCTTGTTGGGACACTTTTCTATAGAACAGTGTCTTGTTGGGACACTTTTCTATAGAACAGTGTCTTGTTGGGACACTTTTCTATAGAACAGTATCTTGTTGAGACACTTTTCTATAGAACAGTGTCTTGTTGGGACACTTTTCTATAGAACAGTGTCTTGTTTGGAAACTTTTCTATAGAACATGGTCTTGTTTTGATACTTTTCTATAGAACACAGTTTTGTTGAGACACTTTTATATAAAACAGTGTCTTGTTGAGACAATTTTCTAAACAACAGTGTCTTGTTAAGACACTTTTCTATAAAACAGTGTCTTGCTGAGACACTTTTCTATAGAAAAATTTATTTTCTATTATTTATATATGACAAATTATACCTTTTTACTTCTATGCGTTTAAACGCCATTGCGTGTAAAATTCAAACCGGCCGCACCATATTTCCGCTGTAAACCACTTCCTATTAAAACCATTAAACATTTGTTTGTTATATGCAATTACCACGTGATAATTGTTGAAAAAAACTCCTCATAAAACCATAATAAGAACAACAACAAATTTGTTATGATATGAGTGTTTTAGAACAGCAGCTCTAAAAACTCAATTAACATAAAAAGATTTATGGACGTTTTCTTAAAGGTCTAGTGAGAAAATATTCGAATTTCGCATAAAAAATAGCAGCAGTAGCTGTAGCCACCATAACAAGATGATTACAACATAAAAAGGCCGGCATCTTTACTACACAATTATAGACAGACTCTTTGCAACATTCAAAGCATTCATTGTGCTAAGTACAACATAAATACTTACTGACGAGTACTTCTACATAAATTTTGTAAATATTTACCACTTATAAAACAAACAAAAACAAAGAAAATTAAAACATTAACAATAATATTTTAACGATTTCAACAGTTTTATGTAAAAATATACAAGGAATATTCTGAGCAACTAGAAAAATTAAATTGCAACAAATAGACACAGACTGTAAAAGACCAGTGACTACTCTTTGATTACATAGAGTAGCTGATGGTCATACACTTAGAGCTAAACAAATAAATAGTAAAACAAAAATAATCTAAATATTTATTTATATTATGAAGTAGAAGATCTATATGATGAATAATTTTGTAAGTTCAGTTTTTTACTTAAAGAGCACAAAATTCAATTCCACTGAAACTTTTCCAATTTTTTTAATTTCTAACAAGTTTTGAAAGGATGGTCCTGGCAACAATTTCTTTAGTCTTTGTCTTATTATAAAGGACATTAGGAAGTACAACATAGACAAATAACAACAACATATTTATTGTATAAACAACAAAATTTATAAACTCAAACTATTTACAATAAAATTCTGATCCAATTAACTGCTTTATAGCAGAGTAAACAAACAACCAAGCAACCCAAACAAATAGACAGACGACAGCCAAGCAAACAAATAAATACAATTGCAACAACAATAAACACAACAACAACAATCCAAGAATTATAATAATAACAATAACAGTAACAGTAAATGTAGCAAATTCTCACACATATACAAATAAATACAAAGAGATAATAAACAGTAGGGTATCCAAACTATTCGATTATTCTTTTGTTCGAATAAAAATAATAATTCGATTAATTGATTTTAATAATTTAAAATCGAATTATTCGAATAATAGACAATTTTAAAAAATTAAAAAAGATATAAGATTTTCCTATTCGCCAAATCATACTCAAAGTATATAAATTTTAAGATCATGCTGTTCATCTGTTTCACAGTATGTCGTCCTTAACATCACTTTTTTTCTGAGCTAATATTTTGAATAGTATTATTTGTTCGATCAAATATTTGGTATATAACTTAGAAATTGTTAGCTTGTATTTTGAAACATTTGTACAATATAAATTTATTCAAAGTATTGGCCATTGTTAGTTAAGACCTTTTCCCATCTTTCGGGCAACATATGGATTCCGAGCCAAAAGAACTGCTCATCTTTTGAGGCCAAAATCGGATCAAGCCAATTTCGGATACTCTGTTCCAAAGTGAAGCGTATCCCAGAGAGACCGTTCTGCATCGAACAAAAAAATAACGGTTATCCAGACAATTTTAAATCAAAAAATCACTACGTTAGAGGCAACGGAGACCTATAGATTGTCTAGGGTTTTTAATTTCCCGACCTTTTTTGATTCCCGGGAATCGGGAAATTTTTTTCTACATTCCCGGGTACCCGGCTATTCCCGAAATATATAATGATACTGTAAATTAAGAATATTAAAGCCAAATTTTATATAAAAACTTAGTGTTATAATTATTATATATCAGAGCTTCGAATTAATTAATAAAATTGGAGCTTAATTCACTAAAATCTTAATCCGTAATTAAAAAATGTCGGCCTTTCATTATATAAATCCATTCCTAATATTTAATTTTTTAAATTCATTCCAAAGCCTTTTTTTAAACTGAATTAATTTTAAAGTTAATTTAATAACAGAATTTATTCAAACTTTGAATGATTAAATTTTTGTTAAATCAAACCATTTACAAAATTAATTGAAAAAATGTTCCTAAAACTTTTTTGTACTAGATTTTAATTGAAAAAAAATGTAATCATTTAATAAATTTTTTAAGATATTTTGTTATGGATTTGCAGAATAAATTTAAAGAAATTAGAATGATTCGATAAGAAATAAATTCTATAAATAATGTTTTCTCTTTTTAAATTTTCATACGAAAAACCCCAAATAAATAATAATAACAATACGCGGTCTATTATTGCCAAGATATAAATAAGCAAACAACTTTTCACTATTTTTTGGTGAAAAAACAGAATCTATGGTGATATTAAAAAAAATCTCTACTTAACAGTTGACAGTTATCTTTCAACGTAAAAATAAAAGTTCGCATGAAACTCTTTAAAAAAGAGTTTCAAATAGCCGTCATAAAAAACTCATTTAAGGAGTTTTATTTTTTCGTCATAAAATAAAAGTCATTTGAGGAGTTTTATTTTTTCCATCCTAAAATAAAAGTCATTTGAGGAGTTTTATTTTTTCAGCTTAAAACTAATCAGTAGCGTTCGGTACTGAGTCCCTGGTGCTCCCACCAAATATTGAGAATTACATAGTGCCTGATTGGCCGGGGTTCAGTAATTATTTTCTTTTATATTGTTCAAACTACATTTCGAACATGCAAAATCGTCTTTCAAGGTATCTCGGCTTCAATTCGTATGGTACCAAATTTCCCTGATGAAGGAGTAGATTCGTCTAAGATTCATCCTTGATAGCTCATCCAAGCGTTCCATGAGATTGTCAGTCAATGGCGGAAAAGGTGAGACACAGTCTTCTCCTCTTCTTCGTTATGACAGCTTCTAAAGTAATCGGTGTAAATTCCATAAGCAGATCGTCCTGCTGGCATCATATATGGGCTAGATCGACATCGTTGTAGCACTGGGAAGTTCATTGGTCCACCTGTTTTGTGAAGTCTCATATAGTTTCTGCTGTACAGTCATCTTCCATTTAACAATAGAAATACCAGAAAAGGGGTCGATCGCCTCCTCATTCATCATCGCATCCCTTTTGGCCAATTCATCTGCTATGCAATTACCTTGATTTCCATAGTGTCCATGGACCCATATAAGCATTATCCTAAAATGACTCGCTATCTCAATTAGGGATACCGGGCATTCCTCGGTTAACCTAGATGTCGGAAAACACCCGCTATTCCGTCAACGGCAGCCATGCTATCAGTAAATATACATATTCGATAACACCTCAGCCAATTGGATGCACGTTTAATGGCAGTAATTTCCGCCTGAGGAGCAGTAGAGAAGTTAGGTAGCCTAAAGTAGGATTTTATCCAAAAGTTCTCAATATAAAAACCTTCACAGATCCTATTGTCCCTTTTAGAGCCTTTATGACATCGTCAGGGGGAAATCCCTGTTCGAGACTATAATATAGAAATGCCTACTGAAAAAAAGATTTGGCGATGCACTAATCGACATTACTATGTATGTGCCCATAGTAATTCAGTATTTTAGAATGCCCAAAGTCCTTACCAGACTACGAACAGCCAGCATTCAGTCTCACAGCAGAGTTGAGAGCCATTTGTATCACCATCGAATCAACTAATAACCAGTTTAAAATAGTAAAGAGTCCTTTATAGGAGGTAGACCTTATAGCGTCTGTAATCAGTATCGCGATAGTCCTTAGAACTCGTTCCACGGCCTTCCGATGAGTAGCATTCTCCAAGGCGTGCCACCGCAACAATACTCCATAAAACAAGATGGGATTAACAACTGATTTGAAGATCCAATTGATACCTTTCGGCATAATACCCGAGTTTGTACCAATTGCCCTTTTAAGTGAGTAGATGGCCATATAGGCCTTATTAATCCTGTTCTGAATGTTTAGATTCCAGGATAATCTTTTATCGAGAATGATGTCAAGGTGGATTTCAGAAACAATATAATCATTTCTTTCGGCATTTTTAAACAGATGCTATTAAAAACAAATAGCTAATAAGAATTTACATAAGTATCTGATTATTATTCACCCCTATCTCGAATCCATATTTCACATAAAATATGTTTCCTTTTCCCATTTTTCGTTCATAAACTTTGTTCACGTGAAAAAATTCCCCATGTTCTGAAATTTTTAGATGGAATTTTATTAACAATAAACAGCTGTTACGAACAAAATCAACTATTGTGAATGAAAAGTTCAGGGAAATATCACGATAGCAATGTTTTTCACGATAGGGGTGATTAAGAATTACGAAAAATTGTGAAAACAATTATAATTTAAATCAATTATTTTTATTCGATTATTCTATATAAAATTATTCGTTATTCAAAAATGGAAATTTTTAAATTATTCGAATAATTATTCGTAAGAAATTCATCGATTATTCGAATAATTATTCGTAAGAAATTCATCGATTAATCGAATGGATCCCCTAATAAACATACAAACAAATGCATTATAAGCATTATAATAAAAGTAAACAGAGCTAGTAGTACTCCTCTCTCCTCTATATTCCAGTAAACTCTCCTGCCAACAAATCGAGAAAGGAAATTTTAAAAACAAACTCACACAAAATATGAAGTGTTTAATATAAATAAACACTAACAAACAATGTAAAAAAGCTTCAAAAGCATTTTTATAGGGTATCATCGGCGGGGGATGGGGAACAAAGAGGTCAAATGCAACGAAAATAAAAAGGATAAACAAAGACAAAAACCAAACAGACAATCCCCATATTTATCAAGAAGGAGTCATTATTTTGCTGTCTTCTCACACTTCTTGGACAGAGAAATCTCCAACAACACATCATCACATGTGAATGGAGAATCCTTTTGCGAATGATTTTAAATTCTTTTTTGTGTACAGAGACTTAAAAGAGGGAGTTTATAATCCCGGTGACTATAAGTGACTGTGAGAGTGTGTTTTTATAAGACCATGGGTATAAGGGATTTTGCCTTAAGGTCATATTTATATAAAATCATATGTGGCTGGTCATTGTTAATAACAGCAACATTTACAGCAGCAAAAATAAACAAACAAACAAAACATACTTTATAAGTACAATTTGTGTTGTTTTTTCTGCATTAAAAATGAGGGAGTAAATGGGAAACAAAATGCTTTAAGCAGCAATTATAACATTAAGTATTTAACAGCAAAAACAACAACAAAAAAGTATTTAGAATAGACTAAATATATTTATGTATTTGTTAATATTTAATACCCTACAACAGGGAGTCGTCATTTTAAACAAGTGAGGAAGATTTGACGGCCATGCCTAGCGATATAATTTTACGAGAGTTCGGTTTTTATACCAACATATTGAAGATATTTATGAGCGTTGAAGTTTCTTATATGAGAGCCCTAAGCAATTATATACCGATCATCATATGGTACAGAATTTTAAAAGATTTATTAATTAATGTTAATTTCAGGAAAAGTTTCTCTGGATTATTTTTGTAGAATTTTCCAGTAATATTTTCAGTATATTTAGGGATATTCTTTATTTCTTGTCATCTTAATGTTACAGTATTACTTCTGCATAGAGAAAATAGATTGGTTGTGATTTATTGTCATTCAAATGATTCGATAGTAGCTTTAGATTTGTTCGATAGTATCAACATAAAATTATTTGACACAGAAGAATTACGATTTAAATAACCGAATTTTTGTCACTCCAACTAAAATTTTTCAGTCACAATAGAAAATGTCGGTCATTTGGATTATCAGATTATCAATAAATTCGGTTATCACAACCTAAACTATTATTTGTTTATTTAAACCAGGTAAACTATTGGGTGTATGACTTAAAAATGCGGGATTTAAAATAGATATCGTATCTTTTGAACGCGCTATTTGTTTTTAATAACTTATATGTCACTTTGAAGGGTACATATTTGTCATTGAGTTACTCTCACTTAGTTATTGAATATTGTAGTGTAAACATCTAGGCGCGGATCCAGAGGGGGTGAAATAGAAAATTTATATTTTTATTTTCAAATACCGAAATTCCTAAAACGGGGAAAATGTGTTCCAAAAACTGAGTTTTTTCAGAAAATTACCTACTGTGACGTTATTTTCCGAGAGATAGTAAAGACACTTGGTAAGTATTTAAGAAACATATGGAGCTTTTTCGTGGATCGGTGCTTTGCCTTTTTAGAATTTATTACACAAACCTAAATTTTTATTTTAAAATTGGCCATGTTTGGATAGGCCTGGGGATGATATGTCCGCTTAAGTGAGCCAAATTTTTCTTTACACGCTTTTGCATTAATTTATCTTTCCGGACCATATATCTATATAGTCCCGAAGAAAATTTTTTTCTACAAAAGAAAAAATATATGAGCTTTTTTGGGAAAAAACGTTAAAAATACGGCCCTTTTTACAAGATCCAAATTTGGATGCATATAACTTTTTATAGGGAACAGATAACTGTTAGCAATTTTATTTTATTTAGAATTTTATCGCCAATATATCTGATATTTTAAAAATAAATTTCGACACTCCGTAGGCCCGCCATATCTAAAAAACCATAAAAAGATCGAGCAAAATTAATAAACCTGAATATTTCTTCAACTAATAGAGATAACTTACACTTGTAAGCTTATTTTTTGTAGATCTTCTCAAGGACTATTTATATTCCCAATTTCAGCTCATTCGGATGGTAAATAGATTTTTGGCGATTTTTTTTAAAAATTTGAGACCCGAGGTGACCAACTTTGAAGGGCTACTTACTGGCCCCCATTAGCGCTAGGAAGCTGAACAAACGTAGATCAACTTAAAATCACCTATTTCCAAAAAAAAAAATTTCTAAACCACTGTGCACAGTTAAATCGACCAGTTAATGATTCTGAGTCGATTTTTAACCCTTTCAGACATTTTGTCCAATATATTGCACATTTGGATTTTTCCTATTAAAGTCATGTAGCGTTGACGCAATTGGATAGATTTTTACATTTAATAGCATTATCAAAAGAGTGTTTACTAGATTGTATATATATGTGATTTAAACATCTAATTTTTCATTGGTTTTTGTTAAATTAAGTTATTTTCATAAGTACGTCAGCGTTCTATAAGATTGTGTTAGACATAGTAATATTCGGTGCTTTTTTAAAATGATAATTACATTATTTTCAGCTCTAGAAAAAGCATGTAAGTATTAATTGAGTATTAGTTTAGATATTTGTGTATTAATTACAATAAATTATATTAATTTTTTAAATTTTATTTATGAGATACATGTCATTTAAGAAAATTCGCCCAATATATTTGACTTCATCTGGCAGGCATGTGTGACTATTTACCTGTAATTTGACTTCATATTCTTAATTAGCAGCCTCAAATTAGCTTACACTGAAATTTTTAGTTTTTTATCTCAACTAATTCTATTTAATGTCTGAAAGGGTTAAGTAAACATCAGCTGAAACGCATGATACTAACACCATTCCTCTCCGCTTGGATGTTTATAATTTTGATGATATAGTCAATAGAGCAAGCAGTTTACAATTTAAGACAATTTTTATTATTATTTTTATTAATTATATTTAAAAATTTCTATAACTTTTTTAATAATATACTTTTTCTGTTTTTTCTTTTTAGGTAAGTTTAACTAAATATAATAAATGATCAATTTAGTAAGTAAAACAAAAAAAATTATAACAGTATTATGGACCGATAGGCAGAATTTTTATTACAAGCATATTCTAGAAAACATAGCTAAGCGTTCCTGATTAAGATAAAATTCAGGAAGGAGGACTTTTTTTCTTCCAGTGCCCTCAGATACATGATATTAATCATACTTTTTCAATACATTAAAAAACCAAAAAGTACCAACCTTTTTCAAATAGACCTCTTTGATTTGGATTATTCACCCCTATCGTGAAAAACATGTGAAATTTATGTTCCCATGAAATATCCATTTCCCTCGAAGGGAAAATTGCTATCGTTATATGTCCCTAAACTTTTCATTCACAATAGTTGATTTTGTTCGTAACAGCTGTTTATTGTTTACAAAATTCCATCTAAAAATTTTCACAACGTCAACAAAGTTTATGAACGAAAAATGGGAAAAGGGAACATATTTCATGTGATATATTGATTCGCGATTGGGGTGATTAATAAACAAAAAGATATGAAATTGAGTGAAAAGCGAATCCCAAAAAACCTCAACTTAATGGTACTTTTTTTTACTTTTCTCCAAGGTACTTTTTTATTATTTTTAAACAATGAGCTCTCGAGTAAAGTATGACCTAATATGGGACTTATTAATATTTTAAATTACGTACATTAAACATATTATCCTTCGTGTAGTATAAGTCCACATAAAGCGGAATTAAAGGTACAATTTCATTTCTCAAATGGTACTTTTCTAATTTATATAAATCAATGATATTTGTTTATGCCTCACTATTTTGAATCTAAGAATTATCTAAGTAACATATTTTCGATCCTTCCAAAACCCTTAAGACCGTTTTTCGCTAAATATTTTCCTAAGCTCATCCTCATCTACCCATTTTTGTACAAATGACTATTTTAATGAGTATTAGACTGTCTGAAGGACCATTTCAACCATTTTCTTTTTGTTCCGTTTTTTTACAAACATTTATTTGCACATGCTGCCAACCAACTCATCTTAACAAATATAAATCTTTTTCCTTTTACGAGTATGTCCATTAAACTTACGAGACAATTTTCATAATGTTGCAAATAAATATTAAAAAAAAAACTATATGAAAAATGAAATTGTTATAATCATAATCACTTGAGAGCGCCAAAAGCACAACTCTTCAGGTTGTATGCAAAAAGAGAAAAAAAACAGAACAAAAGTAAATAAATAAATCCTTTTTCCCAAGTCCTTTTCTTGAACAGAAACAGAAAAAAAAGTAGCCAGTCAATATGGTCTCTATTCCTAACAACTTTACACAGCCCTGAGCTAAATAAAAAACGGGGTAAAGGATAAGGAGTTTTTTTGTGTTTGTTTGCTTAAAAAAAGAATGCTTACTACAGTTCTCCTCTAAATGGAGATTATGTTATACAAGTCTCAAAACAAAAACATGATAATAAAAAGGGATAAGTGCCTTATATATTTTTCATATGATTGTTTGTTTACTTTGCTCCTGTACTTCTGTGAGCAGCGCCAAAAAAGGACTTGTTAGAGAGGCAAATAGGGAAAAAAATTATTTCATTCATATTTTTATAAAAGATAAACACTCTCAATTTTTTTATTTTTTCGTTTTATATTTTTACTTTTATTTATTTTGTTGAAACGAAAAACAAACAAAAGTGAAAGTTAATGAATGTATGAAATGAAAAATATTACATTAGTAAACAAATATTTAAAGTAATAAAATAGACAGGTCAAGGTCGAATTGAAAGGACACTACATTTTCCATTAAATTATTTATAATTTTGCAAGAACAATTTTGCCTTTTTTTGTAACTTTTTCGGAAAATGCTTGTAGGTGAAGTTCAGTATTTCCAATATTTATCAACATTTAATAAAAATAGCTCAATAAATAAAGAAAATTATTTCAAAATTTTACAATTATAATAAAATCTCTCAAAAGGTTTATTTATGTATTTTCGTACGTAGCTAATTTTTGGAACATTTATGATTTTTAAATTGGATTTGTCACCAAGACATTCTTGATGTTTTTATATCCACACTGTAATAGTAGTGATGGTTTCATTTAAATAGAATACTTTGTAACGTTAAAAGGTTGCAATTTATGAAAAAGATTTTCTTAATTAGTTTTCTGCAAAAAACACAATGTTTTATTTGTCAGACACATCTTTCTATTGTCTTTTTTAAACAAAAAAGGTAGTTTATTCATATTATTAAATACATTTAATAAATCATTAAAACAAGCAGTTACCACTGCTACTATATTTAGCAGTTTAGCTCGCAGAATTTTCGTTAGAGCAGTCGGTTGACGACAAATATATTTATGCCGCTTTTGCTGTCCTACAAGTTGTCTCTGTGGACCATAGCGTTTGTGCATAGCCATACCATAAGATGGTACTCAGACAAATCGATAAAGTTTCTCTTTTCAGATACTCTATGTCAGAGTATCCGCGATTATCTGGTACAGCTCGGTGACCTGGGATCATGTAAAATATTTTCGATCCTCACAAAGCCATTAATACAGATTTTCGCTAAATACATTCCTTTACACATCCTCATCTATCCATTTTTCTATAAATTACTTTTTCAATGAGACCGTCTGAAGGACCATTTCAACAATTTTCTTGTCTCTCATTCCATGACCAAGTTGTATTGTATAGAAATCCCTCATAGATTTCACTGCTATGCCATCGGAATTGATCCGAATATCAACCACGTATATCGGAAGAAACCTTAAATAATTTACCGCTTCTTTAACTGCAAAAATCTCATCCTCTTGCTCTACATTTCTCCCGTTGTCTGAAAGATACTTCCGTTCTGTTGTAGAATATGAAAGCCTTCTCCCACACCTTCTCTCGTATTTTCTGTCAAAGAATGGTTTAAAAAACTGCATTAGTCTGGAAGACTGAAAGACACACCCATCCTTATTCGTGCTACATAAAATCTATCTAACAAACAATTCTTGACAAATTCGATTAGTCAACTATAGGCTTGGAAATTCTTTATACCATTGTGGTATAAATAAACATTGTTCGTAGATAATTTCTACGCCTTTAACAATATTTACGAAGAAAATGTAGAATTTTGGGAAGAAAGCTTCCGAAAATTAGAACCAGTAAAAGCAGAACCACTTCTGAAATCAGTTCAGAACCGTTCGGTTAAAGGGATATGGGCTTCGTAACGCATCCTGATATTCTTACTGCAAATTAGTTTAGCTCGACTAATTCTGTTTTAGCTTATAACTTCACAAGTTTTAAAATAACTTGACAATCAAGCTTATTCAAGGATTCTCATTCTCACACCCTCTCTTGTATTTGAACCAGCAGAGAAGACCTCAAATTGAGTTTCATTAAGGGAGAGTCCCATCAAATTTTGTTCAGTCGTGATCAACACGGAAAAGCCTTTGTCGAAGAATGATTTGGAGATACAGTTATCAATATTGTCCGGTATTTTCCGATATTTCCCCAGACTATTAAGCATAATTGCATATCAATAGTTCAAACATGTCCATGCATTGAGTTTAATGATAGAGATGGGATCAACTCCCCTCAGCTATGATCCTAATGACTCAGTAATCCAGATATAGGTCAAAAATTGGTCAAAAATCGAGGTTGTCCTGGTTTTTTCCTTAAATCTCAGCCATTTGTGGACCGATGTTCACGATTTTAAATAGCAACCGAGCCGGAATAATTACGGATTAATCGTGTATGTTATTTGGGGGGTTCGGAAATTTGATTTCAACAGACAGCCAGACAGATGGATATGGCTTCATAGGGCCGGAAATGAAAAATGTAGAAATTACAAACGGAATGACAAACCCTTCTCATGAAGGTGAAGGTTATAAAAGGGCAAAAAAGTTTTTGATTTAGGAAAAAAATGTCAAATTTTTTTTTAGAAAGATTGAAGAAATAGCTATCTAAACATATTTTGGGCCACATTTTGCTAAGAACAATAGGTAATAGTCATATGGGTAACAAAAAACACGTGTTTTGGCCATAATGTCAAATTTTGACCCTCTCAAATTCAGAGAATTTTGACCGATCTTGTTGAAAAATTGTGTCTGAATTACTATCCAAAGAATAGGTTTGGAACTGCGACCACTCAGAGCTTGGAGCAATATAAATTGAATGACTGTATGCCATTCTTCTATTCACAAGAAAATATAAAGTCCCTATATTTCTCTACCTTGTTTGAATAGGGTGATTCGAAATTGTCGTGAAAACTGAATCTAGAAAAATTAAAATTATGGTTAAGCCCCTACACTATTGTATGGTGCACTTGATTGGTAGAGTGATCTTTTGAAAGTCTCCCATTGTAAATCGTTTGAGAGAATCTTATGAACTTTAGCATATGGAAAAAATTCCATATCATCGTACGTGACATTTGCACACCTATAGAGTGGAATAGATTTTGCAAAAATAAGAGTATCTGAAAAATAATTTGGTCTTTAAGTTCCATTCAGAGGGTACTATATTTTAGAATAATAAAAAGGTCTTTCGAAATATTGTTGTCCAAAATATTGAGCGAAATAAATTTATATCGTACGTGACATAAAACGGAACTCATTTTGAGGTACATGTATAAATATTCGAATCGTGAGAGGCGTTATGTTTTATTTTAAATTTCTTACACTAAACGAAATATTTTTCCTTTACAATCCGTCATATTTAAATAAAAACAATCTTTGGATGATAAAATTTAATATCCTACGTGACATACCGTACGTGACAGATTTTTCTCTTATAGTAAAACAATATATATTCTGTAAATATATGTATACAAAAACTAAAAAAAATAATAGAAAATATACATTCGGCTTCAATAAACAATTTGACAATAGCAAAAAAAACAATCAGAGCCAAATTCATATCATAGTCCAAGCTAATTGGGAGCCTAGTTTTCGCCGCAATTTTAGCCTGAATCATACCTAAAACATTAAAAAATTAAATATAATCAGTTTAAACTATTATTTTTGTCTTTAAAATTTTGTAGTATGATCTAAATACTTTCACATAGTTTATTTTTTTATTGTTTATTGATTTTATTATTGTCTACTATTCAAATCATCTTGAAAAAAAGTTTCAAGGGTCTTTGTTTTTTCAGTCGCGGTAGCGATTCTCGTGGAATTGCCCATATGATTACAGGAGCATTATAAAGCCATCAAAGGCTGTTTTTAAAATGATTAACTGATTGCCTGCCGATCTGGACAATATGGATTTCTAATGATAGATATTTCAAAGACCTTTGTATATATTACTATAGTAAGTTGGACCTACAATGGGTCAAAATCGGAAAAAATATTTTTAATCCGAATTTTTTTTCACCAAAAGTTTTTTTTCGATAAATATTAAAGAAAAATTATATAACAAAAAAAAAAAATTTTAATTTAAAAATAAAAATTGAAAATTAAAAAAATTTGGAAACAATTTTTTTTTCCAAAAATTTAAAAAACAACTTTGGAAAAAAATTGTTGTTTGTATAAAAATATTTAAAATTTTTATTTTGAAGTATAATTTGGTAAATGGTATATAAGATTCGGCACAGCCGAATTTAGCTCTCTTACTTGTTTCTCAAAAGAAAGATCATTTCCTTGAAGACCTGTTTGGTCGCTTAGTGGGATGCGAGTTGGATATCTATCAAAATAAATATTTTGTAACTCAAAACATTATATTTTTGACTTTTTTTTTGCAAAATCAAAAACATTTTTGACTTTTTTTTTCAAAATGTGCCCTTTTTCTCAAAAAAAAAAAACTTAGATATTTTCCTTGAAGGCCTTTTTTGTCGCTGAGTATGATGCGAGTGGAATATCTATCAAAATAAATGTTTTGTAACTCAAGACATACAATTTTTACCTTTTATTTTGCAAAATCTAAATTTTTTTCAAAATGGGCCTTTTTAATTTTTTTTTTGCTCAAAAGAAATCTTAGGTCTATCTTTTAAGAGGGTTTTGATCGCTTAGTGGAATGCGAGTGGGTATAGCCACTAAATTCTATTGTCGAATTTAGTCTAATTTTGTGAAAGAAACGCCAGTAAAAATTTTTAAATTATTATGACAAATCGTAATATTTTCAAACAGTGCTTCTAACCAAAATGTTAGGGTAAATTTTCTGTTGTATGTAACTATTAACTTATTTTCATAAAATTTAAAAACTCATTTCCAGAAAAAATGCCTCTGCGTCTCACAGAAATGATAACCTAATTGCCAGAGTTGTTTCTAAATTAAGTAATGTTGGTTTGAGAATATTTATAAAACGTTGAAAAAATTTAATTTTTATTACTTTTTTTATTCTAACTAAATGATTATACGTACATTATGAGTATTGAAAGTAGTATAATGGGTTGGCGTTTTAATTAGATTTGATTTTATTATATTTATAAAGTCAAAATTAATTTGCGATTCATTTCATTAATAATATAAAAAAAAATCCAAAACCAATCTAAATGATACCCTAATTAAATATGACATTGGAATTATTTTCTAAAATTACTGCAATTATACTCAAAATAATGTGAATACTGGCATATTTAAATTATTTTGAATACGTCAAAAGATCTCATATAGAAATATAAAAAAAAATAATTTATAAGTGGATTTTTTCTGAAATGGTTATAAACAAAAACGCACATTCATATGTCTGGCTAAAACAAAGCCAAAAAAAAAAACTCAATAAGAAAAAAATTAAAAGAAACACGCAAATATTTAAAATAGTTTGAAATAATTACAAAAATAACCACACATGAACACCAAAAAAAAAAACAATAAAATTTATAAATAACCCAGCACAATATTTATAAGGTAATAAAAATAAATGAAAATATTTTAATGGGTTTTGAAAACTGCAAATTAAAGATAATTTTTGTTTTCTTCTAAAAGGTTAAAGTTTCTTGTTTAAGCAATATTTCACTGGGTTATTTATGTATATCAAATATTCTTAAGCATTTAATAAGATTAATCACTTAATGTGTATAAAAACTACTAAAATCCCTCCTTTATTTTGACTTTGTTGTCTCTTTATTATTTATTTAAATGAACCATAAATAAAATGTATAATTAAGCAAAAACAAAACAAAAACAATCATCTTAAAAGACGACTAAATACATAAATTTTCAAATCAAAAACAATTTAAATATAAAAGGCCACAAAATGTTGGCCCGTTTACAGCAAGGGAGATTTATAATCATGTTTCATTTTTGTTTATTAAAGAAAACACGAAATAAATCTATCATCATTATAATTTTCATAAAAAGCAAACGAAATAAACAGACACAACAAAATATTGTACATATCTAAGGAAAATTTAAAATGTTTATAAATAAAAAAAATGTTGAAGAAAATTCACAGTCGGAAAATCAAAGAAAATTCAAATTGTATTTTCTTGACAAGACAATCATTTTTTATTGGATTGATACAAAACATGAATAATATAGCAAACAATGAAATGAGTGTGTTTTAATAGTCAAAATTATATGACAGATTGTTATTTTAAGATTTGCATATAAATATTTTGTGAAATTTTATAAAATTAATGCAAATTTTATTAGAATCCTATGAATTTAAAATCATGAGACAATTTTTTAAAGTTTTCTAAAAAAAAATTTCTGACAGACATATTTTTATGTTTCTAACAGGGCAGACACGAAGGGGTTTTAAAACAACAATTTTGTGAAAAATTTATTTGATAATTGTAGAACATATTCAGCTGTTGCGAAACTTCAGTACACTCCACCCAAAACTTGAATTACACTTGTCTCAACATTGATGATAATTCACACATTATATGATGCACAGTAAGTCAAAAATTTCCAACAGGATTTATGTTTTCATATGTCCCTTAATAATGAATTCCATCAATTACTTTACTACAAGTTGGGTCTTTATTAACTTCAAGAAGACCGAAAAAGCCTTAAATGTTGAAATAACATGGTGAATATTGTCGCCTATGAAATCGTTGGACACAAATTATACATAAAATTTTTTTAAATATTTTAATTTAAACAAAGTTAATTTTTTTTAAATTGTTTTTAAATCTTTTTTTAAATTTTTACAAAAAAAAAATTTTTTACAAATTGTTTTTTTCCAATTTTTTTTTTAATTTTTAAAAAAATTTATAAAAAGAATTTATGACAAAAAAAATTTTTTTTGATAAAAAAAAATCGGGTTAAAAAATATTTTTTCCGATTTTGACCCATTATAGGTCCAACTTACTATATCTATCATTAGATATCCATATTGTCTATATTAATGACTTAGTTATCCAGATATAGATCAAAAATAGGCTAAAATCGAGGCTTTCCCGGTTTTTTCCTTATATCTAAGCCATTTATAGACCGATTTGGTCGATTTTAAATACCAACCGAGCCGGAAGAATTCCCGATATATTGATGTATGAATTATGTATTTAAGTTTTTTTGGGGCTACGGAAAGTTGATTTCAACACACAGACGGAAATGGATATATCGACTTCGCTGTCTATAATGATCCAGAATATATATACATTGTGGGGTCGCAAATAAAAAATGTAGAAATTACAAACGGAATGACAAATTATATGTATTATAACCCTTGCCACTCATGGCGAAGGTTATAAAAAAAGAATGCTGAAAATTATTTGAATATCAAATTTTTCGAGGTTGTCTTATATTTTGGTTTACATTATTGAATCTACTCAACAGATATTGCTGATTTTAAATAGCAAACTGCTTAAGGCAGTGATAAATATTTTCGGAGAATTTTATTAAATTCCGTTTTTTATTTTGGACGTGAGAGTGTTTTACACACACCTATATTCTCCCATTTATCACCGGTGGAGGTTTGTAACCCATTTCCCACAAAGTTATTTCATTTATATTAAATTTTATATTTTCTTGTGCCCCTTTACATTTCCTAATTTCTATTCTCAAAATATACCACCTATATATATTACAAAATACCTAAAAACTTTCCAACAAAAAACAAATCTAAATTTCAAACAAAATTATAGCTCTAGGGCTAAAATACAAAAATCTAACCGAAAAAAGGATAATAACTGGACATTCAAACAAGCACAAACAACACACTAGAAAAAAGGACAACTAAATCAAATGTGGACAAAAGCAGTGGACCAAAAGTTTGTTATACAGATGAGATTTTAAATTGAGATAGAACGGCTAACAACAAATCCCTATTAAAACGAGAATGTAATAATTTCAACCAAAAAAAAAGAAAGGAAGAAATACAGATAAAGGCCTTGCACACAAACATACACAGAGAGAACAAACTAGACAAGTGGTAATAAACAAATGCCTTAAGGATATTTTTTGTTGTCAATTTCTGCTTTTTAGAGGATGAGTTTTTTTTTTCTCAAAAAAAAAATAAAACAAATTGTAGGAAAAATGTCATAAACAATGCCAAAGAGTTGTGTTTCGTTGCTTTGATTGTTATTACAACCAAAAATCATCACGATTTTTGTCAGCTTGTTTGCAAATCATGTAAAAGGCTACAAAAAGGATTCTCATACAAGGACAATCAAATATTCTTTCCAAAAAAAAAAAAAACGAAAAATGAGGAAAAGTAAACAATGTTAGATAAACAAATAAGTATACTTACATACATAGGGGTACACATGACAATGATGTTAGAAATGATGTTTCATTCATGTGACAATAATCACTGTCATCATGAAGGCTTTCTTCTTTCAAATCTTTTTAGAAAAAAGAAACCAAAATGATGTTTCTGTTGCTTTTTTTGCACTGTATCTATCATCCATCCATGTTTTTCATATTTCATACAAGTCGTCGCGTTTTCCGTTTTCTTGTGCAATATTTTCGGCTGTTCCATTCATTAAATTTTGTACATGCTTGAGACTTTATGAACATTTTGCTAAAATCAAAAGCAACGTTTTCATACATATATTGACAATTTTGTAGCCTAAGGGCTTAATAAGATATTCGTTGTTTGTTAAGATCTTCCACCAAAAAAAAAAATGTTTTTGAGACTTTTTCCAAATGAAAATACTTAAAAAAATCCATACAGATTTTTGGTCAACATCTGCTAATTTATGTTGTATTTACTAGAAACATTTGTCAGGTCTATTTCGAACTAAAAACATTATAAAACATATTTTGAGATGATCAATTATTTTAGTACACAATGTGACAAAATGTTCAAAATATTAGCAAATGTTCAAAATATTAGCAATTCGGAACATTTTTTCTTTAGAATTTTGCATATAAAAAAAACGAATTGGAACATACTTTCTATAGAAATATTAAATTGGAACAATATTTTCTGTAGGAAAAATAAATTCTGACAATTTTTTCTATAAAAAAAAACATATTAGGTCAAATTGTTCTACAGCAAAAACAAGTTTTTCTATAAAAACAAAAAATTGTGACAAGTTTGACTATTGAAAAAAGTGAAAAAAAATTTAAAGCATTTTTTTTATAAAAAATTTAAATAAAAATTAGGAGCATTTTTTCTATAGAAAACTAAATTGGGACAAATTTTTCTATAGAAGAAGCAAATTGGGACAAGTTTTTCTATGGAAAAACAAATTGCAACAAACGTTTCTATAAAAACAACAAACTGGAAAATTTTTTTCTATAGATAAAACAAATAAGGACAATTTTTTTATAGAAAAAAAAAATTGAGATAAATTTTTCTATAGAAAAAATAAATTGGGACAAATTGGGAACATTTTTCCTATTAAAAATTTATTTCATAAAAAAATATTGGGTTTCAGCAGGATTCACCCAAAAGCAGGAAAATTGGGTACCATAAGAATTGATGCTGAGAGATCTTGAAAGTCGATTTTGTATGTCTGAAATGCTGCTTGAAGGCTTCAAACGAAAATCATTTTTACAATGGATCCATTGCGATAACCCTAAGCGTAAGAAATCGTATGTGAAGCCCGAAGAATCCTATTAAAATTTTGATACAAATTTTAGTTTAAGAAACTCAAAATGAAATTTTTTATTAACAAAACCCAATGAAATTTTCAACGTTTTTTGGACTTATCATTCTAAATAACAAACTGTAAAAAGAACTTGCTAAAAGGTCAAAGGGAATACCGCAATTCCTAAAAATTGGAGCGAAAATCCCATAAATGGTATTTTTTTAGAATTTTGCCAATAGGGTCCACATTTCCTTCAGGGCTAGTAAAATACTTTGGCGATAAATAAAAAACACATCAAGGTTTTCAAAACTGCTTTTAGTTTTGTGATCCCAGCTTTGGGATTTTAGAGCATGTGGCCCAAATTCCAAATTTTGATAAAAAAATAGGTCAAATTCCGCAGGACGTAGGGGCGACATATTCGAAACATTGGACATGTTTTTCATACCAAATATTCTCCATAAAGATACCATACAGAAAAACATAAAATTGTTGTATGTTCTTAAAGAAAGTTTTTTTTTTTTAAATGAGTTAAGTAGCAAAAATCTACTATTTTTAAAATATTTAAATTGAAAATCGTTTATTTTTGGATCCATAATAGATATTGATTCAAAATCTTTTCTATATTATTGGTAATTTATTTGTTTAACTAACAAAAAAATTTCGAGTTCATGCGGTCCAAAAGTACGCCCTATATTTTTAAAAAAGCGGACCATGGGATGGCAAAATTTTAAAATTTCAAATCCGGATGGGAAAAAAGTGGCACATGTTTAAAAATTTTAGAATGGAAAACGTCAATGACAAATACTTTGAATAAATTTTTTTATTGTGCAAATGTTTCGAAATTAAAATTTTAAAAAAATCCAGCATTAGTAAGCCACACACCCAATAAATTGGTACAATTTTTTCACTCTCTTACTTGTTAATCCTCAGAATATTTTCAATTCGTTTTTTTATAAAACTGTTTTTCTCAAATATTTGTTTTTTTTATTTTTTCTATAGAAACATATTCCAATTTTCATTTTCTATTGAAGAGCTCATCCCAATTTATTTTTTCTAGAGAAAAAATTACCCCAACTTGCTTTTTCTATAGAAAGTCTTGTCCCAATTTGTTTTTTTTTATAGAAAGAACAAAATTTATAAGATTTTGAGCATTACTTGAATCTTATATACACACCATCAATAAGTGACAATAAAATATTTCTCTGATATAGGGGTTATATGCGGGGTCAGGTTAATTATGGACCGACCTCACAAAAGTTGGTAGAAAGATTTAGGTTCATATAGAATTTGTTTATTCCCAATTTCATCACAATATTGATTATTATAAGACAATTATGAATGTTCAAGTAATTTTCTGAGGGGGACCTTGCATGGGGTCTATGGAAAAATGTTGCCCGATTTGTGCAGAATTTGATCACGATTGTCGCATAGTCTGTTCATATGACTGTTCAAACACTATTCCGGGGGACATTTGTATGTTGCCTAGGTGAAATCTTATGAGCAGAGGGTATTTGTGGAAAATTTCAGCCAGCTAGCTCCTTTCGTTTGAGCACCATCGTGTTTTCAATAGACAGACAGAAGATCGGACATAGCTAGATCGTCTTTGAATTTTAAAAGGACTCAGAACTTTTGTGTATCTGCGATGAATATTTCGATGCGTTACAAACGGAATAATAAAATCAATATGGTGGATATAAAAATATGGAAATAATTGCCAAAATTTGTTGTTTCTACTAAAACAAATTTATACCAGTTTTTCTGTTTTAATACAAAAACAATTTTGTGAATTTTTAATGGAAATAAAAATCAATGAAATCGTTGATTTCAACCTAAATCCTGAAGACAGAACTTACGAATACATTTGGCAAAGGATTTATGAATGGTGTTCGCAGATGATGGGCGATGGTGTTTGCCACAACAGCGGCCACTCTACAACAATCATTGAACATTGTTTTATTGGTTGTTGAATGTCGATTGCTGTTGATTATAAGTGTTTTGTTGCAGTTGGTGTTCCTGTTGCTGATGTTGTTGGTTTTATAGGTTTTAATCTCTCGCTTTCAATGCATTGTGGTCATGCGATTTTAGATCTGAAGTAGTGGAAATGGTTGTTGGTTCTTGTTGTATAATTTACAACTCATATTTCAAGTACAACACTCGAATGTTGGGTGAAAAACACAAAAAAACAAAACGGGCAGCTCAAAAACAAGCCGCTTATGGAGAGAACAACAACATCACAGGCAGCAGTAGCAGAAGCAACAACAGTATGTAATGGAAAACTGAATTAAAGTTAATTCAATGTCTTAAACAAGTGTTTGTTTTTTAAGCGGGCTCCTTAAAACTGACATTTAAGTGGCTGTAGTAGTGCGGCGGTGTATTTAAATCCTACTCTCTTAAACACTCGCATATGCACCATTAACTACAGGCTTCATCTCATGGACACACGCTCACAGAAACACTATTTTTTAATGATTTTTTTGTTTGAATTATTGGCGACATGCAACATACAACAAAATATCTTTACAATGCCTTTTTAACGTTTTAAGGCGAGTGTTTGTACGGCTGAATGTGTGTCTGTGCAACTTCCCATATTAAGTCTGACAAGATACATATTGTTGTTGTTTTTTTTTTTTTTGTTTGTATTATTATTTGCTTATTTTACCAACAACAGGTTGATTGCCATCTTAAGTATGAATGTTTTTGAGTTTTTTTTTTTTTGCTTCATTCTTCTCTTAAAAGTGATCTCAACTTAAGATCTTTGATTTATTAATTTGTTACTTGTAATATTGTTGTTGCATCAATATGTTCGTTAAGGCTTTTAGTTAAAAGCCGCCAAAATCCAACAACAACACCGGATCACTAAAATTAATGTTTGTTTATGAGTTAAGTTGGGTTTTGGCTTGCATCAGTTGGGTTTGCTTTGGATTGGTTGGACGGTGGCTGTGTTTCTTTCAAAATCAATTACTTAAATGGATTTTTATCTTAATCTGTAGTTTAAGTCATACAAATGTACGAGTACATACATTCGTTTTTGCTTATGTTGTAATAATTTAGTTATACAATTGAAAATTCCCACGGTTTAATGGAGATTTCTGTTCTTGTAAATGTTTTAGAATGATAAGAAGTGGTTAAAAGGAGATCTTTAAGATTCTGATTAGTTGATCATGTTACTAAGTATGGTAAAACTAAAACTATTCATTGAGTACTATTTTTAAAGTCCGATAAGGAGCCAGAACTTTGTAAAGCATTTCCTTTAAATGCAAGTAGTACAATATCTGCAGGTTGTTAAAAGTTTTGAAATGTCAGAATTTTTGAATTTCAAAATTATTGTCGATCCAGGTGGATCTTCGTAAAAAAAACAAGAACAATTTTATCCCAAAAAAAAATTCAAATCTAATAGTCAACGATTTCTTTGATAATGTCAGAAACATTAGAACGGTCAATTTGGAATATTATATCAATAGTAATTTGCCACAACCAAATAAACAGCATTGTCAAGATTTTTGCGTGTTTTTAGAATTTTTTTTATAGAAAAACTTGGCTCAACTAATTTTATCCTTTAAGAAATCTCAAATTGTTTTTCTATAGAAACAATTTTCCTAATTTTGTTTTTTTCTACATAAAAATTAACAAAATTTAGTTCTTTCTATAACAAAAAATTCTCAATTTAGTTTTTCTATAGAAAAAATTATCCCAATTCTGCCAATTAGCTTTTATATATAAAAATGTGTCCCAATTTTTTTATTATATTATTCTATTACTGAACAAGTAAGAAAGCTATAGGCTGTGCCGAATCTTAGATACCCTTCACCAAATTATACTTAAAAATAATTTTTTTTTAAATATTTTTAGGTAAACAAAATTTTAATTTTTTTATAAGTTTTTTAAAATTTTTTCTTTTCGAAATTGTTTTTTAATTTATTTTTAAATTTTTAAAAAATTTTTATTTTGGAAAAATAATTTATGACAAAAAATATGTTTGATGAAAAAATTGAATCGTATCCCAGAGAAAGCGTTCTGCATCGATCGAAACAAATAGTTGTCAAATGGGTCAAGATCTGGACTAAACGTCGGTGAGGAAAAACTTCCCAACCACTTCATTCTAAATAGTTTGTAACAGGTATTGCAACATGTGGCCGAGCGTTGTCATGATTAAATATTACGGTTTCATGTCTGACCGATTATTTCGGAAGTTTTTCGGCAAATCCTCGCCCTGTTTTAATGGAGTTTATTGCTCTTTTTTAAAAGAAGGACAAAAGAGACCCATGTCTTTGGGATTTAGAGGGTTAACATATTCCACAAAAATGTTCTCCGTAACATTTTGCATAAATTTGCTGAATACATTTTATACCTAAAGTGTTCTTTAAAATAAAATTCTTAATAAATGCGAAATTAACCCTAGGCTCTCTTTTGTTAAGTCTTATTTCTGACTTTCTGGTTGAATTCTCCGTTTTGGTGTATTCAGGGACTTATAGTAAAATTTCACGGATAATATTTTTGCGGAACATTTTAACCACTTAACATATTCTACAAAAATTTTCTCCGTAACATTTTACATAAATTGGCTGAACACATTTTATACCTAAAATGTAAGGATCACATGGTTTCTTATGACGATTAACAATAAGAATGTGCCAGAGTTGTAATTTTGGAAAAATTTGATTTTGTTGTATAGTGTAATTAGGGTAAAAATACATGTTGTGTGTAAATTAAAATATTTTATTTGATAACAAATGGTTTTTGTTTTTTTAGAAATAAATTTTTGACAATTTGTATATTAAACGTTTAAATTAGTTTACACACTTTATGTGTAAAACTTCAATTTATGTACAATATATGTAATTTTAAACATAAAATGCCTGTTATATTATAAAAATTTAAAATACAACATTTTGTTTGTATTTTTGCTGAAAAAAGTATGTAATTGATTTTGATAAACATATTGTGCTTAAATTTATGCATATTGTGTAATTTTACATGAAATCTTACTTACTTTATAGTAGTAGATTTACATGCATTTTTTAGCAAAACTTCCCGAATATGACGCTTTGTTGACACAAAAATCGATATTTTCGAATTTTCAATAACTAAGTGAGAATAAATGACAGATATTTTATTTATTCGTCAAAATCACATATAAGTTTTTGAAAACAAAAACCGCATTCAAGAGATACGTCACGAATGGACGAATTTGCTCTTTCTATAGAACAACTTCTGCCAAATTGGCTCTTCGGTAGAAAAACAAGTGGTATATATAAGTTTGTCATTCCGTTTGTTATTTCTACATTTTTCAATTGCGAATCCCATAAAGTATATATATTCTGGATCGTTATAGATAGCCATGTTCGTCTCTCCGTTTGCATGTTGAAATCAACTTCAAATCGGCCCACAAATGGCTGATATATGTATAAGGAAAAAATCTTAACAATCTCGATTTTTGGCCTATTTTTGATCTATATCTGGATTACAAAGTCATTAATATAGACAATATGTATATCTAATGATAGATATTTCATAGTCCATTGCAACGGTGTATAAAGGCTAAAGTAATTTGGACATAAAATCGGGAAAAATATTTTATAACCCGAATTTTTTTACCAAAAAAAGTTTTTTTCATACATTTTTTTCCATAATAAATTTAAAAAAAAAACAAGTAAGAGAGGTTTAAGAGAAAAATGTATGAGAGCTATATTTGGCTGTGTCGAATCTTATATACCCTTCACCAAATTATACTTCAAAATAAAAATTTTAAATTTTTTTTAATATTTTGCGAAAAAAACTTGGTGAACAAAAATCGGGTTAAAAACTATTTTTTCCGATTTTGACTCATTATAGGTCCAACTTACTATGGTCTTATATAAGTCATTGCAAAGGTCTTTGAAATATCTATCATTAGATATCCATATTGTCTATATTAATGACTTAGTAATCCAGATATAGGTAAAAAACTAGGTCAAAAATCCAAGTTGTCCTGGTTTTTTCCTTATATCTCAGCCATTTGTGGACCAATTTTCACGATTTTAAATAGCAACCCAGCCGGAAGAATTCCGGAGATATTGATTTATGAATCATGTATGTAAGTTATTTGGGGGCTTCGGAAAGTTGATTTCAACAGACAGACGGACATGGCTTAATCGACTCCGCTATCTATAAGGATCCAGAATATAAATATTTTAAAGCATTGGTAGGCAAAAAGAGGCATTTAATTTGTGTGCTCTTTTGGATAAAGAATAAAATATCCACAACAACATCAAGAAACTGAATGAAATGTGTGTATTTTTACGCTCTATTACGCTCTTTTGTTCACATTCGGGTTGTTTGACGAAAATCATCGTAACCTGAACAATATGAACGCCTACCATGGCTTTAAAGGGTCGGAAATGAAAAATGTAAAAATTACAAACGGAATGACAAATTTTTTATTGTTTTCAATGAAAAACTAGTCCAATTTATCTTTCCTACAGAAAATTTCTATAAGTTTATTTTTTCTATAAAAAAAGAATTATCTTAATTTGTATTGTCTATATACAAAATTATCCCAATTTTGTTTTTCTATAGAAAACGTTGTCCTTACTTATTTTTCTATCGAACAATCGTCCCAAATTATTTTTTCCCAATTTATTTTTCTGTATAAACAATTGCACAATTTGTTTTCTATAGAAATCGTTGTTTAAATTTATTTTTTCAATAGAAAACTATGCTTTTCAGTTTAGCTCCAGTCCCAAATATTAATAAAATCCCAGTTTAGAAACAATCGTAGACCTTTATGATTTTGGACATTAAGGAGAGTAATAGAAGAGAATAAGTATAGCCTGGGCAACATTTCCCCTTTTCTCACATTACCTCATACTATTAAGTATTTCTATTAATTGTCTTATTCAAATATTTGTTTACATTAGCATTTAGCGGTTTTGTGAAAAGATGCAACAAACTTTGAAATACAATACTCTGTGTTCAAACACAAATCAGTATCAACATCAGTATGTTTATCATTTTACCAGGCAGTAAGTAAAACTAACGTTTTAGAAATAAATACAAAACAGGAGGAACACGAATAAACAATATTTCGAATATACAAACATATTTCATTGTTTAAAACGAGTTAAAAAACATACAGACAACAAATATGATTTCCAGGAATTCTTTAAAATCATTTTCTTCTGCATATTTAGATTTGCCACAAGCAGCTGCTTTTAAGACAAAAAAATGCATCAGGCATTTTTGTTGTTTTATTCTTAATGCACAAGCTAAAATCAAAAGAAAAAAGTGGGAAGTAAGGTGTTTAGCTGATTCGTTACACTGTAACATAAATTCTCTATGCAAATTGTGTGTTTGTTTGTTTGTGCTTGCATCCATCGGTGTGTTTGTTTATTGTGTGCTAAAGTGTGATGTTGTTGTTATTGCTGTTGCTGGTGTTATTACAGACACTCCCTCTTTTACACCTTCACATTTTGTTGCACACTTTAGTTTTACATTCTACAAGTTAGTTTATGACAGGAGCATCTGGTTTTGTTTTTGTTGGGCTGTTAAAATAGTTTTCTTTTTATTTTTTGATTTGGAATTGTTGTATGAATCTTAAAAAGATACTTATATTTTAAATTATTGTAAAAACTGGATTATTTGTATATAATTTTAAAATTAGTTTTATAAAAATTTTGGAGAAATTTAGTAGTTTAATGTTTTAGGAGAAATAAATCAGAACATTAATAATATTAATAAATATCATCAGTATGGAGTTTTATTGCAAGCTATAAAAAGTTGTCAGGCCATCAATTATAAGTCAATGGTCGGCAAAAGGAGAACACGTCGTACAAAATTTATTGGTAGATAAAGAGTGAGCCAGAAAAACACTTATTCTTGTATTAAGTTAAATAAAACTGAAACCGTTCAATATAAATATTCTCAAAAAATACCGAAGTTTATTCAAATATTGTACAAATTCATTAAACATTAAAATATTGGCATATTACTCGGTATTTATAAATTTATACACTTGGTTTGTCTCACAAGAAACTTCTTGAAACTTCCATCAGCCACAAAAAAATCATACATCACGCAACAGGTGTATTTTTCTATAAAATACCTAAATTTTGTCGGTCATTCTTTTACTTCCAAGTTCTTAACGCATTGCGATCCGGAACTTTCTGAAATTTATACGACTTCAGCATTAGCTTTGGTTCAACACTTAAAAGAATCCGAGCATTTACCTTTATGAGCTGTTTTTCAGATAGAAGAGTTCGGTGCTCTGCAAAAGAGATGTTCGACTTATTTTGCCTTACCAATAGTTGTTAGATCTTTTTTCTTCCTGATCCAGATTTTCTTTCAATGTTCAATGTCTTCCTTATACTGTTTAATGGTTGAAACAGTGTGACGATGAACCTTAAAAGTCCATATCGGATTTTTTGTGAAAAGTTTCAACGAAATAACAGTTGAAAATTAATAATTTAGAAAAGCTAATATCTGAGATATTATGTGATTGAATAAATGCAAGTCATTGCCAAGTTTTGGCTGGGTTATTTGTAATTTCCCAAATTTCCATTTTTCTATTTTTCATGCGTAAATAAGTAATATTCCTTCAAAACTGATTTCTTCTTAAATGAATTTTTTTCTTCTCCAAAAATATGGTTTGTTTACAAAAACTTAAACAAATTAATTGTTTATTTTCTTTTCCTTTTCCCTTTGTTTGACTCCATTAAATAAATTATTTTTCTTGTTGTTCACACATAAATACCAGGAGTTCGTAAATAAAACAGTGTAACTAGTAGAAGAGAGTGAAAAAAACGGAACTAATTTATGTAAAAGTTTTCCTTATTTGTTAAATACAAAAGCAACAGAAAAACGAGACAAATAAATATAGAAGAGAACAGTGAGTGACAAATTATTTAATAGTAATTAAAAACAAAATGTAAATTATCCCCACGTCCACCATTCTCAGATCACACAGTTTTCAAAATGTCCATTACTTATCTGCAGAAATTTAAGTATTATAACTGTAAACAGACTAACTTACTGTAGAATGAGCTAGATTAAAAAATGTAAAAAAAAATAGTATTGGTAATTTTGTATAGTTTCTGAACATTTTTGCCCCTGACTGTAACCAAACATTTAAACAAATACAAACAACATGTTGGTAATAATGTTACAAAAACAAGACCAACCAAAACACCACTTCATACTAAAATTATTGTCGAAAAATACAGCATCATCTTTCCCATTCAAAACAAAATTTTTCAAGACATAATAATTTATGAAATTGTGTTGACACAGAATAAATATTATGACATAGAAAATGAAAAAGGAAAACTAACAAGGACAGACAAAAACATATGAACACTAATAGTAGAAGATGTATAGAAAAATCTTAATTATTGTTAGAATAAATATTAAAGACTTAAATTCAAACATTAAATTAGTTGCTATAATGAAATTAAAATAGTCACAAGTAGTTGTAGTGCTGCTTTGTTTTTTTTATATAGAACAAATTATCACAATGTGTTTCCTAACCCCCTGTCTATACTTGACAAATATTTATCATAACAATTAATGACGTTTGTTGTCAAGACAAAATTGTCTGAGCAAAAGCACTAACAATTTTGTCACAACGAAGCAATAATACTAATAAATGTTGACTATATCTGATAATTTTTTATCTTGATAGTTATTTTGACGTTTATTACGATAAAAAATTATCAGGTATAGCCAGGGGGTAAAGAAACAATTATCACAATTTATATTTATATAAGAAAAACTTGCCATAATTTATTTTTTCTTTAAATAAGCTAAAGAACTAATCCCAGCTTATTTTTTCTATAGAAAATATGTCGTAATTTGTTGTTTGCATAGAAAAAATGGAACAAAAAAGTTTTTTCCATAGAAAAACATGCTCCAATTTGATGTTTCTATAGAAAAGATTTTCCCAATTTGTTGTTTCTATCGAAAAAAAATTTACTATTTTTTTTATAAAAAATTTTCGCAATTTTTTTTTTCTATAAAAAACCTTAGTTTTTCTTGTCCCAATTTCAAAATAAGTGGAATGGGTAAGTATTAGGGTGGGTCAATTTTTTTTGACTACTAAGCGTATAGCAAATTCCTAATCTACGGAAAATTCTAAGAACTTTTCCAGAAGAAACCATGGTTCTAAAATCAAAATCGAGCTTCCGGTTTTTTACGAGAAGATTTGGAGCTCAAGACCTCTTTTGCTAGGAGACCTCGGGTATGTTCAATTTTAAAAATAATATTTCTTCGTTTGTGTTTCGATTTCAAAAAATTACATATATATAGAATCTTCTCGTCGAGTACTACATATAACATCTCGTAGCTATCAATTATATCTTATAGCGTAAGAGATATTGGCATTTGAATAATACATTTTTAACATTTTTACCCACCCTACTCCAGTTTTTTGATGACCGCGGTTTCAAATATTTTCCGATTTTCTCTATTTTTAATTTATAGGACTAACAAGAAATGTATATATAACATAAAGAAAAAATTGATTAAAAATAATGACTGAGTCCAAAGTTATGCTTAAATTTCAAAAAATTAAAAAACGGCGATTTTTCGTTATTTTTTTGGGAAAAAGGTGCTTTTATTCTTTTTAAGTTATCTAAAAAAATGTCTAAGAAGATGCATAAAGAATATATAGCTACGAGATGTTATATGTAGTACTCGACGAGAAGATTCTATATATATGTAATTTTTTGAAATCGGAACACAAACGAAGAAATATTATTATTTTTAAAATTGAACATACCCGAGGTCTCCTAGCAAAAGAGGTCTTGAGCTCCAAATCTTCTCGTAAAAAACCGGAAGCTCGATTTTGATTTTAGAACCATGGTTTCTTCTGAAAAAGTTCATAGAATTTTCCGTAGATTACGAATTTGCCCCACGTTTTTTGGGCCCGAACAAATTGACCCACCCTAGTAAGTATATTTGTCATTTCGCTTGTAATTTCTACATTTTTCATTTGCGATCCCATAAAGTATGTATATTCTGGATCGTTATAGATAATCATGTCCGCATGTCTGTTGAAATCATCTATCCGAAGCCCCCAAGTAACTTTCATAAATGATTTATACAACAATATATCCGTTATAGCCCAGCGTTGGTTGCTATTTAAAATCGAGAAAATTGGTCAACAAATTGTTGAGATATAAGCACGGCAAGTAAAAACATTTTTTAGAGATTTATGCTAGTTAAAGTGAGTACCATATTTTTCACGGACTGAGTTTTAAAGTGGCATATTATTGAATATAATTGAGATATTGACTTGAAATTTTTGTTTGTAAGGCCAAAAATTAACTTATCTAAACAAAACAAATTAGCTCGGAATAACTGTGGAGCAAATTGTTCCTAATATTTACAATCCTAGTCAAATTTTGATACAAATTTTTAAATAAATAAATTTATCATTTTAAATAACAAAGTGTAAAAGAAACTTGTCAAAAGGTCAAAGGGAATCCCGCAATTCCTAAAAATTGGAGCAAAAATCAAAAAAATGGTATTTTTTACAATTTTGCCCTTAGGGTCCACATTTCTTTCGGGTCTGGGAAAATACTTTGGGGATAAATAGGGAACACATCAAGGTTTTTGATCCTAGCTTTGGGATATTAGATCATGTAGCCCAAATTTCAAATTTAGATAAAGAAATAGGAAAAATAGGACATGTTTTTATACCAAAATCTTCTCAGGAAAGATAACTTAAAGAAAAACATAAAATTGGTATAAGTATAAAGAAAGTTTTTTTTTAATAAAAAAGAGCCCAAAAAACTGCAAAAATCCAAACAACCTTTTCTGTGCAAAGCCAGAATGATTTTTTTGATACACCCCAGAGTAATTTCAGTATGAAGTAAATCCCCAATTTTAGAAATGAAATAAATCCCCAAAAAAAAATTAACTAAGTCCCCAAATTTCGTTGTTGTTTTTTTATATATCAAATTTTGGGGCCTTAATTCATTCGGTCCAAAAGTACGCCCAATATTTTTAAAAAAGCAAACCGGGTTATGGCAAAATTTTTAAACTTCAATTTTCAAATGCCAATAACTCGGAAATTATAAGAGATAAATAGCACACGCAAGGTATCACAATGGGACTTACGCTTGAACCCAAGTGAGCTGTGTTTCAGCCATGGACCTAATAGGCTAGAGTCTTCATATTTACATCAGAATACCTCTGATAGTCCAGCACATCTTATTGCGAATCGCATTTTATTCCCACAAATAAATAACTGATTGATTCAACAGACTTTGTTGCAAATCGAATGATTCAGTCATAATGACCGAGCGTTCCAGTTGTGAGTGCCATCTTTAAGGGCACTGCTATACGTTCAATATATATTGTGATATTTGGATCGAGATCCATTGAAATGGATCACGCAAAATGAGGTTATTCTGCGATTTGGATCGCGATCCATCAATACCGTATGCTACACGTTCAATAAATATCGCGATACTGGATCGCGGTCAATATATATTGAAAGTGTAGCAGTACCCTAAGATGTTAAGACATCTTTACCAACTGAATTTCTGTAGCTACAATCTAAACATTCTTTGTATGCAAACAAATCATTCTATTGTCAATAAATTTTCTGTGCATGACTCTGTATATTTAACTCTAAACTTTCTTTTAAATTTATTTTATTAAATACAATTTTAATTACTCCTTGTTAAAATTGGCTAAAAGGACTTTCATTTCCATCAACTCTGCTTAAATATTTCATTAAACAAATCTTTTAAAGTTGTACATACGTAGACTATAATGTTTAAGAAATTTTCATTAATGGTCTCGTCATCATCATCGCCAACGTCACCAGCCTAACAGGCTGGCTGTATTTAAATGAAGGAGTAGACTAAAAAGGAAAAATAGCTGAAAAAATACCGTAGTAAAGTTTTCCTTTTTGCCATTGTTTTGTTTGAGTTTTGCGGCCAGGTTTGTTTAAACTCCTTTCAGAACCCCACCTCTAATAGAATCTCTGTTTATTTCGAGGTGGTTTAATTGAGACTGTAGGTCTGGTTACACTTCAACTTTTGAAGTGATTAAAAATATAAAAAATAATAATAATAAAACCAGGCTAGAAGCCAGCCAGTTGGTAAGCAAAGTGTTTCAACTTGTTGTTAAACTAAATATTAAATAAATACAAAAACACACACTGATATTTCTGTGTAAATTTTACAAACTAAATTGTAAACCACCAGCTTTGGAATACAATTTCGTAACCGCCAGTTTTCTTTTTGATGTAATTAAATTTTCATAATAATTAACAATTATTTACATAAATGGTTTTTGGATTTGTCAAAAAAAAATTAAAATAATTGTTATAAAAGCTGTTTAATTTTGAGGGGTTTTTAAAGGGCTAATAAAATATAGAAATTAAATATTTAAATTAAGGAAATAGTTGCCAAAGAAAAAATACATAAGTCATCAATAAAATAGAATAATAAATAAACTCAAATTAACTGAGAAATAAACTACAAGTGTAAGGGTTACAGGTTCGAATCCTAACTATGGCAAAAATAAAAATACTAAAAATTATTTATATTTTAATTTTTGTGAATTTACAACATCTCTTAAATTTTTTTGCCTTAATAACATATTTTTCCAATCGCCAACTGATGAATCAAAGTTTTTAGACATATGTATTTCAAAATTTGTTTACACATTCAAAAATCTCATTGAATTTGGGTCGTAATTACTTCTCTGCTTCGACTTTTAATTTATAACACTTGTTCTGTTTTTTGTTATGAGAAAATTTATTTGTTAAATTTTTAAATTTCATGAGTTTATTAATGATTTTCACCTCAAGGCATTCCAATATTTCGAAAAGGTGAAACTCATTTAACACCAAATGTAATCAATGTGAGTGAGTTTAATTTTCGGTTGTTTTTCCCATTGTAAAGGAAATATTTGTTTAAACGAATTAATTTTAGAATTTAATGTTTAAAAATGTTTTCTTTTCTAAAATTAATATACCATAAGCTATTTTTACATTTGTTTAAAATAGTTTTCAAACATTTTTATTAATGCCGAACAAAAAACGAACAAGTGAACAAGTATGTAGCAAACGATACAAATATTTTGTTGGTTAAGAAATGAACATTCAGTTTTATGGCGTTTTGTTTTTAGCAGAGTTATTAAAAAACAAGTAAGAGTGCTATATTCGGCTATGCCGAATCTTATATACCCTTCACCTTTGTTGTGGATGCATTATTATTTTTTATAATTAGTATATATGTATGTACATTGCCCACTTTCAGCGTACAGCATCCTAAATTTATCAAGAACACAAAAAACAACAACAACGCCAAACGAAACAGAACACCAAAAGAAAAAACAAAAACAAAATACGCAAGGCAATGAAACCAACACACATCCAAACATACGTTTAATTGTATAAAAAACAACAACAACGCCAAAAGAAACAAAACACAAAAGAAAAACAAAATACGCAAAGCATGCTCATTCAAACATACGATTTGTTGATTTTTTGTCAAAAAATCCAACACACAACCAAACATACGTTTAATTGTATAAAAAACAACAACAACGCCAAAAGAAACAAAACACAAAAAAAAACAAAATACGCAAAGCTTGCACATCCACACAACCAAACAAACGGTTAGTTGTATAAAAAACAACAAGAACGCCAAAAGAAACAAAACACAAAAAAAAACAAAATACGCATAGCTTGCACATCCAACCATACGTTTTGTTGTTTTTTTGTCAAAGCATGCAATACATTGTGTTTTTTGATGAAATTTTCAGAGGTTGTCTCGGATTTTTGCTCATATCTCCGTTATTTATGGACGGATTTTGCTGATTTTAAATAGCAAAATTCTCGAAAGTATGTCTGACAGAATTGTTGAAGATTTGGATCCCGGAGATATCTGGGGCCTTCAGAAAATTGATTTCAACAGACAGACAGACAGACAGACAGACGGACAGACAGACAGACAGACGGACATGGCTTAATCGACTCCGCTATCTATAAGGATCCAGAATATATATACTTTATAGGGTCGGAAATGAAAAATGTAGAAATTACAAACGGAATGACAAACTTATATATACCCTTCTCACGAAGCTGAAGGGTATAACAAGTAAGAAAGTATGTTTGGTCAAGCCCGACCACATAATACCGTACACTAAGTAAAGAGCAAACACATTTTTCTTTTAAAATTTCAATAATTTATATTTTTGAGTGATTTTCGGAAGTGGGCCTTATATGGGGGCTATGACCAATGAAATTAGGTCGTGTGATTTATGTCTATATGAAAATTTACTATGTTGAATTTTGTGAGTATACCAAATTCAACATAGTGATTTTCGGAACCGGGTCTATATGGGAGCTATGACTAATTATGGACCGATCGTAACAAAATTTGGTGACATGCATTTTGTATATATAAAACTTATTTGGAGCGCAATTAGTGAAGATACATTTATAAATTAAATATTTATGACCGATAAAGTCCAATTTCGGAAGGATATTCGTATGGGGGCTATGTGAAAAAATGGACCGATTTCAGCCAGTTTCAATAGGCTTGGTCCTTGGGCCGACAAAATAATATGTACCAAATGTGATCGAAATATCATCAAAATTGCGACATGTACTCTGCACACAAGGTTTACATGGACAGCCAGCCATCCGACCAGCCAGCCAGACGGACGGACGGACATCCTTTAATTGACTCAATTGACATGACATTTCACATAGGCGTGGCAGAGGAATTTTCAAGTATATTTTTGACGATGCACTCTAAAGATCCCTCAATACTTTTGGAGTTATAATAACAACTTGAAGCACAAAATATAGTTTTTACTAGAAAATAGCAAATTTTTTGGTTTGAAAAAATGATAAAAAATCGGAAACGGCAGAAATTGTTTAGATTTTGAGATATCGATCATAAAAATCGAAAATGTTTTCACAATTCAATCAATCGAAAGAAGAACACTAACTACTCAATTGTATGTATATCAAACATAAAACAAAATTTTTGTGAAAATGAGCGAACTCACTTAATTGTGAATAAATTAGAAAATAATCCATCGATTTTTATGATAGATATATGATTTTGTTGCTATTATATGAGGCTTTGTGATACAGTTAAAAATATAAACAATTTCTGCCGTTTTCGATTTTTCATGATTTTTTTAAAACAAAAAAAAAAATTTATTTTCTCGTTTAAAAATATATTATTTTCTTCAATTTCTTATTATAACTCCGAAACTACTGAGACGATTGAAACGCAATATATACGTGAAAATTTGTATATAGCATTGGGAAAATGTTTTCAAAATTCAATCATTCGAAAGAAGAACATTAACTACTGAATTTTATGTATATCAAACACAAAAACTAAAATTTTGTGAAAATGATCGAATTCACTTAATTGTGAATAAATTCGAAAAGACTCAATCGATATTTATGACCGATATATCATTTTATTGCTATTATATTTGGCTTTGCGATAAAGTTATGAATCTGAACAATTTCTGCCGCTTTCGATTTTTTATTATTTTTTTAAAACAAAAAAATTTGCTATTTTCACGTAAAAAATATATTATTTGCTTCAATTTGTTATTATAACTCCAAAACTACTGAGCCGATTGAAACCCAATATATACATGACAATTTATACATATCATGGGGAAACTGTTTTCAAAATTCAGTCATTTGAAAGAAGAACATTAACTACTCAATTTTATGTATAGCAAACAAAAAACTAAAATTTTGTGAAAATGAGCGAATTCACTTAATTGTAAATAAACTCGAAAAGAATCCATTGATTTTTATGAACGATATATCATTTTGTTGTTATTATATGTGGCTTTGCGGTAAAGCAATAAATCTGAACAATTTCAGACGTTTTCGATTTTTCATGATTTTTTTAAAACAGAAAATTTTGCTATTTTCTGTTTAAAAATATTTTTTTTCTTCAATTTCTTATTATTACTCCGAAAGTACTGAGCCGATTGAAACGCAATATATAAACGAATTAAAGGCTATTTAAATCTCAACTTTTCTGTCTCTATTTGAATAACATCGGTCTAACCATTTTTGAGTTATCATTAATTATGTGGAGAAATGTCTAACAAAATTTTACCATTTTTGTACTTAGGTAGCATCAAATCTATATAGTGCTTAGTCAAGTGTAATCAATCTGAATAAAAAAACTAACGATAAAAAATCAGTGAAAATGACAATAAGCCCACAGTAAAGTAATCATTATGCTTTTTGTACCTCTTTTAAAGGATTTAGACTTGTTGCTTTCTCTAATATAATCTGTCAAGCTATATATTGTGATTTTTATTTCTTATTTGATAATTTTTATGAACTATATTAATATTAATGTTGTTTTTTAAGAGTCAGGTCATGTTAGGCCCGATCACGTCAGCTATGAGAGCCTACCACTGATGTAGACTTCTCTTATAGCAAAATATTTGCTCCCATTGCTATAAAACATAAACTCCCCCTATATTAAAGTAGTATTAGCTTTCCCTTAGGACATGCTACTAAATTTTTAATAAAAACAAAGAAATCCATAAAATTCCCTTTAGACACATTTTATATAAATTCTCTGGAAATAATTTTACGATCAACATGATTTTTCATGCATATTAAAGAGCTTTTAATGTTTACAACCAACAAAATTTATAAACTAAATAAAACATTTTACGTTTTTATAAACATTTTAACATTGAGGTCAATTTTGTTAAGAATATTTTATGGTGCCAAAAACAAAAAAAAAACTTAATTCATGGAAAATAGTTCATTTAAAAATACCATAAAATTATTATTATCTATGCAAGGTGTTACTTTAACATACTTTATTTTTAAAATTATAAACACTTTAAACAATTGCAACTTAATCATAACATAATTAGAACTAAATCATAAATTTTTTAAATAAAACAAAAATTTCAAAGGTTAGCTATTTCTGCCGTTTTTGAAAAGAAACCAGCGATTTATTGTTTATGTGTCAAGGAATATAAACCATTTGGGACTCCCCTTTTACAAAAAAGAAGAAAAAAACATACAAAAAACAATTTATCACTTTCAATCAGCAGGTTTATAAGATAGATTTTTTTCTCTTTTTCTTTTAAATACTCTAGTTAGTAAGAAAGATTTTCTTTCTATACTTGAATAAACAAAAAAAGAAAAAGATTTAAAGAAATGGTTAAATTGTATTGTTTGAATGCTTAATGTTTTAAAAACATTGTTGCTTTATTTATTTGTGGCACACAAAAGAATGAACAAAAAAAGTGTGGCACACAGCACACTTTTCATAAACAATTAACCAGTCACAACTGATGATGGATATTAAAAAGAACACCAACATGCCAGCCATTCAGCCCCTCTTTATAACTCTGTGCCACTGTGTCTCTTTCTTTCGCTATCTGCTTAAGACACAATTTATTACGAAATGAGATACAATTGTTGTCAGACACCACAAACGAATGTGAACAAAAAAAAAAGAAAGAGTTAAATTTCAATAACAAGATCAAATAAATAAATCATCTGATAATTTGATGAAATTGTAAATATTGTTGGACATTTTGATGATTTTAGCAAAACTAATTCTGGGGAAAGTTTATTTTGAAATTGAACACAATTGGAAATATTTAAGAATTATTGCATGAACTGATACGAGTATTTCAGTGGGGCAAAATCAAAAATTTTGGAAATAAATGACAGCATTATTATAATATTTGACATGGGAACGGACTTTATTTTATTAAAGTTGACAAATGCTCCAGGGGCGGCGCTTTAGAGGCTCAAAGATTGGTACCTTCGACATGAAACATTTTTAAACACGTGCCATTTTTTTGTTTCCCATCCGATTTCAAAGATTTTTATATTTTTGGAAAGCGTTTGCAATATTTTTGTTTAAAGTGGCATATTTTTGAATCTAATTGAGATATTGATTTGAAATTTTTTTGTAAGACCAAATATTAACTTATCTAAACAAATTTTCGGAATAAATGTGGATGAAATTGTTCTTAATATTTGCAATACTATTAAAATTTTAAAATAATTTTTTGTTTTAGAAAGTCAATAAGGTCAAAAAATTCCTAAAAATTGGAGCGAAAATCCCAAAACTGGTATTTTTTACAATTTTGCCCATAGGGTTCACATTAACTTCGGGGCTGGCAAAATACTTTTGGGATAAACAGGGAACACATCAAGGTTTCCAAAGCCGTTTTCCGTTTTCTGATCCCAGCCTTAGGATTTTAGAAAATGTGGTCCAATTTGAAATTTTGATAAAAAAATATGTCAAATTCCAAAGGTCTTATGGGCGAAATATTCGAAAAATAGGACATGTTTTTTATACCAAAATGTTATATATTCTTAAAGAAAGTTTTTATACCCTTCACCCTTCACCTGAGTAGGGTATATATAAGTTTGTCATTCCGTTTGTAATTTTCTACCCTATAAAGTTCTGGATCCTTATAGATAGCGGAGTCGATTAAGCCATGTCCGTCTGTCTGTCTGTCCGTCTGTCAAATCAATTTTCTGAAGACCCCAAATATCTTCGGGATCCATATCTTCAATAATTCTGTCAGACATGCTTTCGAGAAGTTTTCTATTTAAAATCAGAAAATAGGTCCAAATATGTGGAAAAAAAGGGACAACATCGATTTTTGAGCTATTTTTTACCTATATCTGGATTACCAAGTCATTAATATAGACAATATGGATATCTAATGATAGATATTTCAAAGACCTTTGCAACAACGTATATAAGACCATAGATGGACCATATGGATCTACAATGGGTCAAAATCGAAAAAAAAATATTTTTAACCCGATTTTTTTTTCACAAAAAAAAAATTAAATTTAAAAAAAAAAAATTACAATTCGGAAAAAAAATTACAATTCGAAAAAAAAAAATTCCAAAAAATTAAAAAAACAACTTTGGAAAAAATATATATTTTGTTTACCTTAAAAATCTTTTTTTTTTTGGATATTCGATATTGCTGTGAATTATTTTGTATGTTATTCATAATTTAGTTGTCTAACTAACAAAAAATTGGAGTCCATTCGGTCCAAAAGTACGACCTATATTTTTAAAACAGCGCACAGAGGGGCCAAACATACTAATTTTGCGGATTAATTGAAAAAACAAATTTCAAGTATCGTGAAAACTGAAAGTGCCGGCTTAAAGAGCACAAAATTCTACATCAGCAGGCAAAAAATTAATGTGAAATATTAAAAGGTATTTTTATAGTCACGTGTTGAAATTACATATTGTGAGAAAAAAACCTAAAAAATTGATAAAAAAAAATAAAAAATTGCGCAAATAAATACTATTTGTGATAGGTAATTTAAAAAAATTAACAAATCTAATTATGCAACCATCAAGTTCAGGTATTTATTGATATATTTTGGTTAAATTTAAATTTGAATTATTTGTGGAAGTGGCTTTGATATTAGTTTTTATATTGGAAGTGCAAAAAAAAATGGATTTTGTCAGTTCAAATTGACATAAAGTTATTAGCTGGGCTCAGCTGGGCACAGAATTTAATATAATTTAAAAACCTGGATAGTTAGGCGTTGTTTCACAAAAAATTAGGTTGCGCATCGCTGCGCCTCATAAGTTATATGTAAATTAGTAAAAGCTTCACCCTTTAAGTCTACCATCAAAAATCACTTTGCGATTCTGATAAACGTTTTATTGCTGTCGTTGTTGTTGTTATTGTCATTATTTTTTTTTGTTTTATAAGAGATGTGCAAGTGTTGTGATTAATAATACGAGAGTCACGTGTGAGTCAGGCCTTGACGTGGCTATTTTCTTGTATTATAATGAGATAAACAATAATAAACTTTTACCAATTACTTTTCTTTATTTCAGTTTAGTTTTCCATCAATTGATTTTCTAATCGTGAATGAATAGCACGCGGAATTTTAACAATTTAACTCTCATGCACTCACGCTTGTATATGCTTGTTAAATTTTTTTTTTTGTGATTAATTCGAAGTTTTTTCTTGTGGTTAATACGAAGTCATCCGATATCAGGCAATTTAGCTTAATAAAAAAATCATGTTAGTGAGTGCGATCGCGAGAATTTTAAAGTTTTAAATCGGGAGCCATTTATCACTCATGTCTACATCTGTAGTTTTTATATTGTCTCATTTTAAATATTGTGTTATATATATTTCAATGCAGTGCATTTAAACTTTGCAGGAACTGAAGTCTTTTAGTGGCAGGTGTTTGGAAAGATCTCTATTATTCAACCTCCCATTACTAGTTAATATAATGCTATCATCTTAAAACAATATTTTAGTTTTTTTACCAATAACATGCATAAATTTAGTGTGTCTCACTGATGTAGTTCTATAGATATAGGAGAATTAATTATTCATTTGTATGGGGGGAACCCGATTCCACCCTCGTATACCGTTCCGATTTTGGTGGAACGTGTAGTTTGTTTTTAGAGTTACCCACAGCAAATTTAGTGTGCATAACTATTGTAGTTCTATAGATATAGCACAGTTAATAATTATTTTATATGGTGGGTAATTGACGTCCCCCTCCTATATCCCTAAAATTTTGTTATAATATGCGGATTGGTCTAAGGGCTACCCGCGTAAAATTTTGCGAGCGTCGCTATTATTGTTTTTGAGATATTAATAAATCCGTAAAAAAGGGGCATTTGACCCCACTGTGCAGCGGTCCAAGGTAGGGTAAAGTATTAAAATTTGAATTTTGAAATGCCTATAACTCGGAAATTATAAGAGATAAACTCTTGTTTATACGCTCGTCAAATGTTATCCCTAAATGCCAGATTTATTTCCAAAAAAATTTTATTCTGCCCCACTTTGGAACCTCTGGAAACCTCAGAGGCGGTGCTGTTGGGGTTCAAAATATGCCACCTCAGACATGTAATATGAAATTTTAAAGGACATCTGACTCTATCAACAGAAACTGAGTACGCAATGTTACAATGTATGGTCGCAACTTTCACATATGTATATCGATTTTGGGAAAAAAATATTAAAATTATTACTGGGTGTTATATTAACATTTTAACTCATTACTTCGTAATGTAAGTTTGGTAAACCTCTTTAACAGTATCTGCTGTTAAGAAAAATTTGTTTTAAAAACACATTGATTGACATAATGTGCCCTTTATCAACTGTTGATGGTACTCCCACAGCAATACCAACAACAACAACATCACCGTCAACAGCAACAATACATCCAGATATATAAACCAAAATAAACAGTGTAAAATACCACAATATGTTTGTATCCTCCTGCATTACTACTGCAGACAGCAACATTCAGCGAAATAGAACAGCAGCAGCATCAACAGCAATAATAGTTGATGGATGCAGGCAAAAAAATAATAACAACGGATGACTCTGCATGTCTGACTGAATGTATGGCTGACTGGACAGACGATTCAGCAAACAATAACGCCAAACACCATTGTAATGACGACAACAACAGCGACACACAACATTTAAACACAACAAAACCGAGCACACAAAACAATTGTGAATTGTGTTGCAAGCATATTGTGCCACACACATATTATTGTATGCAACACATATGAATGTAAACCAGTGGTCGGCATAAATAGAACATGCCACATTTGTAAATGTATTATAGAGTAGCATTAAATGAATTTGCTGATGCACCCTCTCCAATTTGTTTCCCTTTTGAGAATTTTGTGTAAATCTGCCCCTGGTTACTATAAGTGCCGATCACTGATGTAAACTCCTGGGCGAAAAAGGTATTTATGGTTTACGATGTTCTTGCTGTTTGTTTATTCGATTTCAAATGCCATGTTTAACTGCAAATTTTGAGCTTTTGATACCCTTTTGCTTGTTGCAATGAGGGGTTTTAAGCAGCAAGTTCAAGTTTAGTTCAATAAAAGGGGTGACGTTGCAAATATGTGAGTGCAACAGGCAACTTCGTTCATAATAACGGAAATTTGAAAAAGCTACTAGCGGATGTAATAAATTCAAAAAGCCACAATAAGACATTAGCGACACTAAAGGACTAAAGTGGAATTCGTTACAATTTGGTGGCAACCAGAAAAAAAAACTATCAAATAAATTATGTGAGTTTACACATGCACATTCTTTTGAAAGGAAATTGTGAGAGGTCAGTTAAGAGTTCATGTGTGGAGGGAAAACTTTAAAAAATAATGCGAAGTTTAAACAATTTAATGTGTTCCCATTTGTTTGAGTTTCGTCAGAATCTGAATCTGTTAAGAATTTTTTTAATAATTTTCTTTAGGCCTACAAATGCTTGCATTATAAGAGAAAATTCAAAAAGTACCATAGAAGAAATAAAAAGTACCATTAACTTTAAATTTCTAGACTAAATACTACACTAATTACCCTTGGAAGAAAAAAATAAATTTTAATTTGTTACTATCAGCTTAAAAGATGCATTAGGGCTCCAGTTTTATCCGGTTTTCGTACCTCGTAAAATAATTCAAAACAAATTTAATATTTCTAGTTTCAGGCTTTTGTTTTGTGTGATGATGGATTAATCTGTCAGTCAGTGAAATTAATAATTCTTAAGATATCAATTGATTTATTTATTTTTCATTCTAATATACTAATTTTATGTTTCTTTCTTTTTTTAGGTAAGTTTTTCAAACAGTTTTCATAAGTATGTATTGCATTAAATCAGTAACATTCCAGAGATTTTTTCCTTTATAATGAGTGTTTTCTCAAGTAAGAAATTTGTTCAATAACAATAATTTTTATTCATCTTAAAGTCCTTATTAAAATTTTCTACTTGTTAACTTTTATTTCGTCATAATCAAACTGCTCAAAAGAACATCCAAAATATTCAAACAAAAAATTTAATAAAAATCATAATAATAATAATTTGGGGTGTTATTTTCTAATTAGTAGGAGTAAATATTTTGTATATGACCCAAACAACAATAACAATATCATTATTAAAGAAAAATAAACCTAACCTTTTGCAGGCCTTTCTTAAGAAAGTTGTAAAAAAAATCCTTTTTCTCTCATTTGAACTGATAAGGAAGGGGTTAACATAGAAAATCACAAACAAATTCATAACCATAAAGAAATAAAACTAAACCTTTTCTCTTTTTTTTGGTTAGAAAATAAAGTAATGAAATTGTCAAAAAATATTAACGCATTGTGGCGTAAAAAAAAGGATCTCATAATAAACGGAAATACAAAAATTCATTCATGAACAAATAAACCAACAAACAAATAAAAAAATCATTGCTGAAAAACACATATAAATTAGAAAGGAAGAGGATTTCATAACAAAAGTATAGCAAGGTATAGACAGACACATAAACCTTAAATAAACATATGAATTTCAAGAATTATTGTTTTTTATGTTGTTTTTTTGGGAATTTTAAACAACCCCGAGAACAGGAGCAATACAATTTAAAGCAAATATTTATACTTAATAAGTACAAATATTTTTTTTTGGCTACAATAGAATTTTTCAACTTGAGTGCATTCAATTCAATTTCAAAAATTGGATGGAGATTTTTGTTATAACAAACGAATTCGCGGGCTAAGGGATGTCATGGAGATTTGGATTTTTATCTTAGAAAATATTTAAAGTATGTCTATATAGAAGGAAAATATGTTTTAAAGGGCCATTTAAAGAGTTACTGTCTCATTATTGTCATTATAGTGTTTATAAACCGGATAACCGGTTAACCGAAAAACCGGTTTTTCTTTGAAATCTCGGTTTTTTGCGAACCGGTTAATTTAAAATGTTGATTTTCGGTTAACCGGTTTATTCGGTTTTTATCACTCGGTTAACCGGTTTTTAAAATTTGAGACTTAAATTATTAAATCTAATGTTTTTGTGCATTTTTTATATTCATTGTGTACACATTATATCAAACATTCGGTCTGATTTGAAACCTATACTGCTGATTTACAATACAAACCTCTTTAGATTAATATTTTTAAGAATTACAATTATTCTAAATAGTAGAGGATGATGAGTTTACTGAAAAACTTTTTCAGAATAAATTGCACATATTGAAACTATTAAAAATTAAATTCCGCATAATTCTAGAAGTTAAACTAAATTTTAATAATGATTCATTATAAATTTTGTGATGATTTTACGAAACGTTAAATTGAATTTAATGTACATACCTTCTTTCAATAAATTTGACTTCATTCGTGTGTTTTGTTCTTAAAATTTTACTTTATTAATCATTTCGTTAGCTTAGTGTACAAAGTCCTATTCAGAAATATTGAAATCCATGATTTGAAATCTGATAATGGAGTTTTATTAGTTATTTGGTTTGATTTATAATAACAAATAATCACAGCTAAGAAGAAGCGCGTTTGCATCTTATAGGTCCTTTTTTGGGACTTGTAACATTTTCTGTTTCATATCAAAAATTCGAGGTGATAATAAATATCAAAATTATTAAATATTTAATTAATTTTACATTTTTTGGTTGAAATTTAATGAAAAAAACAATAATTAAAACAAGTATTATATATTTAGTAAAATATTTATACTCAATTCCATTTGACTGAGATAATAATTTTGAAATTTTTACAAAATGGAATGGACTTTGCACTTTTGTATATTTAATATTAACCATTATTCCTGGCTACTAAAAACTAAAAATTTCAAAGTTGTGTATACTTTATTGGACATTTAATGTTTTCTACATATATATGACGGTTAACCGGTTTAACCGGTTTTTTCGATGTCGGTTAACCGAAAAACCGGTTTTCTAAAAAAGGCCAATTTTCAGTTAACCGACAAACCGGTTTTTTAAAAAGTCGGTTTTTTATAAACACTATGTCATTAGAAGAGGATTTAATAAACAATAGAGATGATTTCCCTTAAAGTTTAAAATTGACATTTATTTAAGAAAGTCTGAATTCCAACTGTAATAGTCAGAGGTAACGCATTTAAATATTTGTGATTTCCCAAGATAATATAGCTTAATATTTTGTAAGATGTTAAAGAAACATGACAAATAGCGAAATTAAGCATTTGATGCAGTGGTCGGCACAATAGACATTACGGGTGAAAATAATTGGTTATTTACCTCTTAACAACAAGTTCATAAAAATCATGAAATTTGAAAGAAAAATCACAATTAACAGCTGATCAGATTACAATTGAGAATAAAGTACAGAACAATGTATCCATATTCTATGTTCTCTTTATGCTGACCACTGCTGATTTGGTCTGAAAATGAGCTCATTTTTAAATACATACCAAAATCCACAATGTGCTTTGTGTTTCGCTGTTCTATCGATTCCGAAATGGAATTTATTCTGCTGAATTAAGAATTAGAACTTGTTCCCGATACATGTAACAATATTAACAAAATCGCACAACACACTTCAGGAAAAATTCTTTCTTCAGCCTTAATTTTTGTATGTGGAATCTCGAAATCGATTTTTATTTTATTTACATATTGCTTGAATAAATCTCAAACAATAAAGTTGGTAAAATTATTGAATATTTAAAAAAAAAATATGATTCGTTTTAAAATAACGAATCTTTGTAATAGTGAAAAAAATCTCGATAGATATTGTTAATGAATTCTTGTTGATATCGTTCTCGAACCTACGAGAATGAAGATAATGGTGCCACAAAATGAGCTACAGAACGTTTTTGAATTGTTTTCGATCGTCGTTTTCGAATGTTTGTAAAGTCTTTTCTGACATTGTCTGAAATATTAAAAAAATTTAAATTAAATGTCCACAAACATTCAAACTGGATGAGCAAGTGCCATCTACTGTCCAAGAATAATATGACTAACTTCCGTATTTTCTTTCAATGTCCAGGCATAAAATAATAATTTCCTTATTTGCTTTCAATATCAGTTAAATACTTATTTCTTTTATCGACATAAATATTTAACCTTTATTCTAAAATTGTAGTAAGATGATCCAAAATGTTAATGATATGGGTCACAATCACAAAGAGCCATGTAAAAACTACTTCTTTCTGTTAGTACGACCTTTGCGAAACAATCCTTTCTGCTTTTTAGAAAAGAGACAAGATCTGCGATTGACTTTCGTATAGAGAATGTTGAGTTTGATAGTCGAGAACACGAGTTTTATACCACATTTATGACCAATCCTTTTTTGGCTTAGGTTATTTGTAGCACATTTTGAGTTTTGCAGATTAATCTGCACGACTTTCAGCGATGCGCCACCTTCAACTCCATCTGCGTCATCACATCCAGATACCACGTGGGACCTTCTCCATCAGCACTGTGCTCCTCGGTACGGTTGACAGATCAGTTCTATTGGAATTCTGGTATTGTGAAGCTTCAAATATTTCAGCATCCTAGTGCCCATTCTAACTAACCAAAGCATTGCACGAGTTCTCATAGGAATTTCCACAACTGTGATGAGTTTAAGATTTAACCCATCCTATGTTCAAGTCTTAACCCATCCTTTCTTAGCGATTCCTTCAACAAGAAAATCAGTTGAGAAAACGTTCAAACATACAGTTATTCTGCAGCCCAAAATGAATCTTTCCAAAGTCGAAAAGAGGTACCGGACTATCCCTATTGGGGAGTACGGTATCCATAATGAGCTCATCCCTTTTGCATTCGATTGACCTCCATTCAGTAGAGGTCTAATTCAGAAAGTTCGTTTTCTTTCAGCGTTTTTTTTAACCTAGTTAGGGAAACTCTAAACGAGATGGCTAGATATTCTTCTGGAATGCGGGACAACAAAATGTCCCCGAAAACTATACTGTGAATTCATACTCTTAGAAGATGAGGTGAACCATTTCGTTGGTATATCGTTTTCATGTGCAAACTATGTTTCCAAAGTTGACTCTATAACTTTGCGCTAATTCGATGGTCACTTGGGACCACATGTGCGGAGACAATTACATATGACCCTGAATATGTTAGTTATAGAACCTCAACACTGATAAACATTCCACATGATCGACTAAGGAATGTAGTTGCAGTGATCACGTGTCACTGTTTTATCGATGTTTATGCTAGGAGATTGAGATTTGCATGATTAGGGAGAGGATGAAACTGTGAAGCACCTCCTCTGATCTTCATTCAGATTGGGCATTGTAGTGGCGATATCCATTCCCGAATCTATCGAGAATGAGCATCAAAAGGGTAGATGCCTGCATATGGTTGATTTAGTTAAAAACTTGAACTGGTCAGTTATGGGGAATTATTTCCCTCATTATCCCTCTCCATGCGGGTATCACAACAGGACCCACGTGTGTCAGTCTCAGGACAATCGAACTCATCGCGTTTCTGAGTTATTCTGTTCATGCTTAGCTATCTTGTTCAGAATGAATTGCGTTTTAGAAAATCTCGGTTTAAGAATGTCTCTCATTTTATTTCTTGCGCTTACATTTCGTGACAGGAAGTTATTGCAAAGTGGTGTGTTTCTATTTGAGTGTAGTGGGCTACTGTGACTTTTACCTTTTCCTCGTGAGAGGTCGACTAACGTCTCTTAACTGGAGCCTAGTGGTTTGGTTAAAAACTTGAGCTAGTCAGTTATGTTTAATTACTTTCCTCCTGACTCCTTTCTCAACGGTATCACAAGATGACCCATAGAGGCCCACGTGTGTCACTCTCACGGCGACCTTCCTCTTCGCGTTTCGGAGTTATTGCGTTAGCGACACTTTTGGTATCTTGTCCAGAATGAATTACGCTTTGAAGTATCTCGATTTTAGAATGTCTCCCTGGCTTTTCTTTATCTTGCTAGAAGTTCCTCATCGTATGAAATGTAAATCTTTTTGATTTGAGTTTTTTTAATTTTCGATTCCTTTCCATGATTATAGAAATCATTACAACCCACCTGTGTCCCAAAAATGGGGATACTGTTAGCGACTAGTCCTCTTTAACCACTCACTACCCAGGCACGCTATCATCCTCGTTTAATTTCCAAGTGGAGCAATACAATGGAATTAAAAAGGTTGATGATTATGAATAATATAATGGAATTAAAAAGGTTGAGGATTAGGAAGGGAATTGGAAAATCGTTTGCTGTTCATGATTAGAGGAAACATTACATTATTCTATGATTAGAAAAAACATTACAACCAGCCTGGGTCCTAATACTAGGGGTGCTATTAGCGACTAGTCCTCTTTAACTAATCACTACCCAGTCACGCTACCAGCCAAGTTAACTTTCCCAGTGAAGGAATAGAATGGCATTAAAAAGGTTGTGGATTAAGAAGGAAGTTGGATAACCGTTTGTTGTGAATACTAGCAGAAACCGAAACCCAGATAAAACTGTATCCAACACTTAAGACACCACATCGCAGCCAGGTTATTATTGATGTTAGTTGATTGAAGTGCCAGTTCCAATTTTTATAAAATATTTTAGTTAGAAACAGTTCCAACCTCCGAAATACCAATCACAGGACCAGTTCTATATCGGTTTCCTTTCCTCTAGGGTAATTATGAAGATGCTGTCAGATGACTCCCCCTCCCGTTCTCAATGACATGGTTGTTGAGTCCAAATGGAACTAGTAGCAAGAGCTGCAGGGTGGTTATTAAATGGACAAAGGATATTTACCAGAGTATGTGTAAATTGTTGAATACAAAAACAAAGTGTATGTATGTGTAAACACAGCAACTCATTGTAAAGTGTTTAATTTAACAAATATAAAAGAGCTTAATTTAGTAAATGTACTAAAATACAAATACATTTATGTCTGTGTGTACTTATTTACTTACATGTATGAGTAATACTTATACATGAGTATATGTAAATGTAAATATATTTGTAATGTATTTTGTACTAATTTAAGGTAAATATTTAAACAGGCATTTACCATGTAATTTTCAATAGAATGTGTAACAACCAGGCGAAAGTGTAAAATTGTTAATTGGCAACAACAGCAACAGCAGCAGCCAACAAAAGCAACATAACTTAGTGTAATGTTTACTTTTACAAATGTCATATTTAAAATAAATAAACCAAATAAATAAAAATATTTAAATAATTGATTTATAAAAAAACATTAAATTCTTAAAATTTTACTCATGCTTTTTTAGGTTTCTTTTTTAAAACTTTAATTAAATTTTCCATTACTTTAAATCTAAACACTTTTTCCAAAAGAGTTTTAAAATAATGCTGTTGTGTTAATAAAACACGTGCATATTTTTATAAAATGTCCTTGTTTCAGTGCCATGTTATTTGAAATATTTTTCCATTTATTTACCTCTGAGTTATTTTGTTTTAATTTAATTTCATTCTTTTCCAAATACTTGAACAATTTTAGAATATTATAGAACCACCCCTTTTATCCAGTTTTTAAGTTTTAGTTATTGCCACCCCCGTTTTCGTTGTAGGCTTAAAAAATTGCAAAACGAATTTGAAAATATTTGTTCAAAATTAAATTTATATTTTAATTTAGTTTTGGGTTTATTTTTATGCAGTTGTTTGTTATTGATGTTCTGAGGTAAATTTGGGCATAATGTTTTTACATAATATTTAATGTTTTTGTCGTTGTTGTTATTGTTATTCTGACCTTTTTTTCAGACATTTGAAGTTCAATTAAAACAACCCCAAGTTAAAGTTACGAAGAAATACACAGTGAGAAATATTAAATAAGAAATATTCAATTATTGCAAGATTTGTAGGAAATCGTTCCCGTACTCAAAATCCGACAATTTCTGACTGAAACCTGTAAGTCTGGTTATTCAGCTAAAGCAGTGGTCGGCACTCATGGCTATTGCGATCGACATAACATGAATGTGTGAGAAACTCGTGATAATAATCAAAATTGAACCAAATTGGAGATTTTGCATCAAAAACACATTCAGAAAATTAGTGTTAAGTTCCATGACAATACATTTACTAAACGAAATTTTTCTTTTTCTGCCGACCACTGCTTTAATGTAAATTTTGCAGTAAATTGTTTCAACTATCTTTACATCAGTTTCTTATATTAAAATGATTTCATTTGTTAACCTAATATTTGAAAATTATTTCCTTTTACTTTCATTCTTAATCAAATATTTTCTTAATTTGTTGAAACAAATTTAATCTTATCTTATCTAATTACAAGAGAAAAAAGCCTTAATAATCAAAATCTTGTAATAAAAAATTCCCTCTAATGTTTCACTTTCAATTTATTTGCATAAATTATTTTGTCGCTTCCAATAAATTTCAAATAATATTTTCATTTTATCTCTACCATACAAGTCAATAAATAAAATACCTACACTTTTGCCATGTAAATTCAATTTTAAGACATTTTAATGTATAAAATGTTGAAGAAAAAAAATATAAAAAACAAATTTTTATCGTTCACTCATCTCTATAATTTATTTAATAGATTTCCAAAAATACAACACACATGTTGTAAAGAATGTTGGGGATATGTAAAAAATTCATTTTATTACATGTTTAATTTCAAATATTTATGTATTTCTAATAAATTAATGGGAAAATAAGGTGTCGTCGTCGTTTTCATCTTCAGCGTTTATACAATATTTGAAAAATGACAGTCAACTGAAAACTGCCAACACCTACGATGAAGTATGCACATACGAATACATAAATATTATTATGAAAATACTTACAAATAAATATATGAATTTTTAAATATTTACACTCGCAAACAGGCAGACATACATATGTAATATATATAATGAGCTTTAATATTTCATTACTTTTTGTAATTTTAAACAGTGGGTGTCAATATAATTGTAATATTTAAGGAGATTATCAATATTTGTTGATATATAAAACATAACTTTAACACTAGCTATGTTGACGTTATATCCCATTTTATCCTTATTGCAGGCAAGCTTAAAATTCGTCTTAATTCTACACGATATCTTCCTTACATTCATAATGATTTGAAAAGCCACAACATGTACTGTCAAACTACGCCAAAATACAAGAATGGACTTAACAATACCATGTCTAGAATTGTTGCACAACACAGAGGTCTTTTACAAACAAAATTGCTTAGGCCGTAGTGTTGCCGATCGGATATCGTTGCACTCTGCTCTAGGATTTTGATTATTTGACCAAAATTAGGCATAGTAATTTAGTTATTCTTCGCTTGTCAGGTCTTATATGCAAATTGAAAAAATAATAGAGTCCGATCGAGACAGATTTTTTCAGGTCAAAACTGAACCGTACCTAATATTCGACCAAGAAATTATTATCCGGCCCAAATCGAAACCAACTAAAAATTGTCTTAATTTTAAAACACCATATATGTGCACTGCAGCAGAAATTTTAGTTTTCTTAGACATTTTGCAATAAATTATAATGCCTCGGATTTGAGTCGTTTCGGACTGGTTTCTCCTTAAAATTCCCTAATCCGTATGTTTTTATTTGGAATTCCACAAATTATACAGATATGAATCAGCTGGTCAGTAATATGACAATAGCTCTTTAAATCACATCTATTGAAAAGTTGTTGTAGAAGGTTAAAATAATCATACGGCTCGATATTACTTTTTTGACAACTGTCATGTGTTGCATATCTGTCATAATCTGTGAGGTATTAATTGAAATATTTTCTGAATACAGAAGACTGATCCGGGTATTTGGCCTAATCCGAAATCTAAACTGAATATTCGGTTGGACTCTAAAAAATAGAGCCAAAACATTTAAGCCAATTGCATGATAGTGCAAGGCATTGGCGGAGGACGTGAATGGAATCGATCAACAGATCGATTTGTGGTAATTTATCAGCATTTTCACATCATCTCATGATGACATTGAAAACATTCTGAGGATTAACAAGTAAGAGTGTGAAAAACTTGCCGCAATTTATTGGGTGTATGATTTACTAATGCGGGATTTTTTTAAAATTTTTAGATTTTATTTTGAAACATTTGTACAATATAAATTTATTGAAAGTATTAGTCATTGTTAGCTATGAACTTTTCTCATATTTCTGGCAACATATGGACTCCGAACCAAAAGAACTGCTCATCTTTTAAGGCCAATAACGAATCAAGCCAATTTCGGATACTCTGTTTCAAAGTGAAGCATATTCCAGATCGATCGAAACAACTAGGACGGGGCAAGGTCTAAGCTATAAGGCGAGTGAGGCAAAACTTCCCAAACACTTATTTCTAAATAGTTTTTAACAATGTGGCCTAGCGTGGACATGATGAATTATTACAGTTTCATGTCTGGCCGCATATTCTGGGAGTTTTTCGGTAAATGCTCCCTTCAAACGTATCAGCTGTATTTGGTACAGATTCAGTGTAATCGTATGGCCAGATTTCAGCAGATATTTGGCTTTGGTGTCGATTCGGCTGATTGGCCGGACTTCACATACGATCTCTTACGCTTCGGGTTATCGTAATGGATCCATTTTTCATCGCAAATAATGATTTGGTGCAAAACTGATTTTCTTTTATAGCGTTCAAACAGAATATCAGATATACAAAATCGTCTTACAAGGTCTCTCAGCTTCAATTTGTATGGTACCCAATTTCCCTGCTTGCAGGATTTTGCAATTATCATGGAGTAATGCCTTGGTCTTCAAACATTTTTGGCTGGCTTGGGCGATCTTTGTCTTCCGTGTCAACCTCACCACTTCTGAATCGCACAAACCATATCTCGTACGTTAAAACCGATGAAACACATTCAACATAAGCTTCGGTGAGGTGTGATTCAGCGCAACTTGGGTAAATAATTCGACATTTTCGAGGGGAAAAAATTTGTTATTTACACTTTACAATGTTCATTTATCTTTCTGTATCAGCATGAATGGAGACCAGCATATTCTTTGTTATCGATTTATAGTATTCTACAAATTGCCTTGATAACTATCGAACTCAGAGCTACTACTCTACTTTAGAATTAAACAATTTCCGGGAATTTAAAAAAATCCCGGAAATCAAGAACCAAACAAGTGATGCATGTACCAATATTGGCCTAGTTTAATTTCAAAGTTGAAAATCACAACTAAAAACTTTGCTTCCTTTGAAAGATTTATAGGTTATTCTCCTATTTTATTATTCTCTTTGTGAATAAAATCATTTCTGTTTTCAGAGAATTAACACTAATACCAGAGACTTAATCGACGGAACGAGATTATCAGAAATCCAGAAAGATTGCATTTAATACCAGAACCGCCTTGAGAATAGCCCCTATTTGCATTTCATCGTGAATTTGACGTTGATCAGTATCGGAAAGTACCAGTATCTGTTAAAAGTAGCTTCTATATCCAGTAAACATGATAATGCTTTTTCTCCATGATACAAAGATGTAGCCATTTTTGTCGTTAGAAAGTGAGGAGCTGAATTCTGTTTCTAATATTATCAATTAATCTCTCTAGAACATCTCTTAGAACTTCAAAGTTCTTAAACTTAACATTAGTTAGAAATATTAATCTTTATAATTTTGCTTGCCACTGCAAGTAGATAAAGTTAAATTATATGTTTTTGACTGAAAAATATCATGATTAATTTATAACAATTTAGCAACAACAGCGAGTTGAAATGTAATGAAGGTGACAAAATTTGGTTTTTAAAAACTGTCAACAACATGACTGTAAACATGTAATCTGTGTCAGTATATTTGTTGGTATACATCCATACCTATATAAGCCAGGCAGTTAGTTATTCAGTTTGGGAGCCCTGGATACGGTTGTTATGTTATTTTTGGTTGTATTTTTTTAAGCAAAATTAAAACTGAAATGTAAGAACATCTGTTAATGGTTGTTAATGTTGAATTGCTGGTTGTTGGCAATGATACCCATGCTGCTGCATATTGATGATGAAAGGCAAATGAAGCATGTTTAATGTAATTTTATTGGATTGATCAAATTTAATTTGCACGTCTATTTTACGGCAGAAGTATAATTTAAAGTTATATAACAAATTCAAATAATATTTGGAATAAAAAAATTGGATTTTATATATCAAACTTATAATTTGTTTAAAATATAAAGTATAGATGTATTTATTATTGAAGCTCAAGTAAATATAATTTAGCTACGTAGCAGAATGAATTGCATTGCATTTTGTTTCTCGCTACAATCATTCTCAACAGTATTCAGTTGTACAAGATCTCTTTAAAACCTAATCAGTGAGCAAGAAAGTAAATAACTGTTTCTTCCTAATTTTTACCCACGCTTGGCTTGACACTTGTCTAAACTGGCGGCTTTTTACAAACAACAGTTTAAACGGCCATAAAATATATTTAACTTCGTATAAAACTTTATTTTTATAAAAGTTTTAAAGAAAAAAATCAATTTAACTTGTAAAAACAACCTTAATTTGTGACAATTTAAATAACTGTTACGGTTTTTTGTTTACGAAATTCTCTAACAACCCAATTAACCAAATAAACCCTTGTTACCAACATAAAAGCTAAACCATGTTTAACAACAAATATTCTTAACATAAATTATAATAAATTTTTTCAGCCAGAATTTCTATAAACAAATTTTATATGTTTAAAACACAAAATTCGTAGAATGAAAATAACATCTTTGTCTTTGAAAAAGCCATAAAATTATACTGAAAAAATATATTGAAATATTCTTTGTAATCTGGGATGTTAAAATGTCAATTTAACAAAGTTATAAATTCAAAACAATAGAAAAAATATAAAAAGAAAAAATACTAAATTGATCTAAATGGGGGGAATGTGGAAAAAAAAATTATCAAATTACATTTAAAATTAACCATAAAAATCACAAAATTTTAAGATAAACAAATGAAATACGAAATAGAAGAAAAGAATTGTGAAATTTATGGCTTTTAAGAAATAAAAGTAAACAACGTGATCATGTCGTATTAAGAACAGCTTAACATAATAAAATTGTTATATAAATAAGTTTGAAAATGTTTAAAAATAAACTGGCCAAATCAAATTTTATAACGACAATAAGACAGATGTTTAATGATTGGAAAGAACTCAATTAAAAAAAAAATCTGTTTAGCAGCACCTTTCAGTCGAGATCTTTAATAAAATATCACTCAAACCTTGTAAGAATCTGTTCTACAGATTCATCTTCAAAGAAAGCACCAACTGAGGAAAGAAAACAAACAACTTATTAAAAATATTTAAGTTGTAGTAGAGAGAGAGCTAGCGAGAGAATATGGTTCGAAGGACCACCAATTCATAACGATTTTAAAAGATAAACTTTAAGCCAACACAAAGCAACAAACAGTATTCAACAATTTTAGAAAATAAGTGACAATATAAGTCTTAGTTTTATGACTTGTCTTGGATTTCAAAATTGTCTTAAATTCATAAAATACTTTATATTTAAAAAATTTCCTTAAAAAGCCGCTTTGAAATGTTATTTTATCTACAATCAATAAAAAAAGTTACAACTCTATTACACTATCAAGCCATAAAAAGCTTAATATGTTAGTAAAATCAATAATAAAAAAAAGGTCTAAATACAACAATCTTATACCCATTCACAGTATCTTGTAGTTTATATGCAGTTAAAGCATTCTTAAGATAAAATTGTTGTAACAAATAATTCGTTAAATTAATGCAAATGTGTGTAAGCAGCGCTTAAAATTAAAAACAAGATAAACACCTTCTTAAAGCCAAAGAAAAATTTATAACATTTGATGATGATGATTTCATTTAATTTCATTGAGTAAAAAACGCTACAATAAATAAATAAAATGTGTGTGTTTTTTAGTTTTACCTGGCGGTAAAATGACTGCATCTAATTAAATGCAAATAATTCATTAACATTCGTAATAAAATGAATTAAGGCAGTCGTAGGAAAAAAGAAAATAAAAGCAAATTCAAGCTGTTGTATACAGCTCAGCCCTCGGCCACTGATGCTGTAACTGCTGCCATAAATTAAAGGTGTGCTGTGTGTGCAGCTCTCAGCCACGCTTAATCCACATGTTAAACTCGGCTTTACTTCTTGTTCAACATGTCTTCATAGATACCTATAAATAGTGATAGATAAAAACACACCAAGATCACGATATCTGTGGCTGAATCTTGTGAGACATCATGTTCATTTCATTTTCAATTCAAGTTAAAAGAGATTAATAGATTTATTTGTTAGTTTAGTAGAAAAGGTTGTATGTTTTTTTTTTCATTTCTTTTTGTCTCATTTATTGATAACAATTGATGAAATCATTAGCAAGTGTTATTGAGAGGGTGTCATTGGTAACCGATCTGGGTTTACGAAATGGTAACTTTTAATTATGACAAAAACAAGTTACAGCTGCGCCGAATCTTCACCTCTTATTATAAATACTAGACTTCTTGATATATTTTTCTTAAGTTTCATCAAAATCGGCCCAAAAATATAACATTTAGCTATCTTTCCATGAGAAATTCCAAATATAGAAAAATTTGACCTTCACGATTTAAGGGTTAGGGTTTTTCAATTTTAGAAAAACTTTCAGACTATATTCAAAATTACCTGGACTACAATATCCTGAATAGGATTTACTTAAAATTTATAACAGTAAGGAAATTGGGCTCATTCGCCAGAATTAGTTTATCTCGAAAATCGAAAAATTTAAATCACAGGTACGGAAAAACTATATAAGGTATTGTCATACTTTTTATTCCCTATTATATTCTCAATATATCCTAATGTGATGATAAAAAAATTCTGATATTTATTTAACAAAATTTTTAAACATTTTTAAACTGCCGTTTTGCGGTCATACCTGGGTTAACGGTATCATATGAAGATAAAAACTCATATAGTAAAAGTAAAGTAAAAATTTTCTTTTATTTTAATATTTCTCAAAATATGTTAATTTTGTTCCTATATTTCTTGCTCTAGTGGCCTGGGGATTGTTTCCGCTTGTAAATGCATCTCAAAACTTCAGAGGGCTAGCGGCACGTCTTAACCCAAACCGATTTACCTAATATTTTTTCAGGATGATTGTTTTACCAAACTGGGGGGAGAGACTGGCAAAAATCCAACTTTTGTTTATTAGGGGCCACCATAATGTTTATATATGCTGCAAGCTGTATCATATTCGAATGTCTATCCGTGCTAAAGTTACATCCAAAGACCACCAGTTTTTTGATCGCATTATACGGGGAATGTGGCACAGTCATATTTGGTTCGTAACTAGATCCCAAAATGTATATAAAAATTAGATGGAGGGGATATATAGTCCATCTGCTGCCCCATGATTGATTCAGGGTACTTGTACCTCCCTTTGAAGTCTTCATCAAATAAGTCAATTGTATGACACAAGATGTCAGGCAGACTTAAAAACTACATTCACGGCATCATTCTATGTATTGAAGCCGGACCAATCATGGGGTAGCAGATGGACTTTATACCCCATTTTGGGATCTAGTTACGAACCAGATATGACTGCGAGTCAGAATAGGCTCATACGTCCGGGGTACAATACGCGAATTATTGGGCATTCATTTATTTTCTACGTGAAATAAATATATCCTGCTAAAAAGAGTCAAAGCGAGATTCGCCATTTTGATGACGAAGTTGAATCCTGAATACAAGTATCGTTTGTAGAGTCCGACCGAATATTATGTTTCGGAATAGGTAAAAAATTAGGCCTAATACCAGTGTCGGTTAAAATTTGGCCGAAGGTAAAACAAAGATTATGGAATTTTGTAAAGTACATTTAAAAGTTTAGGTTTGTTTCGGATTAGAATGAATATTAAACTAATGGCCGAATATTAGGTTCGTTTTCGGCCTTATAAAAGCGGTTTCGGTTGGAATCTTATTAGTTAAATAAATTTTCCGTTAATAAGAAGGATGGTGTCATCAGCATATGCCTGCAAAATGTCAAACATATGAGTTTTTTAACAACTTTATAGGAGAACAAAAAACAGTTTAATTTTTATATGAAAGTTATAGAAATCTAAACACGATTCATTACAAAAACTTTGGAATCTGTGGTGATATTTGAAAATATTTTGGAAACTAAATATGTGACGAATAAACATTTCAAATGGTCAAATATAAAAATGTTCTAAAAATTACAAATAGGCTTGTTGCAAATCAGACGAAGATGTCCGTCTAATTTAGACCCACTTTTTTTGATAAGGAATTTTTATGACAGGATTACACAAGGATGGAGATATAATACCCTCTTGTTAGCTGTCCTGCCGAACCTCAAATTATCAAGATTATCTTTTCAGAAAAGCTCTTAAAGGAATAGACTTAAGGTAGGGTCACACATGGCAAATATTTGCTCAAAAAAGTGTAACCATTTTTTTTAGCACAAATTTGTTTGACGTGTTTACTTTTACAAGTGTTTTGTAAGATCAAACAGCATCAAATAAAATAAAACTATTTTTTTTGTTTTGAATCATCCTAAGTAAAATAAGTTTTTGATATAAATAAAAGAATTCAAATGTATTTTATTTAGTGGCTACGTCTTTTTCGTCAAATATTTGTTATGTGTGACCCTACCTTTAAGCTTTCTTTTGAGCAGAAAAAAATAATAAAAAAAATAAAAAATAAAAATAAAAAAAAAGTTTTCGATTTTGCCTAAAAAAAATCAAAAATTGTATAACTTATCTTATCTTGATTTATATCCCACTCGCTAAGAAACCAAAAAGCTCTTAAAGGAAAAAATCCTAAGCTTTCTTTTGAGCAAAAAAAGTAAAAAAGGGTCCATTTTAAAAAGAAAAGTCTTAGATTTAGCAAAACAAAAAGTCAAAAATTGTATGTCATAAGTTACAAAACATTTATTTTGATAGATATCCCACTCGTATCCCATTAAGCGACCAAAGAGCTCTTAATGGAAAAGAAATAAGCTTTCTCTTGAGAAAAAAGTTTCATTTTGAAAAAAGTTTTAGATTTTGCAAAAACAAAAGTCAAAATTTGTATTTATTTTGATAGATTCATTTCGCAACCCATTAAGCGACCAAAAAGCTCTTGAAGGAAAAGAAGTAAGCTTTCTTTAGGAAAAAAGAGCACATTTAGGAAAAAAAAGTCCAAAAGGTTTTTGATTTTGGGGGAAAAAGTGAAAAAGATTTATGAAATTTATGAATAAATTATTTGTGACACATTTTGCTAAGAGCAATAGGTAATACGTTAAATGGATGAGAAAACACACCTGTTTGGAAAAAATTTCAAATTTTGACAAAAATACCCCCCCCCCATCCCCGAACTCAGAGAGTTCTTGACCGATCTTGTGTCTGAATTACTATCGGAAGACATCGATTTCAAAAGTTGGTTCACTTGATATGAAATCTCCCATACATAAGTTCATCATTCCATTATGAATTCTCATAGATAAAGAAGTTGATATAACGATATTAGTATCCACATTTGTCGGTTGAAATAAATATTCCGAAGGCGCCAGATATCTAACTGAAACAAATCTTGTATCAATATACAATATATTTTAAGTAAGAAGGGTTTTTTTACGCTGTTTTCAGCACATTCTCTTTTGCACCACTACCTCGATTTTAACGTGCTTTTCCAATTTGATTTTTCATGGAAAAGAAACCCATGTATGGCTTAATTGTGAAAAAAAGGAAAACACATTTTATGTTTAGTAACATAAATATCCTGAAGCATAAAGAAAGTCCTTTTGAAAGAAAGCAAAAACAAGCTGGGGTTTGTGCGTAAAATGTCCTGTAGTGCGTATGAGTTATATTAAATGGGTGTCCTGTGTGTTTTTGAGTGGGGCTGGAGAAAGTTCACAAGCAAATTAAGGTAGACACAAAAACAACAATTGTTGTTGTTTACTAACAACTTGTTAATGTTATACTTTCTGGTTTGTTTTATTTTCGTTGTTGTTGTTTATATTGTTGTTTTGTTTTCTTGTTGCTCAGGGAATTGTGCTAGAAATAATTGTGTTAAAACTAGAAAGAAACTTAGTTCTTTTTTTAATTAGTTTTTGTTAGAAAAATGTAGGTAACCTACAAAAAAAAACCAAACAAAAACAACAATGAATTAAGACTTTAATAATGAAATTATGAAAGACAAATGTGTAGCAGACCACACATATTTTTGAAAAGGAACGAAGAACATTTTTTAAATATGAACTAAATAATCAAAGTAAATTTTAGTAGAGTACTTATAAAAGCCTGATATAAGCCCTGATCCTATCAATTAAATCCTTATTATTTTATCTTTTTCATTAGCTTAATTTTAAGGCTTTCTTTGTATGATTTTTAACCTACTGACTGGTTTAAGTATCAATTTCTTTCAAAAACCAATGGTTGGTTTTCGTTTCCAAAAACAGCACTTATTGGTTAGTTTTGGTTTTATTTTTTATGTTTCCTTTTAGATTTAACAAGATGAATGAATTTTTCTAACTGCTTTTGTAATCTGTATGTAGTATATAAGTATGTTTATTTTGTATACATATGTATGAAATGTTGTTGGGATATGTGTTTTATCTTAAATCAGTTTGAACACAAAACAACAGAAAAAAACTTGTTAAAACAATGATTTAAACCAAAACCATACAACCAAGTACTTAGGTATTAAAAGCTCAGCTGGAGAGCTCCCTAAGAGCACTAAAGGAAGGTTGCCTGTTTAGAAGTTATAACAAAATTGTTTGGTTTAAAAACATAATTATAAAATTCAAAATTTTTAGGGTTTAGTTAAAAAAGGGAATTTAACAAAAAAGTACCTTCAGAAAGATACTTTTTGCAAAGGTTTTAAATTAATGTACAAATTAATGTATCGCACAATTGCACAGTTTCTATGAGCTTTTTAATTCATTTGTTGGTCATTTTAATGAAAAAAAAAATAGATGACGTATCTTTTGAACACGGTTTTTAATTTAAATAACTTTAATGTCATTTTGAAGGGTACATATCTGTCATTTATTCTCACTTAGTTATTGAACATTATTGTGTAAACAATAAAGTTTTTTTCTGAAAATATCGAATGTTCAACCAACAAAGCGTCATATGCGGAAGTTTTGCTTTACTTCTTTAATTTGAAAAAATGTTGCTCCATCGGCTTCAATGTGCGAGAGATGGCTTGTTCGGTTCAGAAGTGATGATTTTGACACGGAGAACAGGCCAGTCAGCTCTATTGAATCGCTGGAGCACCGTCGCAATGTGGGTTGCGTTCACTGCATGAGTACTTCAATGGAATGTGTTCGGATGAAATTACATTAAATTTTTTTTTTTAGACGTACTGTATGTATGTAGGACAAACTTCCCGCTGAAGTGTTTCCTGTAATTTTCAATGTAGGAAAGTTCAAATCGAATGTTCACAAACATTACTCCCTCTTTCCTTCCTCCCACAACTTATTTTCCTAGTTCCAACACAATGATTTGAAAAAAAGACAAGAAGAAAAAAAATTTAAGAATAATTGGAGGCATTAAGCCAAGAGCGTTCAAAATCATTTCGAGCTACTCAAGCAATGATTCTTTAAGGCTATAAAAGGAAATCATTTTTGCACCAAATCATTACTTGCGACGATAACCCGAAGCGTAAGAAATCGTATGGGAAGCCCGGCCAACCAGCCAAAGCGGAAAATCCATGGAGCCTATTGTGTGTATTTGGTGGGAGAAAAAGGTAGCATTGGCCGAAAAACTTCCAGAATATGCGGCCAGACATGAAACCGTAATATTCCAATGCTCGGCCACATTTTTTTTAAACAACAAACACAAACTGCGAAGCGTTTTGCTTGTCTGCCTATACACCTAGAGTCTTTGACGGAAATCGAACCCGCAACCCTCAGAGTAATAGTCCAGCACACTATGACTGGTCTATCGGGACACCATGTTGCCATACCTGTTATAAAGTATTTAGAATGAAGTGGATGGGAAGTTTGTCCGACTACTTTTTGTTTCGATCGATACAGAACGCTCTTTCTGAGATACGCTTCACTTTGGAACAGAGTAGATGTCTGAAATCCGGCATTCATTGTGTTAAGCTTATTTAACCAAACGATATTGGCTTGATTCGTCCTTGGCAGCAAGAGATGAGCAGTTCTTTTGGCTCGGAATCCATATGTTGCCAGAAATATGGGAAAATGTCATAGCTAACACTGGCCAATACTTTGAATAAATTTATATTGTACAAATGTTTCAAAATAAAAGTTAAAAAATTTAAAGATTTTTACACCCAATAATTGTGGACTTAATGTAAATAAATCCTTAAATCTTTACGATTTTTCACATATTTTACACGTGTAAACAATTTAAAATAATATAATGGAATTTTTAACATTATTGACATAGTGTAAACAATGTAAAACTAATTATCATTAGTATATTTTAAACTTCCAGTATATAATTTTTTGAAGAAAGAACATTTTCCATACTTTTGTTTACAATGTAACTGTTTACATTGTTGACATAATGTAAAGAATTGCCTAAAACTCATTCATTTTAAAATTTTCACCAGCAAATATATACACTGTAATTTCTTTACAATATTTTGCATATTTGACATGTGTAAATAAAACAAAATGAGTGTTTCTTAGTAAACTTGAGATTACCAATGTAAGATTCATTAAAAATTTAATTAAATTGGTTTTTTGCATTGTTTAGATAGTGTAAACAATGTTAAAGTTTATATTTTCAATACTTTTTAGTTGTTTAGATTGTTGATATAATGTAAAAAAATATTTAACAGTTTTATTTTTTTTAAGTTTTAAAACGCTATTTTACACATTTTACATTGTTGACATAGTGTAAAAAATGTAGAATACATTTCCTTTCAAAGAAAGGACTTTCCTTGCATATTTTTTAATTGTTTACATTCTTAACATAATGTAAAGAATTGCTTAAATCGCTAACAGTTTCATTGATTTTAAGCTTTAAACCACAAAATAATAGAATTATTAATATTTTACGATTTTTTACATATTTAACATGTGTAAACATTGTAAAATTATTTTTTTCTTGGTATTCTGGAGATATCCTATAAAAGTTTTTTTTTTAATTGTAGAATTAAATGATTTACATTGTTGACATGTAAAATTAATTTTCATTTGTATATTTGAAATTTTCAGTATAAAATTTATCAATGAATGGAACTTGTTTCCATATTTTTCTAATTGTTTACATTGTTGACATAATGTAAAGAATTGTTAAAATCTCTACTAGTTTCATCAATTTAAATTTTTTAATTAGCAACTAAATTTGTAACTATTTCTTTACGAAATCAACATAGTTGACATGTGGAAACAATGTAAAATGGTTTTTTCTAAGGATATTTGAGATTTTCAATACAAGATTTATTAAAAATTGGATTCAATTAAATATTACATTATTGACATAGTGTAAAGAAGATCCCAATTTACTGAAACCTAAAAAATATGAATAGGCAACGAACATGTACCGCAGCTAATCTGACTGCAACCGATATTTGCATGCTCGCAGATGTAGTATGTATACTAAGCTAAACTAATAAAATTAACGATGAATTCGAGTTTTTCCAAATATTTTGAATTGTTTACATTTGTTGACATAATGAAGAGAATTACTTAAATCTCTAAATCTTCATTAATCTCAAGATTTTAATTAGCTAATAAATACATCATTATTACTTTAAAACTGTTTATATATTTTACATGTGTAAACATTGTAAAATTATTTTTTTTATTGGTAAACTGGTGATATCCAATATAAGTTTATTTTTTAATTATTGAATTAAATGATTTACATTGTTGACATAGTGTAATTGTTTACATTGTTGACATAATGTAAAGAATTGCTTAAAACTCTACCAGTTTCATAAATTTTAAGTGTTTAACCAGCAACTAAATTAATAATTATTTCTTTATGATTTTTCATATATTTGACATGTGTAAACAATGTAAAATAGATTGTTTCTAAGAAAATGTGAGATTTCCAATGTATGATTTATTAAAAATTGGACTGAATTGAATTTTACATTGTTGACATGGTGTAAACAAGATCCCAATTTACTGAAACCTAAAAAAATATGAATAGGCAACGAACAAGTACCGCAGCTACAACCGTTATTTGCAATCTAATAGTGGCAGATTAACCTAGCCTAATAGAATTAACCTTTCTTAAAGGAATAAGCTGTGCCAATCTAAGCCACCGATGAGCTCGGAAAAACTTAGAAGTCCCTTCATGTATGTTTTATTTAGAAACTTTGGCAAAAGTAATTATTTTAAACACAAATTTGAGCGTGTCAAATTTATTTTTAAAATTTTTAAATTCTAATTTCACATTGTGATTCCTCTCCTTGGCTACCTTTCCCTCTTAAGTAACAGCAGTTTAAAAAGAATAGCTTGCAATACTTCAAATACTTTTGAAAATGACTTTGTAAGAACTTAAAACAATAGTTCAGCATAGTTTTTTTTTAATACACACATGATTCTTAGCAATACTCTTTACAACAATGTATTCTTGACAACAACAACAACATTAACAATAGGAGGTGTTTAACAAACTAAAACAACAACAACACCCTAAAGATTTAATAGTGTGGCTCTTTGTCTGTCTGTTTAAATGGTGTTTGGTTGGATGGTGTCAATGAATGGTTGGCTGGGTTGGTGAAAAATGTGGGTCAAGCGTGTGGTTTTTTTGAATTCTTATAAAAGAAAAATGAAAAAACTTAGTTAAATTTGAAAACTTACGGAAAAAAAGAATAAATTTCTTAATATTTTTTAATAATAGGGGCCGTTTTTCTCTTGGATGGGACCAGTGTTTGTAACATAATCACTAAATAATCAAACTTATAAATGAAATTGAGTATGTGTGAACATACCTACATGTAGTTGGGAAAGACTTAAACTCTTAATTTCTGTTATTTAAGGTTTCCTTGCTTCATTATCATTCCTAAAATATCTTTAACTCACGAATTGTTTTGTTTTTGTTGGTATTATTTCTTTAGCGGTTTTCATTTTCATTTGAAAACTGATAGTCAATCATTAAAATGACATTTGCTGCATATGAGCTTAAAGTGTTGATGAGAAATTCTTAAAAAATATTACATTTTTGGTATTGAAAGCTTATTATTAGCCAAAAAAAAAAATAATTTGATTAATGATTTATGAGGTCTTTTTTCCCAACATCATTAAACTATTCATTGAAAATCAATGGCAAAGTTTAACTGATGCACTTTAAATGTTAAAGATGTTGGTGTTGTTAAAATGTATTGTATTCAAATGATTAATTTATTTGTAAAGAGTTTAATGGGGATTTAATTGAAAAAATAAATAATTGAGTCTATGCTTAATTTTCATATTGACTCCAAGAAAACACCCTAAACATTTCCTCATATGTCATAGGATCTCGGGTATATTTGAAATTTGAGGACATCCAGAAGTTACTTAATATGTGATTCGAGTGGATTAAGCTATCCAGAGATACAAGTATTAAGAATAATTATATAGGAATATAATCAGATATCAGCAAAAATATCCCACTATGATACTGAATATGTTCGGAGCATTTCTAAGTTAACATTATTTCATCAAAGTTTGAAATTTTAATGAAGTTATTAAAAATCTTAAAATAGTATTTAATGATCTTTTTGACAATAACATGATCTTCCAAAAAAGGAAATAATCTGTTAAAAACTTCAACATTTTTTTTTGTAATATCCATTTGAAATTGTGATATTTTAGATATAAATGCAAAATAAACACTTTTGTTTTAGATGTTACAAGAATAAAGAACATTTTCATGATTTCTCTTAATACTTACCTTTCCGTTTTAAAAGTAACACTGCAAAAAAGTGGAAAAAATAAACCATTAATTAACTGGGCAAAAACGTAAAAGGTGCTATAAATTCGTTTATAAAATATAATTATTTTTATAAACTTTACCACCACTTCAGATTAATGAGCGTATATATAATTTTTCGTTCAGTTAGTAACAAAATTCTAAGTCGATTTAGCTATGTTCTTTGACTGTGTGTGTAAAACATGTTCCCGTCAAAACTATACAACCAAAATCAATACTAATAGCCTAAAATATTTAGCAGTATCCTAGGTACTTTGGTATTAAAAATTAGGTAAATCGGTTCAATACAAGAAAAGTTATAAAGTTAAGTATGAGACAACCTTGAAAAAATTTTCGATATTTTTAACGAAGGCTATATCAACATAAGTAGATATTTCTGCTTAATTTGTTGTTGTAATGGGTAGGACATAGTTGTATTTGTATTATGATGCTGTAGTTTTTATTGTTGTTGTAGTTGTTGTTGTAACTAATGTCTGTTGAGAGTTCTTTCCCGAAGAATCTAACATTCGTTGATACAGCTTTCGCTGAATTGACAATCGTTTGTCTAGACTGGAGTAATTCCGGAACTTAGATCCAATTGTCGTGGAATAGTATTGCAGTTTTAAATGCTGTATATTCGTGTGTGTGTGTGAATGGGTCATTAATGTTGAGACGAGTGTAATTTGTATAGTTCTGTTTTTAGTTAAAGGGTATTTCTGCTACGTTACAGTCAAATAGAACATTCTTACTTCTCTCTCCTCTCTGCTCTTTTTGGATAAAATATTAACTTAATTTTAACAATTAACAACACAAGTTGAAGAAAAACTCCTGCGCGAAAAAACCTCGGTGTAATTAATAATTTCGCAGAAAAAAATATGCAGCAGAAAACACTAACAGAAAAAGACTTAATTGTGGCAATTAAATGAAATACAAAACTACAATAAAAACAACAATAACCGAAAAAAAGAAAGTCCACTTAAGGGGTTTTTGCGCCGAAATTGAGACTGAATACATAAAAAACTGCTAAACGAAAAGTTAGTTAACAAAAAGGTTTTTATAATAATTCTGCTTAAAGAAAAATTTCTAAATGAAATACAGTGCGATATAAAATAAAACAAACACTCAGCATTTTAATAAGAAAATGAAATAAGCATACAATCATTATTGAAATTCTGGTAAAATTATCAAATTTGCATAATAGATGCCCAATAGTTTGCTGATTTGAAAAAGATATCGTTTGTGGTTGTATGACTTAAAAATGGGAAATTTAAGCTTTTATTTTGAAACATTTGTATAATATAAATTTATTCAAAGTATTGGCCATTGTTAGATCTAACCTTTTCCCTACTTTCTGGCAACATATGGATACCACGCCAAAAGAACTGCTCATCTTTTGAGGACAAGATTAAATCAAGGCAATATCGGATGTTATGTTCCAAAGTGAAGCGCATCCCAGAGAGAGATTTCGTCATGTCCGTCTGTCTGTCGGTCTGTTTGTTTGTTGAAATCAATTTTCTGAAGACCCCAGATATCTTCGGGACCCAAATCTTCAATAATTCTGTCAGACATGCTTTCCTATTTAAAATCATCAAAATCGGTCCACAAATGGCTGAGATATGAGGAAAAAACCAGAACAACCTCGATTTTTGACCTATGTATATCTGGATTACTAAGTTATTTATATAACAATATGGATATCTAATGATAGATATTTCAAAAACCTTTGCAACAAAACCGAAAAAATAATTGTTTAACCCGAATTTTTTTTCACCAAAAAAAAAACAAATTAAATTTAAAAAAAAAAAATTTAAATAACAATTCGAAATTTCTTTTTTACAACTTTGAAAAAAAAAATTATTTACCAAAAAATATTTAAAATTTGTATTTTGAAGTATAATTTGGTGAAGGGTATATAAGATTCGGCACAGGCGAATATAGCTCTATTACATGTTTTTATATAGATAGATTGTATATGATGCAATAATACGGTTTCCTGTCTGGCCGCATTTTATGGGCGTTTTTTTTTGCAATAATGATTCAAACGAATCATCTGCATTCCATGAGATGGTCTGGCCATGGATATTTGGCTTTAGTGTTTATTCGGCTGGTTCGCCGAATTTCACATACGTTCTCTTACGCTTCGGTACATGGGAAATCGTCTTACAAGTTTTCTCGGCTTCAATTCGTATGGTACCAAAGTTCCCTGCTTTTGGATGGATCGTGAAAACGTTTTTAAATTAAATTGCAGCTTGTGTAGCTCCCAATGATTTTGCAAGCTCTTGTTGAGCATTCAAAACCCTGAAAAAACGTTCATTAATTTTTGGAAAAAATTTATATCGCCAACAAAACCAAATCTTGATGAACTTAATTTCCATTCGGTTTCAAATTATTTCTTTTGCCAGTTGCTTTATTTTTACCTAGCACAGTCCTCCATTAATTTCATTTGTTTGATTATACAAATACCCATATAGTTAGTCAGTTACAACTGAAACGACTGTTGAGATTTGTTGCAAGCACAAAATAAGACAACAATATTACCTAGAAACATGTTACAACATGATAAGAAAAAAATTTTGCTCATATAAATATTTGCCCAGAGAAAAAAGAATTAAGAAAAACAAGCAAGAATAATTAAAATTTGTATTAAACCTGAACAGAAAGTAAGACTGCTTGGATTAAAGACAGTAATTTGGATAAAGGTTTGTTTGTTGCTGTCCAAGGAGAGATAAAATTAAATAAAGTTTTTATTTTGGAAGAAAAACAAAAGCTGATGCAAAAATTTTTAGGAGAAAAGCAAAAGTGTAATTTAATATAAGAGGGAAGTAATGCTACAAATAAGATACGGGAAGATTTATGACAACATTTTTTTAAATTTTCTAATAGATCAAATTTTGAACTACTAAAAATAAGTTAAACCAATAAAATATATTGACATAAACATTTCTAATATTCTCTTGCTTTTTGCTATTTTATGGACTCTACATTTATATGATCTCATAGAAAGGACATCAACAAATTTTCAATATTTGCCTTAATCTTATTAATGAACTATCCCTCTCATTCTATTTTAAGAATGAATACTTCTCTTCACAGTTAATAATTTTCAACGTAAATCTCTAACATTTGTAGTTACATTTCTAAAGAATTTTGCATTTATTTTCGTAACTAAGGACACTTTGTTTACCTAGGATTCCCTTTATATTATTATTGTTGTTCATTGGCCAAACCGGCAACGCTTTAGTGCGAAAATAATTTACTGAAAATAATGAACATTTGAGAATACAAAACAATAGCAATAGAAAAACTGGCAAACAATGACGAAAATAAATAAATAAAAAAAAAAACAAATACAAAAGAATGAAAAAATAATAAAAGAAAAATATTAAATAAAGAACAACACAAGATAAAAAGGTCAAAATACTATTTTTTTTTTCTCTGCCATTAATGAAAATAAAAGATACAGGAAATTATTAAGTGTTTTTTTGGTTGCTGCTAGGTTGTTGTTTTATTTTGCCAGTGCAAAATTATTGCCCAGGGAGAGCTCGTCCTTATAGAGAGTTTCTAGCAGAAAAAAAATAATAAGAAAAAATGAATGAATAAACAACTAAACAAAAGGAGTTGTCGAGGTGGTCCTTTAATTTAAAGAGAACATTTTATTTTGCTGTTTATCAAGATTTTGAAATTTATTGTTGGCATAATTTTTGAATGAAAAGGTTTACAGGAATAAGACAACAATATATAAAATATCGTTATGAAATATTGTGTTAAAAAGTTTGACAAGTGTTTGCCATACAGATTTGGGCACAATAATAGCAAAATAATAACTTGGCTACGACTTTTACTAAGACCATGGCTTTGACTATGACTTTTACTAAGACCTTGGCTTTGACTATGACATTGACTATGACTTTGACTATCACTATGACTATTACTTTGACTATTACTTTGCTATTTCTTTGACTATGACTATGACTTTCACTATGACTATGACTTTGACTATGACTTTGACTATGACTATGTCTTTGACTAGTCATAGTCAACTATGACATTGACTATGACTATGACTATGGCTATGACTATGACTATGACTTTGACTTTGACTATGACTATGACTTTGACTTTGACTTTGACTTTGACTTTGACTATGACTTTGACTATGACTATGACTTTGACTTTGACTATGACTATGACTTTGATTATGACATTGACTATGACTATGACTTTGACTTTGACTTTGACTTTGACTTTGACTATGACTTTGACTATGACTATGACTTTGACTATGACTATGACTTTGACTATGACTATGACTATGACTATGACTATGACTTTGACTATGACTTTGACTTTGACTATGACTATGACTATGACTATGACTATGACTTTGACTTTGACTATGACTTTGACTTTGACTTTGACTTTGACTATGACTTTGACTTTGACTATGACTTTGACTATGACTATGACTATGACTTTGACTTTGACTTTGACTATGACTTTGACTATGACTTTGACTATGACTTTGACTATGACTTTGACTATGACTTTGACTATGACTTTGACTATGACTTTGACTATGACTTTGACTATGACTTTGACTATGACTTTGACTATGACTTTGACTATGACTTTGACTATGACTTTGACTATGACTTTGACTATGACTTTGACTTTGACTATGACTTTGACTATGACTTTGACTATGACTTTGACTATGACTTTGACTATCACTTTGACTTTGACTATGACTTTGACTATGACTTTGACTATGACTATGACTTTGACTTTGACTATGACTTTGACTATCACTTTGACTTTGACTATGACTTTGACTATCACTTTGACTTTGACTATGACTTTGACTATGACATTGACTATGACTTTGACTATGACTTTGACTATGACTTTGACTATCACTTTGACTTTGACTATGACTTTGACTATGACTTTGACTATGACTTTGACTATGACTTTGACTATGACTTTGACTATGACTTTGACTATGACTTTGACTATGACTTTGACTATGACTTTGACTATGACTTTAACTATGACTTTGACTATGACTTTGACTATGACTTTGACTATGACTTTGACTATGACTTTGACTATGACTTTGACTATGACTTTGACTTTGACTTTGACTATGACTATGACTATGACTATGACTATGACTATGACTTTGACTTTGACTATGACTTTGACTATGACTTTGACTATGACTTTGACTATGACTTTGACTATGACTTTGACTATGACTTTGACTATGACTTTGACTATGACTTTGACTATGACTTTGACTATGACTTTGACTATGACTTTGACTATGACTTTGACTATGACTTTGACTTTGACTATGACTTTGACTTTGACTTTGACTTTGACTACGACTATGACTATGACTATGACTATGACTTTGACTTTGACTATGACTTTGACTATGACTTTAACTATGACTTTGACTATGACTTAGACTTTGACTATGACTATGACTTTGACTATGACTATGACTTTGACTTTGACTATGACTTTGACTATGACTATGACTATGACTTTGACTTTGACTTTGACTTTGACTATGACTATGACTTTGACTATGACTTTGACTATGACTTTGACTATGACTTTGACTTTGACTATGACTTTGACTATGACTATGACTTTGACTATGACTATGATTATGACTTTGACCATGACTTTAACTTTGAATATTACTTTAACTTTGACTATGACTTTGATTATGACTTTGACTATGACTTTTACTTTGACTATGACTTTGACTATGAATTTGACTATGACTATGAATTTGACTATGACTTGATTATGACGTCGATTATAGCTTTTACTAGACTATACTTTCGTTACAACTTTGGTAATAACTTTGACTATCAATAACTATGACTTTCACTATATTTTTGTCTTTGCAGACTATGACACTCACTATGCAATTGTCTTTGTAAATTACTTTGACTATAACAATGTGTTTAACAATGTGTTTAACAATGACTTTGGCTATGACTTTACCAATGTCTATGACTATGTCTATGATTATGTCTTTAACTATGACTTTGACTTCAAAAGCACATATGTATCATTATTGTAACCCACATTAATTCTGTTTCCCATTACAAATTTAAACTTCCTACTAAATCTATGAACGAAAACAGAACAAAAGCATTATCCATAAGAAATATAAAGCACTACTGTTTACTAAAAATTTCTGAAGAAAACTACTCACGACTCAAAACCTCATATCACTAGAAATATGAAAAATGAAACGCTACAAATTTAAATTCAATAAATGCACGAATTCATTGAATAGAAATGAAGCGAAAACCTAAAAAATGTCGCATGTTGCAAGTAAGTATATGGGTGACATTAAAAAAATTATAATGTTTTGTACCCAAACACAGACGACAATGTCTGCAGAAAATGTTGCAAACAATAAAAGAAAACTTTTACTGCATACGTACTCAAACAATTATTTGTTGCAGCTTTTGTACATTTTTACATTTAGCTTAAAGAAATCTTTAAATGCTAAAAAACCATACAAACATAAATTGTATTTTACTTTATATTGGCGGCGCTTATGTAAATTGTACGTTTTGCATGACTTGAAGAAAATATTAAAAAAAAAACATGACCATAACTTTGAAGTGAAATACTATAATATTAATCTGTAAATATGTAGTAGCAAATATTTTAAAAAAAGATTTAAATAATAACTAAGGTTTTATGTAAAATAAAGTAAAAGTTTTTTTTAAATGCAGCCAGCATTATAATAATAGTATAGCTACTTAACTGCTGTCGCTGTTACATCCTCATGGCTCCCTGTTAGCATACGTAATGCAAATATTGCTTTGAACCTTCTGTTTTTTGTAGAATATGTACAACAATAATAATAAAACTATTTATTGTATGCTGTGATTTTAAACCAATTTCATTTTATTATTATTTCTTATGCTCCATATAAACTTGCAGATTTAGTCTGAAAACCAAATATGCAAATACGAAGTATCGATAGTTTTCATTTCCCATACATAACATTTAGTTGTACAACCAACTATTATTTTAATACTTTCTGTGTCATTCTTAGAAATATGAAGTAAATAGTAGGAGTGAGCACTTGATATGGCAAATGTTTCTGGGATGACTTTCACTTTGTACATAGTTTTTTGATGACATGAACTATTATGTTGACCATGACTTTTGCAATAAGTTTGTCTACATGATGATGACTAAAACTTTAACGACATTAGCCTTAATTATAACGATGACTACCTAACTATGACTATGACAATGTTTATGATTATTATGCTTGATTATGGCTTCAAACTAAACTATGATTTTGAATAGACTTTAATTAAAATTTGACTAGACTTTGACTAGACTTCGAATAGACTATGACTAGACTTTGACTGGACTTCGACTAGACTTCGAATAGACTTTGACTAGACTTTGACTAGACTTTGACTAGACTTTGACTAGACTTTGACTAGACTTTGACTAGACTTTGACTAGACTTTGACTAGACTTTGACTAGACTTTGACTAGACTTTGACTAGACTTTGACTAGACTTTGACTAGACTTTGACTAGACTTTGACTAGACTTTGACTAGACTTTGACTAGACTTTGACTAGACTTTGACTAGACTTTGACTAGACTTTGACTAGACTTTGACTAGACTTTGACTAGACTTTGACTAGACTTTGACTAGACTTTGACTAGACTTTGACTAGACTTTGACTAGACTTTGACTAGACTTTGACTAGACTTTGACTAGACTTTGACTAGACTTCGACTTGACTTTGACTAGACTTTGACTAGACTTTGACTAGACTTTGACTAGACTTTGACTAGACTTTGACTAGACTTTGACTAGACCTTGACTAGACTTTGACCAGACTTTGACTAGACTTTGACTAGACTTTGACTAGACTTTGACTAGACTTTGACTAGACTTTGACTAGACTTCGACTAGACTTTGGATAGACTTTGGATAGACTTTGACTAGACTTTGACTAGACTTTGACTAGACTTTGACTAGACTTTGACTAGAGTTTGACTAGACTTTGACTAGACTTTGACTAGACTTTGACTAGACTTTGACTAGACTTTGACTAGACTTTGACTAGACTTTGACTAGACTTTGACTAGACTTTGACTAGACTTTGACTAGACTTCGGCTTGACTTTGACTAGACTTTGACTAGACTTTGACTAGACTTTGACTAGACTTCGACTAGACTTCGACTAGACTTTGACTAGACTTTGACTAGACTTTGACGGGAGTTTGAGATTGTGACTTTGACGATAGATTGTGACTAGACTATGACTAGACTTTGACTAGCCGTTAACTAGACTTTGACGAGAATTTGACTATGAATGTGTCTTTTACTTTATATGTTACTTTAATTTTAATGCTGGACTATTTCTCTGATTAGGAAAACAACTTTAACTTTGATAATGACTACAACTCCGATTTGTATTTTGTCTATGACTTTAATAATGACAAAAAACTTTTTGGCATTTATCGCGGACTTGCGAATCACAGTTATTTGATGTAATTCAACTTTCAAATCTACAATGCAAGGGAGTGTAAATATTTATCTCTAAAAGAAGCACATATTTTCTTTTCCTTTGAATTTTATTCAAAAAAACATTTCACATATGTATTTTTCATAAATTTTCTTTAACAGAAAAATAAATACCATAAAAATATTCTCCAATTTTCTAAAAAAAAAATAAAACGTTTAGCAATCAAACTGAAAACTAGTATTAGTTTTTTTTTTTGGTTTTCTATACACAACTTGTCAAGAAAAATTAGCAAATTATTATAGACAGAAAAAACAAGGCTTGGCCAAAAATAGTCAAGCCATACTAAGCCCACCAATAAAACTACCAGTTGTATAGAAACTACATCGAAAATAAATAAACTCCCAACATAAGTCTCATGCGCAGGCAATGACTTAACAAAATACTATAATTTGCCGTAGAGAAAAAAAAACTTCAACTTAAATCACTGGAAAATTATAGATTAACTATTTATTTATACACAAATTATAGCAACAAAAAATTTATAGAAAATTAAAATGTTTAAAATAATGACGATGATGTATGAATTTAAACCTGATACTAAATGAAATAAATGTCGGAAAGCGGCAGTCATGCTGCTGCATGCCGCCTGCAATTGAGAGGCATGAATAATTTGAAGTTTCCAAAAAAAGTAAATTTTTTTTTTAAAACAAACTTTTAACTTTGACATAATTTTGGTAAACTTTTAGAATAATTGTTGGTAATTTAGTTTTTTTTAACAAAAATTGTGCTGCTATCTGTGTATCTTTAATGAGGCAGTTATTTAGATGTGCCAAAGAAAGTTTTTGTTTCTTTGTCTGTTGGATTTTGCTGTTCTTTTATTTAGAATTTTTTGTATAAGACGAAAGATTGAAATTTAAAGATTATTTTCAAACAATATGGTCAGTTAATGACTGAAATGTTGAATGAAAAAAAGAGGAGAATAAGAAGAATATTAAAGAATTAATGACTTTATTAAGTTGTTCATTTTGTGCGTATATGTGGTTGATAAAATAGGTACTAAAACATAATTGCTGTTATTAAAAACCATCAACTAATGACAGCTGCTAAATCTAGACAAGCATATAAGCAACAACCCCCTGTATTATTATGTGAAACCTACAGGCACTTTCTTTGTCGAATGAACTTTTTTAAGTGGCCTTTAGGGTTCATCGTCAAAATATAAACACGAATATTCCTCTGCTACTATTTATGTAAAAATTCATGCCAATCGGAACGCTAGTTAGAAATGGCAGATTTATTTCCAAAATATTTTAATTCTGCCCACTGTAAACTATGACTATGACATTGACTATGACATTGACTATGACATTGACTATGACATTGACTATGACATTGACTATGACATTGACTATGACATTGACTATGACATTGACTATGACATTGACTATGACATTGACTATGACATTGACTATGACATTGACTATGACATTGACTATGACATTGACTATGACATTGACTATGACATTGACTATGACATTGACTATGACATTGACTATGACATTGACTATGACATTGACTATGACATTGACTATGACATTGACTATGACATTGACTATGACATTGACTATGACATTGACTATGACATTGACTATGACATTGACTATGACATTGACTATGACATTGACTATGACATTGACTGTGACATTGACTATGACATTGACTATGACATTGACTATGACATTGACTATGACATTGACTATGACATTGACTATGACATTGACTATGACATTGACTATGACATTGACTATGACATTGACTATGACATTGACTATGACATTGACTATGACATTGACTATGACATTGACTATGACATTGACTATGACATTGACTATGACATTGACTATGACTATGACTATGACTATGACTATGACTATGACTATGACTATGACTATGACTATGACTATGACTATGACTATGACTATGACTATGACTATGACTATGACTATGACTATGACTATGACTATGACTATGACTATGACTATGACTATGACTATGACTATGACTATGACTATGACTATGACTATGACTATGACTATAACTATAACTATAACTATAACTATAACTATAACTATAACTATGACTATGACATTGACCATGACATTGACTATGACATTGACTATGACATTGACATTGACTATGACATTGACTATGACATTGACATTGACTATGACTTTGAATATGACAATGACTTTGTCAATGATTTTAATATTCACTATGAATTTGGCTTGACTGTGACTATAATTTTGACTTTCTGTCTGTAACTTTAACTGATTTTGAACATGTTTGTCAACGGTGTTGACACTAGTATTCCATTTTTCCATTTTTTGCAACTAGTATTGACTATTTTTTTTTTATTTCTTTCCCCCATGAACTCCCCTAATAATTCATATAAAACTTTTTTAATCTCAAATATATTTGTTTATTTCCGATTACAAAACAATACTTCTGGTACATATCAATATTGCACTACAATCACGTAAATTTTAAAACCGAAAAAAAGAGCAGAATTGTAATCATAACAAAGGTCAATGCTTTAATACACCCCGCAGGTCAATTTCGTTACTATTTGCTAGACAATATTTCCAAAAAAAAAACCAAAACATTTCAATAGAGCTCCTGTAACTGAACTGAAAGCAGTTTAAAAATTTTGCAGCAATTTAATTTTGTTAGTTTTTTAAAACCAAAAAGCGAAAAAAACTACATGAAATGCATTTGTTATTGTTCATGTTTAACGTTAAACAAATTTGCATATTAAAAATAAAAAAAAAACAAAAACAAATGAAATGTTTATTGTTTTATGAAAATTACCATTTATAGTTAGTTGCCCATCTCTTATGAGAGTTTTAATATTTTCTCCTTTTTTAGCAGGCTGTTTGGTTACATCCTCCTCTAGAAGATGTCATGTTCTTGTTGAAAGATTCTAGATTTTGTTGGAGTGGTGCTGCAGTGCAAGTTGTTGGGCACCTTATAACAAGTGATACTCTAGGAAGCTTTAGCAAAAGCCATTGTTCCGTCTTCGCTTCATCTCCCCAAAGAAGCTGGAGGTTAAAGTTTAGATTGCTCAAATTTGTTGTTTGTATTGTTAAGGTTTTTTGGCTGAGTATGATTATGATGACGACAAAGCTGATGATATTTGATAAGCAGATATGAGATCACGTTTGTAAAGTTTCCCAAAATGTCGTAGGAAATAATAAATACAATTGTTAGAGTAGCATTTTAGTTTATGGCAAAAAAAGATCTTAGATAAGTAATATTTTGTTTTTCTTTTTTTTAATAACGAAAAAGGTCATCTACTTAGGATTATTAACTTAGAATATATAAGAGATTTACTAGAAGTCATTAATCGGGTAGGTAGTTCAATAAACAAAAAGTTAAAAATACTTCCTTAAACATGTATTTTATTTCTAAATAGTTTTTAACTAAATCTCTTTACTTATTGCAGTAAAATTTCGTTGTTAAATTAAATCTTTAGGATTATCCGCAAAAAACTTTTAAACTATGCATTTAACAGATGCATGTTAATGACAGTAGCTTTGTGTTCAACTAGAAAAGAATTACCACAAGAATTTTTCTTGTATTTTATAATCCCTAGATACCAAAAAGTAACATAAGATTTTAAAGACTATAAAGAACAAAAATTTGACCGAAGGGCAAATGTTTAAATGATTTCTACTAGAGTAAAGAAGAATGCACACAGATACAAATTACCAGAATTAAAAAAAATAACTTTTTTAAATACTTGTTAAATCTCAGGAAAAGAACAGTCTAAAATGTTACTACTAAACAAAAATTTCATCTTTGTGCGGTACACATTTTCCTTTAATTGGTAACACTAATGGAAACTATCAAAATATAAATTTGGCTATGACATTTCTATTGCTTTGATCCCGACAATGACTACGAATTGATAATGCGAGGTGAAATCGTGAAAATACTCTGGCGTTTGTTACCACAACTGCAAGACTCTAACACGCTAAAATATCTTGGAGCGCAGTACAATCCGTCGCAAGTCCAAGACAATAGAGATCACAATTACGTCCAAATCGGAATAAGTATGACCTAAAGCATCCATGTCAACTCAAAATTTGTGAGGTAGAATTTCAAATCACCGTGTTTTCTTGAAACCCATATCATGACATTAGAGATCAGTAAAGTGGTCCATCTACCTTTATCAGATACCGAACATCGAGTTTGTCATTCGGTATCTCAACAGATTCGATTCCGGACATAAAAATTTACCGATATTTTAAAGCTTCTGGCCTATAAGTGATCAATAAACGATAGACGGCAATCGGTTATATCTCCAAGATATTTCGGAAAGGGTTTAGTCTCGATACAACATTCACCAATATTAAGACTTATCGTCTCCCTTGATTTCCGACAGATGAGATCCACGACCGAACCGTATCTATGCTAGCATTGGTCATGGCTTTGGGCAGTTGCTTCGCGACACACAGTAGTGCAATATCGTCGGCAAAACCAAACGATTTCAACCCTTTGAGGGAGTGTTAACAATAATAAGCTGTCGTACAATACGTTCCACAATAGTGATCCAAGTATTGAACCCTATATTCCTCCTGTGATTTTATATTGTTTTATTCCTTTGTCGGTATCATACATTAGAGTTCTTTTTCTGAAGTAGTCGTTCACTATTGCTAAGAGGTATCGTGGTATATTTAATACTGTAAGTGTGTTTACTATAATTTTCCTATTGACTCTGAGTTAGACTATAACTTCGACTACGACTTAGACTATGACTTATACTATGACTTAGACTATGACTTAGACTTAGACTATGACTTAGACTATGACTTAGACTATGACTTAGACTATGACTTAGACTATGACTTAGACTATGACTTAGACTATGACTTAGACTATGACTTAGACTATGACTTAGACTATGACTTAGACTATGACTTAGACTATGACTTAGACTATGACTTAGACTATGACTTAGACTATGACTTAGACTATGACTTAGACTATGACTTAGACTATGACTTAGACTATGACTTAGGCTATGACTTAGACTATGACTTAGACTATGACTTAGACTATACCTTAGACTATGACTTAGACTATGACTTAGACTATGACTTAGACTATGACTTAGACTATGACTTAGACTATGACTTAGACTATGACTTAGACTATGACTTAGACTATGACTTAGACTATGACTTAGACTATGACTTAGACTATGACTTAGACTATGACTTAGACTATGACTTAGACTATGACTTAGACTATGACTTAGACTATGACTTAGACTATGACTTAGACTATGACTTAGACTATGACTTAGACTATGACTTAGACTATGACTTAGACTATGACTTAGACTATGACTTAGACTATGACTTAGACTATGACTTAGACTATGACTTAGACTATGACTTAGACTATGACTTAGACTATGACTTAGACTATGACTTAGACTATGACTTAGACTATGACTTAGACTATGACTTAGACTATGACTTAGACTATGACTTAGACTATGACTTAGACTATGACTTAGACTATGACTTAGACTATGACTTAGACTATGACTTAGACTATGACTTAGACTATGACTTAGACTTAGACTATGACTTAGACTAGTCTATATGACAAATAATTTCGGCAACAAAAATATTTTGAGCTTCATGAATAATATCCGGGAATGCGATAAAGCATTTTTTATAAGTAGTGGTTTTTAATAATTTAAAACATCAGAAGTAGCCCTCGCAAAAAGGATATACACTTTAACAGAGCAAGATTTAGTCACAGTCATAAAGATAATTATAGTTTTAATTACAACTATGAAATTTTATTGTCACAGTAGGAAGTACCAGTCCTTTTTTCAAAAGGATTACAATTCACTAAACAGTGTTTGTCGGCTTAAAACAACATATTATTGTAAATAAAAATTTTGTCAAATGTTTTCTATCTTCAAATACCTCACGTTTATTAAAAAAAAATACTTTAATACACAAATACAAGAGAAAATACTTAATTTTTTTTAATGTTCCCAAGAATTTACGCACTAAATGCGGTCAAAGTACTTGGGTCACACTTGAAATAACACAGAAAAATATTTAACAACTTCGCTTTATCTTGACAAAATATCTAAAGAAATAAGAAATAATGAACAAAAGAGCAGCATTTTTATTAAATTGCAAAAAAATAAAAAATAATAGTATTGAATTATACAGGAGAAGTAAAAAAAAAGTACCAGTAAAAGGACACTTCATTGTGATTTTTATCTCATACATTTAATAAAAACGACAATGTAAAGGTGTACAAGTATTTAAACTGAAAATTAATAAAAAATAAAAAAAAAACACATCTGGCTTAGAAGACACTTTTAGCTCTCTGCAATGTCTGTCCGTCCGTTTGTACATTCATACTTAAACATACACGCAATTCGTCATGGTCACACTTGCTGCAATTTGAGAATGAAAAGGTACCGCTTATTTTTTTTGTCTCTAAAGACTGCAATTTTTATTTTCATTTTTCCTTTTAATCTTTTAAAGTTGCACACACTGTTTTTAACAGTAGTACGTACGAGTTTAAGCAGTGAATGGATTGCGGCCTCATGCTGTGTGCGAAATACTGGCAGTAAATAACTGCTATCTGTGGCCTCTTTAGTTTTTAAATGAAATGAACAAAAATATTTTAATAGTTTTAGAAATGTGTATCTCATTTCAGATCTTGTATCTTCTATGTAGTCTTTGTCATGTTGGCAATTTAAGTAAAAGATTTTTTTCGTTATCTTTTTGTTAATTTTCCATATTGTTTAGCAAATTTTTAACAAATTATGGATATTTTTACACAAAGGCGTTTAAATTAAGAGAGAAAAACACAAATAAAATTGTTGGATCATGATTATTTGTGATCATTTTAAAGGTTTTTATTTTGAAATATTAAAAGATTTGTGAATGAATAAGCATTTCTAAGGAGAGTGTTTGTGTGGCCTGAATGAGACAAGTAGGATTGATTTTGTTTAAGGATATGATCCGTTTTTACTTTAATTGTTTGCAATATGTCTCATTGTTCTTTGAATGATGGGCCCAAAATGTATGTGTTTATATTTATTTGTTGATACTGATCTAGAGATTAATAGAAAATTAATTATTATTATCTCTTCAATTAAAGGAAGCCAAAAAAGTAGTAATCGAAAATTTTTTGAATTTCCTAGAGGGAATAATTGTTGCATTTGATTCCCAATTGTCAGAGAACGTGTGACATGATCAGTCTGTCCAGAATCCATATTAGCTACATAAATATGGTATTAAGGGTATATCTAATTGGCCTATAGATATGGCCTATCGAATATTTAATAAAAATTTCCACAGGAGATGGAACTCTTTGGATACAAATGATCTTGTCTTTCCCCTGTTACTACTCAGAGAAAACAGATTCATGGTAGCAACCGCATACATTGTCCATCGAATAATGATTCTACTTTAGTGGCCAAATTTTACAGTTGTGGCTACGAAGGGGTAACAAAAGTTTGGTTGCGAAATTTTTCATTATCAACTGACTTTCTGTTGATAGATCCTAAATAAAAAGTATTACATCAAATATCTTAAATCGAATCGTCAATTAAGCCATAATGAAATTTTTTTTTAATCTGAACCAAAATGACTTAAATTCCTTCAAATGTTTAATCAATCGATTAAGACAAATTTAAGTTTTTTGCGTTTGCGAGGAATCGTTCTGTAAAAATTATTCCGAATAGAAGTAAATTTTCTTAATAAAAGTGTTCGGTACTCTTGTTATACAATTCAGTATTTCAAATCCCATGACTGCACCACACATCTCATCAACTGAGATCATTTCTAGAGTATCCGAAAGATTTTTCCTCTATTTTCTCACATCTGGAGATCATCAAAGTAAATCTTTTGTAGAGAGTTCCAAATATCATCGACCCAAAAAGAGAGCTTTATGTTTGTTCCTTTTAGATTTTGCTAAAATTCTAACAATGTTAGCAGTGCAGTATATGATGTATAAACCTGGACAATCTATGATATAGTTAACTAATAGGATAAGAGAAGAATTATATTCTTATGTTTCGCCGTCATACTATATGTGCCGAGTATCTCAGCTGGAGAAAATCATTACTTAATGTCTGTCCCATCTAATTGGAAAGAATAGAATCAAGAATAATACAAAAAAGATCTCTAGTTCCGCCAGATTGGGCAACGACAGCCAGAAAACCGCCCGGACAGGCATAGAACCGTCTCCTCCTTTTCTTATTACGACAACTTCCATAGAAATAATTATATGGGAGATTCTGTCTCCTAGCGGGAACTGCGAAAAATTATCACAATTGAATTAAGCAATCGAGAGCGCTGAATGTTCATCAGAATAATCGATGGACTCTGTCATCACAAAAGTAGTCTTGTCTATGCAGAATCGTAGAGTTGCTGAATCATAACTTCTCACGATAAGATCGATGTCAGATCCGACAAATCGGAAGTATTCTATCCCTGAATTCGAAGTTCCATTATTGGTCAGCGAACACACTATTCCAGTCAACAAATTATTATTTGTTAATCACGTTAGCTTTTCTAAATCATTCATTTACAACTGTTATTTTGGTCAAAATGGTCACCGAAGTGAAAAATAATTAAAACTTTTCAAAAAAATCCAATAAGGACTTTGAAAAAAGTAGCAAACTGTTTGAAAAACCATTAAACAGTATAAGGAATACTTAAACATTGGAAGAAAACCTGGATCAGAAAGAAAACAAGGTCTGACAGATATTGGTAAGGAAAAGAAAGTCGAACATCAATTTCGAAGAGCACCGAAACTTCTATCAGAAAACCAGCTCGTAAAGTTAAACGCTCTAATTATATAGAGCGTAATGCGTTAGAGAATTTAGAAGCAAAAGAACGAGTGAAAAAATTAAGGTACAATTTTATAAAAAAAAAAAAACGGATGATGAAACTTATGTACTGGCAGACTTTTCACAACTTCCGGGTCAATATTTTTATGTGGCTGATGGACTGGTAATGTTCAAGAATAATACCGGACAGTTCTTTTAACATGTTCGTAATCTAGACCCTATATATATCACAAAGACTAAACTTTGGATTACAAAAGAACACTGATTGACAATTGACTCTCCAATAGATTAATTCTGAGGCTTAAAATAACCACTTTCAATAGTTCAGCATTAAAGTAACAATTATAAAATAAAGTAACTACTATATCAAATAACTAGGAACACAATAGTGACAATTCACTTCAACCTAGATTACCTGGGTTGTATTAAGTAAACAATTGACTTCTTTTTTCATTAAAAATAGTACCTACTTGTCAAATGACCAAAAAGTAAATAAAATGGAGTAAGTCAAGTACTTTCAGTAAGTGAAAATTATTGTCTAGTGATTTCAGAGGCATCCTCAATATATTTTGTTTCTTATTTTTATACCCTTCATCATGCATGGCAAGGGTATATATAAGTTTGTGATTCCGTTTGTAATTTCTATATTTTTCATTTGCAACCCCACAAAGTATATATATGCTGGATCGTTAGAGATAACGATGTGGATATAGCCATGTCCGTCTGTCCGTCGGTATGTTGAAATAAACTTTTCGTAGCCCCCAAATATATCGGGAATTTTTTCGGCTCGGTTGCTATTTGAAATCGACAAAATCCGCCCACAAATGGCTGAGATATAAGGAAAAAACCGGGACAACTACGATTTTTGCCCTATTTTTGATCTATATCTGGATAACCAAGTCATTAATATAGACAATATGGATATCTAATGATAGATATTTCAAAGCACATTGCAACGATTTTTTTTTGTCATAAATTCTTTTTCCAGAAAAAATTTTTTTTTAAATAAAAAAAAAATTGGAAAAAACTTTTTAAAAAAAAAAGAAAAAATTTGGAAAAAAAAAATTTAAAAACAATTTAAAAAACAAGTAAGAAAGTATGGTCGGTCAAGCCCGACCATATAATACCCTACACCAAGTAAATGAGTAAAAATATTTTTCTTTTAAAATATCAATAATTTATATTCGTAAGTGATTTTCGGAAGTGGGCCTTATATGGGAGCTATGACCAATTATGGACCGATCACCATAAAATTAGGTCGTGTAATTTATGTCTATATGAAAGTTATTTATGTTGAATTTTGTGTATATACCAACATTTTTAAGTGATTTAAGCACGTTAAAGTGATTTTCGGAAGCGGGTCTATATGGGAGCTATGACTAATTATGGACGGATCGTAACAAAATTTGGTGACATGAATTTTGTATATATAAAACTTATTTGGAGCGAAATTTGTGTAGATACATATATAAATTAAACATTTATGACCGATAAAGTCCAATTTCGAGAGGACATTTGTATGGGGGCTAGGTGAAATAATGGACCGATTTCAGCCAGTTTCAATAGGCTTCGTCCTTGAGCCGAAAAAATTATATGTACAAAATTTTATCGAAATATCTTCAAAATTGCGACCTGTACTCTGCGCACAAGGTTTACATGGCCAACCAGCAGCCAGACGGACGGACGGACATCGTTTAATCGGCTCAGAAAGTGATTCTAAGTCGATCGGTATACTTTAAGGTGGGTGTTACACATCTGCACAAACGCATAATACCCTCCCCACTATGGTGGTGTAAGGTATAAACATATTTTTAAGTATAATTTGGTGAAGGGTATATAAGACTCGGCACAGCCGAATATAGCTCTCTTACTTGTTGATTTTGTGACTGCTTTTTTATTAAACTGTCCTGAATGACCAAAAATAAAGTCATGAAGTTTTAATAAACATGTTTAGCAAATGCTAATCAATATCTAAAACAGTGTCGTACGAAATCGAAATCTGAAAAGATCAGATTTTAAATAATCATTGCCGTAAATTTTCATGGAAGTATTAGGTATCATACACAAATTATTTATTAATTGTTTTGACACATTTTCGTGATTTTACATTTAAATATCTTCATAATTTTAGTTTCAAAACATCACTTAAACTTTAATTAATACTTTTCTTTCTTTTTCTTTTCAGGTAAGTGTTAAACGTATGACATAAATCTAAGTATCATCATTTAGTAAGTAACCCAGTCAATGGAATTTTATTATACCAAAAATCTACACTAGTCTTTTATTACAATTTTAATAATTTCTTTGATTACTCTAAGAAATTCCTAAAGTTTTTACCATTAATACTCTATATAAATTAATGGCATTTTAATAAACAAATTATTACAGAAAAAAATTATAGAAAATATGTCATGTAAATGATAGAGAAAAATCACTTTTTCGTTGAGCAGATTTATGAAGCAATAAAATAAAGTTGTTAAATTAAACAAGACAAGTTTACAAAATAAAACTCTGATAATAAATACAAAAAAAACTAACAATATTTTATAATAAACGTAGGCAGATGACGCTGATGAGAACTCACGCATTGATGTGTCAAGTCTATCAAACTTTTGTTACAAAAAATATCAAGAAAAACGACACTACGGATGGAGACTACCAAATCAAGACACCACAAAAAAAGTAACAGGGAATCTTTCACAAAGATGCACTAGAACTATGAAGAGCCATAGAGTATGAGTTTAGTTGTATAGGAACGGAATAGGAATCAATGACATTAAAAGCCAAGTTCAATCACACGATTCTATACATCTGTCTGTCTACGACTTTTACAGTGTGTGTTTTTATTTTTTTAATGATTTCTGGTAAAAAGCCATAAGAAACATATTAAGTTTGTGATAATGTCTTTGGAATAACATCATTATTCTTTATTTAAAGTAAAAACTAAAGAATTGAAGAACAAAAATCAGCGTTAAACTGAAATTTATGATGTGTGTTGTAATTAAAACAAGACTGAATATATTAAGGGTAATCACTAGGAAATATAAAACAAAAACAAAATAATTTCGAAACAGAAAAAACAATTCAATTAGACTCAAGGCAAATGCTCCAGAAGCCTTTAAATATACAGGACATACCTATTAAACAATTTCAACTGGAACTTATTCTAAAATTAATTACAAGTTTGTGCGAATAAATAATACAGGGTTACAGTTTTCATTTCAATCTTAATCTATGAATACCCTTAATAGTTCATTATAACAAACTGAAACATGTCAATATGCTCATTTAAAAACCATTATTTAGTAGGGAGTTCTTCTTTCCTCAATTTCATTTTTAATTTGAATTTATATTTATTATACGAAAATTTACAATTAAAATTATTTTATATGTTAGTTTTCTATTTTAACCAAGAACAAAAAGGAAAAGAAAACATTTGTAGATGTTATCATTAACTACTTTGTCTCCATCCATTAACTTACACTCTCATCGGTGACAATCCTTTTTTTCTGTCCACAATCTCTCTGATAAGATCATAAGATAGACAATTTTATTGACTTGTTTAAATTACAGTTTTAAATTTATTTCTTTCCCTGTTTCTAGAACATGTAAAAAAGTTGGAGGGGTTTTCTTTAAAAGAGGATGTATGCTTGAAGTGAAAGGAATATTCTTGTGACGGCCACTTGAAACTCAATTGAGTAAGGTTAGGTTCGCGTTAAATAAACACAAGAGTTTTGTTATTTGGGGAGTATTGATGACATATGTTTTGGAAGACTGTATTGTAAACAATATTACTTAAATAGTTCATTAATAATGCATTAGTTAAGGTAAACTATTTTAAGGAGATGATCGTTTATGTTCAGAAATGAATATAAATTACAAAAAATTAGTTTAAAGTCCTTCCGGTTTTTTCAAAATAACAAGAGGTAGTCTTAATAATAGTAAAGTTTTAAAGTCGCATCAGTTTTGAGATAAAATCAAAGGAATTTTCAATTGGACATTGTTACAAAGATATCCTTAAGATAATGAGAAATTAAACTTGTCTTACGGAAAATTTAAAGCATTTTTTTGAATCGATTCATATTTGAAATACTAATTGTAGAAAAGTCTTGTATCCAGACAACTTATACCCAGACTTGCGTCTTATGCCAAGACTTCCGTCTTATAATCAGCTTACCGTCTTATACCCAGACTACAGCCTTATACCCAGACTACCGTCTTATATCCAGTCTTCTATCCAGAATACCGTCTTATACCCAGACTACCGTCTTATACCCAGACTACAGTCATATACCCAGACTACCGTCTTATACCCAGACTACAGTCATATACCCAGACTACCGTCTTATATCCAGTCTTCTATCCATACTACCGTCTTATACCCAGACTACCGTTTTATAACCAGACTACCGTCTTATACCCAGACTACTGTCTTATAACCTGACTACCGTCTTATACCCAGACTACCGTCTTATACCCAGACTACCATCTTATACCCAGACTACCGTCTTATACCCAGACTACCGTCTTATACCCAGACTACTGTCTTATAACCTGACTATAGTCTTATACCCAGCTTACCGTCTTATACCCAGACTACCGTCTTATACCCAGACTACAGTCTTATACCCAGACTACCGTCTTATATCCAGTCTTCTATCCAGACTACCGTCTTATACCCAGACCACCGTCTTATACCAAGACTTCCGTCTTATACCCAGACTACCGTCTTATACCCAGACTACCGTCTTATACCAAGACTTCCGTCTTATACCCAGACTACCGTCTTATACCCAGACTACAGTCTTATATCCAGTCTTCTATCCATACTACCGTCTTATACCCAGACAACCGTTTTATAACCAGACTACCGTATTTTACCAAGATTACCCAGATGTACTACTTATGTGGAACTAGGAGATATAGAATCATTTAGAAAATAAGGAATATAGTAGAAGAAAGAAAGTATCCTTGTGGTATCCCTCAGATCTCGCTCTCGTCTATTATCTGAGGGTCTAATTTTTTTTGTGATAATCTAATCGAAAGTTTATTTAATGTAATGAACTGAAATGTAGAAAAAAATCATTGAGCTCAGTCCAACGAGCCTTTCCGTAGATAAATGTTTAACGTTGTCCTTTTGGAGTTGTGAAATTACATTGAAATAACCACAATTGTACTACTCGGACAAATCTCAAGAGTCTTCAATATGGAATAAGAAAGAACGACGAAGCTTGATAGGGTAATATCCCTTCCTGTATTTGGACTAGAACTGCGAAATTGCTTGCAAACAAGTTTTTATTGACATTTCGTATTTGTAATTAAACATTTTAAACAGTAACTGCAAAATTTCTTTGGCAATAAAAACATCTTAACACTATTAGGAATTGTTAGTACAATTACAAATTAAAACAATTACAAAACATTTTCAACTTTTATTCAAAAGGAAACCAGACCCAACTTCTTCCTCTATTTGATCAAAAAAATTACAAAAAAAAATATGAGAAACAAAACCTGGAAGAGTTATTAACACTTTCATTATTCAAATTAACGAACAACATGAATAAAACACTCAAAACCACACACTGGCTATGGCAACGTACGATCACTTTCAGGCAACAACACAACACGCCCACCCTTGAAACAACCCATAATTAGGAGGCATAATTTTCAAAAAATATATTTTTCCAAATGTGTGAACATTTAATAAAATGATCTCAATAGAAAAATTGATAATCATATCAAAGATGTAAATTGAAGGGTGTTCGAATGATGGTATAACTGGAAATACAGAGGCGGGTACACACTCAATCTCTTATACTCGTCTTAAATAAACAAACATGATGTTGCAAGTTTCAAGCAGACATGTTGAAGCAGCATCAAATTGTTAAATAAACAATTATTTTTAGTGGAGTTTGTTATTCTTTAGATACATTTTCTTTGATTTTAAACCAAACACTGGGGCTAATCTAAATATTTGATAATTTCAATTTGAAGTTTTTGTTTCCTTTTCTTTAGCTTTGTAATAGGTAGTAGAAAATAAGGGCCATGTGCTCAGTATAGTTTGTCATATCAATAACAACAAATAATGACGAAGCGTTATATACGAAAATAATTAAAAAATCCTATTTTGACTTTAATGATTTGAAATGCTTAATAGAGAGAAATTAAGAAAAACAGCTTCAAAACCTTATGTTTTCATAGTATTTGGGGAATAGCCAACACTTTATACGTTTGAACAAAAGATTTTAACTCTTTTATTAACCGCCTTGACATGTCATTCATTAATTGACTAGATCTCCTTAACAGGAATAATTTTATATTATTTAGTTTTTCCCGGATTCCATGAGAACAATCCTACATAATTTAAAATTAATTAATGTTAAACAACTCTCTGATTTTTTACACTCTTATATGAGCAACCTCATAAACTAAAATAAACAATTCATTTCAATAAAATTTAAATAATTCTAAAGAAAATGTTATTTTAAACAGAGTTGTACTATATACGGCACGTCAGACAAACTGAGAGAATTTTTTAAAGAAAAAAAAAACACCCTGAATTTATCCATACTCTGTGATCTTTAACAAACGTAATTTTAATCTCAATTTCTCGACATACAATAAATAAAAAATCAATTTTCTAATTAAGTCTTTCAATAACAAAATCAACATACAGCCACAAATAGAAAGAAAAACAGACAAAAATTAAAGACCAAAAAGAAAAACAAGCAATCAGAAGTTTAAGAAAATAAAATTCAAGATCTAAAAGATAAACAATCACATGGATGAAACAAGTTATAATATCTAACCAAAAACAACAATAACAACAACATCACTGTGAATACCTAGACCTCTACAAACGATCCACTGACTCTCATTTATTATAAATAACAACACCAATAGCACAGCAACAAAATTTTATACAAGAATAAGAGGAACATTATCATTTCACATCAATTGTACAGAAGCTGTTACATGGGCGAACGCCTGCTGAGGTTGATGTTGCATATACGCACTCACAACCAACCGTTCTAAATGCAACACATACATATTGCTGCCGCAACTTCGTTCACAACGAACGAACCTCAAGTGTTTGAACTTAACACACCGGCATCCATGCCCATTTATTCAGTGTTTCTTGTCCATTAAATGCTGCTTTTTGAACTAGAAGCTGCCACAAACAAAACAATAATAACAACAACTGAACACAAGGTGATTTTGAACTTTACAGAGATACTTTTAAATATGTTTTTTTGGTTTTTTTATAAGATTAATTATCTTATGATATATTTATCTTACAGTAGATAGAAGTTCTTTCAAACTAAGTAAACATGAGATTTTCAAAAAATTTCTTACAGGAATATCTTACACTTAGGCTGGGGTCTTATACTCAGAGCACGATATCTAATTCAGATTACCATCTTTAACTCGGACTACAATTTTAAACTCAGATTGTTGTTTTAAACTGCAGTCTTAAGCTAATACTAACCTCTTACACCAACTCAGACTACCATCTTAAAGTCAGACTAACTGTTGATCTTAAATGTTAATCTAAGGCAACCGTGTTAGAGTGCAGTTTTTATCCAGAATACCATCTTAAACTAAAATATTTGAGTTCAACTACGACTAACGAAAAAAGAATGTCACCTCCATCTAGGACTACCATCTGAACTCAAACTTACATCACAAACATACACTACCGTCAGATCCATGGTGGCTAATGGGGACACTGGGGCTTGTATTTATGGAACCAATGGGTACATTCCCATCAATATTTCAGGCGGAGATTTACGCCATCCTTATATGATCCAATGAATGTTTAAGAAGGAGAGTAAGGAATACTAGGATATTTATTATGTCAGATTTTTTTTAACGTTTATTTATTTATCGAATCTGCCTTACTTAGGCTTGGCTGTAAGAGCCAGGCTGCTCTTAGAGCCTTATCATCATATGAGGTGAGGTCTGGTGTTGTTATGGACTGCTGGACATCCTTGAATGAACTCGGTGCACACAATGAACTCACATTGTGCTGGATACCTAGCCATGAAGGTCATGTCTTACAACACCCATTCTTTGGCATCCCACGTGGATACACTAAGGAACGTATTCGTTCCTGGGTTGAAGCGGAATTTGCTCGATTCTGGTGTAATTTCTAGGACTAAGGCAGTCCAAACGGTTCATTACCCTATCCAGACTTAGATCTCATTCACTACTTTAGCTCAGAAGGGGTGACTTGAGAATACTCACTGAATTATACATTGGACTCTACGGATTGAAGTATCATTAATTTATTTTAGGTAATGATGCTAATGAACAGTGCAGGTTCTGTTAACTTCGCGCCGAAACCTCTGAACATGTTCTTTGCGACTACCTAATGCTGGCAACATCCAGAGCTAAATGGCTCGGAAGGGCTCTTATGGCGCCAGGGGAATAACTGATATCTTACCAAATAGGGTTGAAAAATCTTAGGCTGAACAAAAGATCCTATGGGTCGCAGTGCGTAAAGCCTCACTAATAATAATAACCGTCAGAATCAACTGCGTCTCTCAAATAGTGTCTTCCATATTTAACCATCTTATACTCAGCCTTATAAACAGACCACCGCCTTATAATCAATCAGACTACCGTCTTATAATCAGACTATTTTTCAGGGATAACAACCCTGAAAATTATCGCCCACATTTGTTCTGAACTTTCCAAAGTTATGGAGAGTATGGTTAACCACCCTCTTGTGAAATATTTATAGTCGACGCTCTACAGAGGACTTGATTGCCTTTCTATCGGGAAAATGGTGTCGTTCCATTCACCGTTTTGGTGGCTCTATGGCGTGGTGCGCTCTTATCGAAACTTATTGCTTTTGGTATCGGTAACGACTTCTCTCGATTTATATCGAGCTTTCTCAGAGATCGCACTATACAAGTTGTTGTAGATGGGATCTCATCAAACGAGTTCAAGATTAACTCAGGGGTATCACAAGGCTCAGTTCTATCTCCTAATCTATTTTATATTTTTTTAAATTACCTTCTAAGTCAAACTTCCAAGCCTATCTATTCGTTCGCAGATAAAATAAAACAACATAAAAAGCAACATTTGCCATTAATATTCATTCAAGTATAGGCCAAGTATTTCGGAGATTGGGGAAATTAGGCAAAACATGAATGATACACTTAACCTAGATCTTATGACAATCTCTGAATGGGGTTGTGCGAACAGAGTCGATTTTAAACGCAAAACAGTTCATGTTGCTTCATTTGTTTCTATGGGTGGTGTAAATATTAAGCAATCAGAAGCTCTCGATATTCCAGACGTGATAATTCAGTGTGATGTTCGCTGGACAAAACTAATTTCTCAAGTGTCGAAAGAAGCATTTAAGTAACTCGGCTTTCTAAGACTGCTAATGTGTAATAGGGATGCCAATCCCAAATCCCGGGATTTGTGAAAAAGAATACCGGGATTTTTCGGGATTAACAAATCCCGAAATATTATGAAATTTTTGATATTTTAGGAAGATTTTTGAAGCACCCAAAATACTTAGAAAGCTAAATTTCATCATATTTATAATACTAATCTCGCTTCAAATCCAAACGCAGCCAGATTTTTTCATTTGAATCAGGGAGCAGCACGTCTCCCTTGCATTGACAGGCTTTTACACAATTTACACTTTTACGAAATTTAATGTTCAAGTTATTTTCTGAAGGGGACTAGGGGCAAATGTAGCCCGATTTCCGCAGTACTCTACAGTATAATTTCAGAGTACTTACAACTTATTCTGTGCAAAATTTTATAAGGATTACCGTATCAAGATATTTATGACTGCTCAAACAGTACTCCGGGGGACAATTGTATGGAGCTAGGGGAAATCTTGGACCATTTATATTAATTTAATGCACTAGTTTTTGATTTGTTATATTTTTACTTAAATATATTAATGAAATTAATAGTTTTTATTGTTGAATTTGATGTTTTTGACGTTTAACTAAAATTCCGAAGTCCCAAAAAATCCCGGGATCCCAAAAAATCCCGGAATCCCGGGATTTACATTTCTAAAATCCCGAATCCCGGGATTTGTAAAACCCAGTCCCGTTTGGCATCCCTACTGCGTAAGGAATACATCACTCCATCTGATCTCAATATTATTTACACCACTTATATCCGACCCAAAATGGAATACAACTCTCATGCATGGGGCGTAGCTACGAAATCTATTTCGGAGTTACTCGACCGCGTACAGGAGAGAGCGAAGGTGCTTATCGTTGATAGTAGGGTATCCAGATCTATTGATTCTCTGGAGCATCGTCGCAATGTGGGTTGTGTTTCGCTGTTCTATCGATACTACAATGGAATATGTTCTGATGAAATTAGGGAATTTCGTAGTTTCTTACGAAATACGCGTTCATCAGCGGGGGTTCATCTATTCGTGGTCGATTGGTCAGTGGATCACAGAACACACTACAGAGAAAATTCTTTCTTTAGCCGTACCGTCCGTATGTGGAAAAAGATTCATGTCCTTTCAATGTAGGAAAATTCAAATCAAATGTCCACAAACACTACTCCCTCTATATTCCTTCTGAAAACCTATATTCCTAGTTCCAGCACAATGCATTGCATTCTATGGGGTAATCCCCTGTACTCCTCTTAGCACAGCGCCGTGTTAAAGTACCAGCTTCGTCTTTTATATAAAGTTTTAGAACTATAACCATTCCCTACCCCCGGGAACCAATCTCTGGTCTTACCTCTAGGGATATATATAGTCATTTAGTTTCATAAATTATTGTTTTATTTTTAAGTTCTATCATAAAATACTACAAATTCAGGTTGACAATATGTTTAAGTAGCAATTTCTCTTGTTTTAATTTTTTTTTCTCTAAACAACTTAATTTTTTTTTCTATTTTCTCTTAAAACAAGTTGTATTTTGATAACATTTAAAGTGAAATTATGACAAACTTCAACAAATCCAATTAATTTTACCTGTAACAGACACACATGTTAGAGTGTTTGTAAAATTAGTATTTTTCTTCTATATAAATAATCTTTTAAGTCATTGGTGTTTAAAGATAAATTTCTTTTTATTTTGTGACATAAAATCAATTTCTAGTTAAGCAGTAAATAACAACATGATAAATATTGCATGAAGTGGATGGAAGTAGAGGACTGTGAAGGCACTCTATAATAGCTAGTGAGAAATGTAGAAAAATGTGAACATTCATAGCAATCCAATAAGAAAATTCACGAAAAAGCTTAAAATTTTGCATTCACAATGGTCATTTGCACTTAATACTGAACTTCACTAAAGCTTTTAGATTGCTCTCTCTTTACCAATTGTGCAATAATGTTGGCAACTCAACAATTTTCATCTATTCTCTCTATTTTTTCATTTATTTTCGTCAATTTGAGAAAGAGAGAGTAAAGAAAACGCAATATTCATTGCAATAAAGCTATAGGAATGTTGACAAAATGCAATAGTGTGGCAATTGCAATCCCTTTTATCAAACAAGCTATGATAGTTTGCATTTGCAAGACCATTTGCTCTTAGCACTGAACTTCTCTAATGTATTTATACTAGCAGTTTCCTGTTGTAGGGTGTATGTTGGGAAAAAATAGTTTTATTTTAATGTAATTTGATTTCGATTAATACATATTGCTGTGTGACTGGCTGGCGTTGAGCCACCGTTCGTACGTTAATCTTTTTTCTATTTGATTTACTTAACAAATTTTCTATTTATTAAATTAGTTTTAAGTGGCAACATGCAACACCATCTTCATCATCGCCATTACCATCATTAGGTTGATTTATGTAGACATGTACAAGAAGTCAGTCATATGAGGGGTTCCTCTATATATTGGCCGTTTTGTTGCTTGTCACTAGATCTGTCTGTCTGTCTGTCGGTCGGTCTGCGTTGTAGTCTGTAGTCTAGAGAAGCAGCCAGAGCTGCAGTGTACTATAAATGTTATTGCTAATGATGGTGGTTTGTAGCTATTTATTTTGATATTTTGTAACTATAATTTTGCAGCACAGATTGAGTTGATTCAATTAGTTAAGCTTTCGTTTATAATTATCAGCCAGGTAACAGTAATGTATGATTTTTTTCTTTTATTTGATAAATAATTTTAGTAATTTGTTTAAGAGAGTGTTGTGAAAAAGTGCATAGAAATACTTAGTCGGGCTTGATTTTGATGGAATGATTTAAATTATGACAGTTTATATTTAATGCTTTACTTCAATTAATATTAGAGGCTTTAAATGTGTAATTTTTTAATTCCTAGTAAGTAAAAATTGTCCGGTTAAAATAAACAACCAGGCAATTTTTCTCCTAAAGCTTTAAACGTCTAAAATGTATACCTAGGTAATTCCCATTATAAAGCATAAAGCTTTCAAAGTTGGTTCTAATAAAACTTGGTCAAATTTAAGCTTAAAGCTGAAATTTCATTACTTATAAAACTTTGTTCAATTGTAGCTTAATCTAAAATGTTGTGTTTATTAAAATCAGAAAAGCTTAAAGCACAGATATCATTTGGAAGTTTTTAAGTTTATATGAGCTTTAACCTCAAGTATGTTACTGAAAATCAGCTTAACTAGAGTAGCTTTATGGAATAAAACTTGACATAGCTTTAAATCTTCAACATTTCTTAATACTATAAATATTTGTTTTACTTCGTTTTCATTTTTCTTACATCTTCTAAAAGATCCGATCTATTTTTTATTAATTTTCTGTTTAATTTGAACAAATTGTTGTACATAAATCTTCCAAAAAAAAAATAAACATAAAATTTAATAAACAAGCAATTTGCCTAAACACTTGGCACATTCTACATGTCTTGGACAATAGAAATAACTAATAAATAATAAAAAAAATCATAATAAAAACTACAGCATACATGTTTTAAAAAGCCATAAAAAAACTTAGCTTTTAAACTAAATAATAGAAAAACAAACAAACAAATAAACATAAATTAACATTTAATAATAAACATTAAATACACAACAAATATTAACATATAAATAGCAAAAATAACAACAAAATATATGTAAATTTATCATATAAAAATAGAAAAAAAAATTAACATTTTCACAGCAAAAAAAAATCCAAACTCAAACTAGTTCAAAATTTGTATACTCTACAGAATTCCGCAGCATTAAATAAGTTTAATATTTAAATTATAAATCCATATTCATAAAATACTTAAACATACAATAAATACAACTCGTAAATTGTTGCTAAATGCACATATATTTAAATGTTTATTAACGAATAGACTATCAAATTACCTACAAATTGTTGCTTTTTTCAATTTCAAAAATTTAACACATTCCACTTCAACTCTAAAGCCAGCCAAGCCAACCTATTCTCCCAACAATTTGTTATATATTTTGTTTGTGGCCGTTAAATGGCTTAAATTATTTGTTATTGGTTTTTTTTTCTTTTTTGGAAATGGGTCTTTAATATGACAAATCCAAACTTGTTAAAGATAAATTTTAAATACAACTAGAAAATTTGCATAATTATGTTGGTTATAACTCGTCAACATAAATCGTTTAATGTAGTTAAAATTTAAATAATAATCGTACAAAACAAATTGTTATTTATGTACCGCCGAATTTCTCTGTGGGTTTTATGTTGCTATTCCAGTTTCATGGTGAATTAACATAAATCAGGGTAGATTGAAAACAATATATTTGGTAATTTGTTAAGAGACTCTAGGGGACAATTTCCTAAATCATTTAAAAGTCATAAACTTATCAACTTTTTAATAACCTAATCAAACTCAAGTTCTATTTTAATCGTTATTATGAAGATTGTAATTAGATCCAATATTATAGTCTTTGAATTTCATGTTTCTAGGTTACTCATCCGGGAATATCAAAAAATACGTTTTGTAAATGCAAAAAATTAATTTCCTCTTAAGGAAGAAATACAAAGTTTCAGTGAGTGCGTCTTTGCCATTTGCCAACTGAATTCACCAAACAAAGTGATGAAAACCAACCATCTCTACGACAATTAAATCTTCGCTCTGGAACGAAGATTCTTAAATCAGCGGTAGTTGTATCAAGTGGTTTAGAACCGTTTTCTTTATGGAAATAATTCGGTGTCTCGGTAACTATTGGAGATATCGTAACGATATTTCACAAGGTTAGAGCTGAGTTGATTTGCAGTTGTTCAGTTTCGTAGGCGAAATTTGAGTTCATTTGGAACATTTTTAAAATGATCCAAATGAACTTAAATTTAAAATATAAATTGAGAAGATCTACATGTTCCAACTTTGGGTGCGTGTAACTTTTTATATGGACGAGATAACTGTTAGCAAGTTGTTTTTATTGTATGTCAGAATTTTATCACAAATATAGCCGATATTTAAAAAAAAAGTTGACCCAGCATAGGTCGGCCATATTAAAAAACGAAAAAATATCCTGAACTCAATGACTATTTGTATTACAAATTTAAGCTCATTCGGATCATTAATGGATTGTAGGCGATTTAAAAAAAAAAAAATTTAGTCCCGAGGTGACCAACTTTGAAGGGCCGACCACTGCAAATCAACTCAAAAACACCACAGGCTCCAACCTTGTGAAGTTCCGAATTATTTTCCAAAAAAAAAGTTTCTAAACCACTGTGTGAAGGTGGAATTGTTACAACAACAACGAAGACTAACTACAGATGACCAGCGAAGTCATCGGCAAAATGTTAGCGGTTAACTTTGACATTATATTTATATAACAAAAAAAATGGGCCAACAATTTTGATGTGTTGAGTTACAAAACATTTATTTTGACCACAGGCTCCAACCTTGTGAAGTTTCGAATTATTTTCCAAAAAAAAGTTTCTAAACCACTGTGTGAAGGTGGAATTGTTACAACAACAACGAAGACTAACTACAGATGACCAGCGAAGTCATCGGCAAAATGTTAGCGGTTAACTTTGACATTATATTTATATAACAAAAAAATGGGCCAACAATTTTGATGTGTTGAGTTACAAAACATTTATTTTGATAAATATGCCACTCGCATCCCACTAAGCGACCAAAAAGCTCCTAAAGGAAAAGACCTAAGCTTTCTTTTGAGCAAAAAAAAACAAGAATTTAATGTCTTGCATTAAAAAACATTTGTTTTGATAGATATCCCACTAATCGACCAAAAAGGTCTTAAAGGAAAATACCTAAGCATTCTTTTAAGCAAAACAATTTTACGTCTCGTATCTCTCTCAGCAACAAAAAAGCTCTTAAAGGAAAAGACCTAAGTTTTCTTTTGATCAAAACAAAAAATAAAAAATTATCCATTTAAAAAACAAGTAAGAAAGTATGGTCGGTCAAGCCCGACCATATAATACCCTACACTAAGTAAAAGAGCAAATACATTTCTCTTTTAAAATTTCAATAATTTATATTTTTGAGTGATTTTCGGAAGTGGGCCTTATATGGGGGCTATTTTTTTAGTGAAAAAAAAATTGTGAGAATAAAAATTGTTTGGGTAAAAAAAAAATTCGGGTTAAAAAATATTTTTCCCGATTTTGACCCATTGTAGGTTCACACTGTAGGACTTTGAAATATCTATCATTATATATCCATATTGTCTATATTAATGACTTAGTAATCCAGATATAGATAAAAAATAGGCCAAAAATCGATGTTGTCCCGGTTTTTTCTTTATATCTCAGTGAGCCGATTTTCTCGATTTAAAATAGCTACCGAGCCGGAAGAATTCTCGATATATTGATGTATAAATCATGTTTGTAAGTTATTTGGAGGCTACGGAAAGTTGATCTCAACATACAGACGGACACACAAACATGGCTATATCGCCTTCGCTATCTATAACGATCCAGAGTATATATACTTTGTGGGGTCGCAACTGAAAAATGTAGAAATTACAAACGGAATTACAAACTTATATATACCCTTCTCACGAAGGTGAAGGGTATTAAAAGGGCACATTTTGGAAAACAATGTCATGGTGAAGGGTATAAAAATAATTATAAACAAAAATTATGAGTTCTCAGATAGTTTCAAGTTAACTATAGCAGCGCCTACTATACACTGAATCACGCCCAACTCGCTGTTACTATTTAAAAACTGCTAGAAGTCTCATGAATAATCTAACGGAAATACTAGAATGTTATATGATCACCTAGATCGTTTAAAGCTGCTTTACCCTTGATGTTGTCATACTTATAAACAGGGTAACCAAAAATATGCAATATCATATTTTTTGATGTGCGTCGTATAAACATATGAGTTAGTTATTTATCCGTTTCAGACAATTTTAAGAATTTTGGCATCGATTTGTTAGTGCATATTTTTGCATATATTGCCCTTTACCGCATATTTAGCATATTTTGCGTTTTATAGCTTATTTTTGCATATTTAGCTCATAACTGCATATTTTTGTTGCATATTTTCTTTTATTTTTCATTATTTTATTTTCCTGATATAATTCTATTGTTTGTATTGTAAGTTTTCATTTCTATATTTTAAGGTCCAATGCTAATTGGCCTAAGCTATTTAAATAAATAATAGAGTACCCATAATCGACTTATCTTCATAGAGTTTTCGTTAACTTAAGGGAGCTTAGTTACCATATATTTCAATTAAATTAAAAATATACTCACACAAATATTAACAAATAGTAAAAATACGTAAAAAATTAAAAGAAAATTCCAAAATTGTGTGTTTATGGGCAACATTTTAAAAAAAATTTGGATACTTTTAAAAGAAGGAATTTAAGGCAGCTTGAGACAGTTATGTTTGGGCATTAATAGTTTACCTCAAATGTAAAATTAAACAAGTATTCAACAGACGTTCTGAATATTAAGATCTATCGAAAATCTCGCGTTCAAAACCCGTTGATATATTTACACAATTTGTAAAATAATTTATTAAGAAATCATTAAAAAAGAATATACGTGGATATCGATAGACGATACAATGGATGAGAAAGGAAGAAACATAGGAAATGTCACGGTATTTTGAGTCCAAATGATAAAACTTGAACAAAAATTTTTTTTTTAATTTTTTTAATTGCCGCAGTCTTAAACAGAACTAATCATTCCACTATTGTAAGGCTCTTTTATAGTTCTATTTAAATTTTAGAAGCCGAATTCAGATGTTAATCTAGATACATGATGAATGCTCCAAAATCCTTTGCAATTTTTTACCAAAAAATTACACGCTATTCACAGAGTTTTTGAAACATTATTCAAATGATAAAAAAGCTTTTAAAGCTTCATATAAAATAGAAACATTTGGAGAAATTTATTGGGTACATCCTCAGTAGGGATTCTATAAACATTGGGACACATGGATTGAGAATATAAAATATTATGCAACTAATTACTAAAAAAAGTTTGAAATATTAAGCAGTTTAAAATATGAGACAAATCAATCCATTTTGATTGTCTAAGAAACTCGGAAATCTAAAACAAAGATTTAGTTTAAAAATTTTAAAACTTTATTAAACACATAGTAATTTATTGCTAAATATAATAAAATGAATTGAATCTAACTATTTTCATGGAGTACCAAATTCACTAAAATCGAAATTTAATCCTATAATAACCTATTTTAATTTATGAGCTCAATATTTTATTTACTTCATATATATTTTTTTAATGAAATTTTGCAATCATACAATAACCAACTATTTTTAAGTGCATATTTTTTATATTCTAAGAGCATACTTTTCGTTTTTAAGTGCATATTTTATGCGCATAAAACACTTTTTTTAGAGCATATTTTTGGTTGCCCTGCTTATAAACAATGTTAATAACATTATGTTATCAACATTGTTGAAAAGTAAAAGTTTCTAGTGATGGAATGTTTATAAACATGATGAATGTTGCAAGCAGCCGTTACAGACTGATAAATTCAAATTGATAATGCAATTTCGTAAAAATAAAAATAAAAAAAGGATTTTTTTTTTGGTTTTTTGCAAGTACGTTGTTTTTTTATGAAAATGCACAAGGAACAAACAGGGAATAAGCTAAATATGAGCAAGCTATATATTTATTACAATTTCTTTTTTAATATCGACTCCACTGTGCCATTTAAAGCTGTCATAAAACGTTAACTTTGAAAAATATAAATAAATTGTTGCCACAATAATCCTAAGGCATGATTAACTGTCTAGAATAAACCATATACAACATAAAATGAATGACATATGTATCTGCAAACTGCCATATACAGAGAGCTACTGTAAATTTAATCAATCTTGTACAAGAAACATTTCAAATGTAAAGCGTTAAATGTAATATATTCGTAATAAACTCTAAGGAAAAAATTGCAAGTGTTAAATTTATTTTAAACTTTAATAAATATTAAATATGGTCTTTTTTATCTATGAAAAATAGGAAATACGTTTAATGGTAATAAAGTAATCTTTGAAACAACCCTTTTGTAGGTGCTTTACAATAAAAATATGAATGGAAAAAAAACGAAATTAAATTTACATCATTTGTCTGATTGCAATGTCTCTCAGTCTCTAGCAGTTCTGGTCATCATAATCATCATTTGATGGCCAGAAGTCTCAGTTTCATTTTACTTTTGCTGTTTCTTATTATTAATTTTATTTCATCTTTTACTCATCTCTTAATAACTTTTAATTTCTTTGGAGAGGAGATTCTTTTGAATGAACAGCTGAAGTTGCCAGTGAAATCCAGCAACTCTTTGTAGTTTTGCGCTTTGAGGGTAATTAAGAAACCATTTGTGCCTGTGCGTACGTGAAGATAAGAAAAATTTACAATATGTAGTATGATGATCATCGCATACGAATTTCAGATGGCTGCTGGATTGTTATTATTTATTTACATTTGAATGTGTTGTGTTGCATAAATAATTTCAGTTAATTTAATTCACTTTTGATTACAAATGACTCTATTTTAATTGTAATGTCTGATACACTTTTGTGGCTAAATATTAAAGTATGAGGAACGAACTCATAAAGTAATTACTGGTAGTGATATAAAGGGACAATCAAGTATTGTAGAAATTGTGGAAATAATATATTATGATCTTCCTCTATCAAACAACAAATAAATCTATACTGAGCTTCTGACAGACATATACGATGTAAATACTCGTATCAATCAATCACTAAATGACAAATTAAATTTATTGACAACAGTGTGCGAAATGCAGCACAATGCGCCACATTCAACCACAATCATTCTACATCCAGTACGTAGAACTAATATCAGCAAAAAAAATCTAAAAGTATCAAGAAACATTCAGCACAACCAAGAATGTGCCAACTTTTTAAACTAGAATTAAAATTATGACATTGATAATCTGCAATGTATGCTCCTGGGAATTGACTGACTGCTCTCTAGGCAGCCAAGAATAAAACTAGTTGCAAAAAACTCCAAGGTTTTTTTTCTTTTTTTAGCATACAAGAAATTACTGAATGATTTACACAGACAGAAATGATGACAATTTGTCAATGCCCGTTGACAGTTTGGCAAATAAAGTGAAATCAATGTAAGATAACAATTGATAAAATATTTGTATACAAGCTAAATCATAAAAATGCACATAATAATTTGAATTTAGAATTTATAAATTTATTTTAGAAATATGTAAAAGAATATGATATTTGTCACAATAACTTGTGCCTGAAATGTCAGTAAATCAGTGGTCGGCATTAATAGCCACCCAGTGCAAACGCGATTGAATGTTCATATGTACATAACACGAATGTGATTGAAACTCTTTAATATTATAAATAGGGAAGCTAATTGAAGATTGTGCATCAGAAACACAACTAGAAAATTATTTGTGTCCACATTTACCCTTCACCGCGGAATTATGCTGTCATATACGAGCGGTCATACCTCTGTATGTTCTTCTCGTACTTACATCGGTCATGTCTGACATGCATTTGAGAATCCTCCTACTATGTGATGTCAAAGTTTAGGCGACTCCATAGAAAATATTCTCATCATGAAGATAATGTTTGGCGAATGGAGAATGACATGCATTCTCTAGGATCTTCTAACTATATAATGTCACAGTTTGGGTGACTCCATACTCCATAGAACATAGTCTCATCATGAAGATAGTGTTCGGCGAATGGAGCAGCATAGTTGATCACTGAACGACCAATCGTTTTGTGGATATCTAGAAAGATTTTTGTATTCATACCCCAAGTGCTGCTAACTAGTGCATTGAGAACCTTGTTCCTGTTTTTCTATTTGTGAATTCTTGCAGTGAAGAAGCTAATAAAACTGTGAAAATTAACAGCCTAGGTTTTTATATGGTTAACATGGTTCAAATTGGCTTAAATTACTCCGGAAGAGTGGTAATAATGGAAAAACCTATGTGAAAATAATAATGATATCGATTTTGATTTCCACACCAAATTTGTCACGAACTCGAAGAAGTCTCCATTTTTTTGCAGAGGATCTTTAATTTTTTCCGATTATCCACAATTTCTTCATAAATTCGTTGCAGAGTGCTCATCCAGAGGAGAATTGGGGGAACAACAAGAAGAACTTTAATGGTACTAGTACTTACAGGACTTCTAATGGCACCTGTAGTATAATTCTGGAAAAAAAAATAGTTAACACGAAAATTAAACATTTAAGCCTAAATATAACAAGTCCGGTAGAATTTTATAATTTTATTAAAAAACTGGAGAATTGGATCGCTAGAAATAACAAGAGAATTTGATACGAACAACTTACAACTGATCTGATGAACATAGAACAAAAGATCTTAGCTAACATACAAAAGGTTATGAAATCTCAAACTTCTTAGAACTATCAATAGAATATTAACAACGTTGGATGATGAGCAACTGCAGGTACTGACAGCATTATTCTATGTAGTTCTATCCAATACACCTGCTCATTTCACAAAATGTGGCTGTATTCATTAAATTTCTCAGAAATGTTAATGACTGGGGAGATTTTTAAGGCAAATAAAGTCCTTAGAGTCGGCAGGATGATCCCTTAACTCGCGATTAAAGAAGGCAATCACAATCAATATTACAAAGAAAGGAGATCTCATTATGAAATAACTTCCAATGCGTTGTTTCTTATTTCATAATTTTTTGTTTGGATTTTTTTTACTATGAGATCTCCCTCAACTTAAAAAATTCTCAATGAAATTTCTTTTGGGGAATTACTTCATCTACATATATTGGGAGTTATTTCATCTAATTCTTCACTCAATAAAAACGTTTTTGGATTACCGGTCTTCGGCCGGTCTCAAAGGTTTTCTCCTCTCAAATGTATCATAAATGTTGGCAATACAAGAAATCTTTAGCCACTTTTTGATACATTCGAGAGAAGATTTTTTCTCTAGCAATGAATATGGTAATAATACAAATCAATAACAATAGATTGACTTTTGCCTTCAAAAATAATCCGACAATCGCCTGAACAGCAATATCTGCATGTTTTCGACTTTCATTCATTTTGAAAAAGCCTTTGATATCCTTAATCAAAGTTTAATATTCATTGTAGCATTTGCAGAATGTTATGTTAGGTAATCAGACAGCCGTTCAACACCTTCGTCTCGTATAGCACACTTGGGTCCACTGATCGTTCCCTTTGTGGTACCTGATCAGAAAGTATAAACAAAAAGAAAAGAGAAAGAGCAGTAAAGGGAAATCTACAGATTGAGTCAGAGTGAAAATAGCAAGAGAAAAAGGTAGAAATTGGAGGAGTATGAGTAACAGGAGAAGAATTCAAGGAATTCAACTAACGCAGATCATCAGGGGATAGTTGCTGGGTCACTATGAGGTGCAATTTGCATGATAGGTCTTATCAACTACCTGCTTTCCCTAATAAATGCATCTATGCACCTTACTTCCTTTCCAGATAACCCGGAGATATTACTAAAGGATCGCTCACCTAAAAGCCTGGCATGTAGATCACCCAGTGCCGGACTATTCCGAAAAAAAAGTGTAGGATGGTCTCTTCCACCTCCTCGTTCTGACAATGCCCGGAGATTATCGCCACCATATTTCTAAGTCGTATTCGTTGTAAGCGAAGTAGATACGACGTGCGTTTACAGTCCAACGCAGACCATATCATCCTCGTAATGGCACTGGTGGATTCATTAGCCCACCTTGTTTGGACAAGTTCGTAATATGCTTATTTAACCGTTGCTTACAAATCAACAAAGGAATTCCACATAGGAAGTCTATTTTGGCGTCCGACATCAAGGCTCACATTCCCGCCAAATTATCAGCATTACAGTTGCCTTCGTTATCACTGTGTTCAAGTACCCAAGTGAGTACAACTGTCGAAGGCAATCATCCATACAACAACTTAAATGTTGTAACTGGTCAACGACAAGGATACAAATATGTATACTATCCCCAATTCTCTTTGGTACCATCCTAAATGTCATAGTATCCAATGTTACGGGAGAAATAGAGAACGAAGAATGTCTCAAAATCAGCATTTTATGTCCGCTAAATTTAAGTGACTAGAGATCGAAGCTGCAAAAATCAATAAATCCTTTGATATCTTACCCTCCAAATGGAAATCTAAATATATCTGTAATCATAAAAAGATGAGCATAACTCTTGTGTCAAATCGGTAATTCTGTACACTTCAGGGCCTTGGAGCACGAGCTATCATTTGTCAACAGATGATTACAAAGAGTTTCAAGGTTTTTTAAGCAAACGTAATATCCGTGAGTGTTGCTAGATTGGTCACACACTATGATGAACTCAACACGATACCATTTAGAAGACAATTGTTTGGAATAGTTTTTGGAATTTTTTTTATTAAAAGTATCTCGTCTTTACATATCTACTTAATGATCATAGCAAAAAGCTAAAAAATCTAACACGATCGAAAAATTTTGTGTAGGTCATCAAACCAACCCCCATATATTACAAATCTCCACAAAATAGTTAATTTCCTAATTCTTTGTTTTTTTTCGCTTTTATTTTCGTAAACAATCCATCAATTAAACTTTTCTTATACAAATCTTTTTGATCTTTCTGAAAAGACATTTAAATTGTTTTCTAACACGAACATGACATTTCGATCATGGGTGTTGGGTAAATATTTAAACAAAAAACGCACTATGTTTAGTGTTTAGAAATTTTATTGTAAAATATCTTAATTTTTATCGAAATCCAAACAACCACAAATTACACACTGGGAGAAAAAACGCACATAAAAAATATTCCGACATTAATGAAGATTTATGGGGGGAAAAAAGACAAACCGGTATACAGGCAGGCAAGCAGTTTAATAACAAAATTTTTAGTTTTAATTTGTTTTATTTAATATTAATCTGGCCTAAAGTGAAAATTTATGCAGATATTTTCTATATATTTATTAAGGTATTAGTATGAGTGTTAAGCTGTAGACGTATGCGTGTGGCGTTAAAGTTTTTATTTATTTTTTTGATAATTTTTTTATTTTTTTTTTTCGAATCATGCTCAAGCTATCTTGTGCCAGTATTTTTGATTTTCGACATTAATGATCAGTTAGTAGCCGGATATTTAAATTGTTATACAGATTTGTTTCAAGTTTTTTTTTATTTTCAAGCTTCTGTTTTCAAATTAAAGGGGTCGCCCCCCATTGGTGTGCTTGATATAAGCTGCACAGCAGTGGCAAACATGATTTAAATGCATTTTAATTAATTGACACTCAACGAAATTAAAAAGAAAAATAAAACACATTTAATGTTTAAACTTGTTAAATAAAAACAAAAAAGATAATAAAATCTTTAATTTATCTTTAACTTTTATTTTGTTAGATTTACTCGTTATTTTGTTTCTTTTTTTTCAAAGAAAATGAAAGTTTTAAAAGATTTTTTATTACAATATTTTTAACAAAGATCTGAATAAATAGTTTAGTTTTAGAAAAAAGAGCTTAAGACGTAATTAAGATATTTAATTATGTTTGAGGCATGACTAATTTAAAGCTTAGTATTAAGCTATACATAAGCTTTATAAAAAGTAATAGATTTTTTTTAAACAAAAGTACCAATAAGGTTCTTTTGTTATTTAAATTGTTTTTCCATGTGTTCTATAAAACCTCTTCATTATAAGAAATCCAGAGAAAACCCAAGCCGTGGCCCTTGTGTCCCTATTAGTACGTTTGCATTCCCATGTTCGTTTTGTTTCAACTTAAGCCAAAACGGAATATCCACCTCTAAAGATTTGTTTGGTCATCCAGCAGCGGATTGTCATGATCCTAATCCCCGAAGGATAAGGTCTCCAGTTAGTACCTTTACATGAACGTATTCGGATTGATTCCTAGCCAAAACGATGCATGAGTGCACAAATCCATTTTCTAAATATAGTAATGTGTCACGGTCGAAATTCACGAGCGAGCAGGATAGAGGACGTGTTTTCCAACTCTTCCTCATCTTCATCATGACTTACATGCCCGGATATGGTTCGATTCAAAACAGCACGATACACGAATGAACAATTTCCATCCATGATAGATTTGTTAGATCATGCAGATGGGGAATGATCAGTGTCACCATCCTAATCCACGAAGGATCAGGTCTCCCAATTAGTACCTTTGCTTGAAAATATTCGAATCGATTCCAAGCCAAACCGATGCACGTATGAACAAATCCATTTTCCGAATGCAGAAATGGATTAACCAGTGTCACGGTCATAATCCACGAGCACATGATAGAGGACGTGTTTTTCCGGTTCTTCCTCATCTTCATTATGACTTGCATGCTCGTGATCGTTTCGATACACTAATGAAAAATTTCCAGATTTGATAGGTCATGCAGAAGATTTGATAGGTCATGCAGATTTGATAGGTCATGATCCTAATCCACGAATGATCAGGTCTCTCAATTAGTACCTTTGCATGACCGTATTTGGATCGATTCCAAGCCAACCAGATGCAGGAATGAGAAAATCCATCTTCCGAATATATACACCCGATATATCCAATAGTCGTATTGAAGCGTAAAAACTATCTCACGGTCCTAATCCATAAGAGAGGAGGTGTGTTTCCAAACTATATTCGTCTACACCATGGCTACTTCCACAGTAATCAATAAAAAGTTCATCGTTTGAGCACCTATCAAGCTGTGCTCTACCAATACATGTACCAGAACCCGTCACCGATCCCGTGGGCTAAAGAAGCCATGCTAATGTAGCCAGAAGGAATTATACCAGTCTCAGCAATCAAAGGAGAACCGATTTTAGTTAGTAGGCCCGATACGATGTTGCCTGAGGAAACATCGTATCGGTTCCATTATAACACACACTTAACATTGCAAAATCCATGATCATATTGTATTTTAATAAAACCAGCATTTTTTTTCTTGTTGGACCAGTACCCAGGGGATGACCTTTACTCATGCAGAGCATTGTGATGGAACTAGGAAAATAGGTTATGGTAGGGAAGAAAGAGGGAGCAGTGTTTGCGGACAGTCGATTTGAACTTACCTACATTGAAAATGAAAAGAAACACTTCAGCAGGAAGTTTGTTCCACATACGACTAAAGAACGAATTTTTCCTATAGTGTGTTGTGCGGTCCACTGGTCAATCGACAACAATGGGATGTGTTCTTGATGAAAAACGTTTCATACGTAAAAATCTGCGGGTATCAGGAACAAGTTCCCTAATTTCATCAGAACACATTCCATTATAGTACCGATAGAAGAGTGAAACGCAGCCCTCATTGCGACGGTGCTCCAGTGAATTAATAGAGTTGGATACCAACTGTCACCAATAATCACATTCGCCCTCTCCTGTACGCGGTCAAGAATCTCAAAAATAGCTTTTAGTCCTTATACAATAATATATTTTATTGCAAATTTTTTCTCTATAACTTAATCTAATATATAAAAATATCGTGTCACAATGCTTGTGTTTGAACTCCTCCGAAACGGCTAAACCGATTTTTATGAAATTGTGTGTGTATATTTTAGAGCTATGAGAATAGGTCGTAAAGTATATTCATTTCGAGTAAATATTTTGCTTGTATTTCTCTTCATTTGGCATCTAAAATACCTATAATGCCAAATTCACATTCGTTATTTTTTATTTAACAACCAAAATATTCACTAGAAATACATTGTATGGCAGAACTACGTTTGCCGTGTCAGTTACATAGTATTCCATACAAAACCTTTATTTAAATTCCATTTCAATGATTTGCATTAAAACTAAAATAACACAACAAATATTTAACTGGAATTTCAATAAACTCTCTAATAACAAGTTGAATATAAAAACAAAAACATATTTTAACTGGCATACAATCCTGCAATGGCATGCCCTGGCATGCGTCACATAACCAGACATAAATTCTTCGATACTTAATTGAATAGTACCCCTGGGAAATTCACACAAGAAAAAAAACATTCAAATATAACAAAAACATTCACACATAAAAACTAACAGATAAAAAGGGGAAGCAGAAAAAAAGAGCATAAAAACATAAATAAAAACTAAAACGAAACGATATACATAATATGAAATGAATGAAACTGATACACTGGTCACACCAAGATACCAATAACATCATCATTTACACCAGAGCCGAAATATATTCCCTGGCAACCATAAACTAACGGCAGTTAACTGTATAAAACAGTTAAAAATTGTATGGAAGTGTGAAAAAACACACACGCACACATACACTGAAATGTCTAAATGTCTGCCAGTGAAAGAGAAAGAGGGAGTAACAGAAAAATGAAAGTATTTTATGTGGCATAACCATAAGGGATCCAATAACCAATACTCACTCTCCCATATAGCAGATAATTGATGGCCACTAACGATAAATGTGTCAAAAATCATATTTATATGGAATATTTAGACAGACATACCGACACTTCGACTTCACTGCAATTGGTTCGTTATTTTTATTTCGTTTTTTTGGTAGCTTTTGTTTTGAAAATGAAATAATGAAATCATTGTCTAAGGAAATCAACAATAATTTATGGACTGAAGAAAAAAAATGTATTTGAACAAAGCCTCTGAGTAATGTTTATTACTGAATATTAACAAATACACACAATAATAATAATAATAATAATGATGATGGGAAAGATGTTAATGTTTGTAATAATGGTGGTAATGATGGTGTTGATGTTGACCTAACGACCTTTGTTCACAGGCTTTTATGCCTCAACTCTAAAATGATTGATTTTGTTAAATTTCAGTTAGTGTTTTTTATAAAAAAAAATTAATTAAGTACATTTGTTATTTCTCTGAGGAAAAGGGAAATGGAGTACTAAAACTGAATTATTTAATTATGAATAATTGGAAGCAATAAAAATCGAATCAAGTGTCGAAGTAAATAGTTGAGTAGTTGAGTATGTATATTGCTAGACTAATATTCAAAGTTTCCATGAATAAATAATGGTGATAAAAAGAGTATCGGCTAACATTTGAATAGTTGAGTAAAGGATGACAGAAGTAAAAATGTAAAACTATATAATGTTACATATTTATTATACAATACATATAAGGAGTGAAACCAAAAAAATCTTAAATTTTAATAAAAAAGAAACCACTAAACCTACAATTTTGATAGCTCCAGGCAGTTTGGAGGAATTGCCTTGCATACCCTGACAGGATTTCAAATCAGATCAAAAATAAGAAGTCTTATAAATGGGAAATTAAGAAGTCTTATAAATGGAAGCATCCTATTTTGTAAACATTCCATGATGTAATTTTCTGCATTTATAGAGCCCCTTGTAACAAATATTTGGTTTCTTTTGGGTCCTAAACTTTTCTACAACATTCCCTCGAGCATCAGCAATATAAAAATATTAACTCGAAAGCTGCGACAAATTTTCCAGAACATACGTTTCGTCATCCATTATGCAGCAGCTTTTTTTTATAAAATTTCACTTCCGTGCTCTGTCTTTGCCCTCTAAATTTTTAGCTGAGTTCCTGTCAGGAACTTTTTAAGCCTTGTATGTTTTTAAAACTGCATTGGCTTTAAGTTTTCGTACCAAATAGTCCGAGGACTGCTTTTCTAACGGATCATGAGTACCATTCCTTCTACCTGAACCAGGTTTTCTATCAACGAACATATTAAGTGACTGTATTTCTTACTTTTTATTTAAATGTGGATGTATGTTTGATTGTAAATTGTTCAATTGAAAGCATCGATTCCAAACCAACCCGTTGCACGAATAAACGAATCCACCTTCCGAATAAACACCACCGAAACACCCCTTACACTGCGGTTCCAATCCTAGTTGGAGAAAATTATAATAAAATGTGTGTATTCAGAACAAAGCGAGATACATTTTTTATAATAACTAACAATATGATCTCATACAATGTTAAAATGTTTTTTAAAATAATTATTCGATTAATTTTCACGCTCATATTTTTGTTTATCAAATCTATGCTTAACTATTGGGTGTATGACTTAAAAATACGGGACTTACAATAGATGGCGTATCTCTTGAACGCCATTTTTGTATTTAATAGCTTATATGTCATTTTGAAGGGTACATATCTGTCATTTATTCTCACTTAGTTATTGAATATTATAGTGTAAACAACAAAGTTAATTTTGCGGAGAGTTTTGCTTTACTTCTTTAATTTGAAAAAAAAGTGCCTCTGAAGTACACCGATTGCTCAACAAAACATATGGTGAATGTGTTCCATTGGTTTCAACGTACGAGAGATGGTTTGAGCGTTTCAAAAGTGGTGATTTTGACACGGAAGACTAAGATCACCCAGGCCAGCCAATAAAATTTAAAGACCAAGAATTGGACGCTTTACTCCATGAAGCTTGTTGTCAAACTCAACAAGAGGTTGCAAGATCATTGGAAGCTATTTCAAAACATTTGCAAGCAGCAGGATTCATCCAAAAGCAGGGGAATTGGGTAACATACGAATTGAAGCCCAGAGACCTTGATGCCTCAACGCTATAAAAGGAAATCATTTTTGCACCGAATCATTACTTGCGATAAAAAATGGATCCACTACAATAACCCAAAGCGTAAGAGATCGTATGTGAAGCCCGGCCAACCAGCCGGCCAATCGACACCAAAGCCAAATATCCATTACGCTAAGGTAATTCTCTATATTTGGTGGAAGCAAAAGGGCCATATCTATTATGAGCTGCTGAAATCTCACCAGACCATCACAGGGAGCCTGTACCGATCGCAACTGGTTCGTTTGAAACCAGCATTGGCCGAAAAATCCCCAGAATAGAGGTCAGACATTTTGCCTCACCCGCTTTATAGTCCAGACCGTTCCCCAACCAACTACTATTTGTTTCGATAGATGCAGAACGTTCTCTCTGGGATACGCTTCACTTCACAATATTGGCTTGATTTATTCTTGTTATCAAAACATGAGCAATTCCTTTGGCTCGGAATCATTACGTTGCCAGAAAGATGGGAAAATAATTTGAATAAATTTATATTGTAGAAATGTTTCCAAATAAAAGCTAACAATTTGAAAAAAATCCCACATTTTTGAGTCATACACCCAAAAAACAACATACAGTTCAAATTTTTTAGCCGCAAACGTTCCTAGAAAATGTTATATATAGTCTCACCTCCCGACCAGAAATGTTTGGTTGAGTCCTCAAAATTTGTTCACCTGTTTGATCCATTTCAGGTTTTCTCCTAAACATTTGACTTCTATGGAAACATATATCCTATTGTCAAAATCGAAACAATTACAAAAAAAAAAATGCAATTAGCATTTGCATGAGACATTCGTTCACTTTTTTGGCTACCAAATTCCACTTAGTTCTGAACTGTTCTATAGATCTCCACTATTCCTCTCTTCTTTAAAATTAATTTTACAAATGATCAATATTTTTCTATTGGTCGCCATTCTGGAATATTAATTTTTTATATCATTCAATCGTGTCCTTTATAAGTAGTTTTGAAGTCTTTTAAGATTAAAAATAACCATTATTTAAATGTTTTCATCCAATTAGATTTTTTCTTCTCTACTTTCGTAGTAAAAGCACTATTAAATCCACCATTCTAAACCCTCTATCTTAAAAAACACAACTTTTCAAGAGATCCAAAAAACTGTTTTTTTCGCCTATTACTTGAGTAATTAAGATTCGGAATTCTACAATATTTTTTTAAACCAACTACTGAATCTCACATATAATTGTTTTATATAATTTTGCATTATTGGGGACTTTACGATAGATAGAGGGGTTTTCTTCTCAAAATATTCAATGTGTATGTATGAAAATTATAAGATTGAGGATTTTGCGTTTTAATAAAATTAAATTATTTTAATTTCATTTATTCCATCTGTCAGTTTTTAATGTGATTTATTTAAGATAGCGGCTAATTATACAACATAAGATAAAACAAAAATTAACAATATCTAAACAATATTGAGCAAAAAGTTATAGAAACTATTTTTTTCTTGCATTTTTGACTTTTTTTGTAGTTTGATTGGTGTAAATTATCGTTAAATAATATATGACACTTTAAAAGTAGACACTTTTTTTAAGCAAAGGGTTTTGCATTCGGAAAAAAATAATTGTATAAGATAGAGAAATAACAAAACTGTAAATAAAACAGCAAAAAACCATAGATGAGAGCTATTTTACTGAACATTTTGCCATCAAAAAGTAATTTTCGTGAAAATCAAAGATAGAGGGTTTTGAATATAGGCCCTCGATATATTAGTATTGACATAAATTGTTAAACCTAGAAATGTAAATGATGATAAAGTACGTTTTATATTTGACATTTCTTTCCCTATTATGGCTAATATATTCCTCTCTCTCTCTCTATTTTAATTTCATATTAAATACATATTTACATCTAAGCTATATCTAATTAATGCTTACTTTTCATAGATTATAAATGTATTACATGTCATTGATTTTGTGGCATTTTAAATAATTTTATTATTGTTTAATTGTGTTGCACACAATGTTGGCAACGATACCACCACCGCCGCTGTTTCTCACTGGTTGTTGTTTGTTGGCCGCTTAATTAAATTAGTCTGATGTCTGGTTAAACGATTTATTTAAATTTATTTATATGAATTTAATTACAAATTCGTTTAAACTGCCACATGAGAATTAAAACAAAATAAATAAATTGTTTTAAATAGTTTTTAGGGAAATGTAAATAAATTTAGGTAAACTGAATTAGAATTAAACCACAAAAGGTACAGGGGGTCATCAAATGATCATATAAATATAATAGAGGAAAGAGATAATAATAAAGTCAGAAATTATAAATTTAATGAATATTAGAAAAATTTTGTGAAATCATGATGTTCTATAAATCCATGGAATTTTAAATCATGTTTATGTTTTAGAATAATTCCCCTATATTCCTAAATATAATATATAAAACAAAAATTAAATTTATAGTATTGCAATTCCCCCTCATTTTTTCTAAGAAAATCGCATTTTAACCATATTTTCTGCAACTTTGCCAACTTATTTTTATAAAATATTAAATGTTTGCATTTAAAGTTGGCAAATAAATTAATTTTTATTTGAATTTAAGCCATCTATAAATCATTTCCTAATCTACTTTTAAATTATTTACCCAAAAAAATACAAGCAGAAATCTTGTAAATATTCCAAGAAAACTTTATAATTCATTCACAAAAGACGAACAAAAAATGTATTTGAAAATAACAACATGTAAAGTGTTGACAATATGAGTTGAATACATTTTATTTTATGTGGAACAGACAAAAAACATTGCAGTAAAAAAAACACAACATTAGAAAATAAATGGTCAGAAAAATAAAACTTGATCAAATTATATGGTGCTAAAAATGTCTACAAGAAAGTACAAAGGATACAATTTATAACGGAAGCGATGGGCGGCGATCGTGATTATAAAGTAATTTATTGCGTATTGGTTGGTATACCCAAAGGGATTTCTTAAAGTATAAAAATAAAAAATAAAATTAAAGACTTCTATATAATCAAGACCAGCGACGCGTATGGGGAATGTATGTATATGAACCTCAAGCATTTCAGTATTTGACTCGATCTGTACCAAATCCAACAAGTGTTTTTCGTTCATAAAATGTCAGAAGTCTGTAATAAAATAAGGAATGGCATCCAACTTGGACTATTCTCCACCATGAATGCTCTCAGGTTCCTCAAATAAATGCAGTTTTAGCGCTCAAATTATTGAGGGAATTTATGAACGTTGCCTTCCAACAATGATTTCTTTTGATAACCGTCAATAAACAGCTAATAGCAAAATCATAGTTTTCGACGCTTGAAGTATATTACGATTTTAGATCTGAATCTCCGAATAATCGTGGCTAAAAAGTTGTCGCATATACTGATGCTGTTGCTACAGGTGGCAATAGTAGATTTTTTTCCACTGTAAGGAAATTTCTACATGCCTTGTCGGCAAAATGTCAGCAAAATCGACCTGTTTCTACGAGGAACTTTTTATCGTTTTAATAACTCCCAGATTAATTATACCATTAATTATAGATCCCTTAGGCAGATGAGCTTTAAAATGTCAAATGGCAGACAACGATTATAAATGGAGACTTCCGCAAGACCTCTAGAACTCATTTCAAAATTACAGAAAATGATGGGTCTGAATACAACCCCTTTGTAGTAATACACAAACTTCTCTATATGACTCCGATACCATGTGTGTGCTTGGCAGAATGGTGTTCCTGATAGCCAACTTTCACAAAGATGGCAGCATGTTTTAAGATCATGTGGATCATTATATCTATATATTCCTAATTCACCGATATTGTTGCAGTGGTTTTCGGGTAGAGATTCTGGAAGTAGCAGACTGTCTCAGATCGATTGTTATTTCCACAATAGTTGGAAAAAATTCTCGATACTGAGATCTTAATTCCGAGAATTCTCGAGCCTGAGCACTTATCTGGTATTACTCTTAACTAGATGGCTGAATACTTAACATAAGCATCATTTGGGTATTGCGACAGAGAAACAGATACGAGAAAATCAGGCTGATAAATGAAATGGCTGTAGAACAGCAACATGTGGTTTTCTGGTAGAGAATCTGGTAGTTGCATACTGTCTGTATGTTATCGACTGTTTCTCCTTCTGGCCTAAAGGAGTTTGAATTGAAACATATTATTAGCGTTAGCTTGAGTTGGTTTTCCAGTGTACCCTGCTATTATATAGGATCAAGAGCTCTATATGACGCTAAAACTATTCGGGTATGCTTGTCGATATGGTAATCCTGGTAGATAACAGTAACAAAGATGGCCGTATTTTTTAATATCATGGAGCTCATGGAACACAACTTCAGAGATTATAATACAAATTTATTCATGATCTATGGGCACCATCGGTGTCATTTACGATATAGAAATGGTTGTATGATAGCAAGAAATTGACTCGTTGAACATGCTCAGCTAATGGGGCTAGAGTACAATGATGTCTATTGACGATACGGAGATAAGGAGAACAGCCTTGAACTCTTTTTATGCAACTGTACAGCTTTGGAGAGAAAACGAATGCTCTTAATGTTATCGGCTGTATTCGTCTTAATATCTATATATCCAACCGAATCATTGCAGTGGTTTTCAGGTAGAGATTCTGGAAGTTGCAGACTGGCTGGGATTGATAGATCGCAAAAAAGTGTCGATACTGGGATCTTAACAATTAGTACTCTTAACGATAAGGATGAGTACATTAATATAAGAATCATTTGCTTGTTTTAAAAGAAACATAGCTAATGCCAGGTGGATGAACTCCCTCGAATGTGCACTATCTTACGCGTTCCACAAGATTTGCCGAATATGTTATAAGAATGATTGTAGGATATCTGAACACTGACTCGTTGAACATACGCACCTACTGGGGCAGGAGTACAATGATTTTTTCGGTGATAAGGAGAGCCTTTAACTATTCTTGTGGAACTGTTCCGCTTTGGGGAGAAAACGATGAAGATCAGTCGTTATTGACTGTATTCGCCTGTCCCAACGGAGTTTGAATTGAAGAGTCTTATTAGCTTTATAAATAATTCGAGTTGCTTCTACTGTGTCCATAGTATTACATCGAGCCAATAGGTCAAGTGTCATGGAATTTACGCTGACAACCACCCAATCTTTATTAAGAGCTCGAGTTGGTTCTACGATGAATATATTTTCTACGTGTAGCCTAACGCTCCAATTCTATTCCTTGTTTTCTTAAAGAATGCTAATTTTACAATTCTTTAGATATTTTTTCACACCATTCAAGATGTGTCATATCAGACAGCTGTTGCTACAGCCTGCAATTGTTGTAAGTGCGAGTAAATATTCTAAAGGGGAGCAACAACAAGAAAACCAAACTTGTCGCCAACTATATATTTGTTTCCCCATATTGAAATAATGCATGATTTTCTACATGTGCAAGTAAAAATAAAAGGACAGTACAAAACGATTTTTGTAGTTAAGGTTGAAATGAATTGAAAAGTAACCTACACGATATTAATAACAACATTTTCCAGTAAACATGGCATAATAATGAGTAGTTCTTGCCTTACTCTAATACTATAAATGTAAAATAATGAATTTTTCGTATGGTGTTCAGTAACATGTCATAGAGTATCAGAAATATGTAAATGTTTCACTCCAAAGGTAAGTCCATGTTAAGGAGTCTGGTCCATTTCATACAAACTGTTAAAACTAGTAGCGGTAGTTATTCCTAAAAAACAGTTACTTGACTAGTTATCTGTCAGTTCTCATCTCTCTAGAAGAGTTTTAGTATTTGAACGAACTAATTCTTTCTGGGGAAGTTACCGTATTTGTAAGAACTAGTTCTACAAATACTATTAAAAACTGTAGTTATAGCTAAAGTGTTGAAATGATCTGAACAAACGAAATACTCCGCCTCATGAAAAGAACAACAATATTTTATTACTCGTACTTTTAATACAATTTCGTCTTCATTCTTTCAATTTCAATATGAAATTTTTACTAATTTTGTTGCTCTTTATGCAGATGCAACACGTCACAACGACGTTGTAAAAATATATGTATTTTTATATTATTTTCTTGGCCTTAATAAAAATATAGCTTGTACATTGTGTCTTCCCTACTATTTTTTTTTATTTGTCGCGCGATATTTATTCTTGAATTGCATAATTTTCTTTTTATTTTGCTGTATTTTTTTTCACTTCATGTTCAATTCACACTTTTGTTTTCGTTGTAAATCTTTAATTAGTTGTGTCGTCGTTGTTTGTGTGGTTACTTTGGAACATTGTTTTTCTTCGTCTTCTGTTCACAGATTCAATTTCCGTGGGTTGTGGGATGAGTAGTGAAAAAAAAGTAAAATTGTCTAGTATTTTCAGCACCTTGTATCTGTATGCAACATGTTTTTTGTAGTCGTTTGTACGGCCTGTATGTTGGCCTCAAACATGTGCGCGCGTGTTAAAGAACATGGACAGTGAAAATGCATTAAATTAATTAATTTTTTGTGTTGCTAGTTTTACAATATTAAACCCCAAAAAAAAGGAAACACCAGTTTTGTTAAAAACAACGAATGTGTGTTTTCTTAAACATTTACATGCATTTACAAATTATTACAAGTGTTTGTGCAATAAATATAAATTGTTGGAGACATCACATATGTATGCATGTGCACAACATCTTGGGGAAGACATGAAAATCTTCAGAGACAATTTTATGGCAAAATTTTAAAAGATTTCAAAATTACAAGATTAAATGAAAATTAATATTTGCAATAGTTTTTCGATGCGGGAGTTGTTGGTTCGACTGCTCCTGCCTGACACTCTTCCAAATTTCAATTAATTTTATTAATAAACTTATTACAAACAATTATAAAGTTAAGGTTTTCATATGCATGCCTTAACCGAATAGAACTGCATTGGTTTCAAAACGTTTGTGAGCAACAGGATTCATCCAAAAGCAGGGAAATTGGGTACCATACGAATTGAAGTCGAGAGACCTTGAAAGACGTTTTTGCATTTCCGAAATGGTACTTCAACGCTATAAGAGAATATCATTTCGGCACCGAATCATTACCTTCAATGAAAAGTGGATCCATTACAACAACCCGAAGCGTTAGAAATCGTATGTGGAGCCCGACCAACAAGCCGAATTGACACCAAAACCAAATATCCATGGGGCTAAGGTCCTATCTGTTATAAGATGCTGAAATCTGACCAGATCATCATAGGACCCCATACTGAATGCAACTGATTCGTTTGAATCGAGCATTGGCCCTAAAAACGCCCAGAATATGCGGTCAGACATGAACCCGTAATATTCCATTATGACAACGCTCAGCAATACCTGTTAAAAACTATGGCGGTTGGGAAGTTTCACCTCACCCGCCTTAAAGTCCAGACCATGCCCAGTCCAACTACTATTTGTTTCGATCGATGCAGAACACTCTCTTTGAGATACGCTTCACCTTGGAACAGTGTATCCGATATCGACTTGATTCCTTCTTGGCCACAAAAATTGAGCAGTTCTTTTGGCTCGGAATATACATTGATTGACAAAACAATGGAAACTTTTCCAAATATTCCATATGTAGCCTAAAATTTAAAATTTTAGTATTTTACTTGTTTAGTTTTATTTACATAAATTAACTGCAAAACAAACAACATAATTAATTGTATTCTGAAAAAAGGGAACAAAATTAAAAATATTCACTATTTCGCTACTGACAAAACAATGGAAACTTTTAAACTTCTGCAAGAAAGAAGTGTAAAACGAAAATAATATTTAAAAGAACGATGTAAAAAGCATCCTGTTTACAGTTATTTTATTTAAAATTTTCTAAGTTTTTCGCATAATCGCTTTTTTCAAAGTTAACGAAAATGGCTAAAGTTAAGATTTGTGAAGACTTAAAAAATAAAATAATTAACGATTTTAAAGCTGGTTTAAAACAAAAAAGTATCTGTGACAAATATTCAATAAATAAATCAGCCGTTTCAAAAATTATAAAGAAATTTCGTGAGACCGGTTCTGTAAAAACTCAACATTTACGTGGAAGACCTCGTAATACTACTCCTAGACAAGATAATTTAATAGCGAGAGAGATCAAGAAATTCCCAAAAATAACTCCTCGAGAGGTTGTTAAGAGCCTAAAATTAGAAATAAGTACCCGAACAGTTAGTCTATGGGAAATTGTAGATCGTAAAATAAGGACCCAAAATTACACCAAGAAGAAAGATTTATCGGAGGCGGTTATAAGGGAATGGCAAAATATTTCAAAGGAGACCATTGACTCTTTAAATGGTTCAATGCATCGTCGATGTGTAGCAGTTATAAAAAATAAGGTATACCCACCAAAATATTTAGTTATTGCAAAGTTTAGACCATATTTGTTAAAATAATAAAATTTTGAAAAAAAAATTCCGCAAATAAATATCCCAAATATTCCTAGTTTGTTCTTTTTTTGGGAATTTATATATTAAAAAAACTCTTAAGTATTACAATTTACTAAAATGTCCCAAAAATTCCTCATTTATTCTTGTTTGGTACTAAGAAAAAAGTACCTTTTAAAATCTTTATTGTATTGTTATAATTCTAATCACATTATTTACATATATATTATTTTCTCTTATTCTCTTTCAGTTTGCAACTGTAACAATCATGCCCGCCAGTGTCGCTTCAACATGGAACTATTCAAATTATCCGGACGTGTATCCGGTGGTGTTTGTCAAAATTGTCGTCACTCAACAACTGGTCGTCATTGTCACTATTGTAAGGAAGGCTTTTATCGTGATCCCACAAAGCCATTGAATCATCGTCGTGTCTGTAAACGTGAGTACACATAAATTTATTAATTTAACTTTAAGCGCAGATTTTGGAGTTTTTAAATGACAAAAAGTAGAGATTTTAAGGTAAAAGTGTAAATCATTAGGAGCAAATTTAAAAAACCAAAATATTGCGAAATTGGCTTTTCTTTATAAATATCAGTGCTTTAAAAAAGTTCTATTTAACTAGTTTCGGGAGAGATGATATTGTAATTGTGCTAAGTTTGGCATTCAAACAAGTTATGTTTGTATTTGGTACTATTATAAAAGTCCTTTTGATACTCGTTTAGTCATTGTATTCGTTTTAGAATTAGATTCAGTAAAGTTTGTCAGATGTAAAGTTCAGGAGAATTTGATAAATTTGAAGGTTTTTGAACCACCAGATCACTTCAAACTGATTATTTGACATCAAATCAAATGTTGCTGCATATATTTTTAAATACAAAATCTATTTGTGTTTAATTGATTTTCGAATTCAATGGAACTAAAGCAATTGTATTTATTAAATAGCATTCAAAAAGTACTTTTTGGTTAAATTTAAAATTTAACTTTCGTTAGTATATCCATACAAACATGTCAAGTCAAGTGGGTGATAAAACAGAATTCGGAAATCTTGGGGAAAAGAACAAAAATTAGGGTAAATTTCAGCACATGGAGCAATATTTCTACAAAGTTCCTATCGAACTACAATTCAATGTCCGATTTTGTAGATAATTCATTAAAAATAGATGATCCCATGAACATAATTCTCCTTATCAACGTTAAACAGTAGCGAGAGAAGTATTCAACGTTCTATTTGTTCTTGTATTCGTAGTTCCGACAGAAATCATTATATGAAAAATCAAGTATGTCATCTAATGCGAGACATCCCAGTTACACCAGCCATTGACACAGATATATGATTGCTCATTGAAGCAAACACTGTTGGCGACCCATCACACTTTTGGGAACTTTTCATTCCTACGTTTGAAAATAAGGCATTGTGACGACAAAAGTCGTAAACTTGTTTTTGTCACCATTAAATATTATTTTTGTTATTTATTTTATGTTTAGTTTTAATCTTATTATTTTATATTATTTTATTTGTTTTATGTATTTAAATTCAATGTTTTATTTATATGAATACGCCATCTGTTGGTAAAGAAGAGATTCAATTTAATATTACTACCCCAAAATACAACAATGCATAAAGTAACAAAAGTTACCATAGTACGATCGTTACCAACGATGGTTGTAGTAACTTAGTTGGGCGACACGGGTATAAAAGAAGGCACACTGTGAAATCGAGTGGAGTCTGCCAGCAGATGGCCAAGCGGTAAGAACCACTCGACGGTAGCGACGAGTTTAAAAGGTAACTATTGGGAAACCAGTGGTACATCCAGAGGTTATACCTCTACCTTGTAACACTCTTGTCCAACACTTACGACGTTAGCGACGTGGTGTAAGCAAGTTCAATGGTAGCATTTTAAAACTAATTGGCTATTTTAAGAGGCACTAGTGGGAAACCAGTGGTACATCCAGAGGTTATACCTCTACCTTGTAGCACTCTTGTCCGACACTTACGACGTTAGCGACGTGGTGTAGGCAAGTCCCAATAGTAGCTTGTTAATCTAGCTCACCTGTGTACAACTAATTGGCTATTCTAAGAGGCACTAGTGGGAAACCAGTGTTACATCCAGAGGTTATACCTCTATCTTGTAACACTCTTGTCCGACACTTACGACGTTAGCGACGTGGTGTAGGCAAGTCCCAATAGTAGCTTGTTAATTTAGCCCAACAATGTCGTTGCCAGCAGATTATATCTCAGCACGACGGACTAGTTGTTACCTCGTTCTCCGTGGCTCCACCTAAACAGTTGGCATTACTCTTTAAATTAAAATAAGTTTATCTGTACAAAGAAATAAAGTGATACGAGTTATAACGTTTTAAGAATACTGTGTCTTCAATTCTATTTACTGAGAGGGCATACGAGAATAAACGTTTTAAGAGAATTGTGTCATGACTAACGTTTTGAGAGTACTGTGTCGTTAATTCTCTTTACTGAGACGACATACGAGAACAAACGTTTTGAGAGAACTGAGTCTTGATTCTCTTTAATAAGACAACAACACGACCCTGGACTCCGCTGAGACTATCCCGGCAACCAGCGGAAAAACGTGTCGTTACAGCATTCAAGGACATTCGCTCTATATGTTACGCATTCCAACCCCCTGTTCTGTAAACCGAATCCAAGTAATGTTTTTAAACCTAGATCACATGTTTTTGTGTTCTATAAATCAAATCCGCATGATTTACTTGTTTTACATTCGAGCAAACAAACTTGGTTCAATGTATATAATCGTGCAAATTCCATAACATCAATTTGTCCATTATTTTTTTTTGGAATTCACTCGATTTAGTATTTGTTCCAAGTAACAATAGCGGCTTAATGATATACTGTTTTGGGTGCCCCAATAGACTATCCGATAGTGTTCTGAACTATCAACCTGTGGGTGGCGAGTTCGATTCCTGCCAGGGACTCTGGGTATATCTGCAGATAAACAAAACGCTTAGCAGTTTTTTTTAAAAAAATAAAAAAAAGATTACGATCCTTCGTTCCTACTTGGAGCCATTTCTTCAAGCATTCTGTGTTATGGGTAGAAACAACAGGGATTTCTCAGCCAGAATTTCTGGCAGAAAAACACTGCAGTGATAGTAAAACTCGAGCGTACAACTTGGAGCTATTTCTCCAAACATTCTGAATAACAGATAATATAGATCTATTGCGAAGTACAACTTAAAAAAATTGTCGAGTTCATCGCCACCTCCTTGTCTAAGAAAATACAGAGGCATTAGTTAAAGAAGTAACGTAATGGCAAATATCGAGACTTCTCTATATATATTTTGTATATTTAGAATATTTATGACTTCAAAAATTTAAAATTCTATTAAACAAAAACCGATTCCTTTTAATGTCCAAAAATTTCCAAAATTTGTTTGTAAATAATTTTAGCAACATTATTTACGGAAATGAAAAAAATAATTACATTTCGCCTTGGTTGAATAGTTTTTCTCATAAATTATTATAACTTTATTTGCTTTGAAATTTATTATCTAAACAAACTAATGACGTAATTATTGTTTGGATTTAATTTTAAAGAAATGTTGCCGTTATTTTTTAAACAAATTGTCCATTTGTTTAAAATAACAATTATTTCAAGTGAACTGTTTTTTAAATGGAAATGTTATAATTTATTTAATTTATAATACTAATATAAACAATATTAAAAATTTGGCACTACTTTGTAGTCTATATATATAAAAGAGTAACGTTACTGACTGACTGACTGACTGACTGACTGATTCATCATCGCACAGCCCAAACGGCTGAAGCTAGAATCACGAAATTTTAACTGTGGGTTCCTCCCTCCCCAAAACGATCCGATAAGAAGGGATTTTTGGAAATTCGAACGTTTAGGGGGTAAAAAAGGGTAAAAACGGGTAAATTCGGTAACCTTATATCTTCAAAACTAATAAAGATATAAAAAAACTTAAAATAGCATGTTACTCCATTTAAAAAATAAGCTGACAGGTGTTTCGTACTTTTTGGAAATTCGAAACTTTTAGGGGAGAAAACGGGTAAAAACTGTATTTTGGTACTTTTTTTGCACCCTACGTATCTTTTAAACCAATAAACATAGAAACAAATTTTAAATCGTATTCTTTAATTAACAAAAAATAAAAAATATAAGTTTGGTACTTTTTGGAAATTCGAACCTTTAAGGGATAAAAATTGTGTTAATTTTTGGTACTTTTTCATAAAATATGTTTTTCTATAATTTGACATAGACATACGAATATTTTATTATGAGCTCCCACCACGTTAAAGAAATTTATTTCAATGAAATTGTACCACCTCAATGGGGATAAAAAAGGTACCAAAAAGGGGATAAAATCGGGAAAATACATTATATTTGAAATTATTAAGCCAATTTTGATAATTTTTTTTTACGTTGGTTCCTGGATTCATACAAAAATTAACTAACAGGGTGTTATTTGGAACTCGAGTACCAAGGTGTTTATTGGGCCAAATCCGGGTAAACAGTTTGGTACTTTTTTTAAAACATATTTATTCTTGGGCACATTAACACAGATTTTAATATTTTGATACATGCCTGTAGCATAAACAATTTTGGCAAAATGGAATATTTTTAAATTTTAAACTTGAGGGGTGTTCAAGTAAGAAAAGGGAAATTGGTACTTTTCTCCTAATGGTACTTTTTTAAAATTTAAATTATTTCAGTTATCGACATTAAAGTTAGCTGATATGTATTTGAGTGAAGTTAGTGTTAGGAATAGGGGATAATATTTAGGTACCAAAATGTGTGAACTGTACTATAGGTACTTTTTTGTTCATCTAATGGTACTTTTTTGAAATTTCTATACTAATGGTCTTAGAAACATGAAATTAAACATATATGGTCCTAAGTGAGTGAGAATTCTAGGGGGAGACTTTTTGGTACTTTTTCTTTATTGGAATGGTACTTTTTGTAATTTCTTCACCAATGAACCTAGAAACATGAAATAAAGCTTATATATAAACCGAGTGAGTGGGAAACCACAAGTGCGGGTTTTTTGGTACTTTTTCTATGTTCTAATGGTACTTTTTTGAATTTTCTATAACTATGGACTTAGAAACATGAAATTAAGCATATATGGTCATAAGTGAGTGAGAATTCTAGGGGGAGACTTTTTGGTACTTTTTCTTTATTCTAATGGTACTTTTTGAATTTTCTATAACTATGGACTTAGAAACATGAAATTAAGCATATATGGTCCTAAGTAAGTGATAATTCTAGGGGGAGACTTTTTGGTACTTTTTCTTTATTCGATTGGTACTTTTTGTAATTTCTTCACCAATGAACCTAGAAACATGAAATAAAGCTTATATGGAACCGAGTGAGTGGGAAACCATAAGTGTGGGCTTTTTGGTCCTTTTTCTATATTCTAATGGTACTTTTTTGAATTTTCTTTAACAATGGACTTAGAGACATGAAATTAAGCATATATGGTCCTAAGTGAGTGAGAATTCTAGGGGGAGACTTTTTGGTACTTTTTCTTTATTCGAATGGTACTTTTTGTAATTTCTTCACCAATGAACCTAAAAACATGAAATTAAGACCGGAGTGAGTGGGAATCTACAAGTGACTGCTTTTTGGTACTTTTTCTATATTCGAATGGTACTTTTTGAATTTTCTGTAATAATGGACATAGAAATATGAAGTTAAGCATATATGGTCCTAAGTGAGTGAGAATTCTAGGGGGAGACTTTTTGGTACTTTTTGTTTATTCTAATAGTACTTTTTTGAATTTTCTATAACAATGAACTTAGAAACATGAAATTAAGCATATATGGTCCTAAGTAAGTGAGAATTCTATGGGGAGACTTTGTGGTACTTTTTCTTTATTCGATTGGTACTTTTTGTAATTTCTTCACCAATGAACCTAGAAACATGAAATAAAGCTTATATGGAACCGAGTGAGTGGGAAACTACAAGTGGGTGCTTTTTGGTACTTTTTCTATATTCTAATGGTACTTTTTGAATTTTCTATAATATAATGGACCTAGAAATATGAAATTAAGCGTATATGGTCCTAAGTGATTGAAAATTCAAGCGGATACCTCATGGTACCTTTTGTTTATTCTAATGGTACTTTTTTTTAATTTTCTATAGCAATGGACTTAAAAACATGATATTAAGCATACTACATGGTCCTAAGTGAGTTAGAATTCTAGGGGAGACTTTTTGGTACTTTTTCTTTATTCGAATGGTACTTTTTGTAATTTCTTCACCAATGAACCTTGAAATATGAAATAAAGGTTATATGGACCAGAGTGAGTGGGAATCCGCAAGTGGCTGCTTTTTGGTACTTTTTCTATATTCTAATGGTACTTTTTTGAATTTTCTATAACAATGGACTTAGAAACACGAAATTAAACATATATGGTCTTAAGTGAGTGAGAAGTCTAGGGGGAGACTTTTTGGTACTTATTCTTTATTCAAATGGTACCTTTTGTAATTTCTTCACCAATGAACCTAGAAACATTAAATAAAGCTTATACGGACCCGAGTGGGTGAGCAACTACAAGTGGGTGCTTTTTGGTACTTTTTCTATATTCTAATGTTACTTTTTGAATTTTCTATAACATAATGGACCTAGAATTATGAAATTGAGCGTATATGGTCCTAAGTGATTGAAAATTCAAGCGGATACCTCATGGTACCTTTTGTTTATTCTAATGGTACTTTTTTTTAATTTTCTATAGCAATGGACTTAAAAACATGAAATTAAGCATACTACATGGTCCTAAGTGAGTTAGAATTCTAGGGGAGACTTTTTGGTACTTTTTCTTTATTCGAATGGTTTTTTTTTGTAATTTCTACACCAATGAACCTAAAGCCATGGAATTAAGCTTATATGGACCCGAGTGAGTGGGAAACCACAAGTGGGGAATTTTTGGTACTTTTTATATATTCTAATGGTACTTTTTTGAATTTCCTATAATAATGGACCTAGAGTTTCCAAAAAATCGAAGAATTTCAAAACCGCGGTTTCGGTTTTAAAAAATTAAAAACCGATCGGTTTCGGTTTTGTGATAATTTATTAAATCTTAAGTATTATAGAAACAAAATTAGTTGATAATATAGGAAATGATATACAAATCTAAAATTCAAACTTGACGCATTATGGTTTAGTGAATGCGAATTTAAAAGTGATAATCAATGGTACTATTTCCTTATTGCAATGGTACTTTTTGAATATTTTATAATAATAAACCTAAAAATTTAAAATTAGGAACACATTTTGCATTTTCTATAATAATGGACCCAGAAATATGAAATTAGACATTTACAATTAGATTCACAAACGGAGACTTAATAGTACTATTTCTTTCTTCTAATTGGGGTGGCGAAGCGCACCGGGTCTGCTAGTCTATTATAAACAAATTTACACAAGGAAAATGTAAAACAATTTTAAATAATGCTTTCAAAGAAAAACTTATTTATTTTAGGCGTTTTTTTGGAAATGAAACATGGAAAATATTCAGCAATTATTGTATTTTTGTTTAAACTAAACACTTTTTAAAAAAATTCAATTTAATGTAAACAAATAAGCTCTTAAAAGCATGGCGCAAGAGCTGCATGAAATCTTTTGGTCAGTATTAAAATTTATTTTCATTAAATCTTGCAATTAATTTAATGTTTCTTGTGTTTTTCTACTTATTTTTTTTATTGTTATTTGGTTTGGTCTTTATTCTTAATAAACCATATAAATAAGTATTAAAAAGAAAAACTCTGTTGGAAGATTTTTAATTAAATTTCAACAGAACGCCATAATGAAGCCAACCAACAATTATGCTGCAAGGTGGGTGTTTAACAAGAAAACAAAAATTTGGTTTATTTTGGATTATTAATTAATAAACATTCATTTTGGTTGCCTAGTTTGGTATAAAGTTTTCGTAAATAATTTCTGAAATTAAAAAATGTAAATAATGGCTAGGAATTACAGTTTTCTTATTTCAACATAAAAATTATTAATAAAATCCTCAAAATATGTGGAATTTCGGTTGCTGCAACCAAATATTAATTTGTAATGACGAATTTATTTTCTATTTGCATTTTAAAATAATTTAAATAGATTTTGAAGATATTTTAAAACTGCTATGAATTTATGTTCCACATATTTCAATCATTTTGTATTATTTTATTTTAATTTAACACTGAAATATATTTAATTGATGTTAATAGCATTGAAATGACATAGACAAAAATGTAATTATTTTTTTTATTTAATGCCTCAACACCTCAATAATAAAATGACAAATGCACTCGCTATTTTTTGATGACATCACTTCAGTCATCAATAGGAAGTTTACAGTGGCAACGAAATGTTAGGATGCATTATTATGCTTAATTTTATACAATTAGAATGAATTTAAAAAATGTTTCCTGTCTCCTTAGCAACGCGAGGCAGTGGCAATAGAAGCTTGTAATGGTCTGATCCTCGTTCTTGTCTTAGCATTTGCGACAGAAATCATTGAATTAAAGACCCAGTACCTGCACATTCCACCCAAGGGGATAGGGTCCAGCTACGACAGACATTGAAACTGAAATATAGCTCCTCGTTATCTTAAGTAATGAACTAATAAGCAATGCAACCATTCCTGCTGACCCATATCACAGTCTTACGCCGATATTCAGATTTGCCATTAGAGCCTATCCGCCTTATCTGTTTTGTTGCTTATGTTAACTTTACAAGATAGTAAGGTCCACAATTTCGGTTCGACTGTTTGAACGTCAACATTCGTTTTCACCGACGATATCAGTTATCTTGTTAAGGGATGAGCGGTAAAATGTCTCAAGAACAAACCGCTTTTTTAATATACGGACATGATTTCTTTAATATACTCAAAGCTCTTCCTCTTTCGCAAATAAATTGGTAACATTTTAAATGCCAGCAGTTAAAAACCATTATAAAAATTTTAAAAAATTTTAACTGTGACTTCTGAAATTAACAAATTTTTACAAGAATTTTTTTTTCAAAATTGATCTTTATAAAGATCTACGATTGGTATGAAATTGATGTGTGACTTCTGAAAAATTTATCTTTATAAATATCTACGATTGGTATGAAATTGATCTATATAAAGATCTACGTTTGATATCAAATTGATCTATATAAAGATCTACGATTAATATGAAATTGATTTATATAAAAATCTACGATTGATCTATATAAACATCTACGATTAATATGAAATTGATCTATATAAAGATCTACGTTTGATATCAAATTGATTTATATATAAATCTACGAATGTTATATATAAAGAACAACGATTGATTTATAAAACAATCTACGATTGATATAAATTGTTTATTAATTGATATATAATTGATCTCTATAATGAACTTCGATGGATCTAAAATAAAAAATCTACTATTGATCTAAAATTAATGATCTGCGATTGATCTGCGATTGATATAAAATTGATCTTTATAAAGATCTACGATTGATCCAAAAAAATTAAAAAGTCTAAAATTGATCTATATGAATATCTACGATTGCTCTTATATATTGTAGATCAACCATAGATCTTTATATAGATCAATCGTCCAAATATAAAATAATCTCCGATCTCAAAATTGATCTAAAATGTTTCTAATTATATACAGCAATATGATTGGTGTTGAAATTGGGTTCATATACAGCAATATGATTGGTGTTGAAATTGGGTTCATAAAGAGTCATAATTAATTTTAAATTAACCTATATAAAGATTTTCTTTTGTTGTTGAATTTTGGTTTATCAAAATTTAGAACAGATCTGAAATTGAACTAAAACATGTAAGAGAGCTATATTCGGCTGTGCCGAATCTTATATACCCTTCACAAAATTATACTTAAAAATACGTTTTTTTAAATATTATTATTTAAACAAAACTAAATTTTAAAAATTTTTTTTTTCCAAATTGTTTTTAAAAAAGATTTTTCTAATTTTTTTTTTTTAATTTTAAAAAAATATTTTTTGATGAAAAAAAAATCGGGTTAAAAATATTTTTCCTGATTTTGACCCATTGTAGGTCCAACTTACTATATATAGCCTTATATACATCGTTGCAATGGACTTTGAAATATCTATCATATTGTCTATATTAATGACTTAGTTATTCAGATATAGATAAAAAATAGGGCAAAAAGCGAGGTTGTCCCGGTTCCTTATATCTCAGCCATTTGTGGGCCGATTTTAAATAGCAACCGAGCCGGAAGAATTCCCGATATATTGATATATGAATCAAGTATGTAAGTTATTTGGGGGTAACGGAAAGTTGATTTCAAAATACAGACGGACATGGCTATATCGACTCGCTATCTATAACGATCCAGAATATATATACTTTGTGGGGTCGCAAATGAAAAATGTAGAAATTACAAATGGAATGACAAACTTATATATACCCTTGCCACTCATGGCGAAGGGTATAAAAATACATCAATTTGATATATACTGTTGATACTGAAATTCATGATTGTCCTGAAATTGTTCTAAATAATAAACTTACCACTAATGAACGATCCGTAAATATATACGATTAATGGTCGTTATAATGATTATCGAATTATCTGATATCTTAATAAATATCTGTATAAAAAACACGATTGGTATTTATAAAGATTTGCTATTGATATTGAAACTGGTATTTATAAAAATATTTATAAGGATCAGAGATTTGTGTAGATAATTGATATATTCCTTATAGAGAACCGGTGGTACATCCAGAGGTTATACCTCTACCTTGTAGCACTCTTGTCCGACACTTACGACGTTAGCGACGTGGTGTAGGCAAGTCCCAATAGTAGCTTGTTAATCTAGCTCACCTGTGTACAACTAATTGGCTATTCTAAGAGGCACTAGTGGGAAACCAGTGTTACATCCAGAGGTTATACCTCTATCTTGTAACACTCTTGTCCGACACTTACGACGTTAGCGACGTGGTGTAGGCAAGTCCCAATAGTAGCTTGTTAATTTAGCCCAACAATGTCGTTGCCAGCAGATTATATCTCAGCACGACGGACTAGTTGTTACCTCGTTCTCCGTGGCTCCACCTAAACAGTTGGCATTACTCTTTAAATTAAAATAAGTTTATCTGTACAAAGAAATAAAGTGATACGAGTTATAACGTTTTAAGAATACTGTGTCTTCAATTCTATTTACTGAGAGGGCATACGAGAATAAACGTTTTAAGAGAATTGTGTCATGACTAACGTTTTGAGAGTACTGTGTCGTTAATTCTCTTTACTGAGACGACATACGAGAACAAACGTTTTGAGAGAACTGAGTCTTGATTCTCTTTAATAAGACAACAACACGACCCTGGACTCCGCTGAGACTATCCCGGCAACCAGCGGAAAAACGTGTCGTTACAGCATTCAAGGACATTCGCTCTATATGTTACGCATTCCAACCCCCTGTTCTGTAAACCGAATCCAAGTAATGTTTTTAAACCTAGATCACATGTTTTTGTGTTCTATAAATCAAATCCGCATGATTTACTTGTTTTACATTCGAGCAAACAAACTTGGTTCAATGTATATAATCGTGCAAATTCCATAACATCAATTTGTCCATTATTTTTTTTTGGAATTCACTCGATTTAGTATTTGTTCCAAGTAACAATAGCGGCTTAATGATATACTGTTTTGGGTGCCCCAATAGACTATCCGATAGTGTTCTGAACTATCAACCTGTGGGTGGCGAGTTCGATTCCTGCCAGGGACTCTGGGTATATCTGCAGATAAACAAAACGCTTAGCAGTTTTTTTTAAAAAAATAAAAAAAAGATTACGATCCTTCGTTCCTACTTGGAGCCATTTCTTCAAGCATTCTGTGTTATGGGTAGAAACAACAGGGATTTCTCAGCCAGAATTTCTGGCAGAAAAACACTGCAGTGATAGTAAAACTCGAGCGTACAACTTGGAGCTATTTCTCCAAACATTCTGAATAACAGATAATATAGATCTATTGCGAAGTACAACTTAAAAAAATTGTCGAGTTCATCGCCACCTCCTTGTCTAAGAAAATACAGAGGCATTAGTTAAAGAAGTAACGTAATGGCAAATATCGAGACTTCTCTATATATATTTTGTATATTTAGAATATTTATGACTTCAAAAATTTAAAATTCTATTAAACAAAAACCGATTCCTTTTAATGTCCAAAAATTTCCAAAATTTGTTTGTAAATAATTTTAGCAACATTATTTACGGAAATGAAAAAAATAATTACATTTCGCCTTGGTTGAATAGTTTTTCTCATAAATTATTATAACTTTATTTGCTTTGAAATTTATTATCTAAACAAACTAATGACGTAATTATTGTTTGGATTTAATTTTAAAGAAATGTTGCCGTTATTTTTTAAACAAATTGTCCATTTGTTTAAAATAACAATTATTTCAAGTGAACTGTTTTTTAAATGGAAATGTTATAATTTATTTAATTTATAATACTAATATAAACAATATTAAAAATTTGGCACTACTTTGTAGTCTATATATATAAAAGAGTAACGTTACTGACTGACTGACTGACTGACTGACTGACTGACTGATTCATCATCGCACAGCCCAAACGGCTGAAGCTAGAATCACGAAATTTTAACTGTGGGTTCCTCCCTCCCCAAAACGATCCGATAAGAAGGGATTTTTGGAAATTCGAACGTTTAGGGGGTAAAAAAGGGTAAAAACGGGTAAATTCGGTAACCTTATATCTTCAAAACTAATAAAGATATAAAAAAACTTAAAATAGCATGTTACTCCATTTAAAAAATAAGCTGACAGGTGTTTCGTACTTTTTGGAAATTCGAAACTTTTAGGGGAGAAAACGGGTAAAAACTGTATTTTGGTACTTTTTTTGCACCCTACGTATCTTTTAAACCAATAAACATAGAAACAAATTTTAAATCGTATTCTTTAATTAACAAAAAATAAAAAATATAAGTTTGGTACTTTTTGGAAATTCGAACCTTTAAGGGATAAAAATTGTGTTAATTTTTGGTACTTTTTCATAAAATATGTTTTTCTATAATTTGACATAGACATACGAATATTTTATTATGAGCTCCCACCACGTTAAAGAAATTTATTTCAATGAAATTGTACCACCTCAATGGGGATAAAAAAGGTACCAAAAAGGGGATAAAATCGGGAAAATACATTATATTTGAAATTATTAAGCCAATTTTGATAATTTTTTTTTACGTTGGTTCCTGGATTCATACAAAAATTAACTAACAGGGTGTTATTTGGAACTCGAGTACCAAGGTGTTTATTGGGCCAAATCCGGGTAAACAGTTTGGTACTTTTTTTAAAACATATTTATTCTTGGGCACATTAACACAGATTTTAATATTTTGATACATGCCTGTAGCATAAACAATTTTGGCAAAATGGAATATTTTTAAATTTTAAACTTGAGGGGTGTTCAAGTAAGAAAAGGGAAATTGGTACTTTTCTCCTAATGGTACTTTTTTAAAATTTAAATTATTTCAGTTATCGACATTAAAGTTAGCTGATATGTATTTGAGTGAAGTTAGTGTTAGGAATAGGGGATAATATTTAGGTACCAAAATGTGTGAACTGTACTATAGGTACTTTTTTGTTCATCTAATGGTACTTTTTTGAAATTTCTATACTAATGGTCTTAGAAACATGAAATTAAACATATATGGTCCTAAGTGAGTGAGAATTCTAGGGGGAGACTTTTTGGTACTTTTTCTTTATTGGAATGGTACTTTTTGTAATTTCTTCACCAATGAACCTAGAAACATGAAATAAAGCTTATATATAAACCGAGTGAGTGGGAAACCACAAGTGCGGGTTTTTTGGTACTTTTTCTATGTTCTAATGGTACTTTTTTGAATTTTCTATAACTATGGACTTAGAAACATGAAATTAAGCATATATGGTCATAAGTGAGTGAGAATTCTAGGGGGAGACTTTTTGGTACTTTTTCTTTATTCTAATGGTACTTTTTGAATTTTCTATAACTATGGACTTAGAAACATGAAATTAAGCATATATGGTCCTAAGTAAGTGATAATTCTAGGGGGAGACTTTTTGGTACTTTTTCTTTATTCGATTGGTACTTTTTGTAATTTCTTCACCAATGAACCTAGAAACATGAAATAAAGCTTATATGGAACCGAGTGAGTGGGAAACCATAAGTGTGGGCTTTTTGGTCCTTTTTCTATATTCTAATGGTACTTTTTTGAATTTTCTTTAACAATGGACTTAGAGACATGAAATTAAGCATATATGGTCCTAAGTGAGTGAGAATTCTAGGGGGAGACTTTTTGGTACTTTTTCTTTATTCGAATGGTACTTTTTGTAATTTCTTCACCAATGAACCTAAAAACATGAAATTAAGACCGGAGTGAGTGGGAATCTACAAGTGACTGCTTTTTGGTACTTTTTCTATATTCGAATGGTACTTTTTGAATTTTCTGTAATAATGGACATAGAAATATGAAGTTAAGCATATATGGTCCTAAGTGAGTGAGAATTCTAGGGGGAGACTTTTTGGTACTTTTTGTTTATTCTAATAGTACTTTTTTGAATTTTCTATAACAATGAACTTAGAAACATGAAATTAAGCATATATGGTCCTAAGTAAGTGAGAATTCTATGGGGAGACTTTGTGGTACTTTTTCTTTATTCGATTGGTACTTTTTGTAATTTCTTCACCAATGAACCTAGAAACATGAAATAAAGCTTATATGGAACCGAGTGAGTGGGAAACTACAAGTGGGTGCTTTTTGGTACTTTTTCTATATTCTAATGGTACTTTTTGAATTTTCTATAATATAATGGACCTAGAAATATGAAATTAAGCGTATATGGTCCTAAGTGATTGAAAATTCAAGCGGATACCTCATGGTACCTTTTGTTTATTCTAATGGTACTTTTTTTTAATTTTCTATAGCAATGGACTTAAAAACATGATATTAAGCATACTACATGGTCCTAAGTGAGTTAGAATTCTAGGGGAGACTTTTTGGTACTTTTTCTTTATTCGAATGGTACTTTTTGTAATTTCTTCACCAATGAACCTTGAAATATGAAATAAAGGTTATATGGACCAGAGTGAGTGGGAATCCGCAAGTGGCTGCTTTTTGGTACTTTTTCTATATTCTAATGGTACTTTTTTGAATTTTCTATAACAATGGACTTAGAAACACGAAATTAAACATATATGGTCTTAAGTGAGTGAGAAGTCTAGGGGGAGACTTTTTGGTACTTATTCTTTATTCAAATGGTACCTTTTGTAATTTCTTCACCAATGAACCTAGAAACATTAAATAAAGCTTATACGGACCCGAGTGGGTGAGCAACTACAAGTGGGTGCTTTTTGGTACTTTTTCTATATTCTAATGTTACTTTTTGAATTTTCTATAACATAATGGACCTAGAATTATGAAATTGAGCGTATATGGTCCTAAGTGATTGAAAATTCAAGCGGATACCTCATGGTACCTTTTGTTTATTCTAATGGTACTTTTTTTTAATTTTCTATAGCAATGGACTTAAAAACATGAAATTAAGCATACTACATGGTCCTAAGTGAGTTAGAATTCTAGGGGAGACTTTTTGGTACTTTTTCTTTATTCGAATGGTTTTTTTTTGTAATTTCTACACCAATGAACCTAAAGCCATGGAATTAAGCTTATATGGACCCGAGTGAGTGGGAAACCACAAGTGGGGAATTTTTGGTACTTTTTATATATTCTAATGGTACTTTTTTGAATTTCCTATAATAATGGACCTAGAGTTTCCAAAAAATCGAAGAATTTCAAAACCGCGGTTTCGGTTTTAAAAAATTAAAAACCGATCGGTTTCGGTTTTGTGATAATTTATTAAATCTTAAGTATTATAGAAACAAAATTAGTTGATAATATAGGAAATGATATACAAATCTAAAATTCAAACTTGACGCATTATGGTTTAGTGAATGCGAATTTAAAAGTGATAATCAATGGTACTATTTCCTTATTGCAATGGTACTTTTTGAATATTTTATAATAATAAACCTAAAAATTTAAAATTAGGAACACATTTTGCATTTTCTATAATAATGGACCCAGAAATATGAAATTAGACATTTACAATTAGATTCACAAACGGAGACTTAATAGTACTATTTCTTTCTTCTAATTGGGGTGGCGAAGCGCACCGGGTCTGCTAGTCTATTATAAACAAATTTACACAAGGAAAATGTAAAACAATTTTAAATAATGCTTTCAAAGAAAAACTTATTTATTTTAGGCGTTTTTTTGGAAATGAAACATGGAAAATATTCAGCAATTATTGTATTTTTGTTTAAACTAAACACTTTTTAAAAAAATTCAATTTAATGTAAACAAATAAGCTCTTAAAAGCATGGCGCAAGAGCTGCATGAAATCTTTTGGTCAGTATTAAAATTTATTTTCATTAAATCTTGCAATTAATTTAATGTTTCTTGTGTTTTTCTACTTATTTTTTTTATTGTTATTTGGTTTGGTCTTTATTCTTAATAAACCATATAAATAAGTATTAAAAAGAAAAACTCTGTTGGAAGATTTTTAATTAAATTTCAACAGAACGCCATAATGAAGCCAACCAACAATTATGCTGCAAGGTGGGTGTTTAACAAGAAAACAAAAATTTGGTTTATTTTGGATTATTAATTAATAAACATTCATTTTGGTTGCCTAGTTTGGTATAAAGTTTTCGTAAATAATTTCTGAAATTAAAAAATGTAAATAATGGCTAGGAATTACAGTTTTCTTATTTCAACATAAAAATTATTAATAAAATCCTCAAAATATGTGGAATTTCGGTTGCTGCAACCAAATATTAATTTGTAATGACGAATTTATTTTCTATTTGCATTTTAAAATAATTTAAATAGATTTTGAAGATATTTTAAAACTGCTATGAATTTATGTTCCACATATTTCAATCATTTTGTATTATTTTATTTTAATTTAACACTGAAATATATTTAATTGATGTTAATAGCATTGAAATGACATAGACAAAAATGTAATTATTTTTTTTATTTAATGCCTCAACACCTCAATAATAAAATGACAAATGCACTCGCTATTTTTTGATGACATCACTTCAGTCATCAATAGGAAGTTTACAGTGGCAACGAAATGTTAGGATGCATTATTATGCTTAATTTTATACAATTAGAATGAATTTAAAAAATGTTTCCTGTCTCCTTAGCAACGCGAGGCAGTGGCAATAGAAGCTTGTAATGGTCTGATCCTCGTTCTTGTCTTAGCATTTGCGACAGAAATCATTGAATTAAAGACCCAGTACCTGCACATTCCACCCAAGGGGATAGGGTCCAGCTACGACAGACATTGAAACTGAAATATAGCTCCTCGTTATCTTAAGTAATGAACTAATAAGCAATGCAACCATTCCTGCTGACCCATATCACAGTCTTACGCCGATATTCAGATTTGCCATTAGAGCCTATCCGCCTTATCTGTTTTGTTGCTTATGTTAACTTTACAAGATAGTAAGGTCCACAATTTCGGTTCGACTGTTTGAACGTCAACATTCGTTTTCACCGACGATATCAGTTATCTTGTTAAGGGATGAGCGGTAAAATGTCTCAAGAACAAACCGCTTTTTTAATATACGGACATGATTTCTTTAATATACTCAAAGCTCTTCCTCTTTCGCAAATAAATTGGTAACATTTTAAATGCCAGCAGTTAAAAACCATTATAAAAATTTTAAAAAATTTTAACTGTGACTTCTGAAATTAACAAATTTTTACAAGAATTTTTTTTTCAAAATTGATCTTTATAAAGATCTACGATTGGTATGAAATTGATGTGTGACTTCTGAAAAATTTATCTTTATAAATATCTACGATTGGTATGAAATTGATCTATATAAAGATCTACGTTTGATATCAAATTGATCTATATAAAGATCTACGATTAATATGAAATTGATTTATATAAAAATCTACGATTGATCTATATAAACATCTACGATTAATATGAAATTGATCTATATAAAGATCTACGTTTGATATCAAATTGATTTATATATAAATCTACGAATGTTATATATAAAGAACAACGATTGATTTATAAAACAATCTACGATTGATATAAATTGTTTATTAATTGATATATAATTGATCTCTATAATGAACTTCGATGGATCTAAAATAAAAAATCTACTATTGATCTAAAATTAATGATCTGCGATTGATCTGCGATTGATATAAAATTGATCTTTATAAAGATCTACGATTGATCCAAAAAAATTAAAAAGTCTAAAATTGATCTATATGAATATCTACGATTGCTCTTATATATTGTAGATCAACCATAGATCTTTATATAGATCAATCGTCCAAATATAAAATAATCTCCGATCTCAAAATTGATCTAAAATGTTTCTAATTATATACAGCAATATGATTGGTGTTGAAATTGGGTTCATATACAGCAATATGATTGGTGTTGAAATTGGGTTCATAAAGAGTCATAATTAATTTTAAATTAACCTATATAAAGATTTTCTTTTGTTGTTGAATTTTGGTTTATCAAAATTTAGAACAGATCTGAAATTGAACTAAAACATGTAAGAGAGCTATATTCGGCTGTGCCGAATCTTATATACCCTTCACAAAATTATACTTAAAAATACGTTTTTTTAAATATTATTATTTAAACAAAACTAAATTTTAAAAATTTTTTTTTTCCAAATTGTTTTTAAAAAAGATTTTTCTAATTTTTTTTTTTTAATTTTAAAAAAATATTTTTTGATGAAAAAAAAATCGGGTTAAAAATATTTTTCCTGATTTTGACCCATTGTAGGTCCAACTTACTATATATAGCCTTATATACATCGTTGCAATGGACTTTGAAATATCTATCATATTGTCTATATTAATGACTTAGTTATTCAGATATAGATAAAAAATAGGGCAAAAAGCGAGGTTGTCCCGGTTCCTTATATCTCAGCCATTTGTGGGCCGATTTTAAATAGCAACCGAGCCGGAAGAATTCCCGATATATTGATATATGAATCAAGTATGTAAGTTATTTGGGGGTAACGGAAAGTTGATTTCAAAATACAGACGGACATGGCTATATCGACTCGCTATCTATAACGATCCAGAATATATATACTTTGTGGGGTCGCAAATGAAAAATGTAGAAATTACAAATGGAATGACAAACTTATATATACCCTTGCCACTCATGGCGAAGGGTATAAAAATACATCAATTTGATATATACTGTTGATACTGAAATTCATGATTGTCCTGAAATTGTTCTAAATAATAAACTTACCACTAATGAACGATCCGTAAATATATACGATTAATGGTCGTTATAATGATTATCGAATTATCTGATATCTTAATAAATATCTGTATAAAAAACACGATTGGTATTTATAAAGATTTGCTATTGATATTGAAACTGGTATTTATAAAAATATTTATAAGGATCAGAGATTTGTGTAGATAATTGATATATTCCTTATAGAGAACCGAAAGTTTTATAAAATTTGCATTTACTAATTTTCGTCAAGTTTCTCCAACCCTACCTGTTCTGATTTATTTGCAAATAAAGTATCTAAAATTGTACGCATACTTTAGGGGCTTTTTTATTACAGTTGACTGGACTCAAAAAAACCGGTTTTAGCCGTAATAGTATCAAGCTTATATTCGTCTAAAATTAAGTGGAACTTAATTTTATGATTAATATTAATATTAATATTGAAATTGAGTTATATAAAGATTTACTATTGATCTACATTAAGAGAAGAACTGACAAGGACAAGCAAAAAAAACTAATTATATAAAAATCAATTTTTATATAAAAATTTTCGATTGGAAGAGTCGGTTAATTACACAGAAAGTGGGGGTCTACTAAATCTTATAAAATAATTGGAGAATTTCTCACCTACACAGCTATTTCGTTTGTTTTGTTCAGAAAATTTAGTCAAATCATAATTATTTTTAATGCCAACCGCCATGGTGGTTAATAAACTAACCACCCTATTCCATAAAAACCTTTAGTAGTATTTTTATTAAAGTAAAAATGCAATTGTTTTTATTATAAACTTCTACACTATGCTGTTAATAGTTGTAAATCTATAGAAACATTTTATTGGATTTGTTGCCAGAACTACTAAAAACACTTTTAAATATGTCCTAACATGTCTCTGACTTTGGACAATTGTTAACTTTTCACTGCCAGTGTAAACCATTTAAAAACATTCATTAAATTTTCATTTATTTTTGCATTTTCATTTGTTATTTTCAAATTTAAACTAAATTCATTAAGTACAACATAACCCAAGTTAGAAAAAAAAACTATAGATGATTAAAACAAGCACAACAAAAAAAATTGCAACGACAGCATCTGTATCAGCAAACAATATTATGCTGCATACAGCATAATACTGCCATATACTCGTGGCAATACAAGCCAAAAAGAAAAATAAACAAAAAATGGCTATAATGTTTATTTACTTTTAAATGAATTAATGGCATTAAACAATTTAGATTTTTTGGGGGTCTCGTCGCCCAGTCTGTCTGTCTGCAATGGCTACCAAGTAGTAGAGGAGCATAGAAAAAAAATAAATAAATTATTTTTTTAGTGGTTTCAAATTAAAGCAAAAAGGGAACAATGATGTCAATGATACTAGTACGTACCACCAGAGACTATTTTAGTTTTTTTTTAAACCAAATGTTACAACACTCGCATGCCACATTTGTTGATGCTTCTTAGATTTTATTTATTTTGTTTTAGTTTTCGTTTTCGTTTTTTGGCTAATGATGTACAAGTGTAGTACTTGTAACTGCAATAAAAAAACTAAATTTGAAAATAAATCTTTAAACAATATGTTAATTAATAGAGGGTGGTGTTAATGTCATGCCTTTTAGCCATCTCTGATCTGTTTTATTGTATAAATATCTGTCTCCTTTGGATTACGGTGTGTGGTTTGTTAGATTAACAAAATATTTTGTTAACAAATGCATTATTTTTTTTGTTGAAATTTTGTTATTTATTGTTACAATGAACAAATGACAAGTGTTTTGTTTCGCTTTGCTTGTGTTATTTTAATAAATTAATTTTGAATGCATAAATTAAGTCAATTGGGATTTCGTTTTTATTGTTTTAAGTGGCCACTTTGAAAATAAAAAAAATCGTTCAGTTAAACTTGGTATTTAAAGTTGAACGTAAGTTTAAGTTTTAATTGTTTTTTTTCAGTATTAATTATAAATATTTCGAGATTTGTGTATAACATCTCAAAAATTGTTGAATTTCAAGGCAATTTCATTAGATATTATAATTTGTCTACTAAAAGATGAAAAGATGATCACAACTAAACCATCATGATCTGAAATTGGCCCAAATAATGATCTGAAATTTATATGTGTAATGATCAATGATTGATGTTGAAATCGATCTTTGGGAAGATCCACGATTGATCTGAAATTGCTGTAAATTTAAATATAAAATTGATCTATAAAAAGATCTATTATTGATGATGAAATTTGTCTACTAAAAGATGAAGTATTAATCTTAAATTGGCTTAATAAAATTCTGAAAGTGATCTATATAAAAACCTGTGATTAATGTCTTTATAAATATCCTCAATTTATCTTCTATATTGAGATCTATGACTGATGATCAAATTGGTAAATTAAAATCATAAATTGATCTACACTGGTGCATATTCCTATAAACGCACTTAATTTTGTTTCTGTATTTATACCCTACACCACCATAGTGGGGAGGGTATTATGCGTTTGTGCAGATGTTTGTAACGCCCAAAAATATTAGTCTAACACCCACCTTAAAGTATACCGATCGACATATTACTTTTTCGGCCCAAGGACCAAGAATATTGAAACTGGCTGAAATCGGTCCATTATTTCACCTAGCCCCCATACAAAGTCCCCTTTAAATTGGACTTTATCGGTCATAAATGTCTTATTTATCTATGTATCTACATAAATTTCGCTCCAAATAAGTTTTATATATACAAAATTCATGTCACCAAATTTTGTTACGATCGGTCCATAACTAGTCATAGCTCCCATATAGACCTGCTTCCGAAAATTACTTTAACGTGCTTAAATCGCTTAAAAATGTTGGTATACACACAAAAATTCAACATAGTTAAATTTAATATAGACATAAATCACACGACCTAATTTCAAGGCGATCGGTCCATAATTGGTCATAGCTCCCATATAAGGCCCACTTCCGAAAATCACTGATGAATATAAATTATTGATTAAAGAAAAATATTTTTACTCATTTACTTGGTGTAGGGTATTATATGGTCGGGCTTGACCGACCATACTTTCTTACTTGTTTTGTTATATCTTTGTTGTTCTCATCCAAAAGCAAAATTTAACTTTTTTAATGAGAGACAACTTAACGGTAATTTTTGAAAGTAAACAAGTTTTCTTCTTATTCTTGTTATTTGCCTTAATTATGCTATCAAATGTTCTTGGTGCTATTTTAAGTGGTAGATTCGTATAAACGCAGACGTGAAATTAGTTTTTAAAAAAGTTACCAAAAATAAAATATTCAGGGTTATTCCTGTTCTCACTTACACCATTCACCTTATTTTTGAAAGCACAATTACAACAATAGTATCTAATTTTCTCAGAATTTTTTATTAGAAATATTTACACGAAATTTGTTTAACCTTAATTATATAATTTTCGAACTTTTATTTTACAGTATATTGTTGTAATTATGCTTTCAAAAATAGAGTGAATGGTGAAAGTGAGAACAGGAATAGCCATGATTATCAATTTTATTTTTTTTTCAACCAAAGGTACGTTTCTAATAGTAACATCTCAATTTACTGAAACTTTTTCTATTTGAATCAATAAATTTCATCACTTTTAAAGATGCCCAAGCGAACTTTTTTGTCCGATCAAGAAAAGATGCAAATTAAATTTGTTCACGACCAAGGATGTTCCAATAGAGATATTGGACGTAAAATCGATCGTTCGGAAACTGTAGTGCGAAATTTCTTGAAGAAAGGTAAAAATTATGGAGTCCGCAAACCTACAAAGGGAAATACAAAACTAACAAGAAGACAATTTAATCTAATAAAACAAGAAGCAACCCGCAACAAATTGAATTCCACACAAATAAAGAATAAATTGAATCTTTCAGTGACTTCCAAACACGAAACGATGAAAACATAAAATGGAAAAAGCCGAAATGTAAACCAATGCTAAAAAGCACCATAAAGAAAACCGTATAAAATTCGCAAGAAAATATATGAAATGGACAGATGAGTGGAAAAAAGTAATTTTCTCTGACGAAAAAAAAGTTAATTTAGACGGTCCTCACCCATACTCATGCAATTGGCACGATTTGAGATCAAACGATGTTCGGATGTTAAAACGTAATTTCGGTGGTAGCAGTGTTATGGTTTGGGCAGCGTTTTCTGCAGTTGGCAAGTCGAAAATATATTTTGTTCCGACAAAAATGAATAGTGCGATTTATAACGAAGATGCTCTGCTCTTATTTGTGGATGAAGATTGCATATTCCAACAAGATAATGCTGCAATCCATGTTTCTAAGCAATCGAAATCTTGGTTTAATGAACATAGCATTCCTCTGTTGGACTGTCCGGATTGTAGTCCGGACTTAAACCCAATGGAGAACTTGTGGGGATACATGGCCCGTAAAGTTTATTCAAATAATGCCCAGAATGAAAGCATAATGACTGTGACAGAGCTGAAACTAAGAATTAAACAAGTCTGGGAGGAAATTGATTCCAATCTGCTTAAAAAATTAGTGGAATCAATGCCAGACCGTAACACATAACAAATGATCATCCACACATTATTAATAATGCTACAGTGGCCCATAAATTAAAGTGCTTTTATAGGAAAATACCCTTAAAAATGGCTGTTAATCTCGAAAATTAAGTAAAAAAAATAAATAAAGTACAAATGAACTTTTTTTGTAAACAATATTTTAAGTGAAGTCTTAACTAATTTAATAAACAAATTTGTAGCCCCTAAATATGTTCATGTTTAATTTTTACAATCTTTTTAAAAAAAAGTAGTGTGCGTTTATAGGAATATGCACCAGTGTATAAAAGAACAAAGGTTGACCTTAAATTGGCCAAAAATCTGAAAGTGATATATATATTGTAAAATTCTATGAATGACGTGGAAATGGTTCTTATAAAGATCCATAATTTTATCGATATAAAGATTGATGTGAAATGGGTCCTAAAAAAAGATTCAAAATTGATCTTTATAAAGATCAATCTTATATTGGTCTAAATAAAGATCGGAAATTTATCTATACACTTGATTTACATTTCCACGAAAGCTTCGAATACAATATTAGACCAAGATTTTTTTTGGAAAATTTCTGCCAAGCCATTCCCTCTGGCTAATAATGCTCTTCCAAAATGCTGCCACTATTTAACTAATCATGATAAATTTCAACTAATTTTTAAGGATTTTTAGTCATTCCCTAATGTTGGAAAAAAACAAAAATTAATTTATTTCAGAAAAAATCTCTTTCATTCCTTTTCGCTTTTGTTAAATGGCTTTAAAACTTTCTCCTTTAAATCACTCCTTTAATTAGGTCGCTTAGTAGATATGTATCTCATCCTTTAATCGTTTCTGCAAGCAGCAACACTAAAAGCCCTTTGTTTAAATTCCACAAAAATTTCAAAATTAAATGAATCACTAACGATTAAAAATACAATACACCAGAGTATAACAAAACAAATATTTAAACCGCATAATAAATTTGCCAATCAAACCAAGGAACAAAAAAAAATTTAACAAAAATAAATGAAGTAAATCCTAAATTATTAACCGAAATTTCATTAAATGAATGATGGTTGGCAAGCAAAGAAATGTAATGTAATGTGTTGGCGTTGGCGTTTGAGCAGGAAATTTCATTGAAATTATTGTAACAAAAAACCAAATCATGCAACCCATCATTATTTTATCGATTTCAAATTAATTTGTTCGCTAATAAACCACATCGAATGTAAAATAATTCTTAAAATGTCATAAATATTTTCAAAAAACCCCTAAAGGCGGCGCCTTATTATTGTTGTTGCTCACTGCTGGGGAATTAAATAATGAAAATAAACAATTAAAATTTTAATTTAATATTGAAATTGTTAATCATTATTTTGCGTTTGTTTTCAGCTTTGTGTTAGCGTTTAAAGAATTTTTAATTTAATTCTTTCATTTCTCAAGTTTATTGAGTTTATGGCCTCTGTTTAATTAAAATACTTCATAATTTACAAAATTGTTTGTATGTAAATGAAAAAAACAAAATAACAAATTACATTAAGTTTATCTTAAGGATTTTGAAATGTTGTTTACAAGTGTCGAGTGTGTGCAGTCATAAAAATTGTTAATTTGAAAACTTCAAGGTTATGAAATGTTTATAAACAATTTGTTATAATAGGCGAGTTTATTGAATTAATTGGCTATTTTGCTTAAATGTCGTGTTTTTCAGTTGGTGGTTAGGTTTATGGCTTAACTGAGGTTTAATTTTGTAAGTGTATAATAGAAATCCAAGATTAATTATTCCCATCTTTCTGACAAAATATGCCAATATCGAATACTTTGTTCCAAAGTGAAGCATATCCCAGAGAGAGCTTTCTACATCGATAAAAAAAAAGAAGTAGGGGCACCAAACACTTCATTCTAAATGCTTTTAAGAGGTATTGGAACATGTGGTCTAGCCGAACGTTATCATGATAGAATATTACGGTTTCATGTCTGGCCGCATATTCTGGTCGTTTTTCGGTCAATGCTCGCTTCAAACGAAGTAGTTCAGATTTCAGCAGCTCATAATAAATAGGATCCTTTTCCACCCACCAAATACAGAGTATTACCTTGGTCGGGCTTCACATACGATCTCTTATGCTTCGGGTTATTGTAATGGATCTATTTCTCATCGCAAGTAATTATTCGTTGCAAAATTTATTTTCTTTTATAGCTTTCAAGCATCATTTCGGACATGCAAATTCGTCTTTCAAGGTCTCTCGGCTGCAATTCGTATGGTACCCAATTTCTCTGCTTTTGGATTAATACTACTGCTATAAAACATTTTGAAATTGCTGCTTGAGTATCTCCCAATAATTCTGCAAGCTTTTTGTGAGTTTTACAACAATTTTCATGGAATAATGCCTGGCTGGCCTGGACGATCTTTGTCTTTCGTGTCAAAATTACCACTTTTGTAACGCGCAAACCTCTCTGGCACGTTGAAACCGATGGAACACATTCACCATAAGTTTTGGTGAGCAATCAGTGTGCTTCACTGGCATTTTTTTTCAAATTAACCCTCTAACCCACAAGAGTGCCTCAAGGCATGCATTACAGCGATTATCTCAAAAAGTAATTATATATTTTTTTATAATTTTACGGTGACTTTAGTCACCATAACATTTCCCTCGAAGGTCGAAATGCATTATGTTTTAGTTTTTGTTCTGTGAGCTGGTGTATAAGAACCTGAAATGTGTGATTTTTTGTTTTAAAAAAATCAAAGTTTTATTTAACTTTTAGTCGCCCGATCTATTCGAAATATATATTTTTTTTAAGTCAACGAATTAGTAACAAAAAGTGTGTTGAGATCGCTAAAACTTAGGGGTGTCTCAGGGCACTGTTGCGGGTTGCTGCTAAATTTATAGGCGTGTTATATTTCATAGTTTTTTATTTTATAAAAATTTCAAATAATAAAGAAATTATAGGAATGGCGATAGAGACCGCAGACGGATTAAATTATCCGTTTCTATTCAAATATAAATTTCAAATTAAAATTAGATATTTTTTTGAACATCCAATAAATGTATAGACGAAACTTGTTTTTGAAGTGAGTCTTTTAGTTATCAGAACTAAATTAAACTATTAAAAGTATTCAAAATATAAAACAATCCAAAAAGGACTGCAATGGTATAACTAAGGATTTTATTCGCCATTCAGCGAGAGAGTCTTTTTCCAAGAAAAGTTTTATTAAATCTAAAGAAAAAAAATCGTTCAAAAGGAAAACATTTAAATTATATTCTTTATTTAAAAGATTTTTTCAGAAGATCTCACTAAAATCCTAAAAAATACACATATCATTCATTTGCTGCAACAACGTCATAATTCAAAAAAAATGTTTAATAATATTTTTTGAATGTTTTATGACATTTTACTATTTTTTAAAAATATAAATAGTAGATGTTAATATTTTTCTAATTTGTATTTATCCCAAATTTTTACTTGTCAAATATCTCATACAAAAAATAATAGACTTTTTTGAAAACTGATAAAACTATTTGAAATATTATAGAACGGCGCATATTTTGTATTACTCAGTTCAAAAAACACCGATTTTGAGTTATGACGTTGTTGCTGCAAATGAGCGATATGAATGCAAAAATGATCTCAAATACCATATTTGCTGTTTTTTATGTTTTTGTACACAAAATTCGTTGTTGTATTTTTAATTTAAAATTAAAATAGAAATTATTCGGTTAATCGAATAATTTTAAATTAACCGATTATTAACCGAATAAATCTAAACACCGATTAATTATTTGCTCGATTAACCGTTTAAACCAGAAACCCGATTAATTGAATACCCTAGTAAGTACCTTTCAAAATGACATATAAGTTATTAAAAAAACCGAGTTCAAAAGGTCTATTGTAAATACAGCATTTTTAGGGATTAATAAGAAGATCTTCGATATTATTTAAGGATTAATAAGAAGATCTTCTGATATGTTTTGAAATTTATCAATAAAATAATCTTCATTTTATAAAGATCATAAATTGATTAGTAAAAATATATGAAGACTTCTGTTTAAATTGATCAATATTAAGATTTGCGATTAATCTTAAATTTGTCTATGTAAAGATCCACGATTGTTCTGAAATAAGTATATATAAAGAAGACACGGTTTCAGGGGGGAGAAAAAATCCGTTTCTATATTGCGTTTTAATCGGCTCAGTAGTTTCGGAGTTATAGTAAGAAATTGAAGCAAAAACTATATTTTTGACGAGCAAATAGCTAATTTTTTGTTTTAAAAAATTCATGAAAAAATGAAAACGGCATAAATTGTTCAGGTTTATTACTTTATCGCAAAGCCACATATAATAGCAACAAAATTAGATATCGGTCATAAAAATTGATTGATTATTTTCGAATTTATTCACAATTAAGTGAATTCCCTGATTTTCACAAAATTTTTAGTTTTTTTGTTTGATTTACATAAAATGGAGTAGTTTATGTTCTTCTTTCGATTGATTAAATTTTGATAACATTTTCCCCATGCTATGTACAAATTTTCACATATATATTGCTTTTCAATCGGCTCAGTAGTTTCGGAGTTATAATAACAAATTGAAGCAAAAAATATATTTTTTACGTGAAAATAGTAATTTTTTTTTTGTTTTAAAAAAATCATTAAAAATCGAAAACGGCAGAAATTGTTCAAAATCATTGCTTTGTCGTAAAGCTGCATGTAATAGCAAAATAAAGAGATATCGATCATAAAAATCGATGGATTCTTTTCGAACTTATTCATAATTAAGTGAATTCGCTCATTTTCACAAAATTTTAGTTTTTTGTTTGATATAGTACATAAAATTGAGTCGATAAATTTCATATATTTCCTAATATTTTTTAGTAGATAGATAATAAATCAATAAATTATAAAATCTAAAATTTAGCTTAAACTAAAATCTAAACCAGGCGTGGCATTTTATTAATAATTTTACCAATAAAATCTCCTACCAATTAAATAAATTTTCAATAAATCACCAAAACTTATTTAAATTTATACAATTATTTGACTTAATTCCCGGTGTAACTTGTCAGTTTGGTGTATAAAAATTAACACTTACAAGTTTTTAATTAATTCTGTCCAAAAAGATTTATTACAGCCACCAAACGATTTTAACTGATTCATAAATTTCTCAAGAATTTTCAAATATAAACGGTCAAACATCAAATGGCTCATAAATCCATAAAACAGAATACAGCAGAAACAGATCATTATAAATGAAATTAATTAGATGCTAATTATGGTAAAAATGTAAATAATTTTTTGTTTGTGATAAAAATCTAAAGACTAATAAATAACAATAAAAATCTTGAAAGAAAATTTCGATTAAGTTCAAAAATAACATTTACTTGCAAGCATCCGTTTGTAAACAGGATTAATAATAAATTTTTGTGGTTTTTAGCCAGAATCACACATATTCCATTTAAATTTAAACACGAAATAAACAAAATTATTTATATAAATTAAACGCAAATAATCTGGATTAAATCAAAGTAAAATTATCCAAAAAAAAATATGTATAAACTCACCTGATGCAAATGATTGAAATACGACATCAAGGAAGGTTTTTTTGAGGCCAAAAATATAATTAAATTCACCTGAAATGAAAGAAATTTTGTTTAAATTTTGCATAAATATTTGTGCAATTGGCCATATTTGAACTACAATAAATTTAAACACAAATAAAAGTGTTATGTTCGTCTGTACCCTCCACCAAAATAATACGGAAACCGATTTTTGTACATTTAGCTGGGTTTAAACTTTGTAGTTTTATTAAAAACTTATGTATATAATTCTGCCAGTAATACTAAGTATTATTTCCAACACCACTGTTTGGTTTTCTGAAAATAGGTTTACAATCGCTAAAAAACAATGTTTAATAGTTTAAGACAATGTTTTCTTAATTTAAAATTCTTTTTATACAGCTCTTGTTTTTGGCAAAATATAAAAAAAAATTACTACTCTTTAAGTAAACACAAATGTAAAGTTTTGATAAAGTTGTAGTTTTTTTTAGTACTAAATTAGAAATAAAATTTAAAAAACAACACTGTTTATTCGTACATCCAATCCATCTATCTATTCATTTCTTTTCATGCCAAAATAAATATAAATATTTAAGTTTTCTTTACCAGACAAACAATTTGTTGTGCCAAGATTATTTTCTTGAATGTTGTTTGAGTTTTTGAAAGTGAAACATTTTAAAATGAGCAGCCGGCAAGCAACATCAACATCATCATCATCTTCATTGTAGTCGTCAAAAACAGCAGCAGCATTCAGTCAGTCAGTCAGTCACTCTGTCTGTCGATCTTAAAGTTAAAGTTTTATTTTATTATTTTAGCTAGATGTGCAAATGATTTTCACTTTGTCGACAACTTTAAATTTATTTCCCCCCAAAAAAAGTGCAAATGTTTTGCACAAAATTTTCATTGTTTAGTTTTGAGCTAAAGTTCTGTTTTACTTCTATTTCTATTTCTTGAGTTGAAATTTTGTCAGTTTTGTTATAAAATTTTAATAGTTTTTAGAAATTATCTTGTACATAGTTGTTTATGACATTTTTAATGAGTTTTTAAATAATTAGAGATTTTTTTGGGAAAGTTGTTACATGTACCTTTTTTTGAGCAGTAATTAAACTGTCAAAATATGTTAGTAGGGTGAATTATTTATAAAACATTTAGAATTAAATGAATTATCTAAACATGAATAGAAATGTTATTAATTTCTTAAAAGTATAGAAAGGCACCAGTACTCAAACTTATCTTCAAACACTCATCAACATAAATTATTATGTTGAATATTTCCACCTAAATGCTCATTCGAAATTTACAATTATAGGTCCATAAAAAGCAGTAAACCGGATCAATATTATCATGATCAATATCAGGACCGTTTTCAAATAGTTGATTAACCAGCTCGCAAGCATTCATGCCAGTCAAGTTAAATTGTTGCAAGTCTATCAATAGGAGTTGGCTGTTTTTTAAACCTGATAGACCTTTTAATTTGTAAAAAAATAACACAAACATGCTAATTTTTTTAATGGAAAGATCATTACATGACATTAATGAACATTTGAAAATTATTTCGTGCATATGGCCACCACGGCTGTTCTTGACGGAACGCGTTCTGGACGTTCAATTTTGGACGAATACCACGAATAATGTCGGCCCACAAGGTGTCAATTGTTGCTGGTTTATCAGCATAAACGCCAATAGGAAATAATCGAAATGTGTCAAATCGCACCACCATTTCTCGAAATCAAGTTATCGACAAATTTTGATTTCAATAAATCAATGGTTGTGGTCGCAGGATGGAATGTACCGCCACACAGTGGGGCAGAATCGATATTTTTTGGAAATAAATCTGGCATTTCTAAGTTATTAAAATGGGCCCTACAGATGCTCCAGGGGCGGCGCTATGGGGGCTCAATGTAAGGTACCTTCGACATGTAAAATTTTTAAACAAGTGCCATTTTTTTGATTCCCATCCGATTTCAAAGAATTTCATATTTTTGGAAAGCGCTCGGCTAGATCTTGACATCCTTGCAAGTTCTATTTATCTCTAATAATATCTTAGTTATAGGCATTTCAAAATTGAAATTTTAAAATTTTGCCATACCTTGGTCCGCTTTTTTAAAAATATAGGGCGCACTTTTGAACCGAATGGACTCGAATTTTTTTGTTAGTTAGACAACTAAATTACCAACAACATACAAACGATTTCAGAGCAATATCAATTACGAATCCAAAAATAACCGATTTTCAATTTAAAAATTCAAAAAATAGTATAATTTTGCTGTTTTTTGGACAAAAAGGTGACTTAACTCCTTTTTTATTAAAAAATCAACTTTCTTTAAGAACATATAACAATTTTATGTTTTTCTATAAAGTTTCTTTACGGAGAACATTTTGGTATAAAAGAAATTGACCTATTTTTTATCAAAATTTCAACTTTGGGTCACATGTTCTAAAATCCCAAAGATGGGATCAGAAAATGGAAAGCAGTTTTGGAAACCCTGATGTGTTCCCTATTTATCCCTAAAGTATTTTCCCATCCCCGAAGGAAATGTGGACCCTAAAGGCAAAATTGTAAAAAATACCATTTGTTATTGTTATTTAGAATGAGAAACTTAAAAAACGCTGAAAATTTCATTGAGTTTCGCTAATAAATAAAGATTTTATTACATATTCATTGAGTTTCTAAAACTAAAATTTATATCACGCATGTTTTTTCAAGATCTAGCCGAGCCCTTTGAAAAAATATAAAATTCTTTGAAATCGGATGGGAAACAAAAAATGGCACGTGTTTAAAAATTTTAAATGTCAAAGGTACCCTTCTTTGAGCCCCAATAGCGCCGCCCCTGGAGCATTTGTAATAATAACTTAAACTCGAATACTCTTTGGCTACGCCCAATTCAAATTTTATCCCGATCGTACCAGCCGTTTAGAAATGCCAGATTTATTTCCAAAAATTTCGATTCTGCCCCACTGTGCGCCATTCTATTGAAACCACATCAATGTCATCCATATTTTCAAACAAGAAATCATTGATCATGGTGCGATAACGATCTCCATTGACCGTAACGCGAGCTCCGGCTTCATTTTTGAAGAAATAAGGTAGGATGATGCTTCCAGCATGTAAACCGCACCAAACGGCGCATTTATCTACATGTAATGGAGTCTGTAGAGTCTGCTGTGGATTGATGTCACTGTAATTTGGCAATTTTGTTTATTAACAATTTTGTAAATTAACAATTTTGTTTATTAAAAAATTAGCCTCATCGCTGAACACAATTTTGCGATAAAACAGTCGTCTATAAGTTGCGCGAATCGATGACTAATTTTCAACGTAAATCTATTCATTTGTCAATCCATTCATAATGATTTCCCATAATATACTGATCATAAATGTCAAAAATGAGTAGGACAGTTCGTTTGACAGTTAACACGTTCGTATGTTCTAACGCGCTTAAAAAAACTCCCTTTATATGTAAGAGAGAAAAGGAGAGATGTGTAAGGGGCAAACTAACAACCAGTTACTATAGATATTATCAAGCAAACCCATCACAGTTACTTTCACATCCGTCCACTATATTAAGGAGGAATAGGAATATTGGTCGGATTACCAAATGAAAAACCATTAGATAATTTTAGGTTTCATCCCCAAACATTAACCAAATAATTGTTGGCCTCAAAAATGAATCTGTTCTCATGTTCTAATTTCCGATAAAAGAGTCTCAGTACTCTAGGTTAATATTAAAAGGTTTGTCTCGTTGTTAGTCCCACACCATTTCATGTTTATATCCTGATCCAGCTACAGCTTTTTCAATGATTCACATCTTACCTTACAGTGACGAATTTTACTAGATCGTCGACGTATTTATATGTACTGAAGCCGAAGTTATTAAGTCTCTTCAGTAGTTCTACATTGTCCAAGATCCATAAGAGCTGCGATTATCCGATTCTTTGTAGACAGCTTTAGTGATCCATACGATGACCCTCATAAGTCTAGCTTAACAATTCGCAATGCCAGCATGTCTAGCGTCATTTTAGTATCCTTACTATGCAAGGATCATTCAAAAGTGTCATATAATGAATTCCCGAAATTTTGATGAACCATTGACTAAGACTACTTGATTAACTCCTAAATCTTTTTCAATATACGCGCGTCACATGATGGTAGTCAGCATAGATTAACCAAGAGCAAGAAATCGATGTATAGGATTTATTCTGTAACTGTTCTCTATTTTCTCTATTGGCTCATAGCAAACCAGAAGACTAGATTCAAAAATTATTTACAATTGAGAAACAATGTTGTTACTGCTCTTATAAAGAAAGCATAGATGATTGGTCTCCAGTCCAAAAAATTTGTAAGATCTAAGATATCGCCGACCAGACTCTTGTCAGAATACGTTCCATTCATTGGATTCAGTGTACTGAGACCATTAGTATGAACCAGAGACAAAGTCGACTGTATAAAATGCAGATAGTCCAGCTCTGGAAAGTCACAGAGTCAAATCCAAGCTGCTACATGAATATAAGAATGGGTTGATGGAACACTTAATTTAGACTTTTTTGGGTATCAGAACAAAAGAACATTGATGGCAATGAGATAATGGATGAGCTTGGTGCTATCATCGGAAGTCCGAGAGGTATAAGTGAAGCCATCACTCAGCCACTAATGTAGGATTGTATTGGATAAAATGATGCTTAGGACCAACCCATTTTGAATGGGAAGTATGAACTGCGGAGTCTCAAGGGCCTTTTGGCTCAGATTGAAAATGGAAGGTTCCAGACTGATACCAGATCTGGGAAGAGGTAGTTTAGGGTAATCATAGGTATGGTTACAAGTCTTCTTTCAATTGGGACAACATCACTTCGAACTATTATAGGACGAGTGGGGACACAGAGAAGTAAGGAACTGTTGAGCATATTATTTATCATAGCCCTGGTTTACAACGGCATAGAAATTTCATGGTGGATTATAAGATATTGGTGGATGAAATTCGGCAGATAGTTACATAATACCAAAATTGTTTCATCGTTAAAAATATTTATATTGAACCCAGTGGAGATTTCCGTCAGGAAATTTACTAAGAACTATATTTATAAAATAAAATAAACTAGCCGTTTCGACTTCCCAAGTTTGCAGTCCTGTAAATAAAACGGTTATAAACATCTTGACTCTATTTTCCATAAATACTGTTTCATTTCCTTAAAAACAATCAACCTATTTCCCAGCCACATACATATATGTATGAATTAATTTTCTACAAAACCAACTACTCCAACTCTTAACAAAATCAAGGGAAAATTAAAAGCTATTAAATCTATATGTCACGTGCTAAGCTTTCAAACTAATAAGGGAAAATTGTTTGGCTGATGCATGCTGCTGCTGATGCTGTGGCTCTTAATGGCATGCAAACCAGGGATTTACCCCAAAAATCCTTTAAGTTAAATGCATTCGATTTGCCACAAGCACACACAACTGCCAGGATAGTAAATGGACAGACGGACGTAATGGATTTAAACATTTAAATGCAAGGAGCAGAATACTGCAGCAGTGGCAGCAGTAGAGTAGAATTTGCTGCATTTATTAGGTACGGTCATCAAATGTAATGACTAAAATCTGTTGAAATACATTAACATAAGCTGACAAAGCTTATAATAAGGCGAAACACCTAAAGATGTCTTACATTAAACGTAAATGCTGCAATGCCGAGAAGACGCTTGGCTTGCTGGGCAGTGTGTAGCAGTTGGTGGTGGGGGTTGGAGTATAAAATCTTTAAACATTTTACCACTCATTAAAATTGCACAACTAAGTAAAATCTAAAAGAAAATCCGAACAAGGAATAAGAAATTATATATGCACTTGTTACATTTAAATACACACGCACTCACTCACCCTTAGAAACACACACTCACGCCAACAATTGCTTGTTTAAAAGCACGGCATACTTTAGGGCTGATTCCTTGCTTTACACTGGCACTCTATTAAAAAGGCAAACGGAAGTTAAATCCGTTATTAGTTTTATGGTAAATTATCAGGTTAAAATGTTTAAATACTGGGGGGTGGTTGGTTTTAGATTGTGGTGTTTTTAATATTAATTGAATTTAAGATGGAAATGCTTACTTTAGACAATATTTATTGCTTATTTTCTTTCGGAAAAACTATAGTAATCTCTACAAACATGTACAGGGAGAGACTATTTTTTGTTTTCAATCTATCAAACGTATGTGGAAACAATGAAAATTATTAATATCCTTGAAAAATGTTTGCTTTTTTCATTTCATTGACTGTATTTTTTACGACGTTTGTCATTTTTTGTAGCATAAGCTTTATTTTCTTGGCTTAAGGGCTTTAAACGTTTGTGTCAAAATGTTTTATGTGTTTTTCATTTACAATATCTTAAGGTAAATCCTTTAAAACTACCATTACTAATTTTTTCAATTTTCTAGGATTTTCTTTATGCCACTGAGTATATTATGAAAATGTTTATGCGTTTCAACTTATATTTCATTTTCCAACCTACATCTACTTATTATGTTGATATTTTCTTTTTTTTGGAAAAGAAATTTAGTATTTATTCCCCCTCAAAAAGTATGTAACATTTCATAGGTTACATTTAAAGTCGTACGTGTCTGGGGAAAATTATTTCTCTTGTGTAAAAATAACGTTGTCTTACAGAAAATCTAAAAGCTGTTTTTTTAATTTTTGACGTTTTATTACATTTTTTTTTTATTTTTCACAAATCTAACGTAAATTCTATTTTAAATCCTTATTTTAGGTTTTAAAATTGTTCAAACGTAAAATGACTTTATATTTTATGGCGAATGGATTTTGGTTTTATTTTCACTTTAAGCCAGAAGATTTGCTTTGTTTTTTAAACTTGACATGTAAAAAATGAGAAAAAAAAGTTTAAACTGTAGCATAAAATTAGACAAGTTTTAGTTTGAATTGTGTTTTGAAAGTAATGTTGCTATGTTACTACTCTTAAAACTTTAATTGAAAACTAAACGAAAAAACATGTAAAAGAGATCTACATTCGGCTATGCCGAATCTTATACCCTTCACCAAATTATACTTCAAAATACAAATTTTAAATATTTTTAGGTAAACAAAATTTTTTTTTTTTTCCGAAGTTATTTTTTTCAAAATTATTATGAATTGTTATTCGAAAGCATGTCTGACAGAATTATTGCAGATTTGGATCCCGAAGAATCTTCAGAAAATCGATTTCAACAGACAGATAGACAGACGGGCATACAGACGGACATGGCTTAATCGACGCCGCTATCTATAATGATCTAGAATATACATATATACTTTATAGGGTCGGAAAATTATATTGTGAAAATTACAAACGGAATGACAAACTTATATATAAACTTCTCACGAAGGTGAAGGGTACAATTAAATGTTTCAAATAAAAATTTAAGATTTCTTTTTGTGGAAGCTATGACGTTTTAAATTTGGTAGAAGTTAAAAATTACATGAATCGTATCTGTTCAAAATTCTGTGTCAACACTAAATATGTTATGAAATTTATTCGCTATTTGACCGCTCGTCATGTAATTTGCTTACAAATGGAACATAGGTGTGTTGAATTTCAACACCAATTCTTGTAGAAAACTACGAGCGTTAAATATATAGTGAGACTAAACTCAAGAAGTAATCGATCTTTACTCGCCTGTCCTGCAAATAACCGTTTCGGAAAACTAAGTGTGATCTCTGCTCCGGATCAGTAAACACCTTAACCAACCTCCTGACAGATGTCTTTTTTATTTTGAATCTTATTATTAATATCAGGGGTAACGAATGGGGATGGAGAGGAGTTAGAAAAAATATACAGCATATTATCTGTTGTTTCCCGGATATGAAGTTATCGGTGTTTGTCAGCCAGAGGATATTTTTTGCTCCGTCAGGGAAATAAAAAGGCTTTATGACAGATAATAGGGTACTTATGGGAGAATAGGACTAGGACATATTACCAAAATTTATTCATCGTTAAAAGGATTCACAATAGGAGGTCTTAAAATGGATATTTGGTACAGACATAGGCTGGTGTAAAAAAACTTGTCAGAAGTTCAAATTTTGCCCATAGGGTCCACATTTTCTTCGGGGCTGAGAAAATACTTTGGGGATAAATAGGAAATATATCAAGGTTTCCAAAGCTGCTTTCCTTTTTCTAATCCCAGCTTTAGGATTTTAGAAGATGTGAAGATTAAATAAAAAATATGTCAAATTCCGAAGGGCGTTTTTTATACCCAAATGTTCTCCGTAAATATACCTTGCAGAAAAACAAAATTGTTATACGTTCTTAAAGAATGTTTTTTTTTTAATAAAAAAAGTGTTAAGTCGCCTTTTCGCCCAAAAAACAGCAAAAAACTGAATTTTTAAATAGAAAATCGTTTATTTTTGAATTCATAATTGATATTGCTCTGAAATCTTTTGTATATTTGGCAATTTAGTTATCGAACTAACAAATTCCAGTCCATTCGGTCCAAAAGTACGAACTATATTCTTAAAAAAACGGATGGTAAACCAAAAAATGGCACGTCTTTAAAAATTGTATACGACAAAAGTACCCTACTTTGTTCCCCTATAGCGCCACCGCTGAAGCATTGGTAGGCTCCATTTTAATAACTTAAACTCAAATACCCCTTGTCTATGCCCACATCCGATCGGACCAACCGTTTATAAATTCCAGATTTATTTACTCAAAATTTTGATTTTGCCCCACTGCCTGGTGCTAGTCGACCTAAAACAAGCCCTAGATCTCAAAATCGAACTAGTGAGTGAGTGTTGGTGAAAGTTCAGGAACATCAATTCACATATAGATATCGGCTAATAAAATTTAAAGATCCTAACGATTGAATAAGCTGATTGAAGTCTGCAACTAATGCATCAGCATTATAATGGTTATACAACCAAGCATGACAAATGGGTTTCGTTTAGATGAGGAGCAGTTACTGTTAAGATCAGTCTTCTGAACCGACCACAGCCAAAACTCTTGTAAATAAAGGGTGTTCCAAAATTCATGCAAGATTTTAATTTGTCGCCATTAGTGTAGTTAAGTATTGCCAGCCGGTTTGGCAGCCACATTTTTGTACAAATACGAAAAGAGTAATTGAAAAATTCTGGGATATTAGATCAATTGCTGTTGGTTGTCCAAAAACAATCTGATCAAATTTCAATCTCAAGCAGTGTGTGGGAGCGTTGGTGAAAATCCAAGAACATCAATTCAGAGTTTTGAACAAGAATTGCAAACTTCAAAAAGCTATATACAGCGGATATTCACTTAAGGACAAGCTTACAAAGTTCAATTGACACAAGCCTGACTGAAATTGACTGAAGCCTGATGACCATGCACTACAAAAAGAGTTCATTGAATAGTTCATTGAATATCGACAATTGGGTCCTGATTTTCTGAGGAAAATAATCCTAAGTCATGAAGCATGAACAACTGGACTTCTTGGTACGCTTCTTCGAAAATGATGATGGTCAAACAGTGACTGTTACTGATGCTCAATATCACAACAATTCAATTACTGCATGAGACAGTGGTGGGAATTTTGAACTAGATGCATTATTGGACCATACTTCTTCTAAAATGAGGCTGGTCAAACAGTGTCGGTTACTGGTGCTGGATATCGCTACAATTCAATTACTGCATGCGACATTTCCAGGTCGTGTACTGTCTATTTTCTGTGATAAGAATTCGCCCCCTAGATCATGTTATTTAACAAGATTGGATTTCTCTTGTGGGGTGAGGTTTTTTGAAGTTGAAACGGAAACATCATCTTGTACTTCATACGTAGAATATTCGGAAACATATTCAACCTTTAACTCTCCTATGTGATGACAACAATCTCCGACTGAAAGAACCTAATGAAGAACTTGTGAATTTCACAAACCATCATAAAACCTGTCCCCGTGCCTTCTTCTAATTTACTGATATTTTTGCTATCAGTATACTTATATAAGGAGTGAGATCGAAAAATTCTTAATATACATATATGTTTATAAAAAAGAAACCACTAAACTTACAGCTTTAATTTTTTTTTTATTTGATTGAAATTATTATTACAATTTACAAAAAAAATTATTTTTATAGTTTTAATCACTAGTGATGAAATTTTGAACCTTTTTCGGAAACCCTTCCATTAACGTTTTTATAGTGCTTTCTGTCACTTTGCTCGAACATGTAGTCCATCTCCGTTTAAAATCTACCACACTTTTGGACACCTTTTTTGTACTCTTCAATTCTCTTTTAACAAGAGCCCAATATCTCTCCACTGGCCTTAGCTCCGGGCAGTTTGGAGGATTTGCCTCTCTTGGTACAAATACCACATTATTGTTCTTGTACCACTCAAGGGCTTGTTTGCCATAGTGACAGGATGCCAAGTCAGGCCAAAAATAAGTGGACACATTATGAAGTCTTATGAATGGAAGCAGCCTTTTTTGTAAACATTCCTTGATGTAAATTTCGGTATTTATAGAGCCCGTTGTAACAAATGAGTGGCTTCTTTTGCCGCAACTGCATATTGCTTGCCATACCAAGAACTTTCTGGGAAATTTTGTCTGCTTTTGGGTCCTAAACTTTTCTTCAACATTCCCTCGAGCATCAGCAACATAAAATTTTTGACCTGGAAGTTGCGAAAAATCTGCCAGAACATACGTTTCGTCATCCATTATGCAGCAAGAATATTTTTTTATAAAACTTGACTTCAATTTCCGTGCTCTGTTTTTGGCCTCTAAATTTTTAGTAGCGTTCCTGTCAGGAACTTTTTGAGCCTTGTATGTTTTTAAACCTGCATTAGCTTTAACTTTTCGTACCAAATAGTCCGAGCACTGAGCTAACCGGGCTGCTTTCCTACCGGATGTGTTGGGAGCTCTTTTGAAAATGCGTTCTATTTTTTTGGCTTTAGAAACATCATGTGGACCATTCCTTCTACCTGAACCAGGTTTTCTATCAACTGACAAGTTCTCCCGGTACTGTTTAATAACATTGGAAACAGTTTGACGGCAGACCTTTGTATGCTTGGCCAACTTTTTGTAAGACCAAGTTGGGTTTTGTTGAAAATATTTAATAATTTCAGTACGCACTTTTTTCTGGTCACTCATTTTAATCAGATTAACAAAAAAATTAATATAATTGACATTACACATAATAACTGACATGTTTTTCAAAGGTAACTTGATCAAAAAAAAATTCAAATAATACTTGGGTTAAAAAATGTAATGAAAAACGTGTGTTAAGAATTTTTCGATCTCACTCCTTAGGTCCGTTATTGGGTTATTAATTATATCAGTAACTCTTTCCAATGATTCTTCATATCTGTATTTTATAAAATAGCCAAAATTACATTGGCGCCAGAAAAAGTTGTTTTATATTTCACATGAGTACTGAAATTATATTCTTAATTATTACTTCTCACGTGACTACATATCACTCCTTTTCAAAGGTTGATCACAAGTTTACTGAAGCATATTCCAGAATAGACGGTGTATATCCAATATATTCTTATTAGAGCTAGGGTTTTTAATTTCCCGACCTTTTTTGATTCCCGGGAATCGGTAATTTTTTTTCTACATTCCCGCGTACCCGGTTATTCCTGAAATATATAATGATACTGTAAATTAGGAATATTATAGCCAAATTTCGTATAAAAACTTTGTGTTACAATTATTATATATCAGAGCTTCTAATTAATTAATACAATTTGAGCTTAATTCACTAAAATCTTAATCCGTTATTAAAAAATGTCAGCCTTTCTTTCCATAAATCCATTCCCAATATTTATTTTTTTAGATTCATTCAAAAGCCTTTGTTTAAACTAAATTAATTTTGAAGTTAATTAATAACAGAATTTATTCAAACTTTAAATGATTAAATTTCTGTTAATTCAAATTGAGTTAACATTTCTTCTTGATTCAGTTTTGTTTTTATCATTTACAAAATTAATTGAAAAAAATTGCCTTAAGTCTTTTTGTAAAAGATTTGAATTGAATTAAAATTTAGGCCCTAATTTTGTAAATCACGTCACAAAGTGATATTTATATGGAAAGCAAAAACAAATTTTAAAAACTTTTAAATTTTTTTTTGTTTTATATGCAAAATTTTCAAATTATGGAAGGCAAATCAACGCTTGAATTTTGGTGCGTTTGTTCTGTTAAGAATTTGTATATAAAACAAAAAAAAAAATTTTAAATTTTTTAAATTTTGTTTTTACTTTCCATATAAATATCACTTTGTGACGTGATTTACAAAATTAGGGCCTTAATCATTTAATACATTTTTGAAGCTATTTTGTTATGGATTTGAAGAAATTGGAATGATTCAATAAGAAATAAATTCTATAAATAATGAATTCTTTTTTTAAATTTTCATACGAAAAACCCCATATAAATAATACATAATAATAAGCGGTCTATTATTGCAGAGATATAAACAAAAAACTGTAAAAAAACATTTCAAGGTCATTTGGTGAAAAAATTTAGTTGTAACTGGGTTTTTTTTCAATTTTTAATTCCCGGGATTCCCAAGTAAAAATATCGGGAATCGCGTAGTGAAAAATTGGCAAAATTCCCGGGAAATTTGTACCGGGAATTCCCGGGATAAAAACCCTAATTTAGAGCCAATAATTATACTACAGAATGTAGTTTAATACGTTGTCCCCATTTTTTGAATTCAAATAATTTGAACATTCTTTAATTAAGAAACGATATGTATTCATTTGAATACACAAAATTATTTTTCAAATCTAGGATACTTTCACCATATTATTTTTAATCATGCACCTAATCGTCTTAACTTTATATAAAACCCCATTATTATCATGGTCATCTGACAACATAATGACATTTACAAAAAACATAACCATACCCCATAACAACAGATGTTTAAAAATCATCTTAAATTTCCACGGACACAATAATAAAAAGTTACGAGTTTTTGCATAAAATAAGACAAGACATGAGCACACATTTAAATATGGTGACATTGTAATGACAGGAAATGTAACTGAAGACACCTTCTTAGGACAATATGATCAAGTTCAGCTTATAAAAAAACTTTCAAAATAAGGAATTAAAATAAGGTAAATAATATGTTTTAGTTTTTTCTTTACTATACTTTATGTTTAAAATAAATATTTATAAATAAAAATTTCAAGTTACAAAACTTGGCTTGACATAAATTGTATTATGAAGGCGTTATTTTGTTAAAAGCATACAATAGAATGAAATCATGTTTAACGATTACGAAATATTTCTCTTTAAATGGTCATTTAAGAATCAACTAAAAACCAACCAACAACTTTGTTTCTAACATAAAAATCATGTTTTATTTTGCAATTTACACTGACTGTATGTGATAAGAATCTTTGACATGTCTTGCCATGTGTCTATGTCTCTATGGTGTATATCATTTACATTTAAACGATCATTGAAACATTCATTATGCTGGTTTTAGTTGGACGGTGTTTTTTTCATGTTTCTCTCTATATTTTTCCGTAATGTTGTAATATATTTTAAAGTTCTATTTCAGACCAGAAAAAAAAGTGTCATTTATTTGTTAACTTTTCATATACATAGTATAATAATAATAGTAAGTAGACTTGTAAGGTAAAAACCCTGTAAATCTTTTAAATTATTACCAAAGTTAAGTATTTGCAATAGTAACAACTAAAAGATCATCTAATATGTTTGGTGACGGTGGGATTTTCTGTCGTCTAGAGTCAAATGTGTAATTTACATAGATATTTTGAAATTTCTTTCACAAACGGAAACAAATGCAGGAGAGACAATAACAGGGCACCAAAAATAGGAGGAAGAACATTTTAAAAGGTTCCAATAAAACTAAAAGTCTCTACTGAACAAAATTTATGTCGACATCTGCACAGTTATACACATTTATGGGGGATTTCATGTCAAGTGAACCAACTTTTTAAATCGATGTCTTCCGATCGGGATGAAATTTGTACCAAGATAGCTTTTTCTGAGCAAAAAAAAAATTAAAAAGGGTCCATTTTGAAAATTGTATGTCTTGAGTTACAAAATATTTATTTTGATAGATATCCCAGCATCCCACAAAGCGACCAAAAAGGACTTCAAGGAAGCTTTCTTTCGAGAATTTTTCTTTTTTATTTTTTTTTAAATTTTTTTTAGAAAGATTGAAGAAATATCTATCTAAACTATTTGGAACACATTTTGCTTGGTAATAAGTTAAATTGATGAAAAGAAGCACCAGTTTGACAAAATGTCAAATTTTTACCCCCCCTAACTCAGAGAGTTCTTGACCGATCTTGACCGATCTATTTGAAAAATTGTGTCTATATTACTATCCAATAGGACTAACCTTGGTGCAAATAGGCCGATCGGAAGACATCGATTTCAAAGGTTGGTTCACTTGACATGAAATCCCCCACATATATTTTCCCATGATTCCTAGAAGAAGCTTAGGGTCATAGCAAACCTGTTCCGCTTCAATTTACCCTTAGCTAAATATTTTATTTCGCGCCATGTGTACTTTGCTTACATGACCTCACCATCCAGTATTCGTCTCCATGTATTTGAGGTCGTCCTCTTCTGCGGCTTTAGTGCGAGTACCAGTTAAGGGATGTGCGAGTGTATCGATATTTTCTGAGCGTGTGCCACTTGTGTCGCCGTCGGGTTCTTGTAATTGCCCAAAGAGTTTCGTTGGAGATCGTATTTGGCAACAAGACGAGGATTATTTTTCGATTAACTAATGCTTGCAGCTCCCTTTTTGGTGCATTCCAAGTATCGCTTCCGTATCGAATCACGGGGCGATTCTTATTTAAACGGCATCTTATATCATCGGCTGATCCTCCATTGGCTGGGGATTGATGGTCCGACGACTAGACGGTCCGACGACTGTAATGAAATTCTTCACAGCATCCACCATTCCGGTGAATATGTCATCTGCGTAATCCAGGTCTCTAAGATTACCCAATAAACCCCAGGATATTCTTTTGAGGTTTTTTGATACTCCTGACATTGAAGAGAAGAAACGATAGGTCGCATCCCACATTTTTGTAGACCTTTCTGTGCCGTTTGACTGGGGATTGGCGGCATTTATCAGCATGACTTTCTTCTTGGGAATATTTATAGACAGTCCGACAACACCGCTGAAATTCTTCACAGCAACCAGCATTCCAGTTTATATGTCATCCGCGTAATCGAGGTCTTTAAGATTACCCTGTAAACCCAAATATGTTTCTCTGTGATTTTGGGATACTCTAGACATTTTAGCGTCGAGCACAATATTGAAGAGAAGCGGCAATAGGTCGCATCCCTTCAATACCTTTATGTGCCGTATGCAAGGGGAGTATCATCTTGCTGATACTCCTTTGCATTCGTGGTCTTTGAATAATTTACCGAAGGCTTTCACTAATTCTACGAAACACATGTAGAGAGGTGTGTGCCATTCGGCTGATTGCTCGGCAATGATCCACAATGTGTTGATGTGATCTACGCTGGATCTTCGGGCCCTGAAGCCAGCTTGTTCAGGTGAGATGTAGTCTGATAATTGTTTGCTGGGTATCTGGCCATGAAAGTCATTGTTGGTATAAACGGGTGATACTCTTTCTTTGGACCAAACCCGGTCTTTGAGGTATATTACAGAAATAACAAGTTCCGGATCCAGTTTTACATCCGTATTAGATGCAGGTTGGATTAGGGTTAGTTCCGTGGTACTGGAACGGAACTGACACAGTTCTGTGTCAGTTCCGTTGCCTCTAGGAATGTATATCACTGACTATCCATTCCATAGGTGACAGATTATTTTTCAAAGTAGCAATTTATCCAGGCCCCCGAAATGCTTCCAATTGGCCATTTTTATTCCTCATTTTGTCTTAAAGTCCTTTTTTACCATTTTCTCTATATTTCCAAACAAAACAATGCCTTTTGAACTAAAAAAAACATAGTTAACGAAACTAGCAAAGCAACTTAAACTAAGTAAATCTTAAGATTTATTTGTCTTTGTCCATAATTTTAAAGATTTTCCAAACAACAACTGAAAATCATCAGTAAATCTTTTAAGAAAAACATTTGAAACTTAACAAGCGCTAGAACAACAAAAACACCAACGACACAAAAAACACACACACACAAATTCTATTGTAAACTTCAATGTTAGAATCATGTAAATTTTACTTAAGAAAAGGTCTCTTCCTTTTGTTGCAACAAGACGCTGGTATATAAAAAACAAGACTGAAAAATAAACTTGATTTAATGGATTTAAACCAAAGATTTATAATGTCTGGTCTTAAAACTAAAGTAATAATTCTTGAATGAAAAAAAGAACTAAACAAAAAATTCAAATTTATTATTTTGAAAATCATTTAATTCTAAACTTTAAATCCACAAAGTAAATCACTGATTTAAAATTCACAAAATTTATGGGGTTTTTGCACTAAAGCAACATGTGTCCTTTTCGGGATTTTTGTGCTTCATTTTTGGTCATTTGTTTCTCATCATTAAATATGCAAAACATTTGATAATTTGCTTTCATTTACTACCCACAGTACAGAGCTGTGTTTTTTTTTGCCTCATAGACAATTTGTATTCATGAACTTCCAGTTCAGCTCCCCTCCTCCCTCCCTGTCTTACTTTAATTCAACTAAAATTTTCATTTGTTTTATTTCGTTTTTTTTTTTTGTCGACATTTTCCATGTGGTTGCTATAATTTGTGGATTAAAATTGTACTTTGAATTAGGTTTGATAATAAAACATGGACAACACATTCTGTATTACACTCACTCCAACTCTATACAACATTTAGCCACATATTTAAATTAGTTTTTGCCAAAAATTCTCATTCACGGTTTCTGGGTATATGAATGAATATAGTATCTGGGTATTCATGTGGTTAAATAAGAAGGGGACAGAATAAAAGCAGAATGAAAAAGCATAATGGCAAGTTACAGGATCTGGTTATTTTGTGAAACAATGAAAACTGTGTTTAACTTTGACACTGAATATTAAGTGTTTTGAAAAGCTGAAAAGCTGTTTTAGCAGAATTTTGAAAGAATGTTAACATTTCGGCTCTTATTCACAACGATTATTCTTTATTTTATCAAAGATATAATTTTGTTATACAGTTGCGTTCGGTACAAGTTGACAGGCAGCTCATAATAGATAGGACACCCTTTTTCTCCCACCAAATACAGAGAATTACCTTAGCGCCATATATATTTGGATTTTGTGTCTAATCGGGTGGTTGCACGGGCTTCACTTACGATCTCTTACGCTTCGGATTATCGTAATGGAACCATTTTTCATCGCAAGTAATGATTCGGTGCAAAAAAGATTTTATTTTATAGCGTTCCGTAATGATGGACATGCAAGATCGTCTCTCAAAGCATTTTTTTTCCAAATTGTTGTTTAAAAAGTATTTTCCATTTTTTTTTTTAATTTTTTTGAAAAATAATTTTTGACAAAAAAAATGTTTATTGAAAACAAAAACGGGTTAAAAAATATTTTTCCCGATTTTGATCCATTGTAGGTCAAACTTACTATAGCCTTGTATACATCGTTGCAATGGACTTTGAAGTATCTATCATAAGATATCCATATTGTCTATATTAATGACTTAATAATCCAGATATAGATAAAAAATAGGCCAAAAATCGAGGTCGTCCCGGTTTTTTCCTTATATCTCAGCCATTTGTGGGCCGATTTTATATAGCAACCGAGCCGGACCTTGTATGGGGACTAGGTACAAATGTTGCCCGATTTTCACCATACGTTACAGTATAATTTCAGAGTACTTAGAACCAAATTATGTAAAATCTTATCAGGATTGCCGCATAATCAGCATATATGTATATCTGATCAAGCAGTATTCTGGGAGGACATTTGTTTGGGGGCGGGTTGAAATCATGGACCGATATTGCCCATTTTCAATACCAAACAAAAGAGATTATTTGTGGGAAATTTTAGACAGCTAGCTTCTTTCCTTTGGGACCTATCATGTTTTCAGCAGATAGACAGACAGACTTACGGACATAGCTAGATCGTCTTACTAGTTAATGAGCGATGACCAAGAATATATATACTTTTTGGTTCTTCGGCCAATATTTCAATATGTTACAAACAGAATGACAAAATCAATATACCCACCATAATTTTTTGATATAAAAATGAAGTTTTTTAAATAAACCAATTTGTTATAGAAACATGCTTATAAGTTTATTATCGACTTTGTATTCTATTACCACAAAAATATGTTTTACATTCTGTAAATGCAGTTAAAACCAGAATATTTCACATTCCTGAATATATTTTTTAATGTTTACATCCTTTCCAATCGCTGTTTCCCATATAAATGTAAATTATTTTGTTGAAATTAATGCAAACACAATCCAAAATCAATTAGCGGGGATTTGTGTTGGAAAGTCAATGGCATTGGTGTAATTAATTAACCCCTAGAGGACCAGGATTAAAAGCGGCAAAACGAGATTAGTTGGAAATAGAAGCAGAGTACATTGACTGGAAAATAAAACAAATCAACGTGAAATATTTAAGTTTTAAATTCTTAAATTGTTTAATATTTTTACTATATTGACAACAATAGTGTTTTAATTTTTTAAATACTTTGAAAAAAAGCTAGAAGTGCTTGAGAAATACACATAGAACGGAAACTAGAAAAAATAACTCAACAAAATCATATATATAGTGTTGTTCATATACATATGGGGTATAGTTCAAATAGTCATATTAGTTTAGTTTTTTTTTGTTTGAAACTCAACAAAAATTTGTTTAAACTATCATAGTATATTAGAACATTATGAAAATATGATTAATAGCAGACGGTAAAAATAAATCACTATTAGGTTTTTGAAAACTGAGTTAGGTCTTTGACAGCGGAGTTTCTGATGAATTTATCGGCCTCGAATGACAGTTGTAGTGCACAGTACGAAATAGAAAACAAATTCATTTAAAATTTTTAGAAATGGTGACACTATTTTAAATTTTAACCCAATAAGCTTTATTACTGGAATTCAAGTGTAATTCAAGCCTTGAATTATTGTCAAGCAATTGAATTACAGCTGTATTACATAAATTCAAGCCATATGTTTTTTGTTTGAAAAATTATTACATTTGCATCCGTGTTAAATTTCAACAAAATGTTCAAATGCTTGAATTTTTGGGCTTTGGTGCTTATTGGATAAGAACTCTACTAGAAATTTTATTATTAAGAGATTTTCTCCTTTAAGCCCACAACAAAGCTTTGACTTTGTGCACTAAACTCCTTGACCAAACTCTCAACTTTACTATATCGCATATTTAGCAAATAAATCACTCTCGCCGAAAATTCTAACAATTAATCATGCATTTTATCATCATGATTAAATCTTAAAATAAACAAAATTTAGCCAATTTTCTACATCAATAGTATTGAATATCATTAAAATTATCATCACAAACATTATCATGTTCCGCAGCGTCATCATCATAATAATAAAATTTACTCAAATCAGATAAAGAACAAAGTATTGGAAACCCCGCACAAACAGACCAACATATTTTTTGTAATAAATAATCATAATTTTCCGGTCATTGCTGGAGAATTTTATGCAGAAATATTTTGCTATATAGAATGAAAAAAAAGGAAATTGAGAAGCTGAGCCCCTCATCTCAATTGTAGAGAATATAAAAATTTCATAATTTTATTTGGGCAGTAAGTGACTTAACAGATACAAGTATTTTGTGAGCAAAATACATCGTAAATCATTTCAAAATATTCATAAAGACACAATAAACAAATGGCCACAAAATATACAGTTTTTTTCTTTCTTATTTTGAAAAAAAAGTAAGAAGGATGTCATTAGAAGCAAACAAAAAAAAACACAAACTGAATGAATAGAGTAAACGAGTGTATAAATGAGTGGGCATTGAGAGTTAGGTGGTGTTGCGCTGGTGGTGCTTTAAGTTTTACACTCACTTATAAAGCTTAAATTACCATGCCTGTACAGCTACTTGGACAGTTGGACAAATGGACAAGTAGCCATTTGTTCATTCATTCATGCAACCATAGAAAATAAGCGTGATTTGCCATAAAATTTATGGTTTCTATGCTTGAATATAAAACTGGACAGAAAAAAAAACTAAAGACAAATTATTTTCAAATAAATAGAAAATACAAGTAGCTTTTTTTGTGTTGCTGTAAAGCTCATATATCGCACGGGTGTATCTGTATTTATGTCTATGACCCCGTATATGGAGTTTGAAATATTTACAACACGACCCCATATGTAGTTGACATACAACAACGTTGTTGGAAAGACATTTTAAATAATTTGTAACTTTTCATTAGACCAGGCAGGCAGGCAAGCGAGCAGAGACTGGACTTTGAGATGAGGGTAGACAATAGGGTATTCAATCGATTAACCGTTAATCGGTTAACCGATTAATTTTGGACGGTTAACTGTTCGAATAATTTAAAATTGCCGATTTTCAAATAACAAATAAACCGATTAATTTGTGTCGATTAACCGATTAACCGAAATTCCTTTTTTTTGCACTTTAAAATTATTTTTTGTATTTATTTTTCACTTTCAATTCAAATACAAATTTCAAATTAAAATTAGATACTTTTGAACATCCAATAAACATGATTAGTGAGTATGTATAACAACTGACATATTTAATTTACATGTCTTTGAAACTTTGTTTGTATTTACATGTATAGACGACATTTTTTTTTTTAAATTAGTCTTTTATCATAACTAAACGAAACTTAAATTAATCAAAATCTAAAACAATCCAAAAAGGAATATTCTTTATCATGCTTTTGATTTCTGAAACATATACAATCAGCGAGAGAGTTTTTTTCCAAGAAAAGTTTTATTAAATCAAAAGAAAAAAAATCGTTTAAATTATATTATTTTTATAAACCATTATTTCAGAAGATCTCACTAAAACCCTAAAAAACTCACACATCGCTCATTTGCTGCAACAACGTCATAATTCAAAAAAGTCGTCTTTGAATTTTTTATGACATTTTACTATTTCTTAAATAAATTTTCAACAAATCATGCGATTTCAGAAATATAAATAGTAGATGTTAATATCATTCTAATCTGTATTTAACCCAAATTTTTACTTATCAATTATACGAGAAAACATGAATTTTAATTTTGATGTTTACAACTAAAAAACACTCTAACACAAAAAACAATTGACTTTTTTGAAAACTGATAAAAATATATGAAAGATTATATTTTGTATTACTCAGTTCAAAAAACACGGATTTTGAGTTATGACGTTGTTGCAAATAAGCGATATGTTTACAAAAATGATCTCAAATGCCTTATTTGCTGTTTTTTATGTTTTTGTACACAAAATTCGTTGTTGAATTTTCAATTTAAAATTAAAATAGAAATTATTCGGTTAATCGAATAATTTTAAATTAACCGATTATTAACCGAGTAAATCTAAACCTCGATTAATTATTTGCTCGATTAACCGATTAAACCAGAAAGCCGATTAATTGAATACCCTAGTAGACAAACTATTAAAAATATACAAAATTTCAATTAAATAAAAAAAATATTGGGTGAAGTAGATGAAGAAGAAAACCATAAATTTGTTTTTCTGATAATAAATAGTTTGAGATTGTTGGCACAGTGGTAACACAGTGCCTGAGAAGTCACACAATATATGGTTAACTTACGATTCACATGGTTGTGTCAATCATATATATGGTTGCAGTAAACAAGTATATGTTTGTGACATATAATCTGAGAACAACATAATATGGTAAATTTTTAATCATAAAAATGATTGTCACAAACATATACTTGTTTACTGCAACCATATATATGTTTGAAACAATCATGTGAATCGTATGTTAACCATATTATGGTTACAACAATCATATAATTAATTACCGTCACTATAACATGGTTAAAAAATTATGAAATTGGTTACAGTAAACATGTACAACTAAAAATTCGCAATTTTTGCTTCGAAAATTACGAATTCTGTGCCAACAAAGCGTCAAATGCGGGAAGTTTTGCTTTTTACTTCTTTAATTTGAAAACAAGTGCCGCTGAAGCACAAAGTTTTCTCACCAAAGCTTATGGTGAATGTGTTCCATCGGTTTGAACGTGCGAGAGATGGTTTATTCGGTTCAGAAGTGGTGATTTTTACACGAAAGACAGCAATTTCAAAATGTTTGAAAATTGCAGGATTCATTCAAAGACAGGGAAATTGTGTACCATACGAATTGAAGCCGAGAGACCTTGAATTACGATTCTGCATGTCCGAAATTATGCTTGAATGCAATAAAATAAAATCATTTTTGCACCGAATCATTACTTGCGATGAAAAATGGATCCATTACGATAACCCGAAGCGTAAGATATCATATGTGAAGCCCGACCAACCAGTCAAATATCCATGGCGCTAAAGTAATGCTCTGTATTTGGTAGGAGCAAAAGTGTCCAATCTATAAGAGCTGCTGAAGTTTGGCCACATCATCACAGGAAACCTGTACCGAACGCAACTGATTCATTTGAACCGAGCATTGGCAGAAAACGCCAGACATGAAACTGTAATATTCCATCATGTTAAAACATTCGGTCACATGTTGCAATACCTGGTAAAAACTATTTATAATGAAGTTTTTGGGAAGTTTTTCCTCACCCGATTTATAGTCCTGACCTTGCTCCGTTTGACTACTTTTTGTTTCAATCGATGCAGAACGCTCTCTCTGGGATACGCTTCACTTTGGAACACATATTGAATTGATTGGTTCTTGGCCAGTTGATGACCAGTTACTTTGGCCTGGAATCCATATGTTGCCAGAAAGATGGGAAAAGGTCATAGATACAAATGTTTCAAAATAAAAGCTTAAATTTTAAAAGATCCCACATTTTTAAGTTATAACCAAATTTCCATATAATAAAGTTCATTATTGAAAACTTATTTATATAGAAACGTGTTTTGTAGAATTTTTCACCATGAGTGGCATTTCATTTGCGACCACACAAAGTATGTATATTCTGGATCGTTATAGATAGCGAAGTCGATATAGCCATGTCTGTCTGTATAAACATTCCGTAGAACCCAAATAACTTACAAACATGATTGATGCATCAATATATCGGGAATTCTCGGCTCGGTTGCTATTTAAAATCAAGAAAATCGACCCACAAATGGCTGAGATATAAGGAAAAGCCTCGATTTTTGGCCTATTTTTTAGCTATTTCTGGATTATTAAGTCACTAGCTGACCCGGTGCGCTTCGCCACCCCAATTAGAAGAAAGAAATAGTTCTATCAAGTCTCACTTTGTGAATCTAATTGTATATGTATAATTTCATATTTCTGGGTCCATTATTATAGAAAATGCAAAATGTGTTCCTAATTTTAAATTTTTAGGTTTATTATTATAAAATATTAAAAAAGTACCATTGCAATAAGGAAATAGTACCATTGATTATCACTTTTAAATTCACTAAACCATAACCCGTCAAGTTTGAATTTTAGATTTGTATATCATTTCCTATATTATCAACTAATTTTCTATAATACTTAATATTTCATAAATTATCACAAAACCGAAACTGATCGGTTTTTAATTTTTTAAAACCGAAATTCTTCGATTTTTTGGAAACTCTAGGTCCATTATTATAGGAAATTCAAAAAAGTACCATTATAATATATAAAAAGTACCAAAAATAAGCTTTATTTCATGTTTCTAGGTTCATTGGTGAAGAAATTACAAAAAAGTACCAATCGAATAAAGAAAAAGTACCAGTCTCCCCCTAAAAAGTACCAGTCTCCCCCTAGAATTCTCACTTACTTAGGTGAAGAAATTACAAAAAGTACCAATCGAATAAAGAAAAAGTACCACAAAGTCTCCCCCTAGAATTCTCACTTACTTATGTTTAATTTCATGTTTCTAAGTCCATTGTTATAGAAATTTCAAAAAAGTACCATTAGAATAAAGAAAAAGTACCAAAAAGTCTCCCCCTAGAATTCTCACTCACCTAGGACCATATATGTTTAATTTCATGTTTCTAAGTCCATAGTTATAGAAAATTCAAAAAAGTACCATTAGAAGAACAAAAAAGTATCTATAGTTCAGTTCACACATTTTGGTACCTAAATATTATCCCCTATTCCTAACACTAACTTCACTCAGATACATATCAGCTAACTTTAATGTCGATAACTGAATTAATTTAAAATGTTAAAAAAGTACTATTAGGAGAAAACTACCAATTTCCCTTTTCTTCCTTGAACACCCCTCAAGTTTGAAATTTAAAAATATTCCATTTTGCCAAAATTTTTTAAGCTACAGGCATGTCTTTTTGTGTGAATCCAGGAACCAACGTTAAAAAAATTATCAAAATTGGCTTAATAATTTCGAATATAATGTATTTTCCCGATTTTATCCCCTTTTTGGTATCTTTTTTATCCCCATTGAGGTGGTACAATTTGATTCAAATAAATTTCTGTAACGTGGTGGGAGCTCATAATAAAATATTCGTATGTCTATGTCAAATTATAGAAAAACATATTTTATGAAAAAGTACCAACAATAAACACAATTTTTATCCCTTAAGGTTTCGAATTTCCAAAAAGTACCAAACTTATAATTTTTATTATAAGTTTTAAAATTTGATTCTACGTTTATTGGTTTAAAAGATACATAGGGTGCCAAAAAAGTACCAAAATATAGTTTTTACCCGTTTTCTCCCCTAAAAGTTTCGAATTTAGAAAAAGTACGAAACACCTGTCAGCTTATTTTTTGAATGGAGTAACATGCAATTTTAAGTTTTTTTGTATCTTTATTAGTTTTTAAGATATAAGGTTACCGAATTTACCCGTTTTTACCCTTTTTTACCCCCTAAACGTTCGGATCGTTTTGGGGAGGGAGGAACCCAGAGTTAAAATTTCATGATTCTAGCTTCAGTCGTTTGGGCTGTGCGATGATGAATCAGTCAGTCAGTCAGTCAGTCTGTGAGTCAGTAACGTTACTCTTTTATATATATAGATAGATTAATATAGACAAACATTGCAACGATGTATATATAGTAAATTGGACGTACGCTCAAAATCAAGAAAAATATTTTTTCCAGCAAAAAAAAAAAATTTTAAAAAAAAAATTCGAAAAAATAAATTTTTTTTAAAAAATTTTGTTTACCTTACAACATTTAAAATTTGTATTTTACAGTATAATTTGGAGAATTATTCGACACAGCCGAATATAGCTCTCTTACTTATTTTATATAGAAAAGTTTTATTATCAAAACTTTTTATATACAAAAGTTTGTTATCAAAACCACTGTGCACTGTCGGCTATTATAACTCTTCTCAGGAAAGAACTATTTGAACATACATTTTATGAAAAACAATTTGTTTAAAAATCTGAAACAAAAAAAATCTAAAACAATATTTGACTAGACAACCCAACAACATATTGTTTAGACACACATCAAAATCTTCTACATGTTTTAAGTCGGACAGACAGTCCAGTAGAAGTGATACCCCCAACTCACCTTGAAAAACAGTAGGATATTTATATAAAATGAAACTAAAGAGCGGGGTCATCCCAACCAAAAACAAAATGTAACTGTCTATTTTAGACTGCAAAACAAATGAATAGTTATTACTTATTATTTTACAAAACAAAAACCATTTCAACATTTTGGGAATAATTAATTGTAGTTTGTAAATTTTTTGTTAGAGATGAAAATAATATAGAAAATATGTAAATTATATTTTACTGTTTCATTTTATAATTTAGTTTTTTTGTTTGCGATCAGTTGCTATAAAGTTATTAAGTTGAGTGTCATGTGCATACATGGCATTTTGGGATTATAATTTTTGTTATTTTCCATTTACTCATGTAAACTATTTATAATAATTGGGGAAATAAAAAATAAATGTTTTTGTTGTGGAAAAAATTACTAGTGAATCCCTGTTTGTGTAAAGACAGATGGGATTTTTAGAACTCTAAATAAAGGGAAAATAAATAATATATTTTATCAAATGCATCAATATTTCATCGAGATTTTACACATTATTTTAATTAATTTTCTTGGTTATTTTAAATACTTTTATATTTGTTTGTTTAATTCTTAAGTTTTATCTTAATTTTTCACTTTATTTGTCTGCCCAAATGAATTTGACCCCCATTACCGAAAATAAGGAGATACATTTAACAATAATCAAAAAAAGCTTTAAGTTTTAAAAGCCAACAGAAATTTAATATAAATATGAACGGATGGGCAGCAGTCCTCCACATTAATTACAGAGAACACACCAAAAATTTAATCTTTTAGTGAATAGTAGTCGGCAGCAGGGAATTGTGAAGACCCTGCAAATAAAATCAAGTTATTTTCACAAAAATTTGCTTTATTGAAAGACTAACTCTTACAGAATTCACATGATAAAACTTTTTTTAATAGAAAACTTTGCCATCGTAACATTATCACATAGAAAAAATTCTTATCGATGCAGTTTTGTGTAGAAATTTGTTTATTCGAAACCTTTTCACATAAAATAGATTGTTATCGAAATCTTTTGTTATCGATTTATTTTCATAGTTTTTGTTTGTTATCGATCCGTTTTTATAAAGAAAAGTTAGTTCGAAACCTTTTCACATAAAATAGATTGTTATCGAAATCTTTTTAAATAGATTGTTCTATTATCGATTTATTTTCATATTTTTTGTTTGTTATAGATCCGTTTTTATAAAGAAAAATGAAATATCAAAAATTTTTTATATAGAAATGTTGGTGTCTAATCTTTTTTATGGAAAATCTGTTATCGAAAAGTTTTTATTTAGTAAAGCTAATTTTTGAAAATTCTACAAAAATGTCTACTGCACACTACACTTAAAACAACCCTGTAGGGTGTCGCAAAATAAAACCAAACAATACAAAGACCAAAACACACAAAACAATACTGCCAAAAGAATAAACAATAAATACAAATGAAAAGACATTCACACTTTCATTAGCAATTAGCTTTAAGCAAAACAATCATATGAAATGAATTGCAACAGCATTTTATAACATCACAGAGCAGCAACATTAACAGCAGCAACAACATGAGACCAACAAACAACAAACAAACAGTTGCCACTCAATTTGGCTGGCTACTACGGGCATTGAATGAATGCATTTATTACAATAGTAGCAGCAGCCACAGCTACAGCAGCAAATACTCCTGAAATGTAACCAGCCAAAAATATATAAATACAATATAAATACTCTAAAGATATCAAGCGAAATAAAATGCTTCAGTGAACTTTTCCTTTCAGTGAAATCAGAGGAAAAAGAAGTGGCAAAAACTAAAACACATGGAAAGAAATTTGAATGAGCTACGCTAAAATCAAAGTAACTTTAAATGTACAGAAGAGATTGTTATCAAAAGTTGTCTGTGTAGAGAAAATTCTTACAAGAAGTTTCTTAAAATCTCTAACCGAAACTTGCGAATAAGCATTTTTACTGGAATGAAAGTTGAAAGTAAGTGTAATTCAAGTCTTGAATTATAGTCAAGCAATTGAATTTCAGTTGTATTACACTTTATTTCAATAGCATTCTCCAGTAAAAAGGAAACATAAATTCAAACCATATATTTTTTGTTTGAAAAATAATTAATTTGTTCAAATATTTTTCAAGTTTAAAACATAATTACATTTGCATTCAAGTCAAATTCGAACAAAATGTTCAAGTGCTTGAATTTTTGGTCTTTCTTGCTTATTGGGTTATATATTTGTGTACTCGTTCTGTACAGAAATTTTTCTATAAATTAGCAAAACTTTTTATATTGAAAAAAAAATTGTCTATAAAGAAAAGCTTTCTTTATAGAAAAGTTAGTTAGTTTAAGTTATTTGTATAGAAACATTTTAAATCAACACTTTTGTATATAGAAAATTTTATTTTCTAAAGGTTTTTGTATAGAAAAGTTAGCTTTCTTGGTATATAATGTTGTCATAGAATGCTTTGTTTGTCATCGAAACTATTCCATATAGAAAACTTTCTTATCGGAATTTTTCTACATAGAACATTTTTTATCGAAACTTTGCTATATAGAAAATCTTGTTATAGAACCTGTTCTTAATAAAAACATTTTCTTTTCTATATAGAAAAGGTTCGATAACAAAATTTTCTTTATATAAAAGTTTCGAAATTAGACAACCTTGTTATCGAATTTTTCTATACAGACAATTTTGTTATCGAATCTTTAATATATAAAAAACTATGTTATCGAATATTTTCTATATAAAAACATTGTTATCAAAAGTTTGCTGTAAAGAACATTTTATTATCGAAAAATTTCCATATAAAAATATATAAAAATAGATTTTATTTTGAAAAATGTGTAAAATATAAATTAATTCAAAGTATTGGCCATTGTTATCTATGACCTTTTCATATATTTCTGGCAACATAAGGATTCTGAGCCAAGATAACTGCTTATCGTTTGAGGCCAATAACGAATCAAGCCAATATCGGATACTCTGTTCCAAATTGAAGCATATCCCAGAGAGAGCGTTCTGCATTGATCAACACAAATAGCAGTCGGACCGGTCACGGCCTGAACTATAAGGCGGGTAAGGCAAATCTTTCCAACCACTTCTGCCTAAATTCATTTGAACAGATACTGCCACATGTGGCAATCGTAGTCATGATGGAATATTATGGTTTCATGTCTGGCCGCATACTCTGTGCATTTTTCGCTCGCTGCTAACGAATTAGTTGCGTTCGGTATAGGTTCCCTGTGTTGGTCTGGTCAGATTTCAGTAGATAATATAATATAAGACCCTTTTGCTCCCACAAAGTACAGAGCATTAGCTTAGTGCCATGGATATTTGGCTTTGGTGTCGATTCGGCTGGTTGGCAGGGCTTCATATACGATCTTTTACGCTTCGGATTATCGTAATGGATCCATTTTTTATTGCAAGTTTCATACCGTTCAAGCAGAATTTCAAACATAAAAAATTGTATTTCAAAGTCTCTCTCTCCTCTTCAATTCGTATGGCATCCAATTTCCTTGTTATTGTAACGAATTTTGTAACAAAAAAAAAACACACATGTAAAATTTACACTTAAAGTACATACAATTTTGTGAAAATGAGCGAATTCACTTAATTCTAAATAAACTCGAAAATTATCCACCGATTTTAACGATTGATATCTCATTTTGTTCTCATTACATGTGGCTTTGCGATAAAGCAATAAATCTGAACAATTTCTGCCGTTTTCGATTTTTCATGATTTTTTTTTAAAACAAAAAAATTTGCTATTTTCACGTAAAAAATATATTTTTTTGCTTCAAAATATTATTATAACTCCGAAACTACTGAGCCGATTGAAATGCAATATATGCGTGAAAATTTGTACATAGCATGGGGAAAATGTTTTCAAAATTCAATCAATCGAAAGAAGAACATTAACTACACAATTGTATGTATATCAAATAAAAAGTTAAATTTTGCGAAAATGAGCGAATTCACTTAATTGTGAATAAATTCGAAAATAATCCACCCATTTTTATGATCGATATCTCATTTTGTCCCTATTATATGTGGCTTTATGATAAAGCAATAAATTTTAACAAAAATATTTGCTATTTTCACGTAAAAATTATATTTTTTGCTTCAATTTGTTATTATAACTCCGAAACTACTGAGCCGATTAATACGCAATATATATGTGAAAATTTTGACATAGCATGGGGAAAATGTTTTCAAAATTCAATCAATCGAAAGAAGAACATTAACTACACAATTGTATGTATATCAAATAAAAAAGTAAAATTTTGTGAAAATGAGCAAATTCACTTAATTGTGAATAAATTCGAAAAGAAGCAATCGATTTTTATGATCGATTTCTCATTTTGTTGCTATTATATGTGGCTTTGTGATAAAGCAATAAATCTAAACAATTTCTGCCGTTTTCGATTTTTCATGAGTTTTTTAAAACACAAAAATTTGTTATTATCACGTAAACAATATATTTTTTGCTTCAATTTGTTATTATAACTTCGAAACTACTGAACCGATTAAAACACAATATATATACGGATTAAAGGTTATGTCAATTTAAACTTTTCTAGTTTTATTTTAATAATATTGGACTAAACCTTTTTGAGTTATCATAAATTATGTGGAGAAACGTGTAAAAAATTCATAATTTTAAAAAATTAAAAAAAAAAACTTCTCCATAGAATTTAAAATTTGGAACCACAATACATCAAAATTGTGTAGTGATTTAAAAAGCCTCTAAATTTTTTTCGATTTTGTTGCCCTGTGTAATCATTATAATACTCAAATAAAAACTTATATTCCGTAGATTTTTTAACTACAAGGAACAGATTATTCAATTGGCCAATTGTAAAAATTATATAGAAATCAGGTGGTTCTTCCAAAAATTTAAATCTGTACATCAGTGTTATTTGTTCTAAACCTTCAATATTCAATATTTCTGATTAAAAATAATTTTTAAGTACTCTACATTTCAGTCGAATTCAAGTCATTTTTTGTAAATTTGCCAAAAATATCTTGTTCTTGTTCTTTGTCTTTCGGATTTCATTTCCAGACCATACGTAAACGCTCAAGTTTAATAAAGAAAACAACAGAAAGATTTAAACTGAAAGAAAAAAAACTAAATGCATATTAAAGATGAAAGATACAATTTAATAATTATTGAAAATGCATTTCAAAATTGTAAAACAGAAAATTAAAAACCATTTATACAGTGTTTTGGTTTGCAGTCAAGTGTGTAGCTCGTCTTCGTAATTAAACAAAATAATTAAGATTTGCATTAAGATAGATACAGAAAACATCAATGAATTACTATATTTACATAAGTATACAATAGGAAAAATGTCTTTATAAATTCTTAATATTTATAAGCAAAAATCTTAATTTGTTCCCCCTTGTTTTTATTTCCTTGCAGCATGTGAATGTCACCCCATTGGCTCAACGGGTAAAACCTGCAATCACACATCCGGTCAATGTCCTTGTAAGGATGGTGTTACCGGTTTGACTTGCAATCGCTGTGCTCGTGGCTATCAACAGAGTCGTTCCCATATTGCTCCCTGCATAAGTAAGTATTAGCAGACGACGTAACGAGTAAAATACATAGTAAAATATAGAATTTCATTCATAAAATGTTTCATTCATTCCATAACATACAATTCAATTCATTCATAATTTAATTTTGTTTTATGTATTTGTTTTATTTGTTTTCTTTCCAAACTCTTTCCACTTTGTAGAAATTCCACCACGTAATAGCAATATGTTGGATACACAAAATACTGCACCGGAACCTCATCATGACTCCGCATCACCTTACCGTACGGAAGGTGGGAGGGGTAAGTAAGTGTTGCTTTTTCATTCATCTGTTTTTTTTATGTTGTATTTTGTGTTTCTCATGTTACTCATCATTACTAAACACGTTGTTGATACTTATAATCTTGCTAAATTGTATGTTGATGGAGCTGATGAGATGGTGGTGCCATCATTCTTTTAAATCATACATCAATGCTATTTGCTAGAGCTTCCTAAGATGCTACATTGGTTATTCGATTCAGTGATAATCGGTTTTACGATTTCAACGAGGAGCCTACATGAAAGAAATCGTTTATCGCTTATTCCGTAGGTCTCCCCATTTATTTCATTTCTATCGATAAATATTTTATTCGTTTCAGTGAATAACGATTATTCACTTGAAATTAAAAAAAGAATTTAGATGCAGTATTGCTCAAATATTTCAATAACTTTCAATCATTTATTTATTGTTCTAAGAATGCATTTTCTTTGGCGAAGATTATATTACGATATTCGGTTACTCGGCTTAACCATGATGTGAAAATACTCTCATATCTTTTAGAAAGTTGCTCTATATATATTTTTTAATTTAAACTAGAACCATTTCTAATCTCTTTCAACCGATTTATCTTTCGAATATAACCTAATAACCATTAGCACTAACAAGCATGTCTAATACATACATATGTTATAACACCTTTTCTTAAATTGAAGTGTCCTTCTTCAGCCTAAAGCTCCGCCAATCTAGAAAAGTATTTATATTTTTTTTATATAAAACTGGATACAAAAATTACAAGTACTTGTTTCTCACCCCTTTGTGGTGTCAGTCATAACATTTTTTTTTTTCATTTAATTAATTAATATTATTTGCAAAACATTAACGATTTTTTAAGTTTCTTTTTAATTTGTAGCCGTGTTGAGTTTCCTTTTTATTTATGCATATAAGTATAAGTTCATTAGACGCTAAGGAAGTTAAATGCTTTCATTGAGTTACTTTTTCTTGTTTAATTGCGAGAGAGAGCAAAAAGGAAGTCTGAAGTGTTATAAATGAATATGAATACTTGTAAAAAATGCTGCTGGTAAAGAAAAGTTTGTCGGAATGTAAATTAGAAACTGTTTAGGAAAATTCAAAAGTGCAACAAATGAAAGGAGAGTAGCATTCGATTTAATGAAAATGTGGAAATATTTCTAAACTAAATTAAAAATTTCGGTTAAGAAATGGAACTAAAACTATTTCTGTAAAGACATTTGTTTTGTAACTCAGTGGAAAAAAATTTAAATCTTTCATAACCGAATTTTTTAGTAGTAATTGGAAAATTTCGTTTTTTCAAAGGTATCTCTACTTTATCAACCAAATTTTGTGTTGCTACAATCTAAAAAATCAATGTATACAATCAAATCATTTGGTCGATTCACAAGGTATCCTATCATGTCATAATGTTGTAATATTTCACGACTCGTCGGCTCGGCTAAACCGACTCTTAGATACAGAGTAGTATTATTTTAGGATATTGTTTGATTGAAAGGCAATAACAACATTTTCAAACCATTGTATAATATTAGAACATTATGACAATATGACATGCTAGGATACCTTGTGAATCGACCAATTATATTCGCAACAAATTCGGATGCCTCAACGAAACTGTATGGCAACACAAAATTAATATTTTGTTAAGATTTAGTTTTCATGTGTTGAATTCCCATATTGGCCAAAGCATTTCATTGGTTGCTTAGGCCAGATCATCAGGAAACCTTTTCCCAAAAAACTTTAGTAAAGCCTTTATTTATTTCTATTGATAAGTAAAAATACATAAGGAAGTATAGTCGGTTAAGCCCGACCATATAATACCCTACATTGAGTATGTGCAAATCATTATTGATCCATCTGTAAAATATCCTTAGTAGTCGTTTTCAAGACTGGAATCTTAGCGTAAATAGCACTGCACTGTTTAGGTAGTCTTAAGGACACCACCATTAACTTTGAGCCATCAGTAAATATCTGGGGTGTTATTATGTAATTCGATTCGAAACGAAACTCTTTCGAAATACAATGTACAAAGTATATAAATTCGAACGAATTTCTTTACGATCCATGATTTACACATTAATTATCATATCGCTGAAAGCTCTAAGTGTGCAATAATCAATGTTGTGTGGGAGTTTCTCCGGTTGCTGGTGTGGTGCGGTGATGTATAGAATATTCTCCAAAATATTTTGTATGAAGCTGAAAATTGTCAGCTTTCATAAAGTCTTATTTTTACGTTTTATATTAGATTAGGTTAGGTTCCATTAGCAGCCACTCGTCAAGCAGTTCACTTGGGTCCATTCAAAACTGACACTATTGTGATATCCAAGAGGTAAACAGCTGGCTATTTATAATACGTCCGTTGTCTCCTAGGTGAACCAACCAGAATCTCTGATGAAGGAGTGGATTCGTATTAGATTCATTCTTGATAGCTCATCTAAATACGATAGGAATGGGATTCCAAGGATACATTCCCTCAAGTTTGTCAGAGCCGTGCATTGTCACCGCAAGGCTCCGTTCTTTCACCTAATCTATTCCTTATTTTTCTAAATGACCTTCTAAGTCAAACTTCCAACCCTATCTATTCATATTCATTCAACTATAGGCCAAGCCTTTTGGAGATTGGGGCAATGATGCAAAACATGAATGATACACTTAACCAAGATCTTGTGACAATCTCCGAATGGGGTCATGCGAACAGAGTCGATTTTAATGCAAGTAAGACTCAATGTTGTATGTTATTACACAAACGCACGACAGATCATGTTGCTTCATCTGTTTGTATGTGTGGTGTAAATATTAAGAAATCAGAAGCTCTCGATGTTCTAGGCATGAGAATTCAGTGTGATGTTCGCTGGACAAAACATATTTTTCAAGTGTCGAAAGAAGCATTCAAGTGTCTCGGTTTTCTAAGACGGTGTAAGAAATACTTCACTTCATCTGATCTCCTTACTATTTACACCACTTATATCCGACCCAAAATGGAATACAACTCTAATGTATGGGCCGGTGCTTCGAAGTATATTTTGGAGTTACTCGAAGGTGCTTATCGGCGACAGTAGGGTATCCAGCTCTATTGATTCTCTGGAGCATCGTCGCAATGTGGGTTGTGTTTCACTGTTCTATCGATACTACAATGGAATGTGTTCTGATGAAATTAGGGAACTTGTTCCTGATACCCGTAGTTTCTTACGAAATACGCGTTCATCAGCAGGGGTACATCCATTCGTGGTCGATTGGTCAGTGGATCGCACAACACACTACAGAGAAAATACGTTTTTTAGCCGTACCGTCCGTATGTGGAATAAGCTTCCTGTCGAAGTATTTCCTGTCCCTTTCAATGTAGGAAAATTTAAATCAAATGTCCACAAACACTACTCCCTCTATCCTCCATCCCATAACCTATTTTCCTAGTTCCAACACAATGCATTGCATGAGTAGGGGTCATCCCCTGAGTGCTGGTCCAAGCAAAAAAAAAAAAAAAAAGTGGGACACAAACTCCTCCTCTTCTTCATTATGACAGCTCCTAAAGTAGTCGTTGGACAGTAGGCCCAGTCTTCTAGCATGTATCCCAATTATACAGTGTCCTGTAATAAAGGAAACAATTAGCCTTATTTGTTCACGACGGAATTCCATAAGTAGATTCTTCTTGCCGGCATCATATATCGTTTATATCGTTTTTACTTTATAAAAACGGTGGTTTATTTCCTTAAAATAAATCGGAGTCTTATAAATTGCACCAAGCGCCTAGTAGTTAAAAAATTGTAACTTTACACAACAATAATTTAATAACACACTTATTTTAACTCAAGCTATGCTTACGATATACACTAGCGACATTTAGGAAATTCCAGTATTATCTTAGAATGTTCTATTTTTACAATGATCACCTAGAGATTTTAAAGCTGCTTCACAGTTAATCTTGTCCTACTTCTAAACAATGTTAATAACAGCGTGTTATCAACATTGTTTATAAGTAGAAGTTTCTACCGATGATAAACATTATGAATGTTTAAAGCAGCCTTTACAGACCGTTAAATTCAAATTAATAAAGTAACAATATGTTGGAAAGAATTATTTTAGTAAATACAACACATTTTTATAATAAATATTAAAGTTATTTTAATAAATATTTAAAAATTCACTGGCGTCCCTAATAGCAAACATCCTGAGAGGTCATTGTCTTATGAAAATTAAAAAAAATCTTACCAATTCTTTACTCCTCCACAGCATCCTTTTCATAGCACTTCCTTATAGTGTTTAATAAATAAAAATATATCTTATTTTTCAATTTATTAAAAAGAAAATCATTAAGCAAATGTTGTTCCGCCATAACCCCAATTAAAACTCCATTATTTTGCCATTAACTTTACGATTAACAGGTGATTATTCCGCTAGACTTTATTTCACAGTTTACACAACTTGTTTTCTTTTTTTTTTTTGTTTGCTCGCAACTACAGGTGTCTGTCTGTGTTTTCAAAGAAACATCCTTAATAATGAATACAGATGATAAAACTTACACATATGAAAGTTTCAGATTTAATATTTTGCAACATGATTGCATTTATGGCGGTGTTTTTTAGTGTCGGCACACTAGCAACTAAAAATAAATAAAATTTTCTTTATACATGAAAACCAAACCCCAACCAAATCTTTGTTTTTCAAATATGGCTTAATTGAAATATGTAAGTGCAGTTTAAAATGTCAATGAAATCGTCATTCAAATAAGTGATTTTAATTCATACGACTTCAATTCATACGACTTGTAACTGCGAGAAAAACTATTGGTTGTGAACTTGTGTAGATCTTGTGTATTTTTAAGATATGTGTCTTATTCACTACAGGGGCCGAATTACCGCATTCGATATCGAGTAAAATCTATCGTAATTTTCTTATTTGAGATTTCAACATTCGATATCGAGCATGAAATTTAGTACATTTTGTTATAATTACGATATCGAAATTATTTTTCGATACGATAGTGCATTCGATCACGAGTGCGGTAATTAGGCCCCAAGAGTAATTTTGTTATGGTTTTTACCAAAGTTCGGGGCAGTTGCTTTTATTGCCAGTGTAACTGCCTTTTAAAACTGTTTTCACTTAGGCAACATTATTTATATGACTTTTAAGCTGTATTTCTCAGTAGTTAAACACGAACATGGAAGTAAGTGTATTAAATATGAGTCTTGTTTACATAAACTATATTACATTTATCTCCCACATGCAACACATTTCGCGCTGTGGCATCATTAAACATCCATATCAGGGATGGAAAATTGATGCGATCGTCCTTTTTTACTATTCTATAATCAAATGCAGCACAGTTCTCTCGCAAATCATTTGAAATTGTGTGTAAAAATGTAAAATATTTGACGAAAAGATGTAAACACTAAATAAAATATATTTGAATTCTGTATAACAGTATTTTCTATAGAAAATTTTGCGTATAACAGTGTTTTCTGTATAACAGTATTTTGTATAGGTAATATTCTATAGAAAATGTTGTGCAAAACTGTGTTTTCTATAGAAATGTTTGTGTAAAACTGTATTTTCTTTATAAATTTTGTATATAACAGTATTTTCTATAGAAAATTTTGTGTATAACAGTATTTTCTATTTTGTGCATAACAGTATTATATATAGGAATTGTTGTGTATAACAGTATTCTCTATAGGAAATATTGTCTATAACAGTATTTGCTGTAGAAAATTTAATGTATAACAGTATTTTCTATATAAATTTCGTGTATAACAGTATTCGTTTCAGGAAATTTTGTGTAAAACAGAATTTTCTATAGAAAATTTTGTGTATAACAGTATTTCCTGTATAAATTTTATATATAACAGTATTCTATATAGGAATTGTATTCCATGTAGGAAATTTTGAGTATAATAGTATTCTCTATAGGAAATGTTGTGTATAACAGTATTTGCTGTAGAAAATTTAATGTATAACAGTATTTGTTATATAAATTTTGTGTATAACAGTATTTTCTATAGAACGTTTTGTGTATAACTGCATTCTATATTGGAATTGTTGTGTATAATAATATTCTGTTTAGGAAATTTTGAGGAAATTTTCATTAGAAAATTGTGTGTATAACCGTATTTTCTATATAAATTTTGTGTATAATAGTATTCTCTTTAGAAAATTTTGTATATAACATATTTCTATAGAAAATTTTGTGTAGAACATAAATTTCTATAGAAAATTTAATGTATACCAGTATTTTCTATATACATTTTGTGTATAACTGTATTTTCTATAGAACGTTTTGTGTATAACAGTATTCTATATAGGAATTGTTGTGTATAACAGTATTCTCTTTAGGAAATTTTAAGTACAACAGTATTCTCTATAGGACTCTTTTGTATAACAGTATTTTCTATATAAATTTTGCGTATAACAGTATTCTCTTTAGGAAATTTTGTGTATAACAGTGTTTTCTATAGAAAATTTTGTATAAAACAGTATTCTCTATAGGAAATTTTGTGTATAACAGTATTTTCTATAGAAAATTTAATGTATAACAGTATTTTTTATATAAATTTTGTGTATAACAGTATTTTCTATAGAGCGTTTTGTGTATAACAGTATTCTATATTGGAATTGTTGTGTATACCAATATTCTGTTTAGGAAATTTTGAGTATAACGGTATTCTCTATAGGAAGTTTTGTGTATAACAGTATTTTCATTAGAAAATTGTGTGTATAACAGTATTTTCTATATAAATTTTGTGTATAACAGTATTGTCTTTAGAAAATTTTGTATATAACATATTTCTATAGAAAATTTTGTATAGAACATAAATTTCTATAGAAAATTTTGTGTATAACAGTATTTTCTATAGAACATTTTGTGTATAACAGTATTCTATGTAGAAATTGTTGTTTATAACAGTATTCTCTTTAGGAAATGTTGTGTATAACATTGTTTTCTATAGAAAATTTTGAGTATAACAGTTTTTTCTATAGACAGTTTTGTGTAAAACAGTAATTTGTATAGACAATATTGTGCATAACATTATATTATATTGTGTGTATAACAGTATTTTCTATAGAAAATAATGTGTAAAATTTTTGTATAACAGTAGTTACTCTAGAAAATTGTATGCATAACAGTATTTTCTATATAAAATTTTGAAATTTGTATTTTGTACCCAACAGAAATTTAATTTTCCATTCCTGATCCACCAACAATATTCGCTATCTGGTCGTATGCGGCTCTAAATGTGTAAGAGGTGCAAGTGCAACCATAAGAATAATCCAAAAATGTAAAAAAGTTTAAGTGTTAAATAGTGGCATCATCATTTATTGTGTTCACAGAATGAAAGTGTTTATTTTCTTTACGGGAAACGAAAAAAAACATAATCTGATGTTTTTAAAATTTAATGTTGAACACACGCACTGTCATAAATACTGAATATTACATTGCTCATGTATAAATGGGAGCTATGAGCCTATAAATCTCATATAAAAAAGAAACATGTCTACATATGATTTATGAGGAGTTGTTAAGGGTGCCAAGCATATAATAATGGCAATAAAGGGTCAAAAAGTCAACAAAAAGAGGACCATACTTTTGCGGAAATAATAAGTTAAAGTACTTTTTGTGATACTTTAATAGCCAACAATTTGGAGTATAAATTTCGTTTAAAAACTCTTCAAATCCTTCTAGTAGCAAACCTCTATCAAGACTCGATAAGACCAACTAAATTGCAAACAAAGACACATAAATTTACCTCCCATGATTTCATCTACCAGACTTAAACCATCCTTTCAGCTTCATCTTTTAGAAGAGTACAATACTCTCTATCTTAAAATGCTTGTTAAAGTAAAACTACAAGTATAATTTATATGGCATCTTGTATCACAGTGTATATTTTTAACTGGCACAAAAAAACTTTAACTCAAATAAAAACAATAAAGTTCTGCTTAATTCTAAGCTCTAAGAAAAATACACTCACTATTTTCATGTTCAAGTCTAAAGTAAATCATAACACCCTCTACCAAAATACTACTACTACACCATTTCCAACTGTATTTCAGAAATTTCCAGAAGTTTCCAATTGAATTTTAGAAATTTCAAATTGAGTTTCAGAAATTTCTAATTATATTATAGACATTTCTAATTCTATTTCAGAATTTTCCAATTGTATTTAAAAAAATAAATAAAATTATATTTGAGAAATTTTATTTTTTCAAAATTTCCATTTGTATTTCGGAAATATCTAATAGATATACAAATGGAAATTTCTGAAATTTCTATAATTCAATTAGAAACTTTTAAAATTCAATTAAAAACTTCTGAAATACAATTGGAAATGGTGTAATAGACAAAACTTTCTTCTTTTTAACAAAAAAAATAAGAAAAACAATACCAACTTCTAACAGGATAACACTTAATAAATCCTTTTGATAAACATCTACGGAAAATATTGAAACTATTATACCAAATAATAAAAAAAAGTTTCTTATAAAGATACCAGAAGCTTAAAGTTTAACTTGCTTGAAATAATAGTTAATAAAAAATATATGTACGTTGAGAATGGTGATGATGACGAAGATAGTGACAAAGATGTGGATGCGGGTATTTTCAGAACAAAGCAACTAATCCAAAATACGTATTAAAAGTTGAAATATAAATAAAAGAAAACAACAAAAAAAACTTAATGCTTTTTAAAACTGTTGTCATAAAAACAAAGTTATGGCTAATTGCTTAGTTATTACCAGTTAGTCCGTAGTTTTGTGTGAAAGATAAAAATTATAATAATACTTAATATTAGCATAATTGGCAAATACTTATTATGTATATATAACAACTTATGCTAATAAAAAGTTTTGCCTTAATTCGTTAAGGAAATACTAAATGAAATGTAGTGAAAAAAACTTTATTAAAATACTGATTGTGTTGAATAAAACAAATGGGAAATAGTCATGAAAGAAACCAGCTAGAATTTTCAGGAAATTATTTTTTTTGTATAGGACTAATTTTATTTTGTAAATTAAAGATGTTTTGGCAAATTTTTAGGAGGAAAAAAGGGTAAAAATTGGCAAATGTGGTTACCTTGTATTTACTAGGGTATTCATTCGAATAATTATCGTTCGATTAATCGATTAATTTCTTACGAATAATTATTCAAACAATTTAAAAGTGGCCATTTTCGAATAACGAATAATTCGAACAATTTTATGTAGAATAATCGAATAAAACGAATAAATGTTCATATATATTTAGATTTATTAAATTGCTTACAATTTTTCATATTTTCATATGTAAATAAGTAATAATGACTCAAAAAAATTGTATTATTTCTGAAATTCGACAAACAACTAAAGACAAAGGGATCACTGTAGATGAGTGTTCCGATAGCTCCTTCTGTAAATATATAAATATTACTGCAAGAAGTTACAATTCTAAAATCCATTGAACCAATAACAATTAAAGGTACGGAATAAAACATTTGTTATTTAGCTGGCGAAATATTAGAAGAATCGCAATTAATAATCAAAATTTTAACATAGATTAAAGTGGAGTTGAATGTGATGGAGAATGTGATTTTGAAACGGTCGTCGAAAGTGATATTGAGGATGACATTTATAATGATTATATTGAAATATATGAAGGCCATGATCTTAAACTACCTGCATATAAGTGATGTTATTAACCGCGTACGTAAGTGTTGCAAAATATTTAATAAATCGAATGATAAACACAAATATTGCAAACTAACGTTTTGTTGCAAGAAAAACATGGAGTTCGTCTTATACATGATTTTGAACATCGTTGAACATCTTTGTCTAACATGGTAATAAACTTTTTGCGTATTTGTAAATGCATCATTCATGCACTGCCTGACTTCAAATTAGCCACGTTCACTGACAATGATATCAAACTTTGGACAGATTCCCTTTATTGTGTAATTCCCCAAGGCCACTTTATTAAGCAAAGGTTCGGTAACGATGATAGAGCAATTTAGAAATAGTGAATAATTAATTTACTAAAGAATTAGTTACTCAATTTAAAACCCGAATTAATGAACGACATAAAAAAGTTCTTAATACGTTTATATTGTATTTGACTTCAGGATCATGTCCAACTAGCTCAAATTTTTTAAAGCATAGCTGAAAAACGGAAACTAAAGGGCTTGCTAGTCAATTGTTTTGTAGATTGTTCGGGAGTAAATCTGATTAGAATATTGCTGTTGAAAATTTAATGATGGACTTTGTTTTTGAATGTTTTTTAACATTATCAATACTTGATTTGTTAACTTTAACGTTATTTTTTGTTTTTCTTTAACAATAAAATATTAAATCTCTTATTCGAATTATTCGTTATATTCGAACAAGAGAAAAATTTAATAATTCGAATACCCTAGTATTTACTAAACTAAAATATATGCAAATATCATTTAAAACACAACTTTATTCGCTAAAAATTAGACAAGTGTTTGGTACTTTTTGAAACTCGAACATTTTAGCACCGAAATTCGTTATAAAACTTTATGTTTAGTACTTTTTTGGCAACCGATGTAAATAAAGAAATTATATTAAAATCATATTCTTTACAAACATCGCAAAAAATTGATTTGGTACTTTTTGGAAGTTCGGAACTTTAAGGGTAAAAATTTTGTAATGTATATTTGGTACTTTTTCATAAAATATTTGTACCTTTGTATTGGTATAGAATTATAAATATTTTTCTAGGAACTCCCACTACGATATTGAAATTTTTTTAAACTAAGTTATTGTTACCTTTATGGGATGGATAATAAGAAAAAAAGGAAGATTGGATCCTCAAGGCACACAAAAGCAAACTAATGGGATATTATTTGGACAATGAGTGAGAAGGAAGATAGGGCTTAATTCGGGTAAACAGTTTGGTACTTTTTTTAAACATAATTTTTTTAGTCACAAAAACTGTAGCCAAAAAGTTTTAAAACTCAAGTGGTGGGCTTACCAGGAAATGTTTTTCTCTAATGGTAGTTTTCTTATATTTTAAATATAATACCAATATAAAAATAAGCTGATATGATTCTGAATGAAGTATGAATCTATGGTACTTTTTCCTTCAAATGGGACAACAAAAGAGAGACCTAATGGTACTACTTCGATCTTCTGGTACTATTACAATAAACCTTGAACGCTAAATTGAATACATTAGATGATCCTGAACGAGTGACAATCCAAAAGGGGCCACTTAATTTTTCTTAGTTCGGTCATCTTTAGTTCCTTTTTTGTTTGTCATTTGTTTCTTTGAGACAAAGGAGGATTCATTACGAGGATGATGTTTGAATGATATCTAGAGGGGTGAACTCCGCTCATGTTTCAAGGTATCTTGTATACTTTGTCTGTATCTCGGATCCTTTTGAATATAATATGACAGTTTGTAAATAGCAGAATCTAGATAGTTCCGGAATGTGGAAAGTTTTGTGGAGCTTATTTTGTTACCAATCGCGACTTGTTTGCAACTATTCTTTGATAATGATTATGATTCTTTTGATTTTGAGGAATTATTTGATAGTTTTTGTTACTGGACCAGGTTATCATAAACATCAATGACGTTTGATGTCTATAATTTATCAATTACTTTCATTAAATTTTTAAGTACTACATCAATGGATTGCAACCATTCCTCAGTTTTAGGGTGGATCACGGACTTGATAACCTTAGCCAAATTTCTAAATTGCTTGCGTTAACGAACTGCTTTCGAAGTTTCAGATGGTGGATACTATTTCTTATATTTACAAGCATTTCATTAAGCGATTTCTTTCTTTAAATTTAACTAAGTGTGAGATTTTTTTTCTCCAATACCCCTTTTACTTCCACAAATCATTTCCATCTTATATGATTTGTCGCAGTTATTTTCGCGTCTTCCCATGTATCGAGCATCTCCATGTATTCTTTGACCGACCACGACTTCTTCAGACTTGAGAGTTCGACTCTAGCGCCATCCTTGTTATACTGTCAGGATTCTTTCTGATAGTATGGCCGATCCACCTCCATTTTAAAAGTTTTATTCCTAGTTGGTAAGAATCCAGAGATCGGAAGCACTTGTTGATGCGAGATGGTTTTCGATACTAATAAGGTTTTACTTCCGTACAACAGAGTAGACTTTACACATGTGTTGAATATTCAAGCTTAATTCGTCTGGATATTTTTGAGTTTCTCCATCATATAATCTGCATAATCCAAATCCTGTGTGAGATGTGCGATATCAGCGATTTTTTTGTTCGTTTGAAAGGCTTATCGATGCCATTATGTATGGAATATAACATGATGCAAATGTCCGCCGTAATATCAAATGTTCCATGACTCTGGCGCATAAATCAGGCTGAATTTGAGCGATTACATGGATTATGTTGGCTTTATGAGCCGCTGTCGTTTGTGACATAATTGCATAGTTGAGAAAACCCCGCAAGAAAAAGTCTAACGGGGTCAAATCGCACGACGGTGTCCATTTTATCCAATACAGGCCAAGATAAGTTAGTAATCATAGACCTATAGCGCTCGCCGTTGACGATGATGGCCTGGCCAATGTCGTTATTAAATAAATATGGATCGATGACGCCGCCAGACCAAAATCTACACCAAACAGTAACTTTTTTGGGATCGTCCCAAATTCGACAATTTTGTTTGTTGACGTCCCATCGCCGAAGATGATTTTTTGATGAAAATTAGGTTCAAAACAGAACATATATTTTGATTAAATAATTTTTTATTTGCACGTATTGTTGAACGCTGTATCCCCATGGTGATTTGGCAAAACAAACTGAATAAATGACAGCCAATTCGACAGATAAAGCTTCAAAAATATGGCCGCTATCAACAGTTAAAGTTCGGATGTTCTTATTGGAATAATAGATGGATTGAATAGAAATGAGCTGAAAGTGATAGTTTCTCTTGATATGAGTTGAACATTTTGTATAATTCAATTACAAAAAATGCAAAATATTGTTACGAAATTGTACTTGAATTCAAATATAACGATTTTAACGGCTGATTTAAAAGTAGCATAATGCTTTCAAGTAACAGTGCTGTAAAACTGTAACATATCTGTGGGCATTGTTAAATAAAAGCTTTCAGTTGATTTCATTGTAAGTTGGCAACGCTGTATTCGATTTCGAATAATCAGTTAAAGAACATTGTAGAAAGTACACCACAGATGGCGTATGATCTAGAATATTCGAACTTTGACAGTTAAAGAGCTTTCTAGATGGTAATGCAGTGTTATAAATAGTGGCAGAGGTTGCAGTCGTTAGTGAGTTGATCAGAGACGCTTTTCGAATAAACATCATCTGAGTGCCTTAAAGTGTGTTGTGTTTTTCAAGTAAATTCGTGTACATTATAAATTGTGTCTGTAATTCTGAGAATTTATAAACGTGTATAAAAAACATTGAGTGGCTATTTAATTCTGTTGTTGTTGTACATTTCAAAGAAATAAAGAGTTGTTACAATTTTCAAACTACTAAACGGCTTTTATTTGCAATCAAAAGTATCCGGTTTATTTATAGGAAATAAACCAAACGTTTTGAAAAGGTTAAAACGTAACAATATGTATTTCAATAAGACAATGTTTTCAAGATGTTGCCTTATTTTGCAATACCATTGTCTGTCGATAGCGTCATGGTATCTGTAAGATAGACTCTGTTGTCATAACTTAAACCAATTTAATCCTATAGATGTCGAATAATGTACAAATCTCCATTTTTAGACATGTAGTAGCTAAATATCTTTAACAAACTACCTTCTTCATTCAACTATTAAATGCTAAATGAGTTCAACCACATTTTTTTATAACTCGGTGTGGGGCGTTTAAAAATCACTAACTTGAATTAAAGAAATTCTTTTAACAATCAAAATTTCTATACCTTAAAACATTTATTTATAAAACCTCTTACAATTTACCCGTACATACCAATTTGAACTTGAATAAAATTCTGAAACTTAATTTTAAAAAATTATGATATTTAATGAATTTTCCATTAAAAAATTACATAAATTTATAAAAATAAAATTAAAATCAAATACATTTTTACAAACTCTATTCACACTCCCTACAACACAATTAACAAATTGGTATATTAAATGTTTTTGGTTATTTTTTAAACAAAATTTATGTAAATTTTAATACTCAACTAATTGATCCAACAACATTATTATTGAACCGAGTCCGCACCATCAAGTCTCTAACAAACAAACTGTTTCTTGTAAATCTTCTAAAACTCAACAAACAATAGAGCAAATCGTCAAAACAAGTCATTAGTTTAAATGAAATGAAGAAAAAAACCTCAACTATAAAGTGTTAATAAATTTAACAATTTATTGACTCATTTCAAATGAAATTGAATTTGAAATTGAACATTCAAATAAAGAACAGAGCAGCAACAGCAACAACAACAACATCTTACATAAATATTTCAAATAAATGAAGAAACGAAAAAAGTGTTGGCCTTTTCAAAAACAATTAAGAGGCGCGCGTGAGTTGTCGAATTTGAAAATCATTGAATTTTTTTCTCTATTATGAAACAGTTCTTCAGTTCATTCATTCATCCATTTTTGAATACGCACAAAGAGTCAAGAGGCGTGTTGTGTTCGTATGATCAAACTTCTAATGAAATACTAATGTACAAATGTATGTATGTATTGCCGCACAAGTTTAGAAAAGTATAAAGGGAAAATTTGAAAATTTAATGAAATAAATTTAAATTGTTTCTTTTTTTTCACTAAATGAGTCACTTGTGTGAATTTTCTTATTTATTTACAACATAAATATGTGTATATTTTGTTGCTAGTAGATATTTTTGTTTTTCTTGATAGATAAATTATGGTACGAGTATGATTCTATTGGGTATTTATAGGGTAAAGTGCGTGTAGACATTAAATTTTAGTATGAAATCTGAAATGAAACAAATGAAAAGAGCCGCAAAAACATTTATTTTCTGTAAACAATTTATTTTTGTTGCCTGAAACATTTTGTACAATATATTTTTATATAAATACACAGTTTAAGAATAATGTGTAAAAATATGTCTGGGACTTTTGTAAAGGGTGTTGGAAATGTTGGTGTTTTTTTGATAAGGCACAAGGTGAGGGTCTATAGTTGATTCATTGATGGCAATGAAAAACACAGTCCCTAAACAAATTTTGTATTTCAGCATTTAAATGTTGAGTTCTATTGTTAAAAAATTTACCGTTTTAATAATATATCCGACAATTCCGATCCTGCATAAATATCCCTAAACATATGGTGTACTATTAAGAGTTCGGGATGTTTAGTTTTTGTCTTGCAGAAGCTTCTGTAGTGAGGATGTGTCTAAAAGTTCTTTCCATCTGTCAATTGAAATCTATCAACTTTAAGGTATATTAAGTACAAAGAACTTAGCCCATTTGATCTCGAATTAATGAAATGCGATGTATAGACATCATTTTCAAAATAAATTTAAAATGTCGGACCTAAAACATGAATGTTTCCATGGCAAATTTGGCAGTCCAAGTTACTTTTTAGCAATTTTCTTTATCTATTTGGAAACCTTTTAATTACGAATTAACTAACCAAGGTTCAGAAACGATCAATATCTCAAGATCTTCGTCAGCAAGTTCAAGAATTAACAAATTTCCTGTAACATTTGTTTGATATATGATTTTCAACGCCATCTACACGTTGCACAAACTTTGGGTAGCATCAGCTACATAGCCTATAGAACCCATTCGACAAACACCTTAACCTAAACGTCTTCATTAGGATGACTCGATATTATAGAACTAAACAAGTGACCCCATCAATATGCTCTTCTATCTTGATGACAGTAAATTTTTTTTTGGAAATGTCCAGATTATTGAGTTCTTACATGATTCAGCACGAGCTTACACAATTTAGATTCGATAACAACTCATTATTTTTTCATGGAAGTAATGTAGCCATCCAGAGCCTCTAATAAATAATCCCTTAATATTTCATTGAAACGGATCTTCCGTACTTCCTAATTTCATTTACTAAGATTTACTTTCATTTACTAAGAGCTCTTTGTCGCGTTCATGTACTTAGATATTTATCTACAGAAGTCAATTGACTGGATGCGAAAGAGTGCTTTAATAGATGTTTCTTCAGTTTAAGATATCCGTTTAATTTTTTGTCTTACAATTAATCACATAAGGAGAAGTTCATCCATGTCATTGTATGGGACTTAATAGTTTCTAATCATTCGGGTTCTTATATTGCTACCAAACTTTTCAGGTTTGGCTAAAATAGGACAATGGACTCAGTTTTTATAATTTTCGAATATTTTTCTATTAATAATGGATATATTTATTCCCATTTTGAAAGAAAAAGACACAAAATACTATCAGTTAAAGTGGAAAGTGCCCTTCCAACACATCACCATATACAATTTCTTTAGATCCATCGAAGTCGAATTATGTTCTGTAATAATATCTAAACAGTCAGGTACAACATTCTGTTCAGTGTCGTCTTATCCATAGATTCCCACAAGAATTTCTAAATACGTCTCATAGAATTAATCCACAGTATGTCTTTAACATGTAGGTTAGAGTTAATTTCAAAAAATTGATGGTTACTGATAGAAATGAAATATTTGTGCCGTTTTGCTAAGCTTAAAATGCCTTTTCATCATGCATGTTTAAAAAAACGAAAATCCTTTTTTTTAATGAGATTTGCGCCCCTGTTGTGGGTTTTTGGAACTATTTTTACGGATTCAAAAAACATCAATTGTATTAATTTTTGATGTAGAATTGACTAGTGAAATCATATTTGCAATATATTCAACCATTTTTGCTCTACAGAAAAATGTGCGCAAAATCCGCGTCGTTAGGTGCGTTGAACCACCACAAGGAGTAAAATTTTCCAAAAAAAAGGACGCCATTATTTCTATTTACGCAAAAACCTTCAGAAAAATTATGATACCCGAAAAACAAATGAAGTGACCTGCTCACAAACGAACTCTAATGTAGGTGGTCATGCAAGGAGAAATAAAATGAAGAAACTGTTTTCCACCTTCTCAACGAATGCACGGCCCTTGCTTTCGAGAGACACAAATTCCTGGGCAATTACATACTTTGATGAGTTACCTGGATCTAAACTCAATGATCTACTGTTACAGCTTGAATTTAGTACATCCGCAATTTTATTATCTTAAAATTATTATAACCATGAAAGTTTTAATATGAGTTGTTTGTTAAGACTTGTAGCCACATTCCTGCGACTACATATCATCGATATAATATTCCTTTCTCCAAGTGCCTTTATATGATCTGCCTTGGAAGATACTACAAGAGTCCAATCCCCAATTTCCTGCAATATAGTTTATTTCCCGTGTCATTATTGTCCTTAGAATTTTAATATCTTCAGTAGCGTACCCAAAACCGAAAACCAATCAACCGGTTTTTCATATTTGTAAACACGACCGGTTTCGGATTTCTTTAACTTTTCGGTTTTTTGATAACCGATTTTTGTAAGACGGTTAACCGGTTTTAATGAAATATATTTTCTAAAGCTCATTTAAACATATTTTTGACCATTTTTAAAAATATTGTTTTATTTTATACAAAATTTTAGTATTAAGGTAGGGTCACACATGACAAATATTTGATGAAAAAGTCGTAACCACTAAATAAATTACATTTGAATTCTTTTATTTATTTCAAAAACTTATTTTACTTAGGATGATTCAAAACAAAAAATTTAGTTTTATTTTATTTGATGCTGTTTGATCTTACAAAACATTTGTAAGAGTAAACATGTCAAACAAATTTGTGCTAAAAAAGTGGTTACGCTTTTTTGAGCAAATATTTGCCATGTGTGGTAGGGTTTAGACAATATCTCGTAAAAGATATGATTATGATTAATTACATAAATACATAGCCTTAAAAATCAAAAATGTTAATTTCCGACGATATACTACACAATTCCTAACATATTTCTTATTAGCGTCCACAAATAAAAATAAATCTAAGTAGACTTTTTTAACCGGTTTTTTAAAAGACAAAAATCAAAACACACTTTTTCGGTTAAACCGGAAACCAGTTTTTTAAATTTGCCGGTTTTTTGTACACTATAATCTTCAGTATATTGCCCTAATCTACCTTATCCTAATGGATTTAATCGCTCTTATGAATGGAAGATCTTTTAATATAGAGTTGATCATTCTGTCTCAATTAGAGTACATTCTTTGACATGATCAGCTCAGTTTACCATATTGTTACGTTTTTACCTTTTAAAAACAGTGGTTTATTTCCTTTAAACCGTATTCTTTTGATTGCAAATAGATTAGAGTTTAAAATTGTAAGTCAGTGTTATACAGAATATAATCTAAAATATCTTGAATATGTCTAAAGCAGCAAAAATGTATCCTTGAAAATTACGTTGCTGATTTGAGATGCAGGGAATTGAAGTATTATAAACTTAAATCAATGTATTTATATAGACTTTTTTAAATTAAAAAATATATTTTTAAAATTCATATTTAAAATTTTCAACAAATGTTTATCCTCCCATTGATTTTTAAAATATACCGTATCCTTTAGAAACTAAACCTTTCTGACATGATCATTTATCCAAACATTTTACACTATCAGATCCATATATATTTCCTCTAACGCCAGACCTTAAAAAAGCCAGAAGTAAGCTGTCCCAGGAACTTTCTGGGATCCTAGCTTTACTGTAACTAAATAGCTGCCTCTTCTTCTAATCAGTCTCGATTATTTTGCTTTTTATGATTTAATGTTAGTAAAGTTGTTCTCAGTTTTAACTTTTTCAATTTAATATTATCAAGTAACGACTCATCAAATATAATTTCTGGAACTTCATCAAATTCTCAAATAAGTTTGAGATCTTTTTTTACAAGGATCTACATTTGCTAAATTGTTAAACGGAATAGTGTCAAGGTTTTTATTCAGGATTTCCGCAACAATGATCAAACTCTTATGAGAATTCATTGATTGGCAGTTTCATAACTTAACATATAACACACTTTTTATTAAAATACCCTGTAAATCTAACTTGCTACGCACCAATTTCAAGTGTATAAACGATTTGTTTTTTTTATAAAAAAAACTTTAGTTTTTTTTGTTAAATTTACCTAAAAATAATTTCAATTTATCATACCACCACCATGTCATTTATACACTTCTATTCATACCACATGATTAGATCATTTAGTGTAGAACATTTTTAAAATAAAACTTCATGTAATGAGTATAATTTATAAATTAACACTATAATTTAACAGTACAAACATAGTACTTACTTGAAGTGTGTTGAAAAATTGTACTTAAATACTACGAAATTAGATATTTCATTAAGAAGTCTTGTACTTCCTTGGAATATATTGTATATTAAATAAATACAATTTTAAAAATAAATTATTGTTTTTTTTTATAAAGTTTAATTTGTTTTTAATGTGTTTGCTGTGGTGTTGATGCTCGCATCATAAATCTTTTCTTGAAACATTTCTAGGTTATTGGTTTTGATTGACAATTTTATATGTCATCCCATTTCCGCTTGTTCTAATTAAAGTATTTAAATAGTTTTTATTCTATTTTTTTAAATGTGTAATGCTTCTATTTTAGAGTACGCTACTGTTTGACAAGGTTAACTGGTAGAGCAACAGTTTTGTAAAATACTAGACTAACAAAATAAATACATACTAGAATTTGCAAAGCTGATAACAATAGTACTCCTACAATAATGAAGTGCTGTCAAATTCTTTACAAGAGAGTTTTTCGTTTTTGATAGTTTTCTCCAAGGCGAATTGATTTAACAGGTGTGTTCCACTGATCAGCTGATTATGGTTGTTTGGAAATTGAAGCTGTCAAATTCAATAGTGTAACATAAAAGCAACAAATATTTCAATTTCCATTTGTCTTCCAATTTAAGTAGTTCTCCTTTCAATCGCTGTCATTCCCCCAAATTAGCAAAAATTCACATCAATGTTTGAAAATACATGAATGACATAGTGTAAATGTTCATTCTTAAATCATTCATGATGCTCTTGCAGAGTGAGTTGTTCCCCTTTTCTGTTAAATTCTGTTTTCGTTTAATTTTCTTTCTATTCTTACTTTGGCATTCAACATGAATGCCTTACTAATTGGCATTGGTAATTGAATTGTAATGCGTTTAAAATTAAATCGTCTTAATTGTTGTTGTTGTTGTTTTATTCTTCATATAGTTTATGTTTTTGTTGGGTTTTCAGAGAAGGCATGTCTGCAGATGCAAATTCTTTATTGGTTATGGCCAGATTGTACTCGTACATATTCTTATATGTATGAAAGAGTATGTATTTATTTTTAAACTCTTCAATTAGCCAGGCAAAATATTTCACATGCTGCTGTTTTTTTTTTGTTTTGTTTTTCTGCATCAATGGTTGATTTATGCGAACATTAAATATTGTACGCAAAGAATTTTTTTAGAGAGTGAATAAGAGAAACAAATTCTGTGGCTAAAATTATACTTACTGACTCTAATGACGAATACATGCAATCTGAAGGTCTTTCGCTCGATAATGTTCATATAATTTTGCAATTTTATTTGCTTTAGTTTGCCTAATGTTTGAGTTATATGAAATGAACTATTTAACATCTTTAATTCATTACGAATAGATCCACTCATTAAATGTTTATAGCAAGGCTCAGTTACAATTCGGAACGTTTAAAAGATAATGAATTGATTTTGATGATTGATCGGTAGTTATTCATTCATCCAACAAATTTATGTTGTTAACCTAAACATCCTGTTACACGCAGGAAGATATCCAACCTTTTGACGTGCATTTCTCAATGATCTGTCAAGTCATGTAGGAAAAAGTTAGCCAGCTTACCAATCTTTGATCAGCCACAGTCGGATGTGGCAGAGGTGTTGTTCCAACGTCTCTTAATATCCTTAATCAAGACAACAAAAGTAGTGTGCATACCCAACAGTCCGGAGAACAGTGCAACCCCATTCCCTAGTCGATCTCGCCGAACGTTTATTAGTGCTGCCTGGACCCTTCATTTGCACGATGGAAGCGCTACATCAATCAATCGGTCAATCTCGTTATCTAAGAGCGAATCAAGACAATTCCCACGGATACTTTGGTGTCCCTTTACCAAACTAAGAACCACTGCAGAATATTTTTCCATCTCGTTTAGCGGTGCCCGGCATTCTAAGATAGGATTTCAGAACGACTTGACTATAAATGCCAATATTCTTTCCGTATATTCGGTAAAACCTGACAATTCGCCATCATGTTGGACTTATGAAGGTATCCACGCTTTAGACCAGCGAAATGCAAACTCACACCACTACAGTTTTTAGATCATGTAGTTGTATGAGTTGAGAATTATTCTCTAGCAAAAACAAAAACAAATAGCTGAAATAATGAAATAAACAAACATAAAAGCGTAACACAACCTGCTTCTATCAATGCTCATGCGAGACTGACTGTTTTTATACAATGTGTGTGCTTGCGTACATGTGAAAATAAAAAAAAGAGAGCTCACTGCAGCTCGCTGCTTTAGACGTCCATATCCGTCAGTTCACCCAACATTACCAGACCTTAGTCATCCAAGGCCTTGCAGTGACAGAGGAAGTGCATCACAGTTCCCTACCGAATTCATTATATTGGCGAGTCAATCTGCTAGTGTGCACTTCGAATCACTTCCATTACATTTCCTATTCGATCACGCGGAATTTTTATTAGTGTTTCAGATGGACGAAATTCACAAGTCCCTCTTCGACTTATCGATTACACGATTAAAACGGTAAACCAATCAATCGGTCAACTTCGTTATCCAAGAGCGACGTTCCTAATATATATCACGGGGAATGTTTATGAGTGTTGCAAGGCGACGAAAGTAATAAGTCCCGTTTCAGCCTATCGTTTCTACCAATCAATCTGTCAACTTCGTTATCCAATTCCTGGGACACTTTGGTGTCCCGGTACCCAACATTAGTAAAACTGCAGAATGTTCTGTCATCTCGTTGACAGAACATTCCAAACTGCCCAACATTCCAAAACAGGATTTAATGTCGTGCAGAAAACTATAAGAGATTTCAGGACGACTTGACTATCAATATTAAACCGAATATTCATCGATAAACCCTCAACCAATTCATAGTCCTTCGCTCTACTAAGATCTCAGTCTGAAGAACACTACACTGATCCAGTAGTCTAAAAGACACACGCGCTCCAGTCCACGGAATATAAAAACCTAACCCACCTTCGACTTTGATTAAAGATCTCAAATACATTGTTTGGGATATATTGATCCCTCCAATCCATAATCGACGCATTAAATCTCCTATCGAGAAGCATTAATCAATAATATTTGGGAGTCCACCGATACAGCCTAATAGTGTCGCATATCTGAAGTTGCGCTGGTCGCATACACCAGTTCTTTGGCAGGAAGCCAATTCAGGATGATAAACAGAGCCTTGGTTGTTATTCTTTAATAACATCATTGAAAGTATTGATTTCGCAACTTCAGGAACTGATTCTGTGGAACAATGTTGAGAATTTGAAGTATTTTCATAGATCTTACTTGAACTGCAACTTAGAACTAGTAACAGTTTAAGCTTCAACATGTGATCTAGACTAAATCTATAGATCGTAAACCTATCCCTAAATAACATCAAAGAACAAGTTTAAACAACTTTCACAACTGTTTAAAATCAGATGTAACGTTTGCTGAATCGATAAGCTAGGATTTCCTTCAATTATTTTCTTCCAGGTCATTAAAAACTTATTCTGTAACACAATTGAAGAAACAGTAAAAGTTCCTTAACAGCATGCCGAAACTAGGTACAAATGAGAGCATTTAAAAAAACAAAAAACAAATTGGAAGAAGTAGTTCTACAACCGTTCTAAAGAAGCTTCTATTGAACTAGTTCGGTGGATGAAAACTTCATGCAAAAATCAATGTTTAAAGAACTGGTTATAGAACCGTCCTAAGCAAGGGTTACGAGTTCAGCAACTCAGCCGAAGTGGACAATTTTAAACAAATATCATTGGTCTCAAAGCCAAACTAAAACGAATATTGGAATAGTGGCAATAGAACAATTTGTTTATAGAAACTGGCATAATTCGAGCTAAAACTGATTAATATCTTTGTAACCAAATTCTGCTACAGTTAAAGCGTAATTGTAACTAACCCCTTCATGTTCTAAACTTAATACAATTCATTTTAAATAAATCTCTAATTTTTTTATAAATTTTTATTTTCTATTTCTTTACAGAATGCGAAAAATGCAAAATAAGCACAAAAAGACTAAACCTCAACAAGTTTTGCAAAAGAGATTACGGTAAGTACAGATGTATATAAAAAAAATACTTTTTTAAAACTATAATATTCTGAAAACACTAAGATTTATTCTAAATAATCCTTTCTAACTATATATCTATTATATTCCCAATACAGCAATAATGGCCAAAGTGATTGGACGGGAACGGAGTACCGAGGTAACGAGCAGCGAACAATATACCAAAGAAAACCAAAATCAACAAATGAACGACGCCGACAGCGCGGAAACGGACGATCAAATGGCAACAGTGAAGTTCGATATACAGATACAAGCAATATTCAAGCGAACACCCCTAGAATACGCAACTACGAATACAATCCTAAGACGAGGTCCTATGACCTGGATCATACCAGTGAAGAATTTAGAGTGTAGATGTCCCAAAATTAAAATGAATAAGTAAGTAGGCAATAACAAAATAAAAATTCAAATTTAATAAATCACTTGCAAAATATTTCTTAAACTTTTAAATTCAAAACCCGCCTTATTCATAATAAATTTTTAAATGTATAAAAGGTTTATAAAAGAATTATGAATAAGGCCTAAATAGTTTTATGAAATTAGTTCTTTAAAATTTACTTAATTAATATTTTGAATTTTCTATTCCAGATCTTATTTAATTTTGGGTAAAGATTCTGAAGCTCCTCCCGGCTATTTGGGTATTGGTCCTCGTTCTATTGTTATTGAGTGGAAAGATGAATGGTATCGGCGCATGAAACGTTTTCAGCGCAGAGCGCGTACATGCGAATAAATTAGTTTTTTATTTTTATTTTAATTTACTTTAACTTTTTTTCTTTAGTACTATATCATTTCATTATTAAGCAATTATAAGAATATTTAATATGTAACTGTAAGCAGTAAAACTTAAAAAAAATCATAAGAAAATCTTAAAAACAACAAAAAAAATATAACAAACAAGTTTTAAATGTGTATAAAAAAAATTTAAGAAATTTTTTTATTTTTTAGTTTTTACTATTAACAAGTAAATAGATTTTATGCAAAGAAAATTAAATTTATAATAACAATATAGATTTTGGAAGAAAAATTAATAAACAAGATAGGAATTTTAGGTCTCTGCTGATTTTTTGACCAGGCTCAATAAAAAGAAAAACTGACGTTCTCAAAGTATTGTTTTAATAGCAGAAAAGTACTATTTTAGGTTTTTCTGTTCATTTGAGAACCTGATATTCAACTTCTGGGGATATAATTTTTTAAAAAATTAAAATAAATCTGCTATTTCTTAATGAAAACTGAATTGTCGAAAATTAAAATTTTATTAAAATAAGACTGTTTACTAAGAAATGGCAGATTTATTTCCATTTTTTATTTAAATCCCCCCACTAATGGTAAAAAAAATAAGCAGGATCGAAAAATTTTGTTCTTGAAAGTAATAAGCAGAATTATAGCATATTTTTAAAAATATTCAAGCAAATTTAATTGGTAGATTCAAGAATTATTAAAAAAAAAGTAAGGATGCTGTAGTTAAACTAACTAGATAAAATTAAATTCTAATATAGATATAATTCAATATGATTTCAACACTTGAGGGTATAAAATTTTAAAATCAATTAAAAAGGTTCTAGATATAACACTTTATATGAAGATAATCTGCCACCTTAACATGAAATTGCTAATTAAATGAAAATAAATTCATATTTTTTTTAACAAATTTTAGCACATTTTTTATGAAGACAAAAACCGGTTTCCGGTTTAACCGAAAAAGTGTGTTTTTGAAAAAACCTGTTTAGATTATAGACTTTTAAATAAACCGGTTAAGCGGTTTCGGCTTTTGTCTTCAAACCGGTTTATATTAAATTTTTATTTAATGGAAATTTTGCATTTTTGATTTCTTGATTTCTTTATGCAATTTTTTATATATTTTACGAAATGTTGTCAAATGCTAAAATTTTCTATAAAATAAATCAATATTTTAAAAAATGGTATCAAAGTTTTTCATAAATATGTTTGAATGAGCTTTAGAAAATATATTTCATAAAAACCGGTTAACCGTCTTACAAAAACCGGTTTGTCAAAAAACCGAAACCGGTGGAGTTTACAAAGATGAAAAAACCGGTTGACCGGTTTTCGGTTTTGGATACTCTATCAAGGGACTAAAAGTTTGAAATAATTTATACAATCATATCAATTTATTTATATCATATCAACACAGCTGACATTTCAAAACTAATTTATCTAAGGCCTTATTCATAATCAGTTTTTTAATTCATCAAAGATTTATAAATCGAATTTTGTATGGAAATTTCGTTTTATAAATTTAAAAATTGATTATGAATAAGGATTCAAAATAAACATATTCTTCTTAAAAAAACAGAGCAGAGATTTGCGTTTAAATTAAAAAAAATAATAATTTTGAAACGTCTTGAGAATAATTTAAATTAAAATTGTAAAATTTTTTAATTTTACTAGCTGTCTCGGCAAACGTTGTTCTGCCATAGCTCACACAAAGTTTGAAGACGCCCACTATAATAGTACTCCCGATATGCAATAATAAATTTTTACTTTGAATAGGAGGTGCCACGCCCATTGTACCTATATAAGTCAATTGTGAATCTAAACCATCCCACTCAAACACAAACAAAAAATTTCATCGAAATCGGCCCAACCGTTAAGGAGGGGTTCAGTTACTAACACACGTACAGAAGAATTATATATATAAAAAGAAGAAGATTTCTATTTATCAGATTTCTATTCGGGTACAATGGCTATAAACAGCAAAAAGGAGTATTATTATCACATTATTATTAATTTAAAAGAGAATATATAAATTTGAAAAAATTAGATTTACTCCTCCCAAATGTATGAGCTGCATCCACTGTATTAACAAAACAATGCAACATTAAAGTAGGGATCTTTGAATTGAATCTTTGAAAATAAAGTTTTGTTGCCATTAGAACGTGATACAAAAGAAAAAAAAGATTGAGTGTTTAAAACGTTTCTAAGATGACACTATAATGGTACAAGGTGGCGCAAAAGTAATCACCCTCTTGATATACAATTGGGAGATTCAAACGGTCTAGCAGATTATCATATTGTCATGATGTCCTAATAGTGATATGATAGTTTAACTTTTTTTTGTGTTTCTAATAAATCAGATCGCCCAAAAATATTTTTTTTATTTTTCGAACGCTATTGGCATTTGTAAAGAGTACATTTTGATATATAGTCCCGCAAATAGAGGCATTAAATTTGTGTGCATGTATGGGCAAACAATAAAATATCCGCAACAACATCAAGCAACTGATTGAAATATTTGTATTTTTACTCTTTATTGTATACATTCGGATTGTGTACGTGTAAATTGACGAAAATCTTCGTATTCTGGACAATACTAGCTAGGAACTATGATTTTTTGGTTGAAATTTCCCAATAACCAACTATTCCCAAATAATGCTCGTAGTGACTTAAAATGTTTTTACACTAACTACTGCTTCAATTTTAATTGAGAAAAACTGATCTGGAGGATAATTCTAGGATTCGTATACGAACGTAGGAGATTGAAATTCCTTATTCGAAATTTATAATTATAACGAGCAAGTTTTTACTCTAAAGTTAAGAAGCTATCAAAATTTATTTCGATTATGAATGCCAGAATTAGCCTCTTGACATTTGGATAAATATGTATTTCATCTGTCAAAAATTGATAAATTAGATTTGGAGAACATGAGGTTTAAAATCAAAACAACAGTTTACGCTTAGAGAGAATTGAAAATCTAGGTACATATCTCTATTGAATGTCTAAAAATCATTTACGCCGTTTTGATTTCTATGAAAAACTTTTGCTTTTTTCTGTCCTCTTTTTCCGAAGAGATTTAATTTATAGTGCTGGAAGTTGAACCTTAAATGCCTTTAATTTGGTACCAAAATTACGATTTTATAAAATGTTTTTCCTGAAACGATAATGACATTATGTTTTTATTGAATTTTCTAAGTATATTTGAAGCGCTAAATAAGGTAATTTTCAAATCGGACAAAATGTAAAATCGTACGGTTCTGGAAAACTTTTAAAGCATAAATAGAGCATACGATTGGGTCGGACATTTTTGATGCTAATTGAATAATTCGATTATATCCTAAATTTTGTCCATAAAAGCAACAGAAGAATTTTAAATAGTAATTGCATTTTTTTCTCTCGAAACAAATAAAGAATTTTTATTCCAAGATTTAAATTAATCGAACTTCTTAAATCTATTAAGTTTTTTAATAGTTACGTTAATTACGTTTATTTTTAAAATGAGAAATGCATTTCAATGAATTAATTTCACTAAAAATATTTTAAAATTTTCATAAGACGGTATTTTGCAAAACAAAATTATTTGACACTCAACTTCACATAGAACAAAAATTTATTTAATATTTAGTAATTTTGAGTGCTTAATTCTGAAATTTTGAAAGTCTTTATTTCTGATTCAGTTTCAAAACTGGAAAATTATTTAAGAATTTTCACACCAGGAATCATCAAAACCTAACAAATAGAAAAAATATTATAAGAAGCCTTTCAATTCAGATATTAAATATTCACAATAATGGCAGATTGATGTTGACAGTCTGTGTGTGACATGTTTGGTGGCGTTTGTCAAATCTTTTGTTTATTATTCAATCACTGATGCCAAATCAGCATTACAAGTTACAAGATTGAGCAGCAGGTCCAAATGATAAAACTTTATTATCAAAACCGACTGTGCAACATTTGGTGGTAAAATTCGAGCATTTACTTGTAAGATCGGCTGAGAACATTGCCGGTGTCCCTGAAATTGTGAAGAAGATCTCGGATTTTTATAGACTTTGTGTCCTTTGTTTATTAACATGCGTAGTGTTGTATGAATTTCTATCCCAATAAGCCGCTATTTTCCGTATCGACATTTTGTTGAATCATTTAGTTAATTATATTAATAGAAAGAAAATATGTACTTCATTTGATTACAATCGAACTTGATTCATTCTACAACGAAATTATTTAAACCACTGTCCCAAAAATGAGATGGTCTAAATTATGTGGATATTCTTTAATTTTTTTTTTCTATTTTCTCAAAATTTCAGTAGACATACAAATTGTAATTTGATTAAAGAAATTGTGCTATAATTCTGCTCCTTACTATTAGGTTTTTCAATATTAAACAAAAATAAGAAAATTATATACTAACTGCATTTATTTATTAAATATTAATTTTATACATCTCTCATTTGTAAATTGACTTAATTATTATTAATTTTTGTTTTACTTTATTATTTTAACCTGCACCATTTTGTAAATAAATATGATATTTTAAAATAGAAAACAATCTGTGAACCTTATTTTAAAAACAGTTGAGCAAAAGCTTTTAATCTATTATTTTTCAAAACATTAATTTAAATCAATCCTAATAAGTACTTAAAAAGCCTTACACTTACTCACTCAACAATAAACTCTTAACTTCAAGTTAACACTAAATATTCAAATAAAAATTTATTAAATTTCTTTGTCTAATACATTTTATCGCAAATCGAATCCAAACAGCTTTCAAAACTGAAATAAGCTTGTGCTGAAATCTCCGCAAAATGGTGCCTGGTACTCAGGATTCGGCTAAGCCGAATATTATTATTATTTTTTTTTTTTCATCTCTCTTTAGTAATACAACCGAATATTAATCAAAATAGTTTTTAGTTTTGTTCCACATCAAAAATAGCTGATGATTTCCTATAAAATACTAAACTCTCCACAAAATAACGATGTAATACGAGTAATGACAAATTTTTTAAATATTTTTTTTAATGATAAAATTAAAAAAAATTATTTAAAAGATTTCAAAAAATAAACGAACTAAAAATCTTAATTAAAAAGCAATAATGTATTATTAACAAATTTCCTACTAAAGTAGCAATTAACAAAATATAAAAAAAAACTGTGTTAAAACAACCTAAATCACTCACCCCGCCCACAAAACGTTTCTCCAACATGCCACACCTTAAACAACAACTAAAACTTATAATCAAATCCTTCAATAAACAAAATGAACCAAAATGCAATAATATTTATGATTTTAAATTTTTTTGTTAATTATTTTTCATAAAAAAACACAACAAAACATAGTATTAATTAATGTAAAAAAACTCACAAAGAAATATTATATAATATTATTTTTTATTATTATTTAAACAATTATAATAAAACTCTTTGCTATTATAATAGAAAACAAAAAATATTCTATATTGTATTTTATATATTAAAAATATTTATATAAATAATCTTCTTAAGTCTGATAATTAATTCGTCTTTTGTGTAATAAATTTATTGTAGTTTTAACAACATATTATTCATTTAAAAAAAACCGTCAACAATTCATTATTTCTCTCTTAAATTAAATGAAAAAATTAAATTTTGAAAAAAAAAACAAGAAAATATATTTTAAACAAAAGAATTGAAAGCAAAGTATGAATGCACTGCAAAAAATTTTAATAACCCATTTATTGAATATTTTAAATATCGATTTAATTGAATGTCAATTGGAGAATTAACAACAAAAAAAAACACACACAAAATTATTAAAGTAAAAAGTATATCGTATTAAAAAAAATAATATTAATAAAATGAAACTAATATTGTACAGTTAAACAAAACAAAATTGTTTTATTTCAATTCACAAAAGGTTATCATTTTGCTAAAACTTTCATTAAGGGTTAATAGGAATTTCGTATATTAGAATATCTACATCAGTTTCTGAAGGATTTTAGTCCTATCAAGCTGTTGTCTTGTCTATTGAAAACACTTGAGCAGCTGATAGATCTCCATCTAAGGAATACAACTGATATGCGTCACATTAGAGAGTCTCAACAGGCCTACCTTGAAATTAGAACATGTTTTAACTCTTTGCGGTTTAGTGGTCACTTTGCGGTTTAGTGGTCACTTTACCACCTTTTCTATAGTCTCTAAAACATAGTTTATTGGCATTTATTGGAATTTTACTAAACAATTATATTTTTTGAAGTCATTGGTTATGATTTTTTTTGCAAAACTTTGCCGTAAAGGGTTTTTTAAGAGACTTTCATTCAATCAAAAAAGCACAGAGTGTTTATTGTTCGTTAAATTCAGTATTGCTTTGCTATTTCGTTTTTTTTTTGGTCAGAAAATTTAGTCAAAATTATTCGATTTCAAAAAAAAACAAGTAAGAGAGCTATATTCGGCTGTGCCGAATCTTATATACCCTTCACCAAATTATACTTAAAAATATTTGTATTTAAACAATATCAAAATTTTTTTTTAATGTTTTAAAATTTTTTTTTTTCAAATTGTTTTTTAATTTTTTTTAAAAAAGTTTTTTTTTTAAATTTCTTTAATTAATTTTTTTGGAAAAAGAATTTATGACAAAAAAAATTTTTTGATGAAAAAAAAATTCCGGTTATAAAATATTTTTTTCCGATTTTGACCCATTGTATGTCCAACTTACTTTGGTCTTATATACGTCGTTGCAAAGGTCTTTGAAATATCTATCATTAGATATCCATATTGTCTATATTAATCCATAGTATAGTAATCCAGATATAGGTCAAAAATCGAGGTTGTCCTAGTTTTTTCCTTATATCTCAGCCATTTGTGGACCGATTTTCTCGATTTTAAATAGCGACTGAGCCGGAAGACTTTCGGAGATATTGATGTATGAATCGTGTAAGTAAGTTATTTGGGGGCTTCGGAAAGTTGATTTCAACACACAGACGGACATGGCTATATCGATTCCGCTATCTATAACAATCCAGAATATATATACTTTAAGGGGTCGCAAATAAAAAAAGTGGAAATTACAAACGGAATGACAAACTTATGCCACTCATGGTGAAGGGTATAATTATACGAAACGAAAACTCGACAAAAAAAAATTTGAAATGTGATGTTTTTTTATGTACAAACAAGTGTGACTGAAAGAATTAAAATTTTATTATTGTACTTTAGCTGCATTTTTGGACTTTCTGGTGTGCTGAATTAGGATTAGCTGTAGTTATCAATTCGATGTTAGATTGGGAAGTTTAAGGAAAAACTGACCACAGATACACTACTGGGAGGAGATCTATCACCCCTACTGCAACAGCCGACGGTCAAGGTAATCCTGAAAATTTTTAACACAAGGTATAGGAAAATAGTATCAAATGCAGATGATGTAGTAATACTGTTTAAGGGGAAATTTCTGAAGTCGGGCATCACTTACAAACATTATTCTAAAGCCAAAAGGGACAGAGAGTCAACCCAGAAAATATGGAAATAATTATCTTTACCAGAAAATACAAGGCAGGCATTCAACATGTCGAAACTTAAATGAGTAGACTGAAATTGTCAGGGTATTTAATATTTTCATACTATAATGAAGGATAAGCTTAAACAAGGACATAATGTCTACTACTCAGCAAGAAAAGAAAACATCTGATGTACTATTTGGTGGTAGACAATGACAAATGAATGTTATAAAATATATGAAAGGGAACACACCTCAGGCCGTTCTAAATATCCTTCTATACGTACCACCCATTGACGAATATACGACCCCTTTCACACTAAGCAATTTAGTTGCGCAAGTCTCTTGCCCAACAACAAAACAGCATTCAAAATTTTCTTCTCCTCAACCCGACATTACCTCTGGTATCTACAAACACAAGAGACTTGCGCAACTAAATTGCCTAGTGTGAAAGGGGTCTATAGCTGTGTTATTTTTTAAGAAGCCTACTGAGACCATATTAGTATGTGTTCGTTAGGCCAAGGCGAAATGTACAGACACACAATTTGTTTTATGAATACGGCTTCCTTGGCCATGTTCTTATTAATCCGGGAATTAAAGAAATCGGCAATACACTCCAGATAATTGAAATGCTTCCAGTCTTCGAAGATGAATATAAAATTACTGACACTGGGATGTTTTACAGAGTTTCCGATGAATGCAATGTCTATCGGGCTGAGATTCATGTCGTAAGTGGTAATATTACTAAGGAAAAAGATGTGAATATTACTACCGAAAGGGTATTTCATTAAGTGCTTCCTATTTTTAAATAAAAACAAGTAGGAAAGTATGGTCGGTCAAGTCCAACCATATAATACCCTACACCAAGTAAATGAGCAAAAACATTTTTGGTTTAAAATATCAATAATTTATATTCGTGAGTGATTTTCGGATCACCATTAAATTAGGTCGTGTGATTTATGTCTATATGAAAGTTATTTATGTTGAATTTTGTGTATATACCAACATTTTTAAGAGATTTATGCACGTTAAAGTGATTTTCGGAAGCGGGTCTATAAGGGAGCTATGACTAATTATATGGGAGCTATGACCGATCGTAACAAAATTTTATGACATGAATTTTGTATATATAAAACTTATTTGGAGCGATATTTGTGTATATATACATAAATTAAACATTTATGTCCAATAAAGTCCAATTTCGAGAGGACATTTGTATGGGGGCTAGGTGAAATAATGGACCGATTTCAGCCAGTTTCAATAGGTTTGTTCCTTTGGCCGAAAAAATTATATGTACCCAATTTGATCGAAATATCTTCAAAATTGCGAGATGTACTCTGCGCACAAGGTTTACATGGAGAGCCAGCCAACCAGCCAGACGGATGGACGTACATCGTTTAATCGACTCAGAAAGTCGTTCTAAGCCGATCGGTATACTTTAAGGTGGGTGTTAGACCAATATTTTTGGGCGTTAGAAACATCTGCACAAACGCATTATACCCTCTACACTATGGTGGTGTAGGGTATAAAAAGAATGTATCAATGCCATTATGTATGGAGTATTACATCGAGCAAATGTCCGCCGCGGCTTCGTTGGGTGGTGCGCATCCGAAGTGTCCAATTTTCCATGACTCTGGCGCTAAATTTGACCGATGGCATGGGTTATGTTGACTTTGAGGGCCGCTGTTGACTGTGGCTTATACGTATAGACCTGTGACTTAAGAAAACCCCACAAGAAAAAGTCTAAAGGGGGTCAAATCGCACGATCTCAGTGCCAGTTCACATCACCTCCATGTGAGATGCCCGAATGTCCACTGTGGCATGAGCTGTGAGGAACGTAGAGCCGGCCTTTTGAAACCACATCTCGTTGGTGTCCATATCATCCAATCCAGGCCTAAAGATGTAGGTAATCATCATGAGCCTAGCCAATGTCATTCTCAAAGAAATATGGACCGATGACGCCGCCAGCCAAAAATCCACATTAAACAGTGACTTTTTCGAGATGGAACGTCTCAAATTCAACAATTTTATTTGTTGATGTACCCATTCATCCAGAAATGGGCTTCATCGTAAAATGGCCGAAGCGCGAGGAACATTGGCAGAACGAACACGCATAACGATAAAAAAAAATCCGTATGGCCATTATCAACTGTCATGGTCCGGAAGTCCCTATTGAAATCAGAAGGTCTAATGGGAAGACTTTGAAGTACTGGTGATTAACTCTTACCTCTATATATAGCTCACCACGTTTTCCGATGACCATAAGTAAAACTTGCTTAGATTTCGTGTCTCCTGAACATCAATGTTATTGGCCAACTGATCCAAGAAAAATTCCTAATCTAATAGACTTCCATATATTGAAATATTATTCGAAATTCTCGAAAAGCGTAGACTCAGAATAGAATGACAACAAAATATACCACCACAGCAATATGGAGACTGAAAAGAGCTCTTCATTTAGAAGAGGATCACATAAGTAAAAATTATATTGAAAGTTTGACGAATACCAAATATACAAATATGTATCTCTCTTTGGAAGGCAACGAGTAACATTAAGCCACCGATGGAGGCACGAAGTGCTATGGAAAAAAAATACAGTATTTGCTAATTATTTAAATATGTAAAGTATTTCAACCTAATTACCATTGAAAGCACGTATCAAAGACATTTAATTCAGCTCACCAAATGCTGAACCCAAAACCAAAATTTTGAGAAACAGTATCTTAGAATGAAATCGACTTTTATTTTAAATGTGAACACTTATTTTTTGGGATGTGTAATGTGTATACAACCTTAAGCAATTCACGGCCCCCTTGATTACCGAAATCTCAGCCTGTAAAATACTACATTGGTCTAAAGAAATGTCTTTGAGTGCAATAATTAATATTGTTGAGGAGTCTAATGGCAAAGTTGAGACCCACAACTGTGATCATAAGATAGTTATTATGGCAACCAGGTCATCATTGCAAAAATAGTTTTTGATGCTGCGAAGTATGAACAGAAGTTGATAAGATTCCCTCGAATGATTTATGAAGGTGATTATTATAAGGGCAATCCAAAAAACAAGTGCAAGGTACATTATTAAGGAGTGAGATCGAAAAATTCTTAACATACATATATGTTTATAAAAAAGAAACCACTAAACTTACAGCTTTAATTTTTTTTTTATTTGATTGAAATTATTATTACAATTTACAAAAAAAATTATTTTTATAGTTTTAATCACTAGTGATGAAATTTTGAACCTTTTTCGGAAACCCTTCCATTAACGTTTTTATAGTGCTTTCTGTCACTTTGCTCGAACATGTAGTCCATCTCCGTTTAAAATCTACCACACTTTTGGACACCTTTTTTGTACTCTTCAATTCTCTTTTAACAAGAGCCCAATATCTCTCCACTGGCCTTAGCTCCGGGCAGTTTGGAGGATTTGCCTCTCTTGGTACAAATACCACATTATTGTTCTTGTACCACTCAAGGGCTTGTTTGCCATAGTGACAGGATGCCAAGTCAGGCCAAAAATAAGTGGACACATTATGAAGTCTTATGAATGGAAGCAGCCTTTTTTGTAAACATTCCTTGATGTAAATTTCGGTATTTATAGAGCCCGTTGTAACAAATGAGTGGCTTCTTTTGCCGCAACTGCATATTGCTTGCCATACCAAGAACTTTCTGGGAAATTTTGTCTGCTTTTGGGTCCTAAACTTTTCTTCAACATTCCCTCGAGCATCAGCAACATAAAATTTTTGACCTGGAAGTTGCGAAAAATCTGCCAGAACATACGTTTCGTCATCCATTATGCAGCAAGAATATTTTTTTATAAAACTTGACTTCAATTTCCGTGCTCTGTTTGTGGCCTCTAAATTTTTAGTAGCGTTCCTGTCAGGAACTTTTTGAGCCTTGTATGTTTTTAAACCTGCATTAGCTTTAACTTTTCGTACCAAATAGTCCGAGCACTGAGCTAACCGGGCTGCTTTCCTACCGGATGTGTTGGGAGCTCTTTTGAAAATGCGTTCTATTTTTTTGGCTTTAGAAACATCATGTGGACCATTCCTTCTACCTGAACCAGGTTTTCTATCAACTGACAAGTTCTCCCGGTACTGTTTAATAACATTGGAAACAGTTTGACGGCAGACCTTTGTATGCTTGGCCAACTTTTTGTAAGACCAAGTTGGGTTTTGTTGAAAATATTTAATAATTTCAGTACGCACTTTTTTCTGGTCACTCATTTTAATCAGATTAACAAAAAAATTAATATAATTGACATTACACATAATAACTGACATGTTTTTCAAAGGTAACTTGATCAAAAAAAAATTCAAATAATACTTGGGTTAAAAAATGTAATGAAAAACGTGTGTTAAGAATTTTTCGATCTCACTCCTTAGTATGATCATAAGAGGACACTACAGACTGTATGTTCAGATTCCACGACAGTTTCGAATATATGATTATACCTAGATATTTTACCCCATTCAAGCGAACCAGTGGAACACTAAAAGGAACTTGTACCAAAGAAATTCGAGGCTTCTTATTTAGATGCGTAAACAATTACGAACTGAGGGAAAGAGATTTGTTTACTATAAGCAGAATACAACATGTTTCTCCAATTATATGTAAATATGTATGTTTAAACTATCATTCTGAAATAGATTTTGAACATTATAATCACTCTCGTGTTGTTTGGCAACATTTAATTGAAAATTTTTTTTTAATATATTAATTTCAATCAATTTGCAAATTCAGTTCCCGAAAGGAACCAAAAATATACCTTAAATCCCTGATATTTAATAATTTATGATGATATGTACATATGTATGTATGTAGTATATTGAAACCCATAAAAATCAATTTGTTATTATTATTATTATTTTATTATTGCCATTCATTACAATTTCCATCATATTCTCGAATGCGCTCTTCGGTGGCTTTAATTCAATTACAATTTATATTAAACAATTAATTATACATGTGCATAAATTAATTAATTTAAGTCAGATTTTTGACAATTAAAATATGTTAATGTGACAAAAAGAACATGGAACAAATTAATTGAAGTACAAAATATGGCTGCCATGACAAGAGAGCATGTTATACGCCAAGTATTTTGTACTGGATTGTAGTCTTCCCTCGGTAACTGGAGGAATTTCATGTTTTTCTATAAAATTGTGTTAATTTGATTTTGGCATTTAAAATCAAAAAGGGAGGGAAGAGAGGGAATAGATAAAATTCAACTGGCTCTTTTAATACCTTCATATGAGTGTCAATAATTGAACATTCCAATTGAAAACATTGTAATCCACTCATGTAGCGCCAGTAGCATGGAGACATCCGTTTTACTGGACTATTATATTAAATATTGTGTACTTGTAGATATACACATCTGCTCAAAATAATAGATACACCTAATTGGAAAAAATTTAAATGGCGGTAACATTGAAAATTTCCTCGCAAGCGTTAAGAATACATCATATTATTAAAATTTCTATCTGGAAATGTCATGTCAGTCAAAAATCTGGCAACTATTTGCTTTCATGTTGATTTTTAAAAACGAATTTATTTGAATTACAAAAAATTATTTGCTCATAAAAATAGATACACATCAGTAATTTGTAATTTGTTTATATACAATTTTTTTTTTTGTGCAATTTTTTGTTCCTATTTACGTGAAACAGTAAGTATAATTTAAATTTTAGCAACAATTTTATAAAAAATAGGACTCTTTTGAAGAAAATGGGACGAAATCATCATTGTACCGAAGATGAGAAAAAAATTGTTCAAACGATGAGAAATCAAGGAAAATCGTTACGGGAAATAGCAAAGAGCATAGGAAGATCTTTACATTTTGTCCAAAATGCTTTATCTAAAAAACAAAAAAGAGAAACTCGCGGTAGACCAAAGAAAACCAGTCCAGAAACAGATAGGCGGATCGTCCTTATGGTTAAAAAAGACCCTTTCATATCATCGAAAGTTATTTCTGCTGAGCTATGTAACGAAATCAGTCCACAAACAGTTCGTCGTCGTCTTTTACAAGCTAAATTCCCGGGAAGAATTGCCAGAAAAGTGCCACTAATGCGCCAAAAAAATATCAAGACAAGATTAGAATTTGCTAAAGAGCACTTACAATGGCCCGGGTGTGAAGGCGAAAAAAAATGGAGAAATATTTTATGGAGCGACGAAACAAAAATAAATTTGTTTGGAAACGACTGCCAAAGAAATGTACGCCGACCAAAAGGAAAAGAATTCCACGTTAAATTTACAAAAAATACGGTAAAACATGGCGGGGGAAACATAATGGTTTGGGGTTGCTTTTCATGGAATGGTGTTGGTCCGATATTCCGAATAGAAGATACCATGGATGCTAGTGGGTATAGAGACATATTGGAAAACGTAATGCTTCCATAAGCATCGGAAAATATGCCATTAATATGGACATTCCAGCAGGACAACGACCCAAAACATAGTTCAATATTAGTTAAAAACTGGTTCTTGGAGAATAACGTACCTGTTTTAAGCTGGCCCAGCCAATCCCCTGATTTAAACCCAATAGAAAACTTGTGGAGTGAATTAAAGATAAGGCTTTCGAAGGAAGTTTTCAAAAATAAAGACGATTTATGGGAGAAAACGCAAAAAATATGGTACGAGATTCCATTGGAGAAGTGTCAGAACTTGATATCCAGTATGCCCAGAAGAGTGGAGAAAGTTTTACAAAACAAAGGTGGATATACTGGATACTAGCTTTTCTTTAATAATAAACTAATTTTTTTAAGATAAAATTTATTAGCTTTTGTTTAATAAGAATTTTTAAAAATGTATCTATTATTATGAGCACCACTATAAATAAAAATAACTATAAATAAAAATCGACTGAATTTTTTTTATAATTTTACAATATGCCATTATTTTTTTTCGTTTTTAAAAAATAAATTTTGGTGTATCTATTATTTTGAGCAGATGTGTATATTTATAGGTATGTATGTATTCATATGGATGCATTCAGTAGGTTGCCATGACAGGCAACGAGATATCGTTTACAACAAATAAAATGCATTTTTATTATTACAATTATTATAACGACGCAATTCGTGTACAGGTGCAACTGATGCTGTATCATGGCTGTGGATGCCACATACATTGGCATTTGTAGAATGCAACGCATCAAATGTATTTATTGCATTGAATGATAAAAATAACAAAAATTGTGTTGCACAGACACCACCAATACAATGTGAAAATATCCGCCGGTTTTTTAAAAACGGAAATCCGTAGTTCCTTTTTTTGGATGGTTAGGGTTATGGAATGAAATTGGGTGGCATTGAATTTGATAAATGTTGTCAAATATAATAATTTTAACGAGCCCTCATGTGCATAACAATAACAATGTTGGTTAAGAAATTTTCGCGATTATGGCAGGATCTGTTGAAATATATTTACATTGGCTATAAACTAATACAACTATTACTATTTTTCAGCCCATTACAATTGTGAAATATCAGAAGACTTCCTGCAGATAACAATCTGAATAAAGAAAAATAAACTACAAGAGATCTTGTAGTTTATTTGTTTAAAAATAAATTTCCAATACACTTTGTTTTATTGCAAAAGGATATTTTATATTCTTCTCGTTGGTTTCTAGAGAAACTGAAGTGTATTGAAATCAACAAGAAGCTCGAAATAATATTTCAACGGCACTAAAAGATATTGCCAAATAGAAATCATAAATTATGTGTATTCAGCACAGACATTAACCACAGTTAGAAGTAAAAATTAGGAACCAGTATTGCCAGTCTAAATATTTAAAATTTAGTAAAGACTCATTTTAAAAATCCTATGGTTATTAGGGTTCTACAAGTCGAAAAGTCGAAATCGATTTTTTGGTCGGAAAAAAGTCGAACAATCGATTATGTTATCTCAAAAGTCGAATAGTCGATAAAAGTCGAAAAAAGTCGAATAGTCGATAAAAGTCGAAAATAGTCGATAAAAGTCGAAAAAAGTCGAATAGTCGATAAAAGTCGACTTTTTAGAATGTTAAAAAAAAATATTTAATTGCAACATTATACTAAAACTATTGCAATTTGGTACACTTGCATTTTTTGTAGTGTATGCTAATATAAATAATAAATAAATGTTTATAAATGAAAGCTTTTTCTACACAACATTCTTCTAACTATTATCGCCTTGATAAATTTCATTTTTATTGCTAAACAGTACAAAAGGCGCATCAATAAATGTAGAAACTATGTATTTGTTACAAGAAATGGTAAAAAGTTGAAAATAGTCGGAAAGTCGAAAATAGTCTAAAAAGGTCGATTTAACTAAAAAGTCGAAAGTTCGAAAAGTCGACTTTTATAAATTACCAAAAATCGAAAGTTCGAAAAGTCGGCTTTTTAAAAAAATGAAAAAAGTCGAAAGTTCGAGAAGTCGACTTTTTAAAAAACGGAAAAAGTCGAAAGGTCGAAAAGTCGACTTTTTGTTTCAGCTATAGAACCCTAATGGTTATATTAAAGTAAAAAACGCCTGCATTTCATTTCCTTATTGACAACACTTATTAATCGGATATTGCTAAAATCTGTGTCTGTAGAGTAACACAGCAGTTGGCAGTTTTAACATTGTGTATCTGTGTTTTTTTATTTCTTCCGGTTTTGATATTTTTTTTGGAATAAACTTACTATTTTTTGAAAAAATAAAAATTACAATGTACATTATATATCTGTCCAATATTTGCAAGTTTATTTAATACAAATGGGTGTTTGCATTTCAACATTTTTGGTTTATTCAAACACAACTTACAAATCGTTTAATCGTATTGTGATTGCAAATGTTGTAGGTATGTAGAAATACAATTTTTAATAGAGTTGTGTAAGAGCTGCACTTGTACGAATGTACTTAAAAAAGTACCTAGCAGCTAAGCAAGTAGTCAATGTATCCCTTTTAAAGGGGGGTCAGACGGCATGTATTGCTTGTGTTTTGTGCCATGTATTGGGACATTTTTCCATATGTAAACATGTACATACCGTGTGATCCATATGAAACTTTGTGTATGTAAAATACATGTGTATTACTCGTGACATTTTTTGCAATTAGAGCATGTTCTATTTTCGTGTGTATAACAGTGTTGTATTTTGAAATACAACACTGTGTGAGTGCAAAATAAAAAAACAAAACAAAAAATAGTAAAGACAAATCATAACAAAATAAATTTCATTGCATTAAATATATGTATTGTGATTTTAAAATGTTTTAAATAAATATATTGTTAAAAACAACAAACATATAAACTAATAGAGGTTATGTCACATGCAATTACATATGTACGTTTGAACGTGGAAATTATGAATCGTATGTATAACGTGAATTTTGCCATACACATGGAATTCCATATGTATCGAATACATGTCCCAATACACAAGCAATACATGCCGTCTGACCCCCCTATTAGACATCAATTGTCACTAATGTCTGCTGACTCTAGTCACTTTAAAGTTTTATTTTGTATTGAAATTTTTGGGCGTAATTCGTACAAACTGGTTTTATACAAATTGTGTTGATATAATTATCATACAGTTTATTTTTTTGCGCTTAAGTATACTGACATCCCATATAACCTAGCGTGAAGTCAATTGAAGTCAATATTAAAATAACTAGTTATGTATCTGTTCAAAATAACCAGTTAGGTAACTAGTAAGATAACTGACTCTGTGTAAGCGGTATGTGAAGCCAATATGTTGAGTACTTTGGACCAGCAATCAGACAGTCACATTGTAATCAAAAAGGGTAAATTGAGCTCCTGCTTGTGATATGCACATGTTAGTTGACTCTCTAAGTGAAAGGTTAGCTTATCGTTCCAATTGGATAAAATTATACAAAATCATGCAGGTCCATATCAAAGGACAGAAAACAGAACTTTTCAGATTTATCATCTCTGATTTTAACTATAATTCGACAGTTATTATGAATTGCAAGTGTTTATCAAAACATAGAATTTTTGACCCGAGAACTTCTCAGGTCCAAAAATTGATTTACTTATTAAAGCTCTCCTGATAATACAATAATTTTATATTAATCTTTTAAATTACCAGCCATCAATATTAACATATTGAGTATTAAGTAAAAGGTATTATAAGAATAAAGCAATAAACACTGTGCGACAGCTCAAATTGGCGGTGGTTCTGCCTACCGGGAAAAGTTATATCGGTCAAAAAAAAGTTATATAGTCTCGGTGTTTCGCTTGGTCAGGAATTGAGATATATAAGTATTTTATAGGGGAAATTGTTCATGCATTTTGACCATCTAAATGTCCGAATATCGCAAAGTTTTTAAGCTCAATGCCGGCTACAACATAGTCTATAAACGAAAGCGATATTTTTGATTGTCCTTGAGTGGGACCCTGGAAAATCTATTTATAATTTTTTCGTGAAGTAAACCTGTCTTTCACTTCTTCCATCACCATCCCTCAGCTAGCCTCAGAGTCAGATCAATATTGTGAGCTCTTCCATTAGTGGCCACGCCCATAGAAATTCGATATAAAGGTAAAATGTTGGACTCGCTGGTGGCTGAGATTTGTTGGTGGTCGCCAAATTCGTACGATCCCTACAATGAAGATGAAGAAGATACAATGATAGTTTCCTCCGAGAGTATGTCACAAAATTGAAGTTAACTGACTAATTCAAAACAATTGATTTTTTCCAAATGAAGACAGATCGTCATCCGACACAGACTCCGAACAAGAAAGACCATCACGCAAGTAAGTAAAGACAGCAAAGAAACGAATGGGAGGGTCAGGTACTTTTAATACTTTGATGATGATTCAAATTGAGATAACTTACGAAAGAAATAATGAACAACTGAATTTCCAGAATCCCACTCAAAGAGAACCGAAAATACCGCTTTCCTTTATTGACTATTTTGACTACAACAAAGTTTTTTTTTGCTTGAAAAATTTAAATTTTTTTTCCCAACAAAATGTCATTTATGGGAAGTTCTGCTTTATTTCTTTAATTAAAAAAAAATGCCGCTGAAGCATACCGATTCCTCAGCAAAACTTATGGTGAATGTATTCCATCGGATTAAATGTGTGCGAAATGCTTTGTTCGGGTCAGAGGTGGTGACTTTGACACGGAAGATAAAGATCGCGCAGGCCATCCAAAGAAGTTTGAAGGCCAAGTATTGGAGCCATTACTCATGAAGATTGTTGTAAAGCTCAACAAGAGCTTGAAAGACGTTTTTGCATATCCGAAATGATGTTTGAACGCTATAAAAGAAAATAATTTTTGCATCGAATTCCGATGAAAAATTGCTCCATTACGATAACCCGAAGTGTAAGAGATCGTACATGAAGGCCAGCCAACCAGCCGATTCGACACCAAAGCCAAAATATCCATGGCGCTAAGGTAATGCTCTGTATTCCATCACATGGAACCTGTACCTAAGGCAACTGATTCGTTTCAAGAGAGCATTTGCCGAAAAAGGCTCAGCCAGATGTGAAACCGTAATATTTCATCATGACAACGACCAACCACATTATACAATCATAATAAAAACTATTAAGAATGAAGTGGTTGGGAAGTTTATCCTCACCCGCCTTATAGTCCAGGCATTGCGCCGTCCGAATACTATTTTCCCATTGTTCTCAACCGAAATTCTTTTCCCAAAGTTTTCCAAAATTTAATGTTTCCTCCATGATAACACAAGATATTTATGTGTACACAAATTAAAACTCTCATCTCAGTCGAAAATTGTCGATATACATACATACATAAATAATATTTTTTTTTATCCGTAAATTTTGTGTCATGCCTTGTCTCATCTGTTTGTAGCTGTGGTTTTAAGGACATTCTCACCGGCCTTGTTGCTATTGCCAACAATACATAAGTCCTGTCATTGTCCGTTCGTTTAATGTTTGTTCCTGTTTTATTCCCGGTGTTTTATTTTGCTTTTTTTGTTTTGAATTTAAACTTTTATATATGATAAATGTTCATTCAATGGTAATCAATTTGTTGTTGTGCTTTATATCCCATAACTAAGTAAGAACATGTATGATAAATACTATTTATTCATTGTTGGCATATTTTGTTTTACTCGTATGTCTCTGGGCGTTAATTACAACATAAAATAAGTATTGGTAAAAACAATTTCGATTTTTGTTGTTGCTGGGGTTTATGGGGTTTTTGGTTGCATTTAAATATTATTTAACGGTATTTAAATATATAAATATTTTGATAAACATCGAAACAGATGTTCATATACATACATATATATAAGTAGTAGTAGTATGTGAACGCAATCAATTTGTAACTAAATGTTATAGTTAAAACAAGTAAGAGTGTTGTATTCGGATGTGACGAATTTTGTATACCCACCATCAATATGTGACAATAAAATATTTTGTTGAAATATGGGTTATATGGGGATAGAGTCAATTATGGACCGATCATCGCAAAAGATGGTAGAATGATTTAGGTTCACATTAAACTTGTTTATGGTCAATTTCATCACGATATAAATCATTATAAAACAATTATTATTGTTCCAATCATTTTCTGAGGGGCACCTTGTATGGGGACTATGGGCATGTTTCCTGATTTTCGCCATACTTTACAGTACTTTGAAATATTTTATGCAAAATTTGATCAGGTTTGCCGCATAATCAACATATTTAAGACTGCTCAAACAGTTTTCCTTGGGAATATTTGTATTTTCAATGCCAAAGAGCTAGCTCCTTTCGTTTGTGGAACAGACAGACGGACGGCCATAGTTAGATCATCTTATAATCTTATGAGAACACGGAATGTACATATATACTAATATGGGCCTACAACAAATATTTTGATGTGTTACAAACGGAATGACAAAATCAATATACCCCCCTCTTTTTTGATGGTGTATAAAAAAATAGGGTATAATAATATAGAGTCGGACCACTTGTTATACTTTGAGTTGTGGTTTCTTTATTTATTTTATTGGATGCAAAATATTTGAATATCGTGTATGTATCCATAAATTAACGGTTTTTTGTGTTGGCAATTTCAACTAGTCATTATAGATACATTATTATCTGAATCACCCTGTCTTATTAGTTTAATACAGCTGTCATATGGTTGGCAACTCACTTTTTCATTATTCTCTCATTTTTGACACAAGTCATAATTCTTTTCTTTGTGTCGTGACGTTTTTATTTGGATTTTTTCTTTGGACTATTAAAAAACTAAAAATTTTCATACAAAATTCACGCCAAAAAATTGCAAAAACCACATAAATGTTTTATTTAGTGCAACTCGCTATAAATATTTATTAAATTAGTAAATAGAGTTAATGAAATAGCAACGAAAATCTTACTTGAAAAAATAGAAAGTAAACAAAGCCCTCAAGAAAAAAAAAGTACGATTTTTTTTTCGTTGGCAAAACGGGAAAGACTGGGTGGTTGTGGACGTTAGGGTAAGAGCAAAAAAGGAAGAAAAAGCACAACTGGGGTACGTTGAGAAAAATTGAAAGCAAATTACAGAAAAATGGCTGGCTCAGCTTTAAGAAGACTTATGGCAGAATATAAACGTAATTGTATAATCAAGTGTAGTTGAGTATTTAAAATATGTTAATGTTTTCAAAATGGTTTTTATCGCTTAGAATTGACTTTGGACCCACCGGAAGGTATTGTGGCTGGTCCCGTCAGCGAAGATAACTTTTTCGAATGGGAAGCTTTGATAGCGTAAGTTTATTTTAATATATTTTAAAATATGTACTTGTATTTTCTAAATAAATTTATGTTTGATCATGCAGTGGACCTGAAGGTACTTGTTTCGAGGGTGGCGTATTTCCAGCCCGCCTAATTTTCCCGCCAGATTATCCCTTGAGTCCCCCTAAAATGAAATTCACTTGCGATATGTTTCATCCTAATAGTAAGTTTTAAGGAAACTGTCACATTTGATTTTTTTTACTAAGATTTGGTTTGTTTTTTAGTTTTCGCTGATGGCCGTGTATGCATATCAATATTACATGCTCCTGGTGATGATCCCATGGGCTATGAGTCATCGGCCGAACGTTGGAGTCCTGTACAAAGTGTAGAAAAGATATTACTCAGTGTTGTTTCAATGTTGGCAGGTAATTTTACGAATTGGCAAGATCCATATTAATAAACAATTTTTAAATTTATAACAGGTTTATAAAACAATTTGTTTATGGAAAATTTGCATTTGGTAAATTTAAAAACTGTTTATAAGTATGGGGATTACTTGTCTTATTTATATGGAGATTAATACTTACACTTTTTTTGAGATAATTTAAATATATGTATTTCATTTGTTTGAACTATTGTATTTTACACATGACTTTTCCAATCTAAAGAGGTGTAAAATAATGGCTTTGTAACGAATTACTTGTTAACGAATAACATTTTCTCGCAGTTTACTTATTAACTGTTATAATCTAAATTCTTCAGCGAATTTGCCTTCAAAAAGACCCCAAAAAGGTTTTTGTTTGAGCTGAATAATTGCTCTTCGAATTATTTTTCTCACAGAAATGAGATTTTTGAAAATAGAAACAATGTAAAGAATTGAAATTCAAATACTTGACGAAAGACAGAGCCAAACATAATTTACATTATACAAATGTAACTAAGATGTCAGATTTTACTTACTAAGTAGCGGTGTAACCACGTCTCAAAAAATAAGTAGTAAATCTCCCTTTATTAAGCAAAAATATCATATAACTTAATTATCTGTTCCAATTATATCGAAAACATATATTAAAACATTTAATTTTCCTATTGCAGAACCCAACGATGAATCTGGTGCTAATGTTGATGCAGCCATAATGTGGCGTGAAAAACGTGAAGAATTTAATCAAATAGCCAAACGTTTAGTGCGTAAGACCTTGGGTTTACCATCATAAGAATTTATATTATTATAGGTAAAAACGAAAACATCATACAAAAAAGCAACAACAATTTAGAAAAATCAATGAATAATAAAAAATCGCCTGACTCTTTCAATTTCAAAATTCATAAAAAAAACTAAATATACCCTTTTTATTGTTAGAACTTATTAAACTTTCCTGCTGCAGCTTTAAAAATGTTTATTTTTTAATTAAAAATTTTGTTCTCACATTTATTTGAAACCAAAATTATCAGCCCTTATTTTTATACTTTTATTTTATTAATGAACTTATGTTTTATTTTAACAAAAGAAGAAAAATAATTAATTATAAATTATTAAATAAGTTAAATACATACAACAAAAAGAAATAAAACAAATTCAATAAAATTGAAAATAAATCGGTAAAATCATACAACGCAAATCAATACGTATTACTATTAATTAAATAATTTAATATTTGGTATGGTTTTGCTATTAAAATGTTTCCTGTAAAGTCGGTAAATCTGATTACTACTGGGACAAAGATATTAATTTCTATTTAAAATTACATACTTCGTAATGTTTTTATTTTAGGCTACCAAAAGATTATAAGCTATATCTTCTTTATATATATAAGTCTTCTGTAGGTGAGTTAGTAACTGAAATTTTATGTGTGTGATTGAGTGGGTCCCTGGATGGTTTATATTCACAATTTACCTATACAATGGGCATGACACCTCCCATACAAAGTAAAAATTTATTATTGCATATCTGGAGTACTATTATAGTGGGAGTCTTCAAACTTTGTGTGAGCTATGGCAGAACAACGTTTGCCGGGACAACTAGTTTTATGTATTTTTTTTAGAGATGAGATACTCTTACAAACGAAGAAAATGTTTTTCTTGTTGAATACTAATATAAATAAAAATGTTTAAGATTCTCTGTAAAACCTGCAAATCAGGCAACTGCTGGAACAAAGAACAAAGTATATTTTGTAGAAGAGCTATATTTACAACGAAGTAATATACATATGCTAATTTATGAACTAAATACAGTGAGTGACAATATAATGAAAACTTTTTTTGAAAACTATATTCAGCAAATTTGAGTTTTCAAAAACATGATCATTTACGTAATGATTAGGGATGCCAAACGGGACTGGGTTTTACAAATCCCGGGATTCGGGATTTTAGAAATGTAAATCCCGGGATCCCGGGATTTTTCGGGACCCCGGGATTTTTCGGGATCCCGGGATTTTTCGGGATTTCGGGATTTTTCGGGACTTCGGAATTTTAGTTAAACGTCAAAAACATCAAATTCAACAATAAAAACTATTGATTTCATTAATATATTTAAGTAAAAATATAACAAATCAAAAACTACTAATGCATTAAATTAAAATAAATGGTCCATGATTTCCCCTAGCTCCACACAATTGTCCCCCGGAGTATTGTTTGAGCAGTCATAAATATCTTGATTATGCGGCAATCCTTATAAAATTTTGCACAAAATAAGTTGTAAGTACTCTGAAATAATACTGTAGAGTACTGCGGAAATCGGACTATATTTTCCCCTAGTCCCCTTCAGAAAATAACTTGAACATAAATTTCGTCAATGCAAGGGAGACATGCTGCTCCCTGATTCAAATGAAAAAATCTGGCTGCGTTTGGATTTGAAGCGAGATTAGTATTATACATATGCTGAAATTTAGCTTTCTAAGTATTTTGGGTGCTTCAAAAATCTTCCTAAAATATCAAAAATCTCATAATATTTCGGGATTTGTTAATCCCGAAAAATCCCGGGATTCTTTTTCACAAATCCCGGGATTCGGGAAATCCCGATCCCGAAAAATCCCGGGATTTTCGGGATCGGGATTTCGGGATTGGCATCCCTAGTAATGATATATTTGGTAAATAGTAGTAGAAAATATGTCCAAGATTAATTAAAATTTTATTAAAATATAGTAAATATCATCAGTGATGCCGTTTGGTTACATTTGTTAAATTTCAACCCTTTGTAACATTTCGACCGTAACATGTAACATGATTTATTTTCTCGTTTTGGACCTTATTTTTGTAACTTTTCAGTCCTGCATCTAAATAATGTACAATATGAAAGAATAGTACACATTTTTAGTACTTCAAATGTTTCTATTAAACAATAGTGTGACTTATTTGTAATTTATTACCTCCTAGGTCTAGCTAGATCATTTTGAGACAGACTCTGGAAATGCGAAAGATCTTAGTAATATACTCTTGAACTGGCTAATCTCTAATTTTGTGCATTTGGAAGATTTCGTCAGATGCAACAAATGTTATGGCTGGATCAAATAAATCTGTTTTTAGACACTTACAAAACTATGTTGAAAATATCGTATATAATTAATGTAGCTGTCTGTCATTTCATACTCATAGCCCCATTTTCTCAATATCTGGTTATCGTTTTTCGTAACGATAAACCTGCAATTCACATTTTTTTGTATGAGAACTGTCGGTTTATCGTCACGCTAAAAAATAACCATAGATTGTGAAAATGGGGGATAGTGACATTAAAAATCATGCTAGAAGCTAGAAAAATTCAATTGAGGACTTGATGAGAAATATCGTGGTATATTTTTGTAGAAACTCCAAAAGGTTATATAAATTTCAAAATACCAAAATTTCTTTTTATTAGACCACCATAAATATTTAAAACCAGCAGCAGTAACATTGAAATTTTGAAATAAGATAGTTTTTATTTAAATGAAGTGTAGACGGAACTCTAGAGCAACACACAGCTTTATAGGAATATTTTCGCTTAGAAATGTTTGAAACCCCTACTAATGTCCCGGAGAATTGGTAGTATAATTTGGAATTCTTTTCATATACTTTAGAACTTTTGAACGATTTGAACAAAAACAGAAAAGCAGCTGCTACTTATTTTGCAACCAGAGTTAAAAATTTATAATAACAATCGCAAGCAACTATTTAGAACATAATGATTTTGAAAATAAATTTTAAAATCAAGGAGATTGACCTCAATTTAGAAAAAAAACTCAGAAAGATTTAGTGATTTATTAAATCAATTTTCTAATTTAAATAATATTATGCAAGCTTTACATAAAGAAAGTTGTGAGCACTCACTGCTCTACCATGAGTCCCTGATTTAAGTGCTGACGAATACCGGGATTAAGTTTACAATCTAAAGAATGTTGTGTAGAGAATATTTAGCCAACTAAAACTTATAAAAAACTGTTGCCGAATTACCGCATTCATGATCGAATGAACTGTTGTATCGAAAAAAGTTTTCTATATCGAAATTAAAATATAGAATTTACTATATTTGTTGCTCGATATCGTCCACGAAAAACTACCGCTCGCTAAGACCGTGAGATAACAAAAGTAGTTGAAATTTATCGACGAAAGACGGTAAATGAACACCTAGGAGTCCCTATTAGCGTTCACACTGCTAGACGTCGATTAACTGAAATAAATTTGTTCGCTGGTTTGTTTCTGGGTAAAGATAATCTTCATTCTTCGTTTAAACCTAAATTGAGCATCATTGGTGAGTTAAACCTAAGTAAAAAATGCCAAAGCACAAACATGAAAAATAAAATAAACAATTCTGCACATCAGCTCTTTGTTTTGATTTGCTTTATTAGCATCAATATAATTTTTAATATACATACATTTAATATACTTTTTACAAAGTTAAAATTTACAATAAAAGTTATGTACGCGGTTACTTTTTCTTATAAAACTGGAATGGCCGCCACAATTAGATCAGGAAGTAACAGCAGATGAGTAACTTAATTGTCGTTAGCACCAAAAATTTAAATAAAATTCGAACTACACTATTTCCAATTGTATTTCTGAAGTTTCTATTTGAATTTCAGAATTTTCTGATTGAATTACAAAAATTTCCAATTATATTTCGGAATTTTCTAATTGATTTTCAGAAAATTCCAATATTTTTTCAGAATATTCCATTTGTGTTTCAGAATTTTCCAAATGTATTTCAGAAATTTTCGTTTGTATTTCAGAAAATACTAATAGAAATACCAATGGAAATTTCTGAAATACAAATAGACATTTTTGAAATACAAATGGAAACTTCTGAAATACAATTAGAAATTTCTGAAATTTAATTGGAATTTTCTGAAATATTAGAATTTTTTTTTAAATTTTTAGCTTTTATTTTGAAACATTTGCACAATATAAATTTATTAAAAGTATTGGCCATTGTTAGCTATGACCTTTTCCTATCATTCTGGCAACATATGGATTCCGAGCCAAAAGAACTGCTCATATTTTAAGGCCAAGAACGAATCAGGCCGGATACAATGTTCTGAATAGGTGATTGAGTAGTTCCCAATGATTTTGCAATCTCTTGTTTAGTTTGACAACAATCTCCATGGAGTAATGCCCCTATTTTGGCTGGCCTGTGCGATCTTTGTCTTCTGTGTCAAAATCAGCACTTCTGACCGATGGAACACATTCATCATAAGCTTCGGGGAGCAATCGGTGTGTTCAGCGGCACTTTTTTCAAATTAAAGTAAAGCAAAACTTCCCGCTTATAACGCTTTTATTGGCATAAAATTCGACTTTTTCGAAGCAAAAACAAGTAAGAAAGTATAGGCGGTCAAGCATATGAAACTTATTTGTATTGAATCTTATTTAAATACAAACATGTTTAAGAGATTAATGTTCGTTAAAGTAATTTTCGAAAGTGGGCCTATATGGGAGCTATGACTAATTATGGACCGATCGTCACAAAATTTGGTGGGTTGATTTGCGTACATATGAAACATATTTGTGTTGAATTTTATTAGGATACTAACAGAGATTTATGCACATTAATGAAATTTTCGAGAATGGTGCTTATATGGGAGCTATGGCATATTGTGGTCCGATCGGTACTAAATTTTATAGTATGAGTTCCACTTATATAAAACAATTTTGGTGCCAAATTTGGTTTGGATATGTTTATAATTAAGATATTTCAGATAGGGCAGTTGTATGGGGGCTAGGAGAAATAATAGACCGATTCAAATCATTCAATAGGCTTAATCCTTGGGGCAATATAAAAGTTCGTGCCAAATTTTGTAGAATAATCTTTAAAATTGCGACCTGTAGTTTGATTACAAGGTTTACATGGACGGACGGGCATCGCTTAATCGACTCAGAAAGTGATCCTGAGCAGATTGGTATACTTTAAGGTTATGTTATGTTAGGACAATATTTTTACACTTTACAAACATCAACACTCACCCAATATACTCTCCCCTCTATGGTGGTGTAGGGTATAAAAACGTTTTTTACACTACAATGTTCAATAACTAAGTGAGAATAAATGACAAATGATACACCATCTATTGTAAATCATACACCCAATATAATTAGAAATTTCTGAAATACAGTTAGAAACATCTGAAATACCATTGGACTGAATTTTGAAAAAAAAATGAAAGGAAAAATCCGTTTCATTGAAATTATATAAGTTTTATAACAATATTAATTTTAACTAATTACACTATGCACGAAATTGACACTTTTTTTCTGTCAAGAGGGGCAACCAGCGGCTTAAACTAATTCGGGTACGCTGAATTCAGTGGTGCTAACCATTTTTTCCGGTTAGCTCGTATTTTCGAGATGTACCGTTATTTCGAAAATGAAGGAGGTTGCACAACATATATTCGCGTAACTCAAAAACAGTTTAGTTTATTGAATAAGCTGAAAAAAACGAAATTACCTTCAAGTAAAGCTTAACATGTTTATAATCTTCGCAGTCGTTTTAGAAATATAAAAACATGTTAAGCCTTACATAAATGTAATTTTGTTGCGGAATTTCGGTTTTTTCAGTTTATTCAATAAAATAAACCGTTTTTGAGTTACGCGAATATATTTTGTGCAACCTCCTCCATTTTAGAAATAACGGTATATTTCGAAAATAAGAGCTAACCTATAAAAACGGTTAGCACCACTGAATTCAGCGTACCCGAATTAGTTTAACCCACCGGGTGCCCCGCTTGACAGTTTTTTTCAACTAGCACAGTGTTATCTATTTTAAATTATTATTTGTAAAAATTAAAAAAAAACTTAAAACGTTTATATAAATTAATTCATTTTTGGAATTAGAAGGCATCGCAATAACATTATTAATCAAGTAAGAGAGCTATATTCGGCTGTGCCGAATCTTATATACCCTTCACCAAATTATACTTCAAAATAAAAATTTTAAATATTTTTAGGTAAACAAAATTTTTTTTCCAAAGTTGTTTTTTTAATTTTTTGAAAATAAAATTTTTCAAATTGTTTTTTTTAAATTTTTTTTGTTTAAATTTAAATTTTTTTTTCCATTTTTTTAATATTTAGCGTAAAAAAACTTTTGGTGAAAAAAAAAATTCGGGTTAAAAAAATATTTGTTCCGATTTTGACGCATTGTAGGTCCAACTTAATATTGTCTTATATATGTCGTTGAAAAGGTCTTTTAAATATCTATCATTAGATATCCATATTGTCTATATTAATGACTTAGTAATCCAGACATACATAGGTCAAAAAGAGGTCAAACATCGAGGTTTGTATCTTAGCCATTTTTGGATCGATTTTCTCGATTTTGAGATATTGATGTATGAATCGTGTATGTAAAGTTGATTTAATCGACTGGGCTATCTATAAGGATCCATAATATACATATATACTTTAAAAGGTCGGAACATTATATTGTGGAAATTACAAACGGAATGACAAACGTGAAAGGTATAAATATGTTTACATATGTTTCCTTTGCGAGTAATATGAAAAAGAGCATAAGGACCTTTTTATGTTTGGATCCAGCTCAACAAATACTGAACCCAGAACAAAAATGTCGAGAAACGGTATCTTAGAATGAATTAAGCATTTATTTCAGTTGGTACCATTTACATAAAAACAAGATTTAGTTTATTGTTTACAAGTTATGATACAGTTATCGTTAAGCCACTATTATCCCTAAAATATCCTTTCAGCTCAACTACGGTTACCGCTAATAGGTATATTCTTATCCAAATATGTAATTGAAAATACGGTAACGGTATTTTCTTAATATGTATTCTATAAATAATTCTAAATTATGAAAATACCAATTTCGGTTTCCTAAAATTGAGTTTCTTGAAATTTACAGAACTTAATACCTTATTTTATTAATTTCAATGAACTAATTCATCTTAAAAACAAACATCTAATTGTTTGTATATTTGTTGGTCTTTTAAACAACAAGGCAAATTGAATTATTTAATCGACCCTATTTAATTATAAATTTGGGTTATCAATTTGTAAAAAAAAATATTGGAAAGACCCATACGTTTCATTTGCCGGATTGTATCTGTTTATGTTTCACAACCACAACATTCCCTCTTTCGCAACCGCATACAACAATGAACGCACAGTTCAGTTCAGTTTTGACACTCTCACCAAAGTATCTTGTATCCCACAGATACCCGTGTCGTATACAAGTGCGCTTTTTTGTACAGCGGGTAGTTTTCGTTCGTTATTTGCTCAAAAAATAAAACAAAATTTATACAAATAAAAAATTTGATAGTAGATTGAATGAATGTTTTCGACTGGTTTCGTTTCGTTGTATTTTTTATTGTTGTGTTCACGCAAAGAGAATCCAAAAAACCTTTAAAGAAAATTAAAAAAGAAATCTAAAATAAACGAGCGTGCGTTAGCAGGTAGGTTTTCGTTAAAAAATAAACACACACAAATCTAAATAAAAGAAAATTTAATTAAAAATTGGAAAGCAATTACATATCCACCAGTATAAAAACGAGAATAGTGACTTTGTTTTAGTAAGAAGAAACAAATAAATTGAATAATTGTTGAATGGGGAAGAATTATAAAAAAGTGAAAAAACCCCGATTGCGAAATCTTTTCTAAAATACAAGAAGAAGAATTGAAATATAAAAAAAATACAAAAAAAAAAGTGTGAAAAATATGACGCATTTGCTCTAAAAAGAAATTGAAACAAAAAAGTGTTAAACATGATTGGAAATCACATGTAATTTATCAGAAATAATTGAAATAAAAACAACAACTGTTTTCATAAAAAAAGCATAAAAACCAAATCCAAATACAAAAAACACAACATTTTTATCGAATTGCATCATGATTTGGTGTGTTTGTTTGTTTTTAAACTTTATTTTTTTTGTTTTTTTTTCTTGTTCTCCTCCTCTGCTTTTTAAAATGGGATGATGCGAGAGTACAGACCCCAATTTTAATTTTATGTCTATATAGCAGGGATGAAAATGTCGATAGAAATTGTACTTTTTTGGTACAATCGGAAACAGTAAAGTACAATAGTACGTTTATACTAATTAAATTAAGATTATAGACAAATTACAAATCATAACTTAAATCATAAAATTAATTCTTGTATAATATTTTGTCAAATGAAGAATCTATTTTTCATTTCTAGCTCCAAAGTAAGGATTTAGATTAGAGTTTCCTAAAAACCGTAAAAATTAAAAACCGAGATTCCGGCCAAAGTTTTGGGCTTTTAAAAAAGTTTAACACAATTTTAGATAGTTTTTTTCTAGTTTTGGGAATATAAATTTGACAAATTATTTCGATAACCAATAATGTCTGTTTATATTTTAACTAGAGTGTCCAAAAAACCGGAAAATTTAAGAAACCGGTTTCCGGTTTAACCGAAAAAGTGTATTTTTGAAAAAACCGGTAACCGGTTTAAAATAATTTTTATTTTATATGAAAAAGGTATATTTAAATTTATTTTTATTTTTGGACGCTAATAGGAAATGTGTTAAGAATTGTGTACTAAATATTCTAAAATTTGGCATTTTTTAATTCTTAAATTTTTTATATTTTTTACTAAATATTGTCAAATGCTATATTTTTCTATAAAATAAATCAATATTTTTAAAAATGGTATCAAAGTTTTTCATAAATATGTTTGAATGAGCTTTAGAAAATATATTAAAAAAAACGAAAGCTTAAAAAGAACCGAAACCGGTTGACCGGTTGGTTTTTGGTTTGGAAATTTGCACGTCATGAACTGCAACACAAGTAATGGAGTTTATAAAATATTCCCTGTATAATCATACTGGTACAATAAAGTTGAAAATGGTACCATTTTTATTATCTTATTAGTACTAATGATAATTTCTATTATGCATCTCTGGTAAACATGTACAACTACAATAACAACAACCACGACAATAAGACAACTCACGGCAGCAACGACAACAACAACAACAAAATGTCTCTAAGTTTCATTTGACGGTCAATTGAACGACTGAAAAACACACAATATTGAATGAAAATTCATAGAAAATTAAAAAAAAAACTTACAGCAAAAAGAAAAAACACCATAAAATAAGAGAATATCGAATACATTTTTTTAAAAAATCTTCCATTTGTATGACAAGTATTTGATTTTTTTTGGTTCATCTTTTATCTAAATGCATTTGTTATTAATTAATACAGGCAGTAGTAGGAACAAAACTACAGTGGTAAAATTGATTGGATTTATTGGACAAAAGCTTATAGAAAATTCAAATTGAAATAAACAAATGAGTGATACTAAATGAATGTTGTATAATGACTTTCAAGTTGGAAAATTTGTACAAATAGATTAGAATTGCTAATGGTGCATAAAATTAAGTATGTGCTTAAAATATACATGTTAATAGTGCTAAGTTTGCACCATACATCCTGTCTAGTACTTACAGTAATGGCCTTATAATTAGAAATGATGATTTCCCAAGTAGCTAGTTGGTTTAGGCCGGCCACGTAATTAGAAACGTGTAGTTTTTGCTTTAATTTTTGAACTTATCTTATTATTAGTGATCAAGTGAGTGTAATTTGAAAAGCTATAGATGAACTTGTAATAATTTTGATACGTTTTAGTTTCTAAAAACAAGTCATGTACTCCTAAACTGAAAGAGTTCATTAGGCAGTGTTATCAGAATCAAAAATTTACTTGCTCCAAAATAATGGTATTTGGTGTTTAAAACCCCTGTCAGGAAGCCTAGGACATGAAAGAACACTCCAGCACAAGATACTATTATTTATAGGGCCAGTATGCCCCAGGGTGCCCCGATAGACTACACGATAGTGTGTTGGACTATCAATTCAAGGGTTGCGGGTTCGATTCCTGCCAGATACTCTGGGTGTTTATGCAGGCAAGCAAAACGCTTCTCAGTTTGTGTTTGTTTAAAAAAAAAAAGAAAAAGTAAGAGATTTTTTTGTAATTTTCGTCATCACGCGAAATTTTTTATTATTATGCTGTCCTAAATGGTAGGCCTTACAATAAGTAATTAAATCTTATAACTAAACAATTATTGTTCTCTTAGTGGAGAATAATATTTGGCAAATTAGTCTTAAATTAGATGAGTGGTAAATCAGCTCTTGCGAGAGGGTTCGGGTGATGATGTAATTTTGACAAATAAGCTTCACGAGTTTTTCTAAATTCGTCCTTGACCAAAGGCACATCTAAGTCTATGTGGATATTCTCATTTATTATGTACCATGGAGCTCCCGTCATGATTCTATGAATTTTGGATTGCGCTCTCTGTATTAGATCTATACTGGTATTGTTTGCTGTTCTCCAAAATTGGATTCCGTATGTCCAAATTGGTTTTAATACTGTTTTATACAGGATGACTTTAGGCTTAATTTCGATTGATAGTGGATTAGCCAGTGTAAGTTTCATATGGAGCCGCTTCTATGTGCCGACGCCAAGAAAGGCGCCTGGGATGTTCATTATGTTTATTGTCACTGGTGGACAACTTCCTCTACTAAAGCTGGGTTTCCACATACACCGTAATCGGCGCCGATAACGAAAACTGAAAACGTTGGTGTTCGTCACCGTCTCGTTTCTGAATTGTTTTCGTTTCAGTTGCGGCATAAAACAGAAACGAAATAATTTTTTTAATTTTGGGTGTCGCACATTAAAAAGAATTTCATTATTTTTGACAAAATCTATTATTTTTTCCTCTTCCAATAAAGAAAATTAATCTTTTTATTCATTTTGATTTTCTTTAAATTTGAAATAAAAAAATAATTAAAATAATTTCGTTACTACAGCCATAGAGAATAGACATAGAGCGGAAACTCTCCTGTCAAAGACCTAACTCAGTTGTCAGAAACCTAAGTGGTGAGAATGTATTAGTAGAAAAAACTATGTGAAAACAAAAACAACACTCGTATGTGTGATAATTTTGAGCAAATCAGAGGTGTATAAATAAGGTACAGGGTTGGTCCTAGAACACTTCTCTGAGATGACAAGCGACTATGCATTCAATGCAGGGATCGCATAGTCGCTTGTCACATAATCGCGCAATTTATCCCAAACAAGCTATCCGATAGGTATTACTCTAGTATTTTATGTGTACTAGAAGGCATTTAGACTTGTGTATTAGACCTTGTCAAAAGCTTGAGCAACATCTATAAATATTGCCGTATCTCTCCAGTTAGGCGGTTAACCTGTTCAATTATTCCGTGATGTTCACGGAATCCGAATTGGAGATCTGGGATAATGTTTTACGTATTTAAGAATGTTAAAATTTTCCCTTGGATTATTTTATCAAGACAATAAGCTAGTCGGTCTGTAGGATGACACCAATGTCAAATCCTTTCCTGACTTGGTTATCACGATAATTTGGGAGATTTTCCAATTGTTCCAAATGTCTAGACTCTAAAGACAAGATCGCATTGAATAACACTGTGAGCTCAATAAATGCCTTAAAACAAAATTTATTTTTTGGGAAAAAAATTTTTCGAATTGTTTTTTTTATTTTTTTTTAAATTTAAAAAAAAATTTAAATTTAAAAATTTTTTTTTTTTGTTTTTTCAATTTTTTTTAATATTTAGCGAAAAAAAGTTTTGGTGAAAAAAAAATCGGGTTAAAAAATTTGTTTCCGATTTTGACTCATTGTAGGTCCAACTTACTATGGTTTTATATATTTTATTGCAAAGGTCTTTGAAATATCTATCATTAGATATCCATATTGTCTATATTAATGACTTAGTAATCCTGGTTTTTCCTGGTTTTTTCCTCATATCTCAGCCATTTGTGGACCGATTTTGCTGATTTTTAAAACTTCTCGAAAGCATGTCTGATAGAATTTTTAAAGATTTTGATCCCGAAGATATCTGGGGTCTTCAGAAAATTGATTTCAACAGACAGACGTTTTTTAGGGATAACTGTGAGCTTTTACCACTATATGGATCTTTAGTACACCAATCGAGACAGAAAGTGATTTCAAAACGATATTCGTCAGTCTGTCAATTTGCTGATTATGATCGTTTCATTATTTCATCTAGCTACTATACAATTATGAACTACCATCCAATCGTACTATGAAATGCTATGAGTATCACGTGGATTTCTCGAATTTGAATCAAAAGAACATGTAGCAAGAGTGGTATCTGAGCTCGTGTAGATATAACTTTAAGAATGAGATGAATTTTGTTTATATTGATCATATCTCAAAACATAAGCCTTGTATCCAAAAGTGAACAAAATTGGTTTTAGTACCAAATTATTACGTATTTTTTGGACTAAAAAATTTAAATATTCCAATCATTACAATATGTATTTCCAAAGAACTCAATCGTCTACAATAAACAATGAATTTCTAAAAAACACACAAACGCTTTTAACATGTTCACAAAATAACATATGAAATGTTGAGTTATAAATAATGATGTACTAATTCATTTAAAAATACTACCTCAGCATACGAGTTTGTGTATTTCCTAATTAAAAGTTTCTTTCCTTTTTTTAAAAAAAAAAGATAAATTGCCGCATACTTATTATTACTTTTAAACATTTGCAGAAGAGGGGTATTGCAAAAGCAAAATTTAAGAAATATTTAAAGATATCCCCCTAATCAGCTACAATCAATTTGAATTTAACGTAAAATATTATTTGAATTTTGTACGATTAAAGAATTTTAAAGTTTTTTGTTCTGCTTCGATTTCAATTTCAAAGCATAAAAAACACGTCTCTCATCAGTTTTGTTTTGCTGAATTTATTGTAGGTTTTTTTCTTTTAATTATAATATTTCAGCTAAACAATAGTATAAACAAAAGAAATAAACTTAAAATTAAAATTCTTAGTACGAGTAAAAACAAACAATAGACTGAGTGAGTGGGTGACCTTCTCTAACGCCGCCGCTCTCCCATTTTCAAATAAATATTATAAATTTAACGATAATAACGATTTTATAAACAAATAATTAAAAGTAATACATACATTCATACTTATTTCTAAATAATAAAAGCCTATAAAAATATTTCATTTGAAATCCCAAACTCTTAAATAAATAGTAAGTAGCACTAAATAATTTCAAAATCATTTGAAATTACAAGGAAATATTAAAACAATCTACCAAAGCTAAAAATAATTTGAGAGAAATTTAAACAATGTTTACAGAGCAAATTAAAAAAAAAGCCGGTTTAAATTATAATTTTTATGCGCACGCTATTATTCAATCAATAAATTAACAGATGAATTTTTTAAAACATAGAGAAACTAAAAATTTCCCTTTTTAGCTTTAATTAAGCCCCGTATCAAGTGTTTTTCAACGTATCAAATTTTATCAATTCGATTTGACGCTAAAAAAAATTGCATTGGTTCCATGTTGCTAAAAGATAACAAGTACTTGTACAAAAACGAAAAAAAAAATAAATAAATGAAATAAAAAAATTGCTATGGCTCATAAATTATATTTATTATGAGACGTTTATTTAGCAGATTGCGTCATAATTAGTAAAAGAAAACAGAAGGGTTAATAATTCCCGTTTGAAATTGTTTGTGAATGACGATTAGAATGACGATTGGGAACAGATTTTTCAACATTTTTATTTTTTTTAAGTATTCTGAGTCAAGAGAACTGCTCATCTCTTCAAGACATTATCGGCTACTGTGTTCCAAAGTGAACGGTATCCTTTGCTATAAACCTTCCACTATATATGTATTTGCTAAAAAGTGTTTGTTCCAGAACATAGATCCAGATGTTCTGGAAATTTTAACGGGTTACTTTCTTTAAGCAAGTCATTTTAAAGTTTGTATATGGGCAATTCCACGAGAATGACTACCACGACTGAAAACCCAAAAACCCTTGAACATTTTTTTCAAGATGATTTGAATAAGAGAAAACACTAAAATATTACTATGTGTAAGTATTTAGAGCTTATTGCAATATTTTATTGGCAAAAATAATAGTTTAAACTGACTATATTTAATTTTATAAGTTAATTGGCATATTTTAGTCTAAAATTGCGGTTATGTATGTTATGGAATAGTATGAAATGGATTTGACTCTGATTGATTATTTGCTATTATAAAATTCTTTATTGAAACCGAATGTATATTTTCTATTACTGCCTGTTTCTCTAATGCGAAAGATCATTTTCATTCGTATTTTATATTGAAAACAACAAAAACAAATTAAAATTTATTTGTTGTTTTCAATTTAAAATACGAAAGAAAACGTTCGTTCGCATTTAGAGAAACAGACAGTTAATTTTTTTAGTTTTTGTATACATATATTTACAGAAAATATATTTGGGGGATTCAAACGGTCTCCTATTAGGTCGTATTGTCATAATGTCATAAAATATATTTTTAGTTTAAACAAATTTTTGTTGGGTTTCAAACAAAAAAGTTGTGAACTAATAAGACTTTTGGAACTATGTTTATTAGTTTGTCATATAATAACACTTTTTTTGTTTGAACTAAAAAAATACTTTACGACATTATGACAATATGACATAATAGCAGACCGTTTGAATCCCTCAATTGTTTTATTATAAGAGAAAAGTCTGTCATGTACGGTATGTCACGTACGATATTAAATTTTCTTTATTATAAAATCATCCGAAGATTGCTTTTATTTTAAATATGACGGATTGTAAAGGAAAAATATTTCGTTTAGTGTAAGAAATTAAAAGAAAACATAACGCCTCTCACGATTTGAAAATTTTCGCATATTTCTACATGTACCTCAAAATGACTTCCGTTTTATGCCACGTACGATATAGCCTTATTTCGCTCGATATTTTGGACAACAATGTTGCGAAAGAACTTTTTATTATTTTAAAATATAGTACCCTCTGAATGGAACATAAAGACCAAATTATTTTTCAGATACTCTTATTTTTGCAAAATCTATTCCACGTACGATGATATGGAATTATTATTATTATTACGGTTTTACGGAGAACATTTTGATATAAAAGAACATTTCATATTTTTTAATGAATCGCCCATATGACCTTTGGAATTTGATCTATTTTTTATCAAAATTTCAACTTTGGGCCACATATTCTAAAATCCCAAAGCTGGGATCAGAAAACGGAAAGTAGTTTTGGATACCTTCCCTATTTATCCGAAAAGTATTCTCCCAGCCCCGAAGGAAATGTGGAACCTATGGGCAAAATTGTAAAAAATTGTCTACGCCCATGCCAAATTTTATCCCGATCGGATCAGACGTTTAGAAATGCCAGATTTATTTCCAAAAAATTTCGATTCTGCCCCACTGTGGAAGGGTGTGTAAAAATTGGAACTCCGCGTTACGCCATGTACTAGCTAGCCTCCCGAAATCATATTTAAACATTAATGCTATACAATTATCTGTTTAATTTCAATTAAAATTTCTCCGCCTATCTAAAAATTTTAACTACGAAATTGGACTCATCATTTAGTCTCAAATCAGTTTACGTTGGTATAAATGATTAGCTACGACTTTTAATATTAGTTGTTTAACGAGGGACATGTAATTATTTTTTAATAAACCAAACATTAAATGGATATGTACTCTATGATATCAGAGATAACAAAGATTAATTGGGGAGGATCATTACTTTTTTTCATTCTGAAGATTGTCTTGACTTCAAGCAGTCACGATTTGTTTTGAACATTTTTGTTATAGAAATTATCAATTATAGAAATTCAATAATAAATACTATCTTTTATAAATCACAATGCAAAGCACATAGTCTTGGGGTATCGACAGATTAATATAAACGTAATCACAACAAGTTGAACTGACGATTACAAACCAAGCATATACTAGATTGATTATTACATTGATCTTTGAAACTATTTTGCACTACCTTTCGAACAACCATTGGAAAAGTAGAATAAAGGTGGCCCAAAATTCCACTTTATAACCAAATGTAGAAATCATAGAGTTTTTAATTTTGAATACGATCGTCTCATATATCCGCCTGACCTATCATTTGATAGGCAATACGCCAGCCTTGACTGTAGCAACTGGTAGCGTTGCGATATTTTCTGTTGCCGTCACGTTCTTATTCTTTTTAATTTTGAAAATACAGTTCCCGAGATGCCAGCCTTGACAGCAGTGTAGCCATATGTGGAGATTTTATGAATAATTTGGATTATTTCGGAAACGGTTTGACACTGTTACTTGTTATTGTTGATAATAATATTTTTTAAATCATTTACGATAAAATTTACTATGTTAGAAACAAAATTTAACTACACTTCCAATAATAGCCATCTGTTTTGGAAAACAAGAGGCCCGTCAGTTTAAATGACCGCCCTTATGTGGTACTAAATATTTGTATAACAAAGTGTGTTATTTACCTTCATTGTGTGCTGCAATCAAAACAGTCCCCATGGGATCATTCCCCCATTAAAATTTGATTACAGTTCTTTCTTTGCTTTATTTTCAACAATTTTAACTAACATTTATACATACAACAAAAAATACAATTTATCTTGCAGTGAACCTTATCAGAGTAACGATTATTTTAAAGCTACGTCTTTTTATGAGTTCTACAAACAAAATTTTTGAAAGAAAAAACCTCAAAATGTATTAACGATTAAATGCTATTTGAAAATACTAAAGAGCAATAAAAAGTAGTCAAATTGTTTAAACAAATACGTGTATTATATAAATAAACATATTAATAACGAGTTATTATTAAAAAAAAAATACATACATATTGCTAAATATAATTAATTGAAAATAAGTTCGTATTAAAATTGTGGAAAATTTGAAATCTAAAATAATAGCTGATGAATCTTTCTAAAGGAATGGTTTTATTTATTATTATATATTGCGGTTAGTTAAACCAAGTTCTTTTTTGAGATATTGAAAAATCCTTAACTTGATATTAAAATAAACTTGCAATTTAATTGGTCCACAGATATGGGGTCAAAACTTTTTACAAAAAATACTTAAAATGAAATGAATTAATGGGAAATCGTTGACACTTCTCTTAGAATTAAATAAAAATTATAAATTTTAAACAAATTTATATGAAAAATAGTTTTATTTTAAACTGAGCATGGATCTCCCTTTCAACACAAATGTGTTCAAAGGAAAAAAATTGTAATCATGCCTTTTGATTCGTCTAATACCATTTTTAACTGTAATTTTTCAACACAAATAATTTCAAAGAAAAAGAATAGTACACATAGAGAACCTTTTATTGGTTTAATTTTAGTTTAAAGCTCTGAGTTATTTTTAAATCCAATCTATTTTAAATTACTTTGTAAATTCATTGCAAAAACCTCCAAAATTCAGAACAATGTTTTAAAAACGTGTTTTGAAAACTAAATTGAAATTGAATTAACTTTAAGTACCCATAAATACTTTAAGCTGACTACTGCATAGTATGAAAATCTATAAAACATTTTTACAAGTACAGTCCAAAGTTTTATTTTAATTAAGCAGTTTTGTGATTTTTAATTTTTGTTAAAAAAAACATTCCACCTAAAAGCTTAAACAGAAACTAGTTTTCCCTTAAAACAAAATTAAAATTGTAATGAACAATATACAACTGCATTTCAATGTGTCGTGAGTTTCATCGAAAACATCATTAATTTACAGAACTATAAATACCCAGCAGTTCTGCATTGAATACTAAAGAATGTATCTCTTTCATACAGTAATTTTTTGGGGCATTTGTGTACTTTGTAGTGCAGAGAGAAGTTAATTGGTTACTTTATACATCACAAGTAATCTAGCGTGAAGTCAATCATCACTTTAGTTTAATTAATAATCGAGGGTAGTCCCTTTTTAACTCTTTTTGGGGTACAAAAAATAGTCTATTGGGGAGTCAATAGTCACTAAGTGTTTCTTTGTAGGACGTAATAAACTATTTGTAATTTATGTAGGGTCAATTGACTTCCGACTAGGACACCCACATGTAAAATCTTTACATACATAAATGTTCATAAAAAAGAATCCGAATAGGTAGTCGATCTCCGTTTAAAATCTACCACTCTTTTGACCACCTTTTTGTGCTCTTCAATTCTCTTTTAACAAGAGCCGAATATCTCTCCACGGACCTTGGAGGATTAGCAAACAGGTAGTCGATCTCCGTTTAAAATCTACCACACTTTTGACCACCTTTTTTGTGCACTTCAATTCTCTTTTAACAAGAGACTAATATCTCTTCACTGGCTTTAGCTCCAGGCAGTTGGAGGATTTGCCTTTCATACTACGAATACCACATTATTGTTCTTGTACCACTCAAGACCTTGCTTACCACAGTAACATGATCAAGTCAAAAATAAGTGGACACATTAAGAAGTCTTATGAATGGAAGCATCCTCTTTTGTATGAACTTGATGAATATATCGGTATTTAGAGAGCCCTTAGTAACAAATGTTGGCTTCTTTTTGAAAAATTTCTGCTTTTGGGTCCTAAACATTTCTACAACATTCCCTTGAGCATCAGCAACATAAAAATATTGACCCGGAAGCTGCGAAAAATTTTCGTCATGCATTATGCAGCTGATATATTTTTTGTATAAAATTTGACTTCAATTTCCGTGCTCTGTTTTTGGTCTCTAAATTTTTAGCAGAGTTCATATTAGGAACTTTTTGAACCTTGCATGTTTTTAAACCTGCATTTGCTTTAACTTTTCATACCAAACAGTCCGAGTACTGAGCTAACCGGACTGCTTTCCTATCACATGTGATTTTGAAAAAGCCATTTTGAAAACGCTTTCTAATTATTGGCTTTAGAAAAATAGTGTGGACCATTCCTTCTACCTGTACCAGGTTTTCTATCAACGGACAAGTTCTCCCGATACTGTTTAATAACATTGGAACCAGTTTGACGGCAGGCCTTTGATTGTTTGGCCAACTTTTTGTAGGACCAAGTTGGGTTTTGTTGAAAATATTTCATAATTTTAGTACGCACTTTTTTCACGTCACTCATTTTAATCAGATTAACAACAAATGAACATAATTGACACAATAACTAACATACTTTTCAAAGCTAACTTGATCAAAAATAAAAATCAAATAATACATGGCTTAAAGTTTTAAAGAAAAACGTGTGTTAAGATTTTTTCGATCTCACTCCTTAGTCATACAGCTAATTAAGTAACCAGTGATCACCCCAATAATAGACAAATTCACTAGTTTGGGACACTTAGTCAGAATTGCTGGGCATAAAGATAAATTGTCGAATGGAGGGACAGACTTATAGCTCTGGCACCACCAACAAGCACTTGATTTAGTATAGTTGTTTTTGTTTAATCTCGATAAAAATTCAAACAAAAAAAGTTTTCACTTTCTAAGTCACAGTTCACATGTTATTTTTTGTGTGTATTTTTACATTATGATCGCGCTGAGTCATTCTCATCAGCAGTAACAATATGAGCGTCATTATGGTCTGACTCCTCTATGGAATATTTAAGTTGTTTGTTTTTGTTTTTAGCGGCATCATTTTTGTTTTTATTTGATATAATTTATTTATTTAAATGCATTTAAAATGAAAACAAAACAAAAATTAAAAACAAAGTTATTAGGAAAGTTAATTTAAACTAAAGTATAACGATTTTTTTATGTGTATTTTTGAATGACCTTTGCTAAAAGCAAAACCACAGCGCACTTTTAATGTATTTTTTAAATACTTATGAATTCCAAAGAATTCCAAATTTAACTTGTAGATGTCGGTGGTTGTCGTACAAAGACTGACGTCATAATTCCGTTTACTGTAACTTCAGATATTTAAAGCGCATTAAGGCGGTTGATAAGTTTTGATAAAAAAAAATAAAATATAATTGTAAGTAGAGACGTGTGGGGTTGGTAAAAACCCAATTGAGCAATACCTTACAATAGGTGAGTGAGGTGCTGCATCATCATGGTTAGTTAAAGGTTTTATGCAGTGCATTCTGATCTAGTTATTTTTAAATGGGATTTGTCATATTGATATTTCTCACATTACATTGAGATCGTCATCCAATTGTAAAATACCTTAGGTATAATTGCTGTGGTGCATCATCGTTTAAGGTTTTGTGCAATGAATTGAAATCTACATATTTAATTTAAATAAGCTTTGTCACATTGTATTTTTTATAATATAAAAAAAATCATGATTTGTCGCTAACTACAGCGCACAGTGTTTTAGAAACCTTTTATTTTGGTAAATAATTCGCTGGCTCGAAAACGATCAGAGATATTTTAATGAAATTTTACACAGTCACAGTGGAATGGGGACTAGAGCAATTAAAAAAGGTAACCAATAATTTGTTGGCACAAGCTTTCTGGTTCTTTATTATTAGATGTTGGATTTATTACATTTATTATTGGAAAATATGCGACTAAAATATATTACAATAAAATAATCGTTCAAAACCCAAAAATTACACAACACAGTTCCCAGCAGATACACAGAGAAAACAGATCCGTAATAGCAACCGAATTTGTAACCAATCGAATGACTCTGCCTTGGTGACCGAATTTTGCTTCAACCGTTTGGTTGCTTCAACCCAATTTTTGTCCGTAATAACTGATTTTCTGTTGCTAGAACCGAAAAATGCTATGTGAGCAATCGAATCATTCGATTAGCAACAAATTCGGTTGCCACTACGAATCTGTTTTCTCTGTGTAGGACTCTTTAAATTATACTAACAATTAAATAGTTAAAGTTTTAAAATTATAATTATTCTTCTAAGAAAACGATGGATAATAATCACCCCTATCGGCAATAACAAGTGAAATTTTGTTCCCATGAAATATTCATTTCTCTCGAAGGGAAAATTGCTATCGTGAAATTCCCCATGAACTTTTCATTCACAATAGTTGATTTTGTTCGTAACAGCTGTTTATTGTTTACAAAATTCCATCTAAAAATTCCACAGCATGCGGAATTTTTTCACGTGAACAAAGTTGATGAACGAAAAAAGGAAAAGGGAAAATATTTCATGTGAAATATTGATTCGCGATAGGGGTGAATATCTTGGGATTAATACTTCTTTAACGCCATAATCTTTAGAGCCTCCATAATTTTCAATTGCTGATAGAGAATTGAAGAAGGGTTACTGCCAGTCTTTCGATGTCGAAAGAAGTCAGTCCACAACACTTGATGCTATTTCTATAACTGATTCGACAAATACTTTTGGGTAAATAATAAATATATGTATATGCATTATCAATAAAACAAATCGATGCGATGGAACTTTACAGCAAAATTTGTGATTCTACTTGACTTGACATTGGTTTCAAGAAATTAATATTGTAACAGCATGATTGTATTATGCTGGTTTCATGAGTCAATTTTGATTGAAGTATCGCTTGATTGCGCTTGCAAGCTGGTGTCATGTATTTGGCCTATAATTCTCTAATATTAAAGAACAATGAACTAAATTTATTCAAAAACATTTTAATCTACAAACTCCATTAAAATTCCATGTAATCCTAATTTAATTAGGAAACTATTTCAACATAATACACAGAATTATAATTATTTTACATTAAATAAGTGTGTATAGGTATGTACCTATAAACATCCATAATCCCTTTCCATTTAAATTCCTTCTAACTTCATGATTAATTTGTTCAACATTTTCCTTTCAATTTTAATTAATGTCTTTCTTAACTGTTTGCTTTAGTACATAGGAAAAGCATTTAATCACATTAATTATTCTGGGAATATTAAACACATAACAACCTATCTATCTATGTAAGTATGTATAAAAATACAATTTTGTATCTATAATCATATTCTTGGAACATGTATTCTGCATTATTAAAATGTAATCTTGTAATAACAAACAAATATTGGTTGTCAATAAGGTTAAAGGAAAATTTAAATAATTTTCGATTTAAGTATTAAATCCATAAAAAGGAATTTATTGACCTTCTGTGCTCTGTTTTTTATTATTTTTTTGTGTAACAAAGAAAAGGACATTCATTCAATTTCAAGTGAAATATTGAACATAAAGAAAAAAATATGTATATTGAGATAACATATGTGTTTTTTGATGTAACAATTCTATACTTTGTAAAGAATTTGTGTTAAGACAGAGTCGACTACCGAAAACGTCACAGTATAAATTTAAAATAGAATGATTTTGCTTGAATTTTTAATAATGAAGAAGAAAAAAAAGGTTATCTAATAAAATTCAAAGAACTTTAATATCATTTAAAAGCTTTTTTCAAAAGACAAGTTTCCAACATCTACAGTAATGAAAAATTAATAAAAAAAAAACAAGAATTGAACAAATATACTCTTCATTTGACTGCATTGTTCAAATAATTGAACTTGTTCGTTCATGAACACCAAACTCTAGAATTCATTCCACAATTTAAGAACGATATTTTTTCTATTTAGTGTTATTTACGTAAAAATTAGCGGGTATAGGTAATTACATCAAAACTCATTCCATTGTAGTATCTTTGGAACAGTGAAATACAATCCTCAATGTGACGATGAATTAGTAGAGTTGGTTAGTGTATTGTCACCTTCGCCATCTCTTGTGCATGGCTTAGAGCTAGTTTCTTACTTGTCAGTTAAACTCAGCTTAACACGCTGTTATATTAATCCTGAAATATATTTTGCCGGAATTTAACCAATGATTGTGTTTCTCACTAGTGGATTAATTTTGTTAGCATTGCCATACTTTTCAGTCAAATCACATGTTTATTCTTCAAATTTTTTCATATAAATATGGCAATACTATACATTTTATAAGAAAAAGCAACCGCGTTACATAACTTTTTTTTGTAAATTTTAACTTTCTAAAAGAAAAAGCGACATAACAGTATATAAAATGTATATTAAAAATTATATTGATGTTAATAAAGCAAATAAAAACAAAGAGCTGCTGTGCTGAATTCTTTATTTTATATTCCATCTGTTTGTGCTTTGGCATTTTATACTTAGGTTTAACTCACCAATGATGCTCAGTTAAACCTAGATTATATAGCATATAAACAATAAGTGAGAAACACAATTTTTAGTTTAATTTAGGTTTAAGCGAAGAATGTAGATTATCTCTATCCCAGAAACTAGCTCTTAGTCGTTCCAAAATAGGCTTTGAAGCTTGGTCCCATATCAAAGAGCTGTATTTCATTTTCGATCAGATGAAATAGTGAGAAGATCAGATGGAGCGAAGTTGATTAGATTAAATAGGTGCTAAGCACTGTGATCCCATTGATATTTTTGCAGCCCTTTAGTTGACCATACAAATTTGAGTTCACGAATTAAATTCTGAGTTCTGAATGTTGTAAAATTAAAGACACCTTTTAGAATCACTGTGGCTTCACCAAGAAACCTCACTCTATATGAATCTCACAACTCTTAAATAAGAGACAATCACAAAGAACACGATCCAAGGTTTCGTCCTGTAACCTAGAAAATATACTCAGTACCGTCGAAGCATTAACCAGACCGTGTTGGTGGTATCTAATGTGTCGATTATGGATGGCAACCGAACTTCAGTTGCGTTGCCAGAGGGCAACCACAAATTTCTGGTTGCCATTTGTCAACAGAAAATGATGCTGCCAGTTGCCATCTGTAATACCATTTAGGCAACCGAAGTTCGGTTGCCATCCACAATCGACCCATAAGACATCAGTGTCCAGAATATCCCGTAAGAATCCTAATGTCGTCCTTATCGAGCGATAACTTCTGAGATTTCCTCCTTGACAGAGCAACAAATATCACGTCTGTCTGAACTACTATATGACTTCCAAATGACGAACAAACTTGCTCTCCAGAAAATCAGAAAATCTATGAACAGTATTATCTCTCTAGCGTACCCAAACAATGAAGGGCTCTGGTCGCAAAATTCTCTTGTTGGCTTAGTCCGTTCGTTCCCATAGAGGCCCGCATGGTCAGGAATTCAGCACAATGTTAAATTATTGTACATTCCTAGTACCAGAGATATATCATAACTCTTGACTTTATCTCATACGACGATAAGACCCAGAGCGAAGCTTGAATGTCTGGTGGCTAATTCTAGCATTCGTAATCAAAATAAATTTAGAATGCCTTTTAGCTTTCGAGTAAAAACTCACTCGTTATCGAATGTAATCGATATATATGTATTTCTATACATTTTATTCTTGCATGTTCGATAAGTATTCGCTCGTATGCGAATACGAGAATTGTTCTCCTGACATAACAAGAATACTTGTATCCCTTAACTCTATCCTCAAACATTATCTTACGCAAAAAATGGCATAAATTTCCACCTGGACAATTATTTGGTATTTTTCAATGGCCCAATGGCAAATGCTCGCTCCGTTCGTTAACCCTACTTGATCCAGAACCTCATGCTTACTTGTTATAATACCATCAACGGTCCTATATAATACCAAAACCGCCAGCCTTCAGGGTCCCTGATATAAATCAATCTCAAAATGTATGAGAAAACGCATGAGCCGTACCAAGTTGTCTGGCTTTATGTCGAATATCTAACATCACAAGAATTCTTGTACAACTTAAACCTTGCCTCAAACATTTTCTAGCACAAAAGGAGACGACGTAAATTTCCATTTTCAATACATTGGAATGGCCCATTGAAAATTCGATCCCCAAATGGCCTCTCCAGTTTCAATAATTTACCTTGTTTGGATCTGTCCGTGAACCCTACATCAAAGGTCCTGATATAAGGGTCATTATCAAACAGTTTGAGAATATGCATAAGTCCTACGAATGTTTTATTCGACACTTCAAACATGTGTTTATTTCCAGTTTCTTATTCCTCAATCGAATGGAATTTTGAAGTTTTTTAGAAAAGTGTGAAATAGATTAGAACGGAGCCTTACGATTCCATCTACAATCTATATTTAAGCTGTGCGTCGGTATTGAAATCTCATTCCCCGAACATCTAGAGTTTATAATTCCTTAATCAATTTGTGCTATAATGTATTATAAGTTGAAAGAGAGTAGTAAGAGAAAAATAGTATACAATATGACATGATAGAAGACCTTGTGAACTGACCAATTATATATTAAAAACTTCACCAGAGATTATTTGTTTTCTTAAATTTATATTGTCAATGCTACGATTTCTTCTGATTTACTTTTAATATTGAATCTTTAGGCTTTTTGTACCATGTTAAGTATCACCAACTGTAGGGTATCACAAAAAATCCTTAAGACCTTTTTTTTTTTTTCTTTTTTTGCACAACAAAGCAATTAGGACATGAACAGCACACACTGACGCTATGTTAACATGACATGGTAAATCCTTGATATAGCACACAAGGATGAAAAGACATATAAATAAAAGAACACATATAAATGTTTGTATGCAATGCGAAAAAAGGGTCAAACATAAAACATGTCATTGGTAAAATATATTTTGCAAACAAATTAAAAGGAAAATAATTAAAATATGGAATGTCGAAAAATATACCATTAAATTTGTATGTTATTGGCAACTTCCTGGGACACATATAAATTGTATAAATAACAAGTAAGAGTGTTATAGTCGGCTGTGTCGAATCTTTTATACCCACCACCAATATAATACTGACACCGATTTTTGTACATTTTGTTTAAAACCATTAATTTTTAATAGATTTACCAAATTTTGTATGGATACCACTATTTCATAGACATTTATGAATCATAGAGCCATATTCCGGGAAGATATTTGGATGGGTGCAAACACAAATTGTTATTTTATAACAGAAATAACGTGTGCAGAATTTCAATGTACAATCTGCAATATAGTTAAAGGAAATTGGAAAAAAAATGTTTGAAAAATACTCTGGTTCTACCTGACCTATTTTTCCCATTTTCAATACCAAATAGGCACTATTGTGCCTTCAACAGACGTACGGAAATAGCTAGAACGCCTTAGAATTTTATAAGGAAACAGAATATATATACTTTTGTGGGTCTCCGATGATGTGTTACAAACGGAATTACAAAATCATTATACTCCCATCTTTTTGGTGGTGGGAAATTGTCATGCAGTCTGATCTAACATGGGGTGGTATTATATTATAATAGGGCAACCAAGGGAAATTTTGTTATAAGTTATTTGTGCAAAAGGAAGTGATTAAAGCAATTATATTCAGTTATTTATTATTTTTTTCTGGAATAAATGAAGTTTAACAAAGTAAAAGGAGAAGGACAATTATATATTAATAATAATAATAAATATCCTTAATTTAATATTACCTAAATTAAAACTTTAAATAGAGAAACTAAAAACAAATTCAATGAAACATTATTAAAAATATGACGTAAATTATTTTTAGTTTACTTTGCAATATTCAAATCATTCGATTTAAAAAAAAACAAGTAAGAGAGCTATATTCGGCTATGCCGAATCTTATATACCCTTCACCAAATTATACTTCAAAATAAAAAATTTAAATATTTTTAGGTAAACAAAATTTTTTTTCCAGTTTTTTTTAATTTTTTGGAAAAAATTTTTTTTCGATTGTTATTTTAATTTTTTTTTTAAATTTTAAAATTTTTTTTGTTTGTTTTTTGAATTTTTTTTTGTGAAAAAAAATTCGGGTTAAAATTTTTTTTCCGATTTTGACCCATTGTAGGTCATCTTACTATGGTCTTATATACGCCGTTGCAAATGTCTTTGAAATATCTATCATTAGATATCCATATTGTCTATATTAATGTCTTAGTAATTCAGATATAGGTCAAAAATCGAGGTTGTCTTGGTTTTTTCCTCATATCTCAACCATTTGTGGACCGATTTTGCTGATTTTAAATAGCAAAATTCTCGAAAGCATGTCTGACAGAATTATTGAAGATTTGGATCCCGAAGATATCTGGGGTCTTCAGAAAATTGATTTCAACAGACAGACAGATAGACGGACAGAAAGACAGACAGAGAGACAGACGGACATGGCTTAATCGACTCCGCTATATATAAGGATCCAGAATATATATACTTTATAGGGTCGGAAATGAAAAATGTAGAAATTACAAACGGAATGACAAACTTATATATACCCTTCTCAAGAAGGTGAAGGGTATAAAAAACGCTTTCTATATACAAATTATATAAACTTTTAAATTTCATAAAAGTAATTTCCAATGAATCTCTAATAAAAATACAGTTTCAATTCTTTTTTTTACAGTTTGCAAAAACACAAGAGTTATTGAGGAGTAAGAAAGAAGAGTAAAATGTTTAAAATAGCCAAACCACCAATGAGTCAAAGTGCTGGACATCAGCAGCAGCAGCAGCTACAGCAACGAACACCTAAAACCACGCCTCTAGTCGATGACTATGAAATTTCTAACACCGTGTTGGGTCTGGGTATAAATGGAAAAGTTGTTGAATGTACAAATCGTAAAACAAATCAAAAATATGCATTAAAGGTATTTATTTATATATACAATTCTCGTATGAGCTAAGTCAATCACATGCATTCTGAAAAATTATTTATTTATACAATAGTTACACCATTTCCAAATGATATTGAAATGCGGTTCATAACAATATTCTTCAAAGAGAGGTGATTTTTGTTTGATGTGGCAGAAATGTAATAGAGTGTGGAAGTAATTAGTTTCCTGATTACTTCTAAACTACTTGAAAATCGGAGAAGTTTCTTCAATTCCAATGCTGATGTTTAGTTTCAGCATATTTTTAAAATATTTGAAATTATGATTTTTTTCGGAAAAATGTCCTACGTAAAGGCGTGATGTCACATCCAGTATCACAACCTGAGTTACCTGTAGAGAAACTTATCTAAAGCACTTCAGTTATATCAATTTTCACTGGAAAAGGAAACAGGTTCAGTACTGTAATCACGGGTTTTCCAGTACTTACACCAAACATAATAATTTCAGAAGGTCATCGCGTTTCCATTTTGCAAAATTTCAATTAATATCAAATTGTCCTGTGGTCTTTCAAAGTATTGTACGGTATTTTGGAGATACAATTTATTTGAACAATTCTAATTATAAATAGATCTAATCTAACTGATCTTCCGTTTAAAAATGTCACCTTTGAAGATGTCCCAGTCCGTCGCACATTCTTTTAGGTTTGTGAGATCTCATCTTAAATGACTCAGAGATTAAGGTTCCCAACTCCTTGATGTTATGGACATCAATTGTTCCAAAATAACTTATTTATCAAGTTACATTATTTTCGGCTCGATCCGTAGTTTATGAGAAGCCTGAAGTATCCTTTCGACATACGAAGATCTCATCTGAAATGTCTCCGAAGTTAAGTCCCAACTCCTATTTGAAAGAAATTTATTGCCTGCATTTTGATCTTTAAGTCTGCATTTTGACAGCATTTTTTTGAATAGTTCACCAATGTTTCTAATCCATCGATCCTGAATTCATTGAAAGTTTCTCCTTTAAACCATGAAATCATATATTTGTTTCAAGGCCTAGTTCTATTTAGATTTTGAAAAATAATTTTTGACAAAGAGGTCTGAAGGGGTCCCAACGCCTTGATATCGTGGCTTTATGTCCCCTCTGTTGACATTCCTAGTTTTTAGTCGAAGGTAATTTGCTGCCTGCCTTTTGACAGCTTTGAATATTTATCCAAAGTTTTCTATCCTTAGTTTATTGAAAGCATTCCGTTTTATCCTTTAAACCATCTGTAATCATCTAATTTCTTAGATTTTACGTCTGAGAAGGTTTTCTGAAAAAGCAGATACTTCCTCAGCGCAACTCAGATGGTGTAAATAACATTGAGATTTAAAAGTGAGAAAGGATACACAAATATTTGGAATCTCTTGGAGGTCAATAAATGTTGCTGTTCGTGCCACATCTTGACACGATTAATTCTGTTTTTGTTATTTCTTACCCATTTGGAAATGGTGTATCTTAATGTATGTAATAAAACCGTTTGCAAATTGAACTTAATTTATTATTTCAAACCTTCTTTTGTTTAATTTATTATGTATGCTTTTATTTGTGTTCTATTCCATTAAAAGGTTTTATTGGACAGTCCTAAAGCGAGACGTGAAGTTGACCTACATTGGCGTGTCAGTGGCTGCCGTCATATTGTCAATATTGCCGATGTCTATGAGAATACATATGCTGGTAATAAATGTCTCTTAGTCGTTATGGAATGGTGGGTAGAGAACATTATCTCATTCATATAATCATTAGACATAGATAGATTGTTGCACAATTATAATAATACTATTATGATGTTTTAATTAAATGATGATAACGTATAGTAGTTGTTTTTATATGAAATTATTAGATTATACTTTATCTAATAACTATATGTGTTTGTAATTATCTATAATTTAGCATGGAGGGTGGCGAACTATTTCAACGTATACAAGATAATGCTGATGGTGCATTTACCGAAAGAGGTTTGTAAATATTTATCTTTCGATTAAACACATTGTATTTTAACCTAATGTATTGTGTTTTTTTTGTTTTCTATAGAGGCTGCTCAAATAATGCATGAAATCTGTGTGGCCGTACATTTTCTGCATAGTCGTGATATTGCTCATCGGGATTTGAAACCTGAGAATTTATTATACACATCGCCACATCCGAATGCTATTTTGAAATTAACAGATTTCGGTTTCGCCAAAGAAACCCTTATCAAGGATACACTACAGACACCATGCTATACACCATATTATGTTGGTAAGTTTGTAACATAAGAGAAATACCCGTGTCATCTTCATTATTCATTTGCGACCTTATAAACCACATAAGTTATTTAAAAAAACAACTCATTTATTATGCATGATCTTTTTATTAATTATAAAAAAGCTTGATCAATTCTTTTCTGACTTTTGTGCTTTATTTTCTGCATAGGATTTTGTCATGGGTGATAACTCAACTCAATGGCTTTCGATAGGGCGTCACTGAGAGACATGGTCTTATCTAACGTATTTAATATTATGACCATGTAGTAGTTTCAAAGTGCTGGATCTAAATACGGTTTCAGTATTTTCTTTAAACATTCTTTCCGGTATTCATATATATCCTTATTTACTGTGCCGGCAGTAATGAAAGAACTTTTTTCCGCTCTAACAAATTTCCTTGAAAACAAGGTATTTGCTATCAAAATTTTCTACGCAAATATATATTTGGAAAGTTGTTCTTCCTTAAATCCGGTATAGAATTAATTACCTGAGAGTTAGGCCGACTCACAGGAAAAAACAATTTTGTTACTCCCTCAAAATAAGCGTTGGTTTGTTTCATATAAACTTCTGGTTCATGTTTGCTGCCTTACGTTTCGTTCTTTTCCAAAATTTAACATCATGGACCGGTTTTAATTCTTAAATATTTCTTTTCGATTCTTCGGAAGCCAACATCTCTAGAAACTCACACTAACTTGATAAGCTGTGGTCCAAGCATGAAAATCAGTGCATGTATCGGGCAATCTAGGAGAAACCATGAAAATTCCCGACTCACTGCCCGTTTACATTCTGATTCAACGTTCGGAGTAGGTTCTATATAATTCACTTATCATTGGAAGAAGATTTAATTTAATACGAAGCACAACGTCATCAGCATATGCGACTATCTTGGTACTCTCCTACTGAACCTGAAAACAATTTATTCATGCCAAGAATAGATATATAACTGGCTCTTGCGATATGCCTCAACTTTCCCTATTCTACTCAAACTACTCTTCAGCATATTCCACGTTCTGTTCGATATTCTTAGATTGAATCCTATGTCACTTAGGGTCTGGACTTTTGAGTACATAATCATACTGTTAAAAGCACTCTATCAGGTATGTGATGAAAATAGATCGATTTTCTGTCGATTTCAAAAATAATTTGTTAACCAATTTACAAAACGAAAATAATCAATACATCATATCTTCATTCTCTCGGAATGTACCCTTATTTCAGACTAAACCTTAATATTCTAATGGTATGATGACTGATATTGATCGTCCACTCGGATCGAAATTACCGTTCGGTTTCATTTGGAATCCTGCCGTAACTTGCATAAACGTGTTGTGTCTTGAGTTACAAAACATTTATTGTGATAGATACCCCTCTCGCATACCACTAAACTTTCTTTTGAGAAAAAATAAAATAAAATAAAAAATTGTCCATTTTGAAAAAAAGGTCGACAACATTTTTAATTTTGCAAAAAAAAAGTCAAAAATTTTATGTCTTGAGTTCCAAAACATTTATTTTGATAGATAAATGAACAATCATCGACAAAAAAGTTCATAAAGAAAAAAAATTTAAAAAATGTGTCCATTTTGAAAAAAAAAAGTTTTTGATTTCCAAAAAAATCTAAAATAGTATGTATTGAGTTACACAACATTTATTTTGAGAGATATCCAACTCGAATCCTATTAAGCGATCAAAAAGCTCTTCAAGGAAAAGACCTAAGCTTTGAAATAAAAATGTTTGATTTTGCAAAAAAAAAAAAACGTCAAACTTTTTTTTATATTCTTTTAAATTATTTTTTCGAATTTGGGACAAATTCTGGGGCCGAATTACCGCATTCGATATCGAGTAAAATCGATCGTAATTTTCTTATTTGAGCATGATATCGAGCATGAAATTTAGTACATTTTGTTATAATTACGATATCGAAATTATTTTTCGATACGATAGTTCATTCACTCACGAGTGCGGTAATTCGGCCCCTGATAAGTACAATAGGTAATAAGTTACATGGATGAGAAAAAAACACTCAGACAGTTCTTGAACGATGTCTAAATTACTATCCAATAGGACTATATGAGTGGTTAGCATTTATAACCACCAGAGTCGAAACGTGATCGACTTTAGGTTCTGTGTAGAGTTTTGTAGGTTATATTATTTATTTATTTCATTTATTTAGAATCAAGCCCTTAGGGCCAAATATGATTCATATTCCACTCAGAAAAAATTAATTACATAAAATTAAAAAAATTTATACATATTTTTAAAAAGGGAACAGTTTTTTTATCGCGGGCCTAGTCAGCTAGTAGATAATAAATATAGAAAATTTCAATAAGTATTAAACATTTCAACATTTTCCTTCCTTTACAGCTCCCGAAGTTTTGGGTCCCGAGAAATACGACAAAAGCTGTGACATTTGGTCTTTAGGCGTTATTATGTACATTTTACTGTGTGGCTTTCCGCCGTTCTACAGTAACAATGGCATGGCCATATCGCCCGGCATGAAGAAACGCATTCGTACCGGCCAATATGATTTTCCCAATCCAGAGTGGAAAAATGTCAGCCAATCGGCCAAGGACTTAATTAAGGGAATGTTGAATGTAGATCCCAGCAAACGTTTGACCATCGAAGAAGTAATGCGTAATAAATGGATTGCCCAGTATACCGAAGTGCCCATGACTCCTCTATGTACAGGACGTATGCTCAAAGAGGGAGAGGAAACGTGGCCTGAGGTGCAAGAGGAAATGACCAGATCTTTGGCCACAATGAGAGTAGATTATGATCAGGTGAGTGAGGTGAGATGGTAATTAAGAGTTAAGGCTTAAAAAGAATTAAACTGTATGTGTTTTGGTTAAATTGCAGATGCACATCAAGGCCTTGGACAAATCGAACAATGCTTTATTAAGTAAAAGGCGAAAAAAGATTGAGGAACTTGCAGCTGCTCAAAAAAAGTAAAAAGATGCAAATCAAGAAGAATAAGGAGAAAACCTCAATTAAAATTAAAAATTTAACACTTTAACATTGATTTGACTTTAAAGAAATTTCAGCTTAAAGACAATTTTTAAAGAAATGAAGATAACAACAGATGGAAGCTAAAGAATGTTTGTTTCAAAAAGAAACAATTAATTTAAAACTTGTTAATTTGTACCCTTAACTATAAAGGGTTTTACAAATACACAATTTTTCTTATTTTTAGATTGAGGAAATGTTTTTTTTTTTAATTTTTATGCAAAGTATTTGCTAATATTTTATGTTTAATTTTGATGTCATGTTGTTTTTTGTTTAAATAAACTTATTCTTTACTATGTAAAAGCTTAAAAAACAAAAAACTCAAGAGAAAAAACAAAGAGACAAAAAACGAAATACTTAAACAAAGATTATTAAAAAAAATACATATAAATACAATATATTATTAACAATGCGAGTACATATATACAAAACATACTAACAATATGTTAAAACTTAAAGTCAATAAATAATTTAAAAACAAGCATAAATATAAAAATAAATAAAAAGTTAACATTGCTCTATACTATAACTACATAAATATAAATGTAAACATTATATACAACAACAAAATGTAATTGTTAATAATATTAATAACTTTAAAAAACACGGAACGAAAAAAAACTGTTGTTAAAAGGTGTATTATTCAAATTATTTTAAAACAAAAACATAAAAATAAACCATGTATGCTCTAGGTATTCATTTTACTAATAAATTCTTTTTAGTTTATAGAGGTTTATAAAAACGCATTCAAAATTATTATTTAAAATGTTAATTTTTCAATTATTTTTTTTGTGAAAAACTTTAAAATAAAACAAGTATTTTTATAGCTCTTTTGTAGCATGTAAAAGAATGATAAAAATAATAAATATAAAGAATATTAAACAAAAAACAAATAGTTATTATTACAAAACAAACAAAAAATACAATAATTATGGTGTATTATTATTAAACAATTAAAAACGTCTGTATTAGTATTCAGTGTATTATGTTTGAGTCGAAATTTGTTGATAAAAAAAAAATCCAAATTGATTTACTAAATGTTTATATGTAAATTAAAATTTATTACTGTTAAATTGAATTGTTGTACATAAATATTGGAACCCTACAAACAAACACAATCACACATGTATACAATGAATAAACAAATTTTTAACTGAAAAAATTGGTAAATAAATTTGAAAAATTTATGAAAATTATTATTGTATTGATTGATATTACACTGGGACAGAATCAAAATATTTTCGAAATAAATCTGCCATTTCTAACTGGCAGATCCGTTTAGCATGAAATTTCACATAGGCGTAGCAGAGAAGTATAAATATTAGAATAAAAATAAATCAGAAAATCGAATGAAAAAATTTTCAAAACTATATCTGTTACGAGCCCAAAAATAATCGATTTTGAAATTGAAAATATATAAACGATTATGGTTGTTGAATATAAATAAAATTTTAGACAAACCACAAAAAAAATCGCCCTACAGAGACGCTCTTGAGGTGTCTTTGGGATCCGTCGACAAAAATAAAACTGGAATACTCCTCTGCTGGTCAAACTTAAGTCCTTAAGTCGTGTTGAGCGAACAAAAATATCGAAATAAACGAAAAAAAAAACAAGAAAGAGAGCTAATTCGGCTGTGCCGAATCTTATATACCCTTCATCAAATTATACTTTATTTTATTTTTTTTTTTTAAATATTTTTAGCTAAACAAAATTCAAAATTTTTTTGTTTCAAAATTGTATTTAAATTTTTTTTTTTTTGAATACATAGTTTTTTAAAATTTTTTTTTTGGAAAATGAATTTTTAACAAAAAAATATTTTTATGAAAAAAAAAATAGGGTTAAAAAATATTTTTCCCGATTTTGACCCATTGTAGGTCCAAGTTACTATACCCTTGCCACTCATGGTTATGGGTATAAAAACACTAGTTAGATCCTTTCAATATTAAGGTAACGATAAAAGGATCAAAGTAAATGTTGATCTCAATCTAAAATTATATTTTATATCAATTTGGCCCAACGTTACACATCGAATTTTGATAACTTTACTCAACCATGAATGATCCATTAAAGCTCATAAATTACGATATGAATCCAATAACTGTAACAATAAATATGATTTTACAAGCTTTGCTTATAAGTTTTGTATTCTATTAGTGAAAACTTGAAAGTTGTTAAATATTTGATGATAATAGCTGACATTTACAGCACTTTGAACGGTTAAATGCATTCCATTCTGCTAATGCAGTGGTGGCAAAAAATAGAACAGATTTTGAGGATTGTATTAACAAGTTGGAATACCAAATTTACTGATATATAGAACAAATTTTAAATAAAATTGAGTTGATTATAAGGAGTAATAATCTGAAATCATTCTGAAATTTATAAAAAATACATGAACAAATGTTGTTCGATATTACTAATTTTTCAGTTTAACGAAAAGGCCAGACTTTATCATTCTTCAATTGATAACGGAATATATTTACGATCATATTACATAGATACATTTTTTCATACATAAGAAATTTATATGAAAAAAACTAGGAATTGGTTTCCATAAAATTTTTCAAACGTTTTCCGTTACGTTTTATAAAATTAGCTCAATATACGGGTCTGCAACTTTAGAAAACCCCACAAGCAAAAGTCTAACGAGGTCAAATAGCACTATATCGTTGGACAGTTCACATCAATTCCGCTTGAGATGAGCATGCCCTTAACTAGCTTGTACATAATGTACAATGTGGCATGAGCTATGTCCATGTTGCGCCGTCCTGTTGAAACCAAAGGTCGTTGGTGTCCATATCATACAATTCAGGACAAATAAGTTGGTATTCATCGACCTATAGCGTTCGCCGTTGACGGTGATGGCCTAGCCAAACAAAATATGGACATTTGACTCCGCCAACTGAAAAATCACACCAAATTTTGTGCTGCCGGGATGCATTTATCGCTCTTTTATCTCATATAGATTGGTATCGTGGCAAATTTGAAAGTTTTTGTTTGTTCATCCAGAAATGATCCTCACCGGAAAATGGGCGAAGCGCCCTAAACGTTGCCCAACCAGAACACCCATTTTGATTTGCACAAGTGTTTGAACGCTAACATCTTCAACAATATGGTGCTTCGAAGTCTATTTTGGAGTTACTCGACCGTGTATAGAAGAGGGCGAAGATGCTTATCGGTGACAGTAGGGTATCCAGCTCTATTGACTCACTGGAACATCGTCGCAATGTGGGTTGTGTTTCACTGTTCTACCGATACTACAATGGTATGTGCTCAACTGAAATTAGGGAACTTGTTCCCGAAACCAGTAGTTTTTTACGCAACACACGCTCTTCGGCAAGGGCACATCAATTCGTTGTCGACTGGACAGTGGATCGCACAACACATTACAGGGAAAATTCGTTATTTAGCCGTACTGTCCGTATGACGAATAAGCTTCCTCCTGAAGTCTTTCCTGTCACTTTCAATATAGGAAAATTCAAATCAAATGTCCACAAACACTACTCCCTCTATCCTCGCTCCCATAACCTATTTTCCTAGTTACAACACAATGCTTTGCATTAGTAGGGGTCATCCCCTGAGTACTGGACCAAGAAAAAAAAATAAATGCGTTAGAAGTGTACCTTCATTGTGACCATTTTGGTCTGATAGCGTCAAGAATGAAAATATTTAGTTTTTAACATACTAATTTCTTTCATTAGAAGCGGTGTTAAAACATCTTGACTTGCTGGTCCATGGTTATGTGATCCAACGCTTAATGTTGCTGTTGCATCTTAATCTATACAATTTGTGCTACAACGATGTCGACTTGATCCGTATATGATGCCAGCAGGACGAATTTACTTATGGAATTCCCTCGTTACAAATAAGGCTAATTGTCTCCTTTATTACTGGACACTGTATAATTGGGACACATGCTAGAAAACTGGGTGTACTGTACAACGAGTACTTTAGAAGCTGAAGAAGAGGAGGAGACTGTGTACCACCTTTTCTGACAAACGCATCCTCGGAATCCCATTCCTATGCTTGGATGAGCTATCAAGGATGAATCTTAGACGAATCTACTCCTTCATCAGTGAATCTGGTTGGTTTAACTTGGAGACAATGGAAGTATTGTAAATATCCTGGGTATCACAATGGGATCAGTTTTGAGTGGACCAAAGTGAGCTGCTTAACGAGTGGCTTCCCATGGAACATAACCTTACTTAGTGATTTGAGATTGATATTGTAACGAAAATGTTCTAATCCGGAGGTTTTGCATCGAGATCCAGGACTAGGAAAGCAGTTGAGACTGAAAATAAATGAGCGACGGCACGGTCCAAACTGATCCATGTTTATTTTAGGCGGTGCTACTGTTAACATTTTCTAATCCGGAAGTTTTGCATTGAGGTCCAGGAAAAGGAAAGCAGTTGAATATGTAGGGTTATCACGGGCTGGGTATATTTTAGCGATGGCACGTTTTAGCGGAACCAGTTGATACACCCCGACCTCAATTGTGCCAGAACTACTTCGTTTCTAATTTAGGTGGTGGGCATTCCCAAAGTTTGGCATTCATGCGGTATCCTGCGGTCGCGGAATTGATGGCGTCTCTATGAATGTCAATGCTACCGTATATGAACTTTGATCCAATGAATACTGCACATCCGAAGTATGTTCTTCTCATTTACTCGAATGTCCTTTCTTACATCTCTCGGATGAACTGTTCAGGAACATGTCAGCATAACGCTAAGTTCAATGACTAGTATAACCTTCGTTTCCTGATTTAGATGGTGTTCACATGTTATTTGTATGCAGCCCATGACTCGAATGTCTATTCTTACATCTCTTGGATGAACTGTTCAGGAACATGTCAGCATAACGCTAAGTTCAATGACCGTGTTCACATGTTATTTGCACAGCTTTGTATATTTCTCCACTTGTATCAACTTTGATATATTAATACAAATGGAGAAATATTTTAGAGTATTTTATTGCGTTTAAATTTAACCATATAAAAATAAATCAACATGTACTGCAAGATGTTTAGACTCCACACACATTTAAATTTTCTGTCTGTTGCTTTGGTAAACCCGAACTGTATTGAACTCAGACCATATTGCCATCTCAATGTAAAGAAGCTAAAGGTAGGGTCACACATGACAAATATTTGACGAAAAAGACGTAACCACTAAATAAATTACATTTGAATTCTTTTATTTATTTCAAAACTTAATTTAATTATGATGATTCAAAACATAAAAATTTGTTTTATTTTATTTGATGCTGTTTGATCTTACAAAACATTTGTAAGAGTAAACACTTCAAACAAATTTGTGCAAAAAAAGTGGTTACGCTTTTTTGAGCAAATATTTGCCATGTGTGACCCAACCTTAAGCGACTTTGTTTGTCCTGTAAACTATAAAAGGACCAATTGCCATTGCTTTATAAACTATATTTTACGAATTCCTTTCAACACATGTTTAAAAAGTTGAAAAAGACAGCTGAATGATAATTCACAACATACCGAAAAAATTGCACAACTCAATTGAACCGTAACAAAAGAGTTATTATCTGGAGAACCAAAAATTTCAAACGAGATTCTGAACTCTATTATTTTACTCCCGTTGGAGTTCTGTATATCAAGTGATTTATAAATTTTCAAAAACGAATACTTGACAATTTCATGTTCTGCAAACTCGAAAGTAAAACAAGTTAATCATGTGGGCTCGATTAATGACTGTGGCAACCAAACGTTTGTTGAGTTTAGAGGTCAGAAATTAAAAATAAAAATCGACGTGCCATTGTCACCAATACTCTTCAACATATATCTTGCCAAACTTGCTGCACTCTAAAGGATGTCCGCATACATCATTGTGACCATGGAATACATAATATCAGCAGGAACGTAAATTGATATTATGAACTTCAAAAGAGACATTGCCACTTTTCAATTCATGGACTAAAGAAGTAATGATTTAACTCAGCATTTCAGTCGGAAGCTAACATAGACTTTTCTACGAATAGTCTTCAGTAATCTCCTTAACTTATCCTGCCACGTGAACTACACCAACCAGAAAGTTAAATCCCTATATAGAGTCCTAAAAGCTCTCATTGACAAGTAGATGATTGTAATGATATACAAGACAAATTTTGTAGCTCTCTTCTCAATTACGCTGCTCCAACCAACACCAACAAGAAAGTTAAATCCAGAAATAGAGTCCTAAAAGCTCTTATTGACAAGGAGATGATTGTAATGATATATTCAGCAATTGGTAGCTCTCTTCTCAATTACGCAGCTCCAGTTCCGATATTTTGGCGATAAATCATGATGCGGATGTATCAAGATGCCTAATACGGATCAGTTACGTGTAGAATATGATGCTGTCAGACAGACAGTTCCTGATGACATAACACCAACCATTTCAACACAATCATCAAATTTTAATGACAGATCTTCGACACACACGATTAAACTTTCGGTGTTATTCCAGCAACATTCCTTCTGATGTCGACCAACTGTGCTTAAAAAAAAAACAGGAACAAAACGCCGTTATAGACAAACGCAAGAGCGAATTATAATTTATTACAGTATATTTTATTTACTAAAAAATTCATTACAGAAAATAAAAATAAATAATATACAATAATATCACTGTTAATGATATTTCGAGCACAAATTAAAAGAAGTGTTTGCAAAATAAAATTGGCAAACACAAGACTTTATAAACAAAAATTGATTTTAAATACTTTTCATTAAGGTTTTATTTATAAAATTCTTAAGAAGTGACTAACGTTATGTATAAATATATGTTTATTTTACTTTTTGTATTTGTATAAAAAATGTTTAATATGTACATACAATATATTTTTTTCTTTTCTTCGCATTGCTAAGATTCAGGGATTTTTGATTTTACAAAATTATCCTTTGAATATTTGATATTTTTTATTATGATTCCTTTTGTATAAAACATTTTTATTATAGAAAAATTAGTACTCATTTGTAGATATTTCCCTTGATGTGATGAATTCATTTCACTAAATAGCATTTATAGGGTTTTTTATTAAATTTTTGTATAATAAAGCCGAATTTTGTTTCTTTTTCATATTTCTCAGAAAAAATATTATAAATTAAATAAAAATCAGAAAAATTCCTTAAACACTGCAATTTTAATTCACGTATAAATGGAATATTAAATATAAATTAGGAAAAAAATCTATTGAAATGTTCGTTAACTTACTGTAATCAACAATATTTTAAAACTATTCGAGTAGTAAATAAATAACAAAAAAAAAGGATTTGTTTTAACAAATAATTCAATAAAAAAATAATTAACCAAATAGCAAACAAATCTAGTTAACGAACATTTTTAATAATAATAAATTTATTATTATGTTTTACTATCTTAAAACAGAAAAAACAATTAACCCTTTTTTGGGTACTTACTTTTATTGCGTTTATTCTTGCGACAAGGATACTCATGTTTGCCAATTGTTATAGTATTATTTAAATTATCCGTGGTCACTACTAAACCGGAGCATAGAATGGATTTTTGATCTGTTAAAGTATTTGCTGTACTATTTTTAGAATTTTGAGGCACTTTTGGTTTATCAGGACACATTTTAGAGTCTTGTTTATTGTTATTACTTAAATTTTCTTCAGTATTTGGTTTTTTAATAGTTTTTGCTATTTTTTTGTCAGCAGTCTTTGTTTGAACAGGCCCTGCAGCGGCTGCTGTGGACAATTTGAAGTGCCAAGACATTTCCATTTCTATATCGGCTTGTGTTGGATCACCCATTAGCATTTCCAAATTTACTACAATATCATTAAGATTACCAGGCTTAGGAGCGAATTCGATACCACCGTAATATAAAGAGCCCGAATTAACCGGTAATGATTGATCGAAAAACAGTATTGTTTGTAACCAATTAGTGCGCGGAGACCAGGGATCCGTACTAAATCCCAAAGGTGTGTGTGATTTTGTAAAATATACATGAAAATAAAGAGCAATTCCATCCATATATCCTGACTTATGTATGGGTAACATAAATTTGCTGCGAAATTTCAAATCATCCAGTGTTGCGGTGTTGAGGTTTAAGGATTTAATGGGAAATTGTTTACTCATAATCTAAAAATGTAAACATTTATATAATAATCCCAAAAAAAAAACTACAGTTATCTTTTTAAACTCACCTGATCTGGTCTAATACTTTGATATCGTGGCTCAATTAAAGCTACCTCCCTCAAACATCTCATATTGAAGCCATACACATTTGACCACCAATTAATGTTTCCATTTTTATGTTTAGTATCTTCCAACGCCACCATATACAGTTTTCCCTGATCGGGGAATATTAAACCACCAGGTTTTTTCAACCATTTATCACGAGCAAATATAACAGAATCACAAATTGATTGAAATAGCAACGCATAACCCATCCAATCACATACTATAATGTCCACCTCCGCAACTGGTAATTCCACTTCTTCTATTTTACCCTTAATCACTTTAATCACTTCCGCATAACCATTGGCCTGCACAATCTGTCGTGTGTAATAAACAACATTTGAAGAATCAACGGCAAAGACTTTAGCCGCTCCAGCTTTGGCGGCAAACAGTGCAAAAATACCAGTGCCACATCCAATATTTAAGACGCACTTGCCTTTAAATAAATGTTTATTGTGCATAATGGCCGCCTTGAAATTGTCAATACGAACGGTGTCTTTAAGCACTTGATTCATCATTTCGACATGGGCATTGTAATCCAGATGAAAATCTCGCGAAGTCATTGCCTCCACTGGTGTTAGGGTTGCGGTCGATGTTGTATCACTGCCTTCGTGGCCAGAATCATTTGTATCACTGCTTGCATGTTGCTTTTGTTTTTTCTTGGAGTTTTGATTGGGATCCATGACGAGAATATTGAAGCCGCAGGAAGAAATTTTTATTGTTGACAGGAGGGAAATTATTTTTTTTTTAAATTTGTGTTAAAGAAATTTTCTAAAGTTGCCAGGTTGAAAAAAGTAAAACGGTTAAATTGACAATTGAAAGAAATTTAAAAAATGTGAGTAAATATATTAGGGTTTGCTGTAAAAGTTAAAAAGTCGATATCGCTTTTTTGGTAGGAAAAATGTTGAACAATCGGTAAAGTCGAATAGTCGAAAAACATCGACTTTTTAGATTGTTGAAATAAATATTTAATTGCAAAAATATACTAAAACCAAATATGCACACAATAACAAAAATAAAATAATATCCTGCAATTTTGTACACTTTAATTTTTTCTAGTGTATGAAAATGCTCTTTTTACACAAAATTCTTCCAACATTTTTCTACAAAAACTAAAAGTTTTTATACATGTCATATATATTTGAATTGCAGCAACTTTTAGGAAATTGTTTGACATTTTAAAAATCGAAAAAAGTCAAAAAGTCGTTTTTTTGTTTAAACTATAGAACCCTAGATTGAAACAGGGATGGGAAATTTGATGCGATTGTACATTCGAATAGTCGATCCACTTTCAAAAGTATCGTAGTAGACCTGCGACTCATTTGATAATTTCAAATAATATTATGTTACAACACATACTTACAAAATTTTCTATAGACTCAGAATGATTTACTGCTATAGCTTAAGTATTTTATATAGAACATTTTGTGTATGATAGTATATTGTATAGGAAATCTTGGTTATAGCAGTATTTTCTATACAAAATGTTTGAAGTACTGTCATATAAATTCAAAAAGAAATTTTTGAATTGACTTTAAATGCCTATAACTCTTAAACCATAAGAGAGCAGGCACAAATTTTAATATTTTTGTGCTTATAATTGTGAGAGCTATAAAAAATTATTAAAAAGCAAGCTGTTTCGATGATCTTGATTTATGTCAAAATTTATTCATCGGTTGTACATCTGATAGGTATGTTCGTTGTGGCCGATGCTACATTATCACCAGTTTGAGGTATGTACAGGTGATACTACGCGATTAATGAAATGATTAAGATTTAATCATGTCAATTTGAAGTGATGCACAAATCATTTAAATGTATGGATAATCACCCCGATTTTGATGTGATTACCCTAGGTCTCCACGTAGCAATTTTTATTGCCAAGTACAAGCAATAACGTCGGCAGAACAACAGCAGAGTGATTGCTGATTGCTTTAGGTGGAGAAAACGTTCGTCACAAATACAAAATTTTCAACGCGAGAAGTTCTATGAAAAACTGTGTTGTATTTTGCTCATATTCTGTATTGAATGATTTTTTTCACTAATTTCTTTGTTTTTTTACTTTTGATACTTAAATAAATTAAATATGTATAAATTAATCGCACCGAATCATAGAAAGAAGAAATTTTACATTAATGACAACTGAAATGACAGCTTATTGCTTAGCAATAATTGCTCAGGCAATCAGTAGAGCAATCATTGCGCAATGGATTGCTACATATGGCAATTTGCCGTCTACACTCGCAAATTTCATTGACGCAATCAAATTTGACAATTGCAGCAATAAATATTGCTACGTGGAGACCTAGGGTTAGAGCTTACTCACATTTTAGATGATTAACTCTGCAAATGTGAACATAGTATAAATCCCGGGTATTTAATTTCATGAAACCCCTTAATATTAGTTTTCACTGTAGAAAATTATTTGTTTGCTCTAAAAAATCGCTAGCGTTTTCTCTAAAACATTTTTTCCCTCTACTTTACTTTGAAATCGCTACATTTTTAGGGGAAATCGCTGAATGGCCATCACTGAACATAAAAAACACAAACGAGTAATTTACTCAGTTTTCGTTCTTCAGTTTTACAAAAATGGCGAAAGTCGGTGCTCGTTCGATCGGAATTTTAACAATTTTTCTAATTATTTACAATTTAAATCTATGTGCAACAAATCCACAATATGAAAGTAAGTGAATAAATAATAAAACAAATTCCAGTAATTAATTATACAAATTGTGCTCAAAAGTTCCTAAAAAGAGAAAAATTATAAAGGAAATGTGAAAGAATTTTGTGAAACATTTCCATTTGGTCTATTCATTTTTTTGTACTTCTTGTTGACTTTGGTTTTAATTAAATTTTAACTTAATTAACATCTTCATTATCCACATCGTCATCAACCAGTTTATTTTCTTCCTCTTCTTGGTATATGTTTTTTTGATGTTTTTAATAAACAATAAAAAATCTTCAATACATAATTAACAAAAAAATCTGTGGAGGCCCACAACAATTCACCAAATAAATAATGAATAAAAAGTGAATATAATACAAAAGCTACAAAATTATTAAACGCAGCAATATGAAAAATGCCAACAAATAAAAATTTTTACCTTATAAAAAAAGCAACGAAAATGAAACGTAAAAAGTAAATTGAAAAAAAGCACAATTAAACAAAAATGTAATTTAAGCAGACGGGTCATTGACGAAATTCTTTCGATGGTAGTTTATTATTTTTTGTGGGTTGTCGGGGAATGTGGGGGTAATTTAGTTTTTATAATCTACTGGTGTTTGAAATGGAAAAAATGGTTGCTTTCGTGTGTCAAATAATGTTAATAAAAGCTAATTTGAAATGATTATATCGTTGGTGTTTATTTTATTTGTTTAGAAATTAAAACACACTATGCAACAACAACAAAAATGAATGATTTGACAGTCGGTGTTTTTCTTGTATCTATTGTTGTTGTTCTGTGGTTATGTCTTTTCCTTTGAGTTAGAAGAGTGCAATTCAAACAGTGTTGTAAAGTGTTATTTGTATCAATTGTTGTGATACTTTGAATTTTGACAATAAACATCATTAGTGATGGAAAGCTATTTTTTTTGGGGCCAGATTTGGAAATAAATGAAGTATATGGGCGCTACTTCAGATCTTAAGTAAATATTTACCAGAGGTAAAACTTTTTATGAAAAGTACAATACAATTAATGAAAGTGTCAATCGTTTTAATTATTTTGTCATTCCATTCTAACCGCATCTGATAAAACTTCTTTAGAGCTATAATTTTGAGTGCGTATTTTGCCATCTACAAAGGTCATTTTGGAATCTCCAAACTAGGGGCATATTTTCCTCAGCTTATGGTTATATAACATTGCTGTCAAACCATATTTTATGATATAAATTGGATCCATTATTTGCCAAGAAAAATGATCCCACACCATAATTTTGCCAATGACAAACTTGATTATCTGAATTGTGTAATTGGGACCCAGTCTATTTCCCTTCGACCGAAAAGAGAACAGTATTTCATTTCTGTATCGACCAGTTTAAATGTTCTTTGGCAAATTGTATATGGGCAGTATGATTTTCTTTAGAGGTTTTTTATTCTCGGGCCGATAGCTACAAACACCAGCCTCATTTACCCTGCGGTTCAAGTAGGTACTAATTTCCAATTTTAGATTATTGATAAACTCCCGAGGAGTAATTTTTGGGAATTTCTTAAAACTCTCTTGCTATTAAATTGCTGATTTCTGTATAGTGGGGATGAAATATTGTGTTAGTGCTGATGATTGTAATGTGCAAAAATAATGTCCTAATACCCATGAATCTGCTCAGGATCCTATAAGCGGTGTTAGTCAAACTTCAGGTTGAGCATAAATATCTTAATAATGTTGGTATTCAAATAAGATTCAATTCAAATAAGCTTCATCCTATCAGAAGAAAACTTTATAATCATCGGGCACACAATACTTTCTTACTTTTTTTATTTACACATTTTCGCAAATCTTGACTCAAGCCATTATTACTTACTAAACTAAACTTAAACTAAATATAAATATTGAAATAACGTAAAAATTAAGTTTCCATTGATTTATTAATTCAAAACTTAAACTTAATGCTTAATAACTAAGGAATTTATTATATTTTAATACAAAACTTATTAAATTTTAATTTATCTTAGAAATACATATTTATGTTTGGTAAAGTCATGTTTATGAAAATTGAAGCTATTAAATATAGCACAGATTATTACAGATATGCAACTGATGACACTTGTCAAAAAAGTAATATCAAACCACTTTTCAATGGCTATGGTTTGCAGAGCGAGGAAAAAATACAATTTTTAGTAGGCAACGGGTGTGATATACAGTGACGGATATTACAATAGAATCACTATCAATATTTCATTTAAAACCAGGAGCAATCATAAGGATTGGTGTGGGCCAGAAAATATAAAAAAGTGGCAAAATGTGTAGTGGACGGTCGAAACGACCATTAATTTAATTGGTAGTGATGATAAGACATGGGTTAGACGTCCAAAAAATGGAAAAAACCAAAAACGTTTAAACATGGTTGGGGAAATATTATTATATGGGGATTGCGTTGGTCCAATTTATTGGATTAAAGAAAATATGGATAAGCACTTGTATGTAAATATTTTGGAGAATGTTATAAAGCCACATGCAGAATGGAATATGCCCTTAAAATGGCTCTTCCAGCAAGATAATGACCCAAAGCACACGTCAGGTCTTGCCAAAAAATGGTTTTTATATAACAAAATTCATGTTATGGAATGGCCGTCTCAGACTTAAATCATATGGAAAATAGTAAAAGACAAACTCGGACCTGAAAAATTGAAAAACAAGGAAGAACTTTGGCAGAAAATTCAGGAAATATGGTATGCAATTTCCCGATCTACATGCGAAAGTTTGTTAAATTCAATACCCAAAAGATTTGATGCTGTTATTAGAAATAATTGATATGCAACAAAATATTAAGAAAACAACGAATTCTTATGATGATTTTTATTTTTAATCATTTTAAGACTGATTGATTCTATTTGAATGTGCATATTTTATTTGGTCTTTTAGATTTGACATCGTTTTTAACATAAGAATGTGTTATTTTTTTATTTTTTTTTCTAATATATAATGAACAAATTTTAAATTTTGAAATGAAATTTTGTAGTTTTACCGCTTTAATCGAATTCATATGTAGTGATTCTATTGTATTGTCCGTCACTGTATATGTATTTGTCCCTCTTTCCAAATCACATCCATTTTGATATCTTCTTTTGTTTGTTTTCTAATGCCATATTACTGAAACCAGCGGATTTGTATACTTTAAGGAATATAGTTTTCATTGCATATAGAATAAAATAAAAAAGAAAAAAATTGGATATACATATACAGGCCTGTCACACATTTTGTTCAGAATAGTTTCAATTCCGTATATTTTTCCGATCGATCCTTTTACTTTTTCTGAAGAAGCAAAATGCTGAATTAATTCCACTTTCGTTCGGAATGGAATTCTGTGACAGGCCTGATTAAAAAATAAATAAAAAAACTATTTTAATTATTGAAACTGATGAAATTACATGCAAATTTCAGATAATTATATTGAAATTTTCCAAATGTAAATTTCAGCTGCATGAAATTATTAATTTTATGGTATTGAAATATAAATTTATATATTTTGTAACGTATAACATTTGCAGAAATCACAAGAACAAAAATAATACAATCAAGAAATTAGTGAGAAATATCGAGTGTTAGGTAATTGTAAGGTAATTATACTGTTAGATTTAGGGAAAGTTGGTATCATACTAAGAATTAAAGTTGTCAAATCAGTAGGGGTAGAATTACCTCTATTGTGAAAAACCCGAATATTTGAGAGTATTCTAGTTTCTAATATTTTGAAAATAAAAGTTAAATTTATAAATCAAGCTTAAAATAATAACACAGTCAAAGTCAATTATAAAATTGTTACAAGTGCTTAAACTTAATGTTGGCTTTAAGCCAAAATTTAAATATTCACGTAGTTATTTTGATTGCAAATAAACTGAATTTTCTTTTTCGAAATTTTTAGAACTACTTGTAAGTATGTATGTAATGTAAAAAATAAAAGTACATAAACTAGTAATATTCAAGTGTTCATCCTTAAACGACTTTCTCAAGTGTTTTAGTGTAAGAGATTTGTTCACAAAACACAACAGCAAATCATAACTAAATATATACACATTCATAAAACATAGAGGAGAGATACACTAAAGAATATTTAAACACTTGTAATATAAAACAATTTGTAACACTCACCATGAACACGAGATCAACTAAAGTCTCGGTGGAAGTGCACTAGCACTACATTTGTTGTACGCCTGGTAATCGTAGTACATACTTAATAGTGCCATAACCAAATGCTGAATGAGACAGAAATAAACTTTTTGTTTTTTGGTTTTACTTAGTTTCATTTCGTTTGCTTTGGTTTTGTTTTGTTTTATTTTTATTTATTTGTTTCTATAACATTTAATGGATGGATGCTCGACCAGATGGATAGACAGGCGGATGGTTGGACGGACGGACAGACAGCTTTATAGAGAGAAATACCGACCAGCAGATAAATGATTAACTAGCCATACTTGTACTTGTAGCTAGTAAGTAATAATAATGTGCATTACAAGTTGATTTCTTTACTGCTGTGGTAGTGGTAATAATGGTACGTACTCATATTCTTACTCGTACAATTACAGTAGTCGATTAAATGTTTTGCTTAGTTTGCTTGGTTGGATGATGTAGTCAGTCAGTCAGTAACTGCACTACCACTGTGGCTACTTCAACAACTAACTACTGCTGCTATCAGCTGTATTGCAATGTACATACATATTCACATTATGGGTATGTATTGCTGGTGCTGTTGCTGCTGCTGGTGGTTGTGGTGATGATGTTGTTGATGACGAACGTTGAATTATGATGACAATAAACACAACTACATATATAAAATAGCTAACAAATTTCAGGGATTTAAAATAATGTGTAAATTAAAATAATTGAAGAAATTTATATGACCACTTTTGTGCACACATGTAAAAATTAGCAAATATAAATATTTTGCTAATTTTTATACAAATAAAAAAAATGGAAACAGGGTGGAAAATCAAAAAAGGTGAATAATTGAGGTATTTTTTGCTTATCTCAGGCATTTGTGGGACAATTTTCTCGAATTTAAATAGCAACCGGAACATGACTATAGCAAATATATTGATTTATCATCAGTCATGTAAGTTATTTGGAGGCATCGGAATGTGGATTTTAACAGACAGATGGACGTGGTAATCAGTGTTGCCAGGAGCTGGCGAAAAAAGAAGCTATATTGGCTTCAGAAAAAGGCCAGAAAAAGCTAAACCGCTTTAGAAAAAAAGCCAAAAAAAAGCTAAAATATTATAAATTAAGAATTTTGGTTTATATTTATTTTTAAATAAAAAATTAGAAAATATGTTCATAAAATTCATCTGCTTTACTTAAAGGAAGTACTAAAAAGTTAAATACTAGATTAACCATGTCAGAAAATGGACATTGTTGGTTCTATATTTGTCCATTTGTAGTTTAATATATTCTGCCCCTGAGCCTTAAGCTTCGTAATTTTATTAGCACTTTAATTTTTCACTATCAATATGACATAATATATTTTTTTTGGTTTTACTACTTTATTATCAACGGGAAAAAAATTGATTTTGCCTAGAGTTTTCATATGGTAATCTTTGTCGCAATTGCTCAATTAGTTTAATTTGTCGTATTATTTTTGTCACAATCTTCACTAATTAAAACGTTCTTTATTTTATCTCTCATTCATCAAACTAGTATGAAAAATGTGTCAAAAACATTAAACAATTTTCAATTGGCGACGATAATGGATCAAATTCCTTGAATTTTAAATCAGAAAACAGCAAATGATTTATTTATTTTTTGTACTTTGTGCAATACTGGTTTTAAAAAAAGATGGTACGCCAAATTATAATCAGTGTATTAATTACTTAAAAGTTTGGCTTTTTAGAATTGCTGGTTTGACGAAATTAAAACAAAATGGGTTTTAACTCGAAGCATAGATCCACAAGACGTTTAACGGCTATTGATCGCCATCGAGTATCACAAGCCTTCAAGAGTTTGTGGGGCTCTTGTCCATTATATAATGATGAATATAATGTGTAATAACAATTTTGTCTTGAAAGAGAATTTGCTAGACATTTAAGCTTTCAGATATAAAATACTCTATTTAATTTTGAACCACTTGATATTGGCAATTGTTATTTGTTCTTTTAATACTAAATATAAATTTAGCCTTTTTATTTACTCTTTAGTCTCGAAATTTTTAGCCTTTTTTAATTTCAAAAAAGGCTATTTTGAAATTAAGAAAAGGCTACAAAAAAGCCACGAAGCTAAAACCAAAATTTCGAGGCTAAAGGGTAAATAAAAAGGCTAAATTTAGCCTCAAAAAGGCTAAACTGGCAACACTGGTGGTAATATCGACTCCGCAATACATGAATAAGGAGTGAAATCGCCAAAAATATTAACATACCTAAATGTTAATAAAAAAAACACTAAACCTACAGTTTTGTGTTTTTTTTATTTGATTGAAATTATTATTACAACTTACAAAAAATATTATTTTTATAGTTCTAATCAATGGTGATTAATTTATTAACCCTTTTCAAAAACCGTTCAATTAAGGTTTTTATAGTATAGAGGATTTGCCTATCTTGGTACAAATACCACATTATTGTTCTTGTACCACTCAAGACCTTGCTTACCATAGTAACAGGAAGCCAAATCAGGCCAAAAATAAGTGGACACATTAAGAAGTCCTATAAATGGAAGCATCCTCTTTTGTAAACTTTCCTTGATGTAAATTTCAGTGTTTATAGAGCCATTTTGCCACAACTGCTTATTGCTTGCCATACCAAGAAATTTTTGGAAAATTTGTCTGCTTTGGGTCCTAAACTTTTCTACAACATTCCCTGGAACATCAGCAACATAAAAATATTGACCCGGAAGATGCGAAAAATTTCCAGAACATACGTTTCGTCATTCATTATGCAACATGTATATATTTTTTTTTATAAAACTAGACTTCAATTTCCGTGTATTGTCTTTGGTCTCTAAATTTTTTGCAGAGTTTCTTACAGGAACTTTTTGAGTTTTCTATGTTTTTAAAGCTGCATTGGCTTTAACATTTCGTACCAAATTGTCCGAGCACTGAGCTAACTGCTTTCCTAACGGATGTGTTGGGAGCACTTTTGAAAATGTTTTCTATTTATTGGCCTTAGAAACATCATGTGGATCATTCCTTCTACATCAACCAGGTTTTTTTTTTATCAACGAACAAGTTCTCCCGATACTGTTTAATAGCATTGGAATCAGTTTGACGGCAGACCTTTGATTGTTTGGACAAATTTTTGTAGGACCAAGTGGGGTTTTGTTTGCCACTCATTTTATGAAATTAACAACAATTTCAATAAAATTGACATTAAACATTATAACTTACATACTTTCCAAAGGTAACTTGATAAAAAATCAAATAATACTTGGGTTAAAAGCAGTGTTGCCACTTCATGTGTAATTACACATATTGTGTGTAATTTTAACTTGGATGTGTAGCCCATGTGTAATTGAGTGAATGTGTAATTTATGTGTAATTTTAAATTCCAATTATATCCAAAATATATTGTCAATGTATGTCTTTTATCTATATTTTAGATTTTAATTGAATGAATGAATTATGGATTGTTCAGATTTCAAAACCGATTGAAATAAATATGTACATTTATATGAGGGATAGTAGCAATATCGTATATTTTAGTTAATAAATAAAAATCCAGTATCTCAAAATGTATTCATATTGTTACGTTTTAACCTTTTCAAAACGTTGGTTTATTTCCTTTAAATAAACCGGATACTTTTGATTGCAAATAAAAGCCGTTTATAGTTTAAAAATTGTAACAACTCTTTATTTATTTAAAATGTTCAACAACAGAATTAAATAGTCACTCAATGGTTTTTTTATACACGTTTATAAATTCGCAGAAATACAGACACACTTTATAATGTACACGAATTCACTTGAAAAACACAGCACTCAGTTGATGTTTATTCGAAAAGCGTCTCTGATAAACTCACTCACTACTGCAACCTCTGCCACTATTTATAACACTGACATCTGCACTCTAAATTGCTCTTTAACTGTCAAAGTTCGTATATTCTAGAGCTTTCTAATACATACGCCATCTGTGGTGTACTTTCTACAATGTTCTTTAACTGAATATTCGAATTCGAATATACGGTCGCAGCAAACAGCGTTGCCAACTTACGATCAATGGTCATCTGAAAGCTTTTATTCAATGTTAATAATGCCCACAGATATGTTACAGTTTGATACTACAGCACTGTTATTTAAAAGCATTCTGCTACTTTTAAATCAGCCGTTAAAATCGTTACATTTGAATTCACGTACAATTTCGTAACAATATTTATTATTTGTTTGTTTGTTACTCAGTATAATGGAATTATATGTACTAGGATCGCCCGTGGCCGAAAAATAGTTTTGCAGAAAAATACGATAAGTAATTTGGAGATTGCTATATTTGGTTTTCCAAGTGGACATTTCGCCGTTTGTGATAGTTTTGTTTGCGTAATATTGGTAATAGAAACTAAATTTTAGTTTATATACATATAAGACTTTTAATTTCAACATTAAAAAAATATAAAACAACAAATACTATACAATAACTATACATTTTTACAAGTTCACCAATCGAAATTAAGCCTTAACTGCAAAGTCATCCTGTATAAGACAGTCTTAAAACCAATTTGGACATACGGAATCCAATTATGGGGAACAGCAAGCAATACCAGTATAGATCTTATACAGAGGGCACAATCCAAAATTCTTAGAACCATGACGGGAGCTCCATGGTACATAAGAAACGAGAACATCCACAGAGACTTAGATGTACCCTTGGTCATGGATGAATTCAGAAAAACTCGTGAAGCTTATTTATCAAAATTACATCAACATCCGAACCCGCTCGCAAGGCTACTTACAGCAACTCAAGACAGCTCAAGGCTGCGTAGAGCTGATTTACCACTCATCTAATTTTCCAAATATGATTCTCAATTGAGAGAACAATAATTGTTTAGTTTTAAGATTTAATTACATATTATAAGGCCTAGAAATTAAAGGCAGGAATAATATTATAATAAAAGTATAAAAAAAAAAAAATTTACAAGTTATTACAAATTGTTATTGGAAAAACGTTAATTTTCAAGATAACCCAAAATCGAAAATTTGTATTTTTATAATTTTAAATTGTTTATAGAATAAAGGTAATATCGGTAGCGGTAATTGCAGTTATTTCGGGGTAACGTTAGCCAATCTTAAGAGAAAAAAACAAGAACGTAGGAATTTGTGGGAGAAAAATTTATTTACAAATTGTTACTAGTTATTTTTTATACCTGTAAGAACTGTTTTGTATTTATGCTATTGTGTGTCTGGTTTCCGGTTTGTGTTTTAAATAATAAACAATAAAACTGACTTACTATTTTGGAAGCTTTATTTCAAATTTATAACTACAAATTTTAAAAATATAAACGTTACAAGATTTTACTGGTAAAGTATTTACTGGGTAGAAAAATGATCAGAGCTATAATTTTTAAACAAATAGTAAAAAATATTTATCTTTGAAACTGAAAACAAAACTGATTTCAAAGCACTTAATATAAATTAGGAATAAATTAAAATTCGAAAGCAAACAGTGTGCTATTTTTTAAATATTGTTAAATTTTTAATAGAAATGTAACAATTTCCAATGGAACAATCTCCGAATGGACATTGATTACTATTTGTTAAAAGCGTATTTGGGATTGACATATTTGACTGATCTCAAGAATTCATTAAATTATAAAAGTTCACTAAAAAAAGACATTGCTAACCTTGATTTAATACCCCTCATATATCCAATTCCTGGTTAAATTAAAATCACCGCAAGTGAAAATTGTCCATTGACAATAAAGTGATGGTATTTGGTCCAAACATCCCAGAGTCCACTGTGACAAACCTTTTATATTCATGACAATTTTAGACCATTTCTCCTATTGAAATCACGAAAATTTATTTACATGTGTAATTTTTTCCCGTATGTGTAATTTAGGCATGAGGCATGTGTAGTTTATAATTTTATTGGTGGCAACACTGGTTAAAAGTCTTAAGGAAAAACGTGTGTTAAGGTTTTTTCGATCTCACTCCTTATATGGAATATATTGATTTATCAATCATGTAAGTTATTTGGAGATGGACATGACTATATCGACTCAGCTTTATATAACTATTCAGAATATTATTATGGATGAAATGAAAAATGTTGAAATTACAAACGAAATGACAAAGAAGGTGACGGGTATAAAAATAAGAACATAATTAACTAACTTCTAAAAATAGAAAAAAAAGTATTCGCTATTATGGTATGGACGAAACAATGGAAACTTAGATTTCAAAAATTGTCGGACCTTTTAGTGATTTGAAAAAGTAGACGTGACACATCATTTTGCTATCGCACCCGTAATTTACAAGATTCAGATTTATTAACACATTTTTACGATCGACCCAACTGGGCGACGATGCACTGAACCAATTAGAGAGACAATCGACATCTTTGAAATATGTTGTCATTCACTTATATCAACATCTGATAAAGCTTCTTTCGTGATATAATTTGTAATAGTATTCTACGATCTACTATTTCCTATAGAAAATTGGATTGAGATCTGCCGGTTGGGAAGGGCACTTCAAAATATGTACCTCATTGGCTTGTCACCACTCGATTAAAAACTTGGAGGTGTGGAAATTGTCGTGCTGGAATCTTCAAACTACCCAGCAAAAACTCTACTTACCTAGTAAGCCAGCAAGAAATAGTGGAGCTAAGTGATAACTACTTATTATATGACTGAAATTTCTTAAGCTCTCTAGCCTTGTCTTGCATTTTTTTTTTTACAAATTTTGAATCTGCTGATTTATTAATAGAATATTTGATTTTCGGAAATCATGACTAACTATAAATGTATATAAAAAATACTTATTGTGCGAAAAAAATTATAAAAAGAAATGATCTAAATTTCTCTTATATAATTTTTGTTTCAGTTTACTTTCTTGTAGAAGTTTAATATTGACATTGTTTAGCCAATGCTAAGAAGTATAACCACATTCTATAAATATTTTTTTGTTAAAATCGTATTGTTAAAACCACTAAAATTTAATATATTTTAATTAAAAACATAAATTTGAATAAATCTTTGAAATATGAATTTATTTTATAATATAGAAGAGGTCATATTTTCATATTTCATATTTTTAAAAACTAAAATTACGGATTATAATTTTCGAAAAAAGTTTTCATTGTATTGTCTGTCACTCACTGTGTAAGCGTGTTAAAGGCACGATATGGCCTAGATGGCAAATACACTGGGTATGAAATATACCCCAAATATTCTCTGTTGATCTAGAAATGTATTCGAACAAAGCTATTAGCAAAGTTATTTCGTAAAATCAAATTTTCGAAACCCTCAAATAACCTCAAATATTTTTCAAAATCTTAAAATTCTAAAGAAATTCATGAAAAACATTTGGTGTCAAATATTTGGGGTATTTACATACGTATGTATATAAATAAACCCTATTACTGAAATGATTTCACAGAACAAAAGAACTCTTTTAGAATATTTAGAAACTATAAATAGTTTTACAATTAAAACAAAAATAAATTCCTCATTCCCAATCAACCAAAGACTGAATCCCTTGTAAGTTCTGTAATTAAAACCAAAATTAGTTGCATATGGTGGCGAAATTATTGAATAAGAAAAATTTAATATGTTTACATTAAATTCAAACAAAATACTATCATCAAATGAAGGGATTGGATGGTTACTCGTTTCATATGCATGTGCAAGCAGTTGGTCGTCAGTCATATTGAATAATTCCAATAATATGTATGCATCACTATATGAACAAAGTACATACTATAACAACAACAGCATTCATACTCATCTATTGGAACGAATCACAATGGAGAAGCATCTCTGTAAGAGCTAATGGCCACATGCACAACACAACAAAACAAAACAAAGGGGGTTCATCAACAACTATTTAAAATAAAATATTTTTATATTGCACATATAAATAATAATAATAATAATTTAAATAAAATTGCGTCTTTATATAAAAAAAAAACAAAAAAAAATTTAGAAAACAAATATGAAATAAAGAAAATGTTAAGTGGCTTAAATTAAAATTTTTATGCACGTTCGAGAATAATTGAAGATTCAAAAACAACAACAGCAACAACTTAAACAAATAAATATACAAACTCGGTAAATGGAACATCTTCTATATGATTGTAGTTGTTGCTGTTGTTTTTGTCTCTGATGAAATGTGTAGGACAGAGAGCAAGAGCGGCATTGTAGATGTGTGTCAATTGAGAAATTTGATACGATATCAAACTTTAACGCGATAGATATTTGTTTTTTTTATTTAGAAAATACTGGTTAATTTGTTTTTAAGAGGAGTGTTGAGAAGTAGACAGCAGGCAGTTGTTGAAGAATACAGCAAATTACGCTAAATAAATGTAATATTAAACACCTGTACAAATCTCTAATTGGCAAAAAATAAAAAAATACAGAGTGCTGTAAAAAGAGATGGGTATTTCTAATGACGTTTTATTTTCTCATTTTCCTCATAATGTGTTATATTTTTAATGAACACAAAAGAACAAAAATCATTGACATTTATTCAATTTTTCAAATATTCTAAAACAGTAGTTGTTGGTGTCCTTTTTCATACTTTTAATCAAAAAATACAAAAACTATTGGGATTTACGCGGGATTTAAAATAGTGTTCCATCGGTTTCAACGTGCAACGGAACTTCGGTGCAGAAGTGCTGATTTTGACACGGAAGACATAAATCGCCCAGGCCAGCCAACAAAGTTTAAATACCTAGAATTGGATGCATTACTAATGGAAGATTGTTGTCAAACTCAACAAGAGCTTGCAAAATCATTGGGAGCTACTCCAGCAGCAATTTTGAAACGTTTGCGAGCACGGAAATTGGGTACCATACGATTTGAAGCCTAGAGACCTTGAAAGACGATTTTGCATGTCTGAAATGTTGCTTGAACGCTATAAAAGAAAATCATTTTTGCACCGAATCATTACTTGTGATGATAACCCAAAGCGTACGAGATCGTATGTGAAGCCCGGCCAAGTAGCCGAATCGACTCCAACGCCATGGATAGTTGGTGTTTTGGTGGCACCAAAATGCTCTTTCCGTACTACGCTTCACTTCAGAACAGAGTATCCGAAATTAGCTTGATTCGTTCTTGGCCTCAAACCGTGTGCAGTTCTTTTGGCTCGAATTCCAAATATATTGACACAAAGATGGGAAAAGGTCATAGCTAACAATGGCCAATACTTTGAATAAATTTATATTGTACAAATGTTTCAAAATAAGTCTTTTTAAATCTTACACCAACTATTTCAAAAACTAACTCAAACGATCTTAATAAAAATATTTCTTTTTCAAAAACAAGAGCAGCTGTATAAACAGTGCTGCCTTTCTAACCCTTCGTTTTTTTCGGTTTTTTATGGCACCATTATTTGAAAAGAACACGTTATACCCTACGCATACAATGATGAGGAGGAAACGGTTGAACATCCCCTCTGTCTTTGCCCTGCTCTATTGGGGGCACGGTCCAACATGATAGATCCGCACGACCTTGCGGATCTATAAGGTTGGTTCGGCATTGAACCCCATTCCGACATGTAAAGGACCTCTTGAGGACCTGAGCATGATCCTTAGGGTATCACAAAGGGACCCAAATGGACCCAAATGACTATTACCAGCTCACTGCCTGCCTTCATATCCTAAAATAACGCTTGCAAAACTGTATGTTTTAAGATAATAATGCTAATAGGCCGAATAAAGTTGTTTTCAAAATATGCCACTAATTAGATTGCCCATAATAGTTTTATCCATTGCTGTATGAGATATCGCAAAAACTCTCTGAGTTTTGTATTTCTATATTTTGACCCCACTTTTTAATGAAACACCCTTTTTTCATGTACCTAATTAGTTCCAGACGAAAGTTATACCGAACATAATCAAAGCAATAAATTGGAATTCTACAAGCAATTATTCGGAATCCTTAATTTAAACATCACAATTGTGGAAATACATAATTAGATGTTTCGTCATGCTTGTATTATAAGATACGAGGCTGGAGTGAAGAGTAATGTTGAACAAAAGTTGTCGTACCAACATATGATTCATATAACTGCACAACTTTCTTCTCGAATCGAACAAACAGTTTAATAAACATTTAATTTAAACTATTTTTCAAGCTATTTTTCTACTTTAGATGTGACTCTGCTTCTTTAAGCATAAAAACACGTAGCTATTATTATAGTTAGTATAATTGAGAGCCGAAAAATGTATCTAATCGGAATGCATCTGTAGTTGTTATCCCCATCAACCTGCTGTTTTGAAAACTAGCAGACAACTGAATGAGTTGTTGAGTTTTGTTACTCGGTCCCCTAGGGCAGGGCAATTGGCGCGCAACAATGCTTTAAACGACCGATAGCCGAAGCATACATATCGTCTGATTGTATTTATATACAGCTGACAAACTTTAGTTAGCAATTGCGTGCCAAAGAAGATGTAGATGTTATCCATATTAGAAACTCATTATCCGATTAAAAGCCAAATCATTTATCTCGATTGTAATTATTAGCTTAACTTAGCCAACAAACCGTAGATTTTCGATTAAGCGCTGAAAAATGTCTCTATTATATTAAGGAGAGTATGGTAAACTACCATATTCTTTCGTAGGGGACGTTCTACAGAAGACTTGCTGTATTTCCGGTTGGAAAGATGACGTCATTACATTGGTTTGTTGAGAGTAAAATAGTCATAAATGATAAATAGGATTTATAAGCTTGCATTTAAATAGTGACGAGTTTAATTACTCCAAAGACTCAATGTTGTTAGTTAACAAATGCGTTGCGTATCATGTTGACTTATCTGTATTTGAAGAATATATAAATATTAATATTCATAAGCTCTTGCAAGTGTAGAAAATAGCATCTAAATGCAAACGATCCATGAAGACAATAGATGAGGAGTAAAGATGTCTATCGGTGACAGTATGTATACAAGACTTAATTTACTTTATTCATTGGATCGATCGTATTCCCAATAACCGCATATTTTCGGTGGTCGATTGGCCAGTGAACACATTATAGATAATAATCGTTCTTTAGATATACTGTCCGTAAGCGTCTGTCCTTTCACTACATTTGGAGAAACATTTAAATCAAATGTCCACAAACACTACTTCCTATCTTTCTAGAATGGTTCTACATCTATCATCAAGAGTTTAATAGACACTGATCGGCATATTGTTTAATATTTGATGATTAAATTCAATTGCCTGAACGCAGTGATGATTAACTATTTATGATTTAAGCGCGCCATGTAATTAATACCTTCAAAAGTGCCAGAAAGCTCTAAAAATACTGAATAAATATCCCTGGTTTTAATTACTTGCAATTTAACCCTTATATAATTGATACCAGCATATTTCATTGACAGCCCTAAAAGAGGTCATAATGAAGAAATTAGTTATCTGCCATCGGTATTATTGAATAAAAATACTTTTAAACGCGCTCATCAGCTCTGGCTTCGATCGCGTTGATTTGGTAAAATCATAAGACAAAAGTTTTCAATTTCAACAAAATTAAAAAAAATGAAAGGAAGAAATGCTAAAAACATTCGTATGAAGAAACGTTCTAGACAAGATGTCAAAATTTACGATGCAGATTGAAGAGATTGTTTCGAGTTATACTCAAAAACTTGTTAAGACAAGTCTGTCTTTTTTGTTGATCAGAAATGCAATGATAGTTTTAATCAAATATCGTTAGTATACATAGACAAATTCGAAATCAAACGTTTTTATTTTACAGTTTTAACTGCTAATGTCAGAGGTTAAACAAGTTGTTTTTAAAACCTGGCTATTGTACGCTAATTAATAAGGTCTTGTTGATAATCATTTTGTGTTTTTTTTTCATTGAAATCATATGAAAATATATTGTTGAACTACAATACAATCGTTAAGAACCTCCATAACAAATTGAACTTAGTATCCTTTAACAAAGTGTTTAAGTACTTTTACAAACACATAGTTTGCAGCACTATTGATTTATTTTTACAAAAAAGCCACTAATTAATAACAAGGTTCACTTAAACAGACACAATTGCGTGACAAAGAGGTAAATTTGTATAAGTTTTGCTATATTCCAAAGCATTTACTTTTTCTAAATGTATTAAATAAAAAAAAGAAAAAACCTTAACCTTTACAACAAGGAGAGTTTTTTTGTTGATATTCATATCTATAGTTTCCGCTATACATTTATGAAACCAATTATTGGTTATTAAAACGAGTGTGTTATTGATTGATTTGTAATTCGTAAGCAATATATATATATTGAAATACATGTGATTATTAATAAAATAATATAGAATAATAACACTAGTTTACAAGGTTTTTGTCCAATTTCTAGAAAAATATTGAAAAAATTCTAGGACAACAAACTTTTGAGATATTTATTAAGAAAGAAAATATTAAAAATAACATTAAAATTAGAAAAACTTTTTTTGTAAACTTGTGATATTTAAGCCATGCCATGGTGCAAACATAGGAGTGAATTAGAATTTTGTTGGAAGACAAAGGTAGCAATAGTTTTACAAAAAAAAACATATAAACAATTGGGGTATTCACACGGTCTGCTATGAGTAAATTGATGATATCAGTCAAAGTATTGTTTTTATATGCAACAACCACTACTAAATGTTACTAAAAAATATTGAAATTATTATTACAACTTACAAAAAATATTATTTTTATAGTTCTAATCATTAGTGATGAATTAATGAACGTTTTCCGATTTTATAGAGCTTTCTGTCACTTTGTTCGAACAGGTAGTCCATCTCTGTTAAAAATCTACCACACTTTTGGCCACCTTTTTTGTGCTATTCAATTCTCATTTAACAAGAGCCCAATATCTCTCCACTTGGTTTGGAGGATTTTCCTCTCTTGATATACCACATTATTATTTTTGTACCACTCAATACCTTGCCTACCATGGTGACAGGATGCCAAATCAGGTCAAAAATAAGTGGACACATTAAGAAGTCTTATGAATGGAAGAATCCTCTTTTGTAAACATTCCTTGATGTAAATTTCGGTATTTATAGAGCCATTTGTAACAAATGTTTGGCTTCTTTTGCCGCAACTGCATATTGATTGGCATACCAAGAACTTTTTTTGGAAAAATTTCTGCATTTGGGTCCTGAACTTTTCTACTGCAACATAAAAATATTGACCCGGAAGCTGCGAAACATTTTCCAGAACATACGTTTCGTTATGTATTATGCAGCAGGTATATATTTTTTTATAAAATTTGACTTAAATTTCCCAGCTCTGTCTTTATCCTCTAAATTTTTAGCAGAGTTCCTTACAGGATCTTTTTGAGCCTTCTATGTTTTTAAAACAGCATTGGACTTAACTTTTCGTACCAAATAGTCCGATGACTGAGCTAACCGTACTGCTTTCCTACCGGATGTGTTGCGAGCCCTTTTGAAAATGCTTTCTATTTATTGGCTTTAGAAACATTATGTGGACCATACCTGAACCATGTTTTCTATCAACGGACAAGATCTCCCGATACTGATTAATAACATTGGAATCAGTTTGAAGGCAGGCCTTCGATTGTTTGGTCAACTTTTTGTAGGACCAAGTTTGGCTTTGTTGAAAATATTTAATAATTTTAGTACGTCACTCATTTCAATCAGATTAACAACAAATGAACATAATTGACATTAAACTTATCCCTTTCCGTCCCCGCCTACACAAATGTATAGGTAAATTTAAAGTATTTTGTAGAGAAATTTATATATTTTGTACGGTTTTTTCTTACTGTTTTAAATGTCTCAATATTATTATGTGTTATTTCTTACATATTTTATTATAATATATTTTTGTGCGATTTACTTTAGTATTTTGTGTACTAAAGTATAATATCACAAGAAATGTGAAAATCCGCAAATTTGAAATTGCTTGGGACGGAAAGGGATAATAACTGACATACTTTTCAATGAAAAAAATCAAATAATACTTGGGTTAAAAGTTTTAAGGAAAGACATGTGTTAAGGTTTTTTCGATCTCACTCCTTATTAACAAATTAACAACAAATGAACATAATAACTTACATACTTTTCAAAGAAAAAATCAAGTAATACTTGGGTTAAAAGTTTTAAGAAAAAACATGTGTTAAGGTTTTTTTTTTGATTTCACTCTTATTCCCTTGATGTTTCACTTTTTTCCGAAATTTCTAGACAAATTCATATTACCACCTTTTTCCTTAGTAGGGTATAAATTTTAATTACTATTACAAACAAAAGTTTAATTAACTTAAAGTACCACTTGAACAATCTGTTCTTGTCATTAAATGAGTGTGTAATACAATTTGTTCATTATTTTCTGTACAAATACTATTTAATAGTTCAGTGTTACTTAAATTGTATGAGTATGAACTCTTATCAATGCATTTCTTTGTTTTTGTTATTGTTGTTGTACTGTTTAATAGAAAATTATACTTATAGACATTTTATTTATGAGTTTCTTCACATTATTCATACATAGATTAAAACTAAATTGAAAATTTAATATGAATATAATAAATAAAAAAAATTATTCAGTTTTTTTATATATAAAACGGTACCTTCTTCCTCTTTAGATAGGTACTGGCTACCTTCAACTTTAAGTTATAGTTGTATTTTTATTAAATTTTTTAAAATCTAACTGTTGAAATAATAAAATATATGTAAGTTTTTTTCTTCTGTTTTGATTATTTCAATACAATTGTCTGCCATTACAACAAAAATAACAACAAAATGAACTGTAATCGAATGGTGTATTTGTTTTGTTACTTCCTCTTAGCAAAATTATTCACTGTATGCTTTTTGTTGTTGTTGTTATTTTCATAGCACTATTTTAAAAACATAACACTCACCCAAACACACACATACGATTTTCGACAAAATGTAAACAAACTCTTGATAAATAAAAAAAACCGTATCTCTGAACAAGTGTTTACATACACTTAAAGAAAAGTTATTGCATAAATGATTTATGTAAAAACGCTACCGATTTATTTTTTTTATTATTATTTGAATACATTTATTTTTGACAATTGACTTTTAAAATGAATACCTAGTAAAAATGTAAATAAATCAAACTGAACAGAACAAGTATTTGCATTGGACATTTATTACAAACGAATTTGATTTTAAGTAAATTAAAGGCAACGGAAATTAGAACTAATGACGTTTTTTTATCTGTGACAAAATTTTAAATGTTTCTGTCCTAATTTTGGAAAAAGCTTGTATGTAAAGAACTGGGCATTGATCCATGGAATATGTATGATATTAAAATTATTTTCAAGGTCTATCATAACCTAATAAGCGCTAAAGCCCCAAAAATTCTAGCATTTGAACATTTTGTTGGAATTCGACTTGAATGCAAACGTAATTATGTTTTAAACTTGAAAAATATTTGAAAAAATTAAATATTTTTAAACAAAAAACATATGGCTTGAATTTATGTTTCCTTTTTACTGGAGAATGCTTGACTATAATTCAAGGCTTGAATTACACTTGCTTTCAACTTGAATTCCAGCAAAAATGCGTATTGGGAATAAATGTACATAGCACAATAAATAAAGAAAAGCTTTATAAAATCTTAAAATTTAGTTGGAAATATACATAACCTATTTTCCTAGTTCCAACAGTGTGCTGGTCCCCCGAGTGCTGGTCCAAGAAAAAAAATGTATACATATCTATTGCAGTACCAAAAATATGATTTTTTAAAAAAGTGTCACTAATATTTATCTTTAAAACATCTACATAGATATTTAAATAAATCTTGAATATCAATAGACATTTCGAAGCGCTTGAACTAATATTCGAATAACTTTTTTCTTCCGAACTTTAAGACATGTTCGAGGAGTAGAATGAAATGGGTTTGCCTGTTGATTTTCCTCATTTCATCAATGAGCTAGTAAATACTTTCTCCCTGAATTCTGTGCACTACCAAACCATGATTATTTTCTCTAGGGCCATTTGAAAAACCGGGTTTACGTCAAAAAACTACAAACAACTGATGCCTGAAAGACGAAATTTAGGTACATATTTGCCCGACATCATATTGCATTATTAATTGTCATATTTCTTAGTTTACATCGATGTCACTAATTCCAAATTTTACCACCTTTACCCCCATTTTCTTAATATCTGGTTATCGTTTATCGTAACGATATACTTCCAATTAACATTTTTTTTTGTATGAGAACTTTCAGTTTATCGTCACGATAAAGAATAACCAGAGATTGGGAAAATGGGGGTTAATCTTTGAAGTTAAATTGTGAGCTTGAAATAGATAAATTTTTTCGATTCGACGAATTTTCTATTGAAACCTTTCAAAAAATCTTTCACAGAAAACATCACAACTTACAAAACTAAAACTGTTCAATAAGTTTTCTAAAGTTCATGATTCATTGCCTGTCTCGATGATATTCATGGTTTTTAATGACCGTGCCCATTCATAACGTCATTGTGTATGCTGCTTTTGCATCGGTCGGTTGTGGTTTATTGTATTAGACATGCAGCTTCAGAAATTATTCATTCGCAGTCCTGCTGTGACCCCATGTCTGTCGCCCACGTCTATATCCGTCTCTCGTGTTTGGAATACTCTATAGAATCTAAATGATGTACCGGACTATACTGATTTCGTTGGCACTTGGAATTGGATCCGATTGGTACAATTTACAAAGATCACGTATATTTGGCGGAGTTTGAGCGATGTATTGGGTTATGTTGACTTGAAGGCAACGGTCGTTTCCGGCTTAATTGCTTAAATTTAAAAACACTAAAGAAAAAGGCTAGATGGGTTTAATTAACTCCGTGCGATCGTTCATGGGCCTTTTATTCGGGGTTTTTGATGTTGTAACAGAGTTAACAATTTTACAATATTTAATCAGAGGGTTCTGCGTATAGATCAAGACGTGTACGTGGATGGACAGTTGATATATGGAAAGTGTCAAGAGGACTGGGATAAGTTGAGGACGGCACGGTCTATGTGGGACCAGAAGGCATTAAGCCTGTTGCTCCATCCTGATCTTAGTTGTGTCAGATCGACTCTTGTTTTACGCGACAGAATCTTCTCGGCGTCTGTTATCAGTGGTGAGCGATCCTGCTACCGCGGAATTCATGAGGTCTCTCTGAATGCCGTTCAAAGCTGTAATATACCAGCTTCGATAAATTCTATCCTGAACATACCTCTGTATGCTCTCCTCCACCTTCGTGAGAAGGGTATATACATATAAGTTTGTCATTCCGTTTGTAATTTCCACAATATAATTTTCCGACCCTATAAAGTATATATATTCTGGATCTTTATAGATAGCGAAGTCGATTAAGCCATGTCTGTCTGTCTGTTGAAATCAATTTTCTAAAGAGCCCAGATATCTTCGGGATCATCCAAATCTTCAATAATTTTGTCAGACATGCTTTCGAGAAGTTTCCTATTTAAAATCAGCAAAATCGGTCCACAAATGGCTGAGATATGAGGAAAAAACCAGGACAACCTCGATTTTTGACCTAGATCTGGATTACTAAGTCATTAATATAGACAATATGGATATCTAATGATAGATATTTCAAAGACCTTTGCAACGACGTATATAAGACCATAGTAAATTGGACCTACAATGGGTCAAAATCGGAAAAAGACCTTTGCAACGACGTATATAAGACCAGAGTAAGTTGGACCTACAATGGGTCAAAATCGGAAAAAAATTTTAACCTACATTTTTTTTTTTTAAATTTGTATTTTGAAGTATAATATGGTGAAGGGTATATACGATTCGGCACAACCGAATATAACTCTCTTATTTGTTGTGCTTTTCGATGAGTTCCTTGTTAATCCATAAATTTTATTATTTTTTTTTAACCGATTTTGTCCATTATCACAATAACAAATATTTCTGATGTGTTACAAACGGAATGACAAAATCAATTGGTTGGGGGTATACAAATATGGGTACGAGTATATATTAGATACTATCAAATCTGGGTTACTATTTTTGTAATAAATTTTAATTTTTTCTTTGTGTACTTGCGGACCATTGGTATATCCCTGATAAATTTATATGTAACATTGCCACACATAACATACAACATTTTGTTTGTTTTTATATTTGTTTTCAAATCAACCATGCATTCAATTATTTGTTTAGATTTAACAAAAAAAAAATATTCTTAAATACATAGTTTGTGTTGTTTGGTTTTTATGTACTAGCATGGACAAAACTATTTGTTCTCGTTACGTTACAACGCCTATAAATCATAAGCAAAACATAGAACATTTTATAGGCCAGGTTAATGGACTTTATGCAAGTTTGGAAATCCTTAAAAAAAAACTTGAAAAAACTTAAGGAATTCCCAAGATAATTTCTTTTGTTTGTTTTCAATATATTTGGGCTAGGTGTAGTCCCTTAAATTTGAATACGAAATATGTAAATAGTTTTTTTTATTATTTAATTTACAACTGTTTTTATTATTTCAACCGGTAAAATACAATAATAAATACACTTACTACCGGCATTCAGCCATTAAAAACTGGAAGCCGCACCAACAGTAGCTACAGCAATAGTATTTAGTAGTTTCGTAAATGTTTGTCTATACAATTGTTTTATTTCATGTTCAGATATTTCTTTCTTTAATCGTTGTGGTCATTGTGTAAATAAAACAAAAAAATAATAAATAAATACAGAAATACAAACATTATTATATATTTTTTTTCTGGCTGTCTACATAAAAGTATACAATATTTTCTTGTTTATAATGTTACTGTTGTTTTCCTTACAATTTTCAGAGTTTTTTTTTTGTTATATTATTTTCATTTTTTGTTTGGTTTCTTTTGGTCTTTGTATGTCTTAAGTCGTCTTCTAGGTCGCCGTCGTTTTTATAGTCATTCAACTTCCTCTACAAAAAGAGCTCATCAACACGTTTGTTATAGTTAGCTCAGTTTAAGCGTTATAATTTTGCTTTTATGTACAAAATGTTTTCATCATAGATCGATGGGAAAGGGGTGGACTGTTTAAGCTGTTTATGTATATGCAACACTTTCGATTTCTTTGAAAATGGGAAAATGTTGCTCAAGAAGTACTCGGTAAAGGGGACTAATTTTGTTGAGGAAATTGATCGCTATTTGAAATGGGTTTGGAAGAAACCATCCATTACATATCACTTACGGTGACAACTATTTACATAAGTTGTTAAATGACTGATTACTTTAACATGTGCATGTCCTAAGCTGACCCTTTTTGATTACAATGAGACTGTCTGATAACTGGTCCAAAGTATTCAACGCATTGAATTCACATACCGGTTACATACAGACAGTTACCTTACTAGCTACCTAACTGGTTACTTTATCAGCTACATAACGAGTTATTTTAACACGTACGGTTGCTAATTAACCTCAAATAGTTAGTTAAAAATACATCTCATAGACAATCAAATAACCGATTGCTTGTAACCAAACCTTCCTCCGAGAACTCTCCATTAGAATACTTCTGGTGAGTAAAATAAGTACTTTCTAAAGTGCTGTAGAAAATAAACGTTTAAAGTGACTACACTCTAGGTTATTTAGAGACACTTAAGTGATAATTGACTTCATGCTAGGTTATATGGGATATCAGCATAATTAAGCAAAAAGAAAATAAACTGTGTGCGAATTATATCAACACAATTTGTACGAATTACTCCCAAAAAAGCCCAGTAAGATTACTTAGAGACAGTTAAGTGACAATTGTATTCACGCTAGATTACATGGGATGTATAAAGTAACGAATCTACTTATATATGCACTACCTGGAGCACATACGTGTCAAATGAACCAAAATATATAAATTGGTGTCAGCCAGTGATCAGACATTAATGACATTATGGGATACATGATCTGTTTGGTTCCCTGTAATTCATTTATGATTTAAACAGGTATATTTCGTAAAACTTGAATCTCACATTATAATTTCCACGCACTTTCTGTGTCGTTTTGTGTTTGTCCGATTTTTCATATGAATTTGCGACCTGTAACAACTTTTAGCTGTAATTTGTGTCGCCAACAGCTTCATACAATATATTTCACTTTATTAAGTCTCAATCTCCCTGTAAGTGAATATCACAAATTAGATATCTCAAATAGTGAATTTTAACTTGAACATAAGAGTTCAGAATGGGTAGACAAATTGAAGTTATACTCGATCGATCTTAACAAGACGTAACCATATCATACCAGAGTTGTTACCCTAATTCATAAATACAAGGTGGCCTAAAAACATTCATTTGTTTTGCTATATCTTTCAAATGAAACCACATAATTTCATAATTTTTTCAAATGTAGAAGAAGTCTTTTCCCATTACTTGTTGTCCATGATATCGATCAAATGGGCACCGCCATTGTAGATGACCATTTTGACACGTTTCAACGGCAATTGGATCTTCGCTCCGGAAGGACAGCTACAGCTGAATCTAACGGTAGTTTTTCACTTTGAGACTATAGCAGACCTATTAGAACCGCTTGAGCTTTCGTACTCTCGTTGTGAGCTTCCAGATTTTGAGGCCAGATTTTGTGAAAAAGGAAGCATGAAGCCTATGCAATCGCCAAAATGAGACATTAGGCGACCCTTTCAAAATGTTCAAAGTCGCGCGAGCTGTGAGTGCTGTTGGAGGTACGTTTACTCCAGTCCCAATTCATAAACTTTTTTAATGACCAGGGAAACCGGAAATATGCTCTAAAAAAAGCGTTTTAAGCGCTTTAAATATGCAGTAAAAACTTTAAAATATGCTCTTATAATTTAAAAAATATGCTCTTAAAAAAACAAACTTTTACATAATTTTTAACCAAAAAATATACTTTTATTTAAAAAAATCAATACAATTCATTTCTAAAAAGGTAAAGTAACATAAAATAAACAAAAATAACATGAACTAAAACAAGTATAACAATAAATAAATACAACATAAAAACTATAGGAACTTAAGCTATGAAAAGGCCTCGAGAAGTATTTTTTGATGATATTTTATATAAATATAAAGTCACTTCTTCAATTAAGGTTATTATTGCAATAAATTACAAAATATTGACTTAAATTTTCAAATAAAAATCGTTGTCTATTGGATCTGAAAACATTTTTATACATAGAAAATGTTCTTTCGACATCAACTGATGTTATAGGAGCAAATTTAAAAGACAATATTTCTTTAACACTTAGAACGGTTAAGTTTGAATTAGAACTATTTTTAGTTTTGATGTTTAGATGGCGCTATTATTAAAATAGTGCTTATTTTATATTAAAACAAGTAAGAGAACTACATTCGGCTGTGCCGAATCTTATATGCCCTTCACCAAATTATACTTCAAAATAAAAAATTTAAATATTTTTAGGTGAAAAAATTTTTTTTTTTCAGTTTATCTTTAATTTTTTGGAAAAAAAATTTACGAATTGTTTTTTTTAAATTTAAATTTTTTTTAAAAAAATTTTAAAAAAAAAATTTTTATTTTTTAAATTTTTTTTGGTGAAAAGTTATCTATTTTTCAATTTTGAATTTTAAACAAAGGAAGTAATAAAAACTTGTAACACAACAGCGAAAATAAGTAAGACAAAATTTGTTTTTGATAAAGTCAAAATATGCTATTAAACAGTAAAATATGCTCTAAAAACGCAAAAATATAACATAAATATGCTCTTAAAACAAATATATGCAAAAATATGCATTTAAGGACAAAATATGCTAAAATATGCACTAACAAATCGATGCCAAAATTCTTAAATAGTTCTGAAACGTGTAAATATCTTATCCATGTGCTCATTAGACTCACCAGAAAAAACATGCATTTGCATATTTTGGTTTCCCTGTTAATGACTAACCAAGACTTTGCATCGTTTATCAATCAAAGTAATCTCAGTACTTGCGGCGTCCGTAAATGACACATAATGCATTGATTTTTGAATGGATGCATTCAAGTGGAAATGCGTATCTGTTCAGACACTGACGAATTATTCCACGTTCATTAGTTTTTCGATCTTTGATTACTTCACACATACCTATCTTTAAATTTAATTAAAAAAAGTGTGAGAGCTATCGATTGTTTTTTATTCGTTTGAAATGCCTATCGATGCCATCCTCAATGTCCAACTTTTCTTGATTATGGTGCATAAATCAGGCTGAATTTGGCAATGGCTGTATTATATTGACTTTGAGGGGACCTTGTGGTTTCTGGCTTATTCACATAGACCTGCGACTTAAGAAAACTCCATAAGAGTCTAACGGGGTCAAATCGCACGATCTCGATGGCCAGTTCACATCAGCTCCACATGATGACGATGCCCTCAAATCGCTCGTGCAGAATGTTCAATGTGTCGTCCTTTTGAAACTACATGTCGTTGATGTCCATATCATCCAATTCAGGCCAAAAGAATAGTACCCCTTGACGCTGTTGGCCTGGCCAACATCGTTCTCAATGAAATATGGACTGATGACGACGCCAGCCCAAAATCCACACCAAAAAGTGAAATTTTTGGGAAGCATTGGCCGCTCTTGGATCTCATATTGATTGGAATCGTTCTGAATGATAAACTAAAACTTTTCTGTGCCTTTTGATCCAAAAAGAAGCGTTTTTAAAATTCGTATATTGCTCGATGTCATGTCTTCAAATCGTAATTATCATTACATGTTGTATTTAACGATACATCTAACAAAACTTCAACTGGATATTTTTTCACTATATATGTACCATGATGTGTATAAATAAAAATCATTTGTTTACAAATCTTTTACAGTTTATTTGAAAATAAACTTTATAGACTTTTTTATGTGACCTGAAGTACTTTAAAATTGTTTTATCTTTAAATATATTAACCGCAACTACGAGAATGACGACTAGTAGTTGTGGAGGAAAGAGAGAGAGAGGGAGATAGTAAAAAATCGATTTAATGAGTTTGAGCATTGCAATTTCAAAACGTGTTGCGGTCTATTCACTCAACTGTCCTACATTTTTCTAACATAGTGAGTGGTTTTGTGGTCAGGTCGAAAAGGCATACAGTATGAAGAATTTTGTATTATTCCAAAAAAAGTATGTCTAAAGTTTTGTTAAATAATAGTTTTTAAACTGACAATTAAAATGAAATGATATTTTGAAATACTTTAGGGTTCAGAATCAAACATAAACAAAGAAAAATGCTAATATATGCAATATTTTTTTAATCAATTAACATTTTCTTCTAGTAAATACAGATTAAGATTAGACCTCAGTAAATCAATATTTATAAACCAAAGTCTGGTACATACGTACCATTTAATGATGGCTCCGGGATTTCCTATTTCCATATAATTAAACAAATATTAATATGTATACAAATTATTATCACATAATAAATTTCTATACAATTTTGTTTGATTTTATTTATCAATCAAAAAAATAATCAAGATTTTTGTCTATACCAAATGCTTGGAACATTTATATGGAATACAAAAACAAAGTGTTCCGATAAGATAAAGTTAAACAAACAATAATACGCTGTTTGAATGTACATATGTACCTATAAATAAATAAATGTACATACATACAAACATATGATAATGACAACAAGTAATTAGTGAAAAGTGCATTATAAATATGAACTACGAATTGTAAAAATAATTAAAGTACAAATATGAAACAAATAAATTATTTATGAACATTGCCATAAATGATGGACAGCTGGTGATGTTATTCTCATTACAATTTTGAACGACTTTGAACTTGGTGTTTTTATTTTTTTGGATTTTAATTGACTGACACGGCTTGGAACCATTGTGCATGGGAAATGGTATTTTTTTTATTTTCAATAAACATTACAAAATTTATTTGAATTATTTTTGCAAATTATTAAAATACGAGAATGTAAATTGTTTGTTTTTTAAATGTGATTTACAGTGGGGTACTCAATTTTAAAAATACTTGGTACGATTAAAATAATGTAACCAAAAATACAAACTTGTATAAAGTATTGTAAAGGGAGAAGAATTTTAAATTGAAATAAAACAAAAACATTTTAAATATCTATCCTATTGGCTTTATTAATTAGATAATTTTTTTTGGCATTAATGTCTAAATATGCACGAGTGGCCGCCGAGGGTAGCGCGTATTTGGCATAACCTGGAGGTCCAACTTTCATACACCTTTTGCAGTAAAGGCTATTTAATATTCCTATTAATTGGTGAAATAAACACTTTTGTTTTCTATGTTAGAGGAGTGTTTTGGATATAGACCCCCGATATGATGATTTTGGATACCTACTGTATTGGGGTTACAATTCAATAAAAAAAGAATTTCCAACTTTTGAGGAAATTTTATGTGTGGAAGTGTAAACAGAAATCAAGGCTACACATATCTCCAACATGATTAGATGTCCTGAGTCTGAATTAAATAGTTTATATTTAATACTAAAAAAAATTTAAAATTCCACTTAAGTTGTTTTGTCAAAAGTCCACAGAATTCCATTTTTAGGTAAAAAAATTGGACATAAAAAATCCTTCGGCTTCACTCGACTTTTAGCCGTTTCCTGGGGCATATATGGCTAGTCGCCTACAATTCCATATCAGTTTCGTTCATTGCTGAGTTTAAGGTGCATTTTCGACTTTAAAGTTGTTAACTTTAATTTGACGTTATTAAAATAGTTGATTTGTAATTTAAAAATTTTGTTTTGTGCTTTTAATAGATCATAGATTACAACTTCAACTGCATAAATTTATTATAGTACTTTCTCATCAGACAAGCTTAGCATGCACAAAATCAATTTACAATTATAAATATAAATTAAAATTACCAGCTATAATTATAAATGCTTGATAAAAAAATTTAAAATTTTGAGTCATGAAAAACTTCAAACCACTTTTTTTTTAAACAAAAACTCAACTTTAGCTCTAACATAAATAAAAATACTCAACCGAACGCCGTCCTTGTTGATATCCATTGAGGTTCTCCTGGCGAGATACTTCAGGAGAAAGCTTATCGCACTCTTCTTTTTGAAAGCTTCCTGAGTATTAAGCTTTTTTCACATAAATCAAAAAACCTCAAAACAGAGAAGACTTAAGTGGTCAAATCTGGTGACCTTGCTGTCCACTGCAAATCGCCAAAATAAGATTTCTTTTGTTGTAACAGTTCCATCGTTGTTCCTAAGGAAAAAATACAGCTTTAAAAATAAAAATTCATTTAAAACTCTTATTTTTCAACTTAAAAATATAAGTTAGGGTGAAAGAGAGTTTTAATTTGCCCTCATTAAATAAAACTCATTTGAGGAGTTTTCCACGTCAGAAAATTAAACTCATTTTATGTAAATTGACATCTAAAGTTTGCCTCTTGTCAGACCATTACAATTTGTAAAGCACCTTGAATTGCAATTGAATAAATCGTCATTAAAATAAAACAAGTTGGATTATAATTTGTTATTGTTTGATTCCTATTAATAAATTGTTGTTGTTATTTTCTTAAACAAATAAATTACTAAGATACTGAAAAGAAAACTAAACGAAATGAGTTTTATTTTCTGACGGGAAATATAAAACTCCTCAAATGAGTTTTATTTTATGAGGCTAATTAAAATTCTCTTTCTCAACCGATCCTTTATTTTTTCATTGAAAAATAACTGTTAACTGTGGAGTTAACAGTTTCTGAAAGATCACTAAAATACGAATCTATTGGTATATGACAGTATAGGTCTGCTTTGACTATAACATTGAGAGTTCTTGAGTTTGAATTTTCTGGTTAACAGTTATTAACGGTCCCTGCTTAATTTTCATAATTTATTCCTTCATTTTGTCCTTACATTTTAAAAAATAATCCATAAATTTTGGTTTAATTGTTTCCTTCGACTTTGGTACTTTTTCGATTAATAAAATATGGAAAGGAAAGCAATAAATAGCCTTCATATGATATTTTAATGAATGATCTAAATGTTTTTCTTTAAATTTTTGTATTCTATTTTCTTTAAATACTCTTCCCGGCAATGTATTGAGTCGTTGATATTCTTATTCGAAATTTGACATAAAATGTCAAATAATTAATGAAATATGGTATAAATCTGCCTATAATATATAAATTAGAATTGTCTGCATTTTAGTTATGGTGTTTTCCAAAGTTTAATATTTCGTCACTACAACAACAATAAATTATGAATTAATTACGTACTTTAGTGACTTCAAGAAATCCCCAAATACATATGAAGACGACGGTATCAGCAACAATAACAACAATTACTAACAACAAATTTAATGACTAATACATGAGTTCAGCTTAAAATAAACATGACTTTTTTCTTTATTATTTTTTTATACCCACCATCAAAAAGAAGGAGTGTACAATCATTTTGTCATTCCATTTGTAACATATCGAAATATTGGTTGAAGAACCAAAAAGTATATATATCCAGGGTCCTCAAAAGATTCTAAGACGATCTAGCTATGTCCGTCTGTCTGTTTTTCGATAATGTTTGTTTGGTATTGAAAATGGGCAATGTCGGTCCACGATTTCATCAAATGTTTCCCTGAATACTGTTTGAACAGTCATAAATATGTTGATTATGCCGCAATCGCTATAAAATTTGGCACAAATCAGTTCTAAGTACTCTGAAATTATACTGTAAAGTATGACGAAAATCGGGAAACATTTGTCCCTGGTTCCCCTCAGAAAAAGACTTGAACATTCATAATTGTCTTATAATAATTAATTTTGTGATGAAATCGGACATAAACATTTATATGAACCTAAATTCTTTCTAATTTTGTGTGGATCGATCGCTCCATAATTCACCCTACCCCCCATATAACCCCTATATCAGAAAAATATGTTATTGTCACATATCGATGATGGGTATACAAGATTCGACACAGCCGAATATAACGCTCTTACTTGTTTTATTTTTAACAAAAATTGATAATTTTTTGGTTTATTATTATGTTTTTAAGTTGAAATATAAATAAATTTAATATGCTTTAATTTTAACAAATACTTAACAAACAAAAATTCTCAAGAAAACTCACACTTTAGACAAAATAACAAGTTGAACAGATAACAAAGTAAAAAACACAATACAAATGAATGATAAATTTGGATGAAAAGGAAACTGAGAAATAATTACAAGTACATAAATATTTGTTGTTTTAACACAAATATATAAAAATTTTAATATTTAAATATTATTGAGTAGGGTCGAACATTTTGTTCTTGGATTTAAGTATTAGTTGTTGTTGTTTCAAATTAAAATTTTAAATAAATTGGTAAATGGTTTCGTTTATACAATAAGCTAACAATATGTACAAATGACCATATTTGCACTTCAACACGAATAATTTTATTTCACATGCTAACTGTTCGAATTTACAATAAAATCTCTAATAGACTGAAAATTCCCCTCAAGTTAAATAAATTAAAAAAATCCCTTAATCAAATAATAAATCCGCATTTTAGGCAGAATAAATAAAAATATATATTTTTATTTACTGTCTGCATATTAACGATTAATTATAACTGCTTTCTTAAAACCTGTTTTTTAAAATAAATAAAATTCTAAACAAAACGAATCGAATACATTAATATTTAATAGAAAGGCAACATTTTAACGATTATTCGCAAAATTGCTGAAATAAATATTAAGCTACGTACACATGGTTGTCAGATCTTACAATATTGTCAGAAAAATTTTCAGAAAATGTCTAACAACCGTGTAAACTTACAATTTTTGTCTTACAACGTTGTCAGAAAAAGTATTGTCAGTACATTGTAGGACAATAATATTATCAGACATCTGACAATCGTGTAAACACCTTACGTTGCCATTGCCAGATCATTGTAAGATCATTGTCAGAAACTTTTTATTGTCATATGTGCGAAGTTTATGCACCTGACAATGGCATCATTGTCAGTGCAAAAAACACACGATCATGACCCTATACTCAGTTTGTCCATTTTGGTGACCAATTTTTATTTTTATGTTGTAGCTACGGTAAATCTGAATAACTCTTGTGAACATATCGATGCATTATGAACGTGTCTTAGTCCCTCTAAATAGCACATTCGTTTTTACTATTTTTTGACTCTAAAACAAAGATTGTTTGTTGAAATAGTATGATCAAGTCGACACTTCTATGTTGTGCTGTATTATTTAGTCGGCTGAGGTGTTCGGAATGGGGATCAGTGGGAGGACCCTTAAAATCACACATTTAAAAAAAAATCGCCAAAATTGATCAAATTGTTCGGAGACCATTCGCAAATAAATTATGATACAACTCCGGCTCGTCAGTTCGTAAGTGGATGAGCAATATAGCGTAAAATCCTTCCTACTGATGGCGAAGTACCCAATCCTTTACCCAAACTTTGTAACGATTTTTTGCTATTTTGCCTTCATCCGTCATGCAATGGCTTTTTTCTGTTCCATAATAATACTTTAAATTTCCGACTTTTTAATAAATACACACAGGTGACAATTAAAACTGTTTGTAAAAAGATTTGAATTTTCTTCTGACAATGTCTAACAAGAGATCTGGTTACCTTTGCCATACAACAATCTGACAACCATGTGAACTGACAATTTTTGTTGGCATATAAATTTATTGTTTGACAATTGTCTGACAATGAAATTGTAAGGTTTTCTTACAATCGTCTAAACTGACAATTTACCTTTTGGTAATAATATTTCATTGTCAGTACATTGCGAGCACATTGCCAGATCTGACAACATTGTAAAATCTGACAACCGTGTGTACGTAGCTTTAGATTAATTTCATTATTTTTCAAACCAAAATTATTAAAAATATTGAAATCCGAATAATCGTAAAACCGAATAATAAAATTATTAGAAAATAAAGTTTAAATTTAATAGAAAAGTCAAGTTTTAATGATTATTCGGAAAACCGTGAATAAAAATATTTGATTAATCGAAAAAAATTTAAAAATTCGTATATCTCATAACAATATTTGTAAATGTGATGATTTTTTTAAAAAAAATTTTACGAATAATCGCAAAACCGATTACCTTTGTATGAAAACCCCAAATCAGAAAAAAATGATGAATGAAAGAATTGTAATAATTTTTTTTATTAATAATTGAGCTATAAAAGAAAATTTTATAAAGTAGCTAAATTTTAACGATTATTCGAAAAACCGTAATAATTGAAAAAAGGTTCAAAATTCTTAAATCTCATAACAATATTTGTAAATGTGATGAAGTTCTTTTTTACAAAATGTTAACGAATAATGCAAAACCAAATAACCTGTACAAGAAAAACTCGAATCACAAAAAATAGACAAAATAAATAAATTCGATTATTTTTCTTAGTAATACTTAAGCCATAAAATATAAATTTAACAGAAAAACTAAATTTTAACGATTATTTGGAAAACCGTTGGATAAAGTATTCGATTAATCGAAAAAAGATTCAAAATTCGTAAATCTCATAACATTATTGTAAATGTAATGATTTTTTACAAAATGTTAACGAATAATCGTACGAAAAACTCGAAACAGAAAAAAATGATGAATGAAAAAAATGTTAATGCATTTTTATTAATAATTGAGCTATAAAAGAACATTTAAATTTACTGCCTGTTTCTCTAAATGCGAACGAACGAACGAACAAAAAAATTTTAAATTTATTTGTTGTTTTCAATTTAAAATACGAAAGAAAAGTTCGTTCGCATTTAGAGAAACAGACAGTTAATAAAATAGCAAAATTTTAACGATTATTCGGAAAACCGTGGAAAAAAATATTCGATTAATCGAAAAAAGGTTAAAAATTCTTAAAACTCATATCAATATTTGTAAATAAGATGATTTTTTTTACAAAATTTTAACGAATAATCGTAAAATCGAATAATCGTTACAAGAAAAGCTCGAATTATTGGTAACTAATGAAAGAAAAGAATTCAAATACAAAATTTACCTATAATGGTAACTTAAATTTCCTAGGAAAACCAAATTTGAACGATTATTCGGATAATCGTTTAATAAATATTCGACTAATCAACAAAATTTGCAAAATTCTAAAATTCCATAACAATTTAAATACAAATACTGATTTCTTTAACAAAATTTTAACAAATAATCGCAAAACGGAATATCCGTTACAAGAAATACTTGAATTAAATAATCTGATAAAAGAAAAAATTCTAGTAAATTTATAAATAAAAACAAAAACAAGAAATTTAACATTTTGTTCACATATTTTTAAGACAAAATTTCTAATTTTTAAAGAAATTCGTTTGGAAATTATAAAATTCGTTTAATAAAAACGAATAAAATGTTTTTCTTTAAGCGTAGTTAGTTAAAATTTATGATTTATAAAAACAGACTGTTTTAATTTATAAAAATTGTATTTAAGTCAAACATATTTTACTTAAAACTATATATTCTTACAATACAAAAAGTAAACACTAATAGAAAGTCAGCCGAAATAAGAAATAGCAGAAACACTTAAGAACCACAACCGAAAGCATTGAATCATTGAATTAAATACAATTTAACTGCTGATGGTTACGCTCGAGAAAGAAAATCGTGCAAGAAAGTAAATCATCATCATCATCGTTATTATTATCATAATCATCATAAACATTAAGTTTACGATAAAATTCTACATCCACATCGTCGTTAGAGTAGAATGTTAATTCAGGTGTAAAACAAAGTACTTACTTACGCTCTCGCCTAGATACACAAAAACCGAAACAGAATTCAAAATATAAAAAAAAATAAAAAAAAAGTAATAGATACTGTTATTATTATTCATATAATACGTATATTTGGTTGTACATATGTATTTTACAGGGTATTTCAGATGGATGTGTTTTTTTTATTATTTCGGATTAAATATCATATTTAAGTAATTTAAGTCTGCTGCACCCCATAAGGGGATATAAATCTGCCATTTCTAACTGGCTGATTCTATTGACATGTGTAGTTACATCCATTTCCATTTAAGGTGACGATATACTGCTATTCCAATTAATTCATTATATTCTCTTAACAGCCCCACACCAAATGTGCACTTTATAGGCAAAATTAAAAAAAAAAAACAAAAATTTAGATTTTTTGTATATTTTTATAGATTTGCCGGATTTTCTTTTAATAAATCGTATATTTGTTTCCACCTTTACATTTGATATCAAAAAGTGTACCGACATTACAAATTTCATTGCGATATATTAACAAAATTTCACAAATGTAAAATGTCAAACTTTTACTAGCCTCAAACCAAATGTGTTTCTAGTGGGTGAAAATTCCATTTTTGGCGGTTTCAAAAACCATTAGGGAAGACTCTTAGCCCGCGATAGATAATATTAAACCAGGCTTTCGAAATTCAGAATGACATGCTCATAATAACGATGAGACATTTTCCTTTTTGAATCAATATTATTTAAATTAAATATTTTTTATTTCGGATTAGAATGAAATATTTTTTTGATATGGGGGTTTGGATCCTCACAAAACTTGGTAGAAAGATTTATGTTAAAACTGGTTTATGTCCAATTTCATCACGATATGAAATATGAAAACAATTATGAATGTTTAAGTCATTTTCTGAGGGGGGCCTTGTGTGGGGACTAGGAACAAATGTTGTCCTATATTTGCTATACTTTACAGTATAATTTCAGAGTACTTAGAACAACATATTTATGACTGCTCAAACAGTATTCCGAGGGACATTTGTATGGGGCTTGATGAAATCATGGACCGATATTGGCCATTTTCTAACCTTATCAAATAATAATCAAGAATAGGGGCTCAATGGTATTATGATACCAAAAAAGGATAACTAAACCAAACTAAGAAGTACTTTTTCGTTCTTCAAAATGGTACTTTTTAAATTTTCTATAATATGGAACTTATAATCAGGAAACTACTTTGATTTCCAACCTGACGGGGGTTCAATTGTGGAAAATTGGTACTTTATCTTCTAATTGTACTTTTTTATATATTAAATTATTTTACTTATGTATATAATAGTTGGTAATAGTACTATTTCTTTATTGTAATAGTACTTTTGGAATATTTTATAATAATATACCTAAAAATTAGACACACATGATTCTGAATTAGTTAAAATTCGCAAAAGGTGACTTTAGTGGTACAATTCTTTTGCATTTTCAATAAAAATGTGCCCAGAAATATGTGGGAATTTAAAATGTGGATCTTTATGGTACTTTTTTTATTCTAATAATACGTTTCGAATGAGCTACAGTGAACCAATAAACATGAAACTAGAGACATGTTATTCTGAATTATTATTAATTCACAAAGTACTATTTTTTTCATCTAATTGGGGTGGAGAAGCTCACTGGACCAGCCAGTACTCCATACTTTTATTGTATAGTTGAAAACACTTTGCATTCCTTTTTTTAGATTAAATAAACATTCATTTGAATTTTAATTGTCAGGAAATACTTGGATGAAAAAGTTAGTTTTTAATTTTTAAATTTTCTACTGAAAATAGATTAAAAGTAAAAGCCGAAGAATAATTGACCGTTTCGGCTTCGGTTTTATGCCTTGAAAACCGCGGTTTCGGTTTCGATTAAAACCGAACACGAAACTCTAAATATAACCCCCAATTTTTGTATTGGTGTATATATAAAATATGGCGATTAAGAATCAAAAATTCAAGTTTAAACATGTTTTAAATTTCATAATAACAATGATTTCTAGAGCAGAAAAAAACTAGTGCAACTACTACAGACTAAGCTGAAAACGAGCTAAGTCCACTTTTAATGAAAAAAAAAACGACAAAATTACTATTTCTAGTTATTTTGTTTTTAATTATAATACTGCAGCATGCAAAAGGTCTAAGTACATTTGTTTCAAACCCCTATGTGCTAAATTCAAACCTCACTAAAAGCTCAGAATTGTGGAAGAATAATATTGAATTTTTTTTGTAAACCCACTGTTTAAAAACTCTTATGTACTTATATATCTTCTAAGTATTACATTTAAATATGTATGAATTTTTTACACTTCTTCTTCAAGATAAAACAAGTGTTTTTTTTAAAGATTTTTTTGAGTTTTTGTGTGCTTTTGTTAAAATATAAAAATCAAACAAAAGTTGAAAGAACTTTTTTCTATTTTTTTACCTTTTCTTCAAAAAAAAAAAATGGTAGTCATCGCTAAAAAAACAATATAGATTTAATTGTTGGTGTATTTTTAATTCTTGTCTTTTTTCTACATTCATCGAAATAAATATAAAAAGATACAAACCAGTTTATAAGTGTTTTAAATTATTTTTTTTGCTCATTTTGTGTGTATTTTTTTTTGTAATCAATATGAGAGATGTATTTTTGTATATAATTCGGTTGTAGAAGAAACCACATCTTTAACTTTTACACTATTTCCAAGGTCAATACTCTAAAAAAATAATTATGGGAATACATAGAGTGAATTTGAATTCGAATCGAAAATTAAATGTTCGAATAATATTTCGAAAATATTTTACATGGATTAGCAATACATTAAAGAGAATCTTAGCATCATTTTGAGTAGTTTCGACAATAATGGAAACATGTGCCCTCCAAAATTATAATGCTACTAAATTAATAAATCAAACAAGTCCTGTTTTTTTGACTACTCAGGAAAATATTGAAATTTGTTTCAAGGTTGGCTACCGATTCAAAACGGTTAAAAGGTAACGGTAAAGCTAAATTGACTTAGAGCTAGTTTCATTGATAAAGATAATATACATTCTTCGTTTAAACCTAGATTGTGTTTCTCACTTATTGTTTATTTACTATATGATCTAGGTTTAACTGATCATCATTGGTGAGTTAAACCTAAGTATAAAATGTCAAAGCACAAACAGATGAAAAACAAGTAAGAGAGGTATATTCGGCTGTGCCGAATCTTATATACCCTACACCAAATTATACTTCAAAATAAAAATTTTAAATATTTTTAGGTAAACAATATTTTTTTTCTAAAGTTGTTTTTTTCATTTTTTGGAAAAAAATTTTTTTCGAATTGTTATTTTTTAAATTTAATTTTTTTTCTAAATTTAAAAAAAAATGTTTTTTAATTTTTTTTTTTGGTGAAAAAAAAAATTTCGGGTTAAAAAATATTTTTTCCGATTTTGACCCATTGTAGGTCCAACTATGGTCTTATATAAGTCGTTGCAAAGGTCTTTGAAATATCTATCATTAGATATCCATATTGTCTATATTAATGACTTAGTAATCCAGATATAGGTAAAAAATCGAGGTTGTCCTGGTTTTTTCCTCATATCTCAGCCATTTATGGACCGATTTTGCTGATTTTAAATAAGAAACTCTCCATGTTGTTTACGATTATATCGGTAACGGTAATTGCAGTTATTTCGGTAACGGCAGTTTAGCGATAACGGTATATAAACTTGATTTTTTCACAATAACTTGATAAAAAGAAGAATTAGCTAATAATATGTTGTCTCTGCCATAACAGTAATATGGCAGTAATTTTTAATTTAGTTTTTATTGAAACTTATTTCCAAAAAGAAATTTTTTATGTTATTCTCGATCAGTCGTTGCCATTCTCGAAGCAATCAAATTGGAAATGGTGTAAAGTACGCATATTAACTTGTTTTTATTTTATTACATTTTCGGTTTCATAGCACAATATTCCACGCTTTATTATTATTAACATATAAGGAGAAAAAGTAAACTTTAATAAAATGCCTAGAGTAGACTTCATTCAGTATAGTAAGTACATTATTAATATTGTGGTACTTTTACGTGTAAATACATACCACGTATTTGCATGACGCAAATACGAAGGTCGTTTATAAATTTTGTAGGAATACATTATGAATTTATAAAGAAATTGATATGTACCAGTTATAATAATAACCTGTAAATATAATAAGTCGTTAAAACAGAAAATCATTTAAATATGCATATTATTTTGGGAAATGTTAAGCAACCATTGAAGCAATTCACATTAAATGTGCCACAGTCATAGATAAAAAGGAACTATTGGATGACACTAAACTCACACGAATTTTAAATGAAATTAAGCAATAACCAAACGTTTTTCTAACTCTCGTATTGATAAATAGTACTTTCATAAGTTCTGATATAATTGAATCGTTTATTTCAAAAACCAGTCAAACAACATATTATTGCTTTTGAGTAAATCAAAAAAAAAACTTCCTAGCAAACTAAAAATTACTTTTACAAAATTTATATTTTTTCCTCAATTTGTGTAACTGATAAACATAAAACTTTGTTTTATCTATATTAACATATATTTAAAAAATTCCATAAAGTTTTCACTTGTCTAATTTCTGAAACAAACATCACTACTGTAAATTTCATACAAAATATTATATTCTATTAAGAACTTCAAAATTAAACTGACAAATGAACTTTTTAAAGAGTTTAACATCATATTCATATACACTCGTCTAACATTAAGCGATGTATGTACCTTTCCAAAAAATTAATCGCCCAATAACTCAATATTAACTATTTTGTTGCTTGACTGGTTTTTGAAATAAACGATTTTTGAACGATTGACCCTACTGTAAGAAATGTACAGAACATCTTCATCGGTTTTTGATAAGTGATATTTATACTTCATTTATCATTCATATCATTAAAAGTTCTTGGCTTGCGTTATTTTCAATTATGGAATGGACAAATATTCAATATCGTATTGTATTTTAGTCTCAAAAAAATTTAGCATAAAGACTGGCGACATTTTTCGAACATTGTTGTCGCTAGCGGTTACAAGTATTTTTGTTTATAGCGCTGTTAAATTGTTTGATGATACTCTTGAATTGTTTGACTGTCCTAGATATAGTCGCAAGATATTAAAAAATTAACCATGGACCTGGTTAAAAACCAACCATGTTCAATTTTATTTCTACAATTGATTAAAAATCAGGAACTTTACATTATAAATTGAGGTCTACACTAATACTCATCCAAATTTAGAGTCTTTAAATTGTGCTCTTATCCAGGCAATGGACAATTTTTCTATGGATTTGGTGTGTACTGCGATAGGAAAACGGTCGTGCTCGAAGGCAAATGGTTCGAAATATGGAAAAATAAAAATACAAACAAATATTTAAAAAAAACAGTCTCACTAGGCATATGAAGGATGTGGGACAGTTTTATATTCTTCTCGTTCTCCAGAGAGATCCGTTTGAAATTATAATCAGTAAATGTAGAACCTGAATCTCCTTATTAAGGGCATCCTGTGACGATTCTTAAGGCTGCACTTTAGCAGTTTTGAATATTTCTCCAAAGAGTATCAAGCAACAAAAGTGATCACACTGAAGCACCAACCGATCAATAGTTTTATAAATAACTAAGAAGTGCTTCCGGATATTGCATTGAGGACCTTGATCCTGAATAAAATTGTAAGTCAGGCTACATAATGTGTTCATGTTGTTGTGATCTACGAAGCCTATCTGGTCTACGAAGCCTTTAATAGCTAAGGATGCAAAACAATCTTAAATTGCAGGATGTACCCCTGTACGATTAAGACACGGTTTATTAACCGTGTGGAGGTCCTGCCTACCTCCACAGGCCTCACGATATTGTACACTTATTCAATTGACCAATTGATTCAAGTATATGTCCTAAGTGGCTTTTCAAATTGCCAGATTTCAATCTCATAGAAATTCTGCAGACATTGTAAAGAAGTACTTAAATACGTAAGGAATACCCAAAACAACTCGTATTATTCATGTTTTTTGACGATAAGCAAGCATTTTGATGACAAATAACTTAAAACATATTTAGTAGAGTGTCCAAAAAACCGGCAAATTTTAAAAACCGGTTTCCGGTTTTACCGAAAAAATGTGTTTTTAAAAAACCGGTTTTGATTATTTGATTTAAAAAAAACCTGTTAAACGGTTTCGGTTTTTATCTTCAAAAAACACCGGTTAACCGCTTTATATTAAATTTTTATTTAGCATTTTTGAATTTTTAAGGCTCTATCTTTATGGAATTATTTAATATTTTTTACGAAATATTCTAAAATGCTATAATTTTCTATAAAATAAATCAATATTTTTAAAAATGGTATCAAAGTTTTTCATAAATATGTTTGATTGAGCTTTAGAAAATATGTTTCATTAAAACCGGTTTACAAAGATGAAAAAACCGGTTGACCGGTTTTCGGTTTCGGTTTTGGATACTCTAATATTTTCCTACACCAAGAGAACTATTAACCACATCCGGGCATGAAGTGACCGCATTTGGTGTCGATAGTATTCAAGACAATTTGACAATAAATAATTAATTTTTAAATTTAATTTTGTTTTAAATTTAACTGTGACTTTAGTTACAGATTTGTTAATATTTCCCTTGAAGGTCGAAATGCATTCTGACTTTTAGTTTTTGTTCTTTCAGCTGTTTTGTGAGTGATGTCATAATTTTAGCACGTGAAATTTTGTGTGTGATTTTTTATTTTTTAAATCAAAGTTTTAATAATTTAATCGCCCGTTCTATTCGAAATATTTTTTATTAGTTCTTTTTCATTAGTTTTTCAATAAAATCTTTTTAACAATATTTTTTTTACACCTAAACCGGCAACAATGCCCTGAGGCACTCTTCATCATTTTGCACCTGGTTCCTAAACATGATTTGCAAATTAGTTTCTGATGGCTGTTCTGAGTGTATTGGGTCATAATTACCCTAAACAAAAATTATTCAACAACTTTTTTTTAGCTTTCTAAAATCTGCGGTTATTAGAGGGTTAATAAATCAAAAAAAAATAAAATGTAATAAAAAGCTTTGTTTGCTTTGTGATTATTTACAAGTATATTTAAAACGTTTAAACAAAAATTCTAATAAACTATAAATTTTATTAATATATGTACTCACGTGCTCGCTTAACTCCCTTAAGACTTGTAAATTTTAAAATCCATTTGCCACTGAACAATAGTGATTCAATATAAGCAAGGTATACAAAATGTAACAATTCATTTTAAGTTCATTGAACTGAATAAGTTGTAATTTTTATTTATATGTATATTATTTTATTAAGATGATGTACGTATGCACATGGGTTTATTTGAAATTAAAACTTTTTTGTTATTTTAAACGTATCGTATTCCGATATTTTATTATTATTAAACAAATAGTTGTTGTATTTCTTGTTAAATTCAAATAATTCTAGTTAATGAAAAACAATAATGAAAACTAGGTCAGGTGCTTATAATTCTTGCATTCATTCATTTAGACACTTCTGTCGAAGGTCATTTGTTGAATTTTTTGTTTGTCATCGCAAAATTTATTTTTTTGTTGGTTCGTTCGTACTCTAATGTAAGAAAGTAGCACCAATTACAATTTGCATTAATTTAATTTTAACATACAAATTTGCTTGTTTGTTCTACCTGCATCCCCCAAACCCCACCTGCAGTCCCTGGTCCGCTCATAGTCGCCCATCATCATCATCATCACCAACTGAGTGTGAAAGCAAAATTTTATATCACGTCTCACGTCTTTCTATTCGAAATGTGAATGAGTACGAATTTGAATTGTGTTGGTTGGTAGTTTTTTTTTTAAATATATGTGTGTAGTTTTATTTTTTTTAGTATATAGTTTTAAACATAATTTGTTTAATACAATTTTCTAATTGAATAAAAAAATGATGATGCTGATGGTGATACACAAAGTCAAGCAGCTGAGTACAACGATGGTCCATAAAGTCCAAATGTTTATTTGTACAGGGTATTGCCATAGGAGGAAATATATTAGAAAATAAATACATTCGATTATTTGTCATTTCTGGGTTACAAAACATTTCAATTGTTTAAATGTTTAAAATTTTTCTACCATCTATCCCTCATAACAATTATAAAAACCGACAAAAAATAACACTTTTATTTACCAACAGCTGTAAACCTCTAAAATTTTATGGAATTATTATGTACAGAATATTTCTAAAAATAATTTAATAAAAAATTCATTTATTCAGTAATTTTTTTTAGTCCATCTCAGTGTCATTTAATTTTATTAAAGAAAACTTTTTTTTCATAAGGTTCAAACTATTTGACCAGATTGTTTAGAAAAAGTCAGAAAAACTTTTACAAACACAGTTTTCTTTCTTTATCAGGCTAATTTGTGTACATGTCTTTATCCTTCAACTTGAGGAAATGTTTTCTTTTTATTACAAAAATAAGAAGTTTTTCAAAACATTTCCATTCAAATGTGTTTTAAATGGGCTAGTAGTTGTTTGTTTTTTTTCTATTTCTTTTCTTGATGTTTTCGTGTTACATACATATATATGGTTTTTATTACATTTTATCCGTTCTATATTGTCCACGCATTTATTTATTTATTAAGGACAAATCGTGTTTTATTTCCATTAAATATTGTAATTTTCATGTCCTACTGTTTCGTTAGCTATTATCAATTATTTGGTGGGTGAAAAAATTGCTCAACTACGCATAATTACTTTGTTAAGTATTTTCAATAAGTTGTAAAATCCTTTATATATTTAAAAGTTAGACTTTTTACAGTTTTTCCATTTCGAATTTTTGCATCTGTTTATACATATAATTTTTGTACGTTTTTTTTTACACAAACAAAATTTGCGAAGCCTTTTGGATTGTCTGCAGAAAAACCCAAAGTCACACAGTGTGCAATATTTCTGCGGATTAAACTACAGATACAAGTCGATCTTGGAGTACTCCGCAAAATATGTTAATGTTAAACAGTCAATTTCGAGTTTATATGATTCGATACGTTTTTCAAATTCCTTTATATCCAAACTAATTCTTTTTTATTTTAGAACTTATTTTTACAAAGTAAATTATATCAATACAATATTATTTGCGAACCTATAAAGTGGAATATATTTTCTGGAGCTTATAGATAAAACAGACGGGTGATAATCCTAATTCGAAGACCCCATAGGGTCCTTAAATGTGATTGATAAAGATAATAAAAGGCAACATTCCCTTTATATCCCTAATGAAATAGAAGGTATCACCCAGTCTACAACATGTATAATCTGACACATAATATGTTCCATAGTCTTAATCTCATCGACATCTCTATTATCACACCTACAAAGGTCATTGGACTGTCCAAACCTAACAACTTTGTGGTTCCTGTCATGTCTAGTTTGGGCAATATGGCTCATGAGACTTTTGTTTTCGATATTACCCTACATTAGTGATATATTGGAGGTCTCATCTACATCTCCAAATTCAGAAGCACGCGTCGTAAACTGTTTAACGAAGCAAAGAGGTTGGGAAACTGGCCGGCATATAAATCCTCATTGACTTTATTAACCTTACGAGGAACGCTAAAAATTCTATCAAACCCTGTGCTAGATGGACTCTGAATAGTAAAGAGACACTTGAGGTCCTACTTGACATTCATTTCCCTGGTTGCATCCCAGTCAGTGATGAGACTGTGAATGAGGCTGCTGACTCTGTTTATCCGTGTGTTAACTCTGTTCTGGTGAATAGGGAAAGAATCCAGTGGATAATCAAAAGATTCGAACAATTTAAATCCCCTGGGCCGGATGGCATAATTCCTGGTGATCTTCAGAAGAATGAATAAAAAGAAGTACCATGGCTCACCAATATATACATAGCGTGTATTAGAGGGACCTATATTCCTACATGGTGGACGAGTTGTAGAGATGTCATTATTCTGAGAGGAGGTAAGGCGACTCACGAAGTCGACTTGGCCCGTATATGATGCCGACAGGACGAATTTACTTATGGAATAAGGCTGATTGCTTCCTTTATTACAGAACACTGTATAATTGTGACACAGGCTAGAATACTGGACCTACGGAAGCTGTCTTAATGAAGAAGATGAGGAGACTGTGTCGCACCTATTCTGCCAATGCCCGGCTCTGTCAAATTTGAGAGAACGTATCCTCGGAATCCCATTCCTATCGTGTTTAGATGAGCTATCAAGGATGAATATAAGACGAATCCAGGCAACGGACGTATTATAAATACCCTGCTGTTTAGCTCTTGGGTATCACAATGGAATCAGTTTTGAATGGACCCAAGTGAGCTGCTTGACGAGTGGCTATCCATGGAACCTTAATCCATCACATTCTAACACTGTCAACTTATCATCTGCATTCGTCTATACGATATTCGACTGTCAGTCTCCTTTATGAAGACACCAGTTCCTGTGACTATCTCGATCTGTCGAGTGGATAGGATACCAAGAGCGAATTATCGAAGAACTAAAACTATTTATTGAAATTCATTTCATTCTTAATCTTTTCATTACACGTCCTATAGTATACTCCAATACTTTCTCCCCTAACCAATATTTATCGCATGTACAGAATATATGCCTTTTAAATGCGGCAAAAAAATGGTGGAAAGTATCAACATTAAAAAAAGAAAATCGATTTTCTATTAATGTTATGTTAATAGGTTTGAGTAAAGTATTCAACTTCCTATTTGTAATTATAGCAAAGAAGAAACAAAAAAAAAACGCAGAATTTACAAGCTCCATATTGTTAAGTACATATTTGTAATTTGCTCCCCACTATGATGACAAATAAATATACTTTCAGTTCTATTATTTTTATTTTTTTATTATTCATTATGTTTTCTCCTTCAGTACGTATTGATAATGAGATTATGGTCTATTTTGCACACATTGAAAGTGCGTAGTAATATTTGCATAAATAGGTGTTTATAAATGGCCATAAAAATTGTTATTTTAAATGTCAGAGGTATAATTATAATTACAAGTTTAATACATCATTAATTGGTTCGTAAAAAAAATAACATTTTATTGTTGTGGTTGAAATTAATCTTTATAAGAAAGTTGGAAATATATACAATTGCCAATAAATTTTACATATTGCAGTTTTTCATTTTAAATACTTACGTTTGAAACCAGATTTATTGAAAGATTTATCAGACGTAGAAAATGACATATCAAACAAAAGTTTGCTATTTATTAAAAAGTAGATATCTCTTCTAAGAATTTATGATTTTTAATTAATAGTAGCCCTGAGAGTAAAAGCCTATTTTTTTCTGTTTTGTATGCAATTTTCGGAAAAACTTAATTCCGGGCAATAAATTGGTCAATATACACAAAAAAATTTTAGTGCTACTCAGTTGAAATAAAACAGTTTCAGAATATTGTGACCTATAGTAATCCTATAAAATAAGTGCTGATAATTTTAACCAATTCTTCTCTCTTTTTAAATGAGCTAAATAAATTATTGTCAACACTACAATTTGTAATCTTGTTTACTAAATTACATATTTAATTTAATTTCTTCTCTCTTTCTAGATGACAAAAAGACTCAATATGAAAGTGTTCAAAACACACCAAGTCCGACAATAGCATCAGCATCAGCACAGCTCAATGCCACTGCATCAGCGGTAACGCCGATTGTTGTGCCCTACAGCAATCGACCATTGTTGGGTGTCAACGGGACTGGACAACGTAAGGATATGACTGATAAAACAACAAAAATCAGCAGCACTACAGTGCAGCCGGAAACGATAAAAACCAATGATGGTGATGTTGCTGATGCCAAGAAAAACGTTAATCAATATCCCAAAAAAGCCGTAGGTACAACAGTCGGCGCCTCAGCTACATTAACAAAAGCCGGTGCAACCGTTGCAGCCGGAGCTACAGTAGCTGGCACCGTGGCTGGAACAGTAGCCGCTACAGTAGGAGCGACTGTACAAAAAGAGGAAGAAACGGAAGAAGAGAAAATTATTGATACCATAGATGTGCCCGAGAATGAGACATTGAATGCTTTGAAATATAATAATTTAACGGTGAATCAAACTGAGGTAATAAGGATCAAAATGCTACCTACACCTTTTGTGCAATTTCTTATAGTTTTTGTTTTGTGTCTCTTTTTTATTTCCATAGGATCATCATCATTATTATAATAGTACTATTGTTGTGGACAAAGAGAAGGCTGATACATATTGGAATGAAATTAAGAATATGACACCAAATTGGATGTTGTCACAATCCCATCGTAGGGCTATGGTAAGTGTGATTTGTGATGTCAAATGTTAATTGTTTTTGGGTTTCAAAAATTGTGAATAAGCATAAAATTAGTAATAAGGATTTATCATTGAAAATAGCTTTATGGTTTTTTTTTAAATCTTTTACACAAAGATCAGTATATATTTTTATGGGTTTTAACAAATTTTCGAATCTCTCTATTATTTGAATGGACTAAAATCGATACACACGATTTTAAGAATATAAAAGTAATCAAATCATTATCTTTACGAGATCTCTATTTACCTTTCTAGCATATTTCTAGCCATATTCCACTTGGTAATTTACCAGTATTCCTCCACAGGTCTTAACTAAGGACAATTAACTGTATTGTGTTATTTTAAGATAAATTCGGTGCCGTTTTGTATATATCATTTAGATATCAATTAGATTCTTGAAAATCCTATTGTGAGAGCTCGCATTTTCTTAGAAGAATAAGAAATTTATTTTATTTTCCTGAGGAAAACTTCCGATGTAGAATTCAAATGAAATTTCACTCCGTAATGAGCTGGGTTTCACTCTTTGTCAAACGGAAGTTTATCTTCCCATGGAAAGCTTTCTAGAATTGTAGAACTGTTACAACTACAATATTGATTAAATTTTGAAAACGATTGTGTCATTAATAGAATTTGAAGCATGTTCCTGTTGATTTAATCTAAAAACACATCATACATTTACACATCTAACATATCGTCACCTAAAAGGCAAAAGGGCCTATTACCACTTAAAAATTGTACAGGAGAGACAAAAAATTAATTAAGTGCTGTGGTTACAAATGCGTTTTACTTTCTTTAATAAAGTCGTTATTTTTAAACATAGAAAGCTAAACATTTGTGAAGACGTGTGCCTTGATGCGCTGTACCAATATCCATTAAAAACTCTATTTTAAATTGGTTGTTACGCCCTTTTGCATTTAAGGTAACGATATATAAGTGTTAAAGTTTTTATGTCTCTGTATAAAACGCAAATTACAATCGTATTACAAAACGTTCTGGGCACGTCAAACTCAATGTTGATGTCAGATTTGAATTCCAGATAATAAGATAATTCACGTCACCATTTTTTAACCTTGTGAAATCACGAACTTTTGGATAAATAAAACAGCAATACGTATTATGTATGTAGTTGTACATATTTATACGAAAGTTCGCATAGGTTAAAAATGATGACGTGATTCTTTGTGTAGAGTTCCCTTTGTGGTTTCAATAGTGCTACAAAGCTCATTCCACGTTGGAAATTCTACACGAGCGATTTAAGGACATGGTCATCTCACTTGGAGGTGATGTGAACTACCCACCGAGATAGTGCGATTTGACCCCGTAAGACCTTTTCTTGTGGGGATTTATTAAGTTGAAAGTCTATGCGAATAAGCCTCAAATCACAGCGGTACACAAAGCCAACATAAGCCATGACCTTGTTGAAATTCAGCCTGATTTATGCTCATGTAGTTGGCGGACTTTTGGACGATGTTATATTTCATAAATAACGTTTGAAAGGCCTAAACGAATTAAAAAAATTACGCTGATATCTCACACACACCTTCTTTTATTTAAATTTAAACATAATGAAATAGCCTTTATAACTAAATTACACATTTTATTTCACCTTTAAACAATTTACTTTGACTCATTTTTATTTACCATTAGGTTAATAAAAAATATATTTATTTTCTAAATTTTCTAGACTGTTGTTTTAAGTTTTGACTTTCCCTTCTATGGTCATCCTGTAAGAAATGTTACTGTTGCCACCGGTGGTTTTATATATACCGGCGACTATGTACACTCCTGGTTGGCGGCAACACAATATATAGCTCCCCTAATGGCCAATTTCGATACAAGCCTGTCAAATAATTCATATGTGCGGCTAAATGATACCGGTAACTTAAATTTTTATTTACAACTGTAGTAAACATTCAAAATATTTATTAATTAATTTAATTGCAGGCTCCAGTTTTACGGTTATTTGGGAAAATGTTAATCTACAGGACAAACAAGATGTGGGCAAATTTACTTTCAGTACCACATTGCATAAAAATGGTGATATTGTTTTCACATATTTCTCTGTGCCGATTTTTGTTAATGCCATACAAGATGACAAACATCCTGTCAAGGTTGGTCTCTCCGATGCCTATATTATTGACAAAGTTGTCTACTGTAAGTAATTTTTTTCTCTAAGTTTTCGTGTTTTTGATATTTCTATTTTAAATGACTTTGTTTTTTTAATTTATTTATTTTTTGTGTGTTTCTTACTAATTTATAGTCGCTCGTAGAAAAACAATTTATGAATATCATAGAGTTAATTTTGCCAATGCCGAGATTACAAATTCCACAATCATCACTCTGAAAGCTTTACCCACTTGTCTTGAATATACCGATTGTGCCTCATGTGTAAATCATGTCACTGCATTTAATGTAAGTATTCTTTTTTTTCTTCTTTACATATGTGTACAATTATAGTATAAATATTGAAATATATTCTTGTTCGTTTTTATTGTTTTGTCTTCTATTGTCTAGTGTTCTTTGTTGTTTTATGAAATCTCGTAAAAGATTTATAAATTCTAAGAATAAATTATAATAAATTGAGGGGGTTTCTCTGGGTAAATGTATGCAAAGGGATCAAAAGTTAAAACTTAATACAGACAGAATTTACTGTGGACAACTAAACAATGCTTTAAAACAAGTAAATAACAAAACAGAGAGAAAACATGTCCATTAGTTTTAGACATAATATACTCTAGGGACATACAGTTTAAAAACGATTTTCGTTTCGAATTACATTCAGGGTGTTATTGTGTAATTTGTTTCGAAAATATTTTTTTTCGAATAGAATTTCGAAAATATTTTCTTTCGAATCGAATTACACAATAAACTTCCCGCATTGTCTGTCTGTATAATAAATGGTAATTTATTAATATTTCATATGAAATATGTTCCCTTTTCCTTTTTTCGTTCATCAACTTTGTTCACGTGAAAAAATTTCTCATGTTGTGGGATTTTTAGATGGAATTTTGTAAACAATAAACAGCTGTTTCGAACAAAATCAACTACTGTGAATGAAAAGTTCATGGAGAATTTCACGATAGCAATTTTCCCTTCGAGTGAAATGGATATTTCATGGGAACAAAATTTCACATGTTATTGCCGATAGGGGTGATTAACAATAGTTACACCAATATGAATACGACTGAATTAAGTCTACAGAAATAACAAGGCTAAATAACAAAATACGAACAGTTTGTATAGCTTAAACTCTTAATATAAATTTACAAAATTAATAAATTAACATTTTCTATTTCAGTGTACATGGTGTCCAACTTTAAACAGATGTTCCACCGGTACAGACCGCAAAAAACAAGATTGGCTTGCCCGTGGTAAATATTATAAACTAGAAATTTAATTTCCTGTTTTTCTTTTCCCTCATTTCACTTTATTTCAATAAACTAATTAAACTCTAACTATTTCTTGTAGGCTGCGATCGTAACTTTGTAACCGAAGAAAAGTTTTGTCCTGCCATCGGTCAAAAGGGTAATAATGCCAATCAAAATGAAACAACATCTACCACAGTTGTAGATGATAACACCAATAACAATAGTAATCACAAAGATGATTCATTACACCCCTTTAAACCCTATAATCCTACAGGTTTAGAATCCTCAACCACAGAGACACCATTGGAAAAATCCAATACAGATTTTCATACTGGCACACAAATGAAATCGATGATTGATGAGTCGGCCGAACGTAAAAGTATGGGCGTTACATTGGGTGTATTTGTGCCCATATGTTTGGTGTCGTGTGCCTTACTATGGATACTTTATGCCTATAGAAATCCTCATACAAGAAGTGGCCAACTTCTTATACAGGTTAGTTAACTTTATTAATTTTTTAATTATTTAACTCTGCTTAAAGTGATTAATATTATTAAAAATATTTATAATGTATGTACATTAGGGTGGCCCCAAAATTTAAGTTGAGGATGTTCCCACCTAAAATGAAAATTTGATTCATTCTAAGACTACGTTTTGAATTTTTTTCGTCCTGGGGTCAATATTTGGCGAGCTGGATCGAAGGATAAAAAGGTCCTTTTTTGAAGTTTTTTACATTTTTTCCATATTTCTTCCAAAGGAAGTATATGTAAATTTGGTATCATATGAAAGGTCTTTGAGAGACGCATTCAATTGGTTAAAAGAAATTAAAAAAAAAAAATTTTAATTAAAAAATTTAAAAAATTTTCGACAAAATTTTAGTTTTTTTTAATTTTTTCATAGAATTTATTCAAATACATAGATGAAATTTCTTGATCATAAACATCATGTAATTTCACCGAAATGGTTTTTCTCGTTTTTTAAAATTCAGTCCAGTTCAATGTTTATTCAAATTTGTTTAAACCCAATTTCATCCCTATCTGTTAAGCAGTTTTTCACATGTTACTTAAAATTAACAACAACATTCCAAAGGAATAACATTAAAATAATCATTATAGCGCTATGTATAGCAAATGTTTTACCTTAAATTTAAATATTCGCAGTGTAACAAAAGAAAAGTATAAGAATTTATACATCGATGGAAAGCTTATAAAATTTGAGTTATTTTGATGCCCATACATATACTATGAATTGAGTACAGAGATTGTCAGATAGGGATGAAATTAGGTTTAAACAAATTTGAATAAACATTGAACTGGATTGAATTTTAAAAAACGAGAAAAACCATTTCGGTGAAATTACATGATGTTTATGATCAAGAAATTTCATCTATGTATTTGAATAAATTCTATGAAAAAATTAAAAAAAAATAAAATTTTGTCGAAAATGTTTAAAATTTTTTAATTAAAATTTTTTTTTTTTAAATTTCTTTTAACCAATTGAATGCGTCTCTCAAAGACCTTTCATATGATACCAAATTTACATATACTTCCTTTGGAAGAAATATGGAAAAAATGTAAAAAACCTCAAAAAAGGACCTTTTTATCCTTTGATCCAGCTCGCCAAATATTGACCCCAGGACGAAAAAATTTCAAAACGTAGTCTTAGAATGAATCAAATTTTCATTTTAGGCGGGAACATCGATACCTTATTTTTTCTCCATACAAACGGGGCCACCCTAATGTACATAAATATATTAACCACTATTATTTATTGTTACATGCAGTCCAAATATCGTCAGGTTTGTAATTGCGGTTAATTTCCTCTAAAACTAACTGAAAAACTAGTGTAAATTTATCATCATTATCGTAAAGAGTTAGACATCTACTGTTGTATTCCTAATGATATTTAAATTTGACAATATGTTGCTGTCAATTTGTGCAATTTTATTAAGAATATGACAGCTAGTTAGTAATCAAAAAAATTCATGTATATTTAAATGATGTAACTTTTTTACAAAATTATTTTTATTGTCTCTACTTTATAGGAAGAACTTCATGTTAAAGTAGTTTATTTTTGTACTTTCACCAAAAACTATTTCACTTCATCTTCATAATGGCACTAATTAATTACATGCTTAATATTTTAGTTTACAAAATCTATGTTTTTTAAATGCATGAGTTAATAGGTTTTAATATTAATGTAACTCCTTTATAATTTAAATTTCTGTTATATAATACCAACTACATTTATTAGCAAATGTTTACTTAAACAGTTATTAACGTTCTAGAATTTTTTTGTTTCATTTTGTTTTTTAGTTATAAATTATTAACTTTTGTATGTACATAAATCATTTTTTTTATTTTACTAAAAATAACCTTTAAACCTTTATTTACTCTTCTGAATTTAATAATATTTGGTATACATGTTTTCCATTTCGAAATTCACTTTAGTTTGTTTTTTATATATAGGTTTAATTAAAGTTCATATTTTGCAGTAGATGCGTGCAAAATATCTAAAGTAAAACAATTATTAACTTTTGAACTGTTAGTCAGATTTTATAATTTTGCATCTCATATTAAAGGAATCGTAGGTTGTAAATTTCTTTACTAGAAATCAGTTTCTCATCAAAACAAGATATAGCCTAGAAACAAAATATATCTCAAGATATTCATTTACTAAATTTAAGTATATATTTTTGAAAAAAAATGTTTACGTTCTTGTGTATATTTTTTTAACTAATTGTCAAAAACTCGCAAAACCTCGTCCTTATTGGGGTTGAATAACGCCAAACACTCCTGTGAAGTCGTCATACGTTGGTGATTGTGAGCAAAGCTTTCTCATACCCAAATAATTATTCAAAATTTAAACCACCGAACCACGTGAGATGCCTATGGCTTTCACAATCTCTCGCAATATCCGATCGGCCAACACCATATCGTAAATTATTCAATTGTTTCTGGTGTAGAAACCTCAACTGGGCGTCCATAACGTTCGCCATCTTCCGAGCTTGTATGGCCACAACGAAATTCAGTAAACCACATTTTTACCATTGAAATTTCTGCAAAAACTAATGCTTTCAGTTAAGAGGCAGAAATGTCTCGCCGTCGCATTACTCGAAATAAACATTTGTATGGCACATTTTATGGTATCAATTTATATTTTTGACATATTTATCTTTACATTGTATTATAAAAATTATACAGCCCAATTATGAATAAAAATTCCCCGGGAGTTTTCTCCCTTTTCTTATTTTTCCTATTCAATTTCAATGGGAAAAAGCTCCCGGGGAACAAAAGCTCCCGCGGATTTTTTTATTCATAATTGGGCTGATAATGTACAAAATGTGGGGATATTTATATTAAAAGGCTCTGTGGCCCAAATTATATACTTCAGGTACCAGAATGCTACTGGACTTGAACAATAGTAGTGTTAGATTGATCATAGACTTCAACGTCTTAGGTCGACAATTCCGTAAGGGATTAGAAGATGTTGGGGGCTGTAGTCCAGGGTCATTTTCGGCTTAGATATTGTGGTGGCTTAATGGTAGATAATGGTAGATTAGGAGGAAGTTCATTTTATTATTCTCCAGGCGTTCTGCTCTAGGCAATTTCCAGGGATTGTTAGTTATTTTAGTAATTTCTTTTACTTCTACCTTTATACTTTATTCTTTTTTTATTAAGAGAATCACAATGGACTCTCCGAGAGAAAGTGTACTTTTTGTACAACAACCTTCTAAACTAATAACTATTATTTGAAATAATTTATGATTATTCAGATATGGGCAATTCCACGAGAATCGCTACTACGACTCAAAAAACAAAAATCCTTGAAACCTTTTTTTTGAAGATGATTTGAATAGAAGAAAATAATAAAATGTTACTATGTGAAAGTATTTAGATCATATTATAACATTTTAAAGACAAAAATAATAGTTTAAACTGATTATATTTAATTTTTTAATATTTTAGATATGTTTTAGGCTAAAATTGCGGCGAAAACTAGGCTCCCAATTAGCTTGTAGTATTCAATAAACAAACTTAATTTGTTTATTGAAACCGAATGTATATTTTCAATTTATTATAAGAGAAAAATCTGTCACGTACGGTGTTTCACGTACGATATTTAATTTTATTTATTATAAAATCATCCAAAGATTGTTTTTATTTAAATATGACGGATTGTAAAGGAAAAATATGCCGTTTAGTGTAAGAAATTAAAAGAAAACATAACGCCTCTCACGATTCGAATATTTTCGCATATTTCTACATGTACCTCAAAATGACTTCAATTTTATGTCACGTACGATATACCCTTATTTCTCTCAATATTTTGGACAACAATATTTCGAAAGAACTTTTTATTATTTTAAAATATACTACCCTCTGAATGGAACATAAAGACCAAATTATTTTTCAGATGCTCTTATTTTTGCAAAATCTATTCCACTCTATAGGCGTACAAATGTCACGTAAGATGATATGGAATTGCCCATACGTGGAAATCGAGCGATTTTGATAAGTTGTGATGAATTTGGAAAAATTTCCGGAATCATGTTTAAACCAATAAGGTTATTCATTTAAAAAAAATGGAAAATTACACTCTGATTTTGTTACACTTTAACACAACAAAAACTTGAACAAAATTCCACAAGAAAATACAACTTTTTTTTAATTTTTTTCTTGTTTTTGGTTTTTTTTTTAAAGTGTAAAAAAGCAGAGTGAAATTTTCCATTTTTTTAAAATGAATACCCAATGACTTTTTATTTTCTAGCAAAATAAAAAACCCCCCAGTGAAAAAAATCAAATGTGATACAAATTAATTCGAAAGTATCAAAATGCAATTTTAAGCAATGGACAAAAGGAAAATAATAAATACATCATATACCTTATCGAGTCGTTTCCTTTTCGAAATCGAAAATCATTACATTTCGAAAAAGTTTTCTTTTAAATCGATTAACCACCTGATTAACTCTGTTTATTTGCCTTAGATTTGTAATAATGTAACAATTTGTCTGTAAACTTAAAAAAAAAAATGCTGTCTAACCATTCTTATATTCATTCTTGTATGCACAAAAACATCTAACATTCATAATCATGTGACGAAAGTACTCTGACTGTGTATGTTTAAAAATTCTAATTAATTGTCTACTTTTATATTTCAGTATCGTCCCAGTCAGTGGTCTTGGAGGCGTGGCGAAGCTCGTTATACAGCAGCAACGATACATATGTAGAAAATTGTATAATTTTAATTTTAAACCTTCTTCGCCTTTGACTTTTTTTAAACTTGTTACCAAAACTATATAATTTGTGTATTTTTTTTTATTATTTGTATAATCTATTATAAATTCTACTCGGATTTCAGAAACATCGACATAATTTGTCTCTATCTTTAAACTCTTTATAAATTTATATAAAAAAATTACGTATGTAGACAGACATTCTTTAAATGTTATTATTCTTTCTTTTAGTAAAATTTTTGCGCTAATTTTTTAAACAAAAACCATAAACTATTTTTATAACATAATTTTAACTTTATTGACAAAAACAAAACAAACAAAAAAATAAGAGAAAAGCAAAAAGACACAGTAAAATTAAATAATTTTGTTTAAATATTTTCTCTCTTTACTTGAAATTAATTGTTTTGTTTGTATTATGTAATATGTGTAGGAATTTGTTTAATTTAATTTTTAATTATAAAAATAACCACCATCCTGGACTTTAATTTTAAAAAAAACTATTTTTTTAATGTGTGTAAAACAAAAAAACAAAATGAAATAAAATTTTGGTTGTTTTTATTTCGGATTCTTTCTTTTTTTATATACATGTGTACGTATGTGCAAATTATGTGAAAAGAAAAAAAATATTTTTTAGTTAAAATATTGTGATTTTTTTATGTTTAATTTTAAATATTTGTGTGTTTATATATATTTTTTTTAATTTGTCTCATATTTTGTATCTGTACATTAAAAAAATTATAATAAAAATAAAATAAATAAAACAATTTATTACATATTTTTTTAAGTATAAAAAGAACAAAAATATTGAAAGCAACTTTAATTGTCGAGGATATGTTTCTGTTAAACTAAGGGAGAAATTTACGAGTGTGCAATTTTGATGGAGCTTTTAATAGGAAACATTAGATTCCAACAACTTGATAATAATTATTGAGCGAAAGTTGGATGATCCAAAATGATTTTACGATTGAACAAGTGCTGTCTAGGGATCTTATTAACATTGATCACGGGTCTCACACATCTGGGGCCAAATGACCGCATTCGATATCGAGTAAAATTTATCGTAATTTTCTTATTTGAGATTATGGCATTCGATATCGAGTAAGAAATTTAGTACATTTTATCATTATTTCGATATCGAAATCATTTTTCGATACGATAGCTCATTTGATCACGAATGCGGTAATTTGGCCCCTGTTCTGTAAACCTAATCCGAGTACGTATAGGATTTTAAAAGGAAATCACATAATTTGATGTTCTGTAATTGGAAATAGATGTAAACGATTTACTCTTCTAAATTTGGCGGATGGCATGGGTTATGTTGCCATTGGCGGCCGCTTTGATTTGTGGTTTATTAGCATAGGCCTGTGACTAAAGAAAACCCCACATGAAAAAGTTTAAAGAGGACAAATCGGCTGATCTCGATGTCCAGTTCACATCACCTCCACATGAGTTTTCTTCCCTAAATAATTTTTTATTGGTGTTGTATCAGTTCCACTGTCGCTGGATTCACAATCAGCCTTATCGTGTAAGCTTACACCATCTACAGTTTCGTACTAGATTCAAGATAAAGATGAAACCTGTTTTATTAATAGATCGTTTTGAAATCGATCGATTTTCACTTAGCTTCATCAGAAAAAGTATATCAAAGATTTCTTTGGAATAAAACTACTTTCAGTTTTCTAATGGTGTTTCTTTTCTGACACAAAATGTTGCCTATATATTGTGTACCATTTATTAAATGTTACCCATACCCTCATAATGTGTTGCATTTTTAACGATCACAATAGAACAAAATCATTACCATTTATGCAATTTTCTTTTATGTAGCTACTAAATATTAAAAAACTATACTTTTGCTTACAAAAAAAGTGGTGCATTTCTAACCCTTTGATAAAATTGAGGGTGAAACATGTAGCATATCTTCAGGGTTTTAGGGTAACATTATTAGAAAAGAACACGACCAAACTACATTTTTTTCAGAAAAGAACACAAAGAAAGGTAAAAGGCAGAATAAATGCAGCATTTATGCCAGAAAAGAAAACACCATAAGTGCAATTGATTTTGTTTATAATTATTTGTTTTTCTCAAGATTTTGTTTAATTTTTTTTTAACAAAAAACTTTACTTCATAAAAAAATTTTAAATTTAAACAATGTTTTAAAGCAAAATTTTCATACAAAAATTGATTTTAAAACGTTGTTTAAATTTAAATACGGCCTTAAATCTTTTTGGAATTAACAAAATCAAACGGAATCGAAAGAAGCTAAAACAAAATCGAACGGATTTGAAAGCATTCCGAAAAAACCGTGTGACAGGCCTGGGGGCAAATTCTCGTAATTGATATAAATTTCGAACGCATATTAGCCTTCGATTAAATACTCGTTCATTATTGAGCACAATCATTATAATTGTATATTAATTTTATTCGATATCGAATAAGAGAATCCCAAAAATAAAAAAAACTCGCAAAAAAATTAGGATACTACCTAAAATAAGGTAAAAACAATTTATTAATTAATTACTCAAAGCGTATACATACGTTATTTTGTTTAAGAAAATCATATACTTGATGATACTTTAGTTTTAATTTTGGTTATAACTTGGTTATTTTTGATAGTAGTGAATCGTAATCAATAATAAAATCAATTTCGAATTTTTTGATGATACGTTGTTTTGCATTTTAGGTGACGAAATATTTTAATTCAATTTGGATTAGATTTAAATTAACAAGAATTGAATCATTCAAACGTTGAATAAGTTCTGGGGGTCGATTCTGGTTCTGTGAAACGGTGAAATGAAAAAAAATTTTCGTTTTCATAAGAACTTTTCATATTATCATTTCACAATTACACAAATTGCGATTCCCGTTCTTCAATTTGTTTTATTCACCTTTTTCTTTTCATATGAAAACATTTGAATTTATTTATAATTTTTTCACTAAACGAGAATCAGAAACACTATGAAAATATGAAAAAACTTTTCATTTCACCGTTTCACAGAACCAGAATAGACTCCCTGTTACGAATTGATTCAACAATTAATGAATTATATTCGAATAAAGGCCTCTGAATGAAGAATGAGTTTTTTTTTGGATTGGATTTTTATGGATTTATGGCATGAATTGTTGACATTTTTGAAATTCTCAATTAAGATTTTTGTGAATTAAGCTCAAATTTAATTAATTAATTCGAATCTCTGTTTCCACCTTTATTCTTACAAATAAATTTAATACCAGGCGATTATTTTTTTTAATATCTTGTGCTATTTGACCGATTTGTACAAAATAATCAACGTCCTCTTTTAACCATTAACAACTGTTTTGGCAATTTTGACCCATTCGTGATCGAATGAGCTACGTATCGAAATTATAATAAAATGAACTACATTTCTTTCTCGATATCGAATGCCATAATCTCGAATAAGAATATTAAGATAAATTTTACTCGATATCGAATGCGATAATTCGGCCTCAGGATAAGGGTTAAAATGCGATCTGTTTCAAAATTTAGTACTTCCATTCCCAAACGAATAATATGATTGTGGTAACAAATGCAATTCCCATTCCTTTTATTATAATTTACCCATATTTAAATGCTCTGATATGGAAATGTTATAATAAGATTAATGTAATTTTTTGAAACTTTTAATATTTTTGTGTTACTTTGATTGTTAAATCTTTATATCCTTATATCTTTATATATAACTAATTATAGTGGCGTAGGTTATAAAAACTTCATACATACATATATCATCTTAGAAGTTTTTGATCCAATATTTTAATACATATACAAATTGCAAACAATTTTGATAAATGGTAAAAACTACAAAAAAGTAAAATAAAATACGTAATTTTAAGTAATTTAGTTATCAAAACCTTAAACAAAAAATAAATGGTTGCATATTATTACTACTGCTAATAATAAATAACATACACAATAAATAATAATTTAATAAGTATATATTGTAATAAAAAATAACCTAAAAATCCGTAACAGTAGTTTTTATTAAAATAAAGCATTAATGGTTTGTTATTTTTATATACATATATTTCAGAAAAAACAAAGTTTGCTACAGTTACCCCTAAAATACAATTTCAGCCACCACTATTGGTACCACTACAATTACATTAAAGAAATAATTGCAATTGCCGTTATCTCTAAAATAAGTTCTATAATTTTAAATTCAGCTAAACAGAAATTTGTTATTTCATTGAGTTTATTGAAATCTTCAGAAGTTAAAATTTAATATACGTCCTGTCACACATTTTGTTCGGAATGGTTTCAATTCCGTAGTTTTCATTCCGATCAATTTCGATTTAGGTTCTTCAAATTCCTTGTAGGGCCACCAGGCGATCCTAGTATTTAATAATTCTGACAGCGTTTTTTGTATTAAAACAAAAGTGATTTTTTTTTAAATTAAAAATTTTAGAAAACCAAATAATTACAATCTAACTGAAAATGGTTTCATTCTGAAAGAAATTTTCGTTTTACTTTTTCTGAAGCAGCGAAATACGGAATTAATTCCACTTTCGATCGGAATGGAATTCTGTGACAGGCCTGATAAACCAACTATGTCCTCTGCTATTTTACCAATATCGCTAAAAGCTTATCAGCCCAATCATGAATTAAAAATTCACTGGAGTTTTTTTCCTTTTCCCATTTTTATACCCTTCACCTTCGTGAGAAGGGTATATATAAGTTTGTCATTCCGTTTGTAATTTCTACATTTTTCATTTCCGACCCTATAAAGTATATATATTCTGGATCCTTATAGATAGCGGAGTCGATTAAGCCATGTCCGGCTGTCTGTCTGTCTGTCTCTCTGTCCGTCCGTCTGTCTGTTGAAATCAGTTTTCTGAAGACCTCAGATATCTTCGGGATCCAAATCTTCAATAATTCTGTCAGACATGCTAATTTTGCTATTTAAAATCAGCAAAATCGGTCCACAAATGGCTGATATGAGGAAAAAACCAAGACAACCTCGATTTTTTACCTATTTTTGACCTATATCTGGATTACTAAGACATTTATATAGACAATATGGATATCTAATGATAGATATTTCAAAGACATTTGCAACGACGTATATAAGACCATAGTAAGTTGGACCTACAATGGGTCAAAATCGGAAAAAAAATTTTTAACCCGAATTTTTTTTTTTCAAAAAAAAAAATTTAAAAAACCAAAAAAATTTTTTTTTTAAATTTTAAAAAAAAAAATTTTAAATTTAAAAAAAAAAAAATTAAAATAACAATCGAAAAATTTTTTTTCCAAAAAATGAAAAAAACAACTAAAAAAAAATTTAATTTTGTTTACCTAAAAATATTTAAAATTTTGAAGTATAATTTGGTGAAGGGTATATAAGATTCGGCACAGCCGAATATAGCACTCTTACTTGTTAACACTGAATTTGTATAGGAAAATGGAAAAAGGGAAAAAACTCTTGCTTGGGCTGTATATATTCTTATTTATGTAGTAGATTGGATATAATCTGCCTTGTAGGCCTTTTGTCTACGCAGATGATGTTCAGTTTCTTTATTATACAGATTTACAGTTTCCTGATGTCTTAAAAGGAGTTAAATACTTTATTAGTAGAGTTTTAACTTGGTCTTCTGAAAATGGATTTAAACTTAATTCAAGAAATACTAAATTAAAGATGACATGGATATTACACTTGATGGCATATGTATTTCATTTTTAAACAGGATGTAAAGTCTCAGTGTCTTGATTGATAATCAATTAAATTTTATAGCTCCATTAACAGCATTTCTTTCAAAATATAATTTTTATTCAAAAGATTATATTCGCTTGATATATATTTTAAATTTTCTTTTATAATGCAGTTATTAATATTGTTCCGTTTTTTCTTTTTAACTGTGGTTTATTTCCTTTAAATAATTTGATTGCAAATAAAAGCGGTTTAGTAGTTTTATAGTTATTTAAATTTTTTGTATTAACGACAGTTCATATAGGAATTGCTTAAATATATATTTCTTCTACAATTATTTTAGTAAAATTGTGACATTTAAGCAAATCAGCTAGTAGATCACACTAATCTTGAAACTCGAATTTATCTAAATTTTAACCCAATAAAACAATAAATTATTTAAATTTTTTTAGAATAAATTGTTATATCTTCTTTTTATTTTTTATTTATTACAGTATAATCAATATTGATAAATTAACAAACATTTTATGCAAATATAAATGTAAAATTAAAAAAAATGAAATCAATTCAAGTTTTAATTGACAAAAAAAAAACAACTCCTACTTATTACACTCGAAAGGAGGGGACAGAGCAGGGGAAAATAAAATAACGTTTTTTTTTACTAATTAAAAATATATATAGATTAGAAACCACCATTATAACTGGCCCCTGGCCGTGTTCAACACAATGTTTTTGTTTTTCAAGTTGTAGTAGTAGCAAAGATGCAAAATATTAAAATAAAATAATAATACACAATAATATGTCATAATATGAAGCAACACAATTAAATAATAAAATGATTGTTTAAATAATCAATATAAAGCTTTGGATATTAACAAAATTTAAATGTTTCATTTCTTAAAATTGCTGAATTATTTGTTTGTTTTTTCTTTCTCAATATTCTATAGTTCGAAATTCATGCAAATAATCTAGAGTTTATTCGTAAATACTCCTCAGCCAATACATTCTTAATAATTCCTTTAAAAAGAATCTCACCATTAAACTTACACACACAAAAAGTTTGTAAATCAAATAGGTACTTCCACGTTTACACCATTGACCTATGATCTAGTTAAGGAGGATTGTTGGTTGTGGACTAATTTAATGCAATATAATTATTTTCAAATATTTCCAATTCATTTTGTATGTAATTGGCTTTGTTGCGTAATAATTTCAATTGTTTTTGATTGGATTCCAACACGGTCAATTGGCTTTCCAATGTTTTTAACTCTTCATTCATATCGGTGGTGGCTGTATCAACGGTACGACACAGGCGAGCAAATGTGCTGGATAGTTCCCTGAAAAAAAAAACAAAAGATTTAAATACAAATAATATACAATTTAAATTGAATAGGGAAAGTAAAAAAAAAGAAAACTTACTGTTGCACTTGATGACTACAATTGGCAGATGTTAAATCCACAATCATTTTTAATTTCTTAGTAGCATGACGCACATATTGAGACTTAAAGGCTCTCTCCTTGGCTGAGTTAGTCCAGGAAAGACGTTCGTAAAAGTAAATACAACCGTATAAAGCACCAACTCCCACTAACACACGCCAACCAATAGTTTTGAGCATCTAATATAAAGACAATAAAGAAAGCATTAAATTCAAAATAATTTGTGTTAAATTTTTTGTAAAACTCACAATGCCAGCAACTATAAGACCACCCACTGTGCCTTGAGATCCAATTGAGGTCAATGCAAAACGTGATATTATCGACAATTGTTCTTGGGTAATATTGCCCACTGGTGTGGGTATAAGACACAATGGTGTATCATTAACTGGTGATATTGGTGATATAGGATTTTGCTAAAACAATAAATTTACATTAGTTTAAAACATTTACTTTGTTTTTTTGCATATAAATCTTACCACAACACTGCCTTGACGATTCATTATGGCTGGTTTCTTATAGTTATTGCGTTCCCTTACTTTGCCGGTAAAACGTTGTATCATGGCTGTTATGCCCCAGGAGAATTTGAAATCTAAATCCTCTTGGAAATCAGCACACAAATTCTGACAATTCAACGAGTACAACATTTCGAATGGTTGCGAACGTGCAACAATTTTTGTAGGAGGCATTATTTTTTCATTAGGTAGCAAAGCATGCATGCGTTCTGAAATATGGAAAGAATAGTAGTTTATTATAAAATTATGAAAATTATGCGAAGTATTTTTTGGTTTGAAAAATAAACCGGTTCATCTAGAATAAGGTGAAAATGACGCGGTTCATATAGAATAGTATAGAAAATTAACAGATTCATATATAGGACATACAATTTTGTGAAAATTAGCGAATTCACTTAATTGTGAATAAATTCGAAAATAATCCATCCAGGCTTTTACACAATTTACACTTTTACGAAATTTATGTTCAAGTTATTTTCTAAAGGGGACTAGGGGCAAATGTAGCCCGATTTCCGCAGTACTTTACAGTATAATTTCAGAGTACTTACAACTTATTTTGTGCAAAATTTTATAAGGATTGCCGCATAATCAAGATATTTATGACTGCTCAAACAGTACTCCGGGGGACAATTGTATGGAGCTAGGGAAAATCATGGACCATTTTATTTTAATTTAACGCATTAGTTATTGATTTGTTATGTTTTTACTTAAATATATTAATGAAATAATAGTTTTTATTGTTGAATTTGATGTTTTTGACGTTTAACTAAAATCCCGAATCCCGGGATTTGTAAAACCCAGTCCCGTTTGGCATCCCTAATAGACAGACAATTTGCGATTTTTCTCTAATCTGTATTTTTGCTCTTATCTGCATAATTTTTGAATACATTTTATTTATTATAGTATTTATTTAAAATTTTGCGATGTTTTCTATTATATAGTACACTTACCGGTCATTTCCCGTTGAGCTGCCTCCACATTCATCGCCAAAGCCATCGATAATCTGGCCCTAAGATTGGAACCCAAACCCGCTTCCACATGACCATTCAATTCCTTTTTATAGATATTCAATACCAACGGTTCCGGATGGAAGGGCATATTGAATTCATCAATTAAAACACCCAAACGCCAAATTTCCTCATTCAAAGCTTTCGAAACTTTCTGTTCAACCTCTTCCACCATATTGTGAATTTTCAATTTCATTTCACGTGTAACATTCATCATTTCCGTTTCGGTGCCCTGTATGCGTTCGTTGAGTAATGTCTTTTGATCCACTTTCAGATTGCGGAATATTGTAATGCGTTCGAAGATATTGTCGAGCATAGAACGCATATCACCGGAAAGGGTTTTGCCACGAGAACTGTGTTTTTCGAATTTCGTTTGAACGGCACTCTTGGAAATGCATTCTTCGAATTTGCGCTCAAAATCTTGAAATTCAAAATAACGAATTTGGAAGCCCTCAGCCAGAGCACCCTGGCTGGGAGAGTTGCCTTTGGCTTCCTCAATGCGGGCCTGCAATGCTTCACGGGCCGAAACGAAGAATACACGCTCGGCTGCCTCTTTTTCGTTGGTGATTTTCAACTCTTTCGTGAGAAAATCAATGCAACGTTCTGTATGTTGAATTTTAACCTATAATGATAAAAAGGGTTTGAGTTTTAGACTTGTTTCAAACTGTAATAACAATAAGGAGGATAAAAAAGCCTGTAAGCTAACTAAATGTGTTAAATAATGCTAAACTAGGCTAGCCAAAAGGTTTTTGTCTTTACCTTTTCAAGCTCCTTGGGGTGAATTATTTTATACATGTATATATTTTTTTTAAAAAATAACAAAGTACAAATGTTTACAAATTAAAAACTAAAAATCACAAATGCTACAAATAATTATCAAACAATAACACCTACCGATTCTTGAGATTCGGGCTCATGGGCCGAAGCATCCCAACGATTATTGAGTATGAAAATATTGGGTTTCGATAGTTTCTGCGATACTGTGTGAAAGAATTGTTTTTCAGCTCGGGTCATTGTGGATTCAGCATTCAAGACCAAAACAAAGACATCGGCATTCAAACAATGATTATCAATCCAGTCATCTAAATTTGCTGAAACATCCACACCAGGTGAATCGACAAAGACCACATCATCACGCAAAAGACTGCAACGTTCACGTGGCCAAAATATACGCACCAAGGAACTTTCGGAGAGTTTCTCCTGGCACAAAGCATTGGCCAATTGTTTGATGTTCTTAAGAAAAAAATCAAAACAATGGTAAAATTCACTTATTCATTTTGTTTGAGAACTGTAATTATGTAGGTTACTTACCACCACATTAAGTTTTTCATCTGAACCCTCTTTTACTAAATAAGCCTCCGAACTGTCGCTGCCCTCCACTTGACAGAAACAATTTGTTGTATGACCAATACCACTGGGTAGGATTTTCTCACGTAACATGGCATTGATTACGGAACTTTTGCCATTAGAGGTACGACCAAAAAAGGCCACTTTCATGTGATCGCGAGCCAATACCTCGCGAATACCGGACACTTTAAGCACATAACTTTCAAACAGCTCACGCTCTGCTTTGTCGACAATATCAGCTTCAGCATGTAAGGCTTTAAAAACAAACAGATATTAATTAATGAATGAAATTAAATGTTATTCATTTACATTTAATACCCACCATTAATAAATTGTGTTGTTTCATTGACATATTCCTCAATTTCCACATAAATATCGTTGATCTTCTTTTTGGCTCTAACAAAGACCTGTAAGGGTGATTTATCAGCATTGATGTGCATGGTACGATTTTCGGACATCAACGCAGTCGGATCGTAATTTAATGATTTATTGTGTGAATTGGAAGAAGTGTTACCGGCGTTGCCGCCATTACCAGTGACCACAGAAAGTGTACGATTCAAGTAGGCCGCCATTATTTACGAAAATAAATGGTTGTTTTTTTTAATATGCAAAAGAAATTATCTGGCTTTTTTGTTTTGTTTCTTAACAATTATTACTATAATGAATGAAATATACTATGTCTTTGACTTAACTTGTGATAAATCAAAGATAAATTATAAAACAAACACAAAAAGCTATGTATCTAAATAAATATTTGCTGCTTTTATGTATGTACGTATTAGTTTCGTTCTATTAAACGTCGTTTTCTAAATTTTAATTTATATTGTTTATGTTTTTCGAAGTTTCAAAACAAACTGGCATACCAGGCAAAGTAGTGATTTGAAAAAATAAACTTAAAACAAATAAAATAAGAAAACTGATGTAGGTTAACTAATTTACAGGGGGTCTTTGAAAAACTAACTGGGAGTTTCTCCAAATTTAATCTATATTTAATTTAAATACTTCCGTAGCTGGGCTGATAACACCAAATCAATGTAGAGTCTGATTATTGCAGTTGATTTTTTTTTGTGTGGGGTTGGTAAATAAACTTATGTTCTATTAAAACTGAAAAAAAAGAAAGAAAAAAATAATAAATTTAAATAAATAAAAACAAAATAAACAGTAAAATATAATTTTAAAGATAATAATAAAGAAAGATTAGCAGCTAAGTTACGTGAGGTGTCATTTGTAATGCATTGTGAATGAGAAAAATCAAAACAAATATCACACAAACTTAAACAGTGTGCAATTAAAAACTAGAATGAAATTAAAAATATTTTTCTTAATGGAAAACTGCATATTAAAGAGGATTAAAACTGTGCCGGATCATATCAAAGTCAATTTTTAATGTGGATTTTGAGCTGGCCATATTTTTTTGAGAATGAATTTAATGATATGGACACCAACGACATATACTTTCAACAAGACGTCGCTACATGCCACGCAGCTCATGCTACATTGCATTTTAGGTACGAGCGATTTGAGGACACTGTCATCTCATATGGAGGTGATGTGAACTGGCCACCGTTAGACTTTTTCTTGTGGGGTTTTCTTAAGTCTATGCAAATATGCTACAAACCACAGCGGCCCTCAAAGCCAATATTGCCCATGCCATCTGTCAAATTCAGACTGATTTATGCGCTAGAGTCAAGGATAATAGGACATTAGCACGATGTTATATTCTATACGTAATGGCCTCGATAGGCCTTTACTTTGTTTTATTTAAATTTAAAGATAGGAAGCACTTATTGAAAGACCCTTTATAAACGTTTGTCTCAGTGATTTATTGCAAATAATTTAATTTAAAATAGGGATGGAAAATTAAATTATTATTCGGTATCAAAATAATATTCTAATGGTACTTTTTCCAGCCTAAAATTAAAATTTTGAATTGTTGTTTATACTGTTGTTATACTTTATACTGTTATAATATAGAAAAAACTGTTATATAGATAATTTTCCATAGAAAAACAGTTATATCCCAAATTTTTAGTTGAGAAAGCTGTTATAATCAACTTTTTATATGGAAATACAGACATTTTTCTATAAAAAGAACTTTATTACATAAAATGCAGAGAAATGTCAATAAAATACGCTGTCATGAACAAAATTTCCGATTGAAATAAATGATATACAAACAAATTTATATAAAATAACTGTTATACAGGTAATTTTACGTATAAAAACTGTTATACTAAATATTCGATAGAAAAAATCTTATACTGATAATTTTCTATAAGTAAAAACTACTTGATTCAAGTTTTTCAAGTCCAAATTGAGAAAACACAAATTGAAATTGAGCTATGGTATCGAAATTATGATAAAATGTACAAAATTTCTTGCTCGATATCGAATGCCATAATCTCAAATAAGGAAATTACGATCAATTTTACTCGATATCGAATATGGTAATTTGGACCCTGAATAGCAAATTAATATTGGAAAAAACGTATTGAAATTGAGAAATCAAAATGAATATTGAGAAAATACTTATTGAAATTACTAAATCTAATTTTATATTGAGAAAAAACTAATTGAAAATGAAAAATCGATATTAGTATTCAAACATTTAAATTAAAGTTGTGAAAATAAAACTTGGTGTTGAGAAAACCTAAATTAATATTGTGACAAAACATCCATGGCGAAATCATAAATTTCTATTAGGTTTAAACAAAATTATATTCATACATATTTTTGTTGAAGAAAATCGAACCAACCTAATGTGTATATTTGTCTTTTTCAATAAAATACTGAAATATGTTTGAATGTATCAAATGAGTCGAGGGAGTACTACGGTACTTTTGAATATGAAGTAATATTAAAAAAATAGGATTGTATCAACTTTTTCAACCCTTATTTTAAATTATAAATAATAGAAAAAAGCTTTTGAAAATAAGTGATCCTATATTTTAAGTTACTGCTCTTGTAAAAAATTTAATTTTTAAGTGAAATCTAGAAATCTATGAAATATACCATAATTCTTAATTAACTTAAGTCGACTAAGGAATTCATCCGATATTGATTTAGAATTAATAGTTGATATGTTACAATGAATAAAAAAAAATATAAAATAAAAAATATTCAATGGTAAACAGTTTCTTTATTGGTAAAAACGTATAGATTAAAATTAAGTATGTACTACATTTATTTTATGTCCTAGTAAGTTTTTATCCACACATTAGTTAGAAATATTTAATCAAGTCATCTACAATATATGTATGTATATAAAAATATATATGTATTTGTTTCAATATATTTTTCACATTTGATTGAGTCATAGATGTTTGTTTTTGATATTGAATATTAAAACGCAATTATTATATAAAATATGCATTTATTCGATTACTTTGCAATTTTATCAATAAATGCAGTCGTTAATTTAGTGTTGACATACTTAGTTCCTTTAAATCGATCTAGTTCATAAATAGGAAGTACTACACCTATAAAACGGAACTATAATAGCAAATTGTTTCACATTGATAAAGTGGTGGTTGAACGAGAATTACTGTAATATATATATAAATACAGTGATTGACCATACAATAGAAACGTTTCCAAATAGGCAAATATACAAAAAAAAAATTGAATTTCGGGAAATTTAACAAAAATTGTCTGTGACTCAGTATTATGTTAAATATCTCTTGTCTCGACCAGTACTACTTTCTTTAGAAATAAGAGATTTATTCACGGAGCGATATCGACCAATACCAACCTCATTTTTGGGAATTTCATAAGCTATCTTGCTATTTTTTTGGAGGTATTCCTATCAAATCAAATACCTGTAGAAGTTTAAAAGTTTCCATTTCCATAACACAAATGGTTGTTGCAGTCTGAGCATATCATTTTGTACACTTTTCGATATCAAGTAAAGACCAGTATGCTCTACTGTCATAATGGTCTAATAAATAAAAATGGAGAAATATTTGGACACTCTGATATCAAAAAACTGGAGCAAGGTGGGTTTTTTTTAATGTTTGACGAGGAGATTCTTTTTATATTTAATTTTTTTTAAATCGGAATCCAACCGGTCATAGAATCCTTTTAAAAATTTAACATACCCAAGGTAACCTGCTTTGGTATTCCCTGGCCGCCCTCCTGGTGCGTCCATGACGTTCAAACTCAAAACTTGAACTCGACAAAACTTCCTCTTTGCGCGTTTCAAATTTCATTCAAATTGGACTAAGCGTTACAGATTTATTTGCCTCTATTTTTTTTTCTATACCACTGACTGAATACACTGACTCTTAAACATGGCTTAGGGATTATTTAGATAAGAAATTGCATTCAAAATAAAGAAAATCTAAAGTTTGAAAAGTAGTTTTGAAATGGTTAAACTTGAATGCTTAAAAATGCTGTAATTTACTATATTTTAATAGAAAAAATAGTAATTTTGAATTTATCCTAGAAATATACATTTAAATTTGTTAAAAGATCTTGTTTTTGAATACTTTCCATTGTATCATCATCACCCACTGTATGTATTGAGATATAACAAGATCAGTATAAAATCCCGGACACTAACTATAATTATATTTTTGATGTAGGTACAATCATTGGCTTAAAAAAATATATCCACTTGTTTTAATATATTTTCACCCACAACAGAATGAAGTACAAAGAATGCATTTATTTAAGCAACTGACGCTATACGTAAACAACTGTCATTTAGAACTTCAACAAAAGCTTTAGAAACACGTGAAACTCAAGTATGGATTTAGTATGCCGATCAATGAATTTATAAATCTATAACAATTAATAATATGTAATTGCCACATTTGTATAATTTTAATTCTATACTAAACAAAAATAAATATTAATAAATAAAAATACTCAAAAAAAGTAAAACGTAAATATACATATCTGAACGCTCCCCTCAAATAATTGAGACTCGTGTCCAAACCGTATGAGTGTATAGTATGTCCGGTATATCATATAGAAATTTAAATTTGCTAAATTGCAAGCAAATAAACAGAATCTTGTTTAAATGAATCAAATATTCATCATATTGCGCACATATGAAAAACAATACAAGAAAATGTATTCTTCATACACACATTTAAACAAACAACATCTACACAATCAAACAAAAAATAATGATAATAGACACACAATCTAATATTATGACGTTGTCAATATTCCTAGTTTTAGAGGACTAATAATGCAATTGCATGTTGGGATAATTGGTGGCCAATGGAATATAATTAGTTTTTTTTACAATATTGTGTATTTCGTTTATTAATGTTAAAGCTACCGCTGTCTGAAATTTCGTTTTATTTTTTGTTCATGTACTGCAGAAACTCTCAACTAACCTGATTATTTGATTCTTCGGTCATTGTATTTTGTTAGTATTTTTATGTTTTACAGATACTCACTGCTGTTGCTGGCTTCCAAACCAAGTTGAAATGGCAACAGCACTTAATTTTCAATGATTTTTGTTTATATTCACAAATTATTTGTATTATTTTTTTAATTATTTGTATTATTTTTGTTAGAGAATTTGTTTTTCTTAAATGATGTAACACGAAAACTTTCCGACGAAACCCATTGACATTTGGTTTGACAGCGCAACTGTCAGTTTTCTAGTATCAGGGTTGTGTTTTAGGGTAGTATGCTAAACTAAATTTAAATGAATGAAGTCTTTTATTGACTAAAAATGCACTTTTTTTTATAGGATATGAACAATTCTAATTAATATATAAAACTGATGACACTGTGCAACAGAGAAAACACTCACCAAGTTCTATTAACTAATTTACATCCCACAGTCTGGGAAAGTGGAATTAAATTTGTAATTTCTAAACGGATAGTCCGCTTTTAATACAATTTTCCATGGCTATAGAGGATGTATAGTTGAGTTTTTAGATTTTGAACTTTAACCTTCGCTTTACCAAAGGTTTATTTATGTGAATGGTTTACCAATACCCACCCGGGTGGTACTGCACTTCTATAAATATATGTTCAGTGAGTATAAATTTTATTTAAATCGAAACAAAATTAAAAAAATGAATTTTAGTTTTTTAACCACCTTAGTTTGTTTTTTGTTGGTATAATAAAATATATATAAAAGAGTAACGTACTGACTGACTGATTCATCATCGCACAGCCCAAACGGCTGAATCACGAAATTTTAACTGTGGGTTGCTCCCTCCCCAAAACAATCCGATAAGAAGGGATTTTTGGAAATTCCAACGTTTAGGGGGTAAAAAGGGTAAAACGGGTAAATTCGGTAACCTTATATCTTCAAAAGTAATAAAGATACAAAAAAACTTAAAATTGCATGTTACTCCATTCAAAAAATAAGCTGACAGGTGTTTCGTACTTTTAGGGGAGAAAACGGGTAAAAACTGTATTTTGGTACTTTTTTGGCACCCTATGTATCTTTTAAAGCAATAAACATAGAATCAAATTTTAAATCGTATTCTTTACTTATCAAAAAATAAAAAATATAAGTTTGGTACTTTTTGGAAATTCGAACCCTTAAGGGATAAAAATTGTGTTTATTTTTGGTACTTTTTCATAAAATATGTTTTTCTATAATTTGATATAGACATACGAATATTTTATTATGAGCTCCCAGCACGTTACAGAAATTTATTTGAATAAAATTTTACCACCTCAATGGGCATAAAAAAGGTACCAAAAAGGGGATATAATCGGGAAAATACATTATATTTGAAATTATTAAGCCAATTTTGATAATTTTTTTAACGTTAGTTTCTGGATTCATACAAAAATTAACTAACAGGGTGTTATTTGGAACTCGAGTACCAATGTGTATATTGGGCCAAATCCGGGTAAACAGTTTGGTACTTTTTTTAAAACATATTTATTCTTGGGCACATTAACACAGAGTTTAATATTTTGAGACATGCCTGTAGCATAAACAATTTTGGCAAAATGGAATATTTTTAAATTTCAAACTTGAGGGGTGTTCAAGGAAGAAAAGGGAAATTTGTACTTTTCTCATAATGGTACTTTTTTAACATTTTAAATTATTTCAGTTATCGACATTAAAGTTAGCTGATATGTATCTGAGTGAAGTTAGTGTTAGGAGTAGGGTATAATATTCAGGTACCAAAATGTGAGAACTGAACTATAGGTACTTTTTTAGTCATCTAATGGTACTTTTTCAATTTTATATGACAATGGACTTAGAAACATGAAATTAAGCATATATGGTCCTAAGTGAGTGAGAATTCTAAGGGGAGCCTTTTTTGTACTTTTTCTTTATTCGAATGGTACTTTTTGAAATTTCTTCACCAATGAACCTAGAAACATGAAATAAAGCTTAGTGGGAATCCACAAGTGGCTGCTTTTTGGTACTTTTTCTATATTCTAATGGTACTTTTTGAATTTTCTGTAATAATGGAATTAAAAATATGAAATTAAGCGTATATGGTCCTAAGTGAGGGAGAATTATAGGGGGAGACTTTTTGGTAATTTTTTTTATTTCTAATGGTACTTTTTTGAATTTTCTATAACAATGAACTTAGAAACATGAAATTAAGCATATATGGTCCTAAGTGAGAATTCTAGGGGTAGAATTTTTGGTACTTTTTCTTTATTCGAATGGTACTTTTTGTAATTTCTTCACCAATGAACCTAAAGCCATGAAATTAAGCTTATATGGACCCGAGTGAGTGGGAAACCACAAGTGGGGGATTTTTGGTACTTTTTATATATTCTAATGGTACTTTTTTGAATTTCCTATATAAAATCCAGTTTCCAAAAACTGGAAGAATTTCAAAACCGCGTTTTCGGTTTTAAAAAATTAAAAACCGATCGGTTTCGGTTTTGTGATAATTTATTAAATATTAAGTATTATAGAAACAAAATTAGTTGATAATATAGGAAATGATATACAAATCTAAAATTCAAACTTGATGGGTTATGGTGAATGCGAATTTAAAAGTGATAATCGATGGTACTATTTCCTTATTGCAATGGTACTTTTTGAATATTTTATAATAATAAACCTAAAAATTTAAAATTAGGAACACATTTTGCATTTTCTATAATAATGGGGCCAGAAATATGAAATTAGACATTAACAATTAGATTCACAAAGTGAGACTTGATAGTACTATTTCTTTCTTCTAATTGGGGTGGCGAAGCGCACCGGGTCAGCTAGTAAAATATAAAAGCAAAATAATTTCAAGGTTTGTGTTACTGCTAGGTCCAGGGCCTTCTAAAGTTGGGCTTTTTTGTGGGATTCTTAATAACAAATCTAAATTTTTTATTCCACTTTTGTATTTTGATAAAAAATGTCTCTATAATTGTACAATTTAATAAAAAAGAATTCATAAATTAAAATTTTATTTCATTATAAAAATTTAAATTTTCCATAAAATCAGCTAAAAATTAGTTTTCCTTATTTTTGCAAAATATAAAAATATCCAAAAAAAAATAAGATAAAAAATTTCTTAAAATGTTATAAATTTTTGAAAAGATGTATTTTACTTTTGTTACGTTTTTACCTTTTAAAAACGGTGGTTTGTTTTCTTTAAATAATCCGGACAGCAACAAACGCTGCCACTATATATACACAGCGCCATCTTCCTTCCAATAACTTTCCTTATATTTCTACAATGATCCACTCAAAGTTTTTTTCAATGTTGTATGTTCCACAGCAATGTTAAAAATATCCACAGATATGTTAATAATGTCCACAGTTATGTTAACTGCTGTTAATCGACCGGTAAACAATATTGTCCACAATTATAAGTCTCCTGAAATATAAATGTTGAGAAACATGCTGCAACTTTAAACCAGCCTTTAAAACCTTTATATTTGAATTCAAATACATCGTAAAAATATGTATATCTTATTTTCTCATCAATGGCTTCATAATATATAACTTGCAGGAATTTGCTTCATCTTGTAGTTTTCTCTGATGTTTGGTTTTCTCTGATGTTTGAGGAATCTCCTAGTAGATTCCATATATATTCAAATCTTTCAAATCGGAGCGAGCACAAAAATTTGACATCATTCAGCCTTGTCATGTAAGGCGTAGGCGTTTTACGACAACGACAGTTTCGTACTAGATTAATGAAACATTAATCTAGGATGAGTATTAATTTTGAATATACCCAAGGTACCCTAATTTGTTGCTTTGAGGCCACAAATACAAAAGCCATGGAACATTTTATTAAAATAGGACTCTCCGTTTAGAAATTACAGATTTATTACCAAATTTTTTGGAATTCGCAAAATGAAAACGGATAATTTCATATATAAATGATTCTCTCAGTGACAAGGTTTCTTCTTTTTCCTCATTATGACAATTTCAGCCATGTTGGCCTTGTAATAACGATCTTATATGGTGTTGGAATGATTCTTTTGAGGATCTTGGTAGATCTTTATCTGATGAGTAATATTGACACGCACCTCATTAGTGACGCTCAACATGCCTACCTTAAAGGTAAATCAGTTGAGAAAGCGCTAAATGAGATGGTTGGTTATATAGAACATGTCCTACGGCATCGGACTAGACGTTGGCCGCGTTCTTGAATATTGAGAGAGCCTTTAATAATACACAAACGCAGGCTATTAGAGAATCGTTAGATGTTCTTAGGGTGAATTGGATAATTCGCATGCTTGACAGTAGGATTATTTATTCAGGAGAGTTTAAGGAGAAGTTTGACATCAAGGGGGGTTGTCTCTCCTACTGTGGCTATTAGCGGTCAATGCGTCCTATACACTTTTGAGGTAAAGGTCCGGAATATAGTAGCTTATGCTGATGACGTAGTGATTCTAGGTATACAGTAGTCGATATTTCTTTGTGTAGCTCCCTTCAACCAAAAAAACCCAAAAGTTGGAAAAGTCTACTTTTTATAAAACGAAAAAAATCGAAATGTCGATTTTTTGCTTCAACTATAGAATCACCACACTAAACTGCATAAAACGAGATGGGTTTCACTGCAGCCTTTAAAATCCAATTCATACCTCTCGGTCCAAAACCCTAATTCGGATAAATTCCTAATTTGCATGACCGCATTGGCCCTATTTATCCTATTCCGGATAATGATATTTCATTCAGTTTCAATGAGATAAAGTATCAATGTTATACCTTCTTTCAAAAATATCTGTTTCGTCTTCATGGGGTTCATATTAAGGGCACAATAAATAATAATAAAATAGCAAAACTCCATAAGAACAATTTCACTGGTTACAAAATATTGAAAAAATAACAAAATGTGTCTAATCCTGTGTATAAAGTTTATATTTCCGCAATTAATATCTGAAGTTTTATAAAAATCAAAGAAAATTGTTGTTCCTTTAATTTCCAATTAACAACATTGTTCAATTTAACGGTCAATTTTATAACACTTTTTAGTTGGCAACGCCACAACATAAATTAATGTCATGCGCATAAAATGTATCCCCTGAGAGCAGGATATCAATACAAAGTCCACACTTCCTTTGATTTCACTCTGGTGGTAGGAAATCAATTGAAATTGTTGAATAGATAAATACGGTAATCAAGATTTTTTCTTCTTTCGTAAAGATACAATAAAAAATGTTTTAAAAAATACAATAAACCAATTAATTTTAGAAAAATAAACTAATAAGCAAATAAGAAAGCAATAAATAGTATAATTTGGTTAATAAAAATATGTTTAAATTGTCTAAAATCAGCCATCAAATTTAGAAAAGAAAAACGAAAATTCTGTTAGATACAAATAGCGAACGATTTTTTTTTTCGCCAGTGAAAAGTATACAAGAAAAATTATGTCGGCAAAGGTGAGAAGCCACAATAGATGTTGAAAGAAAATTTGGACATTTCCGCACCATAAAAATAATTAAATTCTCATGCGTTAAATAAACTTGAAATTAAGCTGTTAAACTATAAGAATAAAAATACATATTTCCATCAACATATGTTTAAATTTTGTGTAAATATTTTTTAAGTAAATACTTTAAATAGGAAAATATCCAAACGCATGAGTGTGTGTGAGAGAACGTGTGTGTGTGTGTGTATCTGTGTTTGTGTATATTTGCATATCAGTATTGAACTGAAAAAGAGATTAACGTCAAATTCATCTTGTTCTTAATTTTTATTTTTACTTCTCCCTTTTGTGCTCCAAATGTGATTTTATTTGGTTTTTTTTGGAAATTGTTCCACATTTAATTGAGTACGATTTGCTCATTTTAATTTAAGAAAATTTTAAAAAATATTGAGAGGAAGATACACAGATACAATAACATCAAAATACACTGAGTGTACAACAACATTATTTGTTTACCTAGACACACTTACACAAAACCATTTAAATTAAGTAGAGTACGAACGAGTACAATATTCAAATTTACTCGACATTTGTTTTCGTTTTTTTTTTTAATTTGTTTATTTTTTCACATGTGCTACGACATCTGTTGTGTGCTAATCATGGCACGCCACGAATATTTTATGCCTATACGAAGTTATATATTAAAAAAAAGTAACAGTTTGTACAGTAAATCTTGGTTATGAACAACTAATTTCAATGTCCAGACCTTTAGCAAACTTCAAATATATTTTTAGGCATATCAATGTAATAAGTTGTCCGATTTTTTTAAAAACTTATCCCATTTTCTCAATCTCTGGTTATTTTTTATCTTGACGATTTTTATCGTGGCTGTCAGTATTCTCATAAAAAAAAATATATTAATTGGAAAAACGATAACCAGATATTGAGAAAATGGGGGTTAGTCTTATAAAAATCGCAGGGACTTAAATTTGTTGAATATATCACCAAAACCCTCTTTCGAAGGAAAAAGTATAATACAATTTAAACAATATCCTTTATGTAAAAATATTTTAAAATCCATATCTCTAACTTTTGTACATTATTATTTTAATTATAGACCATAATATAAATATAAATATTTCAATATTTATGTATTTTGATTGTCTTTATACAAGTAGATTTTTATTTGTATTATCTTAACTTAACTGTCATTTGAATAAAGCGAATTTATTAACTTAAAAAAATATGTATATCAGTTCTCGCTATGGATACAGTATTATTCATCATTAACTTTTCAGTTAGGCATATACAGTAGCCCAATAAAGTCTACATACAGGAATTCAAATTAAATTTCTTTCGATGAAAGCTGTATTTGTAAGTTAAAAGTAGTGAAATATATTTGTTAAAAAAATAAATTCACACTAAAAAAAATTAAAACAACATCACTTAAGTCGGGTTTAGTAACATTTCCTATCACGTCCAAAATTTCACCTTTATTAGAATTTTTGATTGTCATTTGATGAGTCAAATAACGATTTTTTTTTGGGTTTTTTGTGCTTTATGTTCAAAATATTATGAAACTTAATAGCCCCGCCCACCCAAAAGTAGGAGTGACGAGAATAAATTTTTCGTTATTTTACTCAGAATCAATAACTCTAATAACGGTGAACTTTTGGGCGTTATTTGAATTATTTCTTTGCTAAAATCGACATAAGACATGTATTATTATATATCTCATAAAAAACTGCTTTAAATTAAAGTAACATAATAATTTTTCCTCTATGTAGACTTTCTTGGGCTACTGTACATATATGTACAGAATAAATACTTTCAAGTTTTCAAATTTGTAAGAAAGTATTCCGATTTTTTCGTATTCAGGAGGGTTATTACGTAATTCGATTCGAAAGAAAACATTTTCGAATTATCATATAGCAATTCTGTTGAACTGGAGTTCATAGAGTTCGGAAATACATATAGTTTTTCTCGATCACTTCGTTTAGTAACTCAGCCATTTTTCAACCAATCTTTAAAAATTATTTTCTGTTTAATATAAAAAAAAATTTTAAAATTTGTTTCAAAAGAAAATATTTATAATGTTTTGAAGGTGTAACTTTAAGAATACCCTTATTTCACTAAAACGAAGTGATCGAGAAAAACTAAAAAATATTTCCAAACTCTATGGACTCCAATAAAACAGAATTGCTACATATTTTTATACCCATCAAAATGTATATTCATAAAGCCCTTAACAAGGCATATAAAAAGATTTAAAAATTTGACCATACCTTGGCCCGGTTTTTATACCCTACACCATCATAGTGGGGAGGGTATAGTGCGTTTGTGCAGATGTTTGTAACGCCCAAAAATATTAGTCTAACACCCACCTTAAAGTATACCGATCGACTTAGAATCACTTTCTAAGTCGATTAAACGATGTCCGTCCGTTCGTTCGTCCTTCTGACTTGCTGACTTGCTGTTCATGTAAACCTTGTGCGCAAAGTACAAGTCGCAATTTTGAAGATATTTCGATCAAATTTGGTTCATATAATTTTTTCGTCCCAAGGTTGAAGCCTATTAAAACTGACTGAAATCGGTCCATTATTTCACCTACCCTCCATACAAATGTTCTTCCAAAATTGGACTTTATCGGTCATAAATGTTTAATTTATAGATATATCTCCACAAGTATCGCTCCAAATAAGTTTTATATATACAAAATTCATGTCACCAAATTTTGTTACGATCAGTCCATAATTAGTCATAACTCCCATATAGACCCGCTTCCGAAAATCACTTAAACGAGCATGAATATCTTAAAAATGTTGGTATACACATAAAATTCAACAAAAATAACTTTAATGTAGACATAAATAACACGACCTAATTTTATGATGATCGGTCCATAATTACTCAAAGCTCCCATATAAGGTCCCCTTCCGAAAATAACTTTAATGAGCAAAAATCTCTTAAAAATGTTGGTACACACATACAATTCAACACAACTAACTTTCATATAGATATAAATAACATGACCTAATTTTATGATGATCGGTCCATAATTAGTCATAGCGTTTCTAAATGTTGCAACACGTTGTTTAGAAGTTTCACAGTTATATATTGAGGTGCTACTTTAAAAAAAAGGTTGGTCGGAACGGTACTACAATGTAAACATAACACAGTGTAGATATGTATGTTTGTATATATTGTATTTGTTATTGTTTTTTGGGGGTGGGTGGTTTGTTTATATGGGATGGGGGTCGAAAAAGTTTACTCTTTTTTTTTGTCTTATTTATTTTGTGTGGTTGTTGATATTTTTGTTGTTGTTGTTCTTCTACCATTCCCGGTCTGTCGAGTGCGAAAAATTTTATCTGTGATCTCGAGCTGGTATTGTTTTGTATTCTATTGTACTCCAACGTATTTGTTATATTCATACAAGAAAGAGTGTATGAAAATGTAATTTGTAGATATATAATTTTTTTTTTTATAAATTTTTTGCATAATCCATATCGTATGGAACTGTTTTGTTTTTCAGTATTTCTCTGGCCTTTGAACGTTGAAATAGTGTGTGTTTGTTTGTGTAGTTGTTTTTTTGATACAATATTTATAGTTAAACAAAACGATTAGTACGGCGACAGTGTATGAGAAAGTTCATCGTGTGTCATTTATTTAGTTACATGAAATACATTTTACTTCAAGTATAATTTTAGCATATGAAGACTGAAGTGGATTTTTATTCAATTTCCATATAATTAATTTGAATTTATTTGCGTTTTGCTCGCCGTACTGTCAGTTTATTGTCTTGTCATAAGTGTGTTTTTTGTTGTTGTCTATTTGTGCTGTTTATAATCGAATTAAGAAGACATGTTTGTTTACAAATTCTTTCAACGTCAAAATAGTGTATGTTTTGAAAATATGTAATATGTAATAATTTATTAATATTTTTATGAATATGATAAGTGTCCACATTCAGACAGTTCGGTCGATCAAGACATTTTCGAGGTTTTGTAAATGTTTTTTAAGTGCTTAATAGTGTTTTGGACGGCTGGGTGGCAAGTTACCGCAGTTACGGTTGAAAGTTATTGCAATTATTTAAAATAAATTTGTGTATGCATTAAAGTAAACTAAAAAAAAATCCGTTACCAATTTAAGGAACTTATTAATTAATTAAAAAAATTGTTTTTAAAAAAAGACTTTTCGAAGAGAAAATGAAATGAAAATTCATCCGTATGTCAAAAAAATGGGATGAAAGTGTAATTAAAATAAACTAAAAAAATCCGTTACCAATTCAAGGAACTTATTAATTACTTTAAAATATTTTTTTAAAATCCTTTTATGATGTATTTAGACGAAAATTCATCCGCCATTCGAACTCTTCTATTCAAAATTTTGTATAGAAGATTGAGACAATGCAAACGAGGAATTAACAATTATCTGAACTATTAAGGTGCCTTTAGACGATAAGACTTTACGTACGACTTTACGAAGAGAAAATAAAATGAAAATTCATCAGTATGTCAAAAAAATGTGATGAAAGTCGTTTGACTGTTGCTTTTTGATTTTACACGTTAATTCTATACACTTTTAAAATTGTTTATTAAAAAATAATTTAATTAAACAAATATTTGTTTTTATTTTTGAACATATGTTAAAATTTGTATAAATATTTACCGTTTCCAATTGGTTGCTAACCTTTAAAAATACTGTTATCGCTAAAACAGTGTTACCGTTATCTTTTTATCTTATTATTTATAACTTATTTGATAATATTTCTGAAGTACATGGAAATTTCCCACTCCAAAACCGAAAATGTTTAATATAAAAACTGTAAAAAAGAAACAGGACAAATAAATTCAAATTTGTTACCCCCATCCAAAAGGTTGACCAGGATTTGTTCCTGATCAAATAATGTAATTTTATAATACTCATTAACAAAGTAATTGATTCTGGTGCAATTTGCTTTTTGTGGTTTTTGCTTTAAATATATTGCGGATAATTCCGAAAAAATACATTAAAGCGCAGAAATATTGATATTGATAGAAAATTTAAAACAATGTTGTTTTAAGTAAGAATAATAAATCTTGCTACTGGATTTTATGACTTTCCATCCATAATTACACAAAACACCCTTATAAGGTCCACAACCGCAAAATACATTTGGTCAATTCATAAGGTCTCTTATCATGTCATATTGTCATAATGTCCTAATATTTCACAATGCTTTAAAAATGTTGTTATTGCATTTCCAGCAAAAATATCCTAAAATAATACTACTACGTATGCTATGTTTATTGTGTTGTCGTAACCAACCAGCAGAGACCTGCGCCGAATGCCTAAGAGTCGGTTAAACCGAGCCGCCGACTAGTGAAATATTAGGACATTATGAAAATATGACATGATAAAAGACCTTGTAAATTGACCAATTATATATGAATATCTTATTATACGATACTCACAACTCATAAAAGTTATGAGGAGCCGCAGAACTAAAGGTACTTTTTCTAATTTTTTTAAAAAATTATTTTTTGGTATTTTTATAATATTTGGGTTAAAATCTTCTAGAAGAAATCAATTTCTCAAAATTTTTAAATTTTAAAAAAAGTACCTTTTGTTCTGCGGCACCTCATATAGTATATTCTGGGTCTTTATACAATTTTAAGACGATCTAGCTATGTCGGTCCATCTTTACCTGTTGAAGTTCTAGAGGAAAGAATTTAAGGGGCGGAAAATTTCCCCAAAATTCGGTCTAATCTACAATTTTAGAACGATAGAGCCTAAAAGAGGAAACCTAGAAAGAATTTGGCACAAAAAGTTATTGCTAATAGCACAAAAAAAGTTGAAGCGGTAAAAAGTTTGGATTACAATATATAAAAGACTTTGTGCAGACTTACCGCTATACATATAGAATCAAGGTAAAAAAAAAGTAAATTAAATCGGGTGATCGAGATACATGTTTTTATACAAAATGAAAAAAAATCATTTCAAAAATCATATTCGGCACAGCCGATTATTAAACCAACTGGACATCAAACTGGTTTGTCCGTTAGGAACTCCCAACTTAGAAATTGGGAGCTCAATATTACTTTAAAAGCCATTTCGAACCATAGAGCGGAAACTAGAAAAAAACTGAAACAAAAAAATTACTCAAAATAATCACACATACGAGAGTTGTTTTTGTTTTCACATAGTTTTTTCTACTAATACATTCTCACCACTTAGGTTTCTGACAACTGAGTTAGGTCTTTGACAGGAAAATTTCCGCTCTATGTTTCGAACTCTTTAGTTGTTATGCTACATTTTAATACATTTCTGTTTGATTTAATAAACTTGTAATACAATTATTTCAATATGTATAATTTATTTTCCCTTTTAGATGGCCCGTTATAAACAGACAGAGTTCTCGGAAGAAGACAGCAGTTCGATTGGTGGTGTGCAGCTGAATGAACCCAGCAGTAGCACGGGAATGCAGATACGTTATCATACTGCTAGGGTAAGATGCGAATAAAAACAATAATGAATAATGTACTTTATATGTAAATATTTAGTTTTTCTCTTCTGTTGCGTTACTCATTTTACTATATAAGTACTTAAGCTACATTAGTTTTGAAAGCATTCTAAGTAAGTGAATGAATACATGACAAAGAACTTTATTCGATTCAATATTTTTATTTCGGAAGACTTTTAGTAAAGTACTCTTTGTTTTTATGTTTCTCTTTGGAGTGACTTTAACTGTAATCCAGTGGTCGGCACACATATTCACAAGGAGCCGACCACAAACGTGGGAGAACGTCGTTAAAATTATCATAAGGAAAACAAATTAGTGACCGAACAGAAAAACACAATCAGAAAAATCGTTTATTTAACATGAGTACACATTTACTAATGAGGCATAATTTACATTTTTGTGCCGACCACTGCTTTAATCCATTTGCTCTACGCAAATTTACTTTTTGAGATTGTAGCAAACTTTGAAAGTCGCCATATCTCCAATTTTACTGTTCCATTAAAATATCCATTCATTCTCTTAAATTTATATGTAAATAAAAGAAATTGTAATATGTATTTTAACACTATGCATATGACGGACGTCTGTGTTGGAATGTTGAACAAATAAAAGCATATTGAATCCACGGGATACTCATGTTTCACAGTTAAACTCATACTTATGATTTATACTTAGTTTCAATATGAAGGAGTTTCAGTATAATCCCCATTTAAAGGATGTGGTGGCCACAACTATTTGGTGTGTGTGTGGTTTACATAAATTATTTTAATTCTAAAAAACATTTGTGTTGTTTTTATGTTTAAATGAATGCAAAATAAATGACATAACCATCCGTTATACTTATACAGAAAATGCTCATGGATTAAGGGTTCAAGTAATAAATGCGTATGTATTTCTGTAGATAAATACATATTCTGTTTTCAATACAGTCCCTGTCATGATATTGTCATTAGCATTATTTTCTTTATATACTTATCTGCTTGCATTACGAAGATTACTCTGAATGTTTTCGGGCATTATGTTGTTTACATACATAATTTTGAAGATACTTTTTATCAAGGCTGGCTACCGTTACGTCTAATCCAATGTTACCCCTAAAATACTCTTTCTTTCTTCGACTACTGTTACCGCTAAGCTACCGTTACAGTTATAATCTTACGGACCAGAGAGGATACATTTTTAATGACTCTCCTAATTAAAACTAGGAATTTGAGTGAATAATTGATTGAATTTGGGCTGTATTAAGTGGATTTTATGAGCACTGGTCGATTGCGAATTATTGACATAGAACTAGGTATTCAGAAAACTCTATTTCACGCCAACTCCGAGAGAGATATCCATACAATCAAATCGTGCATGTAGAATGTCCATTGTGAGGTTTGTTGGGTGCACATTATCTAAATCCATATCGTTCAATTCGAGCCCAAATAATTTAGTTATCATGGATCTGCATCGATCGCCGTCAAGATGACCTCACAAATGTCGTTTTCGAAGAATTATATGATGCTTCCAGCCAAAAATCCACACCTAAATATATCGAGCCCTTAGCGCCAAATTATCGTAAGCGACAAAACACAAATTTTACAGGAGAAGGTTTTTTCGATTATTTTGAAATTTATACATACTTAGAATTAAAAATTTTATGATGCGATATATTATAATTTCGTTCAAGCTATTTGTCTATTTGTCAAAAATATTTATAACTTTTGACAGTTAAAAATTCATTGAATACTTTATTGAAAAATATGACAAAAAATATTTTTTATTGAATTTTTGCATAGATACAAATTTTTCGAATTGAAATAAAATATTTATTTATGAATTGTTTTTAATGAAATTTCACAGTTATGTAAAATTTTCTATTTAAAATGGAAAAATAAAAACGAATTTTGAAATTTATTATCAGCAATCCCGCAATTCCCAAAAAAGTCTTGAAAAATCCCAAAAATGTAAATTTTTAGTTTTTTGGCTATAATATCCATACCTGGGTCGGAGTTATCGGAATCCTTTACAAGATAACTAAAAGCATATTGGGCCATCTAAAATCGGTTATTATATTTTGATATCGAATACGCGATTTGAGAATTTTTGCCCTAAAGTTTAATTTGACATAAAAAATAGGTGTTTTTTGAATGGACCTGGTCCCCTCGGTAACAAAAATTTTTAATTTGTTTTTCATTTAAAATATTTTATGAAAATCTATCTTTCAGAAAGTATAAAATCCTTATACATCCTCTTAGAAATTTTTTGCGATAACTTAAAAAGAAAAAAAGTTCTTTTTTCCCAAAAAATTTGCGAAAAATCGGCTTTTAAAAATTTTTTAAATTCAAATGCATATAACTTTGGACTTAGTCATTATTTTTAAACAGTTATTTTATTATTTGGCACATACGTATATTGTTATTCCAATGAAGGAAAACTGGAGAATATCGGAAAATATTTGGATACGCTGTTATCAAAAAACTGGAGTGGGATGGGTAAAAAATTTGAAAATTTAATTTTCAAATGCGAATATCTCCTAAGCTATAAGAGACAATTGATACCTACGACTAGGTCTTTTGTAGCACTCGATGAAAAGATTTTATGTGTGTAATTTTTTTGAAATCGGTACACAAACGAAGAAATATGATCATTTTAAAAATGTAATATACCCGAGGTGTCCTACTTTGAGGACCCTTGGTCGCGGCCTTGGTGGGCCCATAAGGTGAGCGTTCAGAACTTAAACTCGAGAACACTTCTTCTTTGCGCATGTGAAATTTCATTCAAACCAATCTAACCATTTAGAAGTTACAGATTTATTTCCTTCTTTTTTTTCTATACCACTATGTGTCGCTTAAGATAAAATTCGTTTACTGTAAAATGTAAACATTGACTTACGATAAAATCTTACCCCCTATAATTTTGAAGTTATTAACAATTTTGATATTCTGAGAATGCTAAAACATCAGTCGGTCCATAAAATTTTAATTTTTAAGGGCTCGATATATCGTCATCATTGACTAAAAATTAAACAACAGATTTGACACAAGCCTTTATTGGAAAACCCTATATATGTAGATATATGTATTTGATAAGATTTTCAGTCGTGGAAGGCCTATTGTCAGACTGAAGATGTTCTAATTCTGGTGTAGGTTAAATTGCATATTCAATTATAAAGCCGACATTCTGCAGTACGAAGTCGCATTAAATTAACCAGCCTTTATTGGAAAACCCTTTATATTTGGATACATGGATTTGATAAGATTTTCAGATGTAGAAGGCCTATGTCCAGAATGAAATGGTTCTAATTCTGTTGTAGTTTGGATTCCATATTCAATTGTAAAACGGTCCTGAACAGCTGACCTTCAGTAGTACGAATTTGTATTCAAATTTGGTGAATATCAATCATCGACTTTGCTAATATCATGACTTATTGAACTCCATTAACTTTATTCGACTTTTAGTCATGGAGATTATGAAATCCAACTATATTTTTTCTCTGCGTGTGGGATCTCATCAAACGAGTTCAAGATAAATTCGGGGCACCACAAGCATCCTTTCTTATTCCTGCTCTATAACTTCCACTTCCAACCCTATCTATTATTTTGCAGATGACAGTAAACTTTGTCATTCATATTCATTCAATTACAGACCAAACCTGTCGGAGATTGGGGTAATGAAGCAAAACATGAATGATTCCCTTAATTTTAGGTGGTGTAAATATTATGGAATCAGATGCTCTTGATGCCCTGGGTATGATAATTCAAGCATTCAAGAGTCTCTCTGATCTTCTCACTACAACTCCAAAGTATGGGACGGTGCTTCAAAGTCTATTTTGGAGCTTTTCGACAGTAGGGTATCCAACTCTATTGATTCGCTGGATCACAGTCGCAATGTGGGCTGCGTTTTACTGTTCTATCGGTACTACAATTGAATGTGTTATGATGAAATTACGGAACTTGTTCCATATACCAGTATATTTTTACGTAATTTTTGGACTGTACTGCTACTGAGCTATGTGGAATAATTTTCTATTTTCATTTTGAATGTAGGACATTTAAAATGTCCACAACACTACTCCCTCTCCTACCTCCTACCCATAACCTATTTTCTTAGTTCCAACATAATGCTTTGCGTGAGTAGGCTTCATCCCCTGAGTGCTGGTTCAAGAAGAAGAAAAAAAGTACTTGTCCGTGTCTGGATTGTTCTGCCTAATCGAAAACCTATCCATACATAAACTTAACTTCTAATTGAAACTGTGATTGTTATCATGTCAGTAATGGTCTTGGAAATATTCAGAACTATGACCTCTCCTTTAGTAATCAAGTTATGTTTTTATATTACAACACACAAAGGACTCTATTTTATTTCATCATATTATTTTCTTCTATATTTATTTCATTTTAGGCTACTTTAAATTGGCGCTCAAGAAATCGTGTGGAAAAATGGCTAATGGTAACGACAATTTTCTTGTCGTTTATAATACTGGGCCTGTTAATAATGCTCTTTCAAAATGAAGCCGACAAGACCACGAGGATCCTGCATGTGGAACCGCACAAAGATAGTAAGTTAATTAACTCACTTCTGCAATAATTAAATAACGTTAACACATTTTCATTTACAGATCCTGAAATGCCATGTTTAAACGAACATTGTATATTTGCCTCCAACGATATACTGAATTCAGTTGATCGCACAGTTAATCCTTGTGAGGATTTCTATGGGTTTTCCTGGTAAGTCTTCGTTTTTGTTTTGTTAAAGAAATAATAAACTTTAAAAACCCAGTTTTCTTTGTTTAGCAATCAATGGATTAAAAATAATCCCATACCAGATGGCAAGTCATCGTGGGGTACGTTTAGCAATATAGAACAGAGAAATCAATTGATTATAAAAAATATTTTGGAGAAACCCATGAAAACCTTCAAATCAGAAGCAGAGAAAAAAGCCAAAATCTATTATGAATCTTGTTTGGATCGCAATGATGAACTGGAGAAAATGGGTGCCAAGCCCATGGTAGATTTTCTATGGAAAATTGGTGGCTGGAATGTGTCACATACTGGTTTTAATATAGCAAAATGGAATTTGGCTAATACGCTGAAGAAATTACAGAATAGGTAAAACTGAATTATATAAATACCAAAACATTACTTACAATGTTTATTTATTTTAGATACAATATAAATTGTTTATTCGGTTGGGCCATAGGAGAGGATGATAAAAACTCCACCCGTCATGTTATACAGATTGATCAAGGAGGTCTTACCTTACCTACACCGGAATATTATGAAAATCGCACGGAAATTCATCGTAAAGTCCTGAAGGAATATATTGAGTATATGACCAAAGTTTGTGTTCTGTTGGGTGCCAATGAGACTGATGCACGTCGTCAAATGGAAGAGATTATGAATTTCGAGACTAAAATTGCCAATATAACTATACCTCTGGAAGAACGTCGCAATGAGGAGGCCATGTATCATCCTATGAAACTATCAGAATTAGATACCTTGGCACCTTTTATAAATTGGACTCAACATTTGGATTATGCCATGCAATTGGTCAATCGCCAAGTAACACAAAAGGAAGTGGTGGTGGTTTATGCTCCAGAATTCTTAAAGAAACTATCGGTAATTATAACGGATATGCAAAAGACAGTGGAGGGTAGAAAGTAAGTACAAGTTGTAAACTTATTGCTTGCATAATCTTTAATCATTTTACTTTTTTTTCTTGACCAGCACTCTAAACAACTATTTGGTTTGGCAAGCTGTTCGTGTACTGTCTCCTTGCCTTTCACGCTCTTTCCGTGATGCTTACAAGGGTGTGCGTAAAGCCCTTATGGGCTCAGATGGTGGTGAGGAGGTTTGGCGTTTCTGTGTGGCCGATACTGGCAATGTGGTGGGCTTTGCTGTTGGCGCCATATTTGTGCGTCAAGCTTTTCATGGCGAATCGAAACCCGAAGCTGAACAAATGATAAATGAGATTCGAGAAGCTTTCAAGCTTAACATACACAATCTAACCTGGATGGATAAGAGAACACGTGAAAGAGCCATAGACAAAGCTGATGCCATTTCCGATATGATTGGCTTTCCCGATTACATATTAAATGTTGAGGAATTGGATAAAAAATATGCTGATCTTAATGTCACAGCCAATGCTTACTTCGAGAACAATATACAATCCAATATGTTCAATTTAAAGAAGAATTTGGAAAAACTAGATCAACCCGTTAATAAGACTAATTGGGGCATGGTGCCGCACATGGTGAATGCCTACTATACACCTTCCAAAAATCAAATTGTCTTCCCCGCTGGCATTCTACAATCACCCTTCTTCGATATACACAATCCGAAAAGTTTAAACTTTGGTGCTATGGGCGTGGTAATGGGCCATGAACTTACACATGCCTTCGACGACCAGGGGCGAGAGTTTGATAAATTTGGAAATATAAATCGTTGGTGGGACAATAAGAGCATTGAACGTTTCAATGAGAAGACCGAATGTTTTGCCAAACAATATGGTTCCTATGTAATAAATGGCAGACATTTGAATGGTAAACAAACGTTGGGCGAGAATATTGCCGATAATGGTGGCTTGAAGGCGGCTTATCATGCCTTCCTAAAAACATCAATGACTAAGGAGGCAGATGTTTTGAAACTGCCGGGTTTGAATTTGACACATAAACAATTGTTTTTCGTTTCATTTGCAAGGGTAAGTGGAAAATGTATTTTAATTAAAATTATATATGTACATAGTTTTTTATATTTGAGAGTCAAATATTTCGGGGATTTTGAAGTTTCTTTATTATTTTATTATTTAAGAGCCGATGATAAAAATTCAATGTACACAAAAGAGTATTGAACGTAAATGAAATAAGTTGCTATCTTTATGATCGTCATTTTGGATATTTCGGCCCTTCAGAGCCGATAATGCAAATTCCTTAACTGGTTTGCATTATAGAATACGAATGTTATTGCTTGTAATGCAATCTCGATAATAACCCGATATTCTATGATTAGAAGTCGCGGGAAAGAATATTATTTTCCTTTATGCAATCTAGATCTTCTAAGGTCAGAAGTTGGGGGTAGGTACGATAAATATTCGCCCGTATTCTGTAAATTGAGTGGTTTCAAAAGCGAGTGATTTTAAATAACGAAATATTGAAACAATTTTCAACAGCATAGAGTAAAACGGGTTAATCATGTGATTTCGATTTACAGAACATTATACTCGGGAACAACTTCCCGATAGAACAGTGTCCATTTTTCAACAAAGATCTAATGAATCTAAAGAGTTGGATAAAGTTGTCACATATCGGTTCTCTTCTGTGTGTGGTCCAGTTGCTTTAAAATACATACACTATAAACTTAAATATTGCATTCCATTCGGTCGAAAGCATAAGTTGTATAAATATTGAGGAATCAGATGAAGTTTATTTTGCATGGCACAGATCGGATTGACATTAAATTTCATTTGGGCGTAGCAGAGGAGTATTCGAGTTTAAGATTTTAATATATTCTGAAAGCCCTTGGCCCAGTTTTCGCTCAATATCAGACACAATTTATGTCCGATTTCATTCAAATTTAATATATATATTCCCCTCGATCCTATAAGGAGCATAGGGCCTCAACCTACTATTCCTGGATTGGTTGATGGAGTTACGGAATCTTTCCAATATTAGCCTGTATTAGTGACAAATCGGAGGTCATACTCCCCATTCCCTAGTAGGCCAGTTCATCTGCCTTCTCTTTTCCCTGTAAGTTACAGTGTCCTGGTACCCAACACAATATGATTGAGTAGAGTACCAATAACTATTCAAGAGCTCTCTTGCAGTACTTCACTAAGCTAGAATGTATTAAATGACATTTCAAAGCCTTAGTGACGCGTGCTTTATCTACTTTGTGGCTTTCCAGATCGCGAAGATCTCTGCCTGGAAGACGCTGCACTCGTCAGACAGTCTATATGACCATTTAATATCGTTAGTTATCCCTCTTACTTTTATTATATATAGGAATCAAATAGTAGTTATTGTTTAAGTAAATTAATAATTTCAATGAAATTTTATAGTAAAAAAACCGAGCGAAGTTTTAAAATTTTAATTTTCAAATGGGTATAACTCGCATGTTTTTTATATTCCTAAGAATATATTAAATTATTTGATTTTGGACGAACCAAATAACATTTGTAAACATAAACTTGAATAGTCTGTGCAACGGCAGAATTCAGAATTATATTTTACCTGGTCCATTTGCATATTGTAGCCTTTCACAGTTAATTAACTAAATCTTTCTCTATGGTATTAGAGTTCTAGGGCCTGTGCTGGCAGCAGATCCTCCTAAAGGTTATTTCGTGTTAATCCTTTAACCCGCAAACTTTAAAAAGCTAAAAAAAGGTGTCGAATAATTTGTTTAGGGTAATTATGACCCTATAAACTCAGAACAGCCATCAGAAACTAATTTGGAAATTAAGATTATGAACCAGGTGTAAAAAGGTGAAGAGTGCCTCAGGGCATTGTTGCCGGTTTAGATGTAAAATACAATCAGATGTAAACATTAGTTATGATACGATTTTATTGAAAAAGATGTAAAAAGTATGAAGATATATTTTCATTAACTGGATATCTTGCTTTTTTTGCCAACTTTTAAACTTGCTGACTGTGGATCTTCTTGAGGAGTACCAACTGATCATGAGTCAAGGCGGATAATTTAATCCGTCTGCGGTCTCTATCTAACATTCCTATCATTATACCCTTTGCCATGAGTGGCAAGGGTATATATAAGTTTGTCATTCCGTTTGTAATTTCTACATTTTTCATTTGCGATCCCACAAAGTATATATATTCTGGATCGTTATAGATAGCGAAGTCGATATAGCCATTTCCGTCTGTATGTTGAAATCAACTTTCCGTAGCCCCTAAATAACTTACATACATGATTCATACATCAATATGTTGAGAAGTCTTCCGGCTCGGTTGCTATAAGGAAAAACCCGGGAAAACCTTGATTTGTGGCCTATTTTTGATCTATATCTGGATTACTAAGTCATTAATATAGACAATATGGATATCTAATGATAGATATTTTAAAGTTCGGGAAAAATATTTTTTAACCCGAATTTTTTTTTCATCAAAAATTTTTTTTGGCATAAATTAAATTTAAAAAAAAAAAATTTTTTAAAAATTAAAAAAAAAATTTGCAAAGATCTTTTTTAAAAAAAAATTTCGAAAAGAAAATGTTAATAAATCAGTAACTAAAGTCACCGATAAATTTAAATAAAAAAATTATAATTACTTTTTGAGAAAATTGGTGTTTTGTAATGCATGCCTTGAGGCACTATTGCTAAAACTGTTAAAACTAACAATAATTGCTAAAAAATACTATATTTTAATTTGTCTGTAATATTTTTTGCATTATTTTAGGTCTGGTGCTCCACTGATACCGATGAAACAACTGTGCTACAATTAGAAAAAGATACACATTCGCCATCACGTTTGCGAGTCGCTGGTACGCTCTCAAATATGCCCGAATTCGCCGATGTTTTTCAATGCAAAGTTGGCTCTAAAATGAATCCGGAAAAGAAATGTGAAGTATGGTAAAAAGTTTTTAAGTTTAAGTTTTATTTGTGTTAATAATTTATTTTAGCAAAGTTAAGAAATTTTAACGAGAGTATATGTTTTTAATAATTATAAACGGAATTTAAAAAAAAAAACAAAACCAAAGTAAACTATGAACGTAGTAGAAAAATCCCCAAAAATAAAAAAATAAACAAAATATTTAAACAATGTATGTGTGTGATTTATAATAATGTAAGAGAACTCTCGTAAAAGCAATTTTTTTATATATGTAACAAAACGATAGAAATAATAATAATAAATTATTTAAGAGTAAATCAAAAAACAAACATTAACAGATATAACAAAAATTACTAAAAAAAAATAAAAACCAAAAAACCACTAGTCAAAAGAAAAACAACCCCCATTAGGGAAAGAGTGATAAAACTCCGAAATGTCATTGTTATTTTTGAAAAATAAGAAGAAAAATTGTAACTCTGGCTTGAAAATACTAGAGCGGCAGATTAAGAATTAATGATGATAACTTCTAACATTATTTTCAAATCTATGCTACATAATTTTTATTTGTTTAAATACTACATATTTACTCTAAATGTAACATTTACCTGTAACGTATGTATAATTTTCCTTAAAACAAGCGAAAACACACAACTTCCAACTTGTAAAAAAAATATCTATTTTTGTAATTAATTTATAATTTTAACAAAATAAGAAAAAGAAACTAAAACAAATTTTATTGTAAAACAACAAATTTCAATCAGTCCAGCGAAATATTTTTCTATTTTGTGCCTAAAATTATGTGAAACGGAATTAAAGAAAATTCAGCTATTCGCTCGCGAGCGACTTGACGTTTCGATGAGAATTGTTTGACAAACTTTTATTGGTTTATTTTTATGTATTACACCACTAAGTAACTTTTAGCATTTAAAATATATTTATTGTAATTAAAATACATATATTGAGTTTAGTGCAAAAACATATCCTAAAAGAAAATGAAAAGAAGACCCAACTTAAATGAAAAATAAATAAACGTAACAATCTATAAAGTTTCAAATTATGTAGGCAAGTGTTACAATTAAAGCGACAGGTGACAAGAGGAAAACTTATGTTTGTTTTAAATCAGTGGTAGGCAACCAGGGGCTTCGGTTAGTTGATTGCAAAAACATAGAGACAAGAAACACAATCAATAACTAGTCAGATTATAACAGAAAAACAAAGTCTATATCTTGTTATTATAAGCCATATTCCATGTTCTCTAAATGCCGAACACTGATTTAAACAGTTCATTGAAAATAACTTAGTTTTATTAAAAAGCCATTTAACTTAATATTATAAGAAACAACGAGTTTTTAGTGGAAACATTCGAGTTTTTGAATCTCCACTCATGGTGAAAGGTAGAAAGTGAATTATGATGGGAAAGCATAAAATTATTCAAACTTTACAAATTTTTTTTTTATAATTATTTTAAAGACTTTTCCCAACATTTTTTTAAAACCGCCGTCGCTTTAATTGTATTTTAAACACTTAAATATGCTATTAATAAGTTTTTTATTTTTAATTTTCTTTTTAACCGATAAAATGATTTTTATAAATATATAAATACAATACATACATAATACAATAGCATGATTCTATAATTTCTGTGATTTTACCTTAAACCAAAATAAACTTATGCATAAATACTAAACAAACCAAACTTAAGTAAAAAAACCAATAATATTAAATAATTTATAATGTAATTTAAAACAAAGAAACACCAAAATAATTTATAAACTATTTTAATAAAAAAAAGAATCCTACATTTTTAAAATATAACTTGAAAACCACAAATAGCAAATGATGTTCAACAGTGTTAATAATGTGGTCGGCACTCATATCTTCGTTTCGGAATGACCCGAGTCTTACTCGCCAAAAGATTGTTAACTCAGCGACAGCTATATCAACCGGAAGTCTTTTCCAAAGGGAAAAACTTTCAATGACAGCAAAGCTGTTACAACAATAACTCAAAACTACCAGGTTACGAACATGATCAGTTCATAAAAATTATGAAATTAGATACAAAAATCACAATCAATAACTGATCATATTACAACATAGAAAGAACGTGCATAACATATTGTTACGTTTTTACCTTTTAAAATGGTGGTTTATTTCCTTTGAATAATCCGTATTCTTTTAATTGCAAATAAAAGTGATCAGTAGTTAAACATTTTTAAAACTCTTTATTTATTTAAATGTACACAACAATTTAAATAGTCACACTCTTTTAATACACACACTTATATTACCTTCTTTAAAACACACTGGTAATATAGTTGATGTTAAGTATGACAGCACCTACAATACACTAAATCTCTGTAACTTGCGGTTACTATTTATAAACACAGTGCCATCTTCTAGTAGTTTCATGAATTATCTAACGGACAAAACTAGGAAGTTCTATTTCTATTTGTTCCGAAATCCACATGTAATGCGGATTATCATTAAATGTTCTCTCTATGCAGATCACTGATTTATTGAGACAAACGAGTTTCAATTGATTTTCTAGCAAATAGGATATGTATTAAGAGTAAATTCCTGTAGTAGAGTGTACGGTTTAACCAAAAAAGCGTGTTTTTGAAAAAACGGTTTTGATTATTGCTTTTCGGTTTTTGTCTGCTAAAAAATCGGTTAACCGGTTTATATTAAATTTTTATTTAATATGAAGAAGGTCTCCTTAAATTTATTTTTATTTGTGCACGCTAATAGGGAATGTGTTAAGAATTGTGTACTAAATCTTCGGAAATTTTGCATTTTTGAATTCTATCTTTATCCAATTAATTTATATTTTTTACGAAATATTGTCAAATGCTATAATTTTCTATAAAATAAATCAATATTTTTAAGAATGATATCAGAGTTGTTTTATAAATATGTATGTTTGAATGAGCTTTAGGAAATATATTTCATTAAAACCGGTTAACCGTTAAAAAAACCGAAACCGGTGAATTTCACAAAGATTGGGTACTCTATCCTGTAGTTACTAATTCAAAATTAAGAATATTCAATGCCTGATTCTAAAACGAGTGAAAATTGTCAAAATATAAGGCAAGCCGAAGATTACTGTTCTAGCTCCGCAGAGCGGTGTTGTTTAAAAACAGATTCATAATGACAATCGAATTTCCAGTTGTTATGCATTTTCTTTCCTACGACCATGTCTGCATTTCATGATCATCAAATATCTATGAGTTCAGAGAAAATTCTAGAAGTTTCTAAGACACAATTGAAAATGCATATAATAAAGAATAGCAATTTCATTACAATTAAAGAATTCTATTAAATCAATTCAAAATAAATCTAAAGTGGCAAATTGAATTGAAAAACAATCGATAAGACCACAACACTTAATTAGATCAATAAACTATATATATATATATTAGATGCTAATAAAAATAATATTAGATACAACCTGTGTTAATCCAGTATCCAGTATATACTGGTTTCCGATACCTCAAACAGATCGTTCAGTATATGTTCGTTTAGATAATTATGTCTAAACAAATGAAAGTGAAAATAAGGCATTTCTTCCATCCTTCCAGCTGATACAGTAACTGTTGAAAGGAAGTTCGAGTATGTTTGCGTGATTACCGATCATATACGTGATCGGTAATAAATAGGAAGCTAATGCCTCAATAAACTTCTTTCATTCTGTCGTCATAATTTTGATTTTAGCGAAAGTTTTATGCATATTCCTACATATGGTCGACCTTGTCTTCGCCATCTTTGTTGGTTCCATTCAATAGTATTTCAAAACAATTTTAGTCCAATGCAATTCCACCTACTTTTACGAATTTCTTTGTATATTGGTTAGTTTCATGCCAATTTAGAGACATCATTAATGACCTTCACTGGTTAATAAGTGACCAATAAAAAGCCTGGACTATAAAGTCACCCTATATAAAATCATTTTAAAACCAATTTGGACATATGGAATCCAATTGTGGGGAACGGCCAGTAATTCCAGTATTGAGCTTATACAGAGGGCCCAGTCGAAAATTCTTAGGACCATGACGGATGCACCATGGTACATAAGAAATGAAAACATCCACAGGGACTTGGAAGTGCCACTAGTGAAGGATGAGTTTAAGAAAGTCCGCGATAAATATATACTGAAACTGCAATCCCACCCAAATCCGCTTGCTCGGCTTCTCGCACAGAGCCAAACCAGATCAAGGCTTTGTAGAGGAGATCTACCACCCCGCTAAGATGAGGTCCATGCATCAAGCAATGCTCTCTATAGAGAGCAATTAGTTTTAATTTCAGTTATAATATTTAATCACTTATTGTTAGGCCTAATGATATAGGCAGATTCAATAAATAAATAAAAAAGTTAAAACAAAATAATGCCCTGTTAGACATCTATTTACGTGTGACTTTCTTTATTTGGTTAGAAATGTCTGCACTTGAACACCTAGTAATAATGAAGGCAAGATAGCAGAATGAGTAGACATCTTCCAGAATTTCATCGTTTGTTAGGAATCTTAAAAAGTAGTTTTCTGAATGAATTCGATGATAATTTTCAGCCCGACTTTCGTTGATGCTTCTAAGAATTGTTGCACCTTTCTTGACATATTAACGTAGCTATGTGATAAAGCGATCCGTCGTGAACGATTCGGCAGCTTGCTCCTGCATATAGGCTTTAGGTAAATTGTATACATTTTTATGATATGCATTTACATTCAAGAGCATTCCAGATTACACTGTTATCTAGCGTTGAACGGCCTCTCGGGTGACCTCAATTCAACTGATTTTTCCACAATTTTTTCGATATATGAGATATTATGTCAGAAATCAGCTTGTTGTCTCCTAATGTTGGCATTATATTATCCAATATCCTCTTGTTATGTGGATTATGTGGATGTGGATTAAACCTTGTGGATTAAAACCTTGACAATTCTTGGCCTGAAAGACCAAATATTGAGAAATTTAACTCTAGTTCCTGGAATTCTGAAGTTTAATACCAATATTATGTAACCAAACTTTTGCCGGTATGAGTTTAGGGATTAACTCCTTACATGTATTTGTCAAAAAAATCGTTTGAGAAATTCCATTTGATTACTCTATAGGCTCCGGTGAATCTCGCCAGAGTCGAATGAAGTTGCCGGACTATTCCCTTTGGAGAGTACGTGAACAAGCTCTGTCAATTTAGATGAATAGAGCAATGATGCAGTCTTTTTCGTGCATTAAAGAGATCGTCTTGTGGATGATGATGATACTGGTCTCTGTTATTTAACACGATTCTTCGCGTCGCATTTATGAGGTACACCATTGGACATTTTTCTTGTGTTTACCCCTTTGATTGGTCCTAGGACTTGACTTTTATCATCACCGCCAGAGTCGTCGACTAACGTCTCCGATCTGGGCGACGTTAACTTAACTGAAAGAAGTTTCGTATTAAGAGATAAAGGTTTTCTCATTTACTTAGTGTAGGGTATCATATGGTATCTTGTTAAATATAAATTAATAGTTTCATATTCGTTTCAAAGGTTTGAAAATTTAAAATAGTTGCAAATGATTAAACCCGGGAAAATAATTAATTGTTGTTTGACACGGTCCACATATTCGTATAACTTTCATATAAAGTAATAGTTGCTCTTAGTTATAGAATCCATTAACTCCTGTAAGTGGCTATTTAAGAAGCTTAACTAATTGACTAATTTTAAAATTCTTTTCAAAAAAACGGCAGCTAAAACATCATTTGCTATTCATTAAATTGTGGTACCTTTGACCAAAAATATTTTATTTAAGAATAAATTTATTCTCAAGAGGCACAATTTTATTTAAACGAATTTATTAATAATAAATTATATAACTTTTGTTTTTTAAATATAAATGTACGTATCATTTTTTGTTGTACTGTATTTCTATTTTACATATATAATTTATAGTCTCAGTTCCTGTTTTATTGTTAGTTACGTGATATGTATGAATTTATGTAAATTCCTTATTAGCCAAACCATATAAAAGAATAATTATTCATTATATTATATTATGGATTATATTTTATAAAAAATTATGTACTATATTTTTAATTAAAAATAACTAAAAGTAAAATGTATTGTTTTTTCTGAATACATGAAATAATAATAATAATAATAAAAAATATTAAAACAAAAAAACAAATATGATATTAATAAAAATATGGGATGTTTTTATGTGGGAAATGATTGAACAGATTGTTGTACTGATAAAGAAGGATATAAAATTAAATTTTTAAATAAAATGCTATGAAAAGTTTGAGAGTATGACATGACTCGGTGTATTTTATATGTATTAAATTCAATTTAATTAATTGTTATTATTTTTATATATTCAATTTCTGTCAACTTTTATAAGCAACACCTTTATTAATTTGTTAAATGAAGGAAAAGATTCACAATATGTGTTGAAACCTGCTAGCATTAGTTTACTATTCAAAATTTTATTTTATTCGCTCAAATATAAAAACACTTACGTTTTTGTTTACGTCATCCATTGTACGAACGTTGTGCTTACTAAACACAATTTCACAGAGTGTGTCATATAAATACTAAAAAGAGCAAATGAACGGTTATTTCAAATTAATTTATAAAAGTTATAACATATTCGAATAATAGAAAAACAATTTATACTTTATTCGAATAATATTTTTGTTTAGTTTAGAATAATATCTTAATCGAGAAATAATTGTTGATTAAACGAATACTTGAATTAATTTATTGTCAAGATAAAATTCTATAAAATCCATATTGTCGAATTTTGATTTTTTTTATTCCATAATCTGTTAGCCATAAGCCGAATATAACATAATGTTGACTTAACTTTAGTGCGATTATAAAACATTTAAAATGTGTAATAAGAATTTATTTATTGTAAACAACAAAGGGATTTTGTACCAACGAACCGTCATATGCGGGAAATTTTGCATATGAAGTTTTTTCGGCTGTGCCGAATCTTATATACCCTTCACCAAATTATACTTCAAAATAAAAATTTTAAATATTTTTAGGTAAACAAAATTTTTTTTTCAAGTTGTTTTTTTTAATTTTTTGGAAAAAATATTTTTATTTAAATTTAAAATTTTTTGTTAATTTTAATTTTTTTTTTGTTTTTTCAATATTTTTTTTTTTTTTAATATTTAGTGAAAAAAAAACGGTTTAAAAATATTTTTCACGATTTTGACCCATTGTAGGTCCAACTTACTATGGTCTATACGTCGTTGCAAAGGTCTTTGAAATATCTATCATTAGATATCCATATTTTCTATATTAATGTCTTAGTAATCCAGATATAGGTAAAAAATCTAGGTTGTCCTGGTTTTTTAATTATATCTCTGCTATTTGTGGACCGATTTTCTCGATTTTAAATAGCAACCGAGCCGGAAGAATTCCGGAGATATTGATTTATGAATCTTGTATGTAAGTTATTTGGAAAGTTGATTTCAACAGACAGACAGACGGACATGGCTTAATCGGATCCGCTATCTATAATATAAATACTTTAGAGGGTCGGAAAATTATATTGTGGAAATTACAAAAAAGTGACGCTGAAGCTCATAAAGCTTATGGTGAATGTGTATTATCGGTTATAACGTGAGGTTCAGCAGTGTTGATTTTGACACGGAAGACAAATATTGGAACATTACTTCATGAAGATTGTTGTTAAACTCAACAAGAGCTTGCAAAAGCATTGGGAACTACTCAAAATGTTTGCGAGCAGCAGTATTCATCCAATAGCAGGGAAATTGGGTAACATATGAATTGAAGCCGAGAGACCTATAAAAAAAATAATTTTTGTAACGAATCATTACTTGAAATGAAAAATGGATCTATTACGATAACTCGAAGCGTTAGAGATCGTATGTGAAGCCCGAACAACCAAACTAATCGACACCAAAGCCAAATATCCATGGCGCTAAGGTAATTCTCTGTTTTTGGTGGGACTAACAGGGTTCTATCTATTATGAGCTGCTGAAATCTGACCAGACCATCACAGTGAACCTATACCGAGTACAAGAGAGAATATGCAGCCACACGTAGAGAAAAATATAATTGGGCATGGTTACTGTAACCATTTAAATAGTGTTACAAGATTTTTAACAATATTATAGTCACAGTAACTATTTACATGATTGTGGTAACCATATTATGGTTAATTTATGATTCACATGATTGTATCAACCATATATATGGTTACAGTAAACAAATATATGTTTGTGGCAACCATATTTATGATGAATAAGTTTATTTCAGATTATGATAAGCCTTAAGCCGAGAGCAACATAATATGATAAGTCCTTCATCATATGAATGGTTGTCACAAACATATATTGTCACAAACATATATAATGAAAAATTAAAAATTTATTAAACGAGTATTAAAATTTTTTTTATTGATTGTACCTATTATGGGTTAATGTGGAGACAGATGTGAAATTATAGAATTTCAAGGATATTTATTTAAGATCACAAATTTGTTAAAATTTGTCTAGTTTACTAGGTTTATGTTCATTATGTGAAACATATATGGGATTGTTATTTTAGGGCGTCTAACTTCGCGAAAAATATCGAAAAAATTAAAAATTAACAGTATTTAAAAGTAGTTTCATTTATAATTGTTTGACAAGATTGCGATGGATGCAAAGTTGTTGACTCTAGCAACATATAGCGAGAAACGATTCAAAAACGACTGCGAAAAGTTTTCAATAATCAACAAATGCGTGTTGGTGTTTCCCTTGCATTTCCTCTCATAAATTTATCAAGACGACCAACTATGATACCATTTAGAATTTGTGCACACACGATATGTCGTCCTTTGTAGGTAGCAACATTATGCGAGACCAAAGACAGAGTTAATCTAATTGAGTCGACTACCTTTATTCTCAATGACTTTTCGCTTTCAAGAAAAATCAGAATTCTCCAGCAATGTTATTTCACAAATGTGGATGAACTTTTTATACCCTATATAAATATTTTTATTTGTCTCTCTCACGACACTCCAATCAGAGTATATTAGCTTATGCTGGTCCAAAAAACCTTGATAAGAAAAGTAGTAATATATCTGTCTCTTCTAAACTACTGGTCCGATTGCAAAATGAGTCCCTCTTAGAATACAGATATAAAAAGGTTAACAACTTTCTAAAAATTTTAAATTACGAAATCCAAGACAACAATAGAAATCAAATATTTTAAAATAGAAATAATTTTGAAAATTTTGTGATGAAAAACTAAACTTTCTCTAAATCCGCCTGAAATTTCGGATTTGAGATGCATGAAATTTTATGATTATTTGTTATCAAATAAAATGGATTATAGATTTCAAACAATTTTTATATTTTATATTTAAACATCTGTAAATTATTTTATATAGGGTAGAAGGGGGATCATTCGCCATAGGGGCACGTCTGCCAACAGCGAATAACTTAAAAACCGAGTAATCGATTTTGTTACATTATCATGTTATGTATTCTTTTATCGATTATTTATCATCCCTGAAAGTTTGAAAGTTTAATTTTACATATGAAGTGAGCCAGGCGCGATTAATGGTTTTTCAACAAGCTGTGAAAATATTTCAGGGTGCGAATATTTTGTGCTAACTTCTTTAGTTTTTGTGATACAAAAAAGATATTGGTTGGTGATAGAATGTCAATAGTAGTGAACAATAAGTGACAATAATTGTTTCGGTCGTATAATTTGAAGTATGAAAAATATGTATAATAAACCTCAAAACTCCCCCTGGGTCACATACGCCAGATACAAGGAATCCCTGTGATTTAGAGCAAAATGTTGATAAAATATTGAAAAAATCAGTCACAATTTGCTTATTTTTTTTTTGCCAAGTTATGTGAAATAAAAAATAAATATCTAGTTTATTATACTTTGTTTTGTGAATTAAGGTATAAAACACTAAAATACTGTTACGAAATTGTACTTGAATTCAAATATAACGAATTTAAGGGCTGATTTAAAAGTAGCATAATGCTTTCAAATAACAGTGCTGTAATAGCAAACTGTAACATATCCGTGGGCATTATTAAATAAAAGCTTTCATTTGACCATTGATCGTAAGTTGGCAACGCTGTTTGAATTCGAATATTCAGTTAAAGAACATTGTAGAAAGTACACCACAGATGGCGTATGATCTAGAATATTCCAACTTTGACAGTTAAAGAGCAATCTAGAGTGCATATGGCAGTGTTGTAAATAGTGGCAGAGGTTGCAGTGAGTTTATCAGAGACGCTTTTCGAATAAACATCAACTGAGTGCCTTAAAGTGTGTTGTGTTTTGCAAGTAAATTCGTGTACATTATAAATTGTGTCTGTATTTCTGCGAATTTACAAACGTGTATAAAAACACATTGAGTGACTATTTAATTCTGTTGTTGTTGTACATTTGAATAAATAAAGAGTTGTTACCATTTTCAAACTACTAAACGGCTTTTATTTGCAATCAAAAGTATCCGGTTTATTTAAAAGAAATAAACTAACGTTTTGAAAAGGTTAAAACGTAACAATACGATTATATTTTTTGATTTTTTGGTCTTATTTTACAAATGACAACTCTGCCCCATCCCTATGGCGTATTTACCCCATGGGTGGGGAGGTTTCGTCGTTTTTGGTCAGTCTAGAAATGTTATAAAAATATGTACATTAAGATGAGATAGGCAAGATTGAAATGATCAAATTTAAAGCCCACATATCTAAGTATCCGAAACAAGAAAAAAATTAAGAATATGTATTGTGGTTTTAGCTTTAGAACGCCTCAAAAAAAAAAGTGGCGTATGATCCCCCTTCTACCCTACATATATTTAAGAAATTTTATTAATTTATAATATCTAGAAAACTATTTATAAGAATATTTTTCCTTATTTGCAGCAGCATCCAAAAGTCCATTGGTAAAAGAGTATGAATTATTATTCGCAGCATTATCATGACTCTGACATGTGTAGGGTATCATATGCTCAATCTGTACTTTTTCTTTAGTTCTTTTTGTTTTGAATGTAAATTTCTAGACGTAAACAAAAATATAGACTAACTAGCATGCAACCCGCTACTTCGTTAGCGAAAAAATGTGGAAATAACAAAACAACTACGTAAATTATTTTAAAATGTTTATTATAGAAATTTTAATTATTGCGTAAAGTAAATACACCTTACAATTGTTTGTAGTCCATGATATTTTGAAGTATTAAAGCATCTCAAAACTGCTTGCGTAATTGAAAATTCATAATAATAATTGCAAATATTAATAGTAGATAGATAAAGATATACTAATTTAATAATGTGTGTGAAGTTAAATTTCGAAATTTATAACCCTAGACACAAACCAGTTGAGTTAACAGAGTTATGTTTAAAAGTTTACATGACACCGTTTAACATTGTAAATCAAGGAAAGTGTATTCAAAATGGAATAATAACCACACGGTTGAACCTAATGTACCACTAATGATTGAAACGGGAACTAATCTCCCGTTTTTTCCAAAAACTAAGTCAAATCATAAATGTCAAACATAGTTTTATACTTTTGCGGAATTTTTAAAATTTAATTATTATGGATGGACGAATCTAAATTCATGGAAAACGGGAGAAGATGGGCAGATGGAACTTGCTGGAATTTATAGCCAAGGTGTTTTTCTATCATAACCCATGGTCATAACCCTTAACAGTGCGAGTTTTGATAGAGAAATTAAAATTTTTCGGAAATTTAAATTTCTTGGGAGGATGATCTAAATTTCTTGGAAATGGGAGAAGATGGGCGGAGGAATCTTGCTGGAATATTTAGGTAGGGTGTTGGTCTATCATGGTCCGTGGTCATAACCTTTAACAGTGCGAGTTCTGCTAGAGAAATTTAAATTTTTCGAAAATTTAAATTGTTTTGAGGATGATTCTAAATTCTTTTATAACGGGAGAAGATGGGCAGAAGGAACTTGCTTGAATTTATAGCCAAGGTGTTTTTCTATCATAACCCATGGTCATAACCCTTAACAGTGCAAGTTTTGGGAGGAAGAATTTAAATTTTTTGGAAATGGTAGAAGATGGGCGGATGAATCTTGCTGGAATATTTAGGTAGGGTGTTGGTTTATCATGGTCCGTGGCATAACCGTTAACAGTGCGAGTTCTGATAAAGAAATTTAAATTTTTCGAAAATTTAAATTTTGTTTGAGGATGAATCTAAATTTCTTGGAAATGGGAGAAGATGGTCTATCATGGTCCGTGGTCATAACCTTTAACAGTGCGAGTTCTGATAGAGAAATTTAAATGTTTCGAAAATTTAAATTTTTTGGAGGATGAATCTAAAATCCTGTATAACGGGAGAAGATGGGAAAATTAAATTTTTCGAAAATTAAAATGTTTTTGGAGGATGAATCTAAATTTGTTGGAAATGGGAGAAGATAGGTGGAATGAACTTGCTGGTATTTATAGATAAACTGTCCCACTATGATAATCTGTGGTCATAATATTTAACAGAGCGAGTTTTGATAATAATTTTTTAATTTTGACCAAAATCAAAATTTAATATACTTGGGAGGCTGAATCCGAATTCTAGGAAAACGGGAAAAGATGGGCGGATGGAACATGATGGAATTTATAGATAGGCTGTTAGTCTACCATCGTCCATGGTCATAACCTTTAACAGTGCGAGTTCAGAGAAATTAAATTTTTACGAAAATTTAATTTGGAGAATGAATCTAAATTTCTTGGAAATGGGAGAAGATTGGCAGATGAATCTTGTGGGATTCTGCATTTATTCTATAATTCAAAAATATATTTGAAAAAGCACAAAATATTTTTCTGATCTTCTTAGGAAAATTAATTTCAACTAACAGTCGTACATACACTCAGATGGACAAATAAGTGTTCACCAATTACCAATAAATATTCTTACTTTAATCATATATGTATATTTACAACTGTCTCAATTTACATCCATTGTTTAAGCCAAAATAAAAATTACAGCCAGAAGATAGATAATAAATAGTAGTAGTAATTGGTTTTTAAGTCTCATAGAAACTCACATTCTAACTTTTAGAATTTTCTATGTTTATGAAAATCAAAAATACTATTAAATAACTGTTAGTTCAAACGTCATTTCGGAAATGCTAAATCGCTTTTCAAGGTATCTCGTCTTCGATTCGTATGGTACCCAATTTGCCTTTTTTTTTTGACAAATCCTGCTGCTTGCAAACGTTTTGCTTCTTGAGTATCTCCCTATGATATTGCAAGCTCATGTTGAGTTTGACACAACATTCACGGATTAATGCCTCCAAATCTTGGTCTTCAAATTGTTTGGTTGTCCTGGGCCTTCCGTTTCAAAATCATCACTTCTGAACATGCACCATCTCTTGCACGTTGAAACCGATGGAACACGTTCACCATAAGCTTTGGTGATCTATGTGTACTTCTGCGGCACGTTTTTCAAATGAAAGAAGTAAAGCAAAACTTTCCACATATGACGCTTTGTTGGCACAAAATTCGACAAAAAAAACTTTGTTGTTTACACATAATGTTCAATAACTAAGCGAGGATGAATGACAGATATATACCCTTTAGAGTGATATAAAAGTTATTAAAAATTAAAAAAAGGGTTCAAAAGATACGCCACCTATAGCAAATCCCACATTTTTGAGTCATATACCCAATAGTTGAAATCAAATTTCAGTAAAAATATTTTTTTAAACACACTTTCAACATATTTGGGGTATTATATATTATTAGGGTCTAATTTTATAAAACGAAACGACAAACGTTAAAATAAAATTCTATGGAAATAAGTTTTAAACTTTTTTCCCAGTATTCTTCATACAAATTGCTTACGCTTCCAAACGTTTTGTTTTATAAAATGAGGACCTTAATTTACTGAAATTGTTATTAAATTTTGCGAGAACAAAATTCTTATTTTAGCGAATAGGAATAAACACGTGATTTTTTTTTGAGAAATCTTTAATGAATATATTTTTATGAATATTTTTTGTTTTGTTTCACATTTCAACAAAATAATTTGTTTTGTAGTTTTTTATCAAATAAAACTATAACATTTCAAATAGCATTAAACCAACTATATTTACAACACTGTTATTAATATTTTCCCTCATAAAATCCCATATACATTTCATATAACTGTATGTTGAATAAATTTTAAATTTATTGAATAAGGTGAAAATAATAATTTTTACAAAAAAGGTTAAGGTTTGTGTCTGTACTATTGGAATTTTCAACACCATTAGAATTCAACTAATGGTGAATAGGGTGAAAAACTATATATTTTAAAATAAAATTAGTATTCTAAACATGAAAATAAACATTCTGGTGTAGGCTAAGGGTTTAGACTACTGAACTGTAGCCGAACTACATCGGTTCGAATCTCAGTGGAGGCAAAACAATTTTATTGAAAAACAAGTAAGAGTGCTATATTCGGCTATGCCGAATCTTATATACCCTTCACCTTTGTTGTGGATGCATTATTATTTTTTATAATTAGTATATATGTATGTATGTACATTGCCCACTTTCAGCGTACAGCATCCTAAATTTATCAAGAACACAAAAAACAACAACAACGCCAAACGAAACAGAACACCAAAAGAAAAAACAAAAACAAAATACGCAAGGCAATGAAACCAACACACATCCAAACACACGTTTAATTGTATAAAAAACAACAACAACGCCAAAAGAAACAAAATACGCAAAGTATGCACATTCAAACATACGATTTGTTGATTTTTTGTCAAAAAAACCAACACACAACCAAACAAAAGTTTAGTTGTATAAAAAACAACAACAACGCCAAAAGAAACAAAACACAAAAAAAAAACAAAATACACAAAGCTTGCACATCCAAGCATACGTTTTGTTGTTTTTTTGTCAAAGCATGCAATACATTGTGTTTTTTGATGAAATTTTCAGAGGTTGTCTCGGATTTTTGCTCATATCTCCGTTATTTATGGACGGATTTTGCTGATTTTAAATAGCAAAATTCTCGAAAGTATGTCTGACAGAATTGTTGAAGATTTGGATCCCGGAGATATCTGGGGCCTTCAGAAAATTGATTTCAACAGACAGACAGACAGACGGACAGACAGACAGACAGACAGACGGACATGGCTTAATCGACTCCGCTATCTATAAGGATCCAGAATATATATACTTTATAGGGTCGGAAATGAAAAATGTAGAAATTACAAACGGAATGACAAACTTATATATACCCTTCTCACGAAGCTGAAGGGTATAAAAAAATAAAACTACTTGAATAGAATAGTAGAAATGAATTTCAAAAAAGTACCAATATAAGTGTACTGAAATTTGGCCCTTTTTACCCATTTGTATTTGACTTCCGAATAGCATGTTGTGGATTCTTTTTTGTGTGGTTGGAAGAATATTTTATCTTTTTTTTATTTTTAAATTGAATAAATAATATCAAATCTCCGTTTTTATCCCGTTTTTTGTCCCCTTTTTGTCCCCCGTGAAGAAATAATTTTCAAAAAAGTACCTAGTAATACGTACTATTTGAAAATAATAGTTCATGGAATTGTTAGTGAGAAAATACATTTTGATAAAAAAGTACCAAAAAAGAAAACAATTTTGAGGCCTTAGGAATTCGAATTTCAAAAAAGTACCAAAAAGATTTCTAGTTTTTATTGATCTGAGCCAGATACATTCAATATAATATTTCTATGTTTATTTATGTAGGAGATATACATGTTAACAGAGGGTTCTACGGGGACTATTTTTACCCCATATGGCCACTTGAATTTTGAATTTCAAAAAAGTACCAAACACCTGTCGGCTCTTTTTTTGATTACAGGCGGACGCATTTAAAATATTATTTCTAAGTTTATTTGTTTTGGAGATATAGAGGTACAGGTTTTACCCGTTTTTGCCCCATTTGTCCCCCTTAACGACCGAATTTCCAAAAATCCCTTCTTAGTGGATCTACATATTGTAAAAGGAACCCATTACCCGAATTTCAAGTTTCTAGCTTTAGCGGTTTGGGCTGTGCGATGATGAATGAATCAGTCAGTCAGTCAGTCACGTTACTCTTTTATATATATAGATAAAATAACTTAGCATGAATTTAAAGTCAATATGAAAATAATTTAATAATATTTATAAACAAGTAAGAAAGTGTGGTCGGCCAACCCGACCTTATAATACCCAACACTGAGTAAATGAGCAAAAACATTTTTCTTTTAAAATTTCAATAATTTATTTTCGTGATTGATTTTGGGAAGTGGGCCTGATATGGGAGAAATTATGGATCGATCGCCATAAGATTAGGCCGTGTGGTTTATTTCTATCTGAAATTTACTTTTGTTAAATTCTATTTGGGTTACAAAATTGTTAAAAGAGCTATGACTAATTATGGACCGATCAAAATGAAATTATGTCGTGTAATTTATGTCTATATTGAAACTTATTTCTATTCAGAAAGTGATTCTGAATCGATTGGTATACTTTAAGGCGCGTGTTAGACTAATATTTTTGGGTATTACAAACATCAGCACAAACGCATCATAAATGCTTCCCACTATGGTTGTGTAGGGTATAACAAGTTTTAATTATTAAATAAATACGTTTCCGTATACTAAAATTAATAAGTAATTAAAAAAAATTAAACACCATTGGATGTGTTTGGTGAGAAAGATAATTTGAATTAATGATGAGTCAACAAATAATTTTAAAAATTATGATAAATGCTAATTAAAAACTACACGGGGATAAATATAATATGTAGCTAAAAATAAAATATTGATTTTAACGGAAATTTTTGTAGAAACACAAAAGAAGCAAATTTCTACTAGAGTTGAACAACAAAATCTCTTGTTTAATTTCTAAATTTACACCATATTGATCTTTAGATTTTTTATTTATAAAAGTTCCTAATCAACATGCACAGTGGGGTAGAATCAAAATATCATGTTGGCAATAAATCCGACATTTCTAACTGGCTTGTCCTATTGGCATACAATTTTACATATGAGTAGCACAGGAGTATTCGAAATAAAGTATTGATTTACTTCTAATTGAAACTTCTTTCTGTTTAATTTTATATGGACACCATAATATGAGATTTATGTTCGTTAAAGTGAAGTGATTTTGTTCTTTATGTCAAGGGCTACAACTATGCCTCAGAGAGTAAATCAAAATTCTGAACTAGTTCTAAGATATGAGCCTGTGAAAATTATCACTTTTTTGCAAAAATGACACCGAGGCCCCAAATCTTTGGGGGCCCATAAAAAAAGTGCATGACTTTGGGCTATCACGTACTGGTTTCTGTATATGGCTATATTTCCATGACTTAAAAAATTACACAAAGTGTATTCTCATGTCCAGAATATCAAGAGCGTCAGATTCCACAATATTTACACCACCCCTAAATACAAATGAATTGACATGATCTGTCGTTCGTTTTTGTGTCAACATGCAACACTGAGTCTTTCGAGCGTTGAAAGCGATTGTCAGAGATTGTCACATGGTCCCGATTAAGGGAATCATTCAGGCTTTTTCTATAACTGAATGAATCTTCAACTATTTTGATGATATTCCATCTATAACAATCTCTGAGAAAACTCGCTATAAATCGAGAGCAGTTATTAACGAGGGCCTATCTAGAGCCACCAATGTACTATCGCCAAAACGGTGAATGACTAAATTTTTCCGATAGGATGGTTAGCAAGTCTCCCGTAGAGCATCCTCTACGAAAGCCATATTGGCGGCCGTTAAGTAAATAGTTGGACTCCAAATATTTAACAAAATGGTAGTTTGTAATACTCTCCATAACTTTGGCAGAACATTGCAGAACATATTGTTATTGGACGATAATTATCAGGGTTATTAGCGTATCCCGTGTTAGGAATTGACATTTGAGATGACTATGGAAGGAGTTATGATTAACGCTTTATGATGACTATGGAAGGACACTGATTGACGCTTAAATATGACTGTATAACGATCTTCGATTGAAACTGAAATATGACTATAGATATACTTATGAATAATATATGAATATGTATATGAATGTATAAAATCTTACGATTGAAGCTAAAAATTACTGTATAAAAATTTATGAATAAGTTAAAAACAGCAAATTAAAAAAATCCTTATTATTGTTTTTGGTACATTTAAAACAATTTTATGAAGTTTTTGGTAAATATTTACTTAATAAAGTGGCTTATGTCAATGATTTCTATATTAATCTTCGTTGGTATTATGACTTTATAGAATATTGGCAAAAATTCCAATTAGCACAATATTACAGAAGGTTCAAATTGTCTATATTAACTGAATTGTACTTTTTGTCTATAAAAATAATTAGGAATACTGGCCCCTTGTGTATTGTTTTTACATATATTAAGAAATATTATAGAATTAGTTTAAGGGCTCTGAGTCAGATGAGTCATAGAAATATATAAAAAAAACTTTGAGAATTAATATGTACATTTGAGTACATGTTTCTGTATTATGTATATAAGTACAAATAAAATTTAGCTGTTTTACCCACCCTTTAGTTATGAATAGGAAATGCATAAATAATTAAAACTTTTTCCGCCATTAAAATTTTCCCATAAAACCTTAAGGATATTATGTATTCTAAACATTTGCTGAAATGAAAAGGAATTACCACGTTTGCAACATGTTGCAAGTGTCTGCAAAACATGAAACTAATGATCTGCATTATGATCACGTGCAATTTAAGGAAATGAAATACTGATTTATTCTACTGTCTACATTCTTTAACAATAAAACATAGGAATGTTAAATTAATTATAAACTTTAGCTAATTGTTAGCGACAACAGTGGCCAGAGTTGTTATTAAAAAATCTTTCAGAAACAAACATCGTTCCCCAGTGTAAATATTGCCAAAATACTCACACAATTTCATATTGATCAAGAGTAAACATATGCTCTCATTTTAATACCATATTAAAAAGTGGATCATGCTTGTATTTCTTTTACATTTCAACTTTCTTTTAATCTTATAACAAAAAAAAAATCTGTTAAGAAAAGAAACAATTCAATAATTTATTTTTTTTTTTTTTTTGTTTGTTCATAATAAAACCTGTTCTGGAGGGCTTTTGTTTTTAAATTTAGCTGTTATTTTTGCAACATTTTTATTTTTTGCTAAATTTGAAGTTTTAATTTCAAACGAAGTTCTCTTCCTCTTTTCAATCCTCTCTATTACTCATACGCAAGAAACGGGCTCTTTTAAATCGTTAGCTTGAATATTGTTAACTGATTTAAGTAGTGTTAATTTTGTTGTTTTTATTTTTGTTTTTTTTTTTTAACTGAAAAATGTTTACGTATTAGAATGTGAGGCTGACAATGTACAGTGGTATATTATGCGAAACATTTTATAACATTTTATGTATTTTTAGAAAACTTGAGATATATATTTGCTGAGATATAGAGAAACTATCCGGAATTTATAATAAATCTCCGACATATATCTCAGATATAGTCCAGATCATAAAATAAATGCATACCAGAATATCTTGATTTGTAGCTTGATTTATCGCAATGAAATTTTATACTTCGGTAGACTATATAATTCTGCATAGAAAATTGATAAAGTTAAAACATCTTTTAGATTATAATTATAATAAACTTATAGTCCAGCCGGTCTGAGTTTTTTTTTACAGTGGGTCAAATTTTTTGATTGAAGGGAGTATTATAGTAAAGGAAAAAAATGTTGTAAGTTAATTTCTGAGATAATTCTTATTGTCAGAATTTTATGGGGATAATTTATGTGGAAGATCTTATCATCATTGGGTTTTACATGTTTTTTGAAAAAACCGGTTTTGATTTTTGTCTTTTAAAAAAACCATTTAACCGGTTTCGGTTTTTGTCTTTAAAAAAACCGGTTAACCGGTTTATATTTAAAATTTTTGATTCTTATGGCTCCATGTTTATGCAATTATTGTATATATTATACGAAATATTATCAAATGCCTCAATCTATATATATAAAAATGAAATGGTCCATGTATGTAATGTCATCACTTGAGAACGGCTGGAGCGATTTGGCTGATTTTTTTTTATTCGATTCGAAATTTTCATGAGATGGTTTGTAAAGAAAAAAAATTAAAAAATTCCGGGTAAAACTCGGAAATTCTTTTTTTTTGGTGATTCCAGTCAACTGTAATAAAAAAGCTCCCTAAAGTATGCAGTACAAATTTAGATTTTTTATTTGCAAATAAATAAGAACAGGGTGGTGTGCGTGGGTTGGAGAAACATGAAGAGCTAATATTAGTAAATGCTACCGGGCGAAGCCGGGGCGATCAACTAGTTTTCTATAAAATAAAACAATATTTTTAAAAATGTCATCAAAGTTTTTCAAAAATATATTTAAATGAGCTTTAGAAAATATATTTCATTAAAACCTGTTAACCGTCTTACAAAAACCGGTTTCTCAAAAAACCGAAAAGTTTAAGTTAAACCGGTCGAGTTTATAAAGATGGATACTCTAATTTGTAGCCTAATTCATGAGCAATCGCGTCAGCCATCTTGCGGAAAGCTTTTTCATACTCAACTGATCATTAAAAATTCACCACTGAGCCATGAGAGATTCCTATGTCTTCCACAACTTATCACACTTTCAATCTCCGATCGGCCAAAATCTGTCAAACACAAACTAAATGATACAGCTCGTTCAAATTTTAACAAGAGTCAATTGACAAATGGCTGTTGACAGAAACAGTGCTGCACGAATTAGTGTAAAAGTAGAACGGATTAAGAAATCGTAATAAGGACATTTATTCAAAGGGCTTATAACACTTAAATTCCTAAAACGGGGAAAATATGATCCAAATAAATGGATTTTCGATAAGAGAAATAATATGAATACCTTTTTGGAAACAAACAAAAATACGTTTTATTTTGCATGTTCCGAATTTGGATGTGTGTAGTCAGATAACTGTTTGCCATTCCGCTTGTAACATATCGAAATATTGGTCGCAGAACTAAAAAGTATATATATTCTGGGTGCTTATAAAATTCTAAGACGATCTAGTATGTTCATCTGTCTGTTGTTGACATAGAGCCTCGACGGATAAATTTTCTATAAATATTCTTTGTTGATATGAATTTTTAGGTATTGAAAATGGGCAAGTAAAACCAGAGTTATGGACTAAAATGTGAGACAACCTCCAAAATATTAGAAAATTTTGCACACATTGTTCTTTTGTTAAAAAATATCAAGCTCTGTTGAAAATAGCAAGAATTGATTTCTTCCAGCCGCCATACAAATTTCTATCCAGAATATGGCTCTATGCCTTCATACAACAGTCTTCATACAAAATTCAGCAGATAAGTTCTATGTAAAAAAATTTTAAACCGGAAGATTGGTTGAATCAGTTCATATTTGACCTTAGACCCAGAAATCACGCATAAATCTCTCACAAATTTCGTTGTCTACTTGAAATTCGATACAAATAATACTAATACATATCAAAGTCGCCATACCTAATTTTATGTACATCAGTCCATAATTTGTCATAGCTGCCATATAAGGTCCTCTTCTGATAAAACACATTAACCTGCATAAATATCTTACAAATTATCGATTTAGAGCAAAATTTTACACAGATAAGTGATATGTATGCAAAAACCAAACAGCTGGATGTTATGTATGTTGGTCCATATTTGATCATAGCCCCATATTAGGTCCACTTAAATCACATAAATGTACATAAATCTCTAATAAATGGCATAATCAATAATCCTCATGTACCCAAGAATCGAAGATTGACCCATAATTAGTCATAGGTTCTATATAAGGACCACTTCTGAAAAACACATTAACCCTCCGTTACTCGCAACTGATGTTGTTGATACAGGCAAAATTTTTTTAAACATCCTAAGTTTTAAACTATTTTTTGATGAAAATATATTCATACTGCAATTTTATTTGTATTATTTTTTTAAATACTTTGAATTTAATATTGTTTTTATGTTTCCGAAATAAAAAGTGAAGAGATTATTTTCAAACGCGCCTTTCTTTTATTGATATCAATTTGATAGATTGCGACTAGTCTGGATTGAAAATGAATATTGGTTTTTGTTACGATCAGTCCATAAAATTCCGTAGATTCCTCATAAGATAGATATGATCGAACACAATTATATGACAATCGCCCCTTAATAGATTATAACTTCGATATAAGATCCACATCCGAAAATACATTAACGCGCATAAATATCGATATGGATACAAATTTTAACACAAATGTTTTTCACATAAAAATATCTTGAACTGAAAGAGAAAATATCTACAAAAATCCTCTTACCTATCGATGGCTTAATATAAAAAATGCGTAACTAATTTTTTTTTTCAAAAATATCAAATAAAAAGGGTATATTAAATATCTTTATTAAAATAAAAAAAAAATAATTTTTAAATGAAATATGATGTCTCTTCTTATTAAAAATTACATTAAATCTTTTTTTGTGTCTAAAATTTTAAGGATTTTATTAAGTTTTTTCCTTCTCCTGTAAAGTAACAACAAATCGAATTACGACTTTTTTATATTAAACCATCGGGTGGGTTAGTAAGAGTATTTTTGTAGATACTTTCAAGCACTATTTTGACATTCGGATAAGAACAGAATTTTTGGTGATTTTTTTTTTTAATTCTCTAGTCCTGACGTGAACAACTTTGGGGATAGCCGAGTAGCCATATACGAACCGGTTTTAACGTAAATAACTTAAAAACACTTCAGTTCTGAAATTTCGTTCACTGGCTACCGAATTATTTTCAAAATAAAGAGTTTCTAAATCTGATGATTGTAACCGTTCTGTTAAAACTTTTTCATGAAGTACCGAACAATGATTAAACGTTTGATATAAAATTTGTACCATCTATTTTTCTATCAATACCACTGTGCGTCGGCACATCTGCGTTTGGTATTTTTTTTTTCTTATTTTTTCGTTTGTTTATTTTCAGTGTTTGTTTTCTTTTACTTCGTCTTCACCTCGTCTGATGATTTGGCCATAAACTTCAACTTGAAGTTTGTATAAAAATTCTTACTCACAATGGTTGAGGTTTAGTTAACGTCAGTCGATAGCTAGTGTAAGTTTGTGCGGTTAGAATCTTCTAAACGAAAAAACAAAAAAAAATTTAATTTAACGAAAAAAAAGAAAACAATAGAAGACAACAAAAAAAGAAACAATACAAAACAAGTTCGCTACTTAACACTTTTGTTTTATTCTTGTTTTTGCTCACAATTTGTTGGTGTCTAACGCGTTTAACTAATTAAATTTCAAAATAATTAATTTTTTCCTCTTGTTTATTGTTTATAATCTTCTTATAGGTTTTACATTACTTGTTATTGGAAAAAATCGTATTAAAAACTTAATTAAAAATGAAATTCGCTGTATGCACTTTGCTTTTGGCCGCTCTTTTGGCTGTTGTTTTGGCCGATTCTGGTAAGATCATGATGACGTTGCTAAAATCATTTCACACAATGAAAGATAACAAATGAATATTTTAAATAATATCTTTATTTAAATTGTGTATTACATCATCTCTATATTTAGTTAAAAATATAAAGAAGTTTTATTATTGAAACACGATTTGTGAGGAATTATTTTAAATAATTCCTAGAATTTTATACATGCTTATTTTTCATTGTCATTTTATATTTTTTTCAGATGCCGGTCATTTCATACCCAAGGCTTTCTATACACTCGACTCTAATGGCCACAAATCCAATTTACATGCCGTAAATCCTCATGTAAGTTTATAGATATTATAACATTTTTATTTTTACTAGCTTTAGATAAAAACATATCTTTGAAAGAGATTCTTAGAACAATTTAAGTTGTACACATAAAAAAATTCATGATTCCTAAGAATTTAGTTGGCATTTGCTTTTTAATGTTAAAATTTGTTATTTGTTTAATGTTAGTGTTAGTTTTATTTTTATCTAGTTTTATTTATTTTCAACTTAACTTCTACTTAAAGAAATTTCTTACTAAATAGCTGCGTACATAATAGATTTAAAGTGTTAATGACTTTTTGTTGGCTGCTTAATAGAAATCATTGAAAACTACTTTTTAGAAAGGTTTAGCTTTTTAGCACATCATTCATTAGCTTTTAAAATTTTAGGGGGGTTTTCCCTAAATTGTTATTAGTCATTGTGTTTACAAGACTTTGGATTTCTCAATATGTTTTTTAGGAAAGAACATTTTTTTAATTAACATGTTAAGGCTGTTTTAGAATGGTTGGAGGTAAAACCTCAAATTTATTCTTTAATTAATGCGCAAACAAAATTTATTGATTTAATCAAATTTATAATTAATTCAATATACACTTTTGAATTTTATTTATTTTTTTTAATTTTAATGCAAAGTCCAGTTTTAATTTACTTAGTTATATAAGACACATCCAGTTATGGATTAATTTAATAAAAAATCGTTTTGTATCAATAGTTACACAGAAAGAAATTTCGACAAAGTTTAAAAAGCTAAAAAAAAGTTGTCTAATATTTTGTTTAGGGTAATACTGACCCAGTAAACTCAGAACAGCCATCAGAAACTAATTTTCAAATTAAGATTATGAACCAGGTGCAAAAAGGTGAAGAGTGCCTCAGGGCATTGTTGCCGGTTTAGGGGTAAAAGCATTAAAATATAAACACGGTGCTACGATGGAAAAGAAACTTGGAAAACCACCCAGCGTGGGTTATAGGTCTTGCTGAGTACATAACAAATTGCGTCTAAAATTTTCAGAAACACTCTCAAGTTCAGAAGTTATTCTAAAAAACCGTTTTCAGTGATGTTCGCCAACTTATCGACCTGTCAGTTTTTGTCCAACTTTAAGATTTTTAAAGGGCTTGGAAAGAAAATTGATTACGCTTTAAAATGACGTGCATTTTTTGATACATTTGTAAGTTATAAGTGTTGTTTTTGTTAAGAATATTTAAAAGAAAAACTAAATTTATAAACATTTTTGAGTTTAGTCGCTTTTCATTGCTTATTTTAATATGAAAGCTTATAAAAATTTATACAAATGTATAAAGGAAATTTAGTTCTTTAATTATTCAAATCGGATGAAAATTGTAAAAGTTATCCAACTTTTCATTAACACCTTTTTTAATATTTTTCCCCCAGCGCATGTGCATAAAAAAAACAAAAAAATATATATTTGTAAAATTTTCTATTTATAAGGTAAATTTTTTCGAACATTTTTCGATAAAATTTAATAACTTTAAGAAATGTACACCGATTTTAACGAGTAATGTCTCATTTTTGTTTATATAAAATTGTCTTTAAAACAATTTGCAAAAAAATTGGTTTTCATAGAAAAAAATTAAAATATCTATTGTTGAATTTGAAAAAATTACGAAAAAAATTAAAAATAAAGCGAAACTTTTTATAAAAACTTAGACAAGTTTTTGGAATATATATTTCATACATACATTTTATGAAAGCCTAATTCTTTGCCAATCCATAATTGTTTAAGCGTTTGAAATCGGTCTAAAAATGTGTGAGTTACAGGTACTAAAGTACTACGACCTACCCTAAAACAGTTTTTGAAAATAACTCAAAATTTTGAGGGTGTTTCAAAATCTTTGAAAACGGTTTTAGTATGTCCTCTCACATAGGCTTATAACCACCATTAGGTCGCTTTTTAAGTTCTGACAAAAAGTGTTATTTTGTAGCAGAGTGTTATTATACGATTTTATTGAATAACTCGCCAACTTTTCAACTTCCTGGCTGTGATTCTTCTTGGGGAGTACCAACTGATCATGAGTCAAGGCGGATAATTTAATCCGTCTGCGGTCTCTATCTGCCATTCCTATTATTTTTTTTATATAACAAAAAAGTAAAAAGCTATGATATATAACACGCCGATAAATTTAGTCGCAAACCGCAACCGTGCCCTGAGGCACCCCTTAGTCTTTGCATTCTCAACACACTTTTTGTTAATTGTTTAACATTTACAAATTCATAGACTGAAAGAATATTTCAAATAGATCGGGCGACTAAAAGCTAGTAAAACATTGATTTAAAAAAAAACACACACAATATTTCACGTGCTAAGATTATGACATCACTCATAAAACAGCTGACAGAACAAAAACTAAAAGTCAGAATGCATTTTGACCTTCGAGGGAAATGTTAACAAATCTGTAGATTAAGTCACCGTTAAATTAAAAAAAAAATTATAATTACTTTTCGAGATAATTGGTGTTTTGTAATGCATGCCTTGAGGCACTCTTGCTAGACGCAGTTTGTCATATTGATCAATAAATTGGTTAACAATAACCTATTTCAATTTAACAATGAGTTTATTCTACTGATGGGGATTATTTATTGATTTTGTTATGCCGTTTTTAGCATATAGTAATATTCATCGATTTAGTTCCTAAGACGATCTAGCTATGTCCGTCCGTCTGTTTAAAACACGATAGGATCCAAACGAAAGGAACTACCTGGCTGGAATTTTGCACAAATACTATTTGTTGATAAGGTTTGTCCATGATTTCACCTAGCTCCCACAGAAATGTCCACTCGGAATACTGTTTGAGCAGTCGTAAAAATGTTAATTATGCGGCAATCCTGATAAAATTTTGCACAAATTAGTTCACTAACTCTGAAATTATACTATAAAGTATGGCGAAAATCTTGTCCCTAGTCCCCATACAAGGTCCGAATTTAAAAAAGTTCTCTTTCGAAAGGAATTATGTATTTTCCATATTTAACTGGGTCGATTCACTTAAATATTAGAATACAATAAAAATGTAGACATCTTTATAAACCTTAAAAAAAGCTGGACCAACATTGGACAACCAAAATGATTGCCTAAATTTAGTATTACAAATTCCCGGAAATGGAAAAAGTGTGGGAAATTAGAATCCTACTTAGTGCCAAAACACTGTTCAGTAACTTCGGGCAGTTGACGAAACCTATTGCAGTTCGAATTTCGTAACTTACCCGATATATTCGGAAAGTGGTATTCAAATGCCAGACGGATATCGTAATATCAATTCAACGAATTTGCTGGTTCATACGCAGTCTCTTGTCCATTTTGCATAAATGTGTTAAATTTTAAAATAAAAACTATTTACTCTCAATTGAGGGCCTTAGGGCCCAACTTTGGCGGTAGGGCCGAGCTACAAAGCATTCTAGGTAGCTACTGGGTTCGAGTGAGCTCTCTTGAAAGCCTGTTCGGAACTACTGTCATTGAGCAAAATTTGACTCTCCATATTACATGAATACTAGTGTTATTACATGTTCTCCATTATTGGATTTAACTATAATATAGTTGCACAATTCCATGGAAGCTACGTTTGGGTTTGATATAATGAGTCTAGCACATAAAGGCAAATCTGAGATATAAATCAAGTTATGTATTTGATCGAGCACACCTCCCTGTGGAAGACCTCATTCTCAACATTTTCTGTTACATAATCCGCCCTGTGTGCCTTTTAGGAGTTAAAAGGAACAAATATATATAATCGCTGTATTTGGTTTGATAATTATGACTCTAATAGTTTATGGGTGCTAAAAGGAAGTATGTACATATATTAGACATGTCCTTAAAATATACATTTGCTTTGGATGGGTCTTCTTTAGAACAAGTGCCGGAAATCGATTGAAAGTTGTAAAACTGGGTAAGTAATGGTACCTTTTTCGATATCTTAAAAAATTTCCCTATTTAAATACTGTTTTTTAAACATTTTCAATAAGTCTAATTCTACAGAAAATAATCTTTCTAACAAGGTATAAAGCATGAACATCGAGTTAAAAATAACCAAGTTATTAGCATTTCCCTACGTCATATATTCAAGAAAAACGACATTTTTGTATTATTTGCTCACTGTTTTGCATGCAAAAGTTATGTAAACAACTCGTCAACAATAGAAATGCGAATAAAATATGAGTAAACTAGCACTTTTTGCTCAATATTTGGTCAGATAAAACTCGTATAACTTTGTTATATTTCATTCGAAATTATTGTTTTATACCTTGTTAGAAAGATAATTTTCACTAGAAGCTTAGGTTTATTGCAAATATTTAAAAAACAGTATTCAAGTATGTAATTTTTTAAGATATCGGAAAAAGTACCATTATTTACCCAATTTTACAACTTTCAATCGATTTCCGGCACGTGTTCTAGTTATCAGTTTTCAATTAAATTTTGCAGTAGTTAGTTTTAGCTACTAACGAACAAAATAAGACCCATCCAAAGCAAATCTACTTTTTAAGGGCAAGTCTAATGTATTTATTTAATCTTGTGTAAGTAAGTAATAAGTCCATCATGACAAAATTTCGTATCCTCAAATGATGGAGTTTCTTTCAGCACTGTTTAGCTATTTTCTTGCATTTTCATTGTAGAAAAACGTGAAAAGAAAAAGTTGGATTAAAAAATGGTTGCATGATCGGGAAAAATATATCCACTTATGTTCAATGAACACAATTCTTCTTTATAAAGAAATGTAAGAAAAATTTAGTAAAATGTTTTACTGTCTTATTTGTTTTATTTTTTGCACTGCTAATATTTTTAAATTATTTGTTCACTTCTTACGAACATATCTTAAAATGATATCATGCTAATCGCTCAATATTTATCGCGAGATCCGTCATCCGAATTGCAAAATATTAAGCTATTCTTCGATATGGATCGCGATTCATCAATACATCATGCTAAATGTTCAATAAATATGGCTATACTGGATTGCGGAAAATTTATATTGTATGTGTAGCAGTGCCCATAGACTTTAGACAGCAGTTTGTGGCACAATAGATCATTCAAATTGAATGAAAGAGTTAAAAACATTAAGAAAAATGTACAAGAAATATCCACTAATAAATGTATTAGAAAATATGTTAAGTTTCAAAAAGAAGTGATAATTCACCAAAGCACTTTATTTCAACTATATTATTTTTAAAATAGAAACCTTATCAGAAGGGAAATAAACCAGCATTAACACATTTAAAACATATTAAAAAAACTGTTTTATAATGATTTTTGTCTTACCTTGAAAAGAAAACTGACTTAGCCTTTTTAAACTCTAAGCTAATGATACGTCACTTTAAAACTACTGAATGAATGTACAGGGCTTCTCATACGATCTTATTGCAATGGATCCATTTTTCATCACAAGTAATGATTTGGTGCATCATTTCGGACATGCAAAATCGTCTTTCAGGGTCTCTCGGCTTCAATTCGTATGGTACACTATTTTCCTGCTTTTGGATGAATCCTGCTGCTTGCAAATGTTTTGCAATTGATGCTTCAGTAGCTCCCAATAGTTTTGCAAGCTCTTGTTGAGTTTTACAACAATCTTCATAAAGTAATGCCTGAAATTCTTTGTCTTCAAACTAAAGAAGTAAAGCAAAACTTCTTGCATATGACGCTTTGTTGGTACAAAATTCGACATATTCAATAACTAAGTGAGAATAAATGACAGATATGTACCCTTCAAAATGGTATATGAGATATTAAAACAAAAACCGCGTTTAAAAGATACCCCATCTATTGTAAATCCAGCATTTTTAAGTCATAAATTTCGAATAGCATACTTTATCATGCAACCAGTCATCCAGTATATCCATACATTGTGATAATTTAGATTGTAAATGTATGAATTGGCAGCAAAATACTTTTTAGAGAAATCTTTGAGCTGTCTGCGAAATATTTTATTTTATAATCAGAGACAATTTCGAGCTTTCAGAAAGAGATTTATTTGATAGATTTTCTTCTCGTCAAGGAAGTTTTGAAGGAGACCTTTCATTTATTAAAGCAGTTTTGATATATTGATTTCCTTTATAGGGAAATTTTAAGTTTTCATTCAGAGAGTTTCTCTATAAGAGGAAATTTCGTGCTGTCATCCATAGATTTCATTTAAGAGAGAAAATTGTAAAATTGCTGACTATTGGAAGATTTACTTTATAAGATGAAATTTTGAATAGCCGGCAAGTTCTTTATTAAAGATATGTTGAGCTGTCAGCGATAGATTTACTTTTGATAAAGGAAATTTTGAGCTGAGATTTACTCTTCATAGAGAAAATTTAGAGCTGAAGTTATCGGTTAAAGAATTTCCCTATAAGAGGAAATTTCATGCTGTCATCAATAGATTTCGTTTAAGAGAGGAAATTGTATGCTGAATAGTGGAAGATTTACATATAAGAGGAAATTTTGAATAGCCGAGAAAAGATATTCACATATTAAATATATGTGTTGAGCTGCCAGTGATACTTTTTCATAGAGGAATTTTTTAGCTGAGATTTCCACTTCATAGAGGAAATTTAGAGCTGCTAAATTTTAAGTTTTTTGCCGGAGAATTTCCCTATAAGAGGAAATTTCATGCTGTCATCAATAGATTTGATTTAAGAGAGGAAATTGTAAAATTGCTGACTAGTGGAAGATTTACATTGTAAGACGAAATTTTGAATAGCCGACAAGAGATTTTCTGTATTAAAGATATGTTGAACTGCTAGCGATAGATTTACATTTTCATAGAGGAATTTTTTAGATGGGATTTCCTCTAGAGCTGCAAGAGTAATAAACTTATTTTATCAGTTCAACTCCAAACCCTGAAGACATCATCAAAGGCTGCATGTTTTGGTTTGTTTTTTATTACTCATGGTACTCATGAAATGTACTTAAGAGTTCATTCATTCGTAATTATTTTAAAATACCTAAGAAATGAGATAAAAAAGAAATAAAACAGCAAAATAACTGAATAAGTAAGTTAAGTAGACAAAGAAAAGCATAGAAAATACACAAGAAAATACAAGACATCAATTAACACATTTGGCTTCCAGTTTTTAAATCAGTACACGCTACACACTTAACTATTAAATAACTTAAAAGGGCATTATAAAGGCAGTCGATTAAATATGATGTATGGAATATGTGTTGATTCAATTCAAATAGCTAGAGGGCAGTTTAAGAGGAAATTAATTTCGAAAATAACGACAAAATAATCATTCTTAGGGCTGGTTTTTTTACTTGAATATCAAATGTCAATTAATAATCAGATTGTAGTTTAAACTTCATAGCATTCCCATACACAAGGTCAGAAAATGTCACATTTTGTTATGATAAAAATGAGTAATTTATGAAAAGAGAAAATAAATTTGAAAAATTCCGGAAAATCAAATTGAAACAAAAAATCTTTTCAAGTTTCTTTCTTATCGAAATTTTCCATTTTTTATGTTTTCCTGCACATACATATATTTTGTCACCAGCTGTTTGTACTTTCAGATTTAATTGTTAGTTTAGTTAAACAAAATAATCTGCGATCCAAAAACATCATTCGTAGATTAAATTAAATTTAATCTTCAGTTGCCCTTAGTGTAGTGTATCAGTTTTAAAATGTTCTTTATAATTTTCAATTAATTTTGATTTATTTATTTATCCACTTCATTAATTGTATTTATATTCTTATTAATTTATACAAACATACATATATTTTTTAATTTATTTTATATTTTCAGACTGCTCATTACTTGAGGCGTTTACGTAGACAAGTGCACTCAGTGTCTTCATCCTCATCCTCTTCATCGGTTACTGGTGCTGATGGTGTTACACACTTCACTACACAATCTTTGAACGCACACACACCCGATGTAGAGTAAGTAAACATAAAATATATATAAAAAAAAATAAATAAATATCAATCAATATTTTTTCAATTGATTGCAATCAATAAAAAAGATTGGTATTTCTTTAACTATTTATGTATGTTACAAATGCGAGTGGACAGTGAATTGCAATTAAATATTTATGTACAATACATATATTCGAAATTAATTTTTTTTTTATTAACAATTGTGTTTTTCTCTATTTTTACTTTTCATTTATCCATTATAGTTTCGCTAGCCGTTTCGGTGGCAGCACTGGCACTGTTGGCCATGTTGTGCAAACTACTGGTGTCATCGATAGCAAAGGTCAAGTCTACTACAACACCAAACAAGACCATTTTTAAATTAAAACATAAATCCCACTGATTGATAATTGCTTTTGTGTTTTGAATTATTATTTTTTTTTTTACTTTTTTTTTAAACTTTGTAAACAATATTTATTTTGAATTTGTAAACTATTCCTATTGTTTTGTAACGTAAATATGTAATTCGAAAATAAATTGTGATTTTATTTTTTAATTTTAACTTCATAGTGGGTGTGGGTTTTTAAAGATTTGGTTATGAATTGTTTGAAGAATTTTGAAATATCGAAAATGCAAACAATTAACAATTCATATTTAATTTTTCTTTATATATTGAATTTTTTATATACTTATAAGGGATGTGTGATTTAACAAATAATCTTTATTAATAAAATTTCTGATTAATTCATTATTCGAATAATGGAACATTTAATAATTCACATTTATAATTAGTTGAATAATTTTCTTTTTGATTATTTAAGGTTCATGAATAACACAGGGCAACAAAATCGAAAAAATTTTGGAGGATTTTTAAACCACTACACAATTTTGATGTATTGTGGTTCCAGTAGTACAAAAATGGTAAAATTTTTAAATTCTATGGATAGATTTTTTTAAAATTATTTTTTCTAAAATTATGAATTTTAAATGTTTCTCCACATAATTTATGATAACTCAAAAACGGTTAGTCCGATATTATTGCGTTTTGTTAAAATTTTTGTTACAATAACAGAAAAAACACATGTAAAATTTACACTCAAAATACACTCTTGTACGCACACACAATTTTCTGAAAATAGGCGAATTCGCTTAATTGTTAATAAATTCGAAAATAATTCATGGATTTTTATGATCGATATCTCATTTTGTTCCTATTACATGTGGCTTTGCGATAAAGCTATAAATCTAAACAATTTCTGCCGTTTTCGATTTTTCATGATTTTTTTAAAACAAAAAAATTGGATATTTTTACATAAAAAATATTTTTTTTGTTTCAATTTGTTATTATAACTCCGAAACTACTGAGCCGAATAAAACGCAATAGATATGTAAAAATTTGTACATAGCATGGGGAAATGCTTTCAATACTCAATCAATAGAAAGAAGAACATTAACTACTCAATTTTATGTATATCAAACAAAAAAGGTAAATTTTGTGAAAATGAGCGAATTCACTTAATTGTGAATAAATTCGAAAAGAATCAATCGATTTTTATCTTCAATATCTAATTTTGTTTATATTATACGCGGCTTTGCGACAAAGTAATAAACCTGAACAAGTTCTGCCGTTTTCGATTTTTCATGAGTTTTTTAAAACACAAAAATTTGCTATTTTCACATAAAAAATATATTTTTTGCTACAATTTGTTATTATAACTTCGAAATTGCTAAGCTGATTAAAACGCAATATATAAACAGATTAAAGGCTATATAAATTTTAACTTTTCTGAGTTTACTTCAATAATATCGGACTAACCATTTTTGAGTTATCATAAATTATGTGAAGAAACATTTAAAAAAATTCACAATTTTAGAAAAAACAAGTAAGAGTGCTATATTCGACTGTGCCGAATCTTATATACCCTTCATCAAATTATACTTTAAAATAATTTTTTTTAAATGTTTTTAGTTAAACAAAATTTAATTTTTTTTAATTGTTTTTTTTTGAAATTGTTTTTAAAAAAAGTTTTTTCCAAATTTTTTTTTTTTTGGCAAAAAATTTATGACAAAAAAAATTGTTTGATGAAAAAACAATTCGGGTTAAAAAATATTTTTCCCGATTTTGACCTATTGTAGGTCCAATTTACTATAGCCTTATCTAGATCGTTGCAATGGACTTTGAAATATCTATCATTAGATATCCATATTGTCTATATTAATGACTTAGTAATCCAGATATAGATCAAAAATAGGTAAAAAATCGAGGATGTCCCGGTTTTTTGCTCATATCTCCGTTATTTATGGACCGATTTTGCTGAAACCATGTCTGACAGAATTATTGAAGATTTGAATCCCGAAGATATCTGATTTCAACAGACAGACGGACAGACATGGCTTAATCGCCTCCGCTATCTATAAGGATCCAGAATATATATACTTTATAGGGTCGGAAATGAAAAATGTAGAAATTACAAACGGAATGACAAACTTATATATACCCTTCTCACGAAGGTGAAGGGTATAAAAATTTTAAAAAAATCTATCCATAGAATTCAAAAATTGTAGCATTTTTGTACTTAGGTAGCCTTTTTTTTGCTGTTGACCTGTGTAATTGACTAGTCAGAAATTTTAATAATTTAAAAAAAAGATGATTTGAATTTTGTGTAAGTTTCACCATGAATGGCAATTAGATCATTCCGTTTGTAATTTCTACCTTTTTCATTTGCGACGCCATAAAGTATATTTAGCTAAGCAAAAGGTATAATTTGTGTACCGAATCATTACTTGCGATGAAAAATGGGTCCATTAGGATAACCCGAAGCGTAAGAGATCGTATGTGAAGCCTGGCCAACCAGCCGAATCGACACCAAAGCCAAATATTCATGGCGCAAAGGTAATGTTCTGTAATGTGGCCAGGGAACATGTACCGATCGTTTGAAGCGAGTATTGTTCAAAAAACGCCCAGAATATGAGGCCGGAAATGAAATCGTTGCATTACCTGTTAAAAAATATTTAGAATGAAATGTAGTCCTAACATTGCCCCGTCCGACTACTATTTGCTTTATTCAATGCAGGACGCTTGCTCTGCGATACGTTTCACTTAAGATCAGAGTATCCGAAATTGGCTTCTTGGCTTCAATAGATGAACAGTTCATTTGGCGCCGAATCCATATGTTTCAAGAAAGATGGGAAAATATTAATCAAAATATAAACAGAAATGCTGATTAATCGACTAACCAGAAATGATGATTAATCGATTATTCCGTATAATGATTAATCAGAATGCGAGATTATTTGATTAATTGCATATTTCCAGACGACTCCTCTTGAAAATTAAATGATATTTTTTTTAACAAGTTTATTTTCAACTTCTTGTCACTATTATTATTAAATGTTACCGAACTACAATACACCTTTTCATGTTGAAATTGAGAAAATCCAAATGAATATGCGAAATCGAATAGAATCATAAGAAAATAAAAATTCAGAAATGTAAATTAATATTGAAAAAAAAACAAAACAAAAAATTAAATTGTTAAAATTCAAATTGAATTTCAGAATAGCAAATCACTATTGAAAAAAAAACAAATAATATTGAGAAATCGAAATTAATATTGAAATTGAGAAAATAAAAACTGTAATCCAAATATAATATGTTCTTATTTTAAAATATTTATTTACATACATGAGTATGCATTATTTAGAAATTTATTATTTATCTATATCTATTTAAGTTTTCTAAATATCAAGTTGTATTTTAACGATTTCAATTTTAATTTCTCAAACATTATTTTCGATTTCTGAATCTCTTAATTTGAATTTCTTAATTTCAATTTCTCATTATTATTCAATTTGAATTTCTATTTATTATTTCTCAACATTAATTGGGATTTTTTGATTTCAATTTTTATTTTGTCAATATTAATTTGATATTAATTCTCAATAACAATATGTCAATTTCTAATGTTAATCTAGTAACATAAAGTTGTCGAGGTTAAAGAATGTGTTTTGTTGAAACAATATCATGGGGATCTAAAATTGTGCCTTAGAGTATGCAGTGAATATATCAAAGTAACAATTTTATACATTTGAAATATTGCTTCAAGCTGGCTTTCAAATATATTCTAACTACAGTCGAATACGGCTAAATCAGCATTGGTTAAAGTGAACTTTTTCTACAATGAAGATAGATTTTTTTTATAGATTGTGGAAATGTTTATAACAACAAGCCTTAAATAAACTATAAACAAGTATATATATCTGTGGTCATATGGAAGAGTAGCTTAAGTCGACATAAGGTGAATTCATAATGAAAAAAATTTTAAGTAGAAAATGTGACAAATCATCTATATTTACCAATAGGGTATGTATTTACCAAATATAGGTAAAATTGAAACCCTAAAATCAAAAACAAAACATTTTTGAAAACAAATAAATTCAATAACACTGTCCAACAAATTGAGAGTTTTTTAGATATGTCGGGCCTACGGTGGTTCGAAACTTTCTAACAGTTATCTCGTCACTATAAAAAGTAACACTTATACAAAGTTGGAACATATAAAAAAATCCTATTTTTTAAGTTTTTCCCCAAAAAAGTCCCTATATTTTTTTTTTGTAGAAAATTTTTTTTGAAATGTTGATAGCCAAATTATCTAAAGCGACAAAACAAAAATTTTTCAGGAGAAGGTTTTTTTTGATTATTTTGAAATTTATACATAGAATTAAAAACGTTATGATGCGATATAATATAATTTCGTTCAAGCTATTTGTCTATTTTTCAAAAATATTTATAACTTTTGACAATTAAAAATTCATGGAATACTTTATAGAAAAATATGTAAAAAAATGTTTTTTTATTGAATTTTTGCATAGATACAAATTTTTCGAATTGAAATTAAATTTTTATTTATGAATAGTTTTTAATGAAATTTCACAGTTATGTAGATTTTTCTATTTAAAATGGAAAAATAAAAACAAATTTTGAAATTTCAAAAATGGTAATTTTTAGTTGTTTGGCTATAATATCCATACCAGGACCGGAGACCCTTTACAAAATAATTAGAAACATATTGAGCCACCTATAATCGGTTACTATATTTTGATATCGTATACGCGATTTGAGAATTTTTGGCCTAAAGTTTTATTTTACATAAAAAATAGGAGGTTTTAGAAAGGACCTGGTCCCCTCGGTAACAACAATTTTGAAATTAATTTTCCTTTAAAATATTTTATGAAGACAATGCTTTCAGAAAGTAGAAATTCCTTATACATCCTCTTAGAAATTTTTTGCGATAACTTAAAAAGAAAAAAAGTAATTTTTTCCCAAAAAAATAGCGAGAAATTGCTTTTTAAAATTTTTTAAATTCGAATGCATATAACTTTGGACTTAGTCATTTGGACTTAGTCATTAGTCTACATGTATGTATAATGTTTTTGAAATCGGAACTCAAACCAAGAAATAATATCGTTTTAAAAATGTAACATACCCTAGGTGTCCTACTTTGAGGGCCCTTGTCGCGCTCCTGGTGGGCCCATAAACTCGACAACACTTCTTCTTTGCGCACGTGAAATTTCATCCAAACATTCTAACCATTTAGAAGTTACAGATTTCCCTCTTCCCTCTTTTTTTTATACCACTGTGTGTCGCTTACGATAAAATTCGTTTACTGTAAACTATTAACATTGACTTACGATAAAATCTTACCCCCTATATTTTTGGTGTTATTAACAATTTTGATATTCTGAGAACGCTAAAACATCAGTCGGTTCATAAAATTTGAATTTCTGCAATAAAACAAAAATTTTAAAAATGTCGCTTACGATAATTTGGCACTAAGGGCTCGATATAATGTGAGCAATGACAAATAACTATCTGCAATTGCTGTCTTTAATTTAATAAGCGTTTTTTGACTATCGATTTAGACTAGTTAAAGGAGTATTTGGTATTGGCATATTGACTGCTCACAAGCATTCATCAAATGCATCTAGATATTATTTAGGTATGATCTCGAAAAATGTAAATGTAAAATTTAATCTATAAGCCTTTTAAACAATTATTTAGATCATTAAAGCGAAAAGCCAGATTTTATTAAATATTGTAACGTTCCTGTAATAAATCCATATTTGACTAAACAAATAGAACTTCAGCTGTTAATAAATATTCAACAACTGTGATATTGGTGTGACAGTTATTTGTTTTATATAAAGTTATTTAAATATATATGGATAAATATAAGCATCATGAATTCATATTATTTACTTACATCAGTTTATCAAAAAGGTTATCATATACTGGAAGATTGTAAACAAATTATTTTAAAGAAGATTTACTGGAAAAAAAAAAATGGAAAAAGATAATTTAATACGCCTATACCCATAATCATAATTTATTATTTGATGGAAATTATTTGGATTACCCTAAAAGGGCATCAGATGAACTTCAAAATACATGTTTTTTGCCGGTTTATTGAATTTATGTTTGTTTTAGATTCATATTAATATAAAGCTCCACCTTAGAAATTGACAAATCTTTAAATTAAAAAAAATAAGTTTGTTTATACATACGTAAATAAATATACTCGCATGTAGTTTATTGATATAGATAATCACATTAGCATTTAATGTGTTAATTTTATACAACCATGAACTAAATGCAGACAACAACCTTAAACAACCTTTTTTATTTTTATTTATATTTATATTTTTTAATTTTAACACATCCAAATAAAAATCAAACATCTTGCCGTCCCATTAAAGCAGAACCCTCCACTTCCAATGGTAGGCATCTGCGTCATCAGCATCAGCATCAACAACGTCGACGTCAGTGATAAAACTACCTTAAGATTTGAAGGGAATCTACATTCGTCAATCATTATATTATGTGTGTCTTCAAATTATTTTGTTTATTAAAATTTTAATTTCTTTTTTTATTTTTGCTGTTAATCAATTAAAAAAAAAGATGCCAACTAGATGAGGAAATCTTGTTTTATTTCAATTTATTTTGTGCTGAACACTTTAATACAAATTGTAATTATTTTTAGTTTTTTTTTTTTAAGAAATTTTAATTTTGAATTTGTTAATAAAGTCGCAGCATCAGGTCTGCGAAATACTTATCTTTTGCATTTAAATTTGGTATTAAAAAGCAATATTAAAAAAACATTTTTGAAATAAAAAATCAAAAGATTTTAACTTAAGAGAAAAACAAAACAGGTTATTGGCCTCGCTTTAGTTTTTTTTTTTGCATAATTTTTTATTGAAATAATTAAACCCCAGTTAATGGGATAAAATAGCCAATAAAAATATTTAACAAAGTAGTAAATAAAATTGAATAAAAACAAAATATTTTTGGCATAGTTTGCAAATCCCCTCGTGCGTTGTATTGTGGAGAAGAAAAGTTTTCGGACACTTAAGAATGCTCAGATTGCACTGCACAGTAGGTCATTAAAAAAGTATGAATTATTGCTAATAAAGTATATTTTTCTCTCAAAGCGATAACGTAAAATCAAATAAGAATAAATATCCAATTTGGAGACAGAAATAGTCGAACTAGATTTCTACGGAATATTCGATCAGTTACGATATCCGTAATAGCGCAAAATTTGTGAGAATACTTTTGAAAAGAAGAAGCTTAATTATTAAAAGAGAACATTTTATAGAAAATTTTCGACATAGATAGATTTGAAGGGGTGTGTACTATAGAAGTACACTTCCACTCGGAGACCCATAAGATGCATTGTTATACCTTTAAGAAATATAATCAGGTGTGAACTTAAAGTGAAGAGATGAAATTGTGAGAAAAAAGAAAGATGTCAGGTACCATAAAGATAATTAAAGTGAAAGACCCAGTCCAAAGAAAAAGAGGAAGGACAGGATATAAATATAGACTGGTATTCACATAGTCGCGCTACTTAAAAATAGCCAGTCTATTTCCCTGATAAAGCCTAGTAGATTTCCTAAATCGTATCTAACTATATTTTCGGGTTCATCTTGGAATCTTTCCACTAGCCGTTTTTGCATGAGACCCTGTAGTCTAGGACAGTAACACAGAATATGTTCCACTGTGTCTAGTTCCTCAATATCCTCGCACAACCTACAGAAGTCCTGTGCGCCCATATCCCATTTACCAATGAAGGCTCCAATTGGTATTCTGGTTGCCTTTGCATCCAACTATGGCCCTGGACACCCGTCCTACTACCAGGATTGTTTCGTAGAGTCCCGGAATCTTTTGAAGATCAACCTATAATAGTGGCATATCGGAGGTTTAACCTCCCCGTCCCTACTAATATAGTTCAGATCCAAACTCTGTCTGGCCAGTTCATCTGCTATATCATTCTCCTGTATTTTACAGTGCCCTGGTACCCAACACAATCTGATTGTGTATAGTTCCATTAATGCTTCTAGAGCCCTCTTACAGTTCAGCACTATGTACGAGTGTACCATATGGCATTTCAAAGCCCTCAGTGTTGCCTGACTATCTACATAAATTGTCACTACAAACCCCTCTGTGACGTGTACCAAGTCTATGGCTTTCCAGATCGCTGCATTCATGTGGGAGTCTGTATGACACTTTGATGTCCTCATATACTACATAAACTCCGGCTTCCATGCCAGATTCCATTTTGGATCCACCAGTGAATACTGCACCCCTACAAACAGCTGTTCAGATCAGCAATTGGATGTGAAATATTGAAGTCTAAAGCTGTTCCTATGGTCCGAAATCCCAGTAGGGACGCTGGCCTGACCAATTACACCTAGCTCGTACAAAATGTTCGTGTGACCGGCTTTGGTATTACCAGAGACGACTCAAAGATTCCAAACAAGATCCTAGCCGCCACATTTGCCACATATTCCTCAATTTTCAGTAAGTTAATGAATATTATTTATTATTTTAAAGTAAAGAGAAATTTCAAAAATAATCCTAAATCATTCTATCAGTTCGTCAATTCAATTCAAAAACAAAATGATGAAATTTGGTGACATAGAATCTTCAAATGATTCGGAGATTTGTGACATGTTTGCTGACTTCTTTTCCTCTTCGTATTCTAATAAGAGCTTGAATCAATTATCTAATTATCCGTATCCAATATTTGAAACGACTCAAATAAATTGTCCAGCAATACATACATCAACTGTTATGACAGCTGTACGGAAATTAAAATTTTCATATATAAAAGATAAATATGGTCCCGATGGTGTGCCGAGTTGTGTTATTATGAAGTGTTTATATCCGTTTGTATTGCCCTTAACATACTTATTTAACCATCACCTTCCAATGGTTATTTTCCTGATTTCTGGAAAAAATCATATATTATTCCTTTGTTCAAATCCGAAAGCAGATCCAATATTTCTAATTATAGAGGTATAGCTAAATTTAGTGTTATTCCCAAACTTTTTGAGAAAATAGTAACTGAAACATTATCACATCAAGTTGCATCATTTCTATCTCCATTCCAGCATGGATTTAGAAAAGGTTGTTCAGCTACCACTAATTTATTGGAATTTACAACTTCAGTGATAACATCTTTTTATTCCGGCTTACAAACTGACACTATCTATAGGGATTTCAGTAAGGCATTCGATAAAGTGAATCATGATCTTCTTCTGTATAAATTAGACAAACTTGGACTTTCACCTGTATTTCTCAAATGGATTTCCACATATTTGAAAACCAGATATCAATGTGTATTGTTCAGAGACTATAAATCAAAAAATATTCCAGTTATATCTGGTGTTCCTCAAGGTAGTCATTTGGGTCCAGTATTATTTCTAATATTCATTAATGATCTACCATCCTGTATTAAGAATTCCAAAATGTTAATGTATGCCGATGACGTTAAGCTCTTCCTTAGCTTAAATCAATCTAACCAATGTTCCTTACTTCAAGCTGATCTGGATAATTTTAACCAATGGTGTAATAAGAATTTAATGTATCTGAATTTGAAAAATGTAAACAAATGACATTCTACAGACGAAGTCCAGTAATCTGTAGATACTCGATCAATGATCATCAACTTGATAAAGTTGAGATATTCCTTGATCTTGGCGTATTACTTGATAATAAATTATGTTTTAATTCTCACATTTCACAAACTATTAACAAAGCCAAAGGGGTATTAGGTTTCATCAAACGCTGGGGAAAAGAGTTTGATGATCCTTATGTCACAAAGCAATTGTTTACGTCACTTTTGAGAATATGCTAGTGTTGTCTGGGATCCGCAGTACGATACCTATATAGGAAAATTGAATCCGTCCAAAAACAATTTCTTTTATTTTGCCTTCGCAAACTCCCATGGAATTCAAACATTAATTTACCATTATATGAAAGTCGATTAGCACTCATAAAACTCCCTACTCTAAAAAGTAGAAGAATATATATGAATATCTCATTCATGATTAATTTACTGAATGGAACAACTAATTCGGAATTCCTACTTCGTAAAATCGAATTCATAGTTCCAAATCGACCAACAAGGAATTATATCCCACTTAAGATCCAATATTTCCGTTCAAATTATGCAAACTTTGATCCAATGCGTAGAGTTAGTGCTCAATTCAATAACTTCTATCATCTTATTGACTATTCGACTGATCCTAACGTCATCAAACGGAGTATTCATTTATTAAACTGATCACATTTAAACTTTGTATTTTTTAAATTATACTATAGTAAATACATTTTAATTAAGATTTAAGAATTATGCTAGCCTGTAAGAAATTGTAATTTCATTGGCGATTTAAATAAATAAATAAAAATATATCCAATGCTGCCTGAGTTGTGCTAACGATGGCACCAGTGAAGGCAATGTAAGTACATCTCTGAACTTACAACCGATGTGTAAATCCAGTTTACCATGCCTAGTCCTCAATTCTTACCAATAGAGTTCCTGCAGGTGTAGTATGCATTGAGACCCCTTTTAGGCCTTTTCTGAGTATTCCACTTCCATGATAATTTGTTATCAAGGAAGGTCCCAATATGCTTGGCTCCATCTGATAGTATTAGCTCAACGCCATCTGGTAAAGAGTTGGGTTTGCACTGAACCCCATTGCCTTGGCACAGGTGTAGAGGTCGCCTAGCGCTGCCTGTATGATTTCGCTGATTGTCGAAAGAAGCTTTCCCTTGATCAGGATCACAATAAGTAACTATCATCCTACCCTTAGGTAGTAACCTAGTAACCGCTAGTAAGGGAAGACTTCTTCACCCTGCGGTGTACCCCTGGTAACCCGTCTTTTAATTCAGTCATCCTCTAGGCTTGAGTTGATAATTATGCTACCAAGCATCAAACAAAAAAAATTTCCCTTGAGATTTTTGAGCCCGAATTGCATAATAATCAGAAATGTTTTCACAAAAACTGAATAACATTAACATGTTTTGGAACACTGACTAAAATTATATTTTTTTTCGAAATCTTATGAATTAAAATCGCAGTTAATACGAACATTTTCAATTGGGAGAATCCATATCAAAACGGACAGAAAACTGCTATTTTCGGATTTGTTATCTTCGATTTTAATGAAATTTACCACACATATTAAAGTTCCAAAGGGTTTCTCAAATCAATGACTTTTTCATCGGAAACCCATTTCATTTCAAAAATATCGCGATTTGAAAATTTGTTAAAATTGCATAAAATTATATACACATAATTGCCCATAACTATGAAACTACTCAAAGTCCCACATAATTTTTAATTGCATTTTAAATGCAAAGATATTGTCTTAAATGGTGTGAATACAATTGCTTACATCCGAAAGGTTAAAAGTCAATTTTCGGAGTATATATTTCAATGTAAAAAATATCAAAGATCGCGATGTTAAAAATTAAAGAACGATATGGTGTGAGGACACAAACTCTCTACTATATTCGTGCACAAAATTTTCGATGGAGACTCGATTAGTTCAGGATTAATAAAGAAACCCGTTATTAAAAATACGTTTTTTGCAGGAATATAGTAGAGAGTTTAGGTGTGATCATAATATTTTATTTTTGAATTTTTAAAACCGTGGCCTTTGATATTTTTTACATTGAAATATATACTCCGAATATTGACCTTTAAGGACAATATCTTTGGCTTTAAAATGGATTCAAAAATTATGCTGGTCTTTGAGTAGTTTCAAAGTTATGGGAAATTATGTGTATGTATATAATTTTAGACAATTTTAACAAATTTTTCAATTTTCAAATCGCGATAGTTTTACATCGGAATGAGTTTCCATTGAAAAGGTCACTGATATGAGGAACATATTGGATATATTATGTATGTGGTAAATTTCATTAAAATCGGAGATGGTAAATCCGACTGCTGTCCGCTTTCACATGGATCCTCCCAATTGATATATTTCTATTGAAAAATTCATAAACATTTTAAAAAATATTAATTTTTTGTTGCTTAAAGATTTTTTCTCCACAATAATGTGTAGCAATTTATTTGAATGAAATTTATTATTAAGATTTTATAAATGTAAATAAAAATAATAATAATCTTTAAATAATAATGATTGTTTATTTAAATTAAAAATGACTTCATCTCTAAACCATGTCTTTACTATATTTATTTTCCATAAAACAATATTATTCCATTCATGATTTGTATTTAGTTAGAAACACAAGAGTCACTAAGGTGTGTACTTACTGTTGTCCTTCACTGTATTAAAGAAAAATATTCGATTGTTTTGATTGCATGCGTATGAATTTTGAATGATTTCTTATTAATTTTGAATGAATATGTTTAAATAAATTACAAATGTCGGTGTGGATTAGTAATGAGAACAACATAATTAAAAAGAAATAAACAAATGTGCAGTGGCGTTAACTTAAGTAGCATAAGTTTTGAATACATTTTTTATAAATTCGTAAATAAAAAAACTAACTTATGTACATTTGAAGTGGAAAATGTAGGTAAACAGATATAAAATGCTTAATTTATGAACAAAATGACAAAAGGTTTAGATCAAGGTTGTTGAACTAAAGGAACCATGCCCTCAAAACCTTCAGTTCAAAAGATTGGGAATCGTCGACCTGTAGCTCTTGACATTGACGGTTGGTTTGACCAACGTCGTTCTCAAAGAAATTTGGATCGATGACGCCGATAGTCCAAAATTCTCAGCAATAAGTGAATGCTCTTGGATCTCATGTGGATTGGGAGCGTACAAAATTCAACAATTTTGTTTGTTGAAATACCCACTCAGTTTTCTAGTGAAAATTAGCGGAACGTTGCCCGAACAAAACATCCATTTTGATAAACCTATTTTATCATTTTGCCATGGTTATTTGACAGAACAATAATATGGCCGCAATCAACTGTCAAAGTTCGGAAGTCCCTATTGTTAGAAGACCCTTTATTTGATAGAATTCTGAAATATTTTCAGAAAAAGAAATTTATGAATTCCAATTTGTGATTAATTTTTAGACGTTATAGTAACCTAAGAATTTCCATTAATATTATTATTATTATTAAAGAGAACCCACTGTAATGTAAAACCTGTAATGAATTTTTCAAAATGACCTGTAACCATTTAAATTTAACAAAAAAAACAAAAAATTTCCAGCAACCAAATTATTTTAATTGAAACATTCACATTGAAACTGGAAATGCAGGAAGTTAATAATTTTAAACGCACTTGACAGGACGAAATATTTATTAATTTACTTTTATTGTTGTTGGCATCCCAAAAAACAAAAAAAAAAACAAAAGTCGTATATCATGATTTAAATGAAAAATTTTAAAACATGGATTTATTTCTTTAAACATATTTATAACACAAAACAAAAACTGCCGACTCATTGTAACCATATTTAGGAGTAGTACAGCCAAAAAATAAATGTTAATCAGTTGTAACAACATAAATTTAACCCAATTTCAAATTACTTTCATTATCAATAAACAACTATTTTGATTTTTGGGTGTATGAAAGAAACGAGTGCAATGTCTGAAGACGAGGTTTATTTTGTGAAATGTAGTTGACCTTGTGCAAAATTACACAATACCGGTGACTGAGAAAAAAAAGGTTTGGATATTTAAGAAAAAAATTATCGAATGAAATTGAAAGAAAAAAAATTGTAAAAAGAGAGCATGAAATCAAATTATTAAGGTAGGTTTGACTTCGACTTCTTTTGCTGCATCGTTCAGTGATGTTGCAAAATATTGATGCTGTTTGTTTTTTTAAGGGTTTCCTTTGTTGTCTTGTATTTAAAAATATTCATATGTGTGGAATCATGGTTTTATAGAAGTGTAAATGTTGTTTACATTGTGTTGCTGCTACATATTGCAGCATGTATGAGTATTATAATTTTCATGTATTTTTTGTAAACAATATTTACTACATGAAAGTACAGTTTTCTTTGATTTTTGAAATTCATATGTATTTACTTTTAAACCTTTATTGGCGCCACATACGGTACCGTGAAGTAACTCCCCACGAAAAAATGAAATAACACCCAACAAAGTTTTCATACAACTTAGAACTTATTTCATTATGAAACAATTCCTAATGCATAGGACTGTTTCATAATACAATAACTGTCTTCACACAGAAATTTTTTTTTTATTTTCGGCCTTAGTCCGGGCGCTAAAGTTTTCTCCTCTGGGGTGTATCAAAAACTGGCTTTGCTCAGAAAAGTTTTTTGCATTGACGGCCACCGGCCGCGCAAAAGTTTTCTCCCCTGGGGTGTATCAAAAACCAGCTTCGCTCCGAAAAGATTATTTTTACATCGTCGGCCTTTGTCAGGTTGCAGTGATTTTTTAATCTGGTGCGAAATGACAATCGGCTTTCTGAAATATTATAAAACCTTTCTGCAATGATAGAAATCTTTTTTTAGCGATGCCAGATTTTGATACACCCCGGAGAAGAAAACCTCAGCGCCCGGCCGAAGGCCGCCAATGCAAAAAACTTTTCAGAGCGAAGCCAGTTTTTGATACACCCCAGAAGAGAAAACCTTAGCGCCCGGCCGAAGGCCGGCAATGCAAAAATAATTTTCTGAGTGAAGTCTGTTTTTGACACCACTCAGAGGTGTAAAACTTTGCGCTACGCCATAGGCCCTCAGTGCAAAAAATGTTTGGTAAGCGAAGAATAATTTCACTTTTGTAGTTCCTTTTTATAACCTTCACCTTCGTGAGAAGGGTATATATAAGTTTGTCATTCCGTTTGTAATTTCCACAATATAATTTTCCGACCCTATAAAGTATATATATTCTGGATCCTTATAAATAGCGGAATCGATTAAGCCATGTCCGTATGTTCTAGTCTTGTTTCATAACTGATGTTTGGAGTGTTGCCTTTCGATCCTATGAAGCGCTTTCTGTCATTAGACTCGCCCATAGACTTTGTTTCGCTAATGCACAGTGTAGCTGAATCAAAATATATTGGAAATAAATCTAAATGGCTGTTCCAATTGACACGAAGTTTTGAACTAGGAAAAGATATTGCTTTAAAACTTCTTCTATACGATTTTAAATAAAGTTATGAAAGTCTCATTTTATCGCGGTCGCGAAATAGTACTTCTTCCATTTTTTACCGCAGAAAATTATGTAGTTTTTTGTAATGACATTGGTGACCTTTTAACGAAAATTGGATTGCATTGCATTGCTACAAAGCTGATTGATGGAGATTGTTCATGGATATCTCAAAGCGAAGTTTTAAATGTGTTTTACTAGATGTTCTTAACACACGTTTTTAATTAAAACTTTTAACCCAAGTATTATTTCATTTTTTTTTTGATCAAATTACCTTTGTAAAGCATGACAGTTATTATGTTTAATGTCAATTATATTAATTTGTTGCTAATCTGATTAAAATGAGTGACCAGAAAAAATGCGTACTAAAATTATTAAATATTTTCAACAAAACCCAACTTGGTCCTACAAAAAGTTGGCCAACCTATCAAAGATCTGGCGTCAAACTGATTTCAATGTTATTAAACTTGTCCGTTGGTATAAAACCTGGATCTGGTAGAAGGAATGGTCCACATGATGTTTCTGAAGCAAATGAATAGAAAGGATTTTCAAAAGAGCTCCCAATACTTCTGGTAGGAAAGCAATACGACTAGCTCAGTACTCGGACTATTTGGTACGAAAAGTTAAAGCCAATGCAGGTTTAAAAATATAAAAATCTCAAAAAGTTCCTGATAGGAACTCTACTAAAAATTTAGAGGCCAAAGACAGAGCACGGAAATTGAAGTCAAATTTTATACAAATAAATATACCTGCTGCATAATGGATGACGAAACGTACGTATGGAAAATTTTCGCAGCTTCCGGGTCAATATTTTTATGTTGCTGATGCTCGAGGGAATGTTGTAGAAAAGTGTAGGACCCAAAAGCAGACAATTTTTCCAAAAAGTTGTTGGTATGACAAGCAGTATGCAGTTGCGGCAAAATAAGTCAAACATTTATTACAAAGGTCTCCATAAATACCGAAATTTACATCAAGGAATGTTTGATGTTTGATCATAAGATTTCTTAATGTGTCCATTTATTTTTAGCCCGATTTGGCATCCTGTAACAATGGTAAAGGTCTTGAGTGGTAAAAGAACAATAATGTGGTATTTATACCAAAAGAGGTAAATCCTCCAAAGTGCATGTAGCTATGGCCAGTGGAAAGATGTTGGGCTCTTGTTAAAAGATAATTGAAGAGCAGAAAAAAGTTGTACAAAAGTGTGGTAGATTTTAAATGGAGATGGACAACCTGTTGGAACAAAGTGACAGAAAGTACTATAACAACTATAATGGAAGGGTTTCTGAAAAAGGTTCAAAATTTCATCACTAGTGATTAGAACTATATTTTTTTTTGTATATTGTAATAATAATTTCAGTCAAATAAAAAAATCAAAACTGTAAGTTAACAGAAGTAAACAGCAGTATATTTATACTTTATCCATTGTTTCCAAGGTGAACCAATCAGTTTCTCTGAAGAAGGAGTGGATTCATTCTTGATAACTTATATAAACACGAGAGAAATGGGGTTCCAAGGATACGTTTCCTCAAGTTTGTAATTTTCCAAGGGAAATACCAGAAAAGGGATCAATCGCTATTATCGCACCCCTTTTGGCAAATTCGTGTCCAGGGACCAATATAAGCGTTATCCTAGAATGTCTCGCTATCTCATTTAGGGATATACAGAGAGTCTCAAAACAATGATTTTTTTTTATTTTTTTAAGACTTAAATCTTTTTTTCAGAACCGAATCTAATATTTAGCCCAATTTCCAACAAACCGAAACTTTTAAATTTTAATCGACATTTGAGGCTCTCTGTATATATATCTCCAGATATTCGATAATACCTCAGCCAATTGGATGCCCGTTTTATGGCAGTAATTTCCGTGTGAAGAGCAGTGCAGAAGTTAGGTAGCCTGAAGTATGATTTTGTAGCATTCTCAATAAAAAACCCTATTACCTTTTTAGAGCCGTCAGTATGACATCGTTAGGGGGGTAGAGTCCCCGCAGCCATATATCCCTGATCGGAATTAAAATATGGAATTGCATGTCAGAAAATGGTTTTGCGATGAAGTGCTCGACATTGCCATGAATGTACCCATATTAATTCAGTATCTTAGAGTGCCCAAGGTCCTTGCCAGTCCACGAGTATCTAGTATTCAGTCTCACAGCAGAGTTGAGAGCCATTTGTATCACCATAAAATCAACTGGTAACCAGTTTAAAATATTGAAAAGAGATTTAGAAGAAGTAGAGCTAGTAGAAATTGTTCAACGGATTTTCGGTGAGAAGCATTCTTCAAGGTATGCCACCACATCAATACTGCTTTGAAGATCTTTATTGATACCCTTCGCCCCAATATTCCAGTTAGTACCAATTGTCCTCTTGCAAGAGTAAATGCCCACATACTTAGGCCTTATTAATCCTGTTATGAAGGTTTAAAATCCAGAATAATCTTTTATAAAAGATCCATTTTAGTCTTTTCGGGGTTCACACTAAGTCCACTCGAAACACTCCACTCACTCAGTGTTCTTAATGCAGGTTCTATACAGCTAGATATTGTATCCAGAAATTGAACATATATTAATACCGTAACGCAGTTAGCACACGCAGGGCTATGAATACCCTGAGTATGCTAACGGCGTTGCGGTGGTGATAGTAAACCTACCTCCGGGGTTTCACGATTCGGCACTTTTGAGATATTAATGCCACCTCACGTAGCACCAGTGGTGTTAGGTGTGACGATTTTACGTAATTTTGATGATTTTTTTTGAGTAAATTTAGTTATTTGACGTTTGACGATTTCTTTTGTAAATTAAATTTTATTTTAGAAATTTAAATAAATATGTATGTATATAAAAAAGAGAATATGTTTTTCTTTAAATTTATGTAAAACTAAAGATTTCTCAATGTACAATTGAAATTTAAAATCAAAGGCATACATTAAGATTTCTCAAGGTAACTTAAATAGCTTATATACCATTCGATAGGCCTCAGTTTCTTCTTCCTAAATCCACTGAGAATTCGTGAGCTATCGTATCGAAAAATAATTTCGATATCGAAGTTCTTGCTCGATATCGAATGCCATAATCGCAAATAACAAAATTACGATGCATTTTACTCGATATCGAATGGTAGAATTCTTTAATTGTTAAATTAATTCATAATTAATTAACTTGTAAAAAAAATTCATAAAATTTGCGTTAATTCAAATCTAATTGATGAAAAATGTAATCATTAAAAACATGTTTAAAGCTATTTTGTAATGGATTTGAATTAATGATTCCATATGGAATTGATTCTCATAGGAATGAATTCAATAAATTTGAAGGACAAATAAATTAAGTCTATGAATTAATTCATAATGAATTCATTACCGGAATGGTTTAGAGATACAGTTATTTTTGAGTTCGAAAATGGAATTAAGAATTAATTCTATCGAGTCTTTGCTTATAAGTGCAAGTTCTTTCGATTTTAATATTTTCTGGAAATAGGTCAAATCAAACAATAAACCAGCGTTTCCGAATTTATGTAATTTTGTAAATGACTTAATAGTTTTACAAAATTCATCTGTATTTTTAGTCAAATAAATGTAAATAAAACTAAGACAAGAAATTCATTGAAACAAAACCCCTTGAAGAATTTTTATTTTTAAATTTTTAAAAATATTTTTTATGTGAATATTATTAAAAAGTTAGTAACAAAAATACAGTACTGAATAATATTAATGTACTTAAACAAATACTGTTAATTTATCTTTGTTAAATTCGATGTTTTTAGTGTTTTATTGATGCTTTTTATTTAAGGAAATAAAATTTTTTAAAAAAAATTAATTGAATGAATACAACATGATTTTAAGTCTTGACGATTTTATGACGATTTTTTTCATAATTTTTACGTTTTTTTCTAAAAAAAAAGCCTAACAGCATTGCGTAGCACATATGACTCTCTAACCGAGTATCTTTTCGGCTTATACATAGATCAATACAAAGTCCCTCAATCGCAGATATGATAGCATCTGACCTGGCATTATTAATTAAATGCACCATCTATATCAAGGAAGGCAACAAGTGAATATTCCTTATGTGATAGCGACTCTTCAATGGAGCTAGGGCAAAATAGTTTTCTTTTAAAATTGCAATAATTTTTTTCCTGAGTATTTTCAGAAGTCGATTTTATATGGGAGCTGTACCAATTATGAACCGATCGTTATATGGATAGCCAGCCAGACTGATGACAGCCCACATCGACTCAGAAAGTGAATCTGAGTCGATTGGTGGGTTTTTTACTGAGAAAATACACTGAGAAAAAACATACAATTCTTGTAAATTGTGGATTTTTCATAAAAAAATAGCTAAAACTAAAAAAGAAGTATATATCATTTATATTTGAAGCAAAATCAATCAAGCCTAATGTATTTTTATTTTTTTATTTTATTGCAGTAAACACTTCCATTAAAACAGAAAAATGGTTATAATGTTAATTAAAATTTTTCTTCTTAGAAAAAATTTAATAAAAAATATTTAATTATATTTATATAATTTATTATAAAAATTTATATAAAAAAACCATTAGCATATTGACAATCTTTTCCCAGAATCCCCAGAATTCTTAATCCAGGTATAGCCAAAATATAGAAAGGTATTGACGTAATACTTTATCATTTGTATTCTCTCATTTAAATAAAATTTATAAAACCGCAGCCAAAATTTGTAAATCACATATTGTTAAATGAATAATTTTAAAACATAACTCCATGTTAAATGAATACAAATCGCTATTTGATATTGAAAATAGGCATACATTTGGCAACAAAATATTTATTATGAATCAAAATTAAAAAAAAACAACCTCTAAAATTATTGCAGTTTCTACACTTTTTAAATATTTAATAAATATTCTTTTGTTAGCTTGAAACAGAGCAATGTATTCATACAATATAATGATATAATGGTTGGCCTACATTATTTATTTATTAATGTAAATTAGTTTTTGTTTTTGCTTTTTTGTTAAATTAGTTAAAATCATTAAATGCCTCAAAAATAAATCACTTAAACAAAACAAAAGAAAACCAACCAAATGAGTCTAATATTATTTTTTAAATAGCTCAGGGTGGTAGTGAGTCTTAAAACAAATGTCTTATTTTTCAATTTTTCTCACATTAAAAGCTCATTAATAACTGAGTAAGCAAAATGTTGTGCAAAAATCTATGATTTTTAGTGGTTTAAGATTTAAAATAAATTAATTGCTTGGTTTTGTAAAGTTCTATTTGCTAAAGAAAAACAAACAAAATATAATGTGGTGGCAGATAAATTTATGAAGATAATAAACTTTTGGTTTCTAATATAAACTGACCTTTACAATACGGTAAATCTTGTGATAAGATTTTTCAATTATAAAAAGCTTTATAGAGTACTGAAAATTAGATGGGACATTGATTTTTAAAAAAAAAATAAATGATACCATACGAATTGAAGCCTAGTGACCTTGAAATACGATTTTGCATGATGCTTGAATCGAATCATTACTTGTGATGAAAAATAGATCGCTAGAATCGTAAAAGACAGAATATGCGGCCTATAATAAAAGCGTAATATTCCATGATGACAACTGTCAACCACATTTTGCAATACCTGTTAAAAAGTATTTAAAATGAAGTGTTTGGCAAGTTTTTCCACAGCCGCTTTATAGTCCAGATATTTGTTTCAATCGATGCAGAATGCTCTCTCTGGGATACATTTCACTTTGGAACAGAGTGTCCGATATTGGGTTGATTCGTTATTGGCCTCAAAATTTGAGCAGCTTTCAGTAAATTTTTAGGCGTTTAACTAAAATAGATTATATAATATAAACGGCCTAACCACCTTTACCGTTATTCTATAAATAATTTAATATTATAATAATAAAAACTGATATTTTAATTGTTCCATTACGAATTAGTTCAATTTACATCCATTATTACAACTTGCCGTAATAGTTAAAGGTAACATTAAGCTATAGAAAAAGGTACCCTTAAAGGTAACTTTAACTATAACTGCAAGTTGTAATAATGGCCCTTAGTATAATAAAATATACTGAATTATTCAAATATTCTTTAATTAAAATCTATTACAAACGAGCTTTAGGAAATGTTTTTCAATTCATTTAGCAAATGACAAAAACTAAACAGAAATATATTGAATGAGAGAAAAATATTTGCATTGAATTTGGATATGATATGAATTATCAAATTTTATTTAAATAATTTTAAGATTGTACAAGGTGGTTCAAAAGTAATCCTCCTATCAGAAAATACTATAAATTTTGCGATTGTCCCCTAATGTGATTTCTGTTTTGACATTTGTGTAGTAAAAACATGCGAAATACACGTTAATAAACAATGTTACGCTACACTGCTCCAGAACGCGGAATATTGCTGACTATTTATTTTTTTTCATTTTTTTTAATTACAGCCAAAAAAAACATCGGAAGTTTACTTTTGCGCCACCTTGTGTGAATACCTATTATTAATTCCATTATGAATTAATTGATGAATGCATGAAATCTATTCAAAAAAGGGGGGTATATTGATTTTGTCATTCTGTTTGTAAAATATCGAGATATTGGTCATAGCACCAGAACCGATCTAGCTATGTCCGTCCGTCCGTCTGTCTGTCTGTTGTTGGCACAATAGGCCCTTAAGGAAGGATTAATCTTTGTTGATTAGAAAAGTTTGGTATTGAAAATGGAAAAAAACAGCCAAATAGAACAAGAGTTATGGACGAAAATGAAAGACAACCTCCAAAAATGTTCCTAGCCCCCAAACAAATTTTTTCCTGGAATATGGCTCTAGTCTCATGTAAAAACAAATCACATTGTCATATTTTTTACGAATTGGTCCATATTTGATCATATTCCCCATATAAAGTTCACTTCAGAAAATCACTTAAATTCGCATAAATTTCTTTTAAATATTGTTATCAGTTTAAAATTCGACATCAACAAAACTCATAATCGGTCATATTTGGTCATAGGTCTCATATAGAGACCACTTCCCAAAAACACATTAACCAACATAAATATCTTATAAATATCGATATCAAACCAGAATTTTTCACAGCTTCGTTGTATTTATGCATAATCCATATTACTGGATTTTGTGACGATCAGTCCATAATTGGCCATCCACTTCTGAGAATAATTATAACACCCATAAAACTCTTGTAAATATCGTTGCTGAGACGAACTTAAACCACAATAAGCATCAAATACATAGATGTTAACGTACAATATTTTATAACGCCTCTTAATAAAAATTTACAAGAAAATGCAAAAAAAAACAATTAAAATACACGGAGACCTAGAAAGTCGAAATTTTCCAAGAATAGTTGTTGCTAATATCTAATTTATGTATCCAAAATAACGATAATATTTAAAAGCAAGAATTTAGAATCTAGGAGAAATTTACCACTGTATTTTCTACTCGATTTCCAATTGTATTTCAGAAATTTCCAATTGAATTGAATTTGTATTTCAGAAATTTTCATTGACATTGTTATTAGAATTTTCTGAAATATAATTGGATATTTCTGAAATACTATTAGAAATTTCTGAAATACAAATGTAAAATTTTGAAATATAATTGGAAATTTCTGAAATTCAATTAGAAAATTCTTAAATATTATTGGAAATTCCTGAAATTCAATTGGAAACGTCTAAAGGTAGGATCACACGATTGCCGCAATGAAGCAATTTAATACAAATTTTATTGTGCTGAATTGGGGCCCAATAAAGAAATTGTCCCAATCAAATTCTCTGCAGTCACATGATTGCTTCATTTTATATAAATTTGATTGTCGTAAATTGGCGCAAAGAGATTTAGTGGCAATAATTGTCTCATTTCAGTCACACGATTGTTCTAGTTTACGGCAACTCAGAGAAACAGCTGTTGTGCTAGATGTTAAATTTTGTTTTGTTTACATAAATGTAAAACCAATCTATTTTTGAAAAAAAAATTTGTTAAATAAAAAAAGAAAATTGCGTCGGCCTTAATTATCATATAAAAAAATTAATAAAGAAATGTTAAAAGATGCATGTGGGTCAGAGAGTGGCTCACAAAAACAATATTTCATTGACAAAAATTAATATTGGCGCTAATTGTCTTCTTTGATTGCCGCACTAGAACACAATAAATATTGGTGTATTTTTAACTTTTTTATTGGTGCATGTTGCCTATCAAGCATTCACATGATTGCCGTACCAGGGTTGCATTTGATTGGGCCAAATAAGCACAATATTGTTGTGGTTTGACATATGAGCCAATAAGTTGTGAAATCACACGATTGACGTATAAAATAGACCAATAATTGGTGCATTGCGGCAATCGTGTGATCCTACCTTAAGATACAATTAGAAATGGTGTAGTAATAGAAAATATAAAACTAACCAAATCGGGTGAACCAAATACTTTGATTGATATCTAGAATGTTGAAAATTTAATGTAATAAATGTGAACTACCATTCTTAAAATATTTTATATTTAGCTTATTTTGTTAATAACACAGTGATACGGAGAAAGAAAAACTTGAAAAACGACCTAGCGTGTGTTATAGGTCTTGATCAGTACATTAAAAATTGTCTCATTCTGTTTCAGAAACACCCTCAATTTCAACTTATCGACCTGTAACTCGGTCACTTTTTGTCCGACTTTAAATTTTTAAACTGGTTTAGAAAGAAAACTGATTACGCTTTATAACGACGTACAGTTTTTGATATATTTGTAAGTTCTAAGTATTGTTTTTTTTAAGAATATCCAAAACAAATTATAAAATTTTTTGAATTTAGTCGCTTTTCATTGCTTATTTTGATATGAAAGCTTATACAAATTTATACCAGTGTATAAAGAAAATTGAGTTCTTTCAAATCGAATGAAAATTGTAAAAGTTATTCAACTTTTCATTAACACATCCAGCGCATATGAATAAAAACAAGTAAGAGAGCTATATTCGGCTGTGCCGAATCTACCTTTCACCAAATTATACTTCAAAATAGAAATTTTAAATATTTTTAGGTAAACAAAATTTATTTTTTTTTACAAAATTGTTTTTTAATTTTTAAAAATTTATATTTTGTTTTTTTATTTTTTTTTAATAATTAGCGAAAAAAAACTTTTGGTGAAATAAAAAAATTCGGGTTAAAAAATATCTATCATTAGATATCCATATTGTCTATATTAATGACTTAAGGTAGGGTCACACATGACAAATATTTGACGAAAAAGACGTAACCACTAAATAAAATACATTTGAATTCTTTTATATATTTCAAAAACTTATTTTACTTAGAATGATTCAAAACTAAAAAATAAGTGTTATTTTATTTGATGCTGTTTGATCTTACAAAACACTTGTAACAGTAAACATGTCAAACTAATTTGTGCTAAAAAAGGGGTTACGCTTTTTTGAGCAAATATTTGCCATGTGTGACCCTACCTTTAGTAATCCAAATAAAGGTCAAAAATAGGTTTAAATAGCAACCGAGCCGGAAGAATTCCGGAGATATTGATGTATGAATCGTGTATGTAAGTTATTTGGGGGCTTCGGAAAGTTGATTTCAACAGATAAACAAACAAACAGACAGACAGACATGGCTTAATCGACTCCGCTATCTATAAATATTTGTACAATATCTATAAATATTTGTCTCCTTTTTGTCTATATAAAATTGTCTTTAAAACACTGTGCAAAAAATAGGTCCTCATAGAAAAAAATTCAAATAACTATTGTTGAATTTGAAAAATTATTAAAAAAAAATAACAAAAATAAAGCGAAACTTTTTATAAAAACTTACACAATTTCTTGGAATTTAAATTATATGAAAGCTTAATTTGCCTATTCATAATTGTTTAAAATTTTGAAATCGGTCTAAAAATATTTGAGTTAGCTTTTCAAGTTCTGACAAAAAGTGTTATTTTGTAGCAGAGTGTAATTTAATTCACAACGAAATTACCGTTATCCATAAAATACCACCATTATCGAAATATTACGAATTATCTTCAAACCATTTCGAATTTTTTACAGGCAAACAATTCTTTTGCAAAATTGAGATTCCAAGCACAGTAGATTACGTTCCATTTAAAGTTAAATATAGAACTAACGTTTATGTTGAGTTTTGTAACTTTTGCCAATAATGAAAAATAAAATAAATTATAAAATTTTAATAAACCAATGGTCTACTTTTATTTATTAATATTCATGTGACACTGTGATAGTTGTAGCCATGAGTAGGGCGCCAGTTAATAACAGTTCTATTTTTTGTAAATTCCAGCGGATATGACTAACTTTCAAGGAAATCATATACTATTCTTTAGAACTTATTCAAATCGGAAGCACCTTATTTTTGTAATAAACAAAATTGCAGACTTTCATTGAAAATTTAAGCACTATTGAAATGCACCTTTCAAAAAAATGAAGCATTAAAAACCAATTCCCTTTTTTTGAAACAGCAAAATAAACAATAATTTTTTTTCTACGTAAAACCATCTTCACCCAAATAAAAAATTGAATGACTAGAAAGAAAAAACCAGAATGACAAGTCGAAAAAAAACATTGAGTTGAATGAGAAGCGACATGAGCACTACGTGTCTTAAAACCCTCAAGTAAATGCGTCTAAATATGGCTTAAACGCAGCGCAGTTAATACAAAAACAACAAAAACCAAAAAACAACAACTGAAACTCATGCACATTCAACAGCTAACTAACTGTTGCTGTGGATTTTACAAATTCATATGGAAGTTGGAAGTTAGTTTTAGCCGTGTGTGAGTAAGTGTATGAATGATTTACACCATGGCAAAGATGGGTTAACCGCTGACATTTCTCACTTTGAAATGCAAAAAATTAAATTGAAAAAAAAAATAACAAAACAAAACAAACTATAAACTATTATGAGCTATGATTAAGTTGCTGCTATGCTTTCAATACTGCTGCTGCTGCTACTACTACGACTATACAAAAACTGCTGCTGTTCCCAGTAAATTAAATGCTCTGCCTGCTTTTAGCCGGCTTTAGGAGCAGCATTAATTTGTGTGTAACAACTGCAGCCAAGTTTTTTTTTACGACTGTTTGGTTTTTTGGTTAGTTGAGCGCTTGAAGTGCGTATATAAGCAGAATATTTGCACGTTTAAAAAACATAGTCCAGAGTACACTCGAAACGTGCACATCACTACCAATTCATTCATAGTTCAATAGTCTATTAAACTTAAAAAAACAACTAAACAAAATGTTCAAATTTGTGTTAATTTCTTGTGTTTTGGCTGCCGCCATTGCTTTGCCAATTGTGAGTGAAATATTTAATGAATTTTTTTATACTTTTAAAAAATTAACAAGAACTTGGCTGTAACAGAATTCTTACTAAATTTGAATTCTACTTAAGAATTATTTATAGAGCTTCAAAAGAAATTCTTAAACCAACAAGTGAAGTGTTTTTCAAATAAATAAATAAAAAATATTCCAATAAGTGAAAAAAAATTAAACCGTTAATATTTTAAACACGATCTAAACAAAATTCCTTTCAGAGTTTTTTATTAAATTTTGTGTTTTAAAAAACCTTAAAAATTGTTTACTTATTTGTTTTTCAATTGAATAAATATTAAATTAATAAATATGACACCCTCCATCTGACAAAAATGGTATTGCTTCGTACGTTTAAGAAGCAATAACAAAATATTAAATTAGTAGTAATTGTGATTGATATCAATAACAAAATTATTATAATTTTATTGTTGTCTATACTACAGCATTGTTTATTACCCAATCGTGGTATACAAGTTGTTAACTTGAAGGTTAACAACCAACAAATAACCAATCACCACCATCATCGTCGTCACCATCATCATCGTCATCTGCAACAACATCATCGCAGTAGTAGTCGTCTGCAGCAGCAACATCCCAGTTTACAAACGCTTCTGCTTAAAAACCACAACCACACATCAAGTTAATTTAATATTTAATTTTAGCATTTAATGTTAATAAAACAGGGAGTTCCGAAAAGTGATTGGAAATCCGAATTAAAAAATTAATTCTTTGCATGCCTAAATATGTCTCAATTTTAGTAGAAGTCTTTTGACGATCAGTTCAGAGAGGGAATGATCACCACCATTGTATTTGGAAAGCTTGCTTTTTGTGATGGCTTGTGATCTACTGATCAGTAATGATCGTTTTGAAGAACATCCTGTTCTTGTGAAAAATATCAATACTACAACCTATCATAACTAAAATACAATCACAATTTCTGTCAAATGATATCTTGCACTCAATTTGGAGATGAACAGTTGAATGCAGTTTGATTATTCTGCTGATCTGCAATGATCTAATGATCTAATAACCTAAATACAATTACAATTTCAGTGACATGATCTCTTACACTCAATTTGGAGATGATCGTGATTTATTTCTCAACGAAATTTTCAAATAAATTTTATTTTGTGACATTTTCTCTAATAAATCCTAAAAACGATCAAGATAGTGAATCACTTACACTCTCATTGCTGATGATCAGTCACAAAATACTACTATCAATAAATTATTTGTTTTCCTTAACCTCTTATTTAAATTAGTTTGGTATACTGATCACCAACGATCTTTCTGAAGAAGATCCTGCTTTTGGGCAAAAATATCAATACTCAAATCCATCATAAATAAACTATAATCACAATTTCAGTTAATTAATCTCTTCCACGCTATTGCAGGTGATCGTGAATTAATTTTTAAAGACATTATTCACTCTCATTGCTGAGGATCAGTTTCAGAATACAGACGATCAAGAAATTCTTCTTCAAACGATAAATAAAAGGATAAAGTCAATTTGTTAGAAATATTTAAACATCTTATTTTGCTTAAACAAAATTATCCTTCAAAAGTTCAACAAATCATTCTCTTAAATTTTTCTTAGAATCTCTTTTTGAAACACTCTGTTCCCACTTACATATTCTATATTTGTTATACCAAATGTGGGCGATTTATATTTTTTTTCTAAACAACATACAGTCATACTTTGTATTTGGAAATTTTGCGGTATGAAATTTAATCGTTTCTAAAACAAAATATTGAAAACAAATCGCATTTACTTTTTAAAACAAATTTGCAAAATAATCTTATAAACATAAAAAAGCTGAATAACAAATTGATCACTTTTGAATCTGGTATTTAGAATTCAAAGATAAATTGCAATTAAAGAGACATAAAGTGCCATTATTACGATGATTTCGTTAACAAAAAATTGTCTTTCAAAATATGTAATAATTAATTAACATGATTGACAAATTTTGCAACAAAAAATTTACACTTTTCAATACAAATTAGTAACTATCATCATTTTACGAGTGTAAAAGCAAAAAAGTCAACAAGTTTGCTTAGGTGTGGTAGTTGTAATTGCTGTCAATCATTCAAAATTGTGCAATTTAAGCGCGTAAATGTCAATCATCATCATTATGGCCACAAACTCTAGCTAAAGGGAGAAGAGAAACGGTCATAAATCAATCATAATTAAAATTACCCTGTATTCTAAAACAACTAAACAAAGAAATTGTCATTCTACATGAAGCAAATAAAAAAATGCAAAATGTTAAAAATGTTTTCTGTTAAAGCCAATTGAATGTTAATAATTTAATAATTTTAATAACCTTTTTTATATATGTACTTATACTTAAACATCATATTCTCTTCTCTTCCCTTTCCTAGGACCAAACCGATGCCGAAGAAAGAGCTGAATTGGAGCGCGTTCAAAACGAATCTGCCCAATACTCCTTCAACTCTCATGTCGAGGATAAAATCAACGACAACATGATCGCTCGCGAAGAAACCCGTGATGGCTCCAAGGTCAGCGGCATGTACTCGTACAGTGATGGTTTCGTTATGCGTACCGTCTTCTATGAAGCCGATGAGAACGGTTACCGTGTAGTCAAGGAAGATACCCAAGAAATCGGTGATGGTCCTCAATACAACCCCGAGGGACAAGCTGATGTTGAAGGTTCTTTGATTGGCAAATACTCCATCAAATTGGATCAAGATAAGGAAGAACCCCGTTACAAGGATATCCGTGCTTAAGTGAAGAGAATATTAACACACAAAAAAAAGTAAATGAAGATTTCATTTATATTTCTAACATTTAGAAATAGAGACTGAGCCCAGAAATCAAATATTAACATTTATCTTTTAAATCACATGACATTTTTTTGTTGTATTGTTTTGTTAATTGTAGTCGAGTCTTAACTATGTAAAAAAATAAAAATTGTACATTTAAGGAAAAAAAAAATATGAATTTTTGTTGATTTTATTTTTGAAAGGATGGGTTGCTGAAGGGTGTTGCAAAAAATGTTTTAATACTATTCAAATCAGTATACTTATATCAGTAAACAATTTGTTGTCGATTTGGTAACAGCATGAGTTAGTTCAGCTGAGTTTGGTGATTCTAAAAGGCCTTAAAACTTTAGGGAATAAGAGCGGATTATAATAAATATTTTAGGCAACAAATTTAAAATAAAAACCGAAAGTACTATTTCCTTTTCGCATTTCAAAATTGGCAAGTACTTAAAAAAATATACTACCATTTGTAAAGGAAAACCACATTGGAGTATATTCAACTTCTTATGTTTTTCATTGCGTCTTTAGAGTAGTGATAAGTATTTTACACCATAGATCTAACTGTTGCATTTCAGGGAGATGTAATTTTTGTCCATATAAAGGAAAATATACCGAAAATTTGTAAAAATTTCTTTCGATTCTATTCTCTAATTATTGAGTAGCATTGCATTCTAATGGTAATAAATAATTTGTCATAAATATGGTTGGAAATCGTTGATGAAGCGTTTTTTTTATAGTTCCAATCATTAGTGATGAATTTATGAACCTTTTCCGGAAACCCTCCCATTAAGGTTTTTATAGTGCTTTCTGTCACTTTGTTCGAACAGGTAGTCCATTTCCGTTTAAAATCTACCACACTTTTAGACACCTTTTTTGTACTCTTAAATTCTCTTTTAACAATATCCAAATATCTCTCCACTGGCCTTAGCTCCAGGCAGTTTGCCTCTCTTGGTACAAATACCACATTATTGTTCTTGTACCACTCAAGACCTTGCTTACCAGGATGCCAAATCAGTGTCTTAAATTTCGGTATTTATAAAGCCCTTTGTAACAAATATTTGGCTTCTTTTGCCGCAACTGCATATTGCTTGCCATACCAAGAACTTTTTGGGAAAATTTTCTGTTCTTGTTACCTAAACACTAGATATCAAACAAACCAGTCAAGGACAAGTTCTGGGGTTTATTGGTGGCAGTACCAGGATAAAGAATTTGGTCAGCTGCGAGTTTAAATTAAACTCATTCCAGCTTTAAATTCCGTGCAAACCTTGAGGCAACGGTTTCGCCCAATATTTATTTGATAAGTACAACATCAAGGTTTGGGGAGATCAATAAGGTAACAAATGCTTATCAGCAGCAGGGTGGTTGGAGGTTGTTGGCATACACCTTTATATAACCCCATAAAATCAAATCCAATGCTATTAAATTACGATATAGGGGGACAATTACGATCGCCGAAACGAGAGATACACGAACTGGATATGTCTCATGTAGTAATTTAATTATATCACATGTTAATTAATTATATGGCATGTTGCATCGTCTTGTTGAAACCACATGTCATCCACATCAATATCATCCAATTTATGCAGAATAAACTATGTCATCATTGAGCCCGCATGACCAGAATGATTTCCAAAGTAGTATTAGGATGATTTTGGCCGCTGCCAAACTTTCACTATTTTGAAATTTTGTTCATACATTTCACTGTTTAAAAGTATAAAAGCTTTTGTCTAAAGGTAGGGTCACACATGGCCAATAATCGATAAAGACATAGTGAATTTTTTAAAATTTCATCTACTTTTTATTTATTTATATGAAAGTTGTAATTAAGCGTTAAGCGCCACCTTGGGTCTCACGTTTTAAAAAAAAATCGCCAAATATCCATTTATGATCCGAATGAGCTCAAATTTAATGTTAAATGTCCTTTTTGAAAGGAATTTTTGGATTTTCTCGAAAAAAAGGTAAAGGAGCTAAAGAGAGGAGCTAGAGGGTTAAGATCTTCTACAAACATTATCCCAATAAAATTCCACAATACAACTCTGACAATAAGAATTCTCTCAGGCATTAACTTACAACTTTTTCATTTAGTGTAAAAAAATACTCAGACAAGCTTGAAGTTTATTCCTTTCCGGTTTTTAATAACCGGTTATAACCGTTTTTTTTGGTTAAGTCGGTTTCGGTTTTTTTTTGAAAAGCTCACATTTCGAATATCGAAGAAACCGGGTTTTTCTCCTCGAATAGCTGGTTTTTTCTAAAATAGTGTTTTTATGAGTTTTTGTTAAAAAATATTCAAAATGTAAAAAACTTTTTCAAAAGAAATACTCCAACTATTTTAGTAGACTTTTTATATTTAGTAGGGTATTCGTTCGACTAATGATCGTTCGATTAATCGAATAATTTCTTACGAATAATTATTCGAACAATTTAAAAATGGCCATTTTCGAATAACGAATAATTCGAACAATTTTATGTAGAATGATCGAATAAAACGAATAAATGATCATATATATTTAAATTTATTAAATTGCTTAAAATTTTTCATAATTTCAAATTTATATAAGTAATAATGACTCACAAAAATTGTATTGTTTCTGAAATTCGACAAATAACTAAAGACAAAGGGACTTTCGATCATTGTAGATGAGTGTTCCGATAGCTCCTTCTATAAATATATAAATATTACTGCACCATTACTTACCATTCTAAAAACAAATCTTTCAAAATGTTTAACTTAGCACTTGAACAAATGAAAATAAAAGGTATGGAATAAAATATTTGTTATTTAGCTTTCGAAATATTTGAAAAATCGCAATTAATAATCAAAATATTAACTTAGATTAAAGTGGAGTTGAATGTGATGGAGAATGTGATTTTGAAACGGTCGTCGAAAGTGATATTGAGGATGACTTTTATAATGATTACTTTGAAATAGACGAAAGCCATGATCTTAAAATATATGTATATAAGTGATGTTATTAACCGCGTACGTAGTAAGTGTTGCAAAATATTTAATAAATCTAATGATGAACACAAAATACTGCAAACTTATGTTTTGTTGCAAGAAAACCATGGTCTTATACATGATGTTAAACATCGCGTATCGTAGGACATATTTGTCTAATAAGGTAATAAACTTTTTGCGAATTTATAAATGCGTCAATCATGCACTGTCTCACTTCAAATTAACCACGTTCACTGACAATGATATCAAACTATTGACAGATTCCCTTTATTATGTAATTCCCCAAGACCACTTTATTAAGCAAAGATTCGGCAACGTTGATATAGCTTGATGTATAATACAATTTGTTATAAATAATTTAGAAATAGTGAATAATTCATTTACTAAAGAATTAGTTACTCAATTTAAAACCCGAATTAATGAACGACATAGCAAAGTTCTTAATAAGTTTATATTGTATTTGAATTCAGGATCATGTCCAACTAGCTCAAATTGTTTAAAGCATAGCTCCAAAACGGTAACTAAAGAGTTTGATAGTCAATTGTTTTATAGATTGTTCGGGAGTTAATCTGATCAGAATATTTCTGATGAAAATTTAATGATGGACTTTGTTTTCGAAGGTTTTAACATTATCAATACTTGAATTGTTATCTTTAACATTATTTTTGTTATTCTTTAACAATAAATTATTAAAAAACCGACATCAAAACTTCAGTCTTTACTTTTTTTAAAAAAATTTAATTATTCGAATAATTCGATTAATTTTAAACATGTGATCGAATTATTCGAACAAGTTAAAATCTCTTATTCGAATTATTCGTTTTATTCGAACAAGAGAAAAATCGAATAATTCGAATACCCTAATATTTAGACATATGTATGTCTCAGTGATCTAGAAAGCTTTTAAACTGTATCTTATTCCAAAGATATTAGTTTAACCTTCATAGGGTCTTCAAATTTAATGACCCAAATAGTAAATAGATTTTTTTGCCAATTTTTGTTTTTAAAAACCTAAAGTAAATGTTGACATTTTAAATTTATTAAAAGTCATAAAATTTTAAAAATAAAATTAATTGTGCGAAACAAAAATTCAAAATTTTTGTTCCAGGTCAAATATGACCCAAAGACCGTAAGTACAAACAATTTTGTATATATTTTTTTTTGTCAATTTGTTTTCTAAAAACATCTGAAATTAAATCAACCACTCACTTTTAGAAAATTTAAATTTTAATTTCAAAATGGGTCAAATTTGACCCGAAGACCTTGTGAAGGTTAAAAGATGTAATCAAAATTAGAACTAAAAAGTATTTAAAGGCTTATTTTTATTATTAAAATACATGTATATTCTTTATCATAATTATATGATCTCTTTTTAGTTTTGTTATTTTTTTCCATGAACTGTTTTTAATAACTATTATTTTAATAAATCAAATTTTTTTCTTCTTATTTCTAGACGTTTTAATATTTTGCCAAAAAAAACCGGTTATTATTAAAAAACCGAAACCGGTATTTATTAAATCGCAATTTTTCGAAGAAACCGAAAACCGGTTGCAATCAGAACAGTATCAGATAGAACCCACTGTGCAATAATTGGGCAATGTGAGCGGAAGAACAATTTGATCCATTATCACATCCAGTAGACTTATTCGCCATGTCATAGATATAGATTTTTAATAGATTTGATTAGTTTATTCAGATATCCAATTAATTATTTGTGACAACCTTAACCTTAACCAAGATTATAATTTTCACATTCTTCCATAAATATTCAAATGCTTTTTGACAGAATTTTTAATAATTGAAATATTCTCACGTGCTTTTTTATTCCAAATATTTGTTTATTTTTATTTTGACAATAAAATATTATTCTGATATAGGGGTTATATAGCAAAAGTTGGTAGAAAGATTTAGGTTCATATAAACTTGATTATGTTCAATTTCATAACGATATTAATTATTATAAGACAATTATGAAAATTCAATTCATTTGAAGGGGGACCTTCTATGGGGACTAGAGAAAAATATTGCCCGATTTTCACCAAACTTTGCAGTATAATTACATAATAATCAGAACTAATTTGTGCAAAATTTTATCACGATTGCCGCATAGTCAACATATTTATGTGTTACGGTGGGAATTTTTGTATGGGGGCTAGGTGAAATCATAGACCGATATTGCCCAATTTCAATACCGAACAAACCTTATCTACAGAGATTTCAGACAACTAGCTCTTTTCGTTTGAACCCTATTGTGTTTTCAACAGACAGGCAGATTGTCTTAGAATTTCATAAGGACCCAAATATATACACTTTTGTGGGTCTGCGATGAATATTTCGATGTGTTATAAACTGTATGACAAAATCAATATAATATTTGTGCTAAATTCTTTCTACGTCTCCTCGTTTAGGTTGTAGCGTTCAAAATTTTTATGTTCTCCGATTTTTGGGGAAATGTTCATCACCTTGGGTCCTTTCCACTTGGCCTTCAACAGACAAATGGAAAGATGGACGGACATGCCAGATTGCCTTAGAATATTATGAGAACCCTGCGATGAATATTTCGATCTTATTTTATGGTGGGTATAAAAATAATTCGGAGCAGTATGAGAGATGAATCATCAGCTTCTGAAGACTCACTATGTGTGGTCCTCTGCTATCTCAATTTATGGACTATAATACTTACCATTGTCAATATTTTAAATATTTATTACCAATAATTTTAATATTTATTATTATGTACTTTAAAAGGTTATTCTTCACAACAAATATTCTTTCTTTCTTTAATTAATTCTTAGTCATACGAAAATGAAAGTCGGATTTCCCTTGATTTCCAAAATAATTTCAAACCATAAACCCATTCACATGACCATTTAACTAAGTAATCGAAAAAAAATCTCACTTTCTAATATTTTTACCAAAATTTATTTCTATTTTGGTTTGTTTTTGTCTTATCAAAAGAACTATTCAAATAAAATGTTAGTTTTTCTAACAATTAAAAAAATGTTCGTTCGTACTTACATTTAATATCGCCATCAGCAGCGCAATACGTGAAGTATCTTTAATGCGTCGACTGCTCTGTCCAAAGCACTTGGTGTCTTTTTTTTTGCATTGGCGAAGTGGTTGCTGGTGGAGGTGGCGGTGGCGGTCATGAATAAAATTAATATTCACACTGCATCGAGAAGAATAATATTAATAAACCAGCCATGAGTTTTTTCTTTACAAACATATATTTAGCCGTTGTTATTTTAGATTCTATGTATAAACTAAAAGAAAAAAAATAGTAAGTATGTGTATAAGAATTAAAATTTATAGTTAAATTTATAAAACTTCTTTTTATGGCTAAAAATGGGAGTTAAAAATACGTGACAAAAAGATATCTGGCAACTAAATAGAAACCTTATTTAGTTTTTCCGAAATGCATTTAACGCTATAAGTTAAAATAATAAACTGTCTCTAACCCATTTAATTTGGATTTTCTGTTTTCGTAAATTGTTTATTTGAAAGTTAATTTTATTGACTTATTTAGAGCCTGATTTAAGAATATTTACATACAAAAAAAATTAGCATAGCTAATGATTTTTTGTTTTTATTTTACATAATTTGAAATTGTTTATGCTTTTTCTTTATTTAAGGTATTTACAGAAGACAATATTGTGTATTAGCACCTTTCAAATTTAAAATATTAATAAAGTCTTCGAATTGTTTTAAAACATTTATGAATAAAAATAAAAATCATTTGTATTTTTAGAAAATCGAATACAATTTTTGTTGGAAGAAGAAATTTCTTCTAAGAACAAAACTTCTTTGTGCTTAATTTTGTATGAATAAATATTTAAAGAGTTCATTCGTATTAGGGCGATCATTTTTTACCAACTTATTTCGTAAGGACCTTGTGATGAAAAAGTTCAAGTTGCCAATTTTTATCATACATATAATACTCGCCCTACTGTGGTGGTGCAAATAACTTAGTTTTTACCGAAATCCGCAGAATTTAAATTGTAGAAATGGCTTAATTATGTAAGCTATTGTTCTAAGCGTTTTTGATTCTCATTACCTTAGATGGTGTAGAATGCTTTTTCGAGACGTCGCACGTTGGGTTGAATCATGGTCAAAGTGGCGCTTAATTGATTTTTTAGAATTAATATTTATTTATTAAATGTGGTATTGGGTAAAAGTAGACAAAATTCTCCATCACTAATAGCTAAAATCGTTATTCTAGGTTGCATACTTTTTCTGCAGTATACTGTCAAAGTGGATAAATTTTTCGTATTTGTAGATAAAGTAATAAAAATTGAAATTAAACACAATTAAAATAATTTTGTTATTTAAAATATTTAATAGCTAACTTTTTATGATGGAACCATCAACTTCAGTTATTTGAGTATCTGAATAAGAATGTTTTATTTAGATTTTTTTGGAAAAATATTTTTATTTTTTTTTCTAAATGTTCCAATTTAGAGTATTTTTCATTTTTGATGAATAATAACTAAATATGTTTGTAGTAGTTTGTTTTTAAACTATATAATAAAAAAATTACAACATTTGGGCTTTTATTTTAACAACAAAAATGTTGCACATGTTTGCGCCTTTCTTTAAATTAAGATTTTATTAAAATAAAAAATCTGTGGCGGAAATGAAAATGGAAATAAATGAAAAAAAAATGGAAATAAATCTGTAAATTCTAAACGTATTGTCCGATTTCAATAAAGTTACCCATGGCTATAGAGGAGGTGTAGATGAGTTTATGTTTTGAATTTGGAGTTAAAGCACTAATACTCGCCGGAGCCTCCTGATCGGAAGACATCAGTTTGAAAAATTTTTTCAATGGACTTGAAAATTTTTTCTTTTGTGAAAATTTTTTATTTAAAATTTTTTCATATTTTTTTTACTTAATAAGGCATAATCTCTTAAAAAAAATATATAGAAAAAATCTAACATTATTGCCTGAGTTAAGCGTGACTTTGGATGCGATTAAACCCACTATGCGTCGGTATATACTAAAGGCTCATTGTGGAGAGTGTTCCGATTGCCACTTGTAACTTTAGAGGACGAACGTGGAGAATAGCCTGAATAATACCTCGGTATGAAATAATCGAAACGGAGACGGCCCTGTATGAGGTTGTATGGGCTATTGAGAGATCACTGGAATTCGAACAATAAATAATGGCTTTCCTAGATAAAAAAGGATCTAGATATTGAAATATACTCTCAGCATCTGAATTGAAACAAGTTGGACTTGGAACAACTCCAGGTGGTGTGATATCCCCACTACTGTTGCTTATGCAGATGATGTTGTAAAGTTGGACACGTGTATGCTTATGCATACATGACTAGCCATGGCACTGGAAATGCTTAACAACTGGGCCACATAATTTGGAACACTATTTTGTTCCTAACTCCAATAGATCTTCACTTCATGGCTCTATTTCCGCCTGCAGTGCAGCAAGAATATCTGCCACTGAATGCTGGAGATCCAGAACGAATAAACATGTAAGTATATTGAATATGCTTCCCTCGCTCCTAAACCAAACTTTAGATTATATAACGCCCGGACTTTTATAGGCTGCTCAGACTTATTATTCGTTACAGACTGGGAATGAGGTGGGGGATACCTGTTCATTATAATAAGTGGCTAGAAAACACTCTAATACTCTTTTCACTAGCATCAGGACCAATAGGGTGAGCCGATTTGTAAGTACAAACATTTTACGATATTGAAATCGGCGAATTTTTTTTCACATACATACTAAAAAAAAAATTAACGCGTAAAAACAGAAAAAAATTTCGACAAAAACTCGTCCGACGTTCTATGACCAAAAAATACACAACAGACTTCCTAGCAGTTAGGATTCTTTAAATTATACCAACAATTAAGTTTTAATTTTTCTTATGAGAAAACTATGGATATGTTAATTCTAATATATCGGGTTTAATAGTTGTTTAACTCCTTAAAGCCTACACCATGCGACTTGACTTTTAAACTCATTAAAATGTTGGTCGTGCTGTAATATATCAGCCAACCTTTATTTTCAGCATATAATAAATGACTGTAACGAAATCTCTTATAAATAGAAATTCCAATGAAAACAATTATGAATGTTTTTGATACAATTAATGAATTTTTGATCTTTAAAAAAACTCTGAAATTGTTTCAAGAAAAATTTTTAAATGATAATTGTAATTGCTGATAGAGAAGACTTACTGCTAATTTCTCAATGTCGGAAGAAGATAGTAAACAAATTTGATGATATTTCTATAACAAATTCGCAAAAATATTTTTGTTGATACAATATATTGGCGATATTTTTAATAAAAATTGGGAAAATATGCTTATTATTATGCATTTTGAGGACAAATAACAAAATATGAATTATCAATAAAATATGCCCCAACAAATGTATACCATTTTACAGTAAAATGTATGATTCAGATAGAAACACAGGGCAAAAAAATCGAAAAAATTTTAGAGCTTTTTAAACCACTACTCAATTTTTATGTATTGTGCTTCCAGTAGTACTAATATGGTCCAAATTTTAAATTCTATGGATATGTTTTAAAAAAAAATATGTTAAAGTAAAATTGTAGTTTTTGTTAGTTGTTTCTCCACATAATTAATGATTTAACAAAAACGGTTAGTCTGACATTATTAAAGTAAACTTAGATTAAACTTAATTTACATATCCTTTAATCCGTTTATATATTGAATTTTAATCGGCTCAGTAGTTTCGTAGTTATAATAACAAATTTAAGCAAAAAAAAATATTTTTCATTTTTTAAAATATATTTTTCTTCAATTTGTTGTTATAATTTCGAAACTACTGAGCCTCAATATATAAATGGATTAAAGGTTATGTAAATCTCAACTTTTCTAAGCTTATTTGAATAAACTAACCCTTTTTGAGTTATCATTAATTAGGTAGAGAAATGTCTAACAAAATTTATAATTTTACTTAAAAAATTTAAAAAAAATCTATCCATAGAATTGAAAAATTTTACCATTTTTGAACTTATGATCATCAAATAAGTCAAGCCTTTTTTGCTATTGACCTGTGTAATTAGTCTACATTGTATTTGGATGTTCGAGAAAAAACATGCGTTTGCATATAAATCTGCCCCCTACTTATCACTATCTGAAATCTTTTGTTCGATTTCGTTCAATAATTTCTCAATATTGAACTTCTTAGGGAAAAGCGGTAGGCCCGTTTTCGATAGATTCACACTGGACTATTGACCAAATTATTGCCAAAAAGTTTAGGCTATGAATTAAATTGGCGATCAATTGAATGTAAAATATCAATAATTGAGATGGCAGCATTTAATATTTTCATTTTATAATCAAATTAAACCAATTTAAATAAAAGTGTAATTTGATCGATCTTGTCACACTCGTAGTTTTATTCGGTATAAAATCAATAAAGTCTGTAGTTTTATTAAAAAAAATAAGAATTCCGATTAGGCTCAATCTAGAAAACATACGTTTATTATCATTATTTTCTCAAAATATGATGTTAGTTACCTTAATAATTCCTTTAAGAAATTAATATTTCAATTTGTATTCAATAAAAATTTTGCCTGTTTTTGCCCGTAGAGAAAACAGATTTGTTTGTGATAACCGAAGTTGATGCTAATCGAATGATAAATTCGTAATTAATCATTGCTGTGGCTGAAAAATATTAGTTGTGGTGACAGAAATTCTGTTATTTTAATTGTAGTGCTTCTTTGTCAACTGAATAACTGCTGCTAAAACCAAAAAAAAAAAATTGTCATCACAATGAATATACATAAATATTTCAACTTTAAGAAGAAATCGTATAAAGAAATTCCCAAAAATTTAAATGTTTCCACTCATAAACACAATTTCGAACTTTAGGTAACGGCGTGGGTTGAAATTTTCTGATTTGAGTAAAAATTTGGGTTATTATATCAAGTATCACTCCTTAAAATTCAAAATAATATTCGGACAAAAAATAAAACCTAATAATAAGTATTAACAAACGATTCGAATAAAGAATTTAAAAGTAAAGGCTCAATTATTCGATCTTATTTCCATTATTTTAACAATCCATTAAATCGATCTCATTTATTACATAGTCAATGCATAAATGTAGATTTTTTTTCTTACTTTCGTTCAATTCCAAATCAAAATGCATACTACAGATACATACTACTTGTTACATTCGTTCAATTCACAATATAATGTTGTGAGGGTTTTGTCTGTGCTAACTACATTAGTAAAGGCGACAACCTACTTTGCTTAAAGATCGATTCCAAATCCAAAAGCAATCTCCAATTTTACATTATAGATGGCGCTTTTTAGAAAATACAAAAATATTCGAAGTAAATATATTAGTGCGATGCTTCAGTTAGTAAAGTGATAAGTTATTTTTCGAAAAAATTGGTAGTTATTGCATATATTTCGTGAACAAAAATACTTGAGAACATGTTCCCTAAGACGGACTTCACTTGCAAATACCTATCATTTAATAGCTTAACAACCATTGATTCTAATTTAAAGTTAAGATACTTTTATATAGTACGAATTCAGTATTAAATCCACATTTCCCATAGAATCTTTGTTAAAAATATAAAATATCTTTATTAAATCTTGCAACTACTTAAATAATGTTCAAGTTGTTAAAAAATATATTTTTTTATCAATATTTGTATAAACAAATTATCATCAATAACATTCTGTGGCATAAATATTTATGTTAATGATACTTTCAATAAAAACATATAATATTTAATCCTTTAATACTTCTCAATTTTAATCTACAAGAATATGAAATCAAACTTATAATACGATTTAATCTTTCAGAATTAATTATTATTATTTTCCCACAAGTTTGTTATTAAAAACTTTTATCATGAATTCATTAAATAATTCTCTTCATTTTAATACTTGTATTTGGCTGTAGTATCCTTAAGATGAATTATATACATTTAACACTTCATTTGGACAAAAATTAAATGAAATAAAAGAAGAAGAAGCTGCAAAAAAAGAAATACCAAAAAATGTTGCATTAAAAGAAAACAAGGAGTAATAATTTGCATAGAATGTTTTCAAAAAATAATGTCGAAAAACTTTTAAATGCGTTTAAAAAGTGATTAATGTTAAACGATAAAGATGCATTTTAACCCACATTACGAAATCTGAATGAATGAAAGAATCTTACAGTTTATTTAAATTTTCTCTTATTTTTTATGAAGGCGTCGATGGCGACGCTGATGAAAAGAAAACCCCAAGAAACTTTTTACTTACTACATAAACCACCAAAAAATTTTAAGCTTCATAGAAATTATTATTAACATTATGTTCGAAAAAAGAAAAATATGTATAAGGAGCAAAAGCATAAATATACATAAGTATATAAAGAACATATATATTTAAACCGGAAAAAGAAGGCTAAAACTCATAAGCATAATAATGTAGAGAAAAACAGAAGCAAATGTTAAAATATAAGAGTTTTTAAAAAATTAAAAAAAAACACTGTTTTCGGGTGATGAGATGATGCATAATGTAAAAGTTTTTTTAAACGACTATTTTTGTTCACTTGAAAAGAATTTGTTTTTATGCACTGTTCTATACAGTGTTATACAGTACGAAATGTTTGTTATAATGTTGGTAACATGATATGAAATACAGTGTACTCTCTCTTTGCGGACACCTCTCTAAAGCGGACACGTGCCATAAACGGACCCTTTTTTTAGTCCCAAACAAATTCTTTGGAATTATTTTCTACTCTCAATAGCGGACACCTCTCGAAACCGGACAAATTTGTCAGTCCCTTAGGTGTCCGCTTATGAGAGAGTATACTGTAAATTATTTATTCTACTCGTATATATAGATCCCTAAGAAGAACAAGTTTGTTGTTTAAGATCAGTAGATCCTTTTTGTTTAGTTATTAATGCAATCAACTGTATCTAAGTTCGAAATTACAAATAATTGAAGAACCTCAATTAACACTTGCATTAATGCAAAAAAATCTTGAATTATCTAAGAGTTCATCATATAAATAATCGAAAATTATGAATTTATGATATTCGATGCAGATGGGTGAACTATAGTCGTACTGGATTGATTTTATGTCCAATATTTTTTCAACTATAACGTTAGTATAATACAGTGATTTGAATGTTGAAAAATCTGAAATTTTTTTTTAAATAATTTAAACTTTATAAGGTTTATAATTTACGCAGATAATTTACCTAACATAAAAAATTCATAAAAAAGCATGTTGCCTACATAACAACATTTTTATGAATGTAAATAACAGTGCTAGGTAAATTCTCAGCGAGTTCTTAGGTTTTCCCTAATTAATTTGCCACGTAAAAAACATAATGTAGACATGTTATATATCAATGGATAGAAGATTTTGTCTACTTTCCAATAATGTATATAACTTTTGACAATGAACAAATTCATGGAATACTTTTTTGAAAAATATGACAAAAAATGCTTTTTAATGAATTTTGGCATAAATACAAATTTTTCAAATTGAAATAAAATTTTTATTTATGAATATTTTTTAATGAAATTTTACAATTATATAGAATTTTTTATTGAAAATGGAAAAATATAAACAAATTTTGAAATTTGAAATCAGGAATCCCGCAATTCCCAAAAAAGTATTGAAAAATTCCAAAAATGGGATTTTTTCGTTTTTTGGCTATAACATCCATCTAACATCATAACATTATCGGAATCCTTTACAAAATAATTAAGAACATATTGGGCCATCTAAAATAGATTATTATAATTTAATATCGACTATGCAATTTGAGAATTTTTGCTCTAAATTTGAATTTTATATAAAAAATAGGCATTTTTTGAATGGACCTGGTCCCCTCGGTATCAAAAATTATAATTTTTTTTCATTTAAAATATTTGATGTAAAGTTAGCTTTTCTAAAAGAACAAATTTATTATACATCCTCTTAGAAATTTTTTAGATAACTTAAAAAGAATAAAAGTACTTTTTTCCCCAAAAAATAGCGAAAAATCGGCTTTTTTATTTTTTTAAATTCAAATGCATGTAACTTTGGACTCAGCCGTGATTTTTAACCAATTCTTTCTTTATTTGATATATACATCTGTTTTTAATTATATAAAATAAAGTTGAGAAAATCGGGATATATTTGGAACCGCGGTCATCAAAAAACTGGAGTAGGGTGGGTAAAAAAGTTGAAAATTTAATTTTCAAATGCGAATATCTCCTAAGCTATAAAAGATAATTGATAGCTACGACGAGGTTTTATGTAGTGCTCGATGAGAAGATTATATATATGTAAGTTTTTTGAAATCGGAACACAAACGAAGAAATATGATAATTTTTAAAATTTAACATACCCGAGGTGTCCTACTTTAGGGACCCCTAGTCCCGCTCGTGGTCGGTCATGAGTTTCGAGTTCAAAACTTAAACTCGACAACACTTCCTCTTTGCGCATGTGAAATTTCGTTTAAATTGGACAAGGGTTTAGAAGTTATAGATTTATTTCCCTCTTTTTTTTGGATTTTTTTTTGGTATTTGATGTAAAAGAAATCAGAGTGTAATTTTCCGTTTTTTTAAATGTCCAATTTTTTTTTGTCCAAGAATAGATGCCTTTAAAGTAAATAGTGAATTAATAAAAATTAAAACATTTTTTAGAAAAATATTAGAAGAAAGAGTAACAAAAAATTAAATTATTGCCCATTGGTACTACATTGGGTCCGAGGCTGGTAAAATACTTCTAGCATATTGAAACCATACTAGGATATATTAATCGTTGAGGATTCCCTTCTTTGGGATTTTAGAATAAATAGGCTCAACTTCGTGAGAAGGGTATATATAAGTTTGTCATTCCGTTTGTAATTTCCATAATATAATTTTCCGACCCTATAAAGTATACATATATATTCTGGATCCTTATAGATAGCGGAGTCGATTAAGCCATGTCTGTCTGTTGCAATCAACTTTCCGAAGCCCCCAAATAACTTACATACACGATTTATACATCAATATCTCCGGAATTCCTCCGGCGCGGTTGATATTTAAAATCGAGAAAATCGGTCCACAAATGGCTGAGATATAAGGAATAAACCATTAATATAGACAATATGGATATCTAATGATAGATATTTCAAAGTCCTTTGCAACGACGTATATAATACCATAGTAAATGGGTCAAAATCGGAACAAATATTTATAACCCGAATTTTTTTTTCACCAATAGTTTTTTTTCGCTAAATATTAAAAACAAAAAATTTTTTTCCCAAAAATTAAAAAAAAATTTGGAAAAAAAAATAAATTTTGTTTACCTAAAAATAATGTTTTTTTAATAATTCGATATCTCGGGAACTATTGGAGATATTGTTACATGATTCGAGCTGAGGTATTTTCGATTTGATTTACGTTTGTTCAGCTTCCTAGCGCTAATGGGAGCCAGTGCGTAACCCCTCAAAGTTGGTCACCTCAGGTCTCTAAATTTAAAATATATGGGGTGCAGTAGGATACTTAGTGGCAAAATCGACACGGGACACAATTTTTAAAAATATTGTTAAGTGTACAAATTTTAAAGTAGGTTCAACCCTACTATAAACCTATTTTAAGGAATTCTTTTTACTTTTTATCTTAAAAAGGAGGATTTTAAAGATAAATTTGGAATAATAGACGATACTATTGCGATTGCTAAACACTATTTCCACTCCGCTGGCGAATAAGTTCCATTTTAATAGTATATGATTTTGTTTGATATTCCTCCGGCAGTGATCTACATGAGGTGCACAAGTGAGTTTGATTGCCATTTTTGCCATTTACTTTTAACCTGTAACTCCATGTTGTAATATAATGTGTAAACATTGTAGAAGAAGGTCCACACAATCGAATATACCCACTCCGGAATTAAAACTGTGTGTTTCCGCATAGAAATTCATAAAATCTTGTTAAAATTTAACAAAATGACAATAAAAATAAATTAATAAAACAAATTATAAAATAGTGATGTTTATTTTATCACAGAATATTCGTCATTCGAATACTTTTAATAATAATTGTAATAAAATATATAAAAACGTTTGTATATTAATGCATTTTAGCTTAATATAAATTTAATAGAATAACAAAAATGTATTATTACTAAAAACAAACAATGAAAAAAAGAGAATTAACGAATATTTTATCCTAATGACAAGCAACACTAACAACGAAAAAGGTAAAATAACTGAGAAGCATTGCCAGCTTAGACAAAAATCAGTACATTAGTTATTGTGCCTTTAACAAACGTTTATGAATACAATACTTTTATAAATAGTTTTTAAAGCTAAAGTGTTCGTTGATAAAATTGTGTTTTAAATCTACAATAAGGTTTTTTTATGCATATAGCCGTTAAAAATTAATAATTTTATAGGCTTCTTCTTATAAAATATGTAAAAATATTACACATTTTTTTAAAAAATCGTTGGGAAAAATTTAAAACAATTATGCTCCTTTATTGTCAAAATTTTGCGGTTTTCCAAACTGATTTCAAAATATTGATTTTGTTTATTATTTGAACGATTGCAAAAAAAAACTATTATTGAAGATATTTACGAAAAACCAAATAAAGTCAGGGTAATAAAACAAAAATTAAAAATTCAACCAATAACGAAAATTGTGTATTCAATTGTCAAAATTATCAAATTCAAAACTCAAAATTCAATAGAAAATATCAGAAAATTTAGTTTTTGAGCACATGAATACTTGATTCAATTATAAAATAATTGAAACCAGTTCAATATGTGATATACAGTGTAAGACAAAAATGTATAAATGATGGTCATATATTTACACTTTGTGACACCATTTTTAAAGTGCAATGTTTATAAAGAAACGTTTTGTGTTTTTTTAAACAATATTTATTAAGGATATTTTAGGACTAAATAAATAAAATATTTCCTTAATTATACTCCAGTAATCTAAAAAAAATAACTGCAACCCATTTACACACTTTTGGCGCAGATTACTAAAGTAACTTTTTTAGTACTTCGAATAACCTGCTTTCGCGTCAATGGCAGCCTGAATTCTGGAGGGCATACTCTCCACCAGTTTGCGACACTCTTCTTGCATTATAGATCCCTAGATATCATGGGAGCGCTCCTAGAGCTGAGTTGTGTTTCTAAATGCATTTTGATAATTATAAACGCGACGTTTTAGAATTCGAACCAAATTCTCAATCGGATTTAAATTCTGAGATTGTGGGAGTCAATCTAGCAATGTAATATTGGCGGTTTTTAAAAAATTAAGGGTCTTTTTTGACTTATGTTTGTTGTCGTTATCTTGTAGTATCACAGTGTTTTCAATTTGTCCACGCCAATCATTCAGACTATCCACATCTGTTGTCTTGATAATGTCTATATACATTTCTGCTTTCATATTACTACCAATTTTATGGAGTTTTCCTACACCTTTCGCAGAAAAACAACCACAAAATAGCAATTTTCCACCACCATATTTCATAGTCGTCATAAAATCACGGTCTTTTAATGGCGCATTTCGTTTTTGGTAGTCATATTTTGGTCCATCAGTTCTAAAATGGTTAATTTTCGATTCATCTGTACAGATAACTTTTTCCCAATCATCAAAGGTCCATTTCTTAAAAAAATTTACAAATGTTAGTCGAAGAGACGAGGTTTTTTAACAATCTTTATTGCATAAAAACCACATCTTTTGATTTCTCTAAGAGATGCACGTTTTGAAATCTTAATTTGGTAGCATGAAGATAGTTTTGGTTGTACCTCACGGGGACTATTTTCTTCTCCTGATGCAACTAGACGTTATACAGTGAGACCATCGTTTAACAATAGAATTGAATTCCGTCCACAAATTGGTGCTGGAAAAGCCAAACCACATATATTCGCTATGTTCTCAACAGATTAAAAGAAATATTGAATTTGGTGGATATTTTTCGATGGGAGATACCATTTTTCAGCTGCTCGGTAACAGAATTTGCAACTTCGGTGATAATCTTCTTCATATTCAATATTCCTTAAAGAATTGTAAATTGTTAACTAGTAACATGTTTTAACTAACTGTCATTAATGAAATTGATTAAAATTGTTCTTTTTCTAAATAATAATAACAAGTTTATTTAACTTTAAAGAAAATGCGACAAAATTGTGTAATTCAGTTTTTAACTTTTTGATATCCTGGTATTTAAATGCCATTACTTGAAATTAATTTTTTTGTATTGCTATACTTCACTAATCATGATCTTCATATTGTGTAAAAAATATTGTCAGATTGGTAAATGTTGAGCATACAAATTCAAATTATAGATATTTCCAAATTTATTTACACATTTGTGTCTCGTACTGTATATTTGAATTGAATGGGTTTAAAAAATTTTTTTTCTGTGTAGATAAGTAAACAGGATTTTAATTATTTACCTATTTTGGGATATTAGAAAATTTTGCTTAAATTCTAAACTTTGCTAAAAAAATATGTTCAATTCAGAAGGGCGTATAGAAACCCCTATTAGTATATATTACATGTTTCTTATTCTAGAGCTATACTTGTTCTGATACCTTTAAAGAAAATATAAAAACATAAGTTCTTTAAGAAACTATGAACCTGCGGGTTTCAGGCCAAAAATATGAAAATTAAAAATTTTCTCAATTTAAAATCGGTTATTTTTTGACTAGCTTTGAAACTTTTTTATATGATTTTTTTATTTATTATTTAACAAACTAAATTAAATTGATATTATTTAAAAACATGGTAAATATATGGTAAAATTTTGAGATTTTAATTTTCAAAACTAAAATTTATTTATGTTTTAAAATCATTTATTAAAAAAAATACACAAAAAATTCGCAAGTATTTAAAAACAGCGCCTATCCTGAGGGATCTTTGGGTCCAACGTAAAAAAATAAACTCGAATCTGCTACGCCTATGTGAAATGTTCATGTCAATCGGATCAGCCAGTTAGAAATTGCAGATTTATTTCCAAAATATATTGATTCTGCTCCACTGTGCATCGTTATGTTTATATATTTGTTTCCACTTCCGAAAAAATGAATACTTATAAAAAAAGTTATGCATAATTTCCGGTTTGCAAAGATAATTTGTGTGAGTATGTGAATTTGTGCGAGTGTTTTCATTAGTGTTGCCAGTGTTTGGTTTCAAAAAAAAAAATTCAAATCAATATGTTGATTTGAATTATCGGAATGGGAATCTAGAGCAAATTGGAAATATGTAATTTCTGTGATGAAAAACTAAAAATACAGTATAACATGTGTTAAAAATATTTCGACTTGTATATCAAATATAATCAAATGGCACCACTGGTTGGCATGATGAGATTTTTTTCCTCCCGCCTTGAGATAAACCAGTATGAGTGCGATACTATTTTTTTTAAGTTTTATGGTAATTAAAAACTTGTTGATGAAAAAAAATCTCGAGAAATTTAAATAGCACAGAAGGAGGAATAAAAACCAAAAGAATAATTAGAAATTTCATTTCATCTTTTTTTTTTTTGTTCAACTACCATTTGAGCCTTGTACAGTGTTTGGAGAATAGATAAAAACAAATTTAATTAACATCTACTTAAAAATGTTGTATAGGTTGTACTCGTATGTTAGTGGCTTTATATGAATGTGTGTGGTGGCTTTTATTAAAGATCAAACGTTTGACATTATTTTCAAATATGTTTCAAATTATGAAATCCATAAATTGACATCTTTATCATTATCATAAGTTGCCTTTAACATTTCTACGATGATATGATGATGTTGTTGTTATTGTTAGTGCTGTTATAAATACTTGTTGTCACACGTGTAGCATGTTGTAGAATTTTAAAGCAGTATAGGGTAAGGCAAGAAGATATGTTTTTTTTTAATTCTAGGATAACTGTATTTGGAAATAGTTAGTGAATTGAATTCTTTACTCAACTATTAACTGTAATTAAAAATCTGTTAAAATGCAATGACTCTCAGTATCCTACAAATTAATTTTAATTAACTCTTCTTACTAATACCTTCTTTCGTGCCTTTAACTATGTGCATAATGTGTTGAAAATTATTTTGCACGCAGCTCTTGTACTAAATGCCACAGTATTCGGTTTTACAAACGTGGCATCTACATGACATCAACTCTGTTCTTGTGCCAATAAATTCGTACTGCAACATGAATACAAACGTAAAGGTTTTCATTGCTTTTGTCGTCGTGATGCCTTTTCATGTGTGTGTATGAGGATTTGTCCGTCCCCGTCCACATGTGCCAGGCTGTCTGTGTATACATTTTATAAAACACCAAAAAGGAACAACAAAAGCCGCGCTTCAACAACATGACATTAATGTATGCAGTTGTGTGAGAGGTTGTGTCAATAGGCAAGTAATTAAAAGGAAGGATTTCATGGGGCATTTTTAGGAACAATTTCTATATCTATTTTCGAAATGGGGACCCTTGAATGAGAACAAACAATAAGGACGAGGTTCAGAAATCCTAGGTTTTTTGCATTCATACATACTATACTATATGACCAGATTAGACTTAACAAGTAAGAGTATTATATTCGACCACCAATATAATACGGGCACAGATGGTTGGTTCGCCCGATTTGGTTAGTCACCTCGTATTTGAAACATCAGATGAACCTTTTTTTGTTTGGACCGATTTAGTCCACTTTCAACACCAAGCATTTCTGATCAACAAAGAATATTTTGTGGAAAATTTCACACTCTAAATTTTATTCTCAGAAGTGGGTCTTATGCGGTAGCTATTATGCGGGCAGGATAGCTAAAGCCAAAAATAAAAAAGAAACATTTTTTAAAATTCCTTTAATTTATCATAAATTCTCAATAAAGTTAACTATAATGCCGTCACCTAAAATGCAAAACAACGTATCATCGTAAATTTTATTATTGATTACGATTCACATATGGGCAATTCCATATCATCGTACGTGATATTTGTACGCCTATAGAGTGGAATAGATTTTTCAAAAATAAGAGTATCTGAAAAATAACTTGGTCTTTATGTTCTATATTTGAAAATAATAAAAAGTTCTTTCGAAATATTGTTGTCCAAAATATCGAGCGAAATAAGGTCATTCTGAATTATATGTAGAAATATGCTAAAATTTTCGAATCGTGAGAGGCGTTATGTGTTCTTTTAATATGTTACACTAAAAGAAATATTTTTCCTTTACAATCTGCCATATTTAAATAAAAACAATCTTTGGATGATTTTATAATTAATAAAATATAATATCGTACGTGACATACCGTACATGACAGATTTTTCTCTTATAATAAAACAATATACAGTGAACCTCAAAAGTGAGTATACACCAAAAATTATTTGATTTTTTTTAAGATAATGAAAATTCTAATATTTATCCATCAATTAAAATTTTAAACTTTCGGTTTGTTGAAGATTGGGTTGAATAATAGATTCGGTTGTGAAAAAAGAGGATTTAAGTCGGACTATAATGATTTTCATGATGTTAAAAAAATAAAAAAATTCGCTGGTGTTTACTCACTTTTGAGGCTGTGTGTATATTCTACAAATATACATATGTATACAAAAACTAAAAAAGTGAATAGAAAATATACATTCGGTTTCAATAAATAATTTGACATTAGCAAATAAACAATCACAGTCAAATTCATTTCATACTATATGCTAATTGGGAGTTTAGTTTTAACCGAAATTTTAGCCTAAAACATGCCACTTAAATTAAAAAATTAAATATAACATGTTCTAATAAGCTGTATATACTTACACATAGTAATATTCTAGTGTTTTCTCCTATTCAAATCATCTTGAAAAAAGTTTTAAGGGTTTTTGGGTTTTCAGTCGAAGTAGTCATTCTTGAGGAATTGCCCATATGTGTACAAAATTTTAAAATTTTACTATCAAAAATAACCAAGTTATAACCAAAATTTAAAATAATGTATCATCAAGTATATGATTTTCTTATGTGCTGATTTTCTATTGCAAACGACTGATTTGAGTGGAAATTTCACATGTATTTTGTTTTTGTTACAATAACATAACACATGTTAAATTTCCACAAAAACAACACATTAAACTAAATAACGTATACGCTTTGAGTAATTAATAGGGTATTCTATTAATCGGGTTTCTGGTTTAATCGGTTAATCGAGCAAATAATTAATCGGGGTATAGATTTAATCGGTTAATAATAGTTTAATTTTAAATTATTCGATTAACCGAATAATTTATATTTGAATTTTAAAGTGAAAATAAAACCACGAATTTTCTGTACTTATGTAAGTATTTCATTAATAAAATGAACAAAAACATAAAAAATTCAACCAAAGAGTAAATAATTTTCTTTAGTTTTAGTTAATAAAACTCGACTTGGAAAAAAACTCTCTCGCTGATTGTAGATGTTGGAAAAATCGAAAGTAAGGCATGATAAAGAATATCCAACATCTGAGTTATTTTTATAGTTTTTTTTCTAAGCATAGAAAATCATCTATTATACCAATGAGGTCCTTTTTGGATTTTTAGATTTAGATTTTAGATACTTTTAATAATTTCGATAAGTTCTGATAAAAACTCATTTCAGTAGAGTTTCCAGTTTCGTTTATTATCATGTTCTCATTCGACAAATACATGTCGATAGCTTAATATAGAAAGGTCGTATCTCGTTTTTTTTCTAAATCGGGGTTTTTACATATTCTATTAGACAAAACTCAAGTATACCTCCCTTAAAAAATTTAGTTTTCTATGTTGAAGAATAACAGAATAACAGTTAACCGATTAACGGTTAACCGATTGAATACCCTAGAAAAAAATTTGGAAAAAAATAAATTTTGTTTACCTAAAAATATGTATTTAAAATTTATATTTTGAAGTATAATTTGGTGAAGGAGATTCGGCACAGAATATAGCTCTCTTACTCGTTTTTTAATAACTTTGTTGCAATTGAATATTTTTTGCAGTCTTTATGAAAATTTAATGAAGTACATACCTTTTTTTAGTTTAAATAAGTTGTTAGTAATTAAAAGAAAAAAAATTAAAAATATCTATAATGTCTTCCCAATAATAAGCTCTCAAAAATTAAATTTCAAAAGTTGGACATTTTTTCATGAAATAACATTTATTTACTGTTTTATTTCATAGCATAGTTTTATGGATCTATATAAAAATATAAATAAACTCTTTAAAATGTCTGTTATTAACAACAACCACAAACTAGATGTCTGAATAGAAAAAAGAAAAAAAAAAACATATAAAAAAGTGATTGAAAGAGTACTTAACCAAAGACACGGCAAACACAATATAAACAACATGCTTGTTTTGAATACTGTAAATTTAAATAATCATAATATAGTGGATCTTATCATACATAATATTAGCGATTAACATTTTCGCATCAACACCTCAGGAATTTAATATTTAAAATATGTGTGGTAAGCATAGAAATTTCATATGCAGTAAAGTTCAATGTCAACATATTTTAATTCAATTTGAAACCTACGCAAATTTTAAAATGGTTGTCAAGGGTAAGTGGTAGTATAACTTTTATAGACGGGTGTAAAGTTTTAGAATTTTAATGTTATGTTTTTGTTGTAATACAAAGAAGATAACTAATTAGTTCTAAATTTAGTTTAGAAATCTTTTTTGGGATTAATTAATAGAGGATTATGGATTATGAAAGAGGATTATGATGACGCAGAGATGAAACGAATGAAACAATAAAACATATTTCTAGTATCGAACAAATATTCATCCATACAATATGTTCTTAACACATGCGCTGGTAGATGATGAGCCTTTGAAGGATTATGGTTCCATGATCCCAATGCAAAAATTTAGATTACCGAATACTATCAGGTCTGTCATAGAAGTTGTAAGTGGAAATAATCGTAATAATTTTTTACTTCTTCATTTTAAAGTGGAATTTTTTTGGTTTTATATAGAACCTAGATACGTGTTAATTTTCACTTTAGTACAAATTTTATGCCCGTGACACACTTGTATATAATTGTTTTACAAACCAGTTGTTCATCTATACGGTCCACAATACTTCCGATCAATGTTTTTACCTAGTAATAAATAAGTTGCTGTTTTTTGGTTTTTCATCTACTAAATTGCTTGAAGTTTAAAACTAGTGCCTACAAATATGTGTAATAAGGTGGTCCTTATTTTGATCTTTTTGAATTTTCGATGTTCTCTGCCATCTCAAAACCAATTGCTGAACATTTTGGAGTTTAGAGGTTTCACATTTTAAAAAATCCAAATTTTACATTTAAAAATTTTTTTTTTAACGTTAATTAAATTTTTTTTTGGGTTATGACTTAAAACTGTGGGATTTGTTCAAATTTTTATCTTTTATTTTGAAAAATTTGTACAATATAAATTTATTCAAAGTATTGGCCATTGTATTGGCCATATCCCTTAATGAGATAGCAAGCTATTCTAGGATAACGATGGAAATCAGGGTAAATGTATAGCAGACGAACTGGCCAAAAGGGGTGCGTTGATGGATGATGAAGAGATCGACCCCTTTTCTGGTATTTCCCTTGTTAATAGCAAGATGGCTGTTCAGCGGATACTATATGAATCTGCACAAAGCAAGTGGACCAATGAGTCTTCCTGTGTTATAACGAGGTCTACTTGGCCCGTATATGATGCCAACAGGACGAATCTACTTATAGAATTTCGTCGTGAGCAAATAAGGCTAATTGTTTCTTTCATTACAGGACACTGTATAATTGGGACACATGCTAGGAGATTGGGCCTACGGTACAATGACTACTGTAGGAGCTGTCACAATGACGAAGAGGAGGAGACGGTGTCCCACCTATTCTGCCAATGCCCGGCTCTGATAAACCTGAGGGAACGCATCCTCGGATTACCATTCCTATCATGCTTAGATGAGTTATCAAGATTGAGTCTTAGACGAATCTACTCTTTCATCAGAGAATCTGGTTGGTTTAGCGTGGAAACGATTGACGTATAATTAATACCCAGACGTTTACCCCTTGGGTATCACAATGGGATCAGTTTCTTAATGGACCCAAGTGAGCTGCTTGATGAGTGGCTACCCATGGAACATAACCTAACCTATTGGCCATTGTTACTTATCGTCATTTCAAATCTTTCTGTAAAAATTAAAATTTTGTGAAAATTATCGAAAAGAATCCATCATGACCAATATCTCATTTTGTTCCTATTACATGTGGCTTTGCAATCTGAACAATTTCTCCGTTTCGATTTTTCATGATTTTTTAAAACAAAAAATTTTCTATTTTCACATATATTTTTTGCTTCAATTTGTTATTATAACTACGAAACTCCTGAGCCGATTGAAACGCCATATATATGTGAAATTTTGTACATAGCATGGGGAAAATGTTTTCATAATTCAATCAATCGAAAGAAGAATAAACAAAAAACTAAAACTTTGTGAAAATGAGCGAATTTACTTAATTGTGAATAAAGAATCAATCTATTTTTTGATCGATATCTCTTTTTTTCCTATGACTTTAATAATATCTCATGCTTATTACTTAGAATTCTTAGATTAGAATTCGCGGTACAAATATTCAGTGATTTTTTGTTATTCATGTCGTATTTCTTGTTCATTTTAATTAAATTTTTATACAAAAATAGAATTAATTAAATTTAGACTCAACTTACAAAAAATTAACTTTAGATAACACAATGATATATTTAACCCTTTTAAGACACTTTGATGTTTAGATAATAAAACTGGAAAAATCTGCAACACTGCTTAATAATAGTCTCTAAAAACTATTATTAAATTTAATTTTTTTATATTATTTAGCTAAACATAGCCAAAAGCTGGATGAAGAGGGAAGTCGCTGGATAATTGGAAGGGATTTAATCTCTGAGCCGAAACAAAATCTAAAAGATTTTGTTACTCAGAATAATTTAAAAAATAAATATGAAAAGAAAAGGAATGAAATAAAACAAACAGATTAGGAATTTTCAAATTAATTATTATATGAATTTTGGATTTAATATTTCGAATTTACATTAGAATTATACATTTCGAGAATTCCCAATTTTTGTATACCTTCCCGGGAATCCGGAATTCCGATTTATGGTAATCAGAAAATGTCGGGAAATTAAAAACCCTACTCGTAATTTAAAATTTTAAAGAAGAAGAATTTTAAAGCTCCCACTTGAGCACACACTTCTCACTAAAAACTGTTACGATTGATCGTACCAGCACAACCTCGATTTTTCACCTATGTTTTACCTATATCTGGATTACTAAGTCATTATAGACAATATGGATATCTAATGAAAGATATTTCAAAGGCCTTTGCAACGACTTATCTAAGACCATAGTAAGTCGGACCTTCAATAGGTCAAAATCGGAAAAAATATATTTTAACCCGAATTTTTTTCACCAAAAGTTTATTTTTTCGCAAAATTGAAAAAACAAAAAAAAAAAATTTTTAAATTAAAAAATTTAAAAAAAAACAATTCGAAAAAAAAATTTTCTAAAAAATGAAAAAAAAACACTTTAGAAAAAACATAAATTTTGTTTACCTAAAAATATTCAAAAATTTTCTTTTTATTTATGCACAGTCGAATATAGTAGCTCTCTTACTTGTTTCATTTAGTTAATTTTACAATTACATTAATTTTTTAAAATTTCGTTTAAAATATTTTTTTATGATTTTGTTGAAATGTCAATAGTGAAACTGTACTGACTTACTGTTGACACATTCACCAGTACTAGTGACTAATTATCCCCCAGACAATGCTATTACTATGGACATTTAACACGTGCGTCTCACTGGAAGTTTACTACTGACGATAGTACTATTGACTAGGTACTTCTTTTGGGACCATATTTAGACATTGGAACCAGTGACTAGTAATTCTAGTTTACACTTTCGGTACTTTTCTGAAGTAGATGTCGATAGTTTGTTAATATTGTATTAAAAAAATGTAATTAAATTAATTCCGATTTCATGTTTTTCTTTTTTTCATCAAAGACAAGTTACAAATGTAGAAGCTTCAAAGTCGCCAAAAATGTTCAATATAACTTTTTTCAATATAAAAATTTTTGAAAGTATTGTTATTTGAAACATCAAATTAAACGTACAATTTCTAAACGTTATCCGATTTTCTTAAAATTTTCAGCATTTGGTGTTTAAATTTTAGATCTTGGTAACATCGTAAATCCAAAATAGTGCAAAATAATGCCTACTGTGTCTAAAATTATATGAATAAAAAAAATGCCTAATAGTTCCTTTTAATGACGAATCGAATGGGATTTTTAAAAGGAATGATGAAACTTTAGAAACATGCTGAGGTAAAAAGAAAGGTATTTGAATTTTTATTTTATCGCATACATACAGTGACCGACAAAAGTCTACATACGACCATTATTGTCGTAACTCGCGGACTTCTAAACCATAATAAGTAAAAGTAATGATGCAGTTTTATTTCAAATGTATTAATTAATTTAAGTTTTATTCACAAAAAATTAAAAAAATATGTTGACAAAAGTCTACATACGATTTGTACACTAAATAAACATTTTTCAGCGAATACAAATTTTCATTAAATTCAATATTTCGTTGGGCCACCACGGGCATCTACAAGCGTCTGGGCATCGAAGCAACTAAATTTTACAGTTCTGCGGACATTATATTTTGCCATTCTTCTGGAAGGTTCTCCTTTAACATTGGTGCACAAGTAATAAGATGATTTCGGATCTTCCGTTTTAGAATTTCCCACACGTGCTCAATAACATTTAAGTCCGGGCTTTGAGATGGTGTGTACAATTGTCATGGGGCATGGTAGAGTAGCCAATCTTTGACAATTTGAGACCAATGTTTCGGATCGTTATCTTGCTGAAAAATCCAACTTTAACCAAGAGTTAAAATATCAACGAATGCTCTCGAATCTTGTTCCAAAATGGATTTGTACTGATAACGATCCATATTATCCTCAATAAACACTAACTTTCCCACTCCAGAAGCAGCGACAGTACCCCAAACCATCACACTGCCAACACCATGCTTAACTGTAGCGAGTAAGTTTTTCGGATCCATTGCTGTATTTGTTTAGCGCCATACTTTATATCTCCCATCACTTCCAAATATGTTATACTTTAACTCATCAGTGAACCAAACTGGCTTCCAGAATTCCATGTCCTTTACAAAGTGCATTTGGGCGAATTCCAAACGAAGTTTGCGATCCGTTCGCTAATTTACGAGGAGTTCTGCTTTAATTACCATTATTATTTAAGGTTCTTTGAATTGTTCGTGGATGAACAATAACTTCTGATCTTGTTGAGAGTTCTTTGGCCAATTTTGTGGTATTTACTTTTGAGTTTTTGTTGACTTCTTTTAAAATGAAGATTACATCTCTACGATGTAGTTTCTTTGGGCGACCACTTCGCAGCTTGTTTTTAACTCTTCCAATTTTTTCGAAGTTACTGAATATTGTTTGAACTGTAGACTTAATAAATTGCTTGCTTATCTGTTAGTATTAAAAAAAAACCAGGACATGCTGTAGTCGTAGACCTTGGTCAATGTTTTTTTATTGTTTTTTTATGAATAATTTTGCATGTTTACATTGCAACAAAATTTTTTTGGTGCATAGCAATAAAAATAGATTTCAAACAAAACTGCATTATTATTTTTTTATTTACCGGGTTTTTTCTAATAAAGTGGCAAAAATTGTGGTCGTACGTAGACTTATGTCGACCACTGTACGTTTAATAAAAACCTTTCAGAGTCATACTTTAACTTTTTAAGCTGATGGTTTACAAATTCGTTTTTCTGCATCAGTCTAGTGCTTATATGAAGAAGTAAATATATATAGTACATAACCGTTTAACCCTAAATTATAACTGTGACATTTGTCTAGCATTATTACTGCAGCCAATATATTTCGATCAACAAACATGAAAATTCCGCAAACCCACAGAAAAAAAGGCCACTTCCAGACACACAAAAAATAAACACACACACTCGTGTTAAACAAGCGCCATGTTAAACATAACCCAATCCAACACAATGGGGAATATTTTGGCAGTGACATTATTCTCCATTCATATTTCTTTTACAGATGATTGGCAATTCATTTTTCCTGGTCATTGTGTCATAATGGAAAAACTACATACATATATAAACTCTATAGAACTGAAGGCAACTGAGTTGAAAATAAATAATAAAAAAAAAGTAGACAACTTCTTTCATATTTTTTAATAACTTCTGCTAGATAGTATGTGTGTAAGACTAAAATTACCTTTTCACACAAAAATATTTTTTACAATTTCTGCCAAATAACTGTCAAACGCACTGTTGCGTAAATCAGAGTTGAACTGAATTGCTGCTGAATGAATGAGTTGAATGTTGAAAACATTTCATATTTTTTTTCTGTTTTATTTTTTTTGTGTGGCTGTTTCTGTCTTTATCCTTTTAACCATTTAAATCTTTTTATAATAAAAGTAGATTGTAGAACAATGCTTTTCTATATAGTTTTCCTATTTCTTGCCTTTTTTGTAGTTGATAGTGTAGTTTTTTTTGTTTGCTCACTATACATATATTCTTTCTTTTGTTTTGTATCCTTTCGCACGAAAATGATATGAAACCAAAACGAATTGATGATAACTGGGTTACAACATGGTGATGGTGGTTGCACGAGTGTTGAGTTAAAGGGGGTTTGCTAAAGCGAAGTAATATTTGTGATATCTTTGAGAAAATATACAAATTTATTCCAGAAATATCGGATACCAGTCCATAAATTACCCATGTTGTTTCTGTCCGTATTAGGCTTTTCATTATATATTGCAAATATTGATTTATTTTTAACATTATAAATTGAAGGTTTCTCATAATGTCTATATATATTTGTATGAGGGTTAGGTTGTGTTAATACTTGTATGTTTGATATTTATAATCTGTTATTTTGAGTACCCTACATTTCTAATGCTCTCAGGCTCTTTAAATTTCTATAATCTAGAGAATAATTTTGACACTCCCTTTACAATTTTTTTTATATTTTATATTGTCTATTGTTTAACCAACATATTTTTATGATCATCATAAATATGTAGTCGGAAAGAATGTTGAATCATGTTGGTAATATTTGAATGTATGAATTAGACTGATCCAAAACTTTATAAATAAAATCAAAAATATTTTTTGACGTTTCTCATCTCATCTCATCTCATCTCATCTCATCTCATCTCATCTCATCTCATCTCATCTCATCTCATCTCATCTCATCTCATCTCATCTCATCTCATCTCATCTCATCTCATCTCATCTCATCTCATCTCATCTCATCTCATCTCATCTCATCTCATCTCATCTCATCTCATCTCATCTCATCTCATCTCATCTCATCTCATCTCATCTCATCTCATCTCATCTCATCTCATCTCATCTCATCTCATCTCATCTCATCTCATCTCATCTCATCTCATCTCATCTCATCTCATCTCATCTCATCTCATCTCATCTCATCTCATCTCATCTCATCTCATCTCATCTCATCTCATCTCATCTCATCTCATCTCATCTCATCTCATCTCATCTCATCTCATCTCATCTCATCTCATCTCATCTCATCTCATCTCATCTCATCTCATCTCATCTCATCTCATCTCACCTCATCGCATCTCATCTCATTTTCAATCTAACACATCCACAGGTCATCCTAAGAGTAAAACCATCATGACCTTAAGATTTTGATAACAGGAAAGTTGAATCCTTTCCTATATCCTATACGAAAGGTTTAAAATAGATATTGAAATATGTATCTTATAACTTTGCTAAAAGCCGAGGTATAAAATTTGTTTTTACATAGAACAGGAAAATCACAGACTATGCAAATATCACATTTGAGTTTATGTAACTTCATTGGGGTATTAACTAGGAATTGGGGATGAAGAAACATGAATAAGGAAAGACAAAGGTATCGATCTATACACAGAAGATTAACAAAATTGTGACCGAATGGACTGAGCTGCTATATTAAATACATTCGTTTCACAGATCACAGTACTGTTCTCTAGGCTAAAATAATAGCGATTATGGGGGTAGTCGATGGTTGAAGAGTACTGATAACAAAACTCCAAGGTTTTTACGATTAGTCAAGGATTATCCGCATTATAGGAAACAAGAAAGAGAAAAAACTATTCTAGATGGGATTATGCAAGGATTACCGACACCCTGGACAATTTCAAACCCTTCCCAAAGTTCAAGAACGAGCTTAAATAACGGGCAATAAGTGAAAATATCGAAAAATAGCAGAACTCTGGAAATAAAGAGCTGAAGTCTCATCTGGCACGCATGGGTATATCTAACGATAAGATTTTTAGAGCGTGTGAAGATGGGGACGAAATTCCATGGTCGCATTTAGTCGAATTAGAGACTAACGCATTCATATGGACACTATGCCAAACTTGGAATATCTCAAGGGACTAAGTTTTTAACCTAGCAATTGGCTTATAGATATGGCGAAAAACACTCTTCTAAGAGAGCACATCATGCCAAAATGGCATATGTGTATACCCGGAATGGGTATGATATATTTAAGCACACCTCTACTCAACCTAACCTAAGGCCTTTCAAAATGTTAATTGGTTGCCCCAATAGAATAGATGATAGTGTGCTGGAATATAAGTCTGAAGGTTGCGAGTTCGATTCCCGCCAAACACGATGGGTGTTTCTGTAGACAAGCCAAACTTTGCGGTGTGAATTTGGTTGCCCGAGTTGAATTTCTCCTCACTTAGGTGTTGGTTGCATAAAGGAGTATTTTGAACACTGGATTCGCATCATTAAGATTTTTCTCAACATCATGATCGAACATCCATGATTTAAACTCATGGACTATGTGGAATTATGCTAGTGGATATTATGAAATGTTTCGATATTTTTTGATGGGTCACAATATCCGCTATTTTTCATTATTTTCCTCAAAATTATTTTTTGCTGCAGTCTAATATATGAACAGCTGTAGGTTGTTGTGTGTAGAATATAGAAAATCAAAAACAAAAAAAAAAATTAAATAGAAATCAAGTTACAAGTATGTAGATGTGAGATATTCTCTACAACTTACATCGACGCACATGCAAACACACATTGTTGAAAGTTTTAGTATGTATGGCGGCAAATGTTTTTCTGATAAACTTGTTGTGGGTAAAAAAAAAAAATAAATAAATGCTTGTAAACTATAACTATCATATTGTAGATATACAATCTATACCATATTTAGAAAATACATCCCTTCAAACTAAGATATAGGAAATGATGCACATTGGTTTGGAAGGGCATATGTATGTATGTATGTACTTGTATTTAAAGGAAGTAGTAAAGACCTTAAGGCTAATCTTAGGATAATTATTTAGGAAATTAAAAATGAAACAATATATTGATTTTATGTATTTGAATTTAGCGTTTGTGTATTTTATCAAACCACTGTACATATGCTGTTCAATGAAGTATGTATAAATGTGTAAGTGCTTTTGTGTATATGATTGTTAAGTTCTCATATAATCAACCAAAACATCCTTAATATACACACACTCAAAGAAATTTACAAAAAAAATAAAATCAAATAAAACTATACAAGTACTACACCATTTCTCATTGAAATTGAGAATTTCAAATTCAAATGTGAAAATTCCAAATGAGTTTTAGAATTTCAAATTGGAATTGTGAAAATTCCAAATGATATTGAGAAATTAAATTTTAAATTAAAAACATTTAGAAAATTCCATATAAAATTGAAAATTTCCACATTTTTTTTATTTATTGAATCTGTCTTTTATAGACCTAAGAATAAGTATTTAAATCTTATGACTAAAATTAAAACTAGGTGTTCTCTAGCAAGAGAATACCTAGTGTTCTCAGGCAAATAGCACTGGTGGAAGATCTGAGTTACGGCGCACAGTGTTTTGTCCCCCATAGAGATATAAAATTTGGTACACAAGTACACTGTTACATTATTAAAGAAAATACAAATTTTCAGTAAAATCGGATGAAGGACTTGCTACCTGCCATATATCCTGAACATTAAAAATTACATTTTAGCTAAAATATTGATTAAAATGTCTAACACATTTTCAGTTACTGCTAAAATTAAGGTCTTTTACTATGTACCATATTTAATTTTAAGAACAAGGACTCATTTTGCCTAATTTATAGAAAATTCGTTTGACGATTTTATACAAATATAAATACAATTTTTAAATATTCTTTCGAAAATTCACTTCATTTATCCAATTTGCTATTGGAGAATAAATGTTAATTATTACAAAACCTCTTATTTATTGAAATATATATATTTTTTTTTTAAACAATTACATTAAATTAAATAATGTACATGGGTAACCGTATTAGTCTCAAATTTACTAAAATTTTACTTAAGTAATATAATTCTAAAAATGGTTAATTAAACATTCATATTCAGTGGCTTTTATTTCTTAATTTATAATTAAGAATTATTTTTATACCCTTCGTGAGAATTCCGTCAGACATGCTTTCGAGAAGTCTTCTATTTAAAATCAGCAAAAAGTCCACAAATGGCTGAGATATGAGGAAAAAATCAGGACAACCTCTATTTTTTAAATGGTTTTAAATTTAAAAAAAAAAAATTAAAATAACAATTGGAAAAAAAAAATTTTCCAAAATATTAAAAAAACAATTTTGGAAAAAAAAGAATTTGTTTACCTAAAAATATTTAAAATTTGTATTTTGAAGTATAATTTGGTGAAGGGTACATATGTATATTAATAAAACAATAGTGTATAATTTGTTTGCTATTTCGAAATAATTGAGCTTAAAGTTTTTGTGTTAGTCATAATTGAATTACATACGTCCAAATTTGTTTTATAATGGTCTTATATAGGATTAATGATTAATTTTGATTAATTTCTATTTTAAAATGATTGAAATTGAGAAAATTCGAAATAAAATTAAGACATTTATACATTCTGATTTTTTTACACTTTTACACAACAAAACAAGTAAGAAAGTATGATCGGTCAAGCCCGACCATATAATACCCTAACATTTTTCTTTTAAAATTTCAATAATTTATATTTTTGAGTGATTTTCGGAAGTGGGCCTTATATGGGGGCTATGACCAATTATGGAGCGATCACCATGAAATTAGGTCGTATGATTTATGTCTATATGAAAGTTTACTATGTTGAAGTTTGTGAGTATACCAACATTTTTAAGCGATTTATGCACGTTAAAGTGATTTTCGGAAGCGGGTCTATATGGGAGCTATGACTAATTATAGACCCATCGTAACAAAATTAGGTGACATGAGTTTTGTGTATATAAAACTTATTTGGAGCGGAATTTGTGAAGATACATATATAAATTAAACATTTATGACCGATAAAGTCCAATTTCGGGAGAACATTTGTATGGGGGCTAGGTGAAATAATGGACCGATTTCAGCCAGTTTCAATAGGCTTGGTCCGTGAGCTGAAAAAATAATATGTACCAAATTTCATCGAAATATATTCAAAATTTCGACCTGTACTCTGTGCACAAGGTTTACATGGACAGCCAGCCAGCCAGCCGACCAGACGGACGGACATCGTTTAATCGACTCAGAAAGTGATTCTAAGTCGATCGGAATACTTTAAGGTGGGTGTTAGACTAATATTTTTGGGAGTTACAAACATCTGCACAAACGCATAATACCCTCACCACTATGGTAGTGTAGGGTATAAATATGAACAAAATTCCACCAAAATGTACAACTTTTTCAGAACTCGGACTATTTGGTACGAAAAGTTAAAGCCAATACAGGTTTAAAAACATACAAAAATCAACCAGTTTCCGACAGGAACTCTGCTAAAAATTTAGAGGCCAAAAACAGAGCACGGAAATTGAAGTTAAGTTTTATAAAAAAAAATATTCCTGCTGCATAGTGCATGACGAAACGTATGTTCTGGAACATTTTTCGCAGCTTTCGGGTCAATATTTGTATGTGGCTGATGCTCGAGTGAATGTTGTAGAAAAGTTTAGGACCCAAAATCAGAAAATTTTCCCAAAAAGTTATTGGTATGGCAAGCAATATACAGTTGCCGCATAAGAAGCCAAATATGTTTTACATAGGGCTCTATAAATACCGAAATTTACATCAAGGAATATTTACAAAAAAGGACGCTTTCATTAATAAGATTTCTTCATGTGGCCACTTAATTTTAGTTTGATTTGGGATCCTAATGTGGTATTTGTACCAATAGAGGCAAATCCTTAAAACTGCCTGGAGCTAAGGCCAGTGAAGAGATATTGGGCTCTGGTTAAAAGAAAATTGAAGAGTAAGCGGAGATGGACTACCTGTTCGAAGAAAGTGACAGAAAGCTCAATAAAAATCTTAATGGAAGGGTTTTCGGAAAAGATTTTGTAATAATAAATTCAATCAAATAAAAAAATCAAAACTGTATGTTTAGTGGTTTCATTTTAATTAACATATATGTATGTTAAGACTTTTTCAATCTCAGTCCTTAGCATGCAATAAATTTCCATGAATTAAGAAATTAATAAAGATAAACGTGCAGCCTACGTTAACAAAATTAATAATTATATCTGATTTGGAAAGCAGGTGGTATGTACAGAAGACCCTGTTTTAATTTATTTTGTCGTAAAACACGTGGTTGATTTCGTGTTGTCTTCCGAACCGTGCTATCGATACCTATTTCCAGTGGCTCCAACATGCACATGATAAGTACAATTGGTACCGCAGACATTATTCAAATGGAGAGGTCCGTTAACTGCCGATAGCGCAGATATTCAAGTTAAAAATTTCTCAATTTCATTTATAATTTTCTCAATTTTATTTGGGATTTTTTCAACTTCATATGGTTATTCTTTTATTTAGATTTATCTCCATTTTATATGTGACTCATTTAAATTTTTGTCAATTTCATATTGAAATTCTCAATATCAATTTTAAATAGAAACTCTTAATTTAATTTGGATTTTTCACAATTTCACATTGAAGTTCTCTATTTTAATTGGAATTTTTTCAATTTTATGTGGAAATTATCAATTTAATTTGTAATTTTCTATAATGTTCTTAATTTCAATTAAAAATGGTGTAGTATGTGAGTATGTTTGTTTGTTTTTTTTTTCTTTTTCTTCTTTGTAGTGGAAAGAAATATTACAAAAGCCTAAGAATTGAAAACAAAAAACCAGAAAAAAAATTTAAAAAAAACTCAATAAATATTTCACATATTTTTTCAGGCAATACAAAACTAACAAAAGATCCAACAACTTAAACGGAAGCAAAGGGATATAAACATATAACAGCAACTCAAAAAACTATTATTACAATAACAACAGAAAATACATACATAGTAACAGTTTTTCTGCTATATAAAAAAAAACAATTTTTCAACTCCAATCAAAGAATTTTGCCCCATCAGCGTATTAAAGGGTAAATATTATTCTTAAATAATTCTCTATACTCAAACACACACAACAAAGAAAATATTTTTCTAAAATCTTTTTTTTAGAAAATATTGAATTCATCTATATTTCTAGGAAACATGTACAATAGGTAAGAGAAAATATAAAGGAGATTTAAGAAATATCTAAAAAATATTTCGTTCTATTAAAAAATTTGTAAGAATATGTTTACATTTTAATATGCAGGTTTATTGCTGTTCACACTTTCATCATATTCTCAAATATTTATATTTTGGAATGAGTAATTACATCAATCTTGTGAATTTTGTTTGAAAATAAAATATATTTGAAAATGTAATCCATATATTTATGTATATTGGAAACATTATTTAAGTATTACACTGCACAACAGCATTTCGGATGATTGGGTTATATTATAGTGTTTTTACACTGAGTGGTTTTATTGCAAAAGTTGGTTTTATCGTTAAAACCATTATTAAAACCTGGTCTTACCATACAAAATTATTATGACAAAACCAAGGCGAATTCATACAAGGTGGTGTCAGTTCAACAAATGTCAAAAAACCAAAATGAAAAATTAAACAAATAAGTATTTAAACTTAATATAGTGTATATAATTGAATAGTGAGGAATTTAATTATTTATGTAAACAATAATTTTTTTCTTAATAAGCTTAGAATATGTAGATATTTAAATATAAAAACAAGCACAGTTGTTAGAACCATAAAGCGAAAAAAAATTATCAGCTGTTTGACTGACTCCACCTTGTATAAATTCACCTTGGATAAAACCATCTTAAAACCTTTTTTGAATTGGTTTTAAGTAGGTTTTATGAAATAAATTCAGAGCTACAAACATTAAAATGTTGAAAACAGCTGATAAAAGAAAACAAAACAAAAATATAAAAACGAAGAAAGCCGATGACAAAGTGTAAGAATTAAATAATAAAATCAAGAGCTACAATAAAAAAATATGAAAGAAAAAGATTCTTTTGGACAGAAAATAATGAAAATGTTTTTATTGAAATGTGGGACGAAAAAAAACAAACCAAAATAGCTGTTGTACATTTTGTCCAATAAATGTTAAAACTAGATCTATGAAAACTTACAGTGTGAACGCAAAATTAGCTAATTAAGCTTTTAACGTTTTAAACCAAGTTTTAACTTTAGGTGTGAAAACACTATTATCCTGTTCTCTAGTGCAGTAATAAGAAATTTTAGTTTCGTTCGTTATTAAATGTCTTTGTTTTAGTCTAGAAGCCAAAATAATTTAAACGATTAGGTCGTTTAAATTATTTTGTTTCAATAGTTTTCTCATTTCCACGTCACATTCAAAGTTACAATTACTACTGTCAATCTTCTTCTCAAAGCCAATTTGTTCCTTCTGTGAAGCATCAGCTTGAAGTTCAGGTGTAGTCTTAAGACTTAGAACACGTTGATATTTTTATGGATATCTCTGATATTTTTGTGAAAAATTATCAATAACTTTTGAACGCGACATTCGACTTTTACAAACGTGGTGTTTTTTGAAAGGGTTCAGTTTTATTTTTATAAATATTTTATTAAAAGTACAAATCTTCTTAGCAAAAGGACCTCCAAGGCCTCAACCAATCGATATATACCTTTTTATACTTTTTTTCATATATGAAGCTAGAAATCTCGAACAATACTTTTGTGTTTTTTTTGTTTATTTTTTACTCCACCATATTTTAGAGCATAAAATTATCAAAACAAAAGCATATGGCCAATGCAAAAATATAGAGTTACGTTTCTGAGGAACAGTTAAACATTAACACATTAAACCTATGCAAGAGTGAGACGCAAAATCCTCAAAAGCAGAGAAAAGCAAGGCTTAATTATCCTTATTTTTTGACATAAGAGAAAATGTGAAGATCTGTAAGTATAAGGCATCCAGTACCAGCTTCTGGAAAATAAACATTTTAAATATTTTTTGTTCTTTATTTTTATATAACCAGAAATTTTAAAATGATTTTTGTTTTAGATTTTCATAGAAATGAGCTCAATACAGCAAACTGCTTGTATTTCTAATGATCAAATACCAGGAAACTGCAATAGATCAGGAAACTAAAATCTTTAATGGTCCATTTAAGTAGACCGAATTTGAACTAAATGGCTATTGTTATAGTAATATTTTTTTCTTTAATAACCACTTATATTCCTGTAGAATACCACTAATTACAAAATATTTTGCCAAAATTCATTGGTATATGTCCTTTGGTTGATTATAATTATGTCCACTTTTCCCCTCTTTGTTCATTTTATTAGAATCGGTTCAGCGGTTTAGGCATGACTGTGACACAAATAAATCAAAACCGATTTTATAACATTTTATGGATTCAAATGTCGCCAGTTTATTAGAATATGTTGAACAATTATATTAATAATAGAAGAAACGCATAAAATCGCGTGGTTTACCGAGTTACTACACTAAGCCCTTCAATTGATTCAAAAAGTACACTTATAGATATGACTTACGTAGGCGTATGCTTAATATGTGCAACAAAATATTACTTATACGGTCAATATCAATAAAATAGTTTTCATGTTGTTGTTGAATTAGCTAAATTTTTGCAGGTGATAGATACAAAATTCGATGGATTAATTTTTTAAATTTCATCGATTATTCGAGTGAATAACGATTAAAAATAACACTGTCCAACAAATTAAAACCCTTTGATTGAAACAGAATAGCGACTCTATAATTCTGAAAGGGCATGTTGAGTAGATCATTTTGGTAGTTTTAATTTTTTGATCGAAGGGGGAATTATACTAACTGAAACCAATGTTGTAAGTTAATGTCTGAGAGAATTCTTATTGTCAGAGTTATATTGTGGATTTTTATGCGGATAATTTTTGTGGAAGATCTTTATCTTCTAGCTCCTCTCTTTAGTTTTTGATTTCGGAAAAAAATTTTAAACATTTTTTATTTTTTTCGAAATATTAAAGAAATAGCTATCTAAACTACTTGGGACACATTTAGCAAAGAACAATAGGTAATAAGTTACATGGATGAGAAAAAAACACCTGCTTGGCCAAAATGTCAAATTCAGAGAGTTCTCTACCGATTTTGTTGAAAATTTGTGCCTGAATTAATGTCAAATAGAGCTAATCTTGGTTGATTTCAAAAGTTGGTTCACTTGACATGAAATCCCCCATATAAATATATTGTAAGGTCAGTGCTAGTAAATTTGCAAACAAATATCCCGAAAAATACGGTATAAATAAAGATTCTGCTCGACCAAAATCATTTTTGTGGGTGTAATTCATAAATCTTAAATAATGGCGTAAAACCTAATACTAAAAACTATAGTAAAAACATCAAAATGCAACAGTTAAAAATACACTCCTCGAGTAATAGAATCTATATTCAAAGATTTATCTAATTGAAAGTAAATTTTGGAAAACCACGTTTTATTTAATAACAAGTTAGAAAGTATGGTCGGTCAAACCCGACCATATAATACCCTACACTAAGTAAAAGAGCAAAAAAAAATTTTCTTTTAAAATTTCAATAATTTATATTTTTGAGTGATTTTCGGAAGTGGGCCTTATATGGGGGCTATGACCAATTATGGACCGATCACCATGAAATTAGGTCGTGTGTTTTATGTGTATATTGATGTTAACTATGTTGAATTTTGTGTGTTTACCAACATTTTTAAGCGATTTATGCACGTTAAAGTGATTTTCGGAAGCGGGTCTATATGGGAGCTATGACTAATTATGGACCGATCGTAACAAAATTTGGTGACATGAATTTTGTGTATATAAAACTTATTTGGAGCGGAATTTGTGGAGATACATATATAAATTAAACATTTATGTCCGATAAAGTCTAATTTCGGGAGGACATTTGTATGGGGGCTAGGTGAAATAATAGACCGATTTCAGCCAGTTTCAATAGGCTTGGTCCTTGAGCCGAAAAAATAATATGTATCAAATTTCATCGAAATATCTTCAAAATTGCGACCTGTACTCTGCGCACAAGGTTTACATGGACAGCCAGCCAACCAGACGGACGGACGGACGGACGGACATCGCTTAATCGACTCAGAAAGTGATTCTAAGTCGATCGGTATACTTTAAGGTGGGTGTTAGACTAATATTTTTGGGCGTTACAAACATCTGCACAAACGCATAATACCCTCCCCACTATGGTGGTGTAGGGTATAAAAATTGTATTGCTTCACAATTGATAACACGAATTAGAACAAATTTACATATTATCAGTATTTTATGTCTAATTATGGGTTGTCATCGTTCATTATTTGTATCTATTTTTTCTTTCCTATATTTTGGCAATTGAATGCCATAAAAAAATATGTAAAATATATAAAAAATATATATAAAATATGATGTTGAAAATCGACTTTTTGCCGCAAAATTTGGAATTTCGGCCATAGTGCACTGTAGGGATCTCTAATTGATTAATTTGAATAAGGCAAAATTACAGTTTTAAAAGCCATTAAGGCACATTATATAAACTAAATTAATTGCACTTAATCAACGATAATGCGAATCATAGGCTGGAACGATTGTAATTTAAGCATCAGTTTTTTTTTGTTCAGAAATTAGTTTTTTTCATAAGAAACAATATTTTAATGTCCAGATGGCTTTCTGCAATACGGATTGTCTCTTATGAAATCGCCGGCACGTATATTTATTTTCCATGATATCTGACCTTATACTGAGATTAGACATCGCTTTTTCAATATTATTGATAAAGTCACCTTCCAAAATACACATTGGTATTTACACTCCAAAAGTGTCATTATTTCCACGGACTTTACGACACTTTACACATGGACATTATGACACTACCAAAATGACATAATGTCCATGGACATAATGTCATCTTTTGAGTAACATAATGTCCATGGACATTATGTCAATGGACACTGTGACATGCCACCTATTTTTAATGTTATGCTAGTTTAAATAAAACCTCCTGATGGAACCTAATCTCTATAGATTATATTGGCTTAAAATAATTTCATATCACAACATCAAGACATTCTTGCCTGCAATTTCTCGGTTCGAATCTTTTTTCTACTAAATAAATAATAAATTAGGTTTGGTACTGCCTCTTACAAATGACAATAAAACTTAAAATTATGTTATGCTGACAGACCAGATTACCAGAATAACAAAACAATTTTCTGGCAAAATTTCTACGAAAGTGAAAATAATCGTATTTTCCAATTCGAAAAGTTTTTTTTGTTTCTTCAGACATGTGTAATTTTTAACATTTTTGAATATTATAAAATAGGCCTTATAACGATAACAATCGAAACCGATAGATTTAAAATAAATAGTCCTTCAGAATATGTGTATGTTATCTCCTTTAGTTCAAGTGATATTTAGGTTTATTTATTTTATTAATTTCGCTCGCCCACTGAGGATCAATTTTTTTTTTAAATATCAGAAATATTTGCGATAAATCTCTGAACTACACTTATCTCCCCTTAAAAAAAGTTACACACACTCTAAATTGGAACATATAAAAAGGGCAGTATTTTTGACTTTTATTCCCAAAAAAGTCCCTATGTTTTTTCTTTTATAGAAAATAATTTCTACACCCAGAGAAAAAGCAACTTAAAGTTAAAATTCATATTGAATCAATAAGAAACATTAACGAAAGTCTATTAATGTTTAATTTTTTTTTTTCTATATGGAAAAATATTAATTTAAAGTTGAAAATTATTGATTTATCGTATTTTATATGGTTTTTTTATGGAAAACTATTATAATGAACATTATTGAATTAATATGTCGCGTTCTTGTTTTTAAGCTGCAGTTTTTCCCTTGGTGTACGATATTATATACAATTTTTAAAAGATCTGGAAAGAGAACTTAATACATATGCGTGCATAGGCCCCAGCGCTATCCAAACTTAGACAATTTTGAAAAAATAGGTTTGAGTAAAAAATTCTCGATCCTTGATAAAGTTACACATACCAATCAGTTTTTGGAAGACATTTTCCGATTTTAGGAATTCCAGTATTTGTACATGTTCCAACTTTGGATGCAAGTAACTTTTTATAGGTACGAGGTAAGTTTTTTTATTTAATTCAGAATTTTATCTGACATTTTAAACAACATTTTCGATCCTAAATATCTCTTGAACTAAAAGAGAAAACTTACACATGTCAGTGTAATTTTTGTTAATCTTATCAAGGACATAAATGGATTTTTGGCGATTATTAAAAAAACAAGCACATTCATTCTACTATTAGTTCCCGGGATACCGAATTATTTTAAAAAACAAGCGTTTTGATATTTTTTATTACTTTTAAAACTCTAATCTAAGTGCCCTAATACGTATGAGTGATATTAATTGCACAAATTGCACAACAAACATAAGTCTACAAAAAATACACCTGAAAGTATGCAATACTTTTTTACGAAAAACAAACACTTTTGGTAATCAAATACATTTTATGGGCGATAAATGGAAATTTTAAATGCCTCCAACTTGAATAGTTACTAAAATCTATTGTTTTTTATTTATATAAATTTTAAAACAATATTTTTAGTTTTTATTTTAATATTTAAAAATAAATAAAAGTAAATATTTCCATAGTTTATAAATCAATTAATTATAAAGATTTTTCAATTGGTTCTCAGTTGTTTATATGTTTTTTTTATCCACATAAATATGAAAATATTTACTTATTTATGTAAACAAAATACATAACTACTTTTGTATACCAGATTACATTGAAATTTTACATCTCAAAACTAATAAAAACAGTAACAGTAATATTAGATTATTACAAAAGTTTTACAAATTCCTGTGTTGATTTAGCAAAAAATTACCAATAAAAACTCACTTAGATGAACTAAACATTAACATCACTCAAATGTTAAGGGTTACATTTGTATGTTAAATATTATTTAACATAACACAACTGGAGCTGTAGTCAACACAGCAGAGAGAGAACATTTCATTTTGCCATAATTTTTAGAAATCCACCACTACTTTACATAAATTCCACATGATGTTAAAGGTGATGCTAGCACGTACATTAAATAAGGGAGTTGACTCGTTTAAAAGGCACATTTATCATCTGTCAAGCCTTAAGGAAGGTCAGTTTTTACAAAAGTAGGTTTCATGAAAACATGTAGTACATTGAACAATTTACAATGAGATTCTTTAAATTTACGTCAATTTAAGAATTATCTTTAAGTTTTCCGATAGAAAATGTTAAATGGAGATAGACAATAGGGAAACAATGTCATGTAAAATATTGTGACATTCTTACAATAATAGAAAAAAAATTAAATAGAGCAGTTGAAAATACATGTGTAAAATGTTTAATAAAGAATTTGAAATGTTTTTTATGCATTAAGTTACAGATTTTACATATTTTTGTATGTATTTGAAAAATGGATGTAAAGATGTAGGCAGTTTAGAAAGATTTTTAATGGAGAGAGATATTTTGTTAAAAAATTGTATAAGATTTACACAATATGGAAATAATTTAAATCTGCATTTTTGAAACAAAAGTATGAAGTTTATTATAATGAGGTATAGTCGAGTATATATTTTGAATTTGGAACTTAAAAAATCATTATTATTTAAATTAAACATAAACCCGATGTGCTCCAATTTGAAACCTTGCGCCTCCACCACAATTATTTTTTAAAATTCCAAATTCAAAACTTAATCCATGAAATATCCATGTGTTTTGGTTTAGAAGTTGCATATTTTATTCAAAAATCAATTTTTTTAAATTTGTACCTCCTATCAACCTAACCTAACTTAAATCTATACTATGCTTGAATAGGTTTTTAGTAGTACTAAAGAATTTATTTCTAAGTTGCTTAAGATATTATAAGGGAATAGCGTTATTGTTTGAAGAACATTTTTTTTTAGCAGAAATGTACTTATAAGCCTTTACAAATCATCTTTAGTACTATGTATGTTTTGTAAATGTGTCTAAAACTCTATAAAATTGCCATAACTTTACAAAAACAAACCCAATAAAAATCTCTTAAAGCACATTAACTTTTTGCCTTGAAAACGACCACAATAACTGACCCTTTGCTGTTAAATGCCTAGATATGAGCAAATCTTGCAAACATGTCATTTAAAAGCAAAATTGAAACTATAATTCCAAAAACAAAAAACTCAGTCAATCATAAAACTACAATATGTTGACAGGATGAAAGGATACAAAAATCCTGTATAATTTTATCATATTTTAAACATGTTTCCTTACCAAAAAAAAAAAAAAAAACAAACAAATAAACATCTATTCATGTATGTATTTGTCATCATTATGACCCCCACAATACAATCGTAAAACGTTTTCCCTTTCGTTCAGAGGCAAATGCATAAAACCACAGAAAAAGGTCACGTTTGACATGAACAAAATAGAAAAATTACAATCTTTTTGTGTTTGCACGAAGATAGGACTAGAAAGAAAGTATTTTTTTTTTTTTTGAAATTGAACTTGATTGCAAATAGATAAAAATTTGTTTGCAGACTTTGCAAATAAAGACATGTTGAAGAACATTATGAAATACACAACATCAATATCAATAATATTTATAAGGAAAATTTAAAAAATTGGAAATATAGATTTACATATATACATATATGTATGTATTTTTTGTATATTTATTGTATGCCTGGATAGTAAGGTATCCATTCAAATAATATTCGTTCGAATAATCGTTCATTTCTTACGAATAATTAATCGAATAATTTAAATTTTAAAAAGTTCGAATAATCGTTTAATTTCTTACGAATAATTAATCGAATAATTTAAATATTACAATTTTCGAATTAATATTCGTTCGAATAATAGTTCAATTTCTTACGAATAATTTAAATATTACAATTTTCAAATTATTTTTCGTTCAAATAATCGTTAAATTTCTTACTAATAATTAATCGAATAATTTAAATTTTATAAAGTTCGAATAATCGTTCAATTTCTTACGAATACTTAATCGAATAATTTAAATATTACAATTTTCGAATTTTATGTAGAATAATCGATTAAAAGAAATGAATATATTTGTTTTAATTTATAAATTTTGCATAAAATTTTTCGTAATTCTGAATTTAATTAAGTATATAATTTTATATATAGACAATAAGACATTTTTAATTTTTAATCTTTCTTAAGCGCTTTATATTTTTAAATTTAAATAAAACAAAGTGTGTGAGAGATATCATTGAAATTTTTTATCATTTAAAAGGCCTATCGATGTCATTATATATGTAATATAACAACGTGCAAATATCCCCAGCAGCTATGGTGATTGACGAGCATCCGAGATGTCCAAGTTTCCATGACTCTGTCGCTTAAATCAGACTGAATTTGACCGATGTTGGCTTTGAGTGCCGCTGTGGTTTAAGAAAACTCCACAAGAAATAGTCTAACGGGTTCAAATCGCATGATCTCCAGTTTATATTACCTCCACATGAGATGACCATTCCCTCAAATCGCTCGTGAAGAATGTCCAATGTGGCATGAGCCACATTGTCCAAAGAATGTCCAATGTGTCGTCATACAATTCTGGCACTGATGGTATGGTCACCGTCGTCCTTGCTTGTTCACGTACCCAAATAGTGCTCAGAACAACATTTTTGATAAAACAATTTTATCATTTGCACGTGTTGCTGAACTCTATATCCGTCTATGCTGATTTGGCAAAACAAACTGAATAAATTAACAATATGACGGCTATTAACTGTTCGGAAGTATCAATGTCCATATACGACTGGGTGATTAATACAAAAATATGGTGGCGAAATATTGGCAAAATCGCAATTATGCATTAATCACGCTCAGTGGATTAGAAACTTTTTATTTTGGAAATAATTCGGTAGCTTATGAACGATTTGGATATATAATTTAATTTCTTATAGTCAATGCTGAGTTGATTTACATACAATGTAACAAAAAATGTTAAACATTTCAAGAGAATGCAAGGTTTGTGAGTCTCCTGAAGGGTTGCTAGCAGCACTATGTACAAATATTTAGTATTATTAAAAACTCTAGGACTAGGGGATTAACATTTTAGAGAAACAAATATAAGGAGTGAGATCGAAAAATTCTTAACATACATATATGTTTATAAAAAAGAAACCACTAAACTTACAGCTTTAATTTTTTTTTTATTTGATTGAAATTATTATAACAATTTACAAAAAAAATTATTTTTATAGTTTTAATCACTAGTGATGAAATTTTGAACCTTTTTCGGAAACCCTTCCATTAACGTTTTTATAGTGCTTTCTGTCACTTTGCTCGAACATGTAGTCCATCTCCGTTTAAAATCTACCACACTTTTGGACACCTTTTTTGTACTCTTCAATTCTCTTTTAACAAGAGCCCAATATCTCTCCACTGGCCTTAGCTCCGGGCAGTTTGGAGGATTTGCCTCTCTTGGTACAAATACCACATTATTGTTCTTGTACCACTCAAGGGCTTGTTTGCCATAGTGACAGGATGCCAAGTCAGGCCAAAAATAAGTGGACACATTATGAAGTCTTATGAATGGAAGCAGCCTTTTTTGTAAACATTCCTTGATGTAAATTTCGGTATTTATAGAGCCCGTTGTAACAAATGAGTGGCTTCTTTTGCCGCAACTGCATATTGCTTGCCATACCAAGAACTTTCTGGGAAATTTTGTCTGCTTTTGGGTCCTAAACTTTTCTTCAACATTCCCTCGAGCATCAGCAACATAAAATTTTTGACCTGGAAGTTGCGAAAAATCTGCCAGAACATACGTTTCGTCATCCATTATGCAGCAAGAATATTTTTTTATAAAACTTGACTTCAATTTCCGTGCTCTGTTTTTGGCCTCTAAATTTTTAGTAGCGTTCCTGTCAGGAACTTTTTGAGCCTTGTATGTTTTTAAACCTGCATTAGCTTTAACTTTTCGTACCAAATAGTCCGAGCACTGAGCTAACCGGGCTGCTTTCCTACCGGATGTGTTGGGAGCTCTTTTGAAAATGCGTTCTATTTTTTTGGCTTTAGAAACATCATGTGGACCATTCCTTCTACCTGAACCAGGTTTTCTATCAACTGACAAGTTCTCCCGGTACTGTTTAATAACATTGGAAACAGTTTGACGGCAGACCTTTGTATGCTTGGCCAACTTTTTGTAAGACCAAGTTGGGTTTTGTTGAAAATATTTAATAATTTCAGTACGCACTTTTTTCTGGTCCCTCATTTTAATCAGATTAACAAAAAAATTAATATAATTGACATTACACATAATAACTGACATGTTTTTCAAAGGTAACTTGATCAAAAAAAAATTCAAATAATACTTGGGTTAAAAAATGTAATGAAAAACGTGTGTTAAGAATTTTTCGATCTCACTCCTTATTCTATTAATTTCACTATGCAACAAATGAAGACACAAGATCATGACAGTATAGGTTCGACGCTACTACCAAATGGTAGTAAAACCCTATACTCAATTTGTCCATTTTGGTGACCGATTTTTTTTTATTGGCCCCCAAAGTATCTGAAAATCAGTGGGGCCTCTAAAAAAGGTGTCATCAGTTTTTGGTTAACAGCTAATTCAGACTTTGTGATACGGCTTAACTTTATAGGGCAATAGTAGTAGGGTATTCAATTAATCGGGTTTCTGGTTTAATCGGTTAATCGAGCAAATAATTAATCGAGGTTTAGATTTATTCGGTTAATAATCGGTTAATTTAAAATTATTCGATTAACCGAATAATTTCTATTTTAATTTTAAATTGAAAATACAACAACGAATTTTGTGTACAAAAACATAAAAAACAGCAAATAAGGCACTTGAGATCATTTTTGTAAACATATCGCCTATTTGCAACAACGTCATAACTCAAAATCCGTGTTTTTAAACAGAGTAATACAAAATATAATATTTTATATATTTTTATCAGTTTTCAAAAAAGTCAATTGTTTTTTGTGTTAGAGTGTTTTTTAATTGTAAACATCAAAATTAAAATTCATGTTTTCTCGTATAATTGATAAGTAAAAATTTGGATTAAATACAGATTAGAAAGATATTAACATCTACTATTTATATTTCTGAAATCGAATGATTTGTTGAAAATTTATTTAAGAAATAAAATGTCATAAAACATTCAAAGATGTTTTTCTCGAAACGACTTTTTTTAATTATGACGTTGTTGCATCAATATTATATAAAATAAAATTTCGAAAATTATATAATTAAGGTTCAAAAAATTACGTGTAAACATTTATAATTAGAAATGCTGAGAAAATTAGATACTGTTGTTGTAATTATGCTTCCAAAAATAAGGTGAATGGTGAAAGTGAGAACAGGAATAACCCTTAATATTTTATAAAAATAATATAATTTAAACGATTTTTTTTCTTTAGATTTAGTAACACTTTTCTTGGAAAAAAAACTCTATCGCTGATTGTATATGTTTCAGAAATCAAAAGCATGATAAAGAATATTCCTTTTTGGATTGTTTTATATTTTGATTAATTTAATAGTTTCGTTTAGTTATGATAAAAGACTAATTTCCAAAAAAATTTCGTCTATACATGTAAATACAAAGTTTCAAAGACATGTAAATTAAATATGTCAGTTGTTATACATACTCACTAATCATGTTTATTGGATGTTCAAAAATATCTAATTTTATTTTGAAATTGTATTTGAATTGAAAGGGAAAAATAAATACAAAAAAAAATTTCAAAGTGCAAAAAAAAGAAATTTCGGTTAATCGGTTAATCGACACAAATTAATCGGTTTATTTGTTATTTGAAAATCGGCAATTTTAAATTATTCGAACAGTAAACCGTCCAAAATTAATCGGTTAACCGATTAACGGTTAATCGATTGAATACCCTAATATATAGCTAAGAGTCCGCCAAATAAATTTTGTTAAATTTTTTTTCCAAAAAATTGCTTTTTCGTGCACTTTTGTTGAAAAAATACAGGAATAAATTATTTTTTTTACTTTTTTTAGAATAACTTCCAGGGTATCCTAATTTTTCACTAACAATATTTAGCAAAGTTGTAGCTACGGTAAATCTGAATAACTCTTGTGAACATATCAATGCAATCCGAATATATCTAGGCATTCTAAATAGCTGTCAAAAATCACTTTGTAGCTTAAAAATTTTAGTTTTTTACTATTTTTTGATATTGGTGGAAAACTTATGACTTAGAGATTGACATTTTAGTGAAATGAATTAATTTTGTGTATTTTCGGACGTCATTTACCTTAAAAACTAACAATATTTTAAAATGGTGATTTTAAATCAAGAAAAATAAAAACTTTTAATTAATGAAAAATTTGAACAGTTACAGACATCACAATAAAATTTGGAAGTAATATAGATCTAAATGTTCTTAAGTCAATGGCATCACTAATGTTGCCATTCTTTGTTCTGAAACATCGTAATTCATGAAACGGGGAAAATGTGTTCCAAAAACTGAGTTTTTTTTAGAAAATAGCCCACTTTGACGTTATTTAAAGTATGATAGTAAAAACGTTTTGTATGTATATAAACAATATATAGGGCTATGGAAATATGACGAGCTTTTGAGGATCGGTGCTTTGAGTTTTTAGAATTTTTTACTGAAACCTAAAATTCTGTTTCAAAATTGGCCAAGTTTGGATAGGGCTGGGGGTACAATGACCGCTTAAGTTAGTCAGATTTTACTTTATACGTTTTTGCATTAAGTTCTCTTTCCAAATCATAGAAAAATGTATATAGTCCCGAAGAAAATTAGTTTTTTATAAATGAAAAAATGTGGGGACTTTTTTGGGGAAAAATTTAAAAAACACTCATACAAAGTTGAAATATATAAAAAGATGCTTCAACTTTGGATGCGTGTAACTTTTTATAGGGACGAAATAATTGTTATATTTTTTCAACAAAAGTGCACGAAAAAGCTATTTTTTGGGAAAAAAATTGTAACAAAATTTATTTTGCGGACTCTTAGCTATATTATTGCCATATAAAGTTAAGCCGTATCACAAAGTCTGAATTTGCTGTTAACCAAAAACTGATGACACCTTTTTTAGAGGCCCCACTAATTTTCAGAAACTTAAAAAAAAATCGGTCACCAAAATGGCCAAACTGAGTATAGGATTTTACTACCCTTTGGTAGTGATCGTGTGTTTTTTTCACTGTTGCACAGTGTTTAATTTATTGTAATACAATTTGGAAATTTAATAGATCTAAAGGTCTTTTAATCAAGGGTATAATAACTTTTGTCATTGTCTTCACTGAAATATCGAAATTTCTAAAACGTAATTATTATCTTATTGATTTTAAGCACAATTAAACTATATTTAGATCCTTTTAAAAAATTATATTCTTGTATAATCGGGCCTTCCGACATCTTTCTTTAAAATATATAGTAGCCCGATAAAATACTTTTTTATAAGACAAATATATGCCTTATTTTAGATGTTCTGAATTTGGATGCGTGTACCTTTTTATTGGAACCAGATAATGGTATGGAACTCGTTTCTATTTTATTTGAAATATTATCGTTTCTATTTTATTTGAAATATTCTATTTTATTTGAAATATTTTTCAAAAATGTTCCGACCTCAAATTCATTACAAAAACAAAACGAAAAAAGTCAGCCAAACTTAAAAAAATATTGGCAACATAAATATCTCTTGAACTAAAAGAGATAATCCATACATGCAATCATATTTTTTATAGATATTTTTAAGTACTATCTAAATATAAAATTTCATGACATTCAAAGGACTAAATTTTTGTTGATTTTTAAAAAAATTTGTATGCCTAAGGTGAGCAAATTTTGAGTACCGATCGTTCACGAATTACCGAATTATTTCCATAATAAAAAGTTCCTACATTTCTCGCAGACCAATCTACACACTATTCGTAGGTAGGTGGCCTCCCAACCTGAAGACTTTTCTAGAATAATTGTTGAAATCTTCGAGATAGACTTGAGAAGCTCAAATACAGCATTCTTCCTAAATGTTTATCGACAAATGGCTTTTGATTATGATGATCTCAATCCTCAACATCCTGATTATATGACACGCGATGATACTGTTAGTTTAGTTGGACAAATTTAGACCCAGTCCATTTTTAAATTAATAAAATGTATTGAATTCACGAACCAACCATCATTTGTTGTGGCGAATTATGATAGAATCAGGACATGGAGGATCTTTAAGGACTGATCATTGTCTAATTTATATGATATAAGTAGATTTCGTCAATGAGACGGGTTTGAAACCAATACAAATATGAGAATATCGAATTGGGAAATACAAGGAGACATTATCTCATGTATCTTCCAACCATTGTCAATCAAATGGGATTGAGTAGAAATACAGACCGCTCTAAATACATAGGAATGAATATGCAACTTCAGGTAGGAGCAAAACCATCTGCAAACTATTTAATGAAGCGCGGAAAACAGATAATGGGCTCCAAAACAAATCTCTTCTTTATTATGCTTTTGGCTCATTCGGATTTATGTTCAGGAATCTTGGACAAGAATGAATGTGGCCTTTGCCGCTAAACCTTAAATATGAAATCAAAATACTATGGACCAATAACTCTATACTTCATCCTTTTAAAGAGTTTGAAATGAAATCGATCGATTGTACATAAAAGATAAAATCATGGTTTATTATTGGTGTTTTGTTTAAGCTTTGATATTTTTACAAATAAAGCTTGAGTCTGTAATTCTCAATCGCTCTATAGTTTTCTTTGTAAAATATCTTTAGTTTTTCTAAAGCCTTTTGGTAAAAGGTTTCCTGATAATCTGGTGAACTTCGCATGGGAACTAGTTTATCCCCAAACAATTTCAGTGAATTTGTCATTTAGCATAAATCTTACTAAAATATTAATTCTGTATTCCCGAATAACTTTCTAACTACAAGTTAATTGCTTTCTTTTAGTAATATTAGTCAAGTGACCATTTCATCAGTTATAATTGGATTTTGTGTCAACTAATCTAATGTTTTCCAAACTGGGGAACTACCATATCGAAGATGGAGAATCGAGGGTCTCCAAAAGTTGAAATTTGAGATATTTCATTATGGGCTCATTACTTGTGATATATATATTTGAATCTGGGCAATATTTGTATAGAATTAGATCGACATTGCAGAAACAGCGGAGTGGAATTACTGTAAATTAACGAAAAAAAAAAATTTTGATCAAAAAGCAAAAAAGAAAAAAAAATTTAGAAAATATTGTATTTTTTAGATTATTGATTGAATCTATTGATTCAAGTTAGGTAATATAAATTCCCTTTGCAAAATACTTAAGAACAAATTGGGACTAAAAAATTAGGTTTTAGTTTTTTTTAAAGAGCATAAAGTTAAAATTTACATAAAAAAGTTTTTCGTTTGTAGTACTTCCCAAAATGTTACCTTTGACAAAAATATAAAGACATTAAGGGTACTCATTTAAACGCTTAAGTTTCCCATTTGTGCAAATGGACAAATTTGCGCGACATGTTACATGAACCCACCTTTTCAATTTTGTGCAAGTTTATACAGAAAATTTATATTTGTCAAATAAAAATACATAAATTCAACAAAAGCTTTAATAATTTTTTTTTAAATTGTATAAATTTTAATTTTAAAATGTTGAATGAAAGTTAAATCTTTGGAACAAGCGGTGGTATACATAGTTTGGAGGACTTTGTTTATGTTCTAGCTGTTGGTTAATGTTTTCATACACAATGTCATTTAATACAATCATTCTGTTCCAAAGTTACACAATTTTCACATGCACAAAATTTTTATATTTTATTTGATTTTTATTTCTTATAAATAAAAGTAAACAAAAGCAGCTGATTCATCAAATGCACAATAAATTCAAGTTTGCGAGTCTAAATTGTCGCGCAAACTTATCGGAGTTGTGCAAACGAATTTCCATACATTTTTTGACATTTCATTTGCGAGAGATTGCACAGTTTGCGAGGCTTTTAAGCGTTTACATGAGGACCCTTATTATTTATTTTATTTTTATTTTCTGTATAACTAAAAATTAATGTATGTACGTACTTTTCTCGAAATTTAAATTTTTCATATACCCGAGATACCCCACTTTGGGGCATTGAGGCTCCGCCCCATGGTGTTTAATGTCCAAATTAAAAACTTAAACCCAGCTACACCACTATAGTCATGTGAAATTTTATTATTAAAATCTGACTTAGAAGTTACAGATTTATTTCCACTTTTGTATTGTAAATATTGTTCATATAAGGCCCCTATATTTGCACAGCTTCGTATCAAGCCAATAAATGATATTTTTACCATGATATAATGGTTTCACGTTGATGTTATGGCCACGAGTGTATAGTGGGGGAAGGTATCTCTTCGTTTATGCAACTGCATGGTTTGGTTAGGGACTCATAACAGTCGAGAGGGAAGCTGATTCCTTATTTCATTAAATTGCTTCCTTGTTTTATGTTACCATAGCGATAATGAAATACTCAAGTGTGTCACTAGTCTGCTTAACCTAATATTTATAACTGGGAAGAAAGCACGTTGTTTAATAACAAAAACCTTATTAAAAAAACATTTTTATTTGAACTGCTTCAAACATGTAATAAATATGTTCTATCGACTTATCATAAAACATCATAAACTTAAAAATTTGACATCATGAAGGTTGATCCCAATTACCTGCAAAACCTTTAGCTATTTTAAACATCTTAATTGCAGCAAAGTATAATTAAAAGATGCATATTTCTATTATTTTTTGCGGAAATGAAATCAACTCTCATTCTTAAACAAAACAGAGAAAGGATCATTTGTTGAGTTTAACATTTTAACAAATTCTGTAAAGGATACAACTAACACTCACTTCCACACAATGTACAGACTTGTATGTAGAAGTATTTTTGAGGATTCAAATTAATGGTTGAATACTAAACTATATTTTGTAGTTTGTATGCATGAGATGGTAAATGTATCTGTGTGTGTATGTGTTTGTCTGAAAGTAGGGCATAAAGTAATGTAATATATAAATTATTATACTAACAAACATGTAGACACACACATAAGTATAGTAAATAGGAACAAAAGTATAACACATGAAATAGCAACAATATTTAAGCGTAAAATATAAGCATAAAGTAGAAGATTTATTTCACAGAGTACGAGTAAACACATACAATTATACTGTATATATATAGGAAGGTCAAGGAATAAGTTTTAAACTGATATGGTAAAGAAGAAAAATTAATGAAATTGCGTTTAAAATAAAGTACCATTCGAATAAAGAAATATTACCATAAAGTCTCCACCTTGAATTTTCACTCCCTTAAAAAAGTACCATTAGAATAGAGAAAAAGTATCATGAATTATACCCTTGAATTTTCACTCACTTAGGACTATATACGCTTAATTTCATATTTCAATATCCATTATTACAGAAAATTCAAAAAGTACCATTCTAATAAAGAAAAAGTACCATAAAATCTCCCCCTAGAATTCTCACACACTTAGGACCATATATGCTTAACTTTATGTTTTTAGGTCCATTATTATAAAAAAATCAAAAAGTACCATTAGAAGAATGAAAAAGTACCTTTAGTTCAGTTCTCACATTTTGGTACCTAAATATTATCCCCTAATTCCTAACTATAATTTCACTCAGATAAATATCAGATAACTTTAATATCGATAAGTTAAATAATTTAAAATATTAAAAAAGTATCATTTGGTGAAAAGTACCAATTTCCCTTTTCCTTCTTGAACACACCTTAAGTTAGAAATTTAAGAAATACTCCAATTTGCTAAAAAATGTTGTGCTACAGACATGTCTCAAACAATTAATACCTGTGTTAATGAGCTCAAGAAAAAATATTTTTTTAAAAAAAAGTACTAAAGTGTTTATCCCGATTTGGCCCAATATACACATTGGCAATCGAGTTCCAAATAATACAGTGTTAATTAATATTTGTATGAATCCAGGAACAAATGTTAAAAATTGTATCAAAATTGGCTTAATAATTTGAAATAAAATGTATTTTCCCGATTTTACCCCGTTTTTGGTACTTTTTTATCCCAGCAGTGATAAAATTTTATTCAAATAATTTTCTGTATCGTAGTGGGAGCTCAAAAAAATGTCAAATTATGGAAAAACATATTTTATGCACAAATTACCAAATACAACTTTAATCCCTTAAGGTTCGAATTTCCAAAAAGTACCGAATTTATATTTGTTATATTTTGATAAGTAAAGAATACGATTCAAAATTTGTTTATATTGTTACGTTTTAACCTTTTCAAAACGCTTGGTTTATTTCCTTTAAATAAATCGGATACTTTTGATTGCAAATAAAAGACGTTTAGTAGTTTAAAAATTGTAACAACTCTTTATTTATTTAAAATGTACAACAACCACGGAATTAAATAGTCACTCAATGTTTTTTTATACACGTTTATAAATTCTCAGTAATACAGACACTTTATAATGTACACGAATTCACTTGAAAAATACAGCACACTTTAAGGCACTCAGTTGATGTTTATTCGAATAGCGTCTCTGATAAACTCACTCACGACTGCATCCTCTGCCACTATTTATAACACTGCATTACCATCTAGAAAGCTCTATTTCTACAATGTTTAACTGAATATTCGAAATCGAATATACGGTCGCAGCAAACAGCGTTGCCATACTTACGATCAATGGTCAAATGAAAGCTTTTAATCAATGTTAATAATGCCCACAGATATGTTAAAGTTTGGGCACTGCTATTTGAAAGCATTATGCAACTTTAAATCAGCCGTTAAAATCGTTATATTTGCATTCAAGTACAATTTCGTAACAATATGTTTATTGGTTTAAAAGATACATGTGGTGCCAAAAAAGTACAAAAATATAGTTTTTATCCCTTATAGTAAATCCCTTTTTATTGGATTATTTTAGGGAGGGAGGAAGCCACAGTTAAAATTTTATGATTCTAGCTTCAGTCGTTTGGGCTGTGCGATGACGAATCAGCCAGTAACCTTACTCTTACATATAGCAAAATCGGAATCTACACAAAATTCTAAGAAAATTATCAAAAGAAAGTATGGGTCTAAAATCAAAACCTAGCTCCCTCTGAGAGACTACAAAATGCACGTTTAAGAAATTTCACTGTCCAACAAATTGACACTTTTTGATTGGAACAGAATAGCGATCCTTTAATTCTGAAAGGGCATGCTGAGTAGATCAATTTTGTAGAATAAACTTATAGTCCAGCTGGTCTGATATTTTTTTACAGTTTTAATTTTTTGATTGAAGGGTGCATTATACTAACTGAAAAAATTATTGTAAGTTAATGTCTGAGACAATTGTTATTGTAAGAGTTATATTGTGGAATTTTATGAAAATCATTTTAGTGGAAGATCTTAACGCTCTATCTCCACTCGTTATGGGTCAATTTGACCCTTTTTTCACGGAAATAAAAAAATCCTTTAAAAAAGTACGTTTAAGGATTTAGATATTCTAAGAAAATGTTGGCCGGAAAATTTCAGTGGGGGTCACCAAAGATATCAAAGTTCTAAATAAAGCTCTTTACGCTTAGCACTAGGAAACCAGTTTTGTTTCTATGGCATCTTTTATAGTTATCAGTCTTTCTTCCTCTTTAAAGAACTACCACCTGTCCGCTTAAAATTTCTCAAACAAACCAGCTATGAAATAAAACTGAAAGCTACTACTATATATTGCATTAGGGAATAATGAAAGTAAAAAGTTAGAAATAAAAGTGAAAAACAAACTCAACCAAGCTGAAACAAACAATAAAAGTAAGAAAAGATGGAAACTGAAACCGTATTTTCGCTTTGTTTAGTTTTAATAGCTTGGTCAGATAATATTCATTCTCAAATGAAAATCTTAAAAAGAATTTCACACAAATTGACGCGTTTGTATTGTTTGTTCGTGTAGCAAATATAACAATGCAATCTAAAATTATCTCTTAAGATGTTTTTTTCTCCCTTTTTTTAAAATTAATTAAAAAAACCGCTTTGGTTTTGGCAGATAAGGGACCAACGCACAAAGCGAACAGGTAAAAACTGATAAAATGCCTGATTGGCAGTTAATGTATCTTTTAAAGTAGCTGTTTTTGAGTAATGGGAAAAATGGAGAAACAATAAAAAGCAGAAAAAGGGAAATTTTAATATTGACAATATGAAAAGAAAAAATAAGGTACGGGAGTGTTTTTTGTATGTAGGTGTTGGGTATAGATATCCATGGCTCCAAGGCAGTTCCGTAATAATTGTGTGCTTCAAGGGATTATTATGTAATAAAGATTATTAGCAATTTGAAATATAAACAGAAACTTTAATAATGTCTTTTGTTTGTCTTCTTAAGTTAATAATATAATTATTTGAAATTATGAAAGTATTTCTATTTATAAAGCGAAAAAACTAGAGATGAACAAATTGAAATACAAATTTATATTATTTTATTTAAAATCCCAAATGAGTTGGTAACAAAAATAATACAAACAGTTTTGGATTAAAATAAAGAAGAAATCAGTTTTCGTTTCGAAATTTAGATTCCTAGTTCGCCTATGCTGAATGTTGTGCAAATATCGTTTTTTATGCCCATAAACAACAAATGGGGGTTATATTGATTTTGTCATTCCGTTTGTATCATATCGGAATATTGGTCGTTGAACCAAAATGTGTATATATTCTGGATACTATTACAATTCTATGATAATGTCCGACCATCTGTCCGTCTATTGAATGCACAAAACACATTAACCTAAATAAAGGTCTTATAAATATCGAATTTGCATAGATCAGTAGCTTCAGTTGTATTCCAAAATCATACTATTGGATTTTGTGACGATCATCCCATAATTGGCCGTAGCTCCCATATAAGATATATCGATATCAATGAACAACATTTTATGGCAATCGCCCCTAAATAGGTTACAGAAGCCATAGAGTTTTTTCATTGCGAAAATAATAACGTTTGAATGAGATAATCAAAAAATGTGTAAGTCATATGGGAGAATCCATATCAAAACGGACAGAAAACAGCTATTTTCGGATTTGACATCTTCGATTTTAATGAAATTTACCACTTATATTACGGTTCCATATCAGTGACTTTTTTAAATATAAATTTACCACATCTATTACGTTTCCATATCAGTGACTTTTTTAATGCAAACCCTTTTTAAAAATATCGCAAATTGGTAATTGAAAAAATTGTTAAAATTGTCTAAAATTATGTACACATAATTCGCCATAACTTTGAAACTACTTAAAGGCCAACATAATTTTTGATTCCATTTTAACGGCAAAGATATTGTCTTTTAAATGGTGTGAATAAAATTGTTTACTTCCAAAAATATCAAAGATCGCGGTGTTAAAAATTCAAAAAATTTACGTAACAAATATATTTGTTGCTTCAATTTGCTATTAAAACTTCGAAATTACTGAACCGATTGAAACGAAATATACATGTGAAAATTTGTGCATAGCTTGTGAAAAATGTTTTCAAAATTCAATCAATCGAAAGAAGAACATTAACTAATCAATTTTATGTATAACAAACAAAAAAGTAAAATTTTGTGAAAATGAGGGAATTCACATAATTGTGAAGAAATTCGAAAAGCACCAATCGATTTTTCTGATCTATATCTCATTTTATTGCTATTATATGTGTCTTTGCTACAAAGCAATAAACCTGTACAATTTCTGCCGTTTTCGATTTTTCATGAGTTTGCTATTTTCACGTAAAAAATATATTTTTAGCTTCAATTTTAAAATTATTATAATTCCGAAACGGATTAAAGGTATGTAAATCTCAACTAACTTTTCTTAGTTTATTTTAATAATATCGGACTAACTGTTTATGAGTTATCATTAATTTATGTAGAGAAATGTCTAAAAAATTCACCATTTTACTTAATTTTTTTTTAAAAAAACGTCTCCATAGAATTTAAAATTTGGAACACATTTGTACTTTGGATTTTGTGGCCCTGTGTGATTGAACAGCCTTTTATTTTGAAAATATGGCAAATATAGAAATTTATAGTTTTTTTTTATATTTTTCATCAAAGTTGAGAAATATTGAAAAAATGGATAGTTGGTAAATATCGATTTACCTGGACAAACACAAAGCTTACAGTGGAATTCTCTTTTATTATTTTCTTAATAAATAGATCTATCAATTAAATCAAAATCAAAAATCGGTTTCTTCAATATTTTTTAGCGTCACCTGAAATGTTTGATTTTTGCAACCTCACTTGTTCTACAGGCGCCACTGTGCAACGTCCGAAAAATACATAAAAGAGGGCATATAGTTTTTGACACTTAAGTCTATATATTCTGGATCCTTATAAAATTGTTAGACGATCTAACTATAGCCGCATGTTTATTGGAGGCAAGATAGGGCCAAGGGGATGCAATTTGTCAGAAAATAATATTTTTTGATCAGACTTGTTTTGTAAACGACCAAAATCCAATTAAAATAGCAAGAGATCTAAAAAACCGAACAGAAAATATAAAAAATAGTCGGTGGAACCAGATTAATGTTTCTATACAAAAGGCACAACAATCAGTGCCCGTATTAAGTATATTGGTAGTGGGTATATAAAACTCTGCACAGCCGAATGTAATACGATTTCTCAATTTGTTTTAACTTTAATATTTATATTAACATGACTATATAGGTTCGACTCTACTACCATAGGGTAGTAAAACCCTATACTCAGTTTGTCCATTTTGGTGACCGATTTTTTTTTATGGGCCCCCAAAGTTTGTCAAAATCAGTGGGGCCTCTAAAAAAGGTGTCATCAGTTTTTGGTTAACAGCAAATTCAGACTTTGTGATACGGCTTAACTTTATATGGCAATAATATAGCTAAGAGTCCGCAAAATAAATTTTATTACAATTTTTTCCCAAGAAATAGCTTTTTCGTGCACTTTTGTTGAAAAAATATAGGAAGAAAAAATTTTTTTTTTACTTTTTTTAGAATAACTTCCAGGGTCTCCTAATTTTTCACTAACAATATTTAGCAAATTTATAGCTACGGTAAATTTACAGCTCTTGAGAATATATCAATGCATTCTGAACGTATCTAGTCACTCTAAATAGCACATAAAGATCACTTTGTACCTTAACAATTTTAGTTTTTTACTATTTTTTGACGCTAAAACAAAGATTTTTTGTTAAAATAGTATGATCAAGTCCACACTTCTATGTTGTGCTGTATTATTTACTCGGCTGAGGTGTTCAGAATGGGGATCAGTGAGTGGACCCTCAATGTCACACATTTAAAAAAAAATCATGATCTGGAAAGAGATCATAATGCAAAAACGTATAAAGTAAAATTTGACTAACTTAAGCGGACATTGTACCCCCTAGCCCTATCCAAACTTGGCCAATTTTGAAAAAAAAAATTTAGGTTTAAGTAAAAAATTCTAAAAACGCAAAGCACCGATCCTCAAAAGCTCGTCATATTTGCATAGCTCAGTTTTTGGAACACATTTTCCCCGTTTTATGAATTACGATGTTTCATAACAAAGAATGGCAACATTAGTGATGCCATTGACTTAAGAACATTTAGATCTATATTACTTCCAAATTTTATTGTGATGTCTGTAACTGTTAATTCAAAGTTTTTATTTTTCTTAATGGAAAATCACCATTTTATAATATTGTTAGTTTTTAAGGTAAAATACGTACGAAAAAACACAAAATTAATTCATTACAATAAAATGTCAATCTCCAAGTGATAAGGTTTCCATCGATATCAAAAACTTATATAAAAAACTTATATTTACTCCTCAGAAGCTCCACAAACCGTGCCCACTTTAAAAAATGTTCATGTTTTTTCATATATTCCATCAAGCCGATCTTGCGTGATCAAGATTGGATAAAGTGATGCGCCCGCATCATACCGATAATGATTTGCCCATTCTTCGTTATTCCAGCACAATAGAGAAGTATACACTAGAACATACATTTTTAACAAGAATTTTTGTTTTAGTGTCAAAAATTGTAAAAAACTAAAATTTTTAAGCTACAAAGTGATTTTTGACAGTTATTTAGAATGCCTAGATATATTCGGATTGCATTGATATGTTCAGAAGAGTTATTCAGATTTACCGTAGCTACAACTTTGCTAAATATTGTTATTGAAAAATTAGGAGTCCCGGGAAGTTATTCTAGAAGAAGTAAAAAAAAAATATTTTTCTTCCTATATTTTTTCAACAAAAGTGCACGAAAAAGCTATTTTTTGTAAACAAATTTTAACAAAATTTATTTGGCGGTCTCTTAGCTATATTATTGCCATATAAAATTAAGCCGTATCACAAAGTCTGAATTAGCTGTTAACCAAAAACTGAAGACACATTTTGTAGAGGCCCCACTGATTTTCAGAAACTTTGCGGGCCCATAAAATAAAGTATAAAGTCCCTATATTTTTTCTTTTGTGGAACAAAGTATTCTTCGGGAGTATGTAAAATCCGCAAAGAGAAAATGCAAAAGTGTGTAAAGTTAAATTTGGTTCCCTAAAGCGGACATAGGTGGGTACTTTTCTAAAAAAAAATAGTTTTTGGAATGCATTGCCCCCTTTTAGGAATTTCAGTATTCATTAAATAAAAAATGGCAAAAGCTATAATGGCATTGATTTAAGGTGGTGATGATCTGTTTTGGCTCCAAATTTTGTTATGATACCTTTAACCGCTATTTTTCTATTTAGCTTATTGGAAAATGACCATAATATATTTTTTTTTAGTTATTAGTTATTAAAATATCAATCTTCAAGTCTTAAGGTTTTCAACAATAATAAGTACTTGTGTCAACAGCTTATACTTATTTACTTTCCAGAAGCTCCACAAATCTTAACGTTTTTTCATATATTGCAAGATGAAATTTTAAACAGAAGCCAAAAAGATCGAGCAAAATTAAAACAAAAAATAAATAAAAAAACCTAAATATCTCTTGATCTAAAAGAGATAACCTACTTTATATTCCCATATTTAAGAATTTTTCGAAAAAGACAGAAAATAAAAACACAAACTTTTCCCAGAAAAGAAAACTTCATAATATTAGTGATAAAGATTGCTTCTCATTTTATATTTTAAATTTTTACATAATACCATAAAATGTTTTTATACTTAATACATTTAAGTACTTTCATTATGTTTAATTTAGGAATTTGTAAAGAAATTAAAACAAAATATTTACTATAAATTTTGAAAATGCTTTTAACTTCACTATAAATGCACTACCGAATTCACCCACAAGCAAACAAGTTAATAAAAATGTTTTTTTTTTCGTATTATTAAATCATGTCGTTAAAGAAATTGTTGGTAAAATGGTGTCGCAAATAAATTACATTTCACAACTTTGAAGGGGGCTTAAGAAAAACAAAAACAACAAAAAAAAAGTAAACAAAGTTACAAAATAAAACCGCAGCATGTTGGTGAAACTTAAATTAAGATCTCGGTTGAAATAGTGTCGTTTTATTGGCGAAGAATGTGAAGCAAAGGAAAAGGGTGAAATAAAAGTCAAGTCTAGAAGAGCTAACCGAGTTTTAATTACTCTCAGAGTAAAATGTGAAATAAATATTTTTTTATTTTTGTTGTATGTATGTGTCAACAAACAAATTAACACGTGAGTAGTAGGGTGCCCTTATTTTGCACTTTTTCGGATTTTCGATGCTCCCAAGGTCGAAGTTGGTTTCCGTCATCTGAAACCCAAATATTAAAATTTTAGCGAAATCGAGTAATGTTTAAAGGTGCCAAATTGTTTTTGGAATTTCAAGTTTTTGACAACTGAGTTAGGCCTTTGACAGGAGAGATTCCAATCTATGAGTATATATCTATGGCTAAAGTAGATTTACTTTCAAAAATCAAAAATTAAGCGTTGAAATAAACATTTGATTATAAAAAGTATTCTTCGTTGCTTTTCACAACGGTTTTCTTTACATTTTTTTCGAATGAAATATTAAAATAAAATATAAGAAATCAAATAATGCAAATTTAAAATATTATTTAACACTTAAGTAGTGTATATAGAAGGATGAAATTTTGGCATAGGTATTTAATATTTGGATCTTTAACTCATTATTTATTTGAAAAAAAAATTATGTAAAAGGATATTTAAGGATAAAAATTTGAAAGGACATTTTTGACATCTTTTGATAAAATTAAAATAATACATCTTACAGGATAAAATAAAAATAATACGAAATATTCTACAACTCTTCTTGATCATTTGACACCAAATTTGCCATATCTGGAAAATCAGAAGTATTTTAAAACATTTTTTTAAAAATATACTCATCTGAAAATTTAAAGTCCTTTTAAAAGGAAACAGGATCACGAAATGAAAAACTGAAAACGCAGCTTTTCTCCATTAAATTTATTGTTCGTGTCTAATATTGAGTGTCGTATGGTGTAACCTATTATAATTCGACAAAAATCATAATCAGTTTCAAAGTATTTATTAAATTTTACGTTAGTTTTAAGATTTAAAATATTTAATATTTTAATAGAGATATACAATAATTTTGGGATAGATAAACGGTTTTTGAATTTAACTGAATAAATAAAAGCTAAAATGCACTGATTCACTAATTGATTTAAGTTCTAAATTAATTATACACACATTATTTGTATACCAAATTTTTATTTGACCTTTAAATCGGCAAAATTAAATTTTTTTGCTTTTGTCAACAGGTATCTGTCAGTTGACTTCTGTCAAAATTTGAATTTAGTTTGTGCTTAGCCATTGATAGCAGACCACCGGTTGACTTGTGGAGAGAATGGATAAAAATAAGTTTCGAGTGTTGATGCATTATTTTTTGCTCAAACCAAGGCTAAGCTTGATAAATACTATGAGACTCTGTACCATTAATTTTAATGGTAAAAAAGTGGTTTACTGATTTCGTTGTGGTCGTACAAGCACGGAAGATGCCAAAAGTTCTGGATGTCCAGTTGAGGTTTCTACACCCGAAACAATTGATAAAGAGATTGAGTAATTTTGAATGATCACTTGGGTATGAGAAAGCTTTTCGCAAGATGGCTGCCACGTTTGGGTGCATATATGTGCAGTTTCCATGGCAAAAATCAATGAAATCCCTATCCTCCGGATTTATCCCCAAAAGACTATTTTTTGTTTCCAAACCTCAGAAATGGATTGGCAGAAAAAGATTTGATTTCAACGATGAAATCATCTCTCAAACAAATACCTATTTTGACGACCTTAGACAAAAAATGAAATGATTTTGTGAAATTTTCAAGTCGTCCTTAAAATATTGGCTTCAAAAGTTATCTTATAACTATTTACGGGATGGTGACTAAGTAAAAACGCATTTAACAATATTGCTCCTACATATCTGTTGAGCCGTTAGTTTATACATACTCTAAATCCAAAAGCAGATTTTTGAACAATTTTAAAAACTAAAAAAACTCTAGTTCATTTCAATAATTTTTTTATATTTTTCAAATTTAGGAAACTATAACTTATAAATATATACGGTCTAATTCACAATAAAATTTTATTGTAGATTTAAAGCACAAATTTGTTAACAAACACTTTAGCTGTATAAACCTTTAATAAAAGTATTCTATTCATAAACGTTTGATAAAGGCACAATAACTAATGTCAAGAATGATAGAAAAATAGATTACGCATTGCGCATGTTTTTTATTTTTTAAAAAAATACCTGTTCAATGTACTACGTCACATCAGCAACAAAATTTTCAATATTTTATTATTTTGAAAATAAAAATTGTTAAAAAATATATAAAAACGTTTGAAATTATATTATACTTATTTAGACTAATGATTGGTTTGACATTATGAGCGTAAGAGTACCGAGAGCGGATGCTAGAACCCGTTGTCATGCATATGGTCTGGCAATTGAAGAACAAAACCTCATTATTGATAAAATTACACACTTGGTAAAAAATATGCGAGCTGTGGGTAGAAAGTCTTTACTTCCTTTTCAAAAGGGTAAAACTTAATGTTACATTTACCACTGAATCTTTTAAGTTTGCTTTTTGAATGGTAGGTATCATACAGTCGAATAATGCCTTAAAGGGTCCATATACGGATTAAAAGACACGATATAATTGTGAATACGTTCTGACTTATCGCCTTAATCAAGACGTACTCGGAAACTTTTTTGGTATAATTCGATCCAAAGGAGGTTTACATGATCACCCTGATCAAGAAGAGTTCCGATTCCGTTTAAGGTCATACATGCTTGGTCGCAACGATGGAGTAATGTCCCACGCAGCAAACGTTGAGGTTGATGACAAACCGGATTTGGAAAGAACACAAAAGTCCCTTATTGGTAAATATATTTTATATTTCAAACTATTAAAAATCTTTAATCTTTATTTATGTATATTTATGAAGATCGAGAAAGCAGTAAACAGGAAGAACTAAGTGATCTGGCGTATGATGGCTTAGAAAACCTTGTTGGTTAAATATGTAACAGGTTAAAAGAGCAAGAACCCAATATCTCTGTGCCAAAAAAATGAGTTGGAAGTTCAGCCTTATACCTGGATCGACCATCTCAGTGAATCGGGCTTATCAAAACCCACAGAGGAGTTGATGGTAAAATACAAGGACTTCACACAATTTTTAACACCATAAACAATGAAGGTTTGCTCATCACGGAAGGTTTTTTAAAAAAGCACATAGAGTTGGCCCAAAAAATTTATTGAAGCGAAAAAATTAAATTAAAATTAGAACCCTAAACCATGAACTACACGAAAAAACTTTATTGTAAATAAATGTAAATAAAAAATTCTATTTTAAAAGAATAATACCTCTTGTATTTTATTTGTAAAATTGCTTTAAAAATATAATCTGTTAAATATTCATCACTACTAAAACCAAAATGCTTTAGTTTCCTTTAATGTTCACTGTTTGTTTATGTTTTACTTTTGTTTTTTTTTCAAGTACTAGGCTGGTGTGACGTACATGCGCAGAACGAAATACTTTTTAAATACTGAATGCGTAATCTATTTTTCTATCATTCTTGAACTAATGTACTGTTTTTTGTCTAAGCTGGCAATGCTTCTCAGTTATTTCTTCTTTTTCGTTGTTAGTGTTGCTTGTCATTAGGATAAAATATTCGTAAATTCTCTTTTTTTCATTGTTTGTTTTTAGTAATAATAAATTTTTGATGATAAAAACTAATTTTTAGAGAAAATAATCTATATTTGATTCCAGTAAATTTATATTAGGCTAAAATGAATTAATATACAAACGTTTTTATATATTTTATTACAATTATTATTAAAAGTATTCGAATGACGAATATTCTGTGATAAAATAAACATCACTGTTTTATAATTTGTTTTATTAATTTATTTTTATTAACATTTTGTTAAATTTTAACAAAATTTAATGAATTTCTATGTGGAAACACATAATTTTAATTCCGGAGTGGGTATATTAGATTGTGAGGACCTTCTTCCACAATGTTTACACATTTTATTATTACATGGCGTTACAGGTTAATAGAAAATTACAAAAATGTCTATAAAACTCACTTGCGAACCTCATGAAGCTCAATGTCGGAGGAATATGAAACAAAATCATATATTATTAAAGTGTGATTTATTCCCCGGCGGAGTTAAAATTATGTTTAGCAATTGCAATAGTATCGTCAATTATTGCAAATTTATAAACAATTACCTTTAAAATTCGCTTTTTTCCAGATAAAATGGAAAAATAATACCTTAAAGTAGGTTTAAAGTAGTGTCGAACCTACAATAAATATTTAAAATTTATGAATGGTTTATAACAGACTTATAACACTATTAAAGTTTATGAATACTGTTTTTAAATTTTTTTCTTATTAACGACTTATAAAACTGTTTTAAGTTATTATGAATTAGACCGATAGAATTTAGATTTTGAAATTTGGTTTTTTGTTTCTAGTAGGGTCATTGACTTAAGAAATTATGAATCAATTTTAACTATTCAAACATTTTTTAAAAGGAAATTGAATATACAATGCCGAACTTAAGTATTGACACAGAATGCTCATTGTACTTTAAACTATTTAAAACTATTGGCACACTTAACCAGATTCTTCAAATTTTATCGATCTATTCACTTTTTTTTCATAAAAAATGCCATTTTATCTTCTTTTATTTAACAGTTTTCGTTTCTAAAACTGTTAATGTCAATTTTTAAAAAAAATTTGCACAATAATTATCAATTTTGCTGAAAATAGCTAACAAAAAAAAGGAAACAATAGAATCTGAGCGCAAAAACATCCTTCACTTGCACAATCAAGGAAAATCATATGAGATTATGAAAAGGAGCCGTTTTACAATGCTTGTCGTCCTAGATCCTTAAGTGAGCGTAAATGCAGCCATGTAATCAAAAAGGTCATGTTATGCCCAAAAATATCTTCAACACAGGTTGATGCAGTGATTAAGAAGAGTTTGGGAAAGAAGTTGACGCAGCAATAGCCAGAAGAGTGCTCCAGAAGACAAACTATAGTTGTTGTATTGCTAGACGTAAACAATTTATTTTATCTGTGAACCAAAAGAAGCGTGAACCAAAATATATTTTTTTATTAAAAATCTCTACAATACGGCCTTTAAATAGACCTCAAAGTACAATGAGCATCCTGTGCCAATACTTAAGTTCGGCACTGTACATATGTACATTAGAGTGACAATCAGTTATATGGAAAAAATTTTTGTTAAAATTTTGAAGAGTGCCGGGTGGAATATTGTGACACTAGGCCTAAAAGTTAAGTGGACAACGATTTCTGGACGCGCATCGAGGTCAAAGTTCAGATATATGCTAAATTTTACTATTTATATGGAATAAATAGGTAAATCTCGTTAACTTTCTGCATTGTTTTCTAGAAATATGTAGATTTATTTATATTAATGAATATTACATTAACAATTTTTTTGGAAATTGACCCTGTATCGCCTTTGGGTCAAAATGACCCAAAAACTGTATTATCGCCAAAATTCAGGAAATATGCAAATTTTTCAGTTTTTGTTTTAAATTTAGCTACTAAAAAAATACTTTTGCAATTGAATGCAAAAGAATCGAAATGTGTACGTAATTATCGTTGTAATGAGATATAAATGACAAAATTTGGTTAAAAAATGGTAAAGTTATTACAAATTCGCCAGACCATTAACGTGTTCAGGCCACTTGAACAAGAAATTTAGGAAAAAAATAACATATTTCGAGAAAAATTAAAATAAAAGCTAATTTTTATTTAAAATATATCCGTATTTACTTGTGTATGAGTTTTTGTCTTCGTAGGATATCGTTAACCTGAATTTTGGCGATAATACAGTTTTTGGGTCATTTTGACCCAAAGGAGATACAGGGTCAATTTCCAAAAATTTTTTTTTAATGTAATATTCATTAATATAAATAAATCTACGTATTTCTAGAAAACAATGCAGAAAGTTAACGAGATTTACCTATTTATTCCATATAAATAGTAAAATTTAGCATATATCTGAACTCGTTGCGCGTCCAGAAATCGTTGTCCAATTTGGCCCAAATTTTCAGCACTTAACTTTTAGGCCTAGTGTCACAATAGTCCACCCGGCACACTTTGAAATCTAAAAAAAAAAATCGGCTGTCACTCTAATGTACAATGTACATATGTATATGAAATTGATTTTAAATGTGACGTTTGCTTTATTTGTTTTTCAGATTTTTTAAGAACATACAAGTTGACATTAATTCCATTCCAATCGAAAGTGGAATTAATTCCATATTTAGCTTTTTCAGAAAAAATAAAACGAAAATATCTTTCGGAATGAAACCATTTTCAGTTTTCAATGTGGAATCGATATTTCTTTGTAATTATTTGCTTTTCTAAAATGTTTAAGGGAGGATCCATGTGAAAGCGGACAGCAGTCGGATTTACCATTTGTAATTTTAACGAAATTTACCACATAATATATCCAATATGTTTCTCATATCAGTGACTTTTTCAATGGAAACACATTCCGACGTAAAAATATCGCGATTTGAAAATTTGTTAAAATTGTCTAGAATTATATACACATAATTACAAATAACTTTGAAACTACTCAAAGACAAGCAAAACTTTTGATTCAATTTTAAAGGCAAAGATATTGCCCTTAAAATCGTGTGAATAAAATTGTTTACTTTCAAAAGGTTAAACGTCAATTTTCGGAGTATATATTTCAATGTAAAACAAGTAAGAAAGTATGGTCGGTCAAGCCCGACCATATAATACCCTACACCAAGTAAATGAGTAAAATATTTTTCTTTTAAAATATCAATAATTTATATTCGTGAGTGATTTTCGGAAGTGGGCCTTATATGGGAGCTATGACCAATTATGGACCGATCACCATAAAATTAGGTCGTGTGATTTATGTCTATATTAAAGTTAACTATGTTGAATTTTGTGTGTATACCAACATTTTTACGCGATTTATGCACGTTAAAGTGATATTCGGAAGCGGGTCTATATGGGAGCTATGACTAATTATGGACCGATCGTAACAAAATTGCGACCTGTACTCTGCGCACAAGGTTTACATGGACAGCCAGCCAGCCGGCCAGCCAACCAGACGGACGGACATCGTTTAATCGACTCAGAAAGTGATTCTAAGTCAATCGGTATACTTTAAGGTGGGTGTTAGACTAATATTTTTGGGCGTTACAAACATCTGCACAAACGCATAATACCCTCCCCACTATGGTGGTGTAGGGTATAAATATCAAAGATTGTATTTTTATTGTGTGTAAAAATTAATAAATAATACTAATCAATATCTGTAGCAAAAACTTAACTTTTTTTTTAATATAAACAAGTAAGAGAGCTATATTCGGCTACGCCGAATCTTATATACACTTCACCAAACTATACTTTAAAATAAAATTTTTAAATATTTTTAGGTAAACAAAATTTAAAATTTTTAAAATTGTTTTTCATTTTTTTTTATTTTCGAAATTTATTCAAAAAAGTTTTTTTTAATTTTTTTTTATAATTTATGACAACAAAATTTTTTTGGTAAAAAAAAATCGGGTTAAAAATATTTTGACCCATTGTAGGTCCAACTTACTATAGCTTTATATACATCGTTGCAATGGACTTTGAAATATCTATCATTGGATATCCATATTGTCTATATTAATGACTTAATAATCCAGATATAGATCAAAAATAGAGGTTATCCCGATTTTTTCCTTATATCTCAGCCATTTATGAACCGATTTTGTCGATTTTAAATAGCAACCGAGCCGGAAAAATTCCAGATATATTGATGTATGAATCATATATGTAAGTTATTTGGGGGCTACAGAAAGTTGATTTCGACATACAGACGAACAGTCGGACATGGCTATATCGACTTCGCTATCTATAACGATCCAGAATATATATACTTTCTGGGGCCGCTAATGAAAAATGTAGAAATTACAAACGAAATGACAAACTTATATGTAGAGTAACTTCGGGTAATGTGGACTACCGTTTTGTTTTTTCTAAATTTTGGCCACAATATATATGGATATTAAAAAAGTTGTGAAGCAATAAATTAGCTAATGTATTCACTAATTGATTTTGCAGTTGAAAATTTTTTCCGTCAAAGGATAGAAAATTTATGTGAAAATATTTTAAGGAACCCAAAAACCAGCATTAAAAAAATTGGAGGTTAATATGGACCACTATATGAGGGTAATGTGGACTAGTATTTAATACATAAAATTCATGAACCAGGTAATCATGAATGATTAAAAAATGTATGTTGAATAAATTTTTATTAATACAAACTAAAAAGTCGCGTTCTTGGCTTAGATAAATTGCTTACAAAGACATATTTATTGTCGGGTAATATGGAACAGTAGTACATAATCAAGTAATTTAAGTGGTCCACATTACACGAACTTGAGTTACAGTGGTAAAACATTATTTTTACCTAATAATCTAAATGTGATTAAATTCTTACTAAATATATGCAAAACTACGTGTCCACTTTAACTATATAAAACAACCAAACATTAAATTCTACCAAGTAACTGTACCAAATTTTGTTTCTTACTTGAGCCGAAAAAATGTTGAGCACGTGCATTAATTTCAATACAAGAATAAATAGCCAACATATCAATTACTCATGAAAGCAAATGTGCAATTGTCGTTTCAAACAAATTGTAAAATGTACGATAAATCAGTTTTATCATACCTTCAACAGTTTCTGAAAAAAGACACTGGTCCACATTAGACGCATAGTCCACAATACACGAAGTTACCTATATAAACTTGACACTTATTGTGAATGATATAAAAAAGCTGACAAATTAAAATCAGAATACAGAATTATTAAATATTTATGGAATTAATAAGTTACATGGAATCTGAAGAACCCAAAACGAAATCGATCGGAATTAAAACCATTCCGAAATAATGTGTGATAGGCATATATAATTGAGAACATGCTTATTAGTTCTGCCATGTTTTTCTTTTCCTTTTTGAATGTAATATACAAAATATTTTTTAAGAAATAAAATAGTTAATAAATAACTAAAAGAAATTGCTAATACTACAATTTACAAACAAGTTAATTAAAAAATAGAAATAAATTCAATATAAGGGCCACCCTAGCGAGTATATTATTGTTCGCTGAGTGCAACAGGTCGTATGAGTGATATTTCTTGTATTTCCAACAAACGTGTGAACATTTATAAATATGAGTGTGTTACGTATACGTTCAGGTTGTTGATAAACTAGCAGCCATTGAAGTGAATTACATGTGAGTGTGTTGTGTTTGAGAGAGGTAAAGAGTGTGAGCAAATAAAAATACTCGCACTCATTTGTTTTTTTTATTACATTTCCTCACAAACTCCATTGGGTTGTTTGGTGTGCCTGCCCTTGTTAAAAATATTTAATTTTTTTTGTTTGCTCTGTTTACCTTTCTGTGTGAAGCGGAATAAAAATCAATCAATTAAACTTTGCAACACTCGAAATTCAATGTTAATTAAATGTTTAATTGCTTTGTAGTTCAGATTTTCATTTATTTGTTGTTGTTTCGAAATTTATATTGTTTTGTATAGTTTTTTATGTTTGTTTTTTATAGGTGAAGGCTTTTAACTATTCAATCAGTGCACTTTAAAAATTGTTTTTATTTCATTTAAATTTTATTGTGTTTTTTATTAAAACTCTTATTAAATGCTTTTGATTGTGTTTATTACATTTAATTTCTTTTTTATTTAAATGATGATTTTTTTGTTTATGGAATAACAAATTTAAATTAAATTTAATTTAAAGGTAGACACTGTTTAAAAAAACAGTTGCAAAATTGAATGAGAGGATTTACGAAAAAAGTGGATAAATTTATAAATACCGAGTATTTAGTGTATGCCAATATTTTAATGTTTAATGAACTTGTACAATATTTGAATAAATTTACGTATTTTTTTTTGACAATTTTGAACCGTTTAAGTTTTTTTTTTAACTTAACACAAGTATAAGTTTTTTCCGTCTCACTCTTTATTAGGAAATCATCACTAAATGTTTATTATCTCGTGATCACCTCATGTTACCACTCTGAATTTGTTATATGTTGTTAACCATACAATGGCTTATAATTTCAATAATTTATATTCGTGAGTGATTTTCGAAAGTGGGCCTTATATGGGAGCTATGTCCAATTACGGACCGATCACCATGAAATTTGGCGGTGTGATTTATGTCTATATGAAAGTTATTTATGTTGAATTTTATGTTTATACCAACATTTTTAAGAGACTTATTCCCGTTAAAGTGATTTTGGAAGCGCGTCTTATATGGGAGCTATGACTAATTATGGACGGATCACAATAAAATTTGGTGACATGAATTTCGTATATATAATAATTATTTGGTGGAAAATTTGTGAAGATACCTATATAAATTAAGCATTTATGACCTATAAAGTCGTATTTCGGGAGACATTTGTATGGGGGCTAGGTGAAATAATGGACCGATTTCTGCCATTTTCAATAGGCTCCGTCCTTGGGTAGAAAAAATTAAATGTACCAAATTTTGTCGAAATATCTTTAAAATTGCGACCTGCACTCTACCCACAAGGTTTACATGGTCAGCCAGCCAGACGGACTGATGGACGGACATCGTTTAATCGACTCAGAAAGTGATTCTAAGTCGATCGGTATACTTTAAGGTGGGCGTTACATAAACGCATAATACTCTCCCCATTATGGTGGTGTAGGGTATAAAAACTGTTAAAATCTGAAGAATCGTTTATATAATACCATGAACTCATAATAAGAATAAGAGCATTTGAGTGTTAACTTTTTGAATATTTAATACCAAAAATCTTCCATTAACTATTTAAAAAATTAGTAACACATTTTGTTATAAATCCAAGCACAAAGCCTTGTCTTAACTTGTCCTGCATATTTGCATAAATGCCAATTATACATAAAATTATTTAAACACACTTTTCAACTAAATAGTGCAGCAGCTCTCAATTTGTTACCTAAAAATTTTAATTTAAAACAACTCAAATTCAAATTTTGTTCAAATTTTAGCTGTTAGTGTGTCCTTTGGCAAATACTTTGCATAGTACAGACATAAAAGGAACAAGTTTATAAAGGATAATGGCAAGAGAGAGAGAGCATTGCGCTAGAGTGAATAAATGTATGTCGGCCATTAGAAAACTTTCTAAAATAACTAAATCAACAAAAAAAATAAAATAAAAGAAGCCATATAACACGTTAACGAACCATAACTATTTTATAAAGGAGCAAAAAAAGTAAAAAATGGAAACAAAAATATTTAAAATTAAAGCAGATTTTTAAAGGAAAGCTATTTACATGAAAATTAGTTTTTGGGAAAAGATACTTAGATATTGTCTCGTTATACTCCAGATATTTAAAAAAATACTGTTGTATTTAACTAAGTATAAAAATGTTTTAAATAATTGCGATTGAAAGGCCTTTCAAATACACAGTGCAACACGAACAAATATAACCATATATGGACACTACTTGATAAAAGACCAAAGAAAAAAGACCCGTGTCTTCCAGTTTTGTCCAAAGTCATGCACATTTTTTTATAGGCCCCCAAATATTTGCGGCCTATCGAGGTAGTTATGGCTTTTGGATCATATATTAATCATTTATGAACCGATTTAGCTGATTTTCAATAAAAAAATGCCTAAAAGTATGTATGATATATTGATAAATTATCTGGGTACTTAAATGCCTGGGTTCTTCTGAGAGTTGATTTTAACTAACATGTTGTTATATATTGTGGAATTTAAATACGAAATGACAAACTTATTTATACATTTTTGTACAATTTATAAAGGATTCCATTCTAGTGTTATTGCCTAAATTACTTTTATATCAGAAAATGTGTAAGTGGTAATTTCAAACTCTTTAATTTAACTATAATAGAATTTAATATTTTTGTAACGAATTCATATTTTTAAACATCTGTCAACCAAAATTTAAAGTACTCCCACATAGTTGAAATAAGTTTTTTAAACAAATTTAAGGACATGATGTGATTTTAATTACAGAAATCGATTGAATTTTTAAACAATTGCTACAAATTGTTAAAAAACAAAGAAAATCGTAATAAACCTATTTGCAATAAAAAAAGAAGTAAGAAAGTTTAGCCGGTCATGCCCGACCATATAATATCGTACACTGAGTATATGAAGAAACCATTATTATATGACGGGCATCGTGTAATCGAATCAGAAAGTATTTCCGAGTCGATCTTTAAGGTGGGTATTGGACAAAAGCAATAAAACCACTATGATGATGTAGGATATAACAAGTATGAAAGTATAGTCGGTCATGCCCGACCATATAATACCCTACACTGAGTATAAGAGCTTTTTTCTTTGGTGAGTGAATTCGTGCATTAGGGCTATGACTAATCATGCATGGACCAATCATCATAAAATTATTTGGTGTATGACTTAAAAATGCGAGATTTACAAAAGATGATGAGATTTAAGAAAGTATTACTGAACCACTCCGATTGTTCACCGAATCTTACGGTGAATGTGTTTCATCGGTTTCAACTTGCGAGAGATGGTTTGTGCGGTTTAGAAGTGATGATTTTAACACGGAAGACAAAGTTCGCCATGGCCAGCCGTAAAAGTTTGAAGACCAAGAATTGAAGAATTGAAGACTCCAAGAAGATTGTTGTCAAGAGCTTGAATAATCATTGGGAGCTACTCAAGCAGAAATTTCAAAACGTTGCAGGGTGCATTCAAAAGCAGGGAAATTGAAAGATTTTTCATGTACGATAGCATGCTTGAACGATATAAAAGAAAATAATTTTTGGACCAAATTATTACTTGCGATAAAAAATAGATCAATTGCTGTAAGAAGCCCGACCATGGCGCTAAGATAATGCTCGGTATTTGGTGGGAGCAAAAGGGTCCTATCTATTATGAGTTTGAAGAGAGAATTGATTGAAAAACTTCCAGAATATCCGGTCAAACATGAAACCGTAATATTCTATCATGAGAACGCTGGACCAGTAGGGTAGCCCTTAATAAAGAAAACGTTCATTTACTTGCATTTACAAGGGGAAAAATTTACTTTTGCAATTTAATTTGAAAGAATATAAATGAGTATGTAAGTTTCATTCTAATGAGATATAAAAGACAAATATTGGTTAAAAAATGTTTAAATTAATAAAAATTCGCCAGGTTATTAACGTATCTCAGGCCACTAGAACAAGAAATATTAAAATAAAATTTAATTTTTACTTGAAATATATCCATATTTACTTGTCTCTGAGGTTTTGTCTTCGTAGGATACCGTTAACCTATTCGCTTTCAAAACTTCATTTTCAAATTTTAAAAAATTTGTTTAAATAAATTTCAGAATTATTATTCCCTTCATGAGAAGTTTGTAATTTCCACAATATAATTTTCCGACCCTATAAAGTATATATATATACAACCTCGATTTTTGACCTATATCTGGATTACTAAGTCATTAATATAGACAATTTGGATATATAATGATAGATATTTCAAAGACCTTTACAACGACGTATATAAGACCATAGTAAGTTGGACCTACAATGAGTCAAAATCGGAGAAAATATTTTTTAACCTAATTTTTTTTTTCACCAAAACTTTTTTTCGCTAAATATAAAAAAAAATAATTTTTTAAAAAAAAATTTAAATATAAAAAAAACTATTTCAAAATTTTTTTTTACAAAAAATTAAAAAACAACTTTGGAAAAAAAATTAATTTTGTTTACCTAAAAATATTTTGAAGTATAATTTGGTGAAGGGAATATAGCTCTCTTACTTGTTTGATCATCACATTGGATTTATTGAAAATACCTCCTAAAGTTTCACCGTACCTGCGATTAGAATTCAGCAATTTTCGAGAAAAACAAATTATTTTGCCATATTTTGGCGAATGAGCACAATTTCCTTACTAGAATATTATAGTCCAGATAACCCTAAATATACTCTGAAATTTTTACTATAATTGGAAAATGTTAAACCTTAAATCGTGAAAGAGTTTTGTGATTATTAAAGTAATTTTCGGAAGTGTGACTTATATGGGCGCTATCACCAATTATGAATCGATCGTCTCGAAATTTGGTCGCGTGATTTTTTCTTTAAGAAACTCTTTAAAGGATTTAAGGACTGAGATTGAAAAATTCCTAACACACGTTTTTCATTAAAACATGTGGAAGGAGTGGTCTACAATATGTTTCTAAAGCCAAAAATAGAAAGAATTTCCAAAGGACTATTAGGACTACTCGGACTATTTGGTACGAAAATTTAAAGCCAATGCTGGTTTAACAACATACAAGGCTCAAAAAGTTCCTAACAGGAAATCTGCTAAACATTTAGAGGCCAAAGACAGACACGGAAATTGAAGTCAAATTTTATAAAAAAAATATACCTGCTGCATAATGGATGACGAAACGTATATATGGAAGATTTTTCGCTGCCTTCGGGTCAATATTTTTAGGAAAGTTTAGGACCCAAAAGCAGAAAATGTTGCCAAAAAGTTCTTGACATGGCAAGCAGTATGCAGTTGAGGCAAAAGAAGCCAAATATTTGTTACAAAGGGCTCTATAATTACCGAAATTTACATCAAGGAATGTTTACAAAAGAGGATGCTTCCATTCATAAGACTTTTTAATGTGTCTACTTATGTTTGGCCTGATTTGGCATCCTGTTAAGCAAAGTCTTGAGTAGTAAACGAACAATAATATGGAATTTGTACCAAGTGAGGCAAATTCTCCAAACTGCCTGGAACAAAGGCCAGTGAAGAGATATTGGGCTATTGTTTAAAGAGAATTGAAGAGCAGAAAAAAAGGTGTCCAAAAGTGTGATTTTAAACGGAGATGGACTACCTGTTCGAACAAAATGACAGAAAACCCTATAAAATCTTAATAGAAGTGTTTCCATAAAAGTAGTAATAATTTCAATCAAATAAAAAAATCAAAACTTTAAGTTTAGTGGTTTAATTTTTATTAACATTTATGTATGTTAACAATTTTTCAATCTCAGTCCTTATTAGTGTTGCCATTTAGCCCTTTTCAATCTTGTTTAGCCACAAAAAAATTAATTTAGCCTTTAGCCATTTTTTTAGCCTTTTTTATTTTCATTTAGCCATATATATTTACTCTAATGAAAATTATATATTTACTTTAATGATCCAAATTTTTTGCTGTTGAAAATTAGTAAAATCAGTTCAAAAAAATTGGTAGGATATTATGACAAAAATTAACTAAAAATGTTGAACCAGTAAACAATTTAAGCACATATAAATTGTTGGACCTTCCATACATTAAAAAAATGCCATAACTAATATAGAGAAAATGGACGTTATTTGAATAAAAATTGTTAATAAATATGTTAATGCTTTACGCGCGGGTCCGGGCGTTTATAAAATCATATATAGCGTTAAAGAGAATACTTTTAACTTTATCTTGGCGATGTATTGACGTAAATATAGTACTTTAATAAATATTTTATAACACATGTCGTTTTCAAAGACTACAATCCAACCAATTTAGAAAGAAAAATTCAGTTCATTGTCGATAATAATTTAGCTATGATCATTTTTATCTGATCAAATATAGAAAATTAACTTTTGTCCAAAATTAAATTAAATATTTATGTTTACATATTTTGGCAAAATTTATGTTTTTGCCAATGAAAATCAATTCTGTCCGGCGACGTGTATAATTTTTAGAATATTTTTTTTTCTGGATTACTTTATACATAATTTGTCTTTCATATAAAAAATTTGCCTAGGAGCATTTTGCAGGCTAGGTGATAAATACGAGGCTTTAAAAACATCGGCATATGATATACGTGTGGCCCCATATTACGCTGTTTTAAAGTTAAGGATCAACATACAGGAATAAATATTCTTATTTTCTTGCATTTGAACGTGTGTTATATTCATACATTTTTGTTTGTCTATTCGGCATAGCCAAATGTAACATTCTAAGTTGTTTTTTGTGTCAAATGTATGTATTTTTTTAATTTAAATTTTTAGCCTTTTTTTTCTAAGTATTTAGCCCTTTTTGTTCACCATGAATTGGCAACACTGGTCCTTATGCTTGTTAACACATTGACTTCCACGTCGGACACATATGTGTGACACTGCACTATGCGGTTTACGCCACGTCGGAGACATATGTCCGACACGACGTTTATTCTCTCTAGCCATGTCAGACAATAGTGCTAGATTTTAATAATTTTTTCGATGTTTTCTGGAAGTTCCTCAGCAAAACTGTAATCTTCACATTTTTCATCATTTTCTGAACTTGTACTGAGTATTTTTTCTAACTCAGTATCCTATAAAAAATTCCTTTTCCCCATTTCGTAAGACCCTCGTATTTATAAAAAAATCTGTTTCTAAGCAGTAAATATTACTGACAGTAGCCTAAATTCCAATATTGACGTTTTCGAAGAGATTACTCAAAGAAAATGCTGTGGCCCCCAGCATGTTATTTGCTGAAAGTGCCTTGGCAGTCAATGTGTTAAAGTTATTTCAGGATGCAGATCTCATAGGGGTAGTAGTTAAATGTGATTTCTATTAATATAAAACTTATAAAGAACAAATCAAACATTTATAACAGAAATGTTCTATTTCGGGGGAATATTTATATGGGGAATAGGTGAAATAATGTACCGACTTTAACCATCTTCCATAGGCTTCGACTCAGTAAATGTTTCTGAGTCGATCGTTATACTTTAGGGTGAGTGCTAGACTTATAATTTAGAACGTTACAAACATCATCACAAACACATAATACTCTCTCCCACTATGCTGGTGTAGAGTATAATTAAAATTCCACACGTTTCATTTTAGAAAGTTTTGTTTTTATTATATTATTTTGGGGCTACAATTATTCACAAAAAAAAATACAATAAAACTTTCTATTTCATTTAAAATGTATGTGTTTTGAATTGTAAAAGCAGGAAATTTCAAGAGTTTAAATACGATACGGAAATAGCTGCTAGTACAAACAAAAGCTAACAACTAGAGGCTTGTAACACATGTTCATCTTCTTTTTATTCTAAAACATTTAGAAATAAAAACAAAGCTGTAGTTGAGATTTTAAATTAATTACATTTTATTTAAATTCATTTCAATTGTATATAAACAAAATAAAGCAGTGGTTTTTCTTGCTACCAATTTTCTTCAAACTACTCGTACTTATTTATCTTTTTTTAAACTTTCACTTAATTCAAATATTTTACTACAATTTTTAACTACAATTCCTACTCATGTCAGTGAAACTTTAGCTCAAGTATTGTTATCAAAAAAATAAAAAAAAACAATTTTTAAACTTTTATTTTCCCAAAATTTTAAATAACATTCTATAAGTTGCTCTGAAATAAATAGAACTTGTTGGTATTCAGCAGGTCTGTTGAATTCTAAAAATTTAATAAACTTTAAATAAAAAAAAATGGAAATATATTAATTTGAAAATAAAAGAAACAAATATTCTACCACTTAACTGCATTTGTTACTTGTTTCTTTTCGTTATGAATGTTAAAGCTTACAGCAGTTTGAAAGAAGCAGTTGTCTGAGAGAATGAAATCTTAGTATCTTTCAACTATATAGGTTACCGGTGACTTTCTGATATGTCAACGTACAGACCAACTGTCTGAAGCTATGGAATTTGGATTGTAGGTTGCATTATGTAAAGATTTGTGGAAAATCTAATGATGAGATCTTAAAACTTGACAAAACGGGTTTTATTGATACCTTTATATCGCCTAGAAAGAATTAAGTTTTAAAAACTATCATCATTTAATCCATAAGAGAGAAGTCTTTGACAGTTCGACATTTTAAGTACAATAATACCAAAGTACATTCTTATAATGAATTGGAGCTCATTATTTCTATTAAATATTTTCATTTCAAGGGGAAATCATTCATGAAAGGACATAAAGGATAAATTCGGGTACCTTTGATTGCTCCTTGTCCAGTTTTTCTTTTGAGTCTTAGGTGTACATGATACCTTTAGAATATGTAATACATTCAACGTTACAACATTTTACAACACTGCTAAACTATCATCTCTTCATGATGATTTTAAATTTCGTATAGCACAAGTCAATTGGCGTATTCAATTGCAAAACATGAGTGGTATTTTTGACTTTATGAAAAACCGTTGTACACTTATCAAATACACAGTCAGTACACATACGAGTAGAAAAGTAACAATATGGAAACGAAGGATATATAGCCATGATTCTTCTTCCATATTTCATAACCATGTATACAAGCAAACAAACAAATATTTCACGTACAATACCGTTGTAAATACAATTGAATTTGTGTAAATTTGCAGTTACGCTGGGATGGTGATGCAGCTCAGGTAGAGTGTGTTAAGGAATATTTGTTTCTTTTACACTGCTATACGAGAATATACGAAATTCCATTCCATTTTTGTATATTTCTTTTTTGCCGATATTGTTTTTCTTGTTTATTAGCAGCATGTGTTGTTGGTTGCTGTTGCCTCCGTCGCTGCTGATGATGTTTTTACTTACAATGTTCCTTTAACGTACAGCTGTTTTGTTTCTTAACGAATGTAGTTTATTGCACATTTGCGCCATCGAGATTTCCACCTCCTTCCCCCCACTGTTGGCTTTTTGTAAATAAAAAAGCAAAAACTCACTAACACACATTGCACCTTAGGGTGGCCCTTTATAGGACTTTTTTGATTTTTGGTTATGCCAAGTTATAAAATTGTTCTATGTCATCTAAACATCAAGTTCTGAAAATCGTATGATGTTTAGATGTTGCACATTCGATTTGAAATTGTCATAATCGGGAATTTATTTTTTCGAAATTTTGGGGGAATTTCCGGAATTCTTAAAATTCACTAAAACTCTAAAAGATGTCAAATCACATGATCTCGGTGGCCAGTTCACATCACTTCCACGTTAGATGACCATGCCCTCAGGTCAAAAGAAGTTGGTAATCATCGATCTATAGCGCTCTCAAAGAAACATGGAATGATGATGTCGCCAGTCCAAAATCCATCCCAAATAGTGACTTGTTCTGGATGTATTTGACGCCCTTGGATCTCATGTTTATTGGTATCGCTATTCGATAATTTTGTTTGCTGACGTAGTCACTCATCCAAAAATGGTGCTCATCGTTGAAGATGATTTTTTATGAAAAACGAACAGAACATCCATTTTGATAAAACAAATTTTATCATTTGCACGTGTTGTTGAACGCTATATCCGTGCATGGTGATTTAGCAAAACAAAATAAATAAATGACAACCAATTCGACTTATGTACATCAATATTCATAGATTTGTTTGATACTCACAACAGCATATCAGTAGACATAGAATAACTACGACTTAGATAACCAAATTTTTGTTAACTGAACTAAAATTTTTCAGCCACGTCAGAAAAATTGGTCATTTAGACTAAATGATTCATTTGATACGAAATAAAATCATTAATCAAAACTAACATTGATATACTGAAAGAGAATTCATCATCAAATCATTATCTTGATATGCTTGCATTCAATGGTATACAAAGTATGATAAACTCTTGCACAAGAGAAGATTTAAATATAAAGTTTATGTATGTTTTTGAGTTTATATTATAAACTCAAAAACATGCATTGATCATCTCCTCATTAGGTGCGAACAAATATACACACACGCATATGCATCGACAATCAAAACGAAAATTTCCGATCATTATGCTCTCATGTTTAGCCTCTCAGAGTTTAAAGAAATAATAAATGTAAATAATGATACTACCCAGCAAACAAAAATATGTAATACTAAAGTTAATCATCAAATAAGAAATACAAATTGGCAAGATATAGTAAAACTTTCAGATCCAAATGCAATGGTTAATGCAATTCATGATAAATTCAACAATATATATATAAAATTTATATATAAAATTGTAAATTAATAACAAGTAAAAAGCAAAAAAGAGTATCTAATCCGTGGATTAATGAAACATTAAAAAAATACTGTGAAACTAGGGATAAACTTTTTAAGAAATGGTCCAATAACAAAAATAATAAAAACTACGAATACGAGTACAAAAAATTTAGAAACTCATTAAACAAAAAATTAAACTATGCAAAAAATCAATACTACAAATCGAAATTTGTTGAGAACAGAAATAATATTCGTGTTACGTGGCAATTTATAAATGAGATAATAGGAAAAAGATCAAATAATATCGATGAAACTTTAATAAAAAACTTCAAGAATATGAACTCTAACGAAATTTGCAATAATTTTGCTCAAAATTTTAAACAAAACGTTAAAAATATTTTACATGAATGTGAAATAAAAACAATAAATCACTCACATATTGAACTTATGAATTTTTTTTATCTAAGAAATACTTACAATGAAGAAATTTTCAATATAATTAATAAACTTAATATAAAAAAAAGTGCGGGCTATGATGGAATAAGGGCAATAGATCTAAAAAATAATTCTGAAACCTTAACACCTGTTATAACAACACTTATTAATGCTTTTATTAACACAACAATAGTACCAGAGACTCTTAAAATCTCATACATTCGTCCAATATATAAAAATGTATCCAAATCTGACTTTAATAACTATAGACCAATAGCAATTTTACCGGTGATTGAAAAAAATATGGAGGAAATATTATGTAGAAGAATAAATGAATACAATAATAAACACATCATTAGTGACAACCAATACGGATTCCAAAAAGGAAGAAATATCAATAATCTGCTTGGTAACTTTTCGCACTACATCAACGAACAATTGAGCAAAAACCACCATTGTTTAACATTATTTATTGATTTTAGCAAAGCGTTCGATACTCTTTGTCATACAAAACTACTTATGATGTTAGAGAGGATTGGTTTTAGAGGACATAGTCAGGAGCTACTTAAAAACTACCTTAATCTACGAAAATACTGCGTTAAGATCTCCAGTAGTCTCAGTGACGAAACAAATGTAGAACACGGTGTTCCGCAAGGCTCAAAATTAGGTCCAATGTTGTACACAATATATTCTAATGAATTAATCAACGTACTAAAAACAGCCAACACATTTGCATATGCAGATGACACAGCTATTGTAGTTGCTCATAAAAACATAAATGACGCTACTATAATACTACAACGTCAACTAGATACTGCAATACGATGGTGCCATGATTATGGTCGAATTATAAATGCATCCAAAACTAAATTAATGCACATCAAACCTCGTCATTTTCGATATACCGATATTCAAATTAGATTCCACAGTACCGAATGTCTCCACAATAACAAGCTCAGAAACTTCGATTATAGCTCAGATAACTGCTCAACTACGATCGAAATTGTAAACACTTACAAATACCTGGGCGTTATTGTCGACCAGAACTTCAAATGGAAATTTCACATAGGAGAAATTCGCAAAAAAACTACGTAAAGTAGCATATATTTTACATAGGTTAAGTTACTGCTCAAACAATCTTGTATTGAGACAAATCTATTTCTCTCTGGCCGAATCGCAGATCCGTCATGGAATCACAGCTTGGGGCAATTCTACACATTGCGCAAAGCTTCAAAACACCCAAAACGAACTCTTAAAAATATTAAACAAAAATAATCAGCAACAAATCATCAACACAACTACAGCACAAACAATATCACATCGATCATCTCAAACATTAACCTTGCTAAAAGTATAAATGTGCTCAATATTAAAAATATATACAAAACTACTTTGGCAATTGAATTTTTTAACGCGTCGATATTCCTGCATAAAATCAACCACAACTACCAAACCAGAAGAAACGTAGAAGGAAGATACATAGTTCATAGCATCAGTTCTCATGCCAACAATATTTAATAACATTCCAATTGCGGTACTAACAGAAGCCAACAATAACAACAGAAGGAAGAAAATTCTCAAATCCCACTTCATTAGCCAGCAATGAATACTCCTTATATCTTTAAAATCAAATTTTATAATTTTTCACTTTAATTTACATAAACATGAATTTGTAACATTTTAGTATTACCCTTACATGCAGACAAGCCGTACTGGCTTCGCGAGGTTATATTAATAATGAAATGTACTCTTTGAAAATCATTAAATAAAATTAAATTAAAAAAAAAATAACTATGTCTTCGTATGGGAGTTGTCACAGCCCCTTTTCCGATCCGTCCAATTTGCGGTTAAACTTCATGCAGTGATTAGAAATTAATTCGTATAAAGGTTGAAGACTGTCACAATTCCATTTCTGCAGATTTTATAAAAGAAGTATTTACTTTGTATGGTTGGTGCCACGCCCATATTTCCAAATCCGCCCACTTCAAGCCAACAGCACACAATGGTACCGAAGTAAATCCCGAGAAGTTTTGCTGCTTTCAAAATGATGTTTCATAATAACTATTTATTTTATGTGAGAGCTGCCACGGCCACTTGAAAATAAAAAGTACCTTATTGTTGATTTCAAATATAGAGGAATATACAGTACAAATTTTGAGACGATCGGTTAATTGGTTTAGTCTCCTAAGAGGTATGGATAAAAATTATTGGAAAATATCTCGATGGCCGGATCACTTCAACTCCACGTGGGATGACCATGTCCTCAAATCGCTCGTACAATATGTACCATCCTGTTTAAACCACATCGATGGTGTCCATATCATCTAATTCATGTAACATTTTTAAACATATGACATTCAAAGACTATTTATCTCTTATAATTTCCGAGTTATCGGCATTTGAAAATTGAAACTTAAACATTTTTCGATACCTTGGTCATATTTGATTTGATTTTGACATATTTTTTTTATCAAAATTTAAACTCAGTCCTTCAAAAATATTTTCAAAAAGGGGAAATGAATATAATTCGAAAATTATAAGAGATAACTAAACACGCAAGCTTGTTTCTTCAAGACCTAGCGTTTTCTAAAAAATATAAAACTTGAAATAGGATGGGAATCAAAACAATTGCATGTGTTTAAAAATGTTATATATCACTACTTTGAGTCCTCATAGCGCCGTCCCTGAAAAATTTGTAGGACCCATTTTAATAACTTATGTAAACGTAAAATTTGTATCGGACCAGCCGTTTAAAAATGCCAGATTTATTTCCAACAAATTTTGATTCTGCCCCAATGTGGAACATCGTTCTCAAAGAAATATAGAAGTGGTCACTTACAATCGGTACGGATTAAAGCGAGAATAACTTTTAAATGAAACAACGTATGTTAATATTTTATACATGAAATTAAAGGTAATTTATTAAGCTTTAAAAAAATATAACTGTAGGTTTATGTGTCTTTATTTCATATAAATTTCTGGCTTTTCTTTTTATGCCTTTTCTTTTTATGCCTTCCATTAATAGCTGCACAACTTTTCTTCCCACTTCCACCGTTATTCCAGCATATTTATTCCACATTGTTTTCATCAAAATCCGGTTATTTACTATATACCTGCACTCTTTTTCAATTTACGTTTAACAATTGCCCAATTTATCTCTATTGGACGAAGATTTGGGCAATTTGTTTAATTGATGTGTTTAGGTATAACATCAATATTATTCACATTATACCACTTGATAGTTGTATTTGAGTAATGACAACTTGGCTTAAACTTTGTACCAGATTTGTGATGTCGTATAAATGATAGCAATCGCTTTTCCAAACTCTCTTTTTATACATATATAATTCTGAAAATTTTTAAAAACATGTCTGAAAAACTTGACTCTACAAACCGCAGCTGCGGATTGCCTGCCAAATTAATATTTTTATTCAATTTTACGTATTCATATTTAAAGGCCATACAACCTCGAGCTGCCGAGACGTAAAATTTTTGACCTGATATCTGCCGAAAATCAGATTTTGGCTATCTTATAACCCGACAAAGTCGGATTTTCTAGATATTTGTGCACAATTTTTTCCCTAGCTTCTTTTTCCATTGTGTCTACAATTTTTAAAACTAAACATAATGATTTGCAATTTATTTTAGAATATCGGTTGATTTGTTGTTAAAAACGAATGTAAATCTTTTTCCATTTTGATAACAGGGGGCGTTGTTATGATTACTAGAGTGCGTACCGATTTTAAGTGGCCACTTCTTTATGAACCGATGACGCCCAAAATCCTCACCAAGCAGTGACTTTTTGAGAAACATTTAACGCTCTTGGATCTCATGTGGATTGGTATAGTCCTAAATTTTGTTAGCCATTCATTCAGAAATGGGCTTTACCGTAAAAGAGGCGGAGCACGCGGAACATTGCCCGAACAGAACACCTATTATGATAAAACAATTTTGTTATTTGTACGTTTTGGCGATTTGACAAAACAAACTGAATAAATGACAGCCAATTCGACAGATTTAGCTTCAACAATATGGTCAACTGCTATCAACTGTCAAAGTTCGGAAGTCACTATTAGAAGACCCTTTACAAAAACAATTTTTAGTTCAAAATTTTTATCAACATTTAATTTTGTTGAAAAAGTTTCAAATAAATTTTGCAACTTCAGTACGTTATCCAATTTTTCTCAAATGTTCAGCATTTGGTTTTAGAACCTTGGGTACATCGATAGTCGATATGGGCCACCCTAATGCACAAACATATACCCAGGCTGCAATGCAAACAACATCGAAGGGGTTTTGCCATACAAATATTCGTTATTTTTTCAATGGCTGCATATTTGGTAAAAATAATGTGGAACGAAGATGAAAAAAAAGCTCAGAGGAAATAAAAGAGAAACAAAAACATTATTGTGTTGTGTACAACTTTAAAAGAGTAACTTTTTTTAGAACAAGTTTCTTTAAACTTTTTTTTGTAGCCATTAAGTTGCAAAAATAAACTTTATTTTCTACTAACGATTGGTTTTATACACATAAATGTATTGAACTTGCAAAAACTTTAAGTAGATTTTAAAATGCCAATGGGCAGAGCGTGTGATTTTTATAAAATGTTTTTATTTGACCATTTAAGAGTATAATTTATCGTTTATTCAGTTTCTGATTCCGATATTATCAAAAATAACTTTTATTTTTGGGATCTCCTGAACTCATTCTTTCAAAGTCCTGTTGGGCACCAATGAAAGAAATTCGAATTTTATGTGGATGCACTTGTGTGAACATTGATGAGATTTATTTAGTTTCAATGCAAAATAGGCGTTACACTATAGTAGAAAATTCGTATCTGATTCTGAGGCTGTTTCAGCTGCACAATCAGCATCAGTAGCTCCGAAAAAACATTGCTAGGTGGTGGTTAGTGCGATGTATAAGTATGTAGTAAGTAAGAATTAAACCATAATCGGCTGCATTATAGGGTACAGTGGTATCTGAAGGTGTTGAGTTACATTTTTACCCAAGTTAAGCACTTGTTGTTACTGTTTGCTTATCAGTAGCCATACACTAAATTAGTACAAGTGTAAAATAGATAAAATATTGGGACCACGTTGATGATGTAACACAAATGAAAATATATTAGAGAAACTTGTGAATAAACTAAAGAATTTATTAATACAGAATATTGAAATGTATATTCCAAATTTTTGCAATCACAGGCTCTTTAAATATAGATGAAATGTGAGGATCTTACTGTAAAATTGCCAGCAGATGGATTTTGATTGGAATAACGATTATTCAGTAAGATAAATTGAGGGCAGAAATTAACAGAAAACGTAAAAATTCGCCCGTTTTGAATTTGTGCAGATTTTTTCAGTTTTGGCTTCTTTAAGGTCCAACATAAAAAATAAATTTTTTACCATATTTCTACGGTTCTAATAACCTTCAAAACTCATATATTTCACTGTAATCGATATTTTATAGATTGAATTAAAAATCTATTTAAATATTGTGAAAGAGAACTATTAAGCCTGTGTGTGATTAATTTGCAATGATGCAGATGCTGTTTGTTTCTATTTACTTTTGTGAACTTCTGTCGATGGTAGAGTTTAATGTAGATGCTTTTTTGATGTGATACATTTAAGAACTGGCTACGGTTCAAATAAACTAAACAATAAATTCATTACAAAGATGATAGAAGATGTAACTAGTAACAAAAAGTTTTAAATTGGAAAAAATATTAAAATAAATTTGACTTAAATACATTTCAAAAGGAACTTTGGTCCAGGAAAGCAGAAAATACTATCTACTTTCATGATATCTATATAGTATATAAAAATGGATGTTTGTATGTGTGTATGTATGTATGTTCCGAATGAACTCAAAAACGGCTCCACGGAGAGGTGTGTAAAAATCTAATTTTTACATTATACCGTTAATGCCATCTATATATATAAAAAACTTCTGGACCGATTTTGATGAAATTTTCAGGGAATCTTCAGATTAGCCCAGCGAGTAACTGCATACTAAGATTTTTGATATTCGGTCTATGGGCGGAGGGGCATGTAAAAATCCAATTTTTACATTACACTTTTAATGCACTATATTTCATAAAAATGGATAAAAATGTTCCGTATGGACTCAAAAATGGCTGGACCGATTTTGATGAAATTTTCACGGAATCTTCAAAAACGCCTTTTGGGTAACAGTGTAAAGTCAGATTTTTGATTTTCGGTCTGTGATAAACAATTTTGTTTACTCTTGCATATTAGGTGCATGAATAAGAAATTTCTAAACTAAATTTTTGAATTCATTGGAACCAGCCGAAATGCCACTACATGTATTAACATTGAAGGTTGGATCACCGACTTTGTCTGACACTGTATATTAAAATCTTTGCAATATCAAACAGATGTTTTCTAAGGGCCAGCAACGCGGACCAGGTTCAGCTAGTTTCCTATAAATAAGAAAATAATTCACAGATATTTTTGTCTTAAAAGTCGACAAAAAGAGTCGCCTTGTCACCAAATTAAAATTTTCATCGCCAACTACTCAAGCTCGCCTTTTGTGGAAAACTATCCATTTACATTATTTTAAACTGATTAATAGAAACTCAGAAATGAATACAATGTGGTTGATTGGAGTTTTGTGGGCGTGGGATTTATACATATATCTCGATCTAATCTGCAGTTATTATTTGAGGCATTGGGTTTACAGCTGTAATGGAAATAAATATATCCTACGATATTGAATGCTGGTAATGTACCTACGCTCTCTATAATGAAAAAGAAATCACAGGGAAATATTTCTTAGAATCTATGGCACAGGGAAATCGGTACAAATTGGGGGTGTAATATTTAGAGCAATTGCGGACCCAGGTTGGTGAAAAAAGTAAATTAAGACACATCTAAAAATAACTCGGATGTATTTTTCCAAAAGTATAAATAAACAAGAAAGTTCTCAATAAAGATGACGGAAACTATTCCAAATATGTATAATTGAAAGCAACTTATCTCTGTTTATCGTGTGGAAAAAGTATTATCCACCCTTTACATTCCAGATTAGGTGAGATTGGCTGATATTTTAGATATAGTTTACTAAACATTATATAAGATATTTACGAATAATATTAATAATATAAAAATTTAATAACTTGTTTAATATTCTTAAGAAAAATATATTACAAAATGTGTATGTTTGAAAAAATAGCCCTTATCTTACGATATCTTTAGAAACCCATTTCCATTTCTTGGCATGTTCCTCTCAACAGTGTAAAATAATTTTAATGAAAATATCCTTCTTTAAGAGACCTGTGCAAATCCTGGAAAAACTGTAGGGGTACGAATTACATCCAGAGTTCGTCTAACATCTGCACTACCAGCGGAAAAGAAACCTTAGAGGTTTTAAAGGACGCTCATTTCGCTGGCAGTGCACTTCTATCAGAGGATAACATTTCGGAACTCTGTGATGAGCCATTGAAGTCCCAATCATCATCATAATATTAATAGGCAAGTCGATTTCTTTAGACCCCTTTTACGCTCACATTATACATTCAATTCGGGAAAGAAATATACCATTTTAAAGGGATTTATTCACAGAAGTGCAGAATATATATTTTATTGAAATTGGTTCAGTTTTTTAGCGTTTAAAGATGTTACTAACACATATGCAAAAACGTGTACATGTGAACCTTAAGCTAAAATGTAAACAAAACATTGCGTGTTTGTCCAATTTGTTGTTGTAAATAAATAAGAGAAACAATTAAACAGTATTGACATCGCTCTGTTTTAAGTGAGAGTTGTTATAGAAAACAAAGAAGAAGACTTTAGTAATTCAAAGTCACTTAAAAACCTATATTTTGGAGGTGTTTTTTTTTTGTTTTCTAACTCCTATATGTATAAACAATTTTAAAATTTATCAAAGGTTTGCAAACTAAATTTCCATTTAAAATTAGTTTTATAAACCTTTGACAAATTTAAAACTGTTTATGCATATGGGGGTAAATATGTAATTCCCAGTAAGCACCAAAGCCCCAAAAATTCAAGCACTTGAACATTTTGTTGGAATTTGACTTGAATGCAAATGTAATTATACTTTAGACATGAAAAATATTTGAAAATTTATTTATTTTTCAAACAAAAAACATATGGCTTGAATTTATATTTCCTTTTTACTGGAGAATGCTATTGAAATAAAGTGTAATACAACTGTATTTCAATTGCTTGACTATAATTCAAGGCTTGAATTACACTTGCTTTCAACTTGAATTCCAGTAAAAATGCTTATTGGGATTGTACATAAGTAAATATTTATTTTATAAATGTACAGAACTATAATTGTGACGGTTTTCAAACTTCATACGAATCAATTTCTTATCACGGCATGAAGTTTAATAAAAAATGGGACTGGTCGGAACAAATGGTGAGTCACTTCCCATACAAATTAAATAGTTATTTCTAAATATTTTGTGAACTATAATTGCAAGATTCTTCAAACTTAGTCTAAATGGCTCATTTATAATTTTGCTGAAATGGTTCGGGATTGGAATAGTGGGCGTGGCCCTATACAAAGTAAATAATTAATTTCGAATATCTGTAGAACTATAATTGTACAAGTGTTTAAACTTTTTATGAATTAATTTGTTATTATTGTGCGGAGTTTAGGTGAATATAGACGGAATTAGATTAGAGGGCGTAGCACCTCCCATACAGAGTAAATATTGATTTCGAATATCTGGGGAACCAAAATGGGAGGGATCGGAAAAAGAGGTGAGTCACCTTCCATACAAAGTAATAATTGCAAGGTTATTCAAACTTTGTCCGCATAGCTCTCTTACCATTTTACAGAGATTGTCTGAAAATGGTCGGGATTGCAGTAGTAGTCGTGCAAATGTAAATAATTAATTTTGAATATCTCGAGAACTATAATTCTAAAAATATTTAAACTCTGTATCAATCAATTTATTACCATTCTACGGAGGTTAGCTAAAAACGAATTTATTCCTGATCCCTGTACGAAGTTTAGCTAAGCGTGATGAAAGGAAAGTTAAAGTAAAGCTTGATATGAGTTATTTGTTTACACAAAAGATTTAAAAATGGGTGGGATCAGAAGAGTGGAGTGGTATCTCCCATACCACTAGGGTAGGGGTAGGAAAGTACACCGGGTTATGCTAGTTCTCATAAATGAGCACAGACTGAAATGAGCCCTGGAGAATTTTGACTCATACAAATTTAATGGCATCTAATTGTATCATGGCTGACTCGGATATATTCTTAGAATGGTCATACATTCCGAAAACCTACAGCAGGTGCATTGTTGTCTTTATATATAAGAGGAAGGCCTCCCACAATAGACCGACGGATTTCAAGCACATTAGCCTATTGTTCTTCATCTTGATGACTATGGAGAGGATAATCGGTGTGCATTTACATTCGTCGAAACTCGACTTTATACCTCTCAACGTGTCTACATGAAGGGAAAATCTATTAAGACAGTTAACACTAGCTTCTGGGATATGTAGATAAATCACACGTACATAATGAATACGCATTTGTGGCTCTTCTGGATATTGAAGGTGCCTTAACAATGTGAAACTCGAGTCAATTCCTACAGCTTTGGGCAGATTGGATATAGATCAGTCTTTTATTTGCTTTATAGGTAGACTTGTGACAAATAAAGTTCAATGCTATAATTTTCTGTAAAATAAATCAATATTTTTAAGAATGACATCAAAGTTTTTTATAAATATGTTTGAATGAGCTTTAGGAAATATATTTCATTAAAAGCGGTTAACCGTCTTACAAAAACCGGTTTGACAAAAAACCGAAACCGGTGGAGTTTACAAAGATGAAAAAACCGGTTGACAGGTTTCGGTTTTGGATACTCTAGTTCTGCATCAATTGAACCAAATAGTAGTCGGACGGGGTAAGGTATGGGCAATAAGGCGGGGAAGAAAAACTGCCCAACCACTTCTTTCTAAATAGCTTTTAACGGGTATTGCAATATGTGGCCTAGAATTGTCATGATGGAATATTACGGTTTAATGTCTGGTCGCTAATTCTGGGCGTTTTCGGACAATGATCGCTTCGAACTAATCAGTTGCGATCGGTACAGGTTCCTTGTGATGGTCTGATAGGAACCTTTTGGTCCCACCAAATGCAGAGCATTGCCTTAGCGCCATGTATATTTCGCTTTGGTATCGATTCGGCTGCTTGGCCGGGCTTCACGTATGACCTCTTACGCTTCGGTTTATCGTAAAGAATCCATTTTAATGATTCGGTGCAAAAATTATTTGCTTTTATAGCGTTTAAACATCATTTCGGACATGTAAAATCGCCTTTCAAGGTCTCCCGGCTTCATTTCGAATGTTACCTAATTTCCCTGCTTTTGGATAAATCCTGCTGCTAGCAAACGTTTTGAAATTGCTGCTTAACAAGCTCTTGTTCAGTTTGACAACAATATTCATTGAGTAATGCCTCCAATTACTGATCTTCAAACTTTTTTTGGCTGGCGATGTGCGATTTTTGGCTTCCATGTCAAATGTCAAAACTTCTGAACCAAACAAATCATCTCTATACGTTGAAACCGATGACACACATTCACCATAAACATCGGTGAGCAATCGGTGTGCTTCAGCGGTACTTTTTTTGAATTAAAGAAGTAATGCAAAACTTCCCGCAAAAAAAAACTTTGTTGTTCCCATTATAATGTTCAATAGCTAAGTGAGAATAAATGACAGATGTTTAAAATTATATATAAGTTGTTAAAGATAAGAACCGCGTTCAAAAGATTCGTCATCTATTGTAAATCTCGCATTTTTAAGTCTTACACCTAATAATTTTTAAAATGTTATAGATAATTTATCCATTATCCGATTTTGGTAACATTTTCAGAAAAAGATATTATGAAATTGTAGTGAAACTAAGTAAAACTCATCACAATATCAGACAGTAAGTATTTTTGTTCCAAATAAGGGATTAAAGGGCATCTTAAATCACATGTGCGCTAAGCGACATATTTATTTTGCCTTTATTTTATTTATTATTCTGTATACTTTCTTGCTTAAGTAGTTGTTATAACAAACTCCACAATGATAACCATTATGTTTTATTTTTTACCATCATTATCTATTTTCTAGTTAAGGATAAATACTAATCCTAATAATATATATGTACATAATTGTATAAATAAATAAGTTTATTTTCAAGTACATGAAAACTACTGTAAAATTTCTATATTTTCCTTCGTATAAACATATTGAAAACAATTCAATAGATTTGCATTTACATTGAGTCAAGTACCTACAACATATTCCCATATGAGTGAATACATAAGTACTCACTCCCACCCACATAAATACCAACGTAGTAATGCATTCACTTGCTGCTGTTTGCATTCCTACAAATATTGATTCATCGTTTCATTCCAGACCAGAGAGGAGTTTTTATTATCTTAACATCAGTCCAGTATATCATCCGAAAGACATACGAAAACATTTATCATCGTAGCATTTATTATGGAAAATATGTATAAAGAGCCACCAAATGCAGCAAAAGGAACAAAATGAAACAGAAAAAAAAAACGACTGACTGAATGAATGAATAAACGTTCAAACGAAATGTTCCATGGCATTTTTATTTTGCAATCATTGAATATTTTCAAGAATTAAAATTTAACCCAATATATAGTCGTCGTTGCTGTACTAGTGGCAGTCGTAATGTAATGTTTTATCTTTTGGTTGTATCTGCATTTAATTTCGTTTATACATCATACTCTACTCATCTATACATTCGGATACTTGCGCAAACAATATGTATATGAAGTATAACCATTTATTCATACATATGTACAGTGTCGATCAAAACACACAAACAAATTATTACACATTTATTTCTTTCTACAATATAATGGACCGACACCAGAAGAAGAGAAACACCCCCATATCATGATGGATCCACCTCCGTGTTTTACGGTCTTCTCCTTGAGATGGGAGTTTCAGCAGGACACTGATCCGAAGCACTCCTCAAAATTGGCAAAGGAAATCGCCTTCACAGCCACCGGACGTAAACCCACAAGTACACCTTTGGGGGTGCGCAAGAGGAAGCTGGAAGGTTTCAGAAAAATAACTTGACTACAATACTTACAAAATTTAAAAAAAGCACTCGTTTCGATTATTTTTTCCAACACTGTATATAAAACACAAAAAATGTTTCTACCTACCTATGTCCTTTATAGACTCTGAAACCATCCAACCGATGAGCTTTCATTAGAAAGGAAATTTCTTTAGAAATTAAATTTGGTGAAAATGGTTTTAGACACCTAATATACTACATTATGGCCATTCGGTCCATTTTCGAATTTTCCCATACAAACATTTTTACCAATTTTTAACTTATGAAAATATGTATGTCTTGAAAATGTGTATATGGGCACACCACTCGATGTGTAGATCTACTAAGAAGGGATTTTTGGAAATTCTAATTTTAGGGGGGAAAATGGGTAAAAACGGGTAAAATCAGTATCACTACATCTCCGAAACTAATAAAATTATCACTAAAAATCCAATTTAATCTGAATTTATGCAAATAATAAGTGGATATGGTACATTTTGATAATTGTATTTTTAAGGGGGTAAAGCTAGCGAAAACTCCGTTTTGGTACTTTTTTGTATCCCATATCTCAGAAATTAAATTTAAAAGGAACTGTCCTAAAAAAAAATGGATTTAATTGATCCCTCTTTTTGGAAAAAATGGATCCAATTGATCCCTCTTTCTGGATCTTTTTTTATATAAAAAAATTTTTTTATTAAAATAATAAAGAATTAATAAAGAAATATGTTTTTTCTACAAAGTACCAAAACGGGTAAATTCGCATTGTGCGGCATAATGGTTCCTGGAAAAATGTTACTTGCTAATTCGAAAATGGATTTTTTGAAACTGTCGAATTCGAAATCCGACATATTAATTTCAGATTTCGGTTTTAACTCAGACATAGCCACCCGTGATTGCTGATTGGTAAAAAGCAGCTGAATTGTTCGTTTTTCTGTAAAAAAAAATCAGAATTTCCCAGCTGTTAGTTAAATTGTCCCAAAAAATTTCAAGTTTAAGGAAAGTGATTTGCATGGAAGATGTTTAATGTTCGCCTTTCGAAATAGTAAAAATAATAAAATATAATTTTTTTTCAACAAATAAGCAAAACATAAAATTGTTTTTAATTGATTCAAATAATACATTGCTAAAATTTCTTTTGAAAACCATATATTTATTTCTGTTTCTATTAATAGCATTGTTTGACATTTTTATTTTTTTTTATTATTGGGTGTATGAATTAAAAATGCAGGATTTACAATAGAATAACTGAAAGGTACTTAATGGTGCCTCTAAAGAGAGTCAACTCAAAATTTTTAATTTTTTTCTTTTAGCAAGAAATTGATATACAGTGGTCATATCTACCCACTGTCAAAATCTTACATCATTTTCTCTACAAAGATCGTGTGGCAAACGGTTACAAAGTACTATGGTAAATTATAATTTTCCTATGGTAAGAAAATTTTATAATTCTGCTGTGCCAAATGAAATATCTTTTGACTCTGATAAATTCTAACAACTGTCTAGAAAATTCAAAATACATACCAAGAATTTATACGATTTCCAGTCTTTTTAAATATGTTTGCATTTTATTTAGGATTTACAAATTAAATAAACATAAAGTAACACAAATTTACAACATATCTTATCATATTTTAATTTGCATATTTTTTTTATTTATTTTAAGTTTGTCAAAATTTCTATTCGTTTGTCAAAAATTTTTGTAGCCCTATGAGCTAAAGAAAATTTTATTCACCTCATATCTACTACCCAAGGCGTATTAACAAGGTGAGTGCATAAAATCAGCTGTTTCTTAATTCGCTGTGGTTTTATGTACACTATATGTCAAACTTTGTTTATGTTTACATTTGTTATTGTAAATAACATAGTAATATTTTAATTCGCCTTGATTTTGACATTTACCGTACGTTTTAACAAAAACAAATTGCCTGTTGTTTTTGCATTGTTGTATTTGTTGCCGGGACGCACTCACCTTGTTAATACGCCTTGCTACTACCGTTTCAAACACGCCCAAAAAAAAAACAATTTTTTGCCCAAGGTGTATTCAATAAGGTGAAGTTACGAGCACAACTGATTATTGTTTGTTTATTTATGTTGAGTTTGAAAGTGTCAAAAAGTTGTTTATTCTTTGTTGTTGACATTCAAAATATTGAAATTAAAAATAAAGAAAAACTGAAAATTGTTTATAAAAATTGTTCAAGGCGTTACAGCAGAACAACATTAACATCTGCAAAAGTTTGGTATTGAAAATTAGCAATATTGGATTTTGCTGATTTTCAATACCAAACTCTTTAGATGAATTTGGTTGTGTATTTTTGATGTGGTTGAGTATTTTGGGCAGACAGACGGATGTAGCAAAATGGATAGTTTATAGTAGTTGCACTGGAATCACCAAGCTTTCTATTCCCGTTCCACGTTTTTAATATTAAATCTTCCAACAAAAAAACAGTAGATCAATCTACATACCAATAATAGATTTTTTATGTTTGTTTTTATACCCTACACCACCATAGTGGGGAGGGTATAATGCGTTTGTGCAGATGTTTGTAACGTCCAAAAATATTAGTCTAGCACCCACCTTAAAGTATACCGATCGACTTAGAATCACTTTCTGAGTCGATTAAACGATGTCCGTCCGTCCGTCCGTCCGTCCGTCCGTCTGGTTGGCTGGCTGGCTGTCCATGTAAACCTTGTGCGCAAAGTACAGGTCGCAATTTTGAATATATTTCGATAAAATTTGGTACATATAATTTTTTCGGCCCAAGGACGAACCCTATTGAAACTGGCTGAAATCGGTCCATTATTTCATATAGCCCCCATACAAATGTCCTCCCGAAATTGGACTTTATCGGTCATAAAAGTTTAATTTATCTATGTATCTACACAAATTTCGCTCCAAATAACTTTTATACATACGAAATTCATGTCACCAAATTTTATTACGATCGGTGCATAATTAGTCATAGCTCCCATATAAGACCCGCTTCCGAAAATCACTTTAACGTGCATAAATCGCTTAAAAATGTTGGTATATACACAAAATTCAACATAGTTAACTTTAATATAGACATAAATCACACGACCTAATTTTATGGTGATCGGTCCATAATTGGTCATAGCTCCCATATAAGGCCCACTTCCAAAAATCACTCAAAAATATAAATTATTGATATTTTAAAAGAAAAATATTTTTACTCATTTACTTGGTGTAGGGTATTATATGGTCGGGCTTGACCGACCATACTTTCTTACTTGTTCATATTTTTCATATGTATAAAAAATTACCAGAAATTTACGTATTTTCCATTTGGTTGTTTTTTATATTTTTCATATGTCTCATCTGTTTGACATTCTCAGTCTCTTGATAAATAACAAATATTGTGTTTGTTGTATTTGTTGCCGAGACGCTCTCACCTGATTAATACGCCTTGTTTTTGCCTCTACTGAAAATTTTTAAATTTTGAGTTGACTCTCTTTAGAGGAACCAGTGCCATATCTGTCACTTATTCTTACTTATTTATTGAACTACAAGGTTTTTTTGCCTCGAAAATGTCGAATTTTTTACCAAGTATTGCGGGAAGTTTTGTTCAATTTTTTGATCTGACAAAAGTTCCGCTGAAGCACACCAATTGCTCATCAAAGTTTATGGTGAATATGTTCCATCGGTTTCAACGTGCGGTTTAAAAGTGGTGATTTTGACACGGTAGACAAAGATCGTCCAGGCCAGCCAAAAAAGTTTGAAGAATTGGAGGTATTACTTCATGAAGATTGTTTAAAATTCAACATGAGCAGCTAATCAAGCAGCAGGATTCATCCAAAATCAGGGAAATTAGATAACATGCGAATTGAAGCTGAGGGACCTTAAAAGACGATTTTGATTTTCCGAAATGTTGATTGAAAGGTATATTTAAAAGAAAATAATTTTTGCACCGAATCATTAATTGCGATAAAAATCGGTCCATTACGATAACCCGAAGCGTAAGAGATTGTACGAGAGTCCCGGCCAACCAGCCGTATCGACAACAACGCCAAATATCCATGGCGCTAAGGATATTTGGTGGCAGCAAAAGGGTTCTATCTATTATTAGCTGCTGAAATCTGATCAGACCATCACAGGGAACTTGTATCGACTGATTGCAACTGATTCTATTGAAGTGAAAATTGGCCGAAAAATGCCTAGAATATACGGCCAGACATGAAACCGTAATATTCCATATGTATTTAGAATGAAGTGGTTGGGAAGTTTTGCCTTATAGTCCAGACAATGCCCCATACGAATACTATTTGTTTCGATCGATGCGGGACGCTCTCTCTGCAACTTCGGAACAGAGTACCTGAAATCGGCTAGATTCGTTCGAGGTCTCAAAATATGAGCAGTACTATTGGCTTGGAATCAATATATTGAAATATAGACTTTGAATAAATTCATATTGTACAAATGTTTCAAAATAAAAGCTAAAAATTTGAAAAAAAAATCTCGCATTTTTAAGTCATACACCCATAGTTATATTTAGCTATTTTATACTAAAATAAATTAATTTAAGATCGATATAAAGCTAAGTCTACACGATATGTTGAATCAGCATATTTTTTCAACATACGTATGCTTAATCACATATGATGGACATATGTTGACAAATTTAGCATATCGTGTAGACAGCATATTTTTACTTTTTAACAAATTTCCATCGTTTGCTGACAAATATGTTATTTGTTAAAAAGTGTATATAAACTTTTCAGCATGCGGAAAATTTGTTAGCATAGAGAATATATATTTTAACACGTAGTCTTGCCTGATTTATCAATTTACTCCAAATTACACATATACTACTGATTTAAAATGTAAATTAGAGTGACAGCCGATTTTTTTTTTAGATTTCAAAGAGTGTCGGGTGGAATATTGTGACACTAGGCCTAAATGTTAAGTGCTGAAAATTTGATCCAAATCGGGCAACGACTTCTGGACGCGCATCGAGGTCAAAGTTCAGAAATATGCAAAATTTTACTGTTAATATGGAATAAATAGGTGAAACTCGTTAACTTTCTGCATTGTTTTCTAGAAATATGTAGATTTATTTATATTAATAAATATTACATTAAAAAAAAAGTTTTGGAAATTAACCCTGTATCTCCTTTGGTTCAAAATGACCCAAAAACTGTATTATCACCAAAATTAGAGAAAAATGCAAATTTTCAGTTTTTGAAAAAATTTTGCTACTAAATAAATACTTTTGCAATTGAATGCAAAAGAATCGAAATATGTACGTAATTATTGTTGTAATCAGATATAAATGACAAAATTTGGTTAAAAAATGTTAAAGTTATTACAAATTCGCCAGACCATTAACGTGTTTCAGGCCACTTGAACATAAAATTTAGGAAAAAAATTAAGATATTTCTAGAAAAATTAAAATAAAAGCTAATTTTTACTTAAAATATGTCCATATTTACTTGTATATGAGTTTTTGTCTTCGTAGGATACCGCTAACCTATTCGCAAATATGACCAAAAAGTTAAACATTTTTTAACGGCTGCTTCAAAACTCCATTTTCAAATTTTTAAAAATTTTGTTTTTCCGTACCTGCGATTTAAATTTTGCGTTTTTCAAGAAAAACTATTTTTTTGTCCATATTTAGGCGAATGAGTCCAATTTCCTTACTGTTATACATTTTAAGTAGAACCTATTCATAATATTATAGTACTTGACTCCATTGAGGTCAAAATGGTTGTGTTTTTCGTGATTTTAAAAGTTGAGGGTAATTTGGACCCCAAGTGCTGCTAAGGGTTAATTTCCATTTTTGTGCTGTTATTTTAAATTCTGGACTTTATGTTATATTTTCCTTATGTTGCATTAAAATCGGCCCAAAAATATATAACATTTCGCTATCTTTTCATTAGAAATTCCAAATATTGAAAAATTTTACTTTTGGCCTTCACGATTTAAAGGTTAACGTTTTCCGATTTTAGTAAAACTTTCAGACCATATTTAAAATTACCAGGATTATAATACTATGAATAAGTTTTATTTAAAATTTACAACAGTAAGGAAATTGGGCTCATTCGCCTAAATATGGACAAAAAATTAGTTTTTCTTGAAAAACGCAAAATTTAAATCGCAGGTACGGAAATACAAAATTTTTAAAAATTTGAAAGTGGAGTTTTGAAGCAGCCGTTAAAAAATGTTTAACTTTTTGGTCATATTTGCGAATAGGTTAACGGTATCCTACGAAGACAAAAACTCATATACAAGTAAATATGGACATATTTTAAGTAAAAATGAGCTTTTATTTTAATTTTTCTCGAAATATCTTAATTTTTTTCCTAAATTTTTTGTTCAAGTGGCCTGAAACACGTTAATGGTCTGGCAAATTTGTAATAACTTTAAAATTTTTTAATCAAATTTTGTCATTTATATCTCATTACAACGATAATTACGTACATATTTCGATTATTTTGCATTCAAATGCAAAAGTATTTATTTAGTAGCAACATTTTTTAAAAAACTGAAAAATTTGCATTTTTCTCTAATTTTGGCGATAATACAGTTTTTGGGTCATTTTGAACCAAAGGAGAAACAGGGTTAATTTCCAAAACTTTTTTTTAATGTAATATTCATTAATATAAATAAATCTACATATTTCTAGAAAACAATGCAGAAAGTTAACGAGTTTCACCTATTTATTCCATATTAACAGTAAAATTTTGCATATTTCTGAATTTTGACCTCGATGCGCGTCCAGAAATCGTTGCCCGATTTGGCTCAAATTTTTAGCACTTAACATTTAGGCCTAGTGTCACAATATTCCACCCGGCACTCTTCAAAATTTTAACAAACATTTTTTGTTTGTTAAAACAAACAAAAAATGTTTGTTTTAACAAACATTTTTTATATAGAAAATATATATTTGTTGGAAGATATTTATGCGCCTAAAATATATTTCAAATTTTTTTTAGCATGAAAATAGTAAAAAAAACAAAAATTTTTAAGGTACAAAGTGATCTTTATGAGCTATTGAAAGTGTCTAGGTACGATCAGATTGCATTGATATGTTCACAAGAGTTGTTCAGCTTTACCGTAGCTACAACTTTGGCAAATAGTTATTCTAAAAAAAGTGAAACAAAAAATTTGTTTCCTATATTTTTTTTCAAAAAAGGCCACGAAAACGTTATTTTGTTGGCAAACAATGTAAACAAAATTTTTTTTGTGGAGTCTTAGCTATATTATTGCCATTAGTGTTTATAAACCGGTTAACCGAAAAACCGGTTTTTCATCGAAATCTCGGTTTTTTGCGATCCGGTTAATTTAAAATGTTGATTTTTGGTTAACCGGTTTATCCGGTTTTTATCACTCGTTTAACCGGTTTTTAAAATTTGGGACTAAAATTAATAAATCTCACGTTTTTGTGCATTTTCAATATTCATTATATACACATTATTGGTCTGAACTGAAATCTAAACAGCTGATTTACAATACAAACCTCTTTAGATTAATATTTTTAATCTAAATAGTAGAGAACGATGAGTTTACTTAAAAACGTTTTCACAATAAATTAACATAATGAAACTATTAAAAATTAAAATTAAAGTCCACATAATTCTATAAGTTTTGGCTAAATCTTACTTATGATTCATTAAAAACTTAGTGATGATTTTACAAAACCTTAAATTGAAATCGATGTTCATACCTTCTTTCAATAAATTTGACTTCATTAGCGAGTTTTGTTCTTAAGATTTAAATTTATTAATCATTTCGTCAGCTTTTAGAAATATTACAGGAGAGACAAAAAACGTTCTAAAATCCATTATTTGAAATATTTTGGAATCTGATAATGGAGTTTTTTATAATGACAAATAATCACAGCAAAGAAGTGTGTTTGCATCTTATAGATCCTTTATTTGGACTTTAGCATTTTCTGCTTCATATCAGAATGTCGATGTGATAATAAATATCAAAATTATCAAACATTTAATTAAACAATTTATTATTTACATTTTTTTGGTTGAAATTTAATGAATAAACCAATAATTAAAACAAGTATTATATATGTATTTTGTAACATATTCCATTTGACTAAGATAATAATTTTCAAATTTTTACAAAATAAATGGACTTAGCACTTTTGTTTATTCATAGTAATTTAATATTAACCATTCCTGATTACTAAAAACTAAAAATTTTAAAGCTGTATATACTTTATTGGCCATTTTAGTTTTTTACACATAAATGACGGTTAACCGGTTTTTTCGATGTCGGTTAACCGAAAAACCGGTTTTTTAAAAAGGCTAATTTTCGGTTAACCGACAAACCGGTTTTTTAAAAAGTCGGTTTTTTATAAACACTAATTGCCATATATAGTAATCAGCAAGTTAGAATTCAAAAACTGATGACGCCTTTTTTTGAGGACCCACTGATTTTCAGAAAATTGGTCATCAAGATCGCCAAACTGAATATAGGGTTTAACTACTATAGCAGAGTCGAACCTATACTGTTCAGTCCGTGTGTTTTTCCAAAATTGTTTACTTGTTGCACTGTGTAATTAGCCCTTTGGTATTTGGACATTCGAGAAAAAATTTGCATTTGCATATAAATCCGATCCCTAGTCATTAAATATTTTTAGTATTATTATTCGAAAATAAACAAGTAAGAAAGTATAGTCAGTCAAGTACTGTGTAATAATTGCGCTAGATATCAAGAACGCTAACTCATATGTTGAATTATCATTTGTTGGCATATGTTAAATTAAAAAAAAAATACTACTTTCAGCATATCGTGTAGACACCTAACATATTGAATATGCTGATAGGTGTATTTGTTGTTATTTTAAAGCATATGCGTTTAAGCATACATTTGCTGATTCAACATATCGTGTAGACTAAGCTTAATGAAAATGGCTAGTACAAAATATTGCTCAAATGTCAATAATAATTAAAAAAGAGTAACAAGGCTAAAAACAAAAGCTAAGGAAGTTGTACGGATTTTGTGAGAGTTTAAAGAAGATCCATACATGTCAGCTTCTAGAATAATAGATTCTCTCAATCAAGAATTAAGAGTTTCAGCTGGGCTCAAAAGTTATAGAACTTCGAAGAAAATATTTATCTAAAGCTCGCCTTAGCTCAAGAACACTTGAACGGGACTCTTGCAAAATGGAATACCGTTTTATTTTCCGATGAATCTGATAGAAAGATGGGTATATGTCAAAATGTCAACAACAGGCTTAATTCTAAATAAGATAGTTAAACTGTTAGGCATGGTCGTCTATTCCAATAACAACAATAGAAAATCTTATTTGTTCATAAAATATGTGCGCAGTTTTCATGAATTGCAGTTATGAAACTAAATATTAGTAGGAATTTTTTTATTTTTTACTTTTTGTTAAATTTTTTAAGAAATTTAACAAAATTTAATGACTTTGTTAATAATACTGAAGATGTATATAAATTTTAGAGTGCATTTGTTGTTTCTAAAAGTTATAAGGCGAATAAATTTTGACCGATACTGTATGACTGTGGACCATTTTAAAATAGACAACGGTTTTTTCGATTATTTTTTTGTTGTTGTTGGTTGGTTGGTATTTTAACGTCCGTTTGTCTATGTTCCTGTTATGGCCAGATCAAGCGTGGGTTAATTGATAAGTAATTGTATTGTTGCACATGCTGCTAGTAACGTTGGAGTTTAAATTAAAATTCAATATAGTCACATCTGCTACTTGACATAAAAAAGGACATTTTCCTTAATTAAATTGGTTTGATGTGTCATTTAACATATTTAGATTTGAACTTAACTTTTCATTGTAGACTACGCTGTTTTGTTTGCAAGAACAAATTAGTAAATGCAAATAAATGGATATGTGAGTAGAGTTAAAAATGAATAAAAACTATTAAGAGTGTTGCATTGTGATGAATCGTTTATACCCACCATCCATATGTGACAATAAAATATTTTCCTGATTTTGGGTATTTATGGACCGATCCTCACAAAAGTTGGTAGAAAAAACATGTTTATATTATTATGATTATACGACAATTATGAATATTCAAATCATTTTCTGAGGTCTATTTCAGAATAGGTACTTAGAACTAATTTGAGTAAAATTTTATCAGAATTTCTGCATAATCAATATATTTACGACTACTTAAACAGTATTCCGGTGGTAAATTTTCCCATTTTCAATATCTAACAATCCTTATCAACAGAGGTTTGAAAATTCAGCAGAACGAGCGAAAAAATATGGGTAAAATTTTATAAAAAAGGAACTCCTGTTGTGTGATGGATGATGAAACTTATGTACTTTTTACAACTTCCGGGTGAAAATTTGTATGTGACTGATGGACGAGGTATTGTTCAAGAACAATTCCGGACATAAAAACAAAAAAAATTCCTCAAGAAGTTTCTTATGCGGCATGCTATTTGCAGTTGTGACAAAAGCAGTTAATTATTTGTGACATCAGAGACGATAAACACAGAAATATATATGAATTACGGAGTGTCTACAAAACTGCTTATACAGCACAGAGTGCCTTCATATTTCTCGCCCGATTTGGCATAATGTCACTTTGGAGAAAATGACCTTGAATGGTGTTCAAACAATAAAACAAGCCAAAAGAAAGTGCATTTATTAATGATTTTTTTTAAATTTCAGTACAAGCTGCCAGCGGGCCTTTTCACGCGTTCCCGTACTAAACACCTTTAAATCTCAATAGAAACTAAACTATTGGGGGGAACATTTTTTAAATGATTCCTTGGAATACATATGGGGGTCGGGTATAGAGAGCCATATTCGGCTGTGCCAAATCTTATACCCTTCACCAAATTATACCTCAAAATACAAATTTTAAATATTTTTATTAACAGTTGTTTTTTTTTATTTTTTGAAAATTTTTTTTTTTCGAAATGTTTTAAATTTTTAAATTTTTTTTTAAAATTAAAAAAAAAAAATTTTTTGGTGAAAAATTTTTTTTTGGTGAAAAAAAAAAATCGGGTTAAAAAATATTTTTCCGATTTTGACCCATTGTAGGTCCAACTTACTATGGTCTTATATACGTCGTTGCAAAGGTCTTTGAAATATCTATCATTAGATATTCATATAGTCTATATTAATGACTTAGTAATCCAGATATAGGTCAAAAATCGAGGTTGTCCTGGGTTTTTCATCATATATCAGCCATTTGTGAACCAATTCTGCTGATTCTAAATAGGAAACTTCTCGAAAGCATGTCTGACAGAATTATTGAAGATTTTGATTCCGAAGATATCTGGGGTCTTCAGAAAATTGATTTCAACAGACGGACATGGCTTAATCGACTCCGCTATCTATAAGGATCTAGAATATATATACTTTATAGGGTCGGAAAATTGTATTGAATGACAAACGGAATGACAAACTTATATATACCCTATATATACCATAGATGGGGGTAGTGCATTAATTTTGCAGTTTGCACTAATACTTAGTGATATTTAGTCATATTTAGTGATGAGTTGAAAATTAGCAACCTCACTAAACATTAGTGATAGTGAGTTAAAAAATTTTGCACTCAATATTAAATTAGTTGATTTAAAAAAATGCAATCATCAGTTTATTGCAACTTTTTTGTATGCACTAATTTGAGTGCAACTTCAAATTGTGCACTAAATTTTTAAGTTCAAAATGGTTTAAGTTTATTTCTGTACACTAATTTAAAACTTGAGACTAATATTTCATTAAAAATAACAAACAATATTTAAAATTTTTATTTTTCGAATTTGGATTCAACAATTTAATGACTACTCATTTTTGAAAATTTAGTTATAGTATGTTTAAGCTGCTTTTTTTGATTGCAGGTTAAAATTTTGCACTAATTAATTGTAGTGCAGATTTTTGCACTAAATCTTCGTTTAGTTATAGTTAAATAATTATCACTATCACTATTTTTTTTTAGTGCTAGTTAAGAAATAAGCATTATCACTAATGCTGATCAAAAATAGTGAAAACTAAAGTTTTTGCAATTTTAGTGAGTGATAGTGCAATGCTGATTTCAATCAACATTTAGTGCACTACCCCCAACTATGCTTCTTAGGAAGGTGAAGGGTATAAAAATGTATTAATGAATTTGTTCAAATTTCGGACAACCAAATATATCTTACTACACTGGTGCATATTCCTATAAACGCACACTACTTTTTTTTAAAAAGATTGTAAAAATTAAACATGAACATATTTAGGGGACTACAAATTTGTTTATTAAATTAGTTAAGATTTCACTTAAAATATTGTTTACAAAAAAAATTCATTTGTACTTTATTTATTTTTTTACTTAATTTTCGAGATTAACAGCCATTTTTAATTGTATTTTCCTATAAACGCACTTTAATTTATGAGCCACTGTAGCATTATTAATAATATGTGGATGATCCTTTGTTATGGATTGTTTCAAAAATACGGTCTGGCATTGATTCCACTAATTTTTTAAGCAGATTGGAATCAATTTCCTCCCAGACTTGTTTAATTCTTAGTTTCAGCTCTGTCACAGTCATTATGGGCATTATTTGCATAAACTTTACGGGCCATGTATCCCCACAAGTTCTCCATTGGGTTTAAGTCCGGACTACAAGCCGGCCAGTCCAACAGAGGAATGCTGTGTTCATTAAACCAAGATTTCGATTGCTTAGAAACATGCATTGCAGCATTATCTTGTTGGAATATGCAATCGTCATCCATTTTTTCATCCATAAATGAGAGAAGATCATCTTCCAACAGTTCGTTATAAATCGCACTATTAATTTTTGTCGGAACAAAACATATTTTCGACTTACCAACTGCAGAAAACGCTGCCCAAACACTGCCACTACCGAAATTACGTTTTGACATCCGAACATCGTTTGATCTCAAATCGTGCCAATAGCATGAGTATGAGTCAGGACCGTCTAAATTAATTTTTTTTTTTGTCAGAGAAAATTACTTTTTTCCACTCATCTGTCCATTTCATATATTTTCTTGCGAATTTTAGACGGTTTTCTTTATAGTGCTTTTTTAGAATTGGTTACATTTCGGCTTTTTGCATTTTATGTTTTCATCATTTCGTAAAATGTGTGCAACGTGTTTGGAAGTCACTGGAAGATTCAATTTATTCTTTATTTGTGTGGAATTCAATTTGATGCCGGTTGCTTCTTGTTTTATTAGATTAAATTGTCTTCTTGTTAGTTTTGTATTTCCCTTTGTAGGTTTGCGGACTCCATAATTTTGACCTTTCTTCATGAAATTTCGCACCAAACTTCCCAAACGATCGAGTTTACGTCCAATTTCTCTATTGGAACATCCTTGGTCGTGAACAAATTTAATTTGAATCTTTTCTTGATCGGACAAAGAAGTTCCCTTGGGCATCTTTAAAAGTGATGAAATTTATTGATTCAAATAGAAAAAGTTGCAGTAAATTTAGATGTTACTATTAGAAACGTAACTTTGGTTGAAAAAAACTAAAATTGATAATATTTTATTTTTGGTAACTTTTTTAAAAATAAATTTCACGTCTGCGTTTATACGAATCTTCCACTTAAAATAGCACCGAGAATATTTGATCGCATAATTAAGGCAAACAACAAGAATAAGAAAAAAACTTGTTTACTTTCAAAAAGTACCGTTAAGTTGTCTCTCATTAAAAAAGTTAAATTTTGCTTTTGGGTGAGAACAACAAAGATATAACAAAAATACGGAAAAAATTAAGTGCGTTTATAGGAATATACACCAGTGTAGGTGCTGTTGATGGTAATTTGTTCGCTGCTTGAGAAATGTATTAGAATGGTTGTGTTAGAGACATGATGTTTTTTGGGGTTTGGCTCTCGGTTGAGGTCAATTGTGTGTGGATCGTGAAACCACACACCTTGAGGGTCTTTGAAGTCGCAGATTCGGATGCTGCTGGTTTGATAATTGTCTCAGGCTTTGACGATTGACCAGCTATGAATGGCAGGGATTAGATAGCCCGAGATATTCAGTAAGTATAGATCCATGTAGTCATTGAACGAAGAGTTATCAATTGTGTGTTCCCAGCAAGTTCACACAATGGCGGTGGTGGACGCCTTATCTCTACGCGGTGTTAAAATCACCGTGAGATAAGTCTGTCATGCCAAGTACTTACGTAAATCTTAGACACAACTGTACTTCACACACAATGAATACATCATTGATTTAATGTACTCCATTTAAATATAAAAACTTTTCAAATCTTCACAAAACTTTAACTTAATAGTCTTTATACCATACACCACCATAATGGGGAGGGTATATTGTGTTTGTGCTGATGTTTATAATAACGAATTCACAAATTCCTCTGCAAATAAGACTTATATAAAAGGAAATCACATTTAAATTTTTGTTTTTGGATCCTTAAATGACCAAAGCTACCAAGCATTGACGACCCACTTAAAAAATCACTTTAACGAGCATAAATCTCATATAGATAAATCACACTGCTTCTATATAAGAACAAATGCCGCAAATCACTCACGAAAAAATTATTGAAATTGAAATAGAATAATCATTTGCTTTTCTACTCAGTGTAGGGTATTATATGGTCGGGCATGACCTTTTATACTTTCTTTCTTGTTCCTTCATAAACTCTTCTAAATAGTTTTTGCAAGTCTTCCCTTATAATGTCATTGCATTAAGAAAATGTCCCACAAAAAACTTGATGACCAATGTGTGTTCATTTCCTTAACGTTTAGCCCCTTTATTATGCATGAAATTGAAAAAAGGATTTATAAATGGCAAGCGAATTTAACATTAAATATCTATCCATGCTGTATTAAAACTTTAAAGCTGACTGAACTTAATGTCACTCTTTTAATCGATAATGTAAATAGCCAAATGATGATAATGATGATGATCACAATAAGGACATTGAGATGTGAATGTATTGAACTGTTTTATAACAAATCGACATCATTATCATCACCATCAGCACCACTAATTCAACCATTTCCATTTCACTAGACCACAATTGCTCAGCATACCAACATTATTCCACAGTCTGAATCCATATTCATGCATTTGCAGATAGAAAACTATTCAAACATTCCACATAAATGTACTACGTCGCAATGATAGTAGCGAGAAAGGCGAGCAAGTGAAACGTTAAAGATGGCAGCGAGATAAACTCTATTAATGTTAATTGGAATTCTTTTGCACAAAAACAAAACCCTCAAAAAAATGTGCAATCAATGTCTATGTCTGTATAAGCTGGTGTATGAGTAAGTCGGTGTGTTAAAGTTCGCAACTAATTACATAATTGATGGTACCAAGTGCAACTGAATGCAAGAAATGTTGAAAAACAACAGAAATCCGACAAAAGACAAAAAAAAACATCATTGCATTGCAGCCCATTGAATTCAGTGCAACGACGATGAGCGCTTGCCATTTTGCAACATTCTGCTATTGAACATTGAAATATTTAAAAGATTTTAATTCGACTGCATTCTCGATTGGATAATTACGTGAATTGTGTTCATTTAATTTTGTTTTTAAAGCGATTAATATCACTTTAGCAATATGAATTTTAAAGTTAATTACGACGCCAAAGTTGTATTCAAGAGTTTAATAAGTTTTCCCAAAGTTTGCAATGCAATCATGAACAAAGTTAATGAGATAGTTGTTCAAGAAATACATATTTAAACTGCTAATAAGATAGATTGTTAAATTACATGTAATTATTTTATTTCAAATGCAATTGATGCCGTGGGAGGATTTACAAAAGTAAATTATAGGAAAACTGTAGATAAAGATTAAACGAAATGTGCAAGTTGAAGGGAAAGAAATTTTCTGGAGAATTTTGCATAACAATATATGTTTGATGGAAATATAATTAAAATCTGTTATATTTTTTATGAAGCAGTAAAAGATGAGCACTGTCAATCTAATTGTTAAATAAAGGGTAATAAATTTTAATAGGGGAGTAGATGAACTTTTGTTATATTATTTACAGAGATGTCAAATTAAAATTACTTCTCTCCAGGCTTCGCTTTGTCTCTAGGATATCTAGCTTTTAATGGTAGGATATCTGGATGATGTTGAGTGTTGAAGTGTTTTATATTTCACAACAGATTTTTGAAAATAAGACACAATTTCATATAGTAAGTATGTTGATATATATTATGTATGTATCTTATCATTTCCATATCATATATATTATATATATCATATATATTATATATTATTATCATATATATTATCAAGCACAAAAATTTCTTTAATTTTTCATATACCCGAGATACCCCACTTTGCGCCTTGAGGCTCCGCACAGTGGTTTAAAAACTTTTTTTTTTGGAAATAATTCGGTATTTTAGGAACTATAGAAGATATTGATACGAAATTTAAGATGCTTTGAGCTGAGAAGTTTTCGAGTTGATTTACATTTGTTCATCTTCCTAGCGCTATTGGGGGCCAGTGCCCCTCAAAGTTGGTCACCTCGGGTCTCAAAATAAATATAAATAATCCTTGAGAAGATCTACAAAAAATACGCTTACAATTCGTAGGTTATCTCTATTAGTTAAAGAGATATTCAGGTTTATTGATTTATTTTTTTTTAATTTTGCTCGATCTTTTTATGGTTTTTTAGATATGGCGGGCCTACGGCGGGTCAAAATTTATTTTTAAAATATCAGCTATATTAGCGATAAAATATATATAAATAATAATCAAATGTCAATCGTTGGTAACTGCATCAGTAGAGAACGACCGGACCGATTTAGACAATTTTTTTTTAAATATTGAATGAAAAAATTGACCACGCCCACTTTTACGCCCACTGTTTTCGATTTATCTGAATCGGAAAACGGCTACATCGATTTGGCTATTTTTTTGTTTAAATGATCATAGTAATCCAATTTGAGTTTTTACTGAAAGAAAAATTTACCACTCCAATTTTCTTTTTTGATATATGTATCTAAAATCGCTGGACGCCTGGACCGATTTAACTAATTTTTTTTAATGTTCGCAACACATATTCCGCAAAAGTTTTTACATAAATAAAAATTGTCCACGTCCACTAATAAGCCTACTTATTAAATACATCTGCAAAATACATCGGTCTGTGATCACTCATATTTCTGACCAAAAATCGATTTTTTATATAAAAACTCAAAATATCTATATTCGCTAATAACTTCGCCAATAAGCGATTAATCAAAAAAAGAAGCTCGATCTGTGATCACTCATATTTCTGACCAAAAATCAAAATATCTAAATTCGCTAATAACTTGGCCAATAAGCGTTTAATCAATAAAAGCAGCTCGATCTGTGATCGCTCATATTACTGACCAAAAATCAATTTTTTATATAAAAACTCAAAATATCTAAAATAGCTAATAACTTGGCCAATAAGCGTTGAGTCAAGAAAAGGAGCTCGATCTGTGATCACTCATATTTCTGACCAAAAATCGATTTTTTATATAAAAACTCAAAATATCTATATTCGCTAATAACTTCGCCAATAAGCGATTAATCAAAAAAAGAAGCTCGATCTGTGATCACTCATATTTCTGACCAAAAATCGTTTTTTTATATAAAAATTCGAACATCTAAATTCGCTAATAACTGGGCCAATAAGCGTTGAGTCAAGAAAAGAAGCTCGATCTGTGATCACTCATATTTCTGACCAAAAATCGACTTTCTATATAAAAACTCAAAATATCTAAATTCGCTAATAACTTCGCCAATAAGCGATTAACCAAGAAAAGGAGCTCGATCTGTGATCGCTCATATTTCTGACCAAAAAAATCAATTTTTTATATAAAAACTCAAAATATCTAAAATAGCTAATAACTTGGCCAATAAGCGTTTAATCAAGAAAAGGAGCTCGATCAGTGATCACTTATAATTCTTGACCAATAAGCCTTTAATCAAGAAAAGGAGCGATTACTTATATAAAAACTCAAAATATGTACATTGATTTACATGTATTCTGTTGTTGCAAGACTTAGGTTTTTGACAACAAACTTAGGTTCTTTATTTTATTTTATGTCCTATATGAATAAAAATTATCATTCAATAATACGTGTTTTTTTCTTTTTAACTATGTTTACCCTTTTCAAACCGCTTCTCACAAATTCACAAATCGAACACAAACATTTTTTTGACTTGGACAGGACAACGTCTGTCGGGTCAGCTAGTTTTAAATAAAATAAATACAACTTGCTAACAGTTATCTCTTCCCTATAAAAAGTTATACGCATCCAATGTTGGAACTTGTAAAAAGGGCCGTATGTTTTACGTTTTATCCCGAAAACGTCCATATCGTCACCTAAAATGCAAAATAACGTAACATCACTTTTCATAAGTTTATAGGAGAAGCAAAAAACGATATAAAATGAAAACTACTTGAGATATTGAAACAAAATTTTCAAATCTGAATTACAATGACTCTAGAAATATATTTTATGAAAAAAAAAAATAATTTTTTCAAAGCACACTTTAAGTTATGTGGCTTACGTTTTTTTGAATTGTTATTTTCTGAAACCAAAAAAATATAAATTTTTATGAAAAAATAAAAACTTAAATAAAAATATTTTTTTTTATTTTAAATAAAAGCAGTTTATATATACATTTTTAATTTTATTATGTTTTTTTTTATTTTAATTACTAACAACTACTTTTTTAAACTAAAAAAGGTTCTTCATTAAATTTTCATTAGACTGCAAAAAATATTCAATTGCAACAAATTTATTTAAAAAAAATTAGGATACCACCTAAAATAAGGTAAAAACGATTTATTAATAAATTACTCAAAGAGTATACGTTATTTTGTACCAGAAAATCATATACTTGATGATACTTTAGTTTCAATTTTGGTTATAACTTGGTTATTTTTGATAGTAAAAGTTTAAAATTTTGTACACATAAGTAATATGATGTAGTGAACCGTAATCAATAATAAAATCAATTTCGAATTTTTTGATGATACGTTGTTATGCATTTTAGGTGACGATATATTTTTTCTTTTGTAGAAAAAAATTTTCTTCGGGACTTTATAGAATTTTTATATGATCCGGAAAGATAACTTAATGCAAAAGCTTGTAAAGAAAAATTTGGCTCACTTAAGCGGACCTATCAAAAATTCTTAAAAGGCAAATTACCGATCCACGAAAAAACTCCATATTTGTATAACTAAGTATTTTAATTATTTTAATTAATATAAAATTTTATATTTTTATTCGTGGAAAATCACCATATTATATTTTTTTTAGTTTTTAAGGTAAATGAAGTCCTAAAAATCTGTAAAATTATTTAATTTTACTAAAATATCAATCCTCAAGTCATAATGTTTTCAAGAGTATCAAATACTTATATAAAAAGCCTTTATTTACTCCTCAGAAGTTCCACAAAACTTGCCCCCATTGACAAGTTTGTACGTTTTTTCATATAATGCATGCAAAATCTGTTACACCAATTCATAATTTACATTTGATATGTTAGTAACATTTTGTACGCATTATGACCCGATAGACCAGTCGATAGTGTGCTGAACTATTAATCTGGGAGTTGCGGGTTCGATTCACGTCATAGACTCTGGCTGTAGCTGCAGACAAGCAAAACGCTCCGCAGTGTTTTTTTAAAAAAAAAATTGTTGACTGATGGTTTTCCATTCAGGAAATACTTAGTATGTTGCTGGTAGTTTCTTGGTAAGTTATGAAAAAAGATATCGCCATTTGTTATTCTCAAATCAATGACAACCTATACACCTCTGTGAATTTTCGCATTTATAATCCACTTTATTTAAATACATTAACAACTTATTTATAAAAATCTTATAAATATGTAAGTCCTCTTTTACGATCTTAAACTTTGTATTTACAATTTAAATGTTCTTAACGAAAAGTTTTTCGAAACTAAAAAAATTATGCTAATTTATAATAAAAAATTGACCAAAGGAACTATAAAGGAAATTATATTTCCCTAATTGTTTTTCTTTTCTTTAAGCAGCAAAAGCAAGAAATAACTTCTAGCAGTCATAAAATAATAAAAGCAGAACGAATGCAATTTTGAAGAAAAAAACAAAAAAATGACAATACACTCCTATAACGGACTTACTTAAACATGAAAAGGAGACAAACAAGCAGCAACAACGCCATGGTTGCAATTTTCCTTAGAGTAACAATTATAACACAAACAAACCATTCATTCATTCGTTCATTCTTGGAAACATTCATTCATTCCTTCCTTCATGCAGGCCTTAAGTTGGATAGTCATTCAGTATTGTTGTTCATTCATTCATACGTATAACTAGTCAGTCAGATAGTTAAATTAACAAACCAGCATAACTGCCAGATTTGTATTAAAACAATAACAACAACAATGGCTGCAGCAATAATAACAACAAAAGCAACAGTAACTGCTACAATGGAATAATGATATCAACAGCAACACAACAGCAACAGCAACGACACAATATTCCCTGGAGCAATAAACAACCATCGCATATAAAACACTTCTTCATCACTGATGATGTCTCACTGGTTGTTTGTGTACTTGTTGTTTATATTGTTGTAATTGTTGTTGCTGTTATTTTTTTGTTAGTTTTGTTGCATGCAGCAGATTTAACAAATTTCACTAGACGTGTACAAAAAACAGTACAACAGAAAAATACTGAAAAAGAAAAACAATTGTTTTTAAAGACAAATTCAGTTGAAAATTGGGTCAGCCTGTAGTATTTTAAAATCAACAACAACGACAAAAATTCAGTGGATCCAATTCAACTGACGGAACAAGACACAGTTAAGGCAAAAACAAATGCGGAAGAAGAAAACTGAAAAGTTTATGGAAGAAGTCATGAATAAAGAGACGAATTTAATGCACACTACATATACGTGAAATAGCATTTAAAGACAATATTTTTGTAGTGAATTGTGTTGTGAAATGTTTTGATTTACTCGGGAATGTTTTGTTAATATTCGCAGAATGTTAAAGAAGTAAATTTCGCAAAGTTTTTTTCCATAAATTAGGTGGCATGACTTCTATATACATATATAAAACATATTTGTGTTGAATTTTATTTGAATACCAACATTTTTAAGAAATCTATACTCATTAAATTATTTTCGGGCATTATATGGGAGCTATGATTAATTAAACTATACAACAAAATCAAATTTTTTCCAAAATTACAAGGTCAGACCAATAAATTTTGATAGAAGAGACAAAAAAAAATACACGTGTATCAGCGTTTTGAAAGTTTACATCTGAATTTCATTTGAGAGCGGGTTAAAGTTTCCCAACTCTGGCACATTGTTATTGTTAATATTCATAAGAAACCATATGATCCTTACATTCTAGGTATAAAATGTGTTCCGCAAAGTTATGTAAAATGTTACGGAAAATATTTTTGTAGAATATGTTAACCCTCTAAATCCTCAAGGCATGGGTCTTTTTTGTCCTTCTTTTAAAAATTAGCGAAAAACAACATTAAAAGTGAGATTTAATGGGTTAAAATGTTCCGCAAAAATATTATCCGTGAAATTTTATTTTATAAATACGAAATTAACCGTAATCTCTCATTTGTTGTGTCTTATTTCTGACTTTCTGGTTGAATTTTCCGTTTTAGTGTATTTAATGACTTATAGTAAAATTTCACGTATAATATTTTTGCGGAACATTTTAACACCTTAAATTCATGTTTTAATGGTGTTTGTTGATCTTTTTTAAAAGAACGACAAAAAAGACCCATGCCTTCAGGATTTAGAGGGTTAACATATTATACAAAATTGTTCTTCGTAACATTTTACATAAATTTGCAGAATACATTTTATACCTAAAATGTTCTTTAAAATAAAATTCTTAATAAATGCGAAATTAACCCTATGATTTTAAAAGTTTGGGGTCATTTTAACCCATTTAAACGTTAATTTCCATTCTTGTGCTGTTATTATAAACCCTAGAGTTTATGTTATATTTTTGTTAAATTTCATCAAAATCGGCTCAAAAATATACAACATTTCGAACATTTCGAAATCTTTCCAAGAGAAATTCCAAATATTGAAAAATTTGACCTTCACGATTTAAGGGTTAACGTCTTCAGATTTTAGTAGAAGTTTCAGAGTATATTTAGAATTATCTGGACTATAATATTCTGAATAAGTTTGGCTTAAAATTCATAAGAGTAAGGAAATAGAGCTCATTGGCCCAAAAATTGCTAAATAATTGGTTTTTCTCGAAAATTTCAAAATTTAAATCACAGGTACGGAAAAACTATAAGAGATAATTTCATAATTTTTTCACACTTTTATTCCCTATTATATTCTTAATAAATCCCAGTGAGATGATCAAAAAATTCTGAAATTTGTTTAACAAAATTTTTAAAAATTTGAAAATGGAATTTTGAAACTGCAGTTAAAAAAATTTTATTTTTTTTTTCATACCTAAGAATAGGTTAATGGTATCCTACGAAGACAAAAACTCATATACAAGTATATATGGACATATTTTAAGTAAAAATGAGCTTTTATTTTAATATTTATCAAAATATGTTAATTTTGTTCCTACATTTCTTGTTCTAGTGGCCTGAGACACGTTAATGGGCTGGCGAATTTTTAATAACTTTAACATTTTTTGACCGATTTCTGTTTTTTATGTCTCATTAGAACGACAATAACGTACACATTTCGATTCTTTTAAATTAAATGACAAAAGTAATTTTTTAATGGCAAAATTTTTACAAAAACTGAAAAAATGCATTTTTTCCCCTTGTAAATGCATCTCAAAACTTCAGAGGGCTTGCCCCCAACCGATTTACCTAAAATTTTTTCAGGATGATTTTTTTACTAATGTTCACCAAACTGGCCAAAATCCAACTTTCGTTTATTAAGGGCCACCCTAGTATTGACGTATTTTTTATATTTTTATTCACCCATATATCCTCTCTAAATCCCCAAGAGATGTTCTAATAATTATATAATGTCAAAATTTTATCAATAACTGAAAAAAAACTCATTTGAGTAAAATTCAATATTTTCTGACTTTCGCTTAGTCACGATTTTTTGTCTTAAAAATTATATTTATGCATTTCATTATAATTTACAATAAACAAATATTTCTGACTTTTTTGTATGAAACATAGTAGTGTCCGGCATTGCGTATGTGGGTTATTATAAAATGTACTTATTAATTATTACGCATACGTGTCGTAGTCTTAAATAAAGGAAGCATTTTAATGAATTTTTAAAAAAAATTACCACAAATTTCAACAAATACTTATTTAATTTCATACTTAAAAAATCGAGATATTATAATTTAATAGTAATATTAGTAATTTGATAGTAATTTGATCTACTTCCAATTGTTAATTGCAACTAAGATTTTGTATAAAACAGTTAATTTATAACAAATTTCATTTGTGTGCTGCAAACATTAATTGCTATGCTTTATACCTAATAACATTATGTAGGGTATTAAAAAAAAAAACAAAATAAAATAAATTCATATCATGTCTCGTAAATCAAGTGTATTTAAATTTATGTATGTATGTTGAATTTAAGCATATTTCGTATTCTTTCTATTTGCTTTAAACACACGTTTTCATTTAAACACATTGCATTTGTGGTAAAAACTCCGAAAATGCATTAATAAAATGTTCTTAAATATGTTTTTCTATATTAAAAAGTACTTTGGCTCTTTAGTGCATTTGGTCGAGTACAATTGTCAAAGGCAATATTGCCATGTTGGAAAAATTTGCTATCGGAATAAATATCTAAGGAATAATAGTTTGAAAACAAATGTGACCAAGTTAATGTTGTACCAGTTCCATAAATTGATATGGTAAGTAGAATGTGGGAAACAGAAACGATTTCCAACGATTGTCAACGTATTGGATTATATTTCCGATATGCAAAAAGTGTAACAAAATGATACCACAAGCATTGAAAATAAGGTTATACAAAACAGTTATGCTACCAGTTTTAACATACAAAAACTGGGCAGGACACGTAGCCAGAATGCCCCAGAACAGAGCTCAACAAAGAATTATGAATGCTACTCTATACAGAACCAGAGCAAGATGCAAACCAAGGTCAATATGGCTTCATGAAGTCGAAGTAGATTACAGGAAGGCCAATATATCAGATTAGAAGAATACTGCGCAAGGCATATCCGATTGGACGAAGAAAGTAAAATAGGTTAAAGTCCACACCGCGGTGTGCCCGGGTGCTCCGGGCTGTAACATTAAACGATTTTGATGAATTTTGTGAAAATGTTCATATTTTTGCAGCTATACAACCGAAATGATTAACATCCTGCTAGAAATAACAAAATGAACTCCTACTCTATTCTCGGGTATATACATAGTGGATATGTCTTAAGGACTTCTGGATGAAGACAATGTCATTCAGGCTGATATTCTGTCGATCAGAGCTTATAAAGACAATGTCAACAGGGTAACTTTCTAAGCTGATATTCTGGAATAGTTTTAGGCTCTGTATTATCATAGAGTCAAATCAAGGCCTAGTACATGCCTGGAAAAAAAACACTGAAAGTTTTGTTGGAACGTTGGAATGTAATTCTGTGTTGGGTACTAGCACACTGCCAGATATTTGGAAATAAATCTGCCATTTATAACTGGCTGATAAGGTTGGCATGAAATTTCGCACAGGTGTAGTCGTTTCAAAGATAAACAATTTGTAAACGCTTGCCAATTTTATGTGGTTTGTCGAAAATCCAAAACTTTAATATATTCTTGAAGCCCTTGATTAATCTTATAAAAACATATCATTTTCTTATTTATTGTTTAACTAATAGACAAAATTTGAATAAAATCCGATATAATGAAAAAACTGGACAAGCGTTTACAAGTTTTGCATGCCTGAGGAGGACTGGTGAAAAAACTTTGGGGTCCGTCTTAAAAAAAAACTCGAATACTCCTCTGCTATACCTGTGTGAAGATTTACTTCCAAAACTGTCCACTGTGGACTGTAATGGGACGTGAGGCTTATTCATGGATGATTTCATCTCCTTCCTCCTCATAAAAGCTTCAGCTGAAATCATTATAAGGATTTTTAGCTATGACCGCTAAGAGGTTTCTAAGATGGATTATATGCATAATCGTGTCCTCTGCAAATCCCTATTGCCGCAGATTTTTCTGGTCTCCTGGCAAAGTGGATACGCTCCCCCATCTCTCTTTGGCAATTTAGATTTTGTTCAAATTAATGGTGGCGTTGGTTTTCACAAATACGTCAGCTCTGTTTTTATCTTCTATGTCCACGACGAGGCTGGGTCAGAACGTTCCTGTCTTTTTGAATGAAACTCAGGTTTTCGGATAACAAATTATTTTATTTTTCAACATAGTCACCTTTGAGCTCTATGTAATTTCTGCAATTTTTTTTATCTCTTCCAAAACATAAGATTTATCGAGGTCATCAATATAGGTATTTTTTGTGAGATGATTTCATTTTTGGTGTCAAATCTCTTTCCGCCGAGACATTTCTTCTGGTTTGGAAACAAGAAGGAGCCTAATTCATGGATTTTTGTCATGGAAAGTGCAGATCTATGTACCCTTTTGTGCACCCGATTGTGAGGAAACCCGACAGCCATCTTGCGGAATGCTTTCTCATGCCGAAGTAATCATTCAAAATTGAAACCGCTGAGCCATCTGATAAGCCTAAGGCTTCAACCAACACCATACCGTGAATTTTTTAAATTTTTTCGGGTGTAGAGACCTCAGCTGGGCCTCCAGAACTTTCGGTTTCTTCCGTGTTTGTACGGCGAATAACGAAATTCAGTAAACCACTTTTTTACCCTTGAGAATGGACAGTTCCTTCATTATTTATCAAGCTTAGCTTTGGTATGGGTGATGGTTTTTTTTTTGTTGCCCTTTCAGTTAAGAGTCGGGAAATTCAAAATGTCGCGGTCTTATTGACCCACCCTCATATGTATGCATGTCTCGCTATCTCCTCTAAAAACTCTCGGTATTCTTGAACAATTTGCGTTGAGAGTGTGTCTCTAGGGATCAAAAGGCCGATTTGCTGTCAGTTAATATATGGATATTCCTTTTCGATATCCCATGATATTGAGAATGTTCTTTGGCTACTTTTATAGTCTTTGTTTCAGCTTGAATTATTTTACCGTTATCTCAGTATCAGCTGGTCCAATAATATACCACATCCGATCTAATCGTGTGATCCTGAGCCATCTGTGAATATATGGATAGGGTATTATTGGAGAAAATATATATTGCCTGTTTCCCGAATGAAAGATTTCGTTCGCATTCTAATCGAAAGAAAACTGATTCGTTTATATAAATTTTAAGTTAGGGAAACCCAACTCAGTTTTCCTTTCGAAACAGGCTAATAGTCTTACCAATTCTGGATGGGTAGAGTGGACTACAGACAGTAAGACTCTTTGTATCCCATATTGGCCCTACATTATATCAGACTGCGATTTGATTATGATAAGACTAGTATTAAGTTTATCACAGGCATGATAATGAGAATAACAGATTAGACAATGGCACTCCGTAATTTTGTAGAACGGGCGTGGCCGAAGAGAAGTTGCAGACTCCTAGAGACCGGTGTTGCAAGACCATAGATTTAAAGAACTGGGTGGACAATTCCAATGTGATTAAGATGATTCCCTCAGGAGATTAAGTCTTACTTAATCAAAGACAGCATTAATTTTCAAATGGAAGAGTACACAGAGAAAACAGAATCGTAGTACCGAATTTGTTGCCAATCGAATGATTCGGTTGCACACATAGAATATTTCGGTTCTTTCAACAGAAAGGCAGTTAATAAAAAAGAATTTCGGTTGAAGCAACCAAATTTTTGTAACCTCTTGTAAAATTCTTTAGACACAACTGTAAAATACGGTTACTAAGATAGAATCATTCCATTGGCAACAAATTCGGTTGCTACTACGAATCTGTTTTCTCTGTGTAGTTATTTCGTACTGTGGATGCATATTTCCTCAGATTTCTCTGGTTTAAAAGTTAAAAAATAGGTTCCACTACGCTTCTAAATGAAACTTAATTAAATCGTTCTCTATTGATATATAAGGTTTTGTATAGATCGGTGCAGTAATACAAATCTTATTCATTCCAATTCGATTTTTTGATTCTGCCCCACTGTGCACTGTATTTGGAAGTTTTTTTTTTTTTATTTCATATTTTATTTATTGTATCTTCACAAAATAATGTGAACTATCAATAATTTGTTCAAATCTTAAATCTTAAATCTAAATATTATTTTTTATTTACGTCCCACCACAGTTGGACGAAAAATTATGTTTAATTTATAGATCCTATCATCAGCGCAAGTCTGTTGGATTCCTTCTTCTTAGTCGGATATAGCCATTACTTCTATCAATGTTCGTGCAAGTGGGTTTGGGTGAACTTCTACCTTTTTCAAATATGACTCCGCTTGTTTTTTTATTTAATTTTTCACCACCTAGGCCCTTATGAATGTTAATATTTCTCACATACAAAGGCGCTGCTGTTATCTTTCGTAATATTTTATTTTGGAATCTATGAATTTTTTCAATATTATATTTTCAATCAGCGTAGGTCTGTTGGATTCCTTCTTCTTAGTCGGATGTAGCCATTACTTCTCATTAATGTTCGTGCAAGTGGGTTTGGGTGAACTTCTAACTTTTTCAAATATGACTCCGCTTGTTTTTTTATTTTATTTTTCACCAGGGAGACACCTAGGTCCTTATGAATGTTAATATTTCTCACATACCAAGGCGCTGCTGTTATCATTCTTAATATTTTATTTTGAAATCTTTGAATTTTTTCAATATTAGAAGCTGTGGCCGTGCCCCATAATTGAATTCCATAGCACCATATGGGTTTTATTATTGAGCTGTACAGCAAAAGTTTGCAATCTAAATTCAATCTCGAGTTTTTACCAATTAGCCAGTAAATTTGTAGTAATTTTAACTTCATTTGAGTCAATTTCGTATCTATATGCTTTTTCCAGGTAAGACGTCGGTCTAGATGCAGACCTAGATATTTAATTTCAGTTTGTTGAGGTATTATATGATTATTTATTAGGATTGGAGGGCACGATTCTCTACGCAATGTGAATGTAAGATGTATACATTTTTGCTCGTTTACTTTTATTCTCCATTGTTTTAACCACCTTTCTATGTCGAGTATATGGTCTTGTAAAAGTACAGATGCTTCTTGGGGGTTTTCATGAATGGCTAGTATAGCTGTGTCATCAGCAAAAGTAGATGTGTGTGTTCACTGGTAAATATTGTTTTATTTTTATCGATAATCCTTCATGCCATACTTTGTCGAAGGCTTGCGAAACGTCGATGAAGAGTGCAGAACAATATTTTTTTTCTTCAAATGTCTTGGATATGATTTCTACCAACCTGTGAGTTTGTTCTATGGTGTTATGTTTTTCTCGAAATCCGAATTGATGAGTTGGAATACAATCAAAATGATTCACTTTAACTTGTGCATTAACAGTTTTTCGAATAGCTTTGATATGTTTGACAATAGGCTAATGGGTCTATATGATTCTACTTTACTGTGATCTTTTCCCGGCTTTGGTATCATTGTAACTAAAGAAACCTTCCATTCTGGTGGATAATATTTAAGGCGTAATATAGCATTAAAAATAAATAGGATTATTCTTAATGATATTTGGGGTAGCTCGAGGAGCATTTTGTTACTGATTTTATCAATACCAGGTGATTTTTTGGAGTTTAAATCAACAATAGCCTTGACAATCTCTGAAATCTCAAAATTTGGAAGTATTTGGAAGTGAGGCTTATTCTTGAAAGTAGATGAAAGATTGGTGAAACCAGCATTCAAGCACTGTCATAGGGTATATTAGGTTTCATTGGCAGGTGTGTATCTTGCCTAAATCACTTCTGGATAGACAAATTTTGTCAGTACATATTTTTTAACAAGAATTCTACTTTTCATATTTTTTATATTTTTTATTACCATAACAATATCAAATATCCAAGGACATGAAAAGTAAGACTATTTGTCTTATTTCAAATAATTCCAACTATACTCTGGCCACTTTTATCTGCAATCAAATATACACATTTTAAAATTGTATGCAAATTTATGTCTGTTTGTGTCTTTATGCAGCTGTTTTATTATTTTTAAATAAATTGCTCTACCTCTACACTAACAAGAACACTATCAAACACACTCATTCACATACAGACAAGCATTTATATTTATTTTCTCAATATTATAATTTTTAACAGGAAAATTTATTTTTAATAAAAATTTATGACAGCCTTGAGACAAATTTACTATCTAGCAGGGACTGGAAATGAAAATGAGAGAAATAAATTGAGGAAGAGCATGTATTCAAATACATTGGCTACATTATTATGACAAGTCTTTAAAATTTTCATTTCGAAAAGCAGATTGTGATTTCAGTCGAATTTAATTAAATTGTAATGCCTCATGCATACATACACCAGTATGTAGTATGTAGTACGACACAAAAGACTTTCGGTCAGCAAGATGTAATACGAGGAAATTTATTTTTAAAACGGTAATATGTAATTGAAGTTTAAACGTGACATTAAATAATTGAATTAATAAACTCACTTAATTAAGGTAAATATTTTTTTCTTTGGTTGGGAAATAAAAAGTCAAATAAAATTAAATAATGTTATTGATGTCTTATGTGGGAAAGATATTATGAAAACTTCAGTTTTAATTTACACTATAATGATATATTATTGCTTATATGCATTTTTTCTTTGTTCCCGCAAAAATTAGAAAAAAATATTTGAGAGCAAGATATAGAACCCAATGTTTTTATAAAACTTTAAGTTAATTTAAGGAAAGGGATTTTGTAATTTTATTAATTTCAAACTAAATTCTTTGAAAATTTAAATTTTGATATAAAAAATATACAGATTGTTTGAAAATTTGTTGACACTGCTTCTGTCAACAGGCATCTGTCAGTTGCATCATAAATCAAAATTTAAACAACATGCGTTATTTAGTTTGCGTTTGATAGCCACTAATAGCAGACTACCTCGTGACTTGAGAAGAAATTGGAAAAAAGTGAATTTCGTCTGCTTATGCATTATTTTTTGCGGAAAAAAACCATTACTCAAATAAAGGCTAAGCTTGATAACCGTAGTATTTATCAAGCTTAGCCTTTATTTGAATCTGCACCATCAATTTCAATGGTAAAAGAGTGGTTTACTCAATATATGTATTTGTGGCCGTATTAGCACGGAAAAAGCCGAACGTTCTGAACGCCCATTTGAGGTCAGCACACCCGAAGCAATTGATATGGTGTTGGCCGATCGAAGTTTAAAAAAATGCGACAGATTGTGGTATCTAAAAGTATCTCACATGGTTTATTGGTTTAAATTTTGTTTTATCACTTGTGTAGGAAAAAGCTTTCCGCAATATGGATGCGGAAAAGGGTTCACACATGTGCAAAAATCCTCTAGTCTTCGGATTTAGCCCTGAGCGACTATTTATTGTTTCCAAACCTGAATAAATGTCTCGGCGGAAAGAGATTTGACTCCAACGATGAAATAATCTCAAAAAAATACATATTTTGGTGACTTTTCTTATTTCTTGGAAGGGATAAAAAAATTGGAGTAATGTTTTACAAAATGTGTAGAGCTCAAAGGCGACTATGTTGAAAAATAAAATGATTTTGTATCCAAAAACTTGTGTTTAATTCAAAAAGTCACGAACTATTTGAGAAAGCCTAGTAGATTCAACTCATTATTTTATTAGGATAGATTCCACGCAGTCGGCAGGTACAAACAAATTTAATTCAATTTTATTGTTTCCTTAGGCGAATAAAAATATTAGCAACAATCTAAAGAAGATATGGGCGGTCGTGCCGAAATAATAGTTTTTAAATGACAACCGGCAATAAGTAATTCTAAAATAATGGGTAAACTATGGTGCCTCAAGTCCTCTCTCCTTATTTACGAAACAAAACTATACCATAACTTTGTCAAATGACAGAGCAAATTTATACCATTGAAGGAGTATATCGTGAGAAAACTATGGGGGATTTCACGTCAAGTGAACCAACTTTTGAAATCGATGTCTTATATTGTATTTGAAATCTGGATCATGTCCAACTAGTTCCAAAACGGAAACTAAAGGGTTTGCTAGTCAATTGTTTTGTAGATTGTTCGGGAGTTAATCTGATCAGAATATTTCTGTTTTAAATTTAATGATGGACTCTGTTTTTTAACTTTATCAATACTTGAATTGTTAACTTTAACGTTATTTTTTGTTTATCTTTAACAATAAAATATTAAAAAACCGACATCATTACTTCAGTCTTTACTTAAAAAAAATTAATTATTCGAATAATTCGATTAATTTTAAACGTGTGATCGAATTATTCGAACAAGTTAAAATCTTTTATTCGAATTATTCGTTTTATTCGAACAAAAGAAAAATCGAATAATTCGATTACCCTAATAAATACTTTACAATTGCAGTACAACGTTGCGTATGTGGATTATTATAAAATATATTTTTTTATATTGTTCATACGTACCGAAGTCCTACAAAATCATGCTATTTCTTGGCGACAAAAGGGTTCGCTGGGTCCAATTTGATTTTTAACCTATATATTAAATCAATTATATCTACCGATTGATACTGAAGGATCTTCTGCAAATTACTATGGTTTACATACTAATATAACAAAAATAAATTGATTTTGGATCAGCTGATAAAATGACATTATACTTATCCTTTGAGAACGGTTAACGTGTTCTTTTCAAAAACCCAATGAATAAATTTTGGTATGCAATCAGTGTAATGGGTTTGATAATATAAAATTATTATTACTAATGTTCAAAAATTATATTTCAGAACGTTTATTAGGAGCTTTGTTGGTTGGTTCATTCATTGAAATCGATAAACTAAATCAAGACTAGACGCTAGTAGAAAGTTTACTACTTCTAACCTGTCGGACTCAGGTTACTGTTGAAAGAAATCCAAGTCTTATATTCTAAATCTCCAGTATCTAGAAGCAGATTGTCTCCCATTAACCTTAGGACTCAAAATCCGTTTTGCATAATCAGCCATAGTAAAGGAGAGATCACCACAACTTGGAGTATTCGACGTATATCTTCTTTTGACTTCTCTATGTTCCGTACCTGCTGGCATTGTTTAAATTCAAGGATTATCATACAGAGCCGTTTCCGTTTAACATTCCTTTAGAAAGGCATATTGACAGCCCTCCAGCATTTTCTTGGTGATGTGTTACCAATAAAATTCAAAACCAATTTTATTTCTAGTGTTGGTTATAAAAAAAATCTTTACCATTTCCAAACAAACGGAACATAGCTCATCTATGCAAAAAGCAAAGTTTATATGGTTAAATCCCAGATAATTTTCACATCAATGAAACTGACATATACTAGCAAATTTCTAAATTAGCGAATTTTAATATATTAACCCCTTGTGGACCAAGGCTTTAAATCGTTGAAAAAGCTTTATTGTTTTATGAAATATTGAAAATAAGGACTTCAGGAAGTTATTTAAAAAATTTTAACTTTGTGGAGGACCTGCATGGTACCGAAAGAGACCTGCAAGGATCCGAAATGGACCTGGTACCACTAGGTCAGCATCAGCCAAAAGATAAAAAAAATCATAGATTTTTATTGACATTTTATTAATATATTGATTAGTTTTGTAAATTTTATAAAATTTTCTATTACAAGTCTATTTTATGGCATTTAACGAAACAGTATATTTTGTCATTACAACATAAATAAACACCACAATGAGAACATGAAATAATTCACCGTTATTCTGGATAAGCGAGTTTGCCAATATTCAAAAAAAATATATTATTCCAAAGATGATAGTGTACTACAAAGAACTTTTGGGCAAAAAAGGTCAAAATATGTTTTGTTTTCATTTTGTAAGCTTATTATTGTTATGGTACTTATAAGTACCGTCGGTCGACAAAGGGTTAAGTTAACATAATTGCTTTAAGGACACTTTGATAACTAACTTTTACAAAGCCGTTGGATTAAAACTAATTAAAAAACCGCGTCAAAGTTGAAATTTAAAAAAAAAAAAATGGATTGAAGCGAACTGAAAACTTGGCTTTACAGCATAATGTCCGCATGTCTTCTAAAATTTAGTTTTTTCACCTAAGAAACATTTCAAATAAAAATTTTATTGAAATCATTATTTTAGATAAGTCTGAAACCAAATAAATATCTGCACAGTTTTGTAGCTCCGGTAAATTAGTTAATTTCTGAAATTTTTTTTAAAAATTATTTAAAGTTTATTTTAATAAACCTCCAAATTTCATGTGAACGATTTCTATCAGGGACCGTAACAATTATGACATTTATAATAAAAATCACAACATAATTGTTATTTTCTGAGTTTTATTTTTTTTGTCAGAAATAATTGTTATTTTCTGATTTTTATTTTTTTTGTCAGAAATAATTGTTATTTTTGATTTTTATTTTTTTTTGTCAGGAATATTTGTCAGACTTTGAGTTTTATTTTTTTTTGTCAGGAATATTTGTCAAACTTTGAGTTTTATTTTTTTTATCAGGAATATTTGTCAGACTTTGATTTTTATTTTTTTTGTCAGAAATAATTGTTATTTTTTGATTTTTATTTTTTTTGTCAGATATATTTGTCAGACTTTGATTTTTATTTGTATACCCTTCACCACGAGTGGCAAGGGTATATATAAGTTTGTCATTCCGTTTATAATTTCTACATTTTTCATTTGCGACCCCACAAAGTATATATATTCTGGATCGTTATAGATAGCGAAGTCGATATCGCCATGTCCGTCTATAGAAATCAACTGTATGTTGAAATCAACTTTCCGTAGCCCCCAAATAACTTACAAACATGATTGATACGTCAATATATCGGGAATTCTTCCGGCTCGGTTGCCATTTAAAATCGAAAAAATCGGCCCACAAATGGCTGAGATAACGGGACAACCTCGATTTTTGGCCTATTTTTGATCTATATCTGGATAACTAAGTCATTAATATAGGCATTTTTTTTTACCAAAAAATTTTTTTGGTAAAAAAATTTATGACAAAAAAAATTTTTTGGAAACAAAAAAATTTTTGACAAACAAATTTTTTTGGTAAAAAAAAATTTATGACCAAAAAAATTTGTTGTTAAAAAAAAAAAATTATGACAAAAAAAATTTGTTGGTAAAAAAAAAAATTTATGAACAAAAAAATTTTTTGTTAAAAAAAAATTCGGGTTAAAAAATATTTTTCCCGATTTTGACCCATTGTAGGTCAAAGCCTTATATACATACATCGTTGCAATGGACTTTGAAATATCTATCATTAGATATCCATAATGCCTATATTAATGACTTAGTTATGCAGATATAGATCAAAAATAGGCCAAAAATCGAGGTTGACCCGTTATCTCAGCCATTTGTGGGCCGATTTTAAATGGCAACCGAGCCGGAAGAATTCCCGATATATTGATGTATCAATCATGTTTGTAAGTTATTTGGGGGCTACGGAAAGTTGATTTCAACATACAGCCGAATAGACGGACAGACGGACATGGCGATATCGACTTCGCTATCTATAACGATCCAGAATATATATACTTTGTGGGGTCGCAAATGAAAAATGTAGAAATTACAAACGGAATGACAAACTTATACCCATGCCACTCACAGTGAAGGGTATAAAAATAAAAATCAAAGTCTGACAAATATATCTGACAAAAAAAATAAAAATAAAAAAATAAAAATTATTTCTGACAAAAAAAATAAAAATCAAAGTCTGACAAATATTCCTGACAAAAAAAAATAAAACTCAAAGTTTGACAAATATTCCTGACAAAAAAAATAAAACTCAAAGTCCGACAAATATTCCTGACAAAAAAAAAATAAAAATCAAAAATAACAATTATTTCTGACAAAAAAAATAAAAATCAGAAAATAACAATTATTTCTGTCAAAAAAAATAAAAATCAAGAATTTAAAAAGCATATTATTTTATGAAATTATAGTTGAAAACAATCAAAATGGTATGCTTGACTTGACTCTCCGATATTATCCTGTGATGGCTTTTTTCCTTAGAAATTTCAAGAATAATTATTATTTTCGGTCCCTGATTTCTATGACTATGAAATTAAAAAAAAATTAATTTGGTTTGTACCATGTATTCTATGGAGACAGGGATCAATGGATATATTTTAACTCTACAGCATCGGCGGCAGATGTTATCATATCCCTATGAAATTATCAATAGTTTTCAAATGTGGCTCACTGTGGAGCCAATAGCATTGAGTAGAATATCCCAAGATACCGTTGACGATTCAGACCTATAGTCATAGTTTGGATTTAAGTTCCCTTTGGCTAGAACATTATTGCGGAGTCCTCAGCATTCTCATTAATAAATTCTAGAAATTCATTTTTATTTAGTTTGGAGTAACACTTTGGTTCGGGGCAGGAAATCCCAAAAGCTCTGACAATGTTCTTACTACTGTTTATGCAGATCTAATCAATAACAGAAATCGTATATCCGACTTCTAGAATTTTACTAAGTTTAGGTCATAGGAACCTCCAACCTCCGACCTCTTACCCATTTATCGACTAATATCTTAGATTTTTCATTTACTAGTGAAAATGTGAGATCTTGGAAAAATATATGTTAATTTATATGTTTTGTACTTTATTCATAATACTAGTACTTATTGAGATTTGTTACAACTCGGTCGATGACGACACTGTTGCTGTTGCCATGTAAAATTGTTTATAAATATCCATTTCATTTCAGCACTTACACACTTCATCTTTCTTTTATGTGTAACAAAATAGTAAATTTTTTAACAAATAAAAAAAAAAAATAAATAAAAACCACTTCAACACGTAAATTATTTTGCGCAACAAACAATAAACAATGTTAAAACCATGCCACAACAACAACAAAAACAACAATAATACTATGGAAGGTCATTGTTTGTTCTTTTTTTTTGCAATTTTTTGTTTGCAATTTTTATTGAATTTTACAAAATTGTTTTAATATGTACTTATGCAGCAGACAACAATACACTTTAATGCTACAAACAGGACAGGATCAGGGCAGAACAGAACAGGACACCACTGAGAACAACGAAACTAAAAAGTGTGCAGATGAAAACAATATAAATTCATTCAAACATACATACGAGTACATATTTATATGTTGATAAATTGAACAAAATAAGTGCGCATTATGTTTGTGTTGGCGTTAGACGAATTTACCTCCACCCTACGTTGAATAAAAGTTGGAATGAAAATATAGTAAATTACACTTTTATTTATCAGTCACTAAACAATCTTTAATTAATTTAAGTTTTTCCAAGGAAATTTGTTACAGTGTTACAAATCACACAACTTTACAAACTATACACTTTATTCTAGGGTAGGGATGGGTGGTTGAGTAAACAACGTGTAAAGCCATCAATAGCTCCACTGATGATGGTATCAAGGGTGTGAACAGAAAACAAACACAAACCAAACAAACGAGCAAAAAAAAAAAGAATTTTCGAATTCAATACAATTTTTCATGTTTACTTAGCAATGAAGTAATTAAATTTATAATTGAATTCATCCAACATATTGGAAATGCATGTTATATATGAGGTAAACTCTTCTAGTAATAAAAACTTTAAAATTTTGGGAGAACAATTGGTATTGGTTAAAACATAACAGACGAATAGGTAAACAAATATTTCTATTCGTTTATACTTCTGCTTGATCGGTCGTGAATATGTGAATATACCTACACGCTGAGAAAAAATATAGTTGTACATTAGAGTGTCCCTTAGAATTAAATTTTTTGAAATGTTGACACGGTACCCGCTAAAAACTTTCGTAATGACCTAAAATACCACACAATATTTTTTAGCTTGTTCTAAGAAGGCCGATTTTCGATTTAGTTTTGTGGTGCAGTTACAAGGGGAAAAATGCATTTTTTCAGTTTTTTTAAAAATGTTTGCCATTAAATATTAAAACAAAAGTTTATTCTTACTTAAAATATATCCATATTTACTTTTATATGAATTTTTATCTTCATAGGATACATTTAACCTATTCGCAGGTATGACCAGAAAAAATATTTATTTTTAACGGCACACAGTGGTATGAGAATAAAAAAAGAGGGAAATAAATCTGTAACTTCTAAACCCTTCCGCCGATTTGAATGAAATTTCACATGCGGAAAGAGAAAGTGTAGTCGAGTTTAAGTTTTGAATTTGGACCTCATGACCCCACCAGGAACGGGACCAGGGGTTCCCAAAGTAGGAAACTTCGGGTATGTTCAATTTTTAAAATTATCCTATTTCTTCGTTTGTGTTCCGATTTAAAAAAAAAATTACACATACAGAATCTCATCGTCAAGCACTACATAAAACCTCGTCGTAGCTATCAATTATCTCTTATAGCTTAGGATATACAGTGGTCAATTTAAGACAAATACTTGAATTTTTTTCATCAACTGAATTTTAAGTGCGATAGAGCCAAAATAAAAGGACCTCTAAGGGCATGAAATTTATTATTAATGTTTCTAGTTTCTGAAAAACGTTTGGAAAAATCGGTAAAACATATATGGACAAAGATATGTGGAAATACGTTGACCCACCTCAGTGAACATCCGCTGTTAATAACATGATATGACCGAAACTAATGGAACTAAAAATACGAAATTTGGTCCGAATATTTGATAATAATAAAAATATAATGATATAAATGTGAGAAAATATGATTATTTAAAAACAAATTTTTTTGGTCAAGTTGTAGAAAAATTTTATGTGTTCGTGGTGAATATGTATGAATTGACACAGTCGAATAAAACACACTTGTGTGTTAAAACAGTCCTCATGCATACATATTTGTGGAAATATTTGAAAATTAAGTTTTCCCTAATTTATTTGACACGTAAAAAATATAAGGTAGACATATTATATATCAATGGATAGAGGATTTTGTCTACTTTTCAAAAATGTATATATCTTCTGACAATTAAAAAATTCATGGAATACTTTTTTGAAAAATATGACAAAAAATGCTTTTTATTGAATTTTGCATAGATACAAATTTTTCAAATTGAAATACAATTTTTATTTATTTATATTTTTTAATGAAATTTCACAGTTATGTAGATTTTTCTATTTAAAATGGAAAAATAAAAACAAAAGCCATGTCTGTCTGTCTGTCTGTCTGTCTGTCTGTCTGTCTGTCTGTCTGTCTGTCTGTCTGTCTGTCTGTCTGTCTGTCTGTCTGTCTGTCTGTCTGTCTGTCTGTCTGTCTGTCTGTCTGTCTGTCTGTCTGTCTGTCTGTATGTCTGTCTGTCTGTCTGTCTGTCTGTCTGTCTGTCTGTCTGTCTGTCTGTCTGTCTGTCTGTCTGTCTGTCTGTCTGTCTGTCTGTCTGTCTGTCTGTCTGTCTGTCTGTCTGTCTGTCTGTCTGTCTGTCTGTCTGTCTGTCTGTCTGTCTGTCTGTCTGTCTGTCTGTCTGTCTGTCTGTCTGTCTGTCTGTCTGTCTGTCTGTCTGTCTGTCTGTCTGTCTGTCTGTCTGTCTGTCTGTCTGTCTGTCTGTCTGTCTGTCTGTCTGTCTGTCTGTCTGTCTGTCTGTCTGTCTGTCTGTCTGTCTGTCTGTCTGTCTGTCTGTCTGTCTGTCTGTCTGTCTGTCTGTCTGTCTGTCTGTCTGTCTGTCTGTCTGTCTGTCTGTCTGTCTGTCTGTCTGTCTGTCTGTCTGTCTGTCTGTCTGTCTGTCCGTCTGTCTGTCTGTCTGTTGAAATCAGTTTTCTGAAGACCCCAGATATCTTCGGGATCCAAATCTTCAATAATTCTGTCAGACATGCTTTCGAGAATTTTGCTATTTAAAATCAGCAAAATCGGTCCACAAATGGCTGAGATATGAGGAAAAAACCAAGACAACCTCGATTTTTGACCTATTTTTTTTACCTATATCTGGATTACTAAGACATTAATATAGACAATATGGATATCTAATGATAGATATTTCAAAGACATTTGCAACGACGTATATAATACCATAGTAAGTTGGACCTACAATGGGTCAAAATCGGGAAAAAAATTTTGAACCCGAATTTTTTTTTTAAAAAAAAAATTTAAAAAACAAAAAAAAAATTTTTAAAATTTAAAAAAAAAAAATTTTTAAAATTTAAAAAAAAAAAAATTTTAAATTTAAAAAAAAACAATTTTTTAAATTTAAAAAAAAAAAATTTAAAATAACAATCGAAAAATTTTTTTTTCCAAAAAATTCAAAAAACAACTGGAAAAAAAGTTAAATTTTGTTTACCTAAAAATATTTAAAATTTTGAAGTATAATTTGGTGAAGGGTATATAAGATTCGGCACGGCCGAATATAGCACTCTTACTTGTTTTATATTCAAATGCATGTAACTTTGGACTCAGTCATGATTTTTAAACACTTCTTGATCGGAGAATATTTGGAACCGCGGTCACCAAAAAACTGGTGTAGGGTGGGTAAAAATGTTGAAAATTAAATTTTCAAATGCGAATATCTCCTAAGCTATAAGAGATAATTGATAGCTACGACAAGGTTTTATGTAGTGCTCGACGACGAAATTCTGTATGTGTATTTTTTTTTAAATCGGAACACAAACGAAGAAATAGGATCATTTTAAAAATTGAACATACCCGAGGTGTCCTACTTTGGGAACCCCTGGTCCCGCTCCTCGTGGGGTCATGAGGTCCAAATTCAAAACTTAAACTCGACTACACTTCCTCTTTGCGTAAGGGTTTAGAAGTTACAGATTTATTTCCCTCGTTTTTTATTCTCATACCACTGTGCGGTAAAATTTAAAAATTTTGTTAAACAAATTTCAAAATTTTTTGATCATCACATGGGGATTTATTGACAATATAATATGGAATAAAAATATGAAAAAAGTATGACAATACCTCCTATAGTTTTTCCGAACCTTCGATTTAAATTTTGCGATTTTCGAGAAAAACTAATTTTTTGGCGAATGAGCCCAATTTCCTTACTGTTATTAATTTTAAGTAAAATCTGTTCAGAATATTATATTCCAGGTAATTCTAAATACAATCTGAATGTTTTCAATATTTTGAATTTCTAATGGAAATATTTTTGGGCCGATTTTAATGAAACTTATGAAAAATATTACATGAAGTCTAGTATTTACAATAACAGTTAGAGTGGTCAAACCGGTTTTTGAATTATTCGAAACACCGAATTTTTTCCAATTTTCTGGGTTTTTTAAACCGGTTTTTTCAAAAGGCCGGTTTTCGAGTTATTCGACAAACCGGTGTTTTTGTCTCGAATTATTCGACAAAATCGAATAATTTGTTTGTGTTATATTTAAATTAAAAAACCAATGTAAACCAACTTTGGCAGATAGAAAAGTCAGAAAATATATCGATCTAAAAATAATCTGCTAGTTTTTTAACGTCACCTGTAATGAATTCGCCTTGTTATACAGTTATACAGAAAAACTTTTTAATAGAGTTTTTGAAAATTTTAAACAGTCAGAACTAAATGAAAGTTCATCTGATTTAGAATATGTTGGAAGTGACTCCCAAAATTTAGAAGCTCAGCTCAGTTTACATTAAGAAGTTTAAAATTTTTATCAAAAATAAATTTAAAGTTATGTTAAATAAATTAAGGTTATGTTAAATTATGAACGATTTTTTAATTAGTTTTAATAAATAAAGGTATTTAGGCTTAATTTATACCTGAATTCATAAATTGAAAAAACCGGTTATTCGAACCGGTTTTTGAGAGAAAAACCGAAAACCGGTTTTTAAAATTTACGCTTTTTCGAATTATTGTCGAATATTTGATCACTCTAATAACAGTACAAAAATGGAAATTAACCCTTAAGAGCACTTGGGGTCAAAATGACTGTGTTTTACGTGATTTTAAAAGTTCTGGGTCATTTGGACCCCAAGTGGTATTAAGGGTTAATTTCCATTTTTGTGCTGTTATTGTAAATACTAGACTTCATGGTATATTTTTCCCCCTTGTAAATACACCTCAGAACTAAATCGAACTAAAGAACAAGCTAACATTTTTGTTGGTGGTATTTTAGGACATTACGAAAATTTTCAGCGGGTTCCGTTTCAACATTTCAAAAAATTTAATTCTAAGGGACACTCCATTATACAAGTTTACTGCAAACATTTCAACATTTTTAAAGGTTTTTGATATTATTATGGTCAATGTAATTATTTATATTAATTCGGTAACCATAATTGGGTTAAATTACGATTCACATGATTGTAGTAAATAAGTATATGTTTGTGACAACCATTTTTATGATAATTCGATCAAAAATAGCGACCTGTACTTTGCGTACAAGGCTTACATGGACAGCCAGCCAGAAAACCGGACGGACTGTCAGACATCGTTAAATCGACCCAGAAAGTGGATCGGTATACTTTAATGTAGGTGTTAAACTAATATTTTTGAGCGTCAGTACAAACGCATAATAAACTCCACACTGGTGTAAGGTACAAAAACACAAACTGATGAATATTTTTGTACTTAAAAAGTAAGAAAATTAATAAAACAACAAATAGCATAAGCAAGTAACAATAAGTATTAATAAGCAAGCCAAAACATTTTGGTTATGTACGAAAAGTAAAATAAAAAAATCACAGTTACAAATTTTCAATAAAAATTTTAATTGAACACCATTCTTAGCTTCACGTAAAACTAATATCAAGAACAACTGCAGTAATTATCTTCAATTGTTTTTGATTATTTAAAAAAAATGTAGAGGTAAATATGATGTGCAATTTTATTTAGATCGATATTATTAAAAATATTTTGCTTTTAAATTTTCATTGATTTTATTTCGTGAGTGATTTTTGGGACAGCATATTTTCTAACACTTATTTTGTATTTATTTAGTAACATACTTTCTTTATTTTTATCTTTATAACTCTGTATAAAGCTGTTATGAAACTACAATGGAACATTGAAGTTTTTAATATTAGTAGTTGAGAGACGATAATACTAGTAAATTTCGAGATGATCCAATGATTTTATGTTTTTATTATTTTAAATGAATATTTAATAGCGTAGTTATACTTAAATCCATTAGACTGAGATAATATTCGAATTTTGAGATCAACAAATGAACTTAGTACTTTTGCATATCAGATCAAATAATATCAAATATTTGTAAACGTTTTTTAAACAAACAAAGTGCACATTTAATTATTCTAAAGTTTTGTATAATAGTCTCAGTTTTCATAATAATGGGACTTAGCACGTTTGTTCATTAAGATAATATGAGATTTGTTTTTAAGTTCCCTTAAAATTTTTTAAAATTGTAGTTAGGTGGTGTTGTTCATAGATAAATACACATAGATCGGAAACTCTCCTGTCAAAGACCTAACTCAGTTGTCAAAAACCTAAGTGGTGATAATTTATTAGTGAAAACACTATGTGAAAACAAAAACAACATTAGTATGTTGATTTTTTGAGTAATTTTTTTGTTTGAGTTTTTTTTCTAGTTTCCGGTGGTCCATGGTGGTCCAAATTCTAGGATCTTTCAAAATATATGTTATTTTAACATTTATAGATTTTTCAACTCGTAGTATTGACTATCAGGCAGTATCATACCTCCGCGGATCAAAATGAGCACTTTTACGCTTAAACAACGTTGGGAAAACTTGCAAATTTATTCCGTAAGTGAGTGCTGTGTTGAAACAATGTTTTGAAAGCTTAATATTCAAAAGGCGTAACTAATTTTTTATTTTCAAAAATTTTAATGAAAAAAAAATTCTATTAAATAACTTCATTAAAATAAAAAAAATAAAAAAAATTAAATAAGAAATAAAATGTGATGTCTCTTCTTATTAAAAATTGCATTTAAACTTTTTTTGTGTCTAAAATATGATGGATTTTATTAATGTTTTTCCTTACAAAAAATCGAGTTACTCCTTTTTTATATTAAGCCATCGATATGAAACTATTCGTGAGATACGAAGCGTACCGACGAGAATCTGGCTGCTGTGGTCGAAAATTTGCAACTGCTGGAAATGCCAATTCGGTCATTGGCGAGCGCAACAGAGCCATTATAACGAAATTTGTATGGGCTGATATGGAAGATATAATCTTGGATAACCTTTGGTTTCAACAGGATGGCACACAATGTCACACAGCTCATCAAACAATCTATATTTTACGAACTATGTTCGGTAATCGTGTAATCAGTCGTCTTGGTGATGTCAATTGGCCGCCTCGGAGCATCGATTTGACCCTTTACACTTTTTCCTATGGGCTGCCGAACAAAAGATCTACACTTTTAAGGCTAATATCGTCTGAGCCATTCGCGAGATAGAACCAGAAATCGTAACCACCAAAGTGTTGGAAAATTGGACTGACAGAGTAAGCTACTCTACATTTTTCAAATCAGATTGTAGATAAAAAAACTTAAACCATTATTATTGTTATTATTTTCTCTAAATATGTGTATGAATATCCTTAAAAGCTGTAATTTTACGCACTTTAATAATTCCTTTAAGAAAATAAAATTTTAGTTTGATTCATTATTCTGTTATTTCAACAGTAATGATATCATAGAATAATTAAATTAGCAAGAAATTTGGCCATCGCAACGAATCTGAATATTGTAACTTTAAAAAGAAATTTATAAAGAAATTCCCGAAAATTCTCGAAAATGTTTTTAATGTGGTTTGTGTCCGCGTGATTCCTTTCTATATGAAATTATTTATGTTAAATTGTTTTAGGATCCCAACATTTTAAGAGATTTAAAATCGTTAAAGTAATTTTCGGAAATGGGCTTTATAAGGAAGCTATGGTCAATTATGAATCGATCAGCACTGAATCTTTAGGTGCAAATTATTTCAATATAAAACTTATTTGTGGAACAATTTGTGTGGATATAAACCAAACATTAAATTGACTCAGAAAGTGAACGGTATACTTAAATATAAGCGATACTTTGTCATATAAATTTTAGTTTCCTTACATTTCCACTATCTTCATAACAAAGTTTCATTCATTGAAATCTATCCATATTTGTACAAATTACATGCTGAGCAAAGTTTCCCTATGCAGAGATGTTCAACTTTGATACACCTTGTATTCTAACAGGGTGGTCACAAATATACTTTTCTTAAAGTTAATGTCCTCCTCTATGATTCATTTATACATACATAATTTTTGGACCAGTAGTTCAAAATATTCCGATTTATTACCACTTAGGCAATTGTTCTCATAGTGCGACAGTAGGAAAAACTAGTTTTCTTCCATGCTAAAGGCTTTCCTGTCACTCTCAACCTAAGAAAATCTAATTGAATGTCCAAAACCATTTTCGAGTTTAAGTAAAACAACTGAAATGCATATTAGACTTAATTAAATATCAGGACAAAGTAAACATTTCTAACTCACATTCTAAATCACACATAATTGTGCTGTTTTCAGGATGACTAACAACAAAATAATTACATTTTAGTGAAATTGATTATTAAAATTTATGTTATTTTCCGGAGTGTTAGTATTACCATATAAAAAATATTTGTTAAAATTTACTAGTGCCTTTAATGGCCTTTTTTCAAAATTTACCACAAACAAAATACTTCAATTATAAATGTTTTCAGCAAAAAAAAAAAAACACAAACAAAACGAACAAAAAATATTAAGAAAACCTTAAAATTATTACACATTTAAATAACAAACGACAGACGAGAGAATTCTTCAAACCGAACAAAACTGAAAAGTCTAGAAGTTGAAAGGCATAAAATTATGTACGAGTACGTTTCTTCATAAATAATGAGCAGCAGAACAAACATGTGCTGCCGCTTGCTACTCGCATTAGTTTGTTTTAAGGCAGGCGCAAATGCTGTTAAAGATTTTTGGGGGGGGAGTAATTTAATTTTTTTGTAGATTTTGGAACCAGTTGGGGGTCATTTTAACCCCAAGTGTTATTAAGGGTTAATTTTAATTTTTAACACTAAGAAAATTCGCTGAAGTGTCTACACTCTGGATTACTTAGTGACACTTAAGTGACAATTGACTTCACGCTAGATTACATGGGATGTATAATGTAAAAAATTTACTTCTCTCTGGACTACAAAGAGCATCAAATGACCCAAAATATATAAATTGGAGTCAGCCAAGTGGGGGTATGTACACACAAGCATGGTGCTTTCGCGCTGCTAACTACCCACATATTAATCTCTTTTGTTTAGTCGTCACTGAGAATGTGGCGAATATACATGCTAATAGGTTGTATTGCTATTCTTTAATTTTTCTTTTCATGATCACTGAAAGAAATATTTAGATTGTTTAATATATTTCGAATTTTAAAAAATCATTGAAGTGTTGTCTGGTTTTTGTCCCTCAATTTACTTCTGTTAACAATCGTAATAAAACAAGCAAACAAAAATATTATATTAATAGGAATTTGCCAAAAATTATTAATGTCGAACTCACAGCTCTGCAATTCGCTTTTGCTATTTATATACACAGTGACATCTACTAGTAGTTTCATGAATTACCTAACGGACAAAACTAGAATGTTCTAATTCCACAATGATCACCTAGGGCGTTTAGCAGCTTTAATAGTTAATGTTGTTATATTTATAAACAATGTTAATAACAGCGTGTCATCAACATTGATGAAAATGTTTATAAAGATGATGTTATAAGCAGCCGTTACAGACTGTTAAATTCAAATTGATAATGTAATTTCAATAAATTCAAGATATATGTATTTTCCCAACATTATTGTAATGCATGGATTAATATACATTCAATACAAATACATACTTACTTTACAGGTAGCTAGAATTTAGTTATAAGATATTTTAATATTGTTTACTTATGTTAAGATTGTTCAATAAAATTTAGACAACAAAATATCAAGTCGTATTTTTTTTCTTTCAATATAAAATTGTTGCAATAAATTTTAATATTTAAAATAGAATATTAATTGCTTAAAAAATGTTTAACCTACAAATTCTGTGCTAATATTCCTGGGAAGTTTTTAAATCTGAAGTATTTCTAAATATGAGAGTTGTTTGATTAATTTCACAAAATTAAATTTTATAAAGCTTTATTATTGACTATCGTTGAATTTGCGAAATTATGAATTTTAATGGCAAAGAATATCCTATTTTTCGACTGAAGAGTAAAAAATTCAGAATTTCATTACAATAATGAAATAAAATAGTGGTCCAATTCAATAAGAACAATAAGAAAAGAAAAGTTCTATAAATAAAACTGTTCCAATTTACCGATATTGAATCACTCAACAAACAGTTCCCAATTTAATGCTGTACACTCAGGTATAGTTTTATGCGATAGATGCGTTCCAAAAAAAATCGCATAAATTGAATTCGCATAAAACGATACTCTAGCTTCATATAAAAACTAATGATTCATTCCAAAATTCTGAAAAACCGCATAAATTCAAATCCAAAGCAAAATCGCATAAAAAAATCAACAAAAATATAATAGTAATTCATTGGCGGCACGAAATAACACACCAAAAATGAAATGAAATAACCTCCCAAAATTTGAGGACTTATTTCATATGCAATAAAACCCCAGTTTTGAAAATTAAATAAGACCCCAACGAAATGAAATAATTCCCCAAGCAGAAATGCAATAACACCCCATTATTGGGGTCTTATTTCATATGAAATAGAACCCCAATTTTTAAAATGAAATAAGTCCCCAAACACAGTGAATGTGATCAAAAACAATTGGTGGTTTCAAACGGTCAGCTATAAGGTAATATATTTTGAATTGTGTAATATTTTGTAATTTTTTACATTTTTCGACTGGGGCGCTTGATTACAAAACATTACAGTAATTTACAAAACAATATTTCAACTAAACTTGTTTTAAGTTAAACCTTATTGCTCTTATTAAAAAAGTTAGAGCAGACTAAATATACAAATTTCCTATGAAAAAGTAGTCCTTTTTTAAAATTAAAACCTTTTTAATTTTTATTTATTTAAATATGAGAAAATAAATTGAATTACTTTCTCGGAAAGTATTTTAAAACATCATTAGAAATTTAGAAAAAAATATATTTTAACTCCCTAACATACAACTTAAGTTTCACAAATTTTACGGAAAGAATATCTTATTAAATTCATTGCACAGCTATCGCCTCATAATGTTCCTGCAGGATCGTCGCATTCGTCCTTAATTATATTAAGAGCATTTAACTCCTAATACAATTCTTCTTTGTTCTTGTGGTTGTGCTAATATAATTACTGGCAAGTAAGCAGTTACCAGCTATTAGCACACTTACTCTTGTCTTGCTAGTTATATTCCTATATTTACTTGTACTATTGAATACCAACTTTTTGACCCAGTTTCAATTTCAATTTTTATTCTTTACAACTTTTTTTGCACTGCGAAATTTTCACGATCTTAACTCTGCGAAATTATCACTTCAACTGATATCACAATTTTTTTTGTGAATGGTAAATACAAGTTGTTAATATATCGGGACATAATTTACAGATTTTTCGTTTTCTTTATAAATAAAAAAATTAAATTATCCCCAAAATTTATATTGGGGACTTATTTCATGTTGATTTTTATTATTTCATATGAAATAATCCCCCAATTAAAAAAATTAAATAATACCCCAAAAAATTTAAGAACACCCCAAAAATCGTTGTTATTGCTCTCTGTACTAATTTTTGGGAGGTTATTTCATTTTATTTTTGGGGGATTATTTCGCGGGGGTTATTTCATGACGCCTAATTCATTAATAACAGAAAAAACAGAAAATGATCAAAAAAATAAGCTAAAGCATTTTTTAACGAAATTCTGTAAATATGTATGATCAATCTGAATGACTGAATAATTGTCGGCATAGTTTAGGAATTGGTTCAACGTCACTTTCGTCACTAGATGATATAATCATATCATCATATTGCAAAATATCATTTTGATCACTAGAATTTAAAAAAAAGCATCTAAAATTTTAAAATCTGTTAAAATTAAAAAAAAAATCGTTAATTAAAAAACCGCATAAAACGAGACCTGAGTGTATTAGCATTGAAAAGTCTACCAAATTTAAAGAAATGTAGGAAGCATGTACAAGATTTTCATAATTGCTTTAAAAATTTTACATTACTTTAAGAAATATTTAATTTACCTTATTTCCCACCCCTTATGGATCCGCGCCTGATTTAATATGTTGCAAAATGCTAAAGTACTTGCTGCTATGTATGTTTGTGAGTTAGTGGATGGATGGATGGATGGATGGGCGAGTGAGTGAAGAATGAATGACTGTGGGAAAATGGGATTTATGCTTTTGCTGGAAATAACAATATGGAAATATTTATGTAACCTACTCACATACACACATACATACATACATCCATACGCATGTACGAGTAATATATGGAGTGCTAGCGAAATAAATGGTGCATACTTTTAGGCTAGTAAATAAAAATACATATATTGTTAAAGAATAATTATAGTAGCTGTCAAGCATTTTTAAGTTAAATTGCTGGGAAAAGGCATCTCGTAATGCCGTGAAATGCAACAAACGAGACATTTACATCTAGTCGGATAAGCTCTCCTGGAATTGTTCTTCCTTGGATACCATCAACCTCAAGGAATCAGTATCACAAGAAAGTTTTTGATACCTCTTATTTATACATATTAAAGGTAAATATTTTCTAAGATACACGATACGTTGCCTAGAGGTCCTCAGAATTACACATTGAAGATCCTTAAATCATTATACAAAGGAGATTTATAAATTTTAATAACATATGACGACAAATGTGTGCACCATTTATATTTCCCGCACTCCTCACCCGCATCCATCAACCTAATAATTATAATATTATTACAGTGTACATGATCCTCTGTTTGTATGCATGTTTATGTATATATTTTATGTGTGTGTATGTTTTTGTGATGCATGTTAGTGTAACACGAGCCACTTATTATACGCTTAGTTAATTTCTCTAACTCAAATTTAAATGTTTTAATAACATAATCCTCTAATTGTTCTCGTTGTTGGCTTTGTACTCGTATTGTATTATTTAACCATTTTACCATCATCTTCTTAACTAATTCATCCATTCTACTGCTTCACTCCAAAATTGTGACACTTGTACGCCATTGTTTTCATACCGCTCACTTTACAGGTGAAGCTGGTAGTTGGGATTTTTGGTCATGTTTGTAACGATCATAAGTAATTTACCTGTACTTGGATATTATTTTGTATCAATCAATTAGAATAATTAAAGGTACACGTGGAGAAAAAATATAGTTGTATATGTTTACCATAACCATTTTAACAAGATTTTTAACAATATTATATGATATTTATATGATTGTGATGACCGTAAAGTTATGATTCACATGATTGTAATAGAAATAATTTTTTACCAACAGAGCATCATGTGCGGGAAGTTTTGCTTTACTTCTTTAATTTGAAATAAATTGCTGTTCCAAAGAAAATCATTTTTGAACTGAATCATTACTTGCGATAAAAAGCGTAAGAAATCGTATATGAAGCCCGGTCACCCGGTCAATACAGCAGAATTTTATAAGTGACTTTTTATTTACACAAGTAACTGCATCGATTCAGTATTTCACTTAAAAATCTGTTAAAATTTTTATATAAATTTCAGTTTTAGAAACTCAATAAATATGTAATATTCAATAAAATCTTTATTTATTAAAACAAAACTCAATGAAATTTTCAACGTTTTTTAAATCTGTCATTCTAAATAATAAAGTGTAAAAAAACTTTTCAAAAGGTCAAAGGAAATCCCGCAATTTCTAAAAATTGGAGCGAAAATCACAAAAATTTTATTATTTACAATTTTGCCCATAGGGTCCAGATTTCCTTCGGAGCTATGAAAATACTTTGGGGATAATTAGGGAACAAAGTTTCCAAAGCCGCTTTCCGTTTCAGCAAAAATCTACTATTTCTGAATTTTTAAATTGAAAGTCGTTTATTTTTGGAGCCATAATTAATTTTGCTCTGAAATCTATTTGTATATTATTTGTAATTTAGTTGTCTAACTAACAAAAAAAAAATTGAGTCCATTCGATCTGAAATTACGACCTATATTTTTAAAAAAGCGGACCAAGGTATGGCAAAATTTTAAAATTTTAATTATGAAATGCCTATAACTCGAAAGTTATAAGAGATAAATAGCACACTCAAGCATGTTTTTTCAAGCGCCGAGCGCTTTCTCAAAATATAAAAATCTTTGAAATCGGATGGTAAACAAAAAATAGTTCGTGTTTAAAAATTTTACATGTCGAGCATATGTACGGCCCATTTTAATAACTTAAACTCGAATACTCCTTGGATACGCCCGCGCCAAATTTTATCCCGATCGGACCAGCCGTTTAGATATGACTTATTTATTTCAAAAAAATTTTGATTCTGTGTAGTGTAGCATGTTATATGCTAGAGCATGTCCAACTATACATATTTCCTTACATTTATGTCATATGAGTGTGATTGTTTGAAGGCAAAGTTGGCTCAGAGGAAATTTTACACATTAATTATACGCTCCATTGTATTGACTCTGTTGTGTGTAAAATATACATACATCATGCTGATGATGTATTAGAAAAGTTTACAAGGCCTTTCTTGGATTATTGTTGATTTTAAAGTCATTAGAGTCATTCGTGATAACAAATTAAAGTCGAAATTAATTATACTTTGTATGCATATGGAGCTAAAAGTAAAGTCGTAAAGTTGACACTAAATTATAAACATTTATAAATACTTATTTATAACCTGATGCTGCAGACCAGATTTCGTTTACAAATTGTGCGCATAATATTGATCCTTTAGGGCCAAATGACTGCACTAACGCCAGTATAGTGCTGTCTTCAATTTCAACACAATTTCAACTCCAAGCATCTACTTTATTATTTTATTACATTTTGTTTACAAAAAGGTGTAATTTGTTTTAAACTACAACCAGAAGTCTTCATGATGCACGGAGGCTATTGAAACTCACTCATCTTACCATAATCTTAAACATATTAGAATTGTATACTCCGGATGTCAAGCAGAAATTTCCAATTGAGATTATAAGCTATTACATACAAAATTGTTTTACCAGTTCTCAAAATTACAAATGCTTTCTAACGTTTCAACATAGTCAACTCAAATTCAACCAAGAGCATGTAAACCACTTGAGTCTTTTCAACCTTTGGCTATTTTTGCAGTCAATTGGCACTACAATTACTGCTAGTTACCCAACCATTCACACACGCTCACACCCTGAAGGGATACAATTTGCCCAAATATATGAATGATCGCTCCGAATGGTATTATTTGTTAACAATTAATGTAATTCAACATTAAGCCTAAAACAATTTTGTTGTCAGATGATGGTTTTTTTGGCCAGAAGTAAAATGTTCAAAAATAATGTGATATATAGTATAATATTGAATTATACACAAACATATATGTGTAGTAGGATGGTCCCTATTTTGCAATTTTTCAATACTCCCAAGGTCTATATTATTTTCCATCATATATGTATAAATCAAAACCACTTTAGAATCGTTATTTACATTTGAAAACAGTGAAGTCGAAACGTCTTCTATACCCAATTCCGTGGAAAAATATTGTGAAGCTAAAGTACTTCAACGTATTGGGTGTATGCCTTAAAAATGCGGGTTTCTTCAAATTTTCTGTTTTCATTTTGAAACATTTGTACAATATAAATTTATTCAAAGTATGACCTTTTCCCATCTTTCTGGCAAAAAAGCTGCTCATCTTTTCAGGCCAAGAACGAATGAAGCCAGTTTCGGATACTCTGTTCTAAGGTGAAGCGTATCCCATAATGAGCGATCTGCATTGATCGTTCACGACTATACAGCGGTAGAGGCAAAACTTCCCAACCATAGAGAATAGACCTAGAGCGGAAACTCTCCTGTTAAAGACCTAACTCAGTTGTCAAAAACCTAAGTGGTGAGAATGTATTAGTAGAAAAGACTATGTGAAAACAAAAACAACACTCGTATGTGTGATTATTTTGACTAATTTTTTTGTTTGAGTTTTTATAAAGTTTCCGCTCTATGTTATAATTGGATGCAACAAGAAAATCTTTCCCCAATGAGACCAACGGGAATTGAACGTAGATAATTAGTATACCAAAACCCCCAAAGTATTTTTAAAAGTTAACTCGTGTTTTAAAGTTGTTCGCCTTTAAAGTTCAGCTTTTTTGAGTAAAAATTTTTCATGATGAATCAGCTGCTTTTGAAAAGCACAACAAATTCAAGTTTGCGAGTCGAAATTGTCGCGCAAACTTATCGGGGCTGTGCAAACGAATTTCCCTACATTTTTTGACAGTTCATTTGCGAGAGTGTAAAAATGCACAGATTGCACAGTTTGCGAGGCTTTTAAGCGTTTACATGAGGACCCTTAATATTTATATAAAGTAATTTTAGTTGAATGTTCTAGTCCTAATATACTTAAAATTCATTAATTTTAAAACTTTTTGTAGACTAGACTACATTATTGCAAAGCTTGGACTTTCACAACGTAAGTCCGAAGAACTGGCTAGATTTTTAAATTCAAATAATCTCTTGGCCCCTGGAATCAAAATATCAGCCTACAGACATCGCCAAGCAACACTGCAAGAATGTTTTTTTTTGCAAATAACGAGCAAACATCTGCTTACTGCAAGGATGTGGACAAACTAATGAGCCAAATGGACATTGGTTACAATGCGGCTGAGTGGAGACTTTTTATTGATAGCTCCAAAACCAGTTTAAAAGCAGTGTTGCTCCATCAAACAAACTCAAAACCATCGGTACCAATTGCCTATAGTGTAGAAACGAAAGAGACGTATGACTCATTAAAAACTATTCTTCAAGAAGTAGACTACAATAAACATCAATGGAAAATATGCTGTGACTTGAAGGTGGTAGCAATTCTACGGGGATTGCAATCTGGATACATACAAGCAAACATGCGAATGCCAACGTCATTGCAGATCCCCTGGTACCTCAAGACAAAGTTTTATTACCACCATTACATATAAAACTCGGTATAGTAAAAAGTTTTCTGAAAACTGTGGTTAAGAGGGATGAAGTTTTAGCAAAAATTTTTCCCCTACTCACTGAAAGTAAATTAAAAGAAGGTAAAACATTTAAAATAAGTATATTTTTCTTGATTAAAATATAAATTTTTGTATAACTTTTCTTCCTTTAGGTGTTGTGAATGGTCCAGCCATTTGGAAGCTGGTCAAAAATCAGGAATTTGATAATATTTTAAATAAAAACGAATTGATTGCTTGGCAATCAATCAAAGAGGTTATTGGCGGGTTGTTGGGTAAAAATAGGTCTGACAGCTATCAGAGATCTGTTAACGCAATGATGAATGCTTTTTCTAAAATAGGCGTTAATATGTCGCTCAAAATTCATTACCTACATCATCATCTAGACTACTTCGGTCAACAACTAGTGACCGAATCAGATGAACAAGGTGAACAGTACCTCCAAATTGCAATGCCATTTGAAATGAGGTAATTTTTAATATACATATATATTTTTTCCCAATACATTTTAACACAAATTTTGCAGATATCGAGGAAAAAAGTCTCCCGATGCTGTATTAGCGGAAATTTGTTGGTGGAGCAAGAACTTGCATTACGATGATGAAGGAGAATAAAACACAGGAAGTGAACTACAAAATTTGTCTACTTCAAATTCTGGTTCTACAGAGCATCCATCAGAGCAGAAAAGAACTCGAACTATATAATGTAGTTCATTTTTATATAAACTATGTAAAAAAAAATACAAATTAAATTTAAAAAATTAAATATATGTATATGACAAATTTTTACTCAAAAAAGCTGAACTTTAAAGGCGCATAACTTTAAAATACGAGCTAACTTTTTAAAACCCTTTGGGGGTTTTGGTCTACTGATGTTCTACTATTACTTCCCGTTGGTCTCATTCGGGAAAGATTTAATGACCCGAAATTTGATGCACAGTGTTATTGGTCTTCAATCTTATTTGGCTGGCCTGGGAGATCTTTGTCTTCCGTGTCAAAATCACCACTACTGAACCGCACAAACCATCTCTTACACGTTGAGATTGATGAAACAAATACGCCACCAATATATATCAACATTGTCCACTTATTTTTAATTTTACCGTTACAGAAATAACAGGAAATACCGTTACCGCTGAAATACAGTTCCGAAATAAGCCGTTACCGAAATAATCGAAA